>NC_084495.1:1337500-2537500 GCF_030035675.1 Rhineura floridana
TCATCCAACGAAACTGGGAGATTCAGGACAGACAAAAATAAGTCCTTCTTCACACAACACCTGGTTGCAACTATGGAATTCCTTACCAAAAGATGTAGCCATGGTCACCAAATTGGATGGCTTTAGAAGGGGATTAGGCAAATTCATGGAGGAAAAGATGGTGGCTGATGGTGGCTGTATTTGACCACCAACTTTGGAGACGTCAGGCCTCTGAATGCCAGTTGCTGGTGATTGCAGGTGAGGAGAGCATGGCCGACTTCATGTGCTGTTTGTGGCCTTCACATGGAAGCATCTGGCTGGCCACCGTGGGAACAAGATGCTGGGCTAGATGGGGCCCTTTTGGCTGGATCCAGGAGCAAAACTCCTCTTATGTGTGTATTTGTGAAAGGACAAAACAAACAGTTTGGGGACAGACAGGAAGAAAGAGAGACAGAAGCAGAGGGAGAGAGTTGAGCGTAGACTGAAGGTCAGCAACATCTTGGGGTGTGGAATGACTCTCTCTGGAGATCTGATGTGAGGGAATAGATCTGTTGCCTCACTGAAGTGCACACAAAGTTTGACACCACTTATGCTGTAATTGTAGATTTGCAAATAAGCCAGCAAATAAGGCAAAATACGACGTCTCCAGTTATCTCTCCTTGCAAAAAAGCTATGCCTGGGTATCATTGTTCCTGTAACATCTTACCTCTTGAGGAAATGGAGAGCGCATAACATTATGTGCGAATTCCACAAACATGTTTATCGTACACATCTTCTCATCAGGGAGACATAATTGCCTGTAGCTCCCTGTTGAATGTACACGGTGATAAACTAAGCCTTGCTTCTGGGTAATGTGTGAAATGACCCTTAAACGTCATAGTAATCCACCACATTTTCCAGCAACCTATCCTGAAAAGTATAGGAAACAGACACTTGGGCCCTTCAATGTGCTTCCGCCTTCCAGATGAGATCCCCATTCTTACAGACAGATTTCCACAAAGGGGTAAGAACTCAGCAGTTATTGCAGTGAAAACAACCATGGACCGCAAAGGATGAGAGAGAGTTGGAAGCCCCTGGAGACAAAGTTCCTGGTGCAAGGAAGAGTCATCCCCCCACAAGCCAGCTCACAGTGTGCCACAAGCAGAGAGTGGAAGTTCGCTGAAAAGTGCCTGCAGACCAAGTGACACCAAATGGCTCAAGCAAGTGAGCCAAGCCATAAGCCACAGAGGAAGGCAGAGCACCTCTCCCCAATTTGAGCCTGGGATAAGACCATTCTTTCTTGAACCCCGCCTGCGGTGCTTATTTCTGCTCATTAACAGTGGAACGGCCTCATTATGGACCAGTTCTCACCACATGGTACAGGTAACAAACTAAGATTGTTACCTGGTTTGCAGGTAGCAATCACAAACAAACAAACAAAAAACCCTTCCAACTTCTACAAAAAAACTTTGCAACAGCACTTTTCTACTAACGCAGTAATTATACACAGATGGTTTTTGCAGGGAGGTGTCACCACCTGCTTCCTCCCCACAAGCTGACAAATGTGGAATTCTTCTAGTAATGTGGGTTCAAAATAATTTGATGGTTGTGTCCCAGTTTTAACAAGTGGGCGGGGGAGTTCCTAACCAATGAAGCCTGGCCAGGGTATTTTTCCTTTGTGAATGCCACTTTCTGACACTTCCTTGTAAAAAAACAATGGATCATGTGAACACACTGAGAATACTGGGCAAATGAAGTTTCCTTGGAGAAGATAGTTTGACAGGAGTAGTGAAGCAGCACTGGCAACAGTTTCTGTATCAAAATGTTTGAAAGGAGGTGCTTCCAAAAGCAGACATCTTTGGGGAAATGAGATGGTTTCTGGTGACTTGATCTGAAAATTATTATTAACATTTCTGTCCTGCCCTTTCTCTAAGATGGTCAGAGAAGGTTCTCTCTGCCCTCCCCCCAATATTATCTTTACAACAAGCCTCTGAGGTAGCCTGAGAGAGAGTGGGCAGCTCATCTCAGTGAGCTTCATGGCTTGGACAGGCATTTGAATCTGAGTCTCCTCATTTCAAGCCCAAAACTCTAACCATGGCATCGCCTGGACTCTGAACCCTCTTGCTGTCGAGCAGTGCTTATGAGTTATAAATTAATATAAAAGACAAAAAAGATTGTCATACTCTGTTAGGAGCTTTACATTATGGACACGGATATTCAGGAATCTTACTTATCAGGATAATAAAGAATTGACGTGGTGTCATGGATACAGCACTTGGGCCTGGGAATCCCCATAGGTTCAAATCCCCAGACAGCCATGAACCTTGCTGGTGCTGGGCAATGTATGTTGCAACATAAGCAACTGGTGGGCTTGTTGGGAGTATGCATGAGGAAAATGTGATGTGCCCCACCTCAAGTTCTTTGGTGGATGAGCAAGGTCATTGGTGGGGCCAAGTTTTGGGGCTTTTCAGTCATTTACATTCTTGATCCATTTACAGACAAAAAACAACAACAATTGGGAATGAGATGGATGAACTGTATTTTAATCATGAACTTCTTGTTCCGGAGGGCCCTTTATACATTTTGATTATTGAATTCCTTTATCCTAATTGTTCTGCAGAAATTTAGGCGTATTTTCTCCCATTTGTTTTTTACATTGATGCATTTCTTAATATGTGATTTGTGCATTCAGCTATCCTTTCAACAGTTGTTTTAACGGCAAATAATGAAAGATGTCTCTTTAATTGCAAATAATGGAATACAAATAATGAAAGAGGCATAAATTGCATGCTGTGAAAATAAATGCCACTGACTTATTTTGAATAATAAACTGTCATCAATTTGTTGTATTTTGGGGGGTTGGAGGTTCAGAACAAAATCAGTCTCATTTACAAGCCTCAAATAAGATCTTAGCAGGAAAGACCTTGCAGCAAAGAAGCCAGACAACCCTGAACGTCTCTGGCCAAGAGAAATGCCAGTCAGCAGAATCAGGCCCTAAGCTGTTGGAGCAGGAGGGTGAAGAAACAAATGGTCAATGGACAGCCCAGCATACTTGGAGAGACCCAATGTGAATCAGCAAGGACAACCATAGCAGAAAACAGCTTTGCAACGTAACATAAAGGGAGACAGGATTTTTGCACTGTTTGATCTTCAGATAATGATCAGGTGTAGGGGTGTGTGTGTGTGTGTGTGTGTGTGTGTGTGTGAGAGAGAGAGAGAGAGAGAGAGAGAGAGAGAGAGAGAGGGAGGGAGAGAGAGAGAGAGAGAGAGAGAGAGAGAGAGAGAGAGAGAACTGTTCCTTACCTGGTAAGGCTTTTGCCCATTTCACTACATGCACCAGCTGCCTCTCGCCAAGCTCATTCAAGCTGGTCAGAAGGGCACCGAAGGAGTCAGGCTGGTTGTTGTCATGGCCAGCGCAAACCACACCAGGCTCAATAGCTTCCAGGACATTGAGGAAGATTGGCTGGCATTCCAGGCTGTCAATGCGTGTCATGGACATCTTTGTGGCTTGCTCTTCTGTGGGACTTGATGGACCGGCTGCCTCTCCTTCCTCTTGCATCTTCAGATTGCCCAATTTCTTCAGCTTGCGGGCTGCAGAGATGAACAAGAAGATTACTCAGAAAAGATCCCCCGTGGGCTGACGGCCCTTTTTGATCAGCAACAAGCACACAGCAGTTGATGGAAGAGTTCATGAAAAACCATGCAGGGTGGCTCCCATCTAATGGCCAGCAGCTCGCATGAACCTGCAACATGGACAATGGCATGCTGGCTGCATTACGGGTGCTGTTATGGATTCACCAAATACTCAGCCGTAGGCTCAGAGACAGTATGGGCAGAATTTCCTTGCAAGCTACCAAGCACTGAAATGGTTGTGTGGATATACCCTGAGATAATCAACCACGCTCCTTGCTGCCCCAGTGGCCTTTTCACTTCACAGCTATCATACCTTGGAATTATGTTAGCCATGACAGCTGCTGATACTATTTATTTATTATTTGATTTATATCCCGCCCTTCCTCCCAGCAGGAGCCCAGGGCGGCAAACAATAGCACTAAAAACACTTTAAAACATCATAAAAACACACTTTAAAATACATTAAAACAAAACAACTTTAAAAACATTTTTTTAAAAAGCTTTGAAGAGATCTTAAAAAAGGTTTAAAAGCATATTAAAAAGCAATTCCAACACAGAAGCAGAGTGGGATAAGGTCTCAACTTAAAAGGCTTGTTGAAAGAGGAAGATCTTCAATAGGCGCCGAAAAGATAACAGAGTTGGCGCCGAAAAGATAACAGAGTTGGCGCCTGCCTAATATTTAAGGGGAGGGAATTCCACAGGGTAGGTGCCACCACACGAAAGGTCCGTTTGCTATGTTGTGGGGAACGGACCTCCTGATAAGATGGTATCTGCAGGAGGCCCTCACCTGCAGATCAACTGGGTATGTAAGAGATAAGATAATACTTCAGGTATCCCAGTCCCAAGCTGCATAAGGCTTTGTGCACCAAAAGCAGAACCTTGAACTTAGCCTGGTAGCTAATGGGCAGCCAGTGCAATTCTTCCAGCAGCAGGGTGATATGTTGGCGATACCCTGCCCCAGTGAGCAGTCTTGCTGTCACATTTTGCACCAGCTGCAGCCTCCGGACCAACCTCAAGGGCAGCCCCACATACAGCGCATTACAGTAATCCAGCCTGGACATTACCAGTGCGTGGACAACAGTGGTCAGGCTATCCCGGTCCAGACATGGCCACAGCTGTCTTACCAGCCAAAGCTGGTGAAAGGCACTCCTAGTCACTGAGATCACCTGGGCCTCTAGTGACAAAGATGGATCTAGGAGCTCCCCCAGACTACAGACCTGCTCTTTCAGAGGGAGTACATCCCCATCCAAAGCAGGCAACTGACCAATCTGAACTCAGAAACCACCAACCCCATCTTGCTAGGGTTCAGACTCAGTTTATTGGCCCTCATCCAGTCCACCATCAAGTCCAGGCACTGGTCCAGGGCTTGCACAGTCTCTCCTGATTCAGATGTTACCCAGAAATAGAGCTGAGTATCATCAGCGTACTGCTGACACCTTGCCCCAAATGTCCTGTTGACTGCTCCCAAGGGCTTCATATAGATGTTAAACAGCATGGGGGACAAGATCTGAAAGACAATCACCCAATGCTATTCAGTGAAAACAACCCTGGAGATAGGATTGCAACCACTGTAAAACAATTCCTCTGATACCCATCTCACCAAGTCGGCCCAGAAGAATACCATGGTCAATGGTATCAAAAGCCGCTGAGAGATCAAGTAAGACTATTGACATGAGTTAATTGGAACATCTACAATCATAGGCAGTATAGCCACAGATATGATGCTGGGGACAAAAACCAGGGGATGTTTGTTGTTTTCATGCTCCCTCTGTGAACATTTGGGTGTTCTCAGGCTGGCTGTGGTTGCAAATAGAATGCTGGATTATATGGACCTTCAGTTCTTAAGTTCTTATGGAAATCACCTAGAACTGGGTAGCGGGAAAGGATCTGGCTTGCAGCAAGCAAATTGTGACTGTGGAGCCGACCACATGCTAGACATCTCTGTGCAGCTCAGTTATGTGTAGATCTCACTGTGCAGTGAACTGCTCAATTCAGCACTGCATTATGAAAAAAGGCCATTTGAGTGTACCCATATGGAAATCTGACCGACAAAATTCACACAGGTATTGAACCTTTTCCTACTGGAAATCTGCAAAATAGCTTTGGCTATGGGGCAGTATATAAATGGAATAAATAAATAAATAAATAAATAATCTTTTCAGCATCTCTAAACTCTGCTAAAAATGAGCAGGATCTAGACAAAAAGCCCCTTAGAGATGCTGAGCTTCCCTCCAAGGGGGATTTAAGCAGATCTGCTCCCAGCAGACAACAACCTTCACATAGAGACCTTGCATCATATTACATAGAACAGGAACAAAACACTAGGAAGTCTACGACTCTAATTCTCTGAAAAAGACTTTTTATTGCATTTATTTATTTATATTCACCTCTTGGTGTCTGCATTAATAATTGGCAAGCTCATGACCATAAAGTCTGCAGAGACAGATTTTGTCATTCTAGACAGAAAAAACAACCACCATTTTACCCTTCCCGCCAACTCCAGCAGCCCTCGCCGGCTTGGAATGGGGAAAAATAATTAATTATGAAAAGTGGGGAGGGGTGAAGAAGAACCCTAATTGCTTGATGTAAGCAAGAGAAAATAAAATGAAATCTGTTGTCCTTGGGGTTCTGGCTCCCTACATTAAATGATACTTATCTGAAACTTCCTTTGGCCATAATTAGAAAAATAAGCCTCCAAACGTAAAAATGTCAAATCAAAGAGCAGCCCAGTAAATCAATGCAAAAACTGATCTTTAAATAATATGCTTTGGATGATCTACAGTAAGAGCAATTAAGGGAGGTTGCTCTGTAAAAATGGGAACATGGCAATAAAAATAAGAGTGAGTAAGCTTGGAAAAACAAGAGCAAAGTGCAGTGTGACATATCCTGGCAATTATTTGCATGGGTCAGAATGAGAGAGCGAGAGACAGGGAGAGCGACTGAGCGAGCTCTCCTCTCCTCTCCTCCAGCTCCCATAAAGCTCAGACAACAGCCACATCACCAAGTTCCCAAGAACTGCAGCTGGTTGCTTTTCTCAACCTTGAGACAGTTTCCCTTGAGCCCTATTGTCAGCATAGGGTTGCCAATCTCCCCAAAACAGCAACAGTGAGCTCTGTTTTGACTAAACGAAGAGGAGAACCGAGAGGAAGACAACAATTAATGAACCAAAGTTCACAAAAGGACAAAGCATGATATGCTGAAGAAGATACTGTGGTACCCTTGTGGTCAGTGTCACCCAAGCAAAAGGTCGCTTCTGATGTTACATATCAAAGAGCCAAGTTTGCCCAGCCATGTGGGAAGGACTATCTTTCCAGAAGTTAGCACACACACACCTATTTTCCAGATATGCACATTCAGTAAAGCAGTCTTCACCAGCCTAGTGCTCTCTGGATGCTTTGGACTGCAACTCCCACCAAGCCTTATACAAAAAGCAGATGAACATTGCTATCATAACGCCACCATTTATTTCCACATAGCCTAAGAAACAGGTTTACATAAGCTTTTTCAATAGCATTTTTAATTTGTTGTAGTTGTTTGTCATCCAGAGAACCCTTGTCATGGGGCAACTGATAATGAAAATATTTTAAAAAAATAAGAAAGGGAGCATTATTCCTCCTCCCTAAAAGAGATGACACCATGCTAAGGTGCAGCAGTACGACTATGATCAGTGAAACAAAGGCAGAATTTTTTTAAGAACTTTTGGGAATTATATCCTTCAAGCTCTAAGCTTATTGTTATTGTTTGTTTTGATCTTTGATTTTGTTATACTTATTGTATTTATATATTGTGCTTGTTTTATCTCTTATGTACACCGCCCAGAGAGCCTTTTTGGCTTAGGGCGGTATATAAATTAAATAAATAAATAAATAAATAATAAGCATCTGCCTCACTCAACAAAAAGGTTTTCCTTGGAGGGAGAATTTCCTCTATAGGCTGCCGAGTAGAAAATGAATTCATGGAAGATGGTGCTGGCAGATGATGTCGGTGGTCCAAAGACAAACACACGAGCCAACTACTCGTTTCAATCAGTGGTTTATTACCCTTTTAAATGTCTAAATGACATCGTTTCAAGCTCAGAAGGGGAACAAGAATTCAAACTGGAACTCACCAGCAAATCTCTAAGATGAACACACAAAGGAAATGCTGCCATTTACTGTAGAATGAAGTATGTAAAGATAAGGCTCAAGTGTGCCTCAGGCCTTAGTGTGCATAATGCAAACGTGAATCCCACAGGGATGCTGAGGGGCTCTGGCTCAGCGGTAGAAGGCAGAATGATGCAGGTTCCATTTCTGGTACCTCCAGTTTTAAAAAAGGACCTCAGCTAACAGAGCTGGGGAAAAGTCCTTGGGAAGCATGGGGTCTGTTGAGATGGTCCAATTGGACTTAGCATCAGGTGGCTTCCCACAGATCTGAGCCCCTAAGACAACCTTCCCCAACCTGGTGCCTTCAGACCACCAACCAGCATGGTAGTCCAAGGCACCAGGTACAGGAAGGGCAGATGGGATTAAGCAGCACTGTGAGTGGCCCCAGAGAGCTGCTCCTTTTCTTCTCCTCACACAGGCTGCTACGCCTTGTCTAAACACAGAGCAGGATGAGAAGCAAAAAAGTTCGCAAGAGGCCTGAAGTCCCAGGCTACACTGTACCACTTCAGGTTTGGACTGTGGAACCACTTTTGAAGGCTCCCTTTCTTAATATTTGGACCTATCTATCTGCAAGTAGAAAACTACCCCAGCAACCTTGCATCCCGGTGTACTGGAGTTGCATAAGTTCTGTTCTGTTTTGCATACGTGAGAATTCAATAATGGTGCACACACACGCACACACACACACCCCATGCCAGGTCACAGTAACTTTCTCACACGGGTTGCAAGACAAGAAGAAATCCTTTGGCTGGCTTTCCTCACTGCACTTGCTTTTCCAAATTCCACCAGCTCTTCTACCGTGACCCAAAATGGTACTGCGAGTAAGATGCCTGATGTACGCTGAGGCAGAAATGCCGTCTCAACCTACAGCGCTGTGTTTTGCCATCAATTAAAAACATCTGTGTCCCCCAGCTGGCCATTGATAATGTTCACCTCAATTATGTTATTATGTGTTTTGAAATAGTGTTTTATATTGATGGTGTACACAGTCTAGATATTCTTTTGAGTATATACATATTTTTGAAAATAAATAAATACATTTTCATATCTGAATATTTTCTCTCTCTTGTCTATATGTCTAGAGTAGACTCACTTCAGCCAGTAATACACAGGAATTAAAGTCTCTGGATTCTATAGTGCAAAAGGGTATGTTTCTGCTTAGAGGACAAGGAGGTGGGGTGCATTTCATGGGATGGCAAAGGAACCGACAGACCGCTGTCTTTCAACCTTGGGTCCCCAGGTGCTCTTGGACTACAGCTCCCATCATTCCTAGCCAGCTTAGCCACTGGTCAAGGAATTATGGGAGTTGGAGTCCAACAACAAAGTTGAAGAACACTGCTGTGGACTACGCCTCCCATCAAACTTGCCCATCTGCCATGCCATTCACCACGATGGAACTTGGAGTCTTACAACATCTGAAGAGCACAAGGTTGGCTACACTCTAGTCTAAGCCAAGCCCCAGAATAGATGATTCAAAATGTGTTTTAGAAGTAATTTTAAGGGGAAACTTTATCTGGTCATGATGAGGGTTTCTTAAGAAATACTGAGTTTGTGTGGCCGTATTGTCATGAAAAAAAGTTGCTCTACAGGACTTCCGTTTTGTTTTTGTTTCAGTTTAAATGCACAAGAGGTTGTTTTTAGTGGAAAGCTGGACAAGGCATCCCAGAGTCTGGAGAAACACAGTGTTATGGACACTTCGGCTCTCCTCCCCCATTGCCGAACACTGCTTAGATCAGGACAGCTGTTCCAAATGCCGCCCTGCTTTTCTATAATGTGTCCTGGATTCCTGCTAACAGTAGCTACCGTTTTGCTTACTACTGGGTAATGATGGGGTCCCTCATACGTACCCAAGAGGAGAATTTTGTTTTCCCAAGTGTGACACAACATCTTGACAGCAGGGGTGTGTGTGTGTGTGTGTGTGTGTGTGAAAAAGAGGAGGGAGACGGAAAGTGAGTGCACGTAAGAGAGATGGGGGGATTTATTAAGTATTTTGGCTGTCATTAGAAACAATGGAAGCGGGGGAGTGACCATCCCCATCATTCACATACTGGTCTTCCATCTGCTCAGTTATGTACAAACCTGGCACAGGCTGAAAAAGGACGATAGGAGCCTGATATTTTCACTTTATTCCTGCCCTAAGGTCCGTCCAGCATATTGTCCGATGCCACTGAAAATCTGGCCCCACAAGCCTTGGCCAGGAGGTGCAGCCAGTCAGGGATTAAGTGCACTGGAAAAAGCTCTAGTTTGGCAACCCACAACCAAAGAGAAGAGCTCTCTGTAAGTGGAGACTGAAGCCTATTAAGCAGGCGGGCACAAGGGCTATAAAACAGGAATGTTCTGTTTAAGGCCGCGACTTTTGCCCGAGGGGAGACGGAGAGGGCCATTACTCATCCTGAATGCCTTTTAAATCAGAAAACAAAATGTGCTCAGAGCAGGAATGGGAGACTCCTCAAAGATCACCCATGATTTTTAATTGACACCTCCTAATACTGGTGATTCCCTGGACAACACAAGGCAAACAGCAAGCACTTTGCGCATACAGAGATGTGCTGCCGGGCCTGGAGGCCATACTCTGACAACAAGGCCGTGTCCAGGAAGGCACTAACCCAGCTGCCCTTCAGGGGACTGAGAATGCAAGGCTACCTCCAAGATGGCGGCATATTGATGATTTATGCCATCCCCATCATATTTTGCATGACTGGCCCAGTTCTGGACATGAAAGGGCCATCTGATTTCAACAAGGTCCATCTGGACCCAGATGGGGGGTGGCGGGGTGTGTGTGTAGGATGGCTGAGGTAACTGAAACGGGTGCAGAATGTTGGCATGTAACCTGAGCCATTTCTGACCTCTTGGTGGCCGCCACCTTCCTTTGAGATTTCCCCATCCACAGGTCCCTTTCAGGTCCCCTGGTGTGCCTGGCTGGCCAAGCTGTCCAGTGTGAAGCCAAGCGGTCCTTGAACTCGCAGCCTTTAATAACGCATCACTCAGATGCCTTGAAGGGCCAAAAGGTCACCTCATCCAGGCAGGCAGGTCTGCTCCTGGCAGAAGTCCTGTTCTTTCAACAGCTGCTTCATGAGGAGAAAAGGAAGCAATTCTCCCCACCGCTGACATGAGGCTGCTGGGATTGTGCCTGCCAAGAAGCAGCCACTCCAGGTAGCAGGCAGACTCACCAGGCCATCTAGCTCAGTCTGCTGACACTGACCGGCAGCGCTCTCCAGGATTTCAGCTAAGGGGCATCCCAGCCCTGCCTGAAACTGCCGGGGTCGGAATCTGGCAACTTCTGCCTGCAGAGCAGATGCTCCCTCACTGGTCCACCGGGCCCAGTCTCCTCTACATGACTGACGTGGCTCCACAGGGGTTCAGGCAGTCTTGCCTGGATATCCCAGGGACTGGACTCAGGGATGCCTGCATGCAAGGCAGACCCTCTGCTGAGCCTCCATCTGTCCCTTCTGGACTACAGCCCTTCGCTTAAAGAAGCAGAGCTTGTCCACCAATGACTCGAGGAAATTACTGTAGCTGGAGTATCAGCTGCATGGGGAGTTCCATCCCCCTGTTCTAATACATGGCACAGAGGTGCCAAGTGTTAAGCCACTCCATGGCGCCCCTACCCCACTCTGCACAATTTGGTTAGATGCCACAAACCTTGACTGGATTACTATGACTGCTCCACATGGCACTTGCTGCCGTTGAAATCTGCAGCAGCAGCAAGATATTTTGTTTTTTTGTTTTTAAGCACCTGACTCATCAAAGTGGTGGACCAGCTCACTGGCTCCTGGCTCCTATCTGGGAACAATTCAAAGTGCTCATCATTACCTTTAACGCCCCAAACAGCTTGGGCCAAGATACTTAAGAGGACTGCCTCCCACCTCCCCACTTAACATTCAGCTAACGTCTAAAAAACTTGTTTCAATGTGACACTCCCACCTATTTTTTGTGGTTATTGCAAGTTTGTACTTTCTGCTAGCATTCTCTCTTTCTCTTTGTGATATCATTATTTTTGCATTCAATTTAATAGGGTTAGCCACCTTGAATGCTCCGTTCTGGAATAGAAAGGTGGTGTTAGGGATAGGGAGGAATTTATCCAGTCTCCAGACCAGCCTTTCCCAACCAGTGTCCCTCCAGATGTTGGGCCACAACTCCCATCAGCCTCAGCCAGCATTGCCAATGGTCAAGAAGATGGGAGTTGTGGTCCAACAACATCTGGAGGCACACTGGTTGGGAAAGGCTGCTCCAGACCAACCCAATTCAATGTTCTCAAACTTCCTTATGGATCAAAACACAACTATGAGTGGGGTTCCACACTTCTCCAGTTATTGCAGGGCAGTTTTGGTCTCCAAAGTACCCTATAAATATATATTTTAGGGGAAAAGCACTGAAAATGTGTATTTATGGGAACAGTGCATAAAAATGTGCACAAATGCATATGATTTACATCAGATTTTTGTGTGCATTTTTTCAGAAAGACTACAAAAACTGGGCCAGAACAGATCTATGACGGTGCACTGGTAAAACTGGCATGGACAGACTTTGGCTAGTCTGTCCATCCCTAGGTGGGGAACAAATTGTACAATAAAGAAATAAAATAAGCCAGACTCATTGTCTAGTGCAACTTATCTTGAGTCCTGAGGTCATTAGGTGGAGGGTTTCCTACTCTGAAGCCAAAGTCTTTACTGCAACTAGTAGGGGTGTGCGAGGGAAGTAGACCCCAGTTCTCTTTTTTGAGAGCAGGGCTGCTTGAGGGCCGAACAGGCTGCTCCTGATGAGTAAGTATCTTCAGATAACTTTACACAGTGGGAAGGAGTACTCTGGGGGGCCCTGAACATGTGGCTGAAGAATTTGCTAGCGTTACTCACTCCTGCACCTTGCCTGACCATTTTTGCTTGGTGCCTGGGGTAAACTGGAGAGCAGGCAGCTTTACTTTCTCCCTCCCCTCTATCATTTAATAAATAGGTTCCAGTTCTTGAGTCACAGTGAACTAAATCAATAATGGTGCTTTATTCAGAAACAAAAAAGGCCCAATTTTGTTTCCTTGGGAAAACAAGCAGACGGCCTGTTCCTCTGCACTCACCATAAGGAAGCTAAGTTCTTTAGCTTTGCTTGTCATACCCAGCACCACGCATCATGGTGACCGTTAAGAAATAGTTAACAGCAAACATCCAACTACAGAAACATTCTTGAATACGTTGTATCTTTCTGTGGGGTACTGAGAGTGAGCAGGGGGAGAATATTTAGCACTAATTCACAGCACACGTTTTTACAATTACATTTAAACTAACATTTTAAAAACAAAGATAAACAGACCAAGTAGAACAGGTCAGAGTGACCTAGAAAGAAAGATGTGTGCATGTACACACACACACACACACACAATGTTAAGAGCATTAATTTTGCTCATTTGTCTCAAGTAAGATCATGACCTTGGTGAATGGTTGCATTTTACTTGTAACATTCAAGCAAGTATATATTTATTTTTTAAAAAGGAAAACCTCGTTGGTCTTGGTAAAACATATTTCAGGGATGTTTCTGTTGGCTGCTACCCTGGCTTGGAAATCATCTCCCCCACTTTGGCCTCCTCACTCCAGGGCTGTCACACTGTCCCCTGCAAACGTGCCTGCTTCCAGCGAATGGTGCTTTACTGTCAGATGCAGCCCTCCCTAGAGAGGGTTCCACAAGCACACACATGGGGGCTTGACTGGGGCGCTGGAAACAGCAGAGAAATCCACGAGAGCACAACTGGGGAGGCACAAGGAAAGGGCCTGATGCAATTGGCAAGATATTCACGGGGAAGGTGACAGGACAACTGGGGAGCACATTAGAGTGTAGAGGCTGCAGCTTGGCCATTTAATGGGGTAACCCTAAATCACTCTCATCAGGGTTTGGGTCCCTCCAGACATTCTTTTAATTTTTTTAAATGCCTCTCTCCCGCCACTGCCGGGTGGACTGCCAGGTTCTTAGCATGACAGAGCAGCCGCTGCAGCCGCCATCCACAGCTGCTGCTCCCGCTGTTCTTCACAGACATGCTGTGGAGCACTCGAGTGAAGCTCACAGACCACTGGGCGCCCCTGGGCTACCGTTTGGGAACCCTTCTTCTATACCAGAAATGTTCTGATTCCTTTTTGCCCCACTTTTGTTGTGCTATAACCCCTCTGGGCAGCAATAAGGTGATAGCCCTGGGGAAGCATCACCGGACAAACTAAGGCAGAAGAAATCCACCACCAACGCATTATTATTGTGTCAAGAAGGTGTTGCAAAATACATCTCCAATACAACACCAGCCTGAAAGGGCCAGCACCTGGCCTCACCATGATGTTTCGGTTGCTTGGCTCTTGGCAACCAGACTATATTCAAAGGGTAGTCAACATGACACCCTCCATATGTTGTGGACTACAAATTCCATCATCGTTGACTACAGGCCATGCTGGCTGAGGCTGATGTGAGTCAACATTTAGAGGCACCATATTGGCTATCCGTCACAACTGACTTTAAGACCGGGCCAAACAATTTCTTCAGACCCTCCACCAAGAGCGTAACCTTAGGAAGGCAGGAAGCTCCCATTTCCATGTTGTGTTTGGCACAGAGCTGCCTCTCTGTAGCCCATGACACTCTTTGCAATGTTGTAAAAGCAACACAAATAGGATTATTTTTGGTGGATCTTAGTGTAGCATAATCAACCTCATGAATGCTTTGAAGCAACACGAGCCATCATTCACAGCCTGGAAAACTTTCCTGAGGACATACTAATTTGCTCTGCTGTGCAACCCTATGCATACCTATTCATTAATAAGCCCTATTGAGTTAAATAGGGCTTACTCCCTGATAAGAGGCCTTCATCTAGCAATCTGTCTTTGAGTGAAGCCCCTGGTAAGTGAGCAAGCAGATACAAATGGAGGTAGGAATCTCATGTAGGCACCCCATATCATCTGCCAATGAGAGTTAGACTGCTTTGAACACAGAAGGCCCCTTTAGTTCCTCTGTTTAATAGCTATCAATAGGTCTATCACAGCAAGAAGCCATTGCCATATCACGTGAACGTGAATTCCATTCGTGAATTATGCACTGAGCATTTGTCCATGCAGCTGTTTCGAGAAAGAGATAAAATAATTTCTCTGCAGTCATTCCTCTCTACTACACTGATAATTTTTAAAAAGCCTTTCAAGTGCCCCCCTTTGGCCATCTTCCAGAGTGGGCTGTACCAGGAGATGTGCCAATTCAGTGCCACCAGAACTGAGTGGAAGAAGTGTGGTTTGTGCTACTGCCAAATGGTGCCGCAAACGGAAGAGGGAGGAGTGCACCTGTGAGATACCCGGCGCTGCAGGCCAGCAAGTGGCAATGGATGCCATGTGTTTGCTCACATCCCCAGCCCTTCTGGGGGAGAAGGAGAAGGGGATGGAGGGCACCATCCTGCACCTGCTGCTGACTCAGCCCACAGCCCCCAGTCTGGCCCCCTTCACTCATCTTCAGAAGAATGGAGTCAGCCTTCCCGCCCCTCATGCGCTTCAGAAGTTTTAGACTCCAACTCCAGTCACCCCCACTACTGTGCTGCCAGAAACTGATGGGCCTTGGAGGGCACCAGGTTGGGGAAGGCTGAACAAAACAATCTCCTTGCAAGGGAGGCACCTCTCCCCCCAATTTGCTTTTGCCCTTTCTTTTCGTGCTTTTTAAAGGTGGCTTTTGAACATCTTCTTTCCCTCCCCCCGTCCTCACGAGCAATGGGACCACTGAGCTTGATGAATGTTGAGTGAGCCATGTTGGGGACTCCAGTCAACAGAGTGATGCAAATCTCAAGTAATGACGCTAGAGGCAACAGTGATCCCTTCCCTCTTGGAAAGCCCATGGCTGCCTCACTGAGGCCCCTCTGCTAAGGACCAGCCACCTGGGGTCATCTGCTAGCCCTTTAGCCTTCACATCCTTGACCCTGAACAAGTGGGTAATCTCAAAGGTTACTTATGGCTTGTAAATGCAGCCAGTATGATTAAGTACCCAAGACAGCAAGAACAATATAATCCCCAAATGCCATTTTATGCTCACCTTGCAGAGCTATTTACTTGCAAATTCAAAACAGCTGATTTTTCTTAACAGCCCATTAATTTGAACACCTGATGATGTATGGTTTCCACCTTAACATACTTGACATGCAAGGCTGGTAAGGCAGAACCACCTGCTGCAGTGTGGACGTCACTATTCTAGGCTCACTCCCACCTGGCAGGCGGTGTAACTGAGTAGCAAGACAGACCTTGCAAGCTAATCCAGGAGTGGGCTGGAAAAACCGAATGCTTCCATTGCTTTGATTCCCCCCCCCCGCCCTGTCCCTTCCTCATTTTACCTCTCAAACCTGCTGTATGAGCAGCACTATTTGTTCATGATTGTTCTCTTCTTGCTGGGTTGCATGGCCACAGCTTTGCAAATGCACTGCCAGCTGTTACACAAGCAGTGTAGCTGCAGAGGGCAGTGGCTCCTTCACCAGGCATAGCATGTGCTGGGAGAGAGGGTGGAAAGATGTGCTCAGAAGCCGGGGGGGGGGGGGAAATAACTCCACAAACACAATCACCGCTCTCCGCTTGGAAGCCAATGGCATGGCTTGTTTTCCCACCAAACGTCTCCTTGAGAGTATTTCAGAGAACCCCACAACACTGTAGTCCATTATCTTGCTCAGCGATAGACAGTACTTTGAAGCTAGCATGTGTTTGTGTGCGTGGAGGAGCTTCTAATGAAGGCTCCCACAGCTCAGCTTGTGCTGTGTCTCATTGCTGCCAGAGCCTCACTGCCACGGCACTGCAGTTAGCTGAACTGCCAACTCTCCTTCAACAGCTGTTCGATGCCTTTTCATCACAGGCCATTTTTGTCCATGTGGCTTTAGGGTACGTTCTAATCCCCCACAGCCAATGTCAAATGAAAATTGAGTTGCAATACATGATTTATCAGGAATTGCTCTGAAAATAAGAGTTTTTGGAAATATAAATTTATTTTACTTATTTATTTATTTTATTATACTCTCTGGGGGGTTTACAGTAACTAAAAACATTAAAACAAATACAATTTAAAAGAGATCTTATAAAAACAATTTAAAACACAATTTAAAAATTTAAACAGTATAAAACACATGCTAAAATGCCTGGGAGAAGAGCTTGGGATAAAGACCTTTTGAGGGAGAAATGAGGTAGAAAACTCTTCTTTTGGTATACTGAATCTGCATTATTTTCTTCCTAACATAGAAAGGTCACAAACTGGCCACTTACTGAAAGCAAACAAAAGCCCAAGAAGCAGGCATTCCCGATCTCTATGTATGGATGTGAAAGTTGGACAGTGAAAAAAGTAGGTAAGAGAAAAATCAACTCCTTTGAAATGTGATGTTGGAGGAGAGCTATCACTAGAAGCTAAAATGATGACGCTGAGGTTATCATACGTTGGACACATAATGAGAAGACATGATTCACTAGGAACGACAATAATGCTGGGAAAAACAGAAGGGAGTAGAAAAAGAGGAAGGCCAAACAAGAGATGGATTGATTCCATAAAGGAAGCCACAGACCTGAACTTACAAGAACTGAACAGGGTGGCTCATGACAGATGCTCTTGGAGATCATTGATTCATAGGGTCACCATAAGTTGTAATCGACTTGAAGGCATATAACAACAACAACAACAAAGTTTGATTCTTTTGCTGAGATGGACTGAGATGTCCTTTCTAGCCTTGCTTGCTGGGACATTCTCACCCCTTTCTGACCCCTCCTGCCATCTCACCTTGAGGGGAACCTCACAAACCACATGCATTCTGAACAACTGAAAGAGCATGTGTTCTTTCTTCCAGAGGGCCACTGTGGTGTAGTGATTTTAGAGTGTTGGTCTAAGACCCAAGTTCAAATCCTTAGTCGCCCATGAAGCTCACTGGGCGACCTTGGACCAGTCAGTGCCTGTCAGCCTAACCTGCCTCACAGGGTTGTTCTGAGGATAACAAGAAGAGAAGGAGAACCATGGACACCTCCTCGAGCTCCTAGGAGAAACTGTCATCGTCAATGACTCAAAGCTGCCTCCAAATCACCAACAAATGAAGAAGCTTTTTCTTTCACCTTCCGGTTTATTATGTGCATGCAAAACAAGGAGCTAGATATGACCCCCCTTTCTTCCAGGGCCAGAATCAGATTTCTGGCATAGTAGCTCATATGAGGCCTTAGGATGGCAGCTACTGGGTTCTGACATGAATGCTCATGGTCTGCACAGGAGTTTTACTTACAAGTTTCTTGAAGTGTGGACTGCACTTCCCCTCCAACCAGAATCTCTTCTGGAATCCAGAGTTTCAGAATGGGATGGAAGACTTTCCATATTGGGCCCAGAACCTGCCACTTCCCATTCATTCATCATTCATTGGCGATCACTCATGGCCAAGTAAAATTGTCTTCCAAGATAAGGTCTTTAACAGTGACAATTCCAGGCCAATTCTGGATCCACACAGCCTCCCACAATGAGGACATAGGTTTCCAGATGGAAGATGGTTACGATGAGGATTTGTTTGACGTGCCTTCCACTTGGCTCATTTGTCCCTTTCGCCCTGTACTCGTGCTTCTTCAAAGTCCACAGCACCTTTGATAATGGCCGACCTCCAATTGGGACGCTCATGGGCCAAGCCTTCCCAGTTCTCGATGCTTATGTTACATTTTTTTAGATTAGCTTTGAGAACATCTTTAAACTAGATGTTTAAACTAGATCAGCCACACAAGACCTTCTCTCGATTTCCCCAGCTGAAAAAGCTAGGCTGGTGCGAACCAGAGAGAAGGCATTTTCAATTGTGGTTCCCACCCTCTGTAACTCCCTGCCTTTCGATCTCCGCCATGCCCCCTCCTTGATAGGCTTTCGCTGAGCCTTAAAAACCTGGCTGTTCAGACAGGCCTATGGCACTTCTGGGGAGGGTTAGGTTTTTTATGTTGCTGACCACTTGAAAGAGTGGTGTTTTTAATGGTTGAGTATGTTTTTATTGGTTTTATATGGTATTTTATTGGAAATGTACGTCGCCTAGAGTGGCCGTTAATTCGGCCAGATAGGCGACTAACAAATAAAATTTTATTATTATTATTATTTAAACCTCTTTTGCTATCCACCGATATTCCATTTTCCATCCTTAAGTTGGGAGTAAAGTAGCTGCTTTGGGTGATCAGGCATTTGAACAACATGGCCAGTCCAGCGAAGTTGATGTTGAAGGATCATTGTTTCAACACTGGTAGTCTTTATTGCTTCCAAAATGCTAACATTAGTCCATCTGTCTTCCCAAGTAATTTGCAGAATTTTCTGGACGCAGCGTTGGTGGAATCTTTCAAGAAGTTGGGAGTGGTGTTTATAAATGGTCCATGTTTCACAGGCGTACAGTCAGGTTGGTAGTACAGTGACTTTGTAAATAAGCATTTTGGTCTCCCTGCAAATATCCTGATCCTTGAACACTCTACGCTTCATTTGGGCGAATGCGGCACTTGCAGAGCTCAGACGATGTTGTATTTCAGCAACGATGTCAGCTTTTACAGAGAGATGGCTGCCAAGATAGGGGAAGCGATCAGCATTCTCCAGTGTCACACCATTATGGCCTACGGCGTGGTGTATGAGGCCATGTTGGGGCACAGTAGTGCCCACCTGGCTGTCATGCACATCCGCTGCAACGCACCTGAGAAGTGGAGCTGGCGCTGGCCGAGTTCTGGGCCTTGACAAGCCTGCGCCACCCCACCCCCAATGTGGTGCGCTTCGAGGAGTGCGTCCTCCAGCGCAACGGCCTCAGGCAGCACATGAGCCACGACAACAAGCAGAGAGCCCTCTACCTTCGCCTCATTGAGACCTCCCTCAAAGGGCCGACCAGGGTCTGCATCTGCCTGGTCCGTTCACTCCACCTGCAGATGTCGCCGGGGAGTCATTTGGCCAGCCCGAGGGGAACTTATGGTGGCACCCACCGCCCAGGAAGAGCTGCAGGACTGAGAGGCCTGGGAGCTGCCACTGTGGCATCGAAGGGCCAACGGGCCAGACCAGTTGGTCGGCCTGCCAGTTGCTGCCAGCCTGCTTCCACTCTACCAGCAGCGGCGTCATGGGCCAGGGCATGCAGATGCAGACCCTCAAGAGTTAAGGTGTACTACTCTTGGCCTGAGTCACAGGCCATTGCAGTTTCGGACTGGTGTACTTTCCATGAAATAGTTGTAAGTTCAGGCGAGACAGAATGCCTTTCTGAATATTTTTTCTTAATATAATGTTATTTGCTCTTTAATTTAATTTTTTGTACAATGTATTGCTGATTGATGTATTGCCTTGTTGATGTATTTTTATATTTGTGTTTACTTTTTCTGTAAGCTGCTTTGAGGGCCTTTTGGCCGAAAGGCAGGGTATAAATAAACATTAATATATAACATAACATTGAGCTGGATTGATGGTGCTACAGAGGGACTAGTTTGCACCTGTTGATGGAGCACTTTGGTTTTTTTTAATATTAAGTGAGAGCTCAAGCTTTCCATATGCTTCTGCAAAGACATTTAGCATAGTTTGAAGATCTTTCTCTGAATGTGTGGAGACTACATTATCATCGGCATACTGAAGTTCTACGACAGAGGTTGACATTACCTTACTTTTGCTTTCAGCCTACTGAGATTAAAAAGCTTTCCCTCTGTTCAATATATGATTTCCACACGAGAAGGAAGTTGCCCCTCAATAAGGTGTAGAATCATAGCAAGGAAGATGGCAAATAAGGTAGGAGCAATGACACATCCCTGTTTTATGCCTGATCTGACTCTGAATGGATTGTTCTGAAAGCCATTGTTATCCAAAATTGTCGCTGCCATGTTGTCATGAAGGAGTCGCAAAATATTCACAAATTTAACTGGGCATCCAGTTTTCAGAAGGATGGTCCAGAGAGCGGTTCGATTCACAGTATCAAAGGCCTTAGTCAGATCAATAAATGCCATATATAAAGGTCGATTCTGCTCCCGGCATTTTCACTGTCCCCCTGGAAGGGCAGAAACCATTTTGAGATTTGGGGAGGACATCCTCTGAGATCAGTAGGAGGAGATTTGCGAGGATCCTTGCAAGGATTTTACCTGCGGTAGCAAGAAGAGAGATATCTTGATAGTTCCCACAATCTGTTCTATCGCCCTTCTTAAAAAGGGTGATAATTATGGCATCCCTAAAGACTTCCGGGATCTCCTCTCTCATCCAGATTTTTTCGATGAGCTTATGAAGTTGTTTTGTGTAAGTTCAGGCCCACTTTTTTTAAAGACTTCAGCAGGAATCCCATCAGGTCCACTAGCTTTGTTGTTCTTCATTTGATTGATGGCCTTATTGACTTCATGCAAATTAGGGGATACTGCAAGTTCCGTCTCTAGTTTGTTGCTGTGGAATTTGCACAGTGCAATAGATTCTTTATCCTTAAGAAGTTTGGTACCATCCACTGAACGTAAGGGATTTGTTGGTCCATAGATGGCCTTTGCGGCATTAAAAAAGCCCTGTGCATTGTGAGCATCTGCAAATGCTCCCATATCCTTTCTGCAAACAGCACTGGGGGACTTGAGAATGGGAAGGAACTGATGACAAGGCCGTTGGAGTTAATTGGAGCATGCTTGTAGGGGAACGGGATTCTGAATTTCACAATCCACTCCAGAGTTGTGACAGAAGCGAATTGATTCACTCCTGGCTGGGCTAACATTTTCCAGTGGGCAACTAAGACTCTCACTGCACAATCCAGTCTAAGAGGCCCTGAGCTCTCAAAACACAGCTGAAGAGAGAGCTGCAGCAGTCCCTTCACTTGGGCCTGCAAATGTTCCTCCATCCCCTCTGCAAACGGCAGCTGCTTCGGAATTACTGAGGGAGCACGGTGACCTGAGAAGAGCAGAAACCAAGCTCAGCAGCTGCGGCAGAAACCCGCGTGGCTCCTCAGCCCTGCTGCCAATATTCTAGCTTCTGCAAGCAAAGGGGCACGACCGAACCTTTTTCTCTCACTTGAAACCGTCTCACATGTGATGTTCCAAATGGTGTTTGTGCTGGCCCTGTAGGAGCACACATTTTGGTAATTTGGGTGCATTTATCTGTTAATTCCAGGCAATTATAGGAAATGCTCTGCTGCTGGCTCCCATATCTGATGAGACAGATGACACTCTGCCCCACTGACTGTCCCTTCTAAAGTGCATGTGGGCTTGTGGAATAGCAGTGCTCTCAAATGGATACTGAGGAGGCAGCAGTGACAGGAGAGGGAGTTAAAGGAGAACTCTGCTTTGCTCTCCAAAAAGATAGACACGCCACCCTCTGACAAGGCTGCTGTTCACCTTGATTGGCCGAGCCTTTTCGGGAGGCCATGGGCCCTTCTCTCTTCAGAGAGGATTAACAAATCATTAGGTTAGCTTGGGTGTGCCATATAGATTTTTATTTTATTTTATGTTTATATCCAACCCTCCCTCCCAGAAGAAGCCCGGTTGAGTCTTAAATTTAACTCACATAAAGAAGTTGTATTATTATATTATCATCACCTTTCTATCTCACCTCTCCTCCAAGGAGCTCAAGGTGGCGCACATGCTTCTCCTCCCTCTCCATTTTATCCCCACAACAAGCCTGTGAGGTAAATGAAGCTGAGAGATAATTGGTCCACAGAACAAGTTATCACTGCAACCCGACAAGCGAAAACTTCTTCTGTTTTTAAAAGCTGCAAAATCAAATGAGACAAAATCCATCAAACCAATCCTGCTCACAACAAACGCACTGGAAATGATCTTCCACAAGGTCCCATTCCACTGCATTCATTTTGTCACAATTAAACGGGATGCAAGATTAGGACCTTGATCTGATCCAAGAAGGCAATTCTGGTACTCAGCTCCTTAAGGTTAGGAGGATGAAAATGTGGGGAATGGGAAGTTGAGTACCAAATTTAGTCCTCACAAGGATATCGCTCTTCCATCAGAACAAACTAAAGGAATGTGCAAGTGCTCATCCCAGCAGGCTCTGGTGAAAACGTGCCGTGAAATTTGTCCTGCCAATCTCCCATTTTGCTCTTTGCCTAATAAGGATCAAGGGACTTCTCACCAGGATGTTGCACATCTTGGAGTGTCAATATTTATGCAACAAAACAATACCACAAAGCAGGATTATCATCCTTGGTCTATGAGGGGGATTAATTCACTGTTTGTTATATAGAAAAGAAAATCCATTGGTGTCTGATATATTTAATGACTCAAATGAGAAAGCAATACCCACAGACTTCTTTGACAGCTGGTGAAGACAGCTCCAGCAAACGTGAGTCACTCCACTGGAGGCAGAGAAAGGCTAATAAAAACTTGCTCTTTTTAATATTCTGATCTGATGCATAATTAATAAACAGGTATAAGCGCTTCAGTTACAGCATACATGCAAAGCTCATATTCACTGGCTTTTATTTAAGAAAGTCAACCAATTAGTCAAACCTTCTCGCATTGTTGGAAGCAAGGTTAAGGAGTCAGTAAAACTGGCAAAGAAAGAGAGAAAATATGTGAGAACATTTTTTTGTTTTAAAAGACCTTGTGTGGCTCCATGGTGGCCCTAAAACTTTCAAGGGAACAGGCTTCTTAGAAAAAGAAGCCCCAGTTAAAGGGGTCGGAGACTCTG
This sequence comes from Rhineura floridana, assembly GCF_030035675.1. NCBI lineage: Eukaryota > Metazoa > Chordata > Lepidosauria > Squamata > Rhineuridae > Rhineura > Rhineura floridana. Next base: position 1,360,822 of record NC_084495.1, read on the forward strand.
TTCAGAACTATTTCATGCATACAATAAAGGGCCTTCATTCTGTGCACAGAAAAGGAAGAGGTTTTAAGCATCACTTTTTCTTCTTTCCAAAAAGTTGACCAGACAGTAAAGGGAAGAGTTTTGAGGGCCACGTCCCTGCAGCCAATCAAAGGCCACAACCAAAGGAACAAATCCTGAGGAGGAGTCAGGACATAACCACAGGTGGGTGTTATTTTTATTAGGAGCAACTAACCAGCCACAAAAATGTAGGAAGCTTCTAAGTTCTGGAGATCATCATCACAACTCTTCACGACACGGGATGGTGGGATGAGGAAAAATGAAAAACAAAAAATGCACACCTTAAACTAAACACACAGAGGGTTTCTGGGCGATCTATGCTTAAAAGAGCCAAGACATGGACAAAATATGCACAAAAATTACTTTATATTTCCAATAGTTACAGTGTTCAAAAGGAACATTGAAACAACTTGCCTCCCAGCCAAACTTCTGTCAGCATTCCAAAGGGCTGTTGTTTGTTATTATGACTAGGAAGTTAAATTGACCATTTTAAAAAGCACCTTTATGGGCTTGTTTCTGAACAGAGGAGGCGAGGGGCCTTTGGTCGGTTCCACTAGGGAGGCACAATTCAAAGGGTACCTAATGTTTGCTTGCTCGGGAAACGGCAGCCTCTCTAGGAATGGTTCTGAGACAGAGTGAGTGGAGGTCTGGTTTGCTAATCACAGGCAGTACGAAAGGGGAGAGGTGCCCCATAGGGGAATCACACCTATGAACCCCAACTCTACTGGCCTTCCTAGCAGCTTTGGAAGTTCTGACCTCCTACAGTCTCTAGGAGCAAACAAAGACCAGTGGAAAGGCCAGAATGGTGGGCAAGGAAGAGAGTTGCTTGGTGTCCACACCAATCCCCACCTCCCTCTCGCCCTTTGCTCCCTTCCCACCTGGTTTTCTTTAGTGGTACCAATTCTGCCTCTAACACCATCTATGGGTCAGTTAAGGTCTTGCCTTCCTGGGAAGGGGGAACAGAGAAAAGGACTGGTGCTCCTTCTCGGCTTATTATGACTAATTGTTTAAATAATTAACCTTTGTTCATAGAGAGCATCTTTATGTATCTTTTCCCAGAAAGAGCAGGAACCTTCTGCTAGAGGGCACACCTGCATACCATGGCATTGTGGGTCTACATGGGTTGTAATTAAAGGGCATGTTGCCCTTATGAGCACTTGCCCAGGTTCAATTCCAAGTATCTCCAGGGAGGGCTGGGAATGATGCCTGCCTGAAACCCAGTTGACCACGGTATCCTTCTGGACTGCCTGAAGAGGTTAGGCATAGGGGGCACTGTATTGCAGTGGTTCCATTAGTTCCTCTCTGGTAGGTACCAGAGAGTGGCATTGGGGAATGAGGTTTCGGATCCTTGGCCTCTCACTTGTGGGGTGCCACAGGGCTCCATCCTCTCCCCGATGCTGTTCAACATCTATATAAAGCTGCTGGGGGCTATCATCAGAAGATATGGGCTGCAGTGTCACCAGTATGACACGCAGCTCTATCTCTCATTCAAATCTTCACTGAGGTTGGCTGTAGAAACCCTATCCAAGTGTCTGGAGTCGGTGAGTGGCTGGATGGGAAGGAATAAGCTGAAGCTGAACCAAGGTACTGTTTGTGGGAGACAAGGGAAGGTTGGAGGATGTTGACCTGGTGCTCAGTGGGGTACAACTGCCCCTAAAAGACCAGGTCAGCAGCCTGGGGGTCATTCTTGACTTCCAGCTGTCCAGGAGGCTCAGGTCCCGGCTGTGAGCCGGGCAGCGCTGTATCAACTCCACCTGATACGGAGGCTGCGCCCCTACCTTCCCAATCATCTGCTCTCATCTGTGGTACATGCCCTGGTCTCCTCTCGCCTAAACTACTGTAATGTGCTCTACATGGGGTTACCCTTGAAAATGGTCTGGAAGCTGCAACTGGTACAGAATGCGGCGGCTCACCTGATTAAAGGCAGCCGCCGGTGAGATCACATCAGTCCAGTGCTGAAGGAGTTGCACTGGTTACTGGTTGTTTTCCGGGTCCAATTCAAGGTGTTGGTTCTGACCTTTAAAACCCTATACGGCTTTAGCCCAGTCTATCTGAAGGAGTGCCTCCAACATCATCAGGGATGCCGCTCAACAAGATCAGCCTCAAAAGGCCTTCTCTCTATCCCACCAGTTAAAACAGCTAGACTGGTGAGGACTAGGGAGAGGGCTTTTTCAATTGAGGCCCCCACTTTGTGGAATTCCCTCCCAAATGATCTCTGCCATGCCCCCTCTATGATGAGCTTCCGCCGGGCCTTGAAGACCTGGCTCTTCAGGCAGGCTTTTGGGGTGGGTTAGGTTTTATTATTATTGTTGAGGTTTTTAATGTTTTAATGTATTTGTACATTTTAATTTTGTACGTCGCCCAGAGTGGCTGGACAGCCAGCCAGATGGGCGACTAATAAATTTAATAAATAAATAAATTAATTAATAAATAAAATAAAGTAAACAGTGTTGGGCTAGATGGACCAATGGCCTGAACTGGCATAAAGCAGCTTCCTGTGTCCCCAGACTGAGCGGGCTCCAGTGGATTTCCAAATTCCCTTTCTAATATGGAGTCTGGCTCTCCAACACTGGAGGCCTTCAAGAGGCACCTGTCGGGGATGCTTTAAGCTGGATTCCCTCATTGAGCAGGGGGTTGGATTCAGTGGCTTTATAGGCCCCTTCCAACTCCACCATGCTATGGTTCTGTGATTCTATAACAAACAACCTGAGACACCTGCTTCTACTATCCACTCCTGCACCAGACAAAACCAAGTCCACACCGTTGCCCCTGACAGAGCAGGTGTGCAACATTTTGCATGTTAGTTGCACCTGCACAAGGTCAAATTCATGCAGCTCAAAGAATCTTCTGCTTGAGGCTAGGCCAAACTAGATGCAGCAATGTCAGCAACTGTATGCATATTTTTTTTGTAAAAAAAACCCTAGCAGGCTTGGAGGTGATCCAGATATGGCCGCTGGTGTTGGGGAGAAGGAGGGCTTATATAGTTGCTCAGTAGCAGGAGGTGCCCAAGTTGTATGCAGGAGGCCTCAGATCCCTGCCATTTCTGGTAGAAGGGGCTGTTAAAGGCCTCTGCTGGAGACCTGGAATGCAATACATTGCCAGTCGGTTTTCACAGTTTTAAGGTTGTGCATAGTTTAATTGTATGTTTTTCTATGTTTTAACTACATGCAGTTCTATTTGTAAGCCACCCTGAGTTCCAGTTTGGAAAAAGGGCGGGGTAAAAATAAAGTTTCAATTCAATTCAATTCAGTCAGCACAGCACTGGGTGACATGGACCATTGGCCCGACCCAATCTCAGGCACCTTCAGAGGCTTCTTTTAGAAGAAGAGCGGCTATTGCTCAGTGGTACGGCCGGTCACATGCATTCAAATCACCAGTATCTCCAGTTAAAAGGCTCTCTGAGGGCAGGGGTAGGAAAGTCCTCTGCCCAAGACCAGCCTTAGCAACAGGAGCTGATGTTGCCGTACTAGAAGAAGCAACATTCATAGTCAGCGTGGGGCCATTTCAAATGTCTCCATGTGCAGCCAGCACACAGGCCCAGAATGCTTGCCTACTGCCTCTGTCAGAGCCAATGGGGTAACCTTCAGCAGCAATGTACTTTGTCCAACATTTGTACATCATCAGGCTGCCGGAGAGGGATGGGGCTCTTCATCGGTTCAGCTAAAGGAAGAGGAACTTTTGGTCCCTCTCCAAATGTTCCCGTGCCTGCTGTCCACTGCAAGATCTCTGTAACTAAGAATGAGTGCCTGAGCTTGCTTTCCCACTCCCCCCCAAATCCCTCCCTCCTTGTCCCCTTGTCCTTCCACATTGTCCCTCTTACGACTGTGACCGACCGTGGGGCAGGGACTAGGTTCTCACTGAAAGCTGTAAGCCAATTTGTGTACTTTTTCTGGAGAAGCAGAAAATAAGAGCAATATTTGCCCTTCCAAATTTGCTGCCTGAGGCATTGCCTGGAACTTTCTCGTGACAGGGCCAGCACTGAAAGTTTTTTCTTTCTGATTTCTCACAGACAAATCAGTTCTTCTAACAACACTTTTGTCTCTCCAGCTCTCACTCTGTGTAAAATAGTTGTCTGCCGTGAATATCGGCATTCATCCTGCCACAGAGGCAGGATCTTGCTTCTGAGCATAGGTAGAGATTTCATCATTTTGGCTGGAGGTCCCTAAGCAGTAAGCTTGCCAAAACCTGGACAAAGAAGGGCACTAACTTAATCCATTACCAGTGGAAGGGTACGAGTGCAACAGCTGAGATTGTACCCATACATTTGTTCCTGGTCTCATTTAGATACATGAGACATGCAACAAGCAAACCAGGTATGCTGTAAAGAATAAAAGATTCCTAAACTGAGCCTAGATTACCTCCGAGAGTCATTCCTGCTTCGTAGCATTTTCGCAGGCGACAGGAAGGGCAGTTTTTCCTTCGGAACTTATCAATGGTGCAGTCATTCCGGCTGGCACACAGGTACTTCTGTTTACCTAAAAACACGAGAGACAAAACGTGAATGGAAAATGGCAATCTTCCTGTTGCTCAAAGCTACAAACTGGAGAAAAGGTTTTGTCACGACAAAATCTTCTTAGTAACAATATTCATATAAGGCCACCTCAAAATTTACAGTGCTAAAATAAAACTAAAAAAATTATAATAAAATAGCAATAACATAAAAACAGTGTTCAGTGGCTTTTGTTTAAAACAGTGAAATCACAGATTATTTACTGCAAAAGGCTTAACAGAATATATATAAAAAGTATTCAACCTACAGCAGAATGACCCCAAAGACGGTGCCAGGCAAGCCTCTCTGCATTTGACTACTGGGATACCCCTACTGTGAAGGCTGTTCCTGATGGCCACCTGGCCCACTTCACTTGATGGGGCACCAGGAGGATCTCAAGGTTTGGGTATTATGTGGAAGGAGGAACAGGCATTCTGGTCCCAAGCTTTTTATAAAGATCATAGTAGTAGTAAACTTTTTTTCCCATGCAGGCACCAGGATCTGTACCAATTAAAGCAAAACCCTTTTACGTATAGCAAGTCAATGCCCATAGATCACAGTTTCTTTTCTTCTTTATTTATTTTGCTTCCACTAGTTGCAAAGAGGAGCAAAGAAGTCTGTCTCATCACCTAACTGCTGCCGGCATCCAGATTAGCTCCCACTTGGATATCTGCAAATTCACTGTGCATGTGTAACGCCATCACGGGTCAAGAATGTCAGTCTCTCAGGGAGCAACCTTGCCTCTCCTTCTTTTAAATGAAAGCTAAGATTCGTGGGATGCTTAATTTAGTGGTAACCAAGACTTTTGTGCCTGCTGAAGTGGAATGTGGGATGCCACAGCCCTGCTTGATGTCTGGACCTTCTCTATCTCCTACTCAGCTCAAGAGACAGTTTGAAACTCAGGAAAAAGGAAATCAGTCTTACTTTTTGGGACTCTTCCACTGTAGAGAGAATTGCCATCTCTCCTGGAAAGGGTAATTGCCCATTTGCTCATTATTATTATTATTATTATTATTATTATTTACAGTAATTACACTTATAATCTATGTTATGCAGCAGGGATGGGGAACCTGTGGCTGTCTCGCTGTTACTGGACTTCAGCTGCCATCATCCGTAGTCAGCCCAGCCAACAGCCAGAGTGAACTGCAGCTGTAGTGCAACAGCTTCTGGAGGGTCACAGGTGTGTTTACATTTATATCCCACTTTCCCTCAAGAAGCTCAAGTTGGTGTACACTCCCCATTTTATTCTCACAACAACCCTGTGAGGTAGGTTGGGCTGAGAGACTGACTGGACCAGGGTCACCCAGCAAGCTTCATGGCTGAGTGGGGATTTGAATCCCGGTCAAGCTTCCAAGAGTGACCAGTTGAGCTAACGTGATGTCAGGGAACATCCACAAACACTCAAGCTCAGGGAACAAAACTGTCAGCATCAGAATGTGCACAATACAACTTTGCCAAGGGCAAATAAAACTGTCAGTTTGTCTGTGCTCAGAGATCTAGTGAATGCTCCTACACAGGGGCAGGTGGAGGTCTACAAAGCTGAGCAGGCGACGGTCTCAGGAGGGCAGCTGGGCAGAAAGGCATGGTGCCGGCAACTGGATGATAAACTGGAACTGGAGGGAAAGGTACCTAGAAAAGGCCATTAAAGAGCTTTCCCCAACATTTATTGCCATGTGACCTGAAAATGTCTCCCACCCCAACAAGTCCCAGTCCAGAAACTGGTTAATGCTCAAAATATGGAACCATAAAATCTGGGTGTTGGAATCCAGTGGAGAGGGATCTCCAACCAGATCTCTCCCTCTCTGAGGCACGGCCAGCATACCAGGGGAAGTCAGACCGTGGAAAGTTTCCCAAGAGCCACCGAGGCTCTGGTGTTCCCCCTTCCTTCCCCCCTTTCCAAACCCCAGTGAACTGCTGCTCACAGAAATGAAGTCGCAAGGTGGCATTCAGACTTGTTCTTAGCAATGGTGCTTGCACCCAACTGTTTCAAGAAGCTCTGGAGTTGCCTTGTAGTTCCTTATAAACAATCATTTGAGTCCTGATTTGCCACCAGCTATGAAACAGTCAAAGTAAATGTGAAATGTATTTATCTTGTGTCTACATTATTATTACTCTTGAAGTTTCAGTATCTATACTCTGTTGGGAGGAACTTTCTCTTTGCAGTGATGTTGACGATTCCCTTTATTGTTGATGATCCAGAATGAACCCTGCATCCTAGGATAATGATGCTGAGCACTGCAAGATCCTCAGACTCCCCCCCCCAATGTGAACCACTTCTGGGGGATGGGGGCTCATGTAACTAGGGAGTGTGTTGACAATACCAGCAACCCAAGCTGGGGATGAATGAAGCCCTTAAAGTGACATTTATGTATTTATGGCCCAGGAACAGACCAGAGAGTGAAGGTTCTCTCTCTAGCCTTCCCACCTGAGCCCACCGGCACTGCCTATTGGCTCCCAGAGTCCTCCCTAGGCCAAACCATGCCTGCGTGGCATTGCTCCTGCGTGGCATTGCTCCACTGCATGGATTGGGCTTCCTCCTCCAGACACATCCATGGGGGCCCCAACAAGTGTGCCCGGTTAAGAGGAAACCCGGGGCAAAACCGAGAAAGAGAAGAATTAAAAACTGATGTGAGGTCATGAGCTTGACAGATCAAAAGAAGCTGCAGAACTGCTTCACAGTGAGAGAGGAGAAAATGGTAATCTTTCATTGTGTAAATGTATGTGTTGCAACTCGCCCTGCGATCTTGTGACAAAAGGGAGGAAATATGGTTTTTAAAAATTAAGTAAGTAAATAAAGTGGGAGATAGGGAGGAGGAGAAGTTCTGTTTTATCAGAAGTCATTTTGGAGGAAACAGCAAAGGCAGCACCAGAAATCTTGGTTGAGGGGGGAGGAGGAGGAGGAGGGGAGCCAGGCAATGCCAGTGGAAGGGTGAACAGAAATGGGGCAGGTAAGTGGGGCTTTTGGGGAAGAAGAACAGACAGACAGTGGGAAAGTGGCTTGGAGAGTGAAAGCGAGAGCTGTTAACCTGAAGCCTTCAATGAGGCGGCTTTTTGACTAGAACCAGCGACACAGAGAAGGCAGGAGAAGAGCTTGATGCACCATGTGAAAAGCAGGGGGAACTAAGGAGAGGACAGAAAAAAATGACCATGAGATACATCACTTAGAAAATCATTTGAAATCCAGGCTAAAGAAGCTTTGCTTGAATAAGCAAATCAAAAACAAGACAGATAAGGATTCAGAAGAGAACTGTGAGAGAGGAGTTTAAGGGCTTGGAAGTCAAGAAATGTAAAGAGAAAAGGAAGAAAAGAAGGAAGAGGATGATAATTGGACAGAAAGAGAGAATCAATGAAAGCTTTTTATTATTAATATTTTAAAGAACTGGAGAATCAAGGGCAGACTTAAGGCAGGGAAGAAGTTAAGGACCTGCAGAAAAATAGCAAGAGTTACTGACTTCAGAAAGAAAGAGGGTCAAGAGAGCCAGTAACAGAAAGGTCAGAAACAGAAATCAGGGAAATGAGCTAAAAGGGGGACTCTTTAAATATTCCATTTTCCTGCCATCAACAAAGGTGTTTGGGAGACAGAGAGACTGATGTGGTTTTGAGGTGAGTACTTTTCTTCCACTCCAGCTCTATCACAGCCTTGCAAATAAGCCCACAATTTTTAACAAAACTGTCTACCTGCCTATAAATACCAGTGCGAGGACTTTGTGGTATACTGACGGCCTGGGGAAAAATATTCCCATCCAAAACTTTCAGGCTCACCTGGACTCAGTTTTTCTTTGGATCAGCTTGAACATCTAGATGTTTAGTAATTAATAGATACTTCATGGAAGATTAATATATTCCTGCTGAGCTGCATCCCACATTGGTTACTCATATCCCTGGCATTCTCAAACTCCAATGTGTGTAATTCACAAATGAAGGAAACCTGTTCGCTTGAAAAATGGGGGACTTAGAAGAGTCCATTACGAGCTTGACCTGAATTCAGAAGGGTTTGGAGCTTGCGCAATAGGGAATGGATTTCTGATGAAGGGGAGTTCATATTGTGAACAATTCCAAAATTCACTGGCATTTTATTCACTGATTTTTCATATCATAATATACAATCCGTAACAGCAACAAAAGAAGTTAGGCTGCTCTGTGTTATATATGCACAAGGAAGTTGCCATCTGCCTCACAATTAGGTGACATTTTCATGGCAAGTGCAGTTTGGCCTTCTCCCCATGGGCCTAATAATATGCCGTCCACTGATCCACATGAGCAGAAGTTGTGAGCCTGACACCTGGCCCTCTGGGCATTGCTGGATTACTGCTCCCAAGAAGCACGGCTGACAGTCAGGGAGGGCAGGAGTTGTAGTTCAGCAACATCTGGAGTGCTACAAGCTCCACACACCCGGCATGCACGTTGTTTTGTGCTGGCCGTTCTCCTCTTACTACTTAAGCCCCATCCCTCACAGGAAGCTTCTGGGTATCCTCACATCTGATTGAGTCTACCTTGTATGGTAGATTCCACTGAGAGACAGCCAGCTGTCAGAGGCCATTTAAGGCCCCTTCCATCCCCACTGTGCTGGCGTGGGGGCCGCTGCAACCACAGCCCTGGCGCTCTAGAGCACACAGGAGCCCATGGAGCTGGCTGGGCCTTCTCAGGCGACCAGAACAGGGCAGGAAGGAGAAGCACTCCAGTAGTTCCTGTACATCTGGTGTGAAGCCATTCTTTGCAGCTGAGCAGTGATCTGAATCTGGATCTCTTGCTCCCCAACCCACCTGTCATCAGCACCTGAGGGCCAGAACGTAGTGATAAAGCCTCTCCTATGCATGCAGAAGGTCCCAGATTCAACTCATCGGCATCTCCAGGTCCTTTTGGGAGAGACCACTCTAAAATCCTGGAAAACTGTTGCCGGCCAAGGTAGCCAGTACTGAGCTAGATGGAGCAATGGTCTGATGTAGGGTTCCTATGTTGCCAGTTCTCCCCGAGGGCCACTCTGATACGAATTGGGTGGTGGTTGGTGGCCACAGATCCTAAGCCCTTCTCCCTAAGTGGCACATTGCTACGTCCCATCACTGTGCCCAGATGGTATTCCCCAGGAGGCTGTAACTACCCTAGGAGCTGACATCTTCTGACTCCATAATCCCACACTGGCGACAAACACAGCAAACCAAGCCTTGCTGCATCCTGTGGGGATGCCTCTGATTCCAGCCATCACACCCATGCTTTCAGGAAAGGCTCCTTGCAGACACTCACTAACCAGCTGTATCCCAGGCAACTGTTGAGCCCACAGCAAGAACTCCCACCCACTCCTCTGCCTTCACCCTCCTCTGTGCCTCCTGGCATTACACAACGGTGCTCTTTGTTTGACACTGTTGACCTCCATCAGCAAAATCACATCAACAACCTGTAATCAAGGCCCTGTATAAAAAGTCATTATAAGGCTTTTCTCTTGTAATAATGCTCTCTGTTTTTCAGGATGCACGGTGTGACGTTTGGGCGCAAGCCTGGAAAACAGCCATGCATTAAAAAAAACACAATCAACAAAAACAACCATGTAATTGCCCTCATTAGGACCTGGTTATAACACCCAAGACCCCTTGGCTGCCAAGAAAAGGCACATAATGGGGCTCGAGTGCATTAATGTGATATTTCACCACGTTCTTTTAGCACAACCAGCTCTCAGCAGCTCCTCTCTTTAACCCCCTTCCCAGACTTCTCTCGTTCTTGCCATTATCAGCTTTAAGGATACTTGTTTGATTTGGGGAGGGGAGGAAGGAGGGGGGAAACCAGCAGACCAGACCTCGCAAGACGCCTTTGAACTTCAGTATCGGATTGAGGAAGGATGGCTGAGGAAAGATCAAGGCTACGCAGGGGCTCTTTGGGCGACTTGGCATTAAGCTATAGGTACAGGAAAGGCCAGGACTGCTGCTTGAAAGAGATGTTAAATGTAGGTGTTGCCTAGACAGGAAAAAAAAAGTCTCTGGGTTGACCACCGAAAACACGCTATGCCCCAAATATAATCTATGCCCTTACAGGTCCCTTCCAACTCTACTCTTCCATGGTTCCATGACTCCAGGGGCATTCCACAGGCCAGGGGAGGCGCCCCTGCGAAGACCCTCTTGTTCTCAGCCTGCATGATTCGGCAGGAGGGGGCTCTCAGAGGAGGGAGCCCACAGTTCATCTTAAGATTCTGGGTATGCACATACGAAAAGAAAGGCTCTGTGAGGTCGGGTGAGGAAACCTCTTCAGCCCAAGGTCCAGGCTTCCTTTCAGACAACCTTCTGAGGGCCACATGCTAGCGGAAGGTGGGAGCAGAGGCAAAAGTGGATGGAGCAACCAATGTGGACGTTGCCTTTGTGCAGTCAGCTGCACGTCAGTTTCTACACACGCTCAGACACACCTCTCTGTCCTGCATCCTCACCAGCAACAGGCATGATCAAAGACAAATTCCAGGAGGGCAAAAGCAGTTGGGGGGCGAAGGCGGGCTAGGGAGGTGAGTGGCCTGTGGAGAGCTGCAGGGCCCAGAGAGAGAGGCCTGGAGAGCCACATTTAGTCCCTGGGCCTGAGGGTTCCCCGATCTGCTTTAGGCAATGGGGTCCCATGCTGTGGAAGGCTTCAAAGGTAAAAACCAGCACCTTGAATTTGGTCCAGGAATGTACTGGCAGCCAATGCAACCAGACACAAGAAATTGCCTCATTTCATGCCTAAGGCCAAAGTCCACTGAGTACAACATCTCCAATAGTGGCCAGAAAGGTGGTCCAAGTGACGCGCCGAATGCCAAGGCAAAGACACCTAGACAGTGCACCTGGCCATCTGGCCCTATTTCCAACCACTGCTTCTTGCTCTCCTTTTCCACAGCCAAAATTATCACAGAACTTTCCCTCCCCACTTGCCAGGGTGGCTTCCAAACTGAGCTGTGCTTTGGATGGAAATGCATCTCGGAAAGCCCCACTAGGTCTCACTCCTTCAACACCTGCATCCTCCTTTTTTGTCTGGATGCCATAGTATGTTTGCTACAACAATATTAGAAAATATCAGAAAAACAATAGTCTGTCTCTCCCAAGAGAATGTCAAATGAGAGAATAAAACCCAGCAAAAGGGTCAAGACCAAAGACACATTGGTAGAAGGCTAAGCAGATCTTTAAAACCCTTCTGTTGATCCAAACTCTCAAATCATGTTTAAGGCTTGGCTCACTCCTTGCTTTCTCCACAAAATATTTGGGTTCTGCTGGTTTCACTTTCTTCCTCTCTTTTACAGTTTGTCTTCTTAGCTGTCGTCCACCTGCCAATGTTCCAAGTGTGTCCTACTAACACGTCTTTTCTTAACCCTGATTAAAGGCAGCCGCCGGCGAGATCACATCACTCCAGTGCTGGAGGAGTTGCACTGGTTACCGGTTGTTTTCTGGGCCCAATTCAAGGTGTTGGTTCTGACCTTTAAAACCCTATACGGTTTCGGCCCAGTCTATCTGAAGGAGCGCCTCCAGCATCAGCAGCGATGCCGCCCAACAAGATCAGCCTCAAAAGGCCTTCTCTCTATCCCACCAGTTAAAACAGCTAGACTGGTGAGGACTAGAGAGAGGGCTTTTTCAATTGTGGCCCCCACTTTGTAGAATTCCCTCCCAAATGATCTCTGCCATGCCCCCTCTATGATGAGCTTCCGCCGGGCCTTGAAGACCTGGCTCTTCAGGCAGGCTTTTGGGGTGGGTTAGGTTTTATTATTGTTGTTGAGATTTTTAATGTATTAATGTATTTGTATTTGTCGCCCAGAGTGGCTGGACAACCAGCCAGATGGGCGACTAATAAATTTAATAAATAAAATAAATAAATACCCCCCCTACCTACTGGGAACCAAAGGGATTCAGCCTGCTCCATGTCAATGAAGAGAGTGTCTATCGCTGCCCTTCCCTCACATTTCTACGTGCGGGAATTTGAAGGGTTCACTAAAAGGTTATTGTGGTCACATCCAAATTAAAACGAATGGGGGAGAAAATGAAACACTGCATGTATAACCCACTGCAGGGAGGGAGGGAAAGTCCTAAATTGTCCCACTGAATGGTACAACAGCTACATGTTGATACAGAAGGAAAGAGCAAAGGACATGAAGCATTCAAAGAGGTCTCGGTTGCAGGAGAAATGCGTAAGTAACAGACCAGATGTCAATGGAACCCACAGAGAGGAATGAACACTGGGAACAATCTAGATCCTACCCCTGCATAGTTGCTCCACTACATTGTTAACAATCCATAATACAAGTTCACATCTTTACATTAAATGGGAGTCATTGTCCAATCTACTACGCAGATTAAAAACAGAAAACTGTTGGTTAATTGGAGAGTCAGGATCATTCAGACCATGGTATTTCCGATCTCTATGTATGGATGTGAAAGTTGGACAGTGAAAAAAGCGGGTAAGAGAAAAATCAACTCATTTGAAATGTGGTGGTGGAGGAGAGCTTTGCACATACCATGGACTGTGAAAAAGACAAATAATTGGGTGTTAGAACAAATTAAACCAGAACTATCACTAGAAGCTAAAATGATGAAACTGAGGTTATCACTTTGGACACATAATGAGAAGACACGATTCACTAGAAAAGACAATAATGCTGGGAAAAACAGAAGGGAGTAGAAAAAGGGGAAGGCCACACAGGAGATGGATTGATTCCATAAAGGAAGCCACAGACCTGAAGTTACAAGATCTGAACAGGGTGGTTCATGACAGATGCTCTTGGAGGTCGCTGATTCATAGGGTTGTCATAAGTTGTAGTCAACTTGAAGGCACATAGCAACAACAACAATTGGAGAGACTCTTTGACCCTAATATCAGATTAATAAAGGGCTTTGTTCATGTTTAGGAGGACTATATTATTCTCTCATTCAGTGACAGATTGCAGAGCCGAATGCTTTCCCCACATTAAAGCCAAACAGAACTCTTAAGTAGAAGCTTAGTGCATCAAAGAGAAGGTGAGGCTAAAGCATGGTGTTTTTTGTTTTTAATGGAGTGTAATTTAAACACGCGATTTCCCATCAGCCTTCTGAAGAGGTTTAGTCCTAGGCAGGCCAGACACAGCTCTGCCTATACACTTTTGCTTTTATTTTGCTTGGCTGGCACGGGAACAGGCGCTCGAGACCTCGTCTTCCGAAGCAGACGCTCCCTGCAAACTGATGGGGAAAGGCAGAGACTGATCAGGTCAGTGTCTTACCTTCTCCATGCACCCCCTTCTTTCTGTGTTCACATGATCCTCTCAGTGCTTGAGTGTGCTCTGCTCCCTTGGTCAGAAAGAGGAACAGGGGCCAGGCCACAACGGACAGTGGCCAGAGAGCCTGCTAAACCAATTTCTGTCCTCCCCTCAGCTTTATTTGTCTCTCCCTCCAACCAGTTAGGCTACAATATGTTACAGGAGTCCTGCTGGACCACACTGGGTGCTGTGCCAAAAACCCTCCTGCCCCCCCCCCAATATTCTCCATAAATTAATGAGAAAAGAAATAGTATTCAAAAATGATCAAAAGGGAGAAAAAATTCAAAGAAATTCTCTTGAGAAGGATGTGGGTTTCTCCATGGCCTTCAGCTTACTTTTGTGAGTGGCCTTTCATTCATTCTGCAAATCTTGTCACCAGTGGGCTGCGCTCAGCACCCTTCCTGCATGCCCAGGGCGTCCTGGAATCCCTTCCCCAATCTGAGCCCCTCCAGATGGTTTGGACTACGCAACAGCTGTGTGGGCTGTGGTTGACAGAATGGGAATCCCAGGCTTGCTCTTTCCTACCCTGACAACACAGCCTCTTTCTAACTTCCTGAAGCCCACCTGTTTTTCAAACAGAATGTCTAAGGTGTCAGGTTCTTCTCCACATTTTGGAATAAAGTTCATAGTTGCTCAGCTGTTGCTGTGGATGGTGGTGGAGAGGGGGCAAAGGGCTCTGTAGATGCCAACAGAATGAGGGTGCACATGCATGACGAAGGGAAGGTGGGTGTCCGTGAGAGTTGGACAGGAGGGAAAAATGAGTCTGTGAACATCTTTTTATATTGATCCGAGACTGAATAAATTTTTTTACATCCATTTCATGAACGTAAGTGAACCCACACAGAATGTAGATGACAGACATCCATAATCTAATTAAGGGAAAGTGAGACCATCATTCCCTGCCCCCCCAACATGTTGTTGTTGTTATGTGCCTCCAAGTCGACTACGACTTATGGCAACCCTATGAATCAGCGACCTCCAAGAGCATCTGTGTTGCATTTTGGACACTCTGTTCATAGGGTTTTCGTGGCAAGAGGTATTTAGAGGTGGTTTACCATTGGCTCCCTCTGAGTTTGGATGCATCTTGGTCTGGTGTCTCAGCTTTGTCCATTCTGCCTTGGGTGCCCCTGCTAGGAGCCTAGTCTCTTGGTCTAAACTCCTAACGGCATTGCTCCCAGCTTCTTTGATACTCTCAGACCCCCTCACCACATTAAGGTATGCATCCTAGAGGGCCCCCCCAACATACCCTCACCTAAAAGAACAACAGTGTTCAGTGTTGTTCCTGCAGATGGTCTGCATTTTAAGACTGCTTCCACTCCAGAATTTTACCCTGGTACCTTTACTTACTTTCTTTAAAAGATGTCTAAGTCACCCTTCAGCAAAAGCTTCCAAAGCAGAGGTGTCCGATTAGTAACAACGGTAGTTGAATAAATGCCTCCCTGAAATAGCCGTAATCAAGAGTTTTTGCTCCTGTCCATAATGTGAAGACAGGGAGAAGCTGTTCAAAAATATATAAAGTAACTCTGTACCAAACCTTTATGAGGTTGTGCAGAACGTTATGTCAGTGGCCATTAACAATGGCCACACGGAGCAATGTTCTCCATCATGGGCAATATTTGGAGAAATGTCTTCATTTACTACTAAAGGCAGCGTTCCAGTGCAAATTACATTGTGACTTGCCTTGTGGTTGCTTCCAAGACCAAGTAATGCAGAAACCAGAATTATTTCTGCACACGTGTTTTGTCAGTAAGGTGGGAGCAAAGAGGTTAAAAGGCGTGCAAAGAGAACACAGGAAACAGATTTCCAGTAAAGGAAATTCTCTCATCGCTCAGAGACTGGGGGACATACAACACTATGGAAAATATTAGTTCCTTGTTTCCGTGGTAAGCCTCTGCATGACACTATTTGCCATGTAACAGCTGCAGCCCTGGGGGACTGGAGAAGACCTGCCTTGGGAGTGAGTACCTGAGTATCCGGGTGCTTGCTGCTTGCTCCTCTGGGTTGCTGTTTCCTGAGACAGCTGAAGTCCCTGGTAAGTGCTGCAAGGCCTGGGACCCCCTGCCTGACCCTGGCTCCAGAGAGAGGGCGCAGTTAATCTTGCAGCTTCTTGCATCAGCTGTTGGCTGGGTCAGGAGGCATAAAAGCTCAGCTGCCCTTGCGGAGTCCCTTAGGGAGTCCCGAGGGCAAGGGCAATACCCCCTTCTATTTTTTTTAAACCAATCTGAAGGAGATGGTATGGCTCATGTGTAGTTCCTGTGCAGGGTGAGATCCTGTGCAGTGAATTGAATGTTAGGAGAAAGTCGCCAGATGCCTTCAGAGTGAGAGTCTGTAACTGGCAGAAGGCTGGCCCTCTAGGGTGTGAGACAGAGGGGTAGCAGATGTGCCCTGTGTGAAAGACATTGAGTGGGTCTTACTGTTCCTAATTCTTGCAGAGGCCTACTGGGATAACTGGTTCAGGTAGGTTTTGTTGGTGGGCTCTTGTTGGGTCCATATCAGGTGTTTAGGAGGAGTCTTAGTACAGAGGAACATGGGTGATGCCACCCCAATTTCAGTGATCATGGGTAGAGTGAGGTATAGCCATGGAGAGGTGGTGAGCTGCCACAGATGATGAGAGCAAAGCTATCTACCCCTTGTTCCTCACTTCCACTCCTCTCATGGATGGGTTTCTCATTGCTCATCTGCTGTGCCCACAAGTGTGTTGTTTAATGCCAGATCAGTACACAATAAGATCACTCTCATCCATGATTTGATTGTGGATGAAGGTGCCAATTTGGTGTGCATTACCGAGACGTGGGTGGTCTCTGTCACCAGGAAACCACTCTGTCTTGGAGCTGGCTGTGAGGGCCTGCACCTGGTGTTGGGCCAAGGAGACAATAAACTAGGGTTGCTGCTGGTGTACCGTCCACCCTGCTACCCAGCAGCTTCTCTGACTGAGCTGGCGGAGGCCATCTCAGCTGTGGTATTGGAGGAGCCCAGAACAATAGTCCTGGGTGATTTCAATGTCCATGCTGAGGCTGCCTCTTTTGATTCGGCTCGGGACTTCATGGCCTCCATGATGACCATGGGGCTGTCTCAAGTTGTCACCAGCCTGACACATGGGGCAGGGCACACCCTCGACTTGGTTTTTGCTCTAGATGGAGAAAGGGGTGCTCTGGAGATAGGGGGGTGGATGTCACCCCATTATCATGGTCAGATCACTTCCTGGTAAATTTAGACTTATGGCTCCAGTCCTCCCCTGCAAGGTGGTAGACAGATTAAGATGGTCTGCCCCCGGAGACTAATGGAATCCACTGGATTCCTGAATGCCCTGGGGGAGTTCCCAGTAGACAGAGCAGGTGACCCTGTTGAAGCCCTTGTCACACTGTGGAACAGTGAGGCACGTTGGGCTCTTGACACAGTTGCCCTGAGCGTCTTCTCCAGTATCGTGGAGCCTGGTTTGCACCTTGGTACACCAGTGAGCTAAGGACAATGAAACAGGCTGGACGATGGCTAGAGTGCAAGTGGCGAAAGACGTGCTGTGAGGCTGATCGGGCACGAGTAAAACCTCATAACTGTGCCTACTGTGTGGCGCTGAGGGTGGCAAAGAAGGCCCACTTCTCTGCCTCCATCGCATCCTCAAGTAGCCATCCGGTGGAGCTTTTCCATATTGTCAGGAGTCTGTTGACATCAACTCCAAGAAATGGAGTCTTAGACCCTTCGGAGGCCCACTGTGAATTGTTTGCAAGGCACTTTGAGGGTAAAGTTGCTCACCTCTGTAGCAGTCTTGATGCCCCCTCCACATCTACTGTAGTCCCCAATGAGGTGACCAGTGCAACATCTGCTGCAACTTCTTGAGAATGGTTTCAGTTGATGCGGCCTGTTGACGTAGATAAGGTGCTTGCGATGATGCAGCCAGCAACATGTCCTCTTGACCCTTGCCCTTCTTGGCTTATTAAAGCTTGTTGAGGGGGTTTGACTGAGTGGATCCAGGGTGTGGTGAACGCATTGTTGCGGGAGGGAGTGGTTCCAGTTGCCCTGAAAGAGGTGGTGATCAGACTGCTTCTGAAAAAGCCCACCCTGGAGCCAATGGTTTGTGACAACTACCACAAAATACCCCCTTCGTAGGGGAGATTATTGAGAGGGCTGTGGCGCAGCAATTGTAAGTACTCTTGAATGAAACAGATTATCTTGACCCATCCCAGTCTGGGTTCAGGCCTGGTTATGGGACTGAATCGGCCTTGCTCGCCCTGATGGATGACCTTTATTGGAAGAAGGACAGGGGGAGTGCGACCCTTACTTGATCTCTCAGCAGCTTTTGATACCATTGACCATGGTATTCTTCTGGGCTGACTAGGTGAGATGGATATTGGAGGCACTGTTTTACAGTGGTTCCAATCCTATCTCCAGGGTCATTTTCAGAGAATAGCATCGGGCAATTGTCTTTTGGCCCCCTGGCAGTTGTGCTATGGGGTGCCGCAGGGTACCATCTTGTCCCCCATGCTGTTTAACATCTATATGAAAGCCCTTGGGACTGGTCATCAGGAGATTTGAGGTGAGGTGTCAGCAGTACACTGACGATACTCAGCTCTGTTTCTCCATAACATTTGAATCGGGAGAGGCCGTGCAAGCCCTGGACTGCTACCTGGACTCAGTCGTGGGCTGGATGAGGGCCAATAAACTGACTCTGAATCCTAGCAAGATGGAGGTGCTGTGGGCTGGTGGATCCTGAGTTCAGATAATTGGTCAGTTGCCTGCTTGGGATAGGGTCATACCCTCTGAAAGAGTAGGTCCAGTCTGGGGGTGCTCCTGGAGCCATTTTTGTCGCTAGAGGCCTAGGTGACCTCAGTGGCTAGGAGTGCGTTTCACCAGCTTTGGCTGGTATGACAGCTGTGGCTATTTCTGGACTGAGAAAGCCTGCCCAGTGTTGTCCACACACTGGTAACCTCCAGGCTGGATTACTGTAATGTGTTTTATGTGGGGCTACCCTTGAAGTTGGTCTGGAGGCTGCAGCTGGTTCAAAATGCGGTGGAGAGTCTGCTCACTGGGGCAGGGTATTGCCAACACGTTACTCCGCTGCTGAAAGAATTGTACCAGCTGCCCATTTGCTACTGGGCCAAGTTGAAGGTTCTAGTTTTGGTGTACAAAGCCCTATGCAGCTTGAGACCAGGATACCTGAAAGACCGTCTTATCTCTTATATACCCAGTCGATCACTGCGCTCTGCAGGTCAGGGCCTCCTGCAGATACCATCTTATCAGGAGGTTCATTCTGCACAACATAGAAATGGACCTTTAGTGTGGTGGCACCTACCCTGTGGAACTCCCTCCTCTTAAATATTAGACAGGTGCCACATCTGTTATCTTTTCGGTGCCTACTGAAGACCTTCCTCGTTCAACAAGCCTTTTAAGTTGAGACCTTATCGCAGTCTGCGTCTGTGTTGGAATTGCTTTTTAGTATGTTTTTAAACCTTTTCTTTTCTTTTTTAAAGATGTTTTTAAAGGTTTTTAAAAATGTTTTTAAAGATGTTTTCTTTAATATATTTTAAAGTCTGTTTTTATGATGTTTTAAAGTATTTTTAGTGCTTTTGTTTGCTGCCCTGGGCTGCTACTGGGAGGAAGGGCGGGTATAAATCAAATAATAAATGAATAAGATAAAAAAATGTAGAGACAGCCACCCATAGAGATCAAACTGACACATGGATTCACACAGAGGCGATCTGTGCTATGCTCATGTGCACTACGTAGGAAAGTCTTGTCTAGGCACAAGGCAGTGGGAGGAAATCAAAGCAAGTTTTATATGTATGCAAAACAAAAATACTTCACCATCATCATTTGTCTTCCACTATTACTATTTTCAGGATGACTCATTCTAAGCACTTCAAAATAAAGTGACGAGTACTCATCTAGCCAGCCTTTAAAATATACAGAGCTGTAAATAGCTTTTATTACATCTTGAGGGTTCTTTTCTCTCCAACTCCTTTTTTGCATGTTTGGAAAATCTTTCAATGGCTTGATGACAAAGTTTAATTTCTGAAGGATTTAGTCCTTTTCCATTTGGCAAGCAATACACCATCAGTCTTCTCCACATCAAGAGCCAAAAGCACACAGCTCAATCTAACCTTCCCCCCTTTGCCGGTGCCACTGAATCATTAAGGATTTCCAAAAAGGAGAGGAAACATATATTTTATTTTAGTTGCTATTACCAGAAGAGGATGCGATCATCTAGTGGCTCCGAGTGTGTGAGTGTGTGTGTGAGAGAGAGAGAGAGGGAGAGAGAGATTCTTTATATATTAGTTCCTGTTTCAGAGGAACAAGGTAGCAGCATGCAGAGCTGTCCTATGTGAAGCCAGGCCGTCTGGGCCAGGATTACTTCTCCTTATAGAGATTGTCTCTCCAATGTTTTCAGGCAGAGGCCTTCTTTAGTAGAGATGCTGAGGATGGATCAGGGGACCCCCAACGTTCAAGGTGCATGCCCTGCCATTATAGCCAGAGTAAAAAGGTTGCAGAAAACCCTGACACACAATGCTGAACTCTGCTGTGATGCACATTGGAGCTGAGGCTGCTACCAAGGCCAAAAAAGCTCCCGCATCTCCTGGATTTGGAGCTAGTGGCTGAAATCATGTCTCAAGCTAGAGCAGCAGGAATAGGCGCTGACTGTGATGCTCTAGTGCTTCAGATCAGTCAGTCCTAGGAGGGTCTTCCCCCACTTCAGCTGTTCTGAATTACAACTCCCATCCTCCTGGATCATTGGCCACACTGGCTAAGGGTCATGGGAGTAGTAGTCCAACAACATCTGGAGAGCACCAGGTTGGGGAAGAGACACACATGAAGCATTTTGGGGTGCAGAGAAGAAGTGGAAAGGGGGAAGTAGCACACAGAGCAGCCCCCAACTTTGGCACAGGTACCATCAGATGTGAGCTAGAAGATACAGATGTGTGC
Source organism: Rhineura floridana (assembly GCF_030035675.1). Classification (NCBI taxonomy): domain Eukaryota; kingdom Metazoa; phylum Chordata; class Lepidosauria; order Squamata; family Rhineuridae; genus Rhineura; species Rhineura floridana. Next base: position 1,381,509 of record NC_084495.1, read on the forward strand.
AACTCCCTTGAGGAGCTGAATTGCCCTTCTCAAATCTTGCTTCTATTTCTCTCCAAATGTTGTCCCAAGCAGGAACGCCAAGTTTGCCTCACAGTTCATTCTCATCAATAGTGAATGGAAACTCAAGTTGCATTGCCTGGAGCCCCAACCAACCACCAAAGGGTTGCTAGGAGCACAGCTGGAATCACAACCAACAACAGAATTATTTTATTTTATTTGTGGGTCCCTGAGTTGTTCTTGAGTTTTTTACTCTTGTAGAAATTTATTTTGCTTTCCTTGAAGCACATTTTGCTGACTGGGAACTTTGAACTTCACCTCAAGGTTTTGCATTAGAGTACATGGTTCCAATGGCAAATCTGACCTGCCACTCTGCAGTTTCACTCAGGGCAGTACTGTTCAGCTTTATTGCTCTTCTCTCACACGTGATCCCACAGGAGTATCAGATAAAGCCCAGCTGCCTGCTAGCCATGCAATCTGGTCCCACCCATTTATGTCTTCATTTAAAAGAAAATTATGCTGCCCTTCATCATACCAGATTTCAAGCCAATGTACTGCATAAAACAAATGCACCCCCCAGAAAACAAAACTTTAAAACCAACTAAACACTTGCTCAATTAACTCAGTAACATCTATTAAAATGTTTTACTTCTCTGTACATTCTGAACCTGGCCCGTGGAGATTCCCCCTGGCGTTGTTAATACAAGGTCCTTGCTTCCTTTTGTAAAGACAAAGTTTGGAAATGGCACAAACAGAATCTTTTGGGAGATCAAGCCCTGAAACCAGCCCATCTCACACCTGCACAGGCATATCTTGATGGCAAGGTAGCTGAGCGTGTGACCTGATTCTAGGAAGTGGTACAGGGCGACACACATTCAGTCTGTGGCATCTGATCTGTGACAGCTGCACAGGTCGCTGCAGTCATCAGATGAGGACCACTTGCAAGGCAAGCCTATATGACCCACTGGAGTTGCAGGCCCCAAAGGGCCTGACATTCCCACAGATAACATTGTTCTGGTTGGACTTCTCCATTTTTCTAAAGAGGTTTTCCAAGAAAGTCTTGACATCGCACTTGATTCACTAATACAGTTTAATACAATTCTACAAGTGTCTTAATCTGCTTAGCTCTACTGCATTAAGCAAAGTAAGTTTTTGAATTATTATTTCTATTATTAATTACGGAAAAGGCTGAAATCTCGTGTCCTCAGCTAAATTACAGCACTAGAGCTAGATACCACTTATAATTATTTGTTTGAATTCTTAGAGATGACCTGAAACAATTGTTGAGTCCTGTGTGGTAGCTACATGTCTTGGGGAATCCACATTAGGACAAGAAAAATTGTTTGCTGGCTTCAAACAAGTTTCATTTCAGGACTTCCCAAAGTTTAAAGTACAGAGAAAGGATCCTGGACTAGACACGAGAGTTGAACCTTTGCTCTCCAGTGGGTTGTGCAGGTGATGGAAGCCTCACACCAGTCCTGCAGGAAGGACGCCACACGCACCAACAAGAATCCCTATTTACCAGCTTTCCGATTCCTGTTCCTCCTTCAGATTTTTGAGTATGCCTTTCAATGCCAGTGAGAATGGCTGGAGCTGCCATCCTTTAGGTCTTTGCAGCTTTCTCCCTGAATTCTTGAAGTAGAAGGTGGATGGATCTTGGTACTAGCGCAGGGATGCGGATATTTCTACATTCCCTATAGGAAACCTGCTGGGGGCCACATGCCAGTGGTGGGTGGGGCCACATATAAAATGGGGTGGATCAACTGATGTCTTTGTAGAGCCGTCTGCACTTTAGTCCTGCAAAAGCAAGAGGCTTCTCACCTTCCCATCCTGGCAAGCAAGAGGTGTTTGGCACAGGTTAAGGCTACAGTCCAGCCACACAGTAGCACTGAGGAGGCTGCAGAGCAGGGACAGCATGGGGCATGGTCTGGGGAGAGTCCCAAGGGCCAAACAGGATGGCTTGGAGGGCCACTTTCAGTCCCAGACTGAAGCTCCTCATCCCTACTCCAATGCATCTAGTTCATGCACACACTAAAATATACCCAGCCAGCCATCGGCCGTGTCCACACTTGGGGGAAATGTGTGTGCGGCTCACTGTTTCTGCCTCCATGTTTCTGTACCTTCATCCACACACACGCAAGCACGTTCAATTCAGTGCCTCCAAAATCTATCTCAATGTTTCTCATCCACTCTAGTGGGCAGTGTGTGTGGGAAGTATTTGTGCCACCGTTTGCTGTCCCCTCCCCTCAATTCGCACTTCCCCAACTCGCCATAAGTTCTAGAAATCTGCTACTACTAGTGAGGCTCATGTTAAACTGTTTATTTTGTTTATTTACTTATTAAACTTATATCTCGCCCTTCCTCCCAGAGGGAGCCCAAGGCGGCTGTTGAAAATATGCTGTAGAAAAATGATGTTTTTCTAAGATGCTTTTAGCCAAAAGAACAATCTTTTACACTAGGATGATGGAAAGAAACACCTTCAGCAATGTGTAAATTTAAAGGGGAAAGATCAAGCAGTGACTTTTGTGTTGGGGTATAAAAGTGAGTCCCTATTTTATCCATGAAATCCATGAAATGCTGGAGGATGTGGGATACCACATCTGCCAAATTCAGTTTAGCCTCAGAACATGTATATCAGAAGCCTATAATCAGGGTTGGGTACAATCTGTGCTAAAAATAAGCAGTTAATTGTTTTGGGGGGAGAGAATGGGATTCCAAAAAATACATAAATGCATATCAAATGAATTTTGCACAATTTATCTTATTTTGCAAGGTTCTTTCTGCAATTATTGTTCTTTTACATACTTTACTTTTTATTAATTTAATTAATTAATTTGTATCCCACCCTTCCTCCCAGCAGGAGTCCAGGGCAGCAAACAAAGCACTAAAACACTTTGAAACATCATAAAAACAGACCTTAAAATTTTCACAGGGTTTCACTGGGCACCAAGACAAAACTCTGCCGAGGGCACTTCAGCTGCGTACTCAGTGACTTCCTCACCCTCCCTCTGGCTCCCGAGATGTCAAGCAGGCAATCCCCACAACATTTCAAGCATAACTTCACAGCCACAGGGTGTAAAAACCTAGCCATACAAATGAAAATGAAAATGGCCAGGAAGCTGAATTCTGGGCTCAAACAACTTTCTGCTCCTTTTCTGAGCTCCCAGAGGATCAGTTGTAGAACACACACAGCTCTGGGTATTAAGGATCTAAATTGAGCTATATACTTTCCAAGTTAGGGGTGAGCAGAGAAGTAGCCAAGTTTGCTGATGACACTAAATTGCTTAGAGTTGTTAAAATAAAAAGGGGTTGCGAAGAGCTCCAAAAGGACCTCTCCAAACTGAGTGAATGGGCAGTAAAATGGCAAATGCAATTTAATGTTAGCAAGTGTAAAGCAGAGAGTCTTAATTCCATATATACACTGATGGGGTCTGAACTGGCAGTGACTGGCCAGGAATGAGATCTGTGGACAACTTGATGAAGATGTTGACCCAATGTCTAAGGAAAAAGGCAAATTCCATGCTAGGGATAATTAGGAAAGGTATTGAAAATAAAACTGCTGATATCATAACGCCGTTGTACAAATCTATGGTGAGGCTGCATTTGGAATACTGTGTACAGTTCTGGTTGCCTTTCCTCAAAAAGGATATTGTGCAGTTGGAAAAGGTTCAGAAAAGGACAACCAGAATGATCAAGGGGATGGAGTGACTCCCCTTTAAGGAAAGGTTGCAGCATTTGGGGCTGTTTAGTTTAGAGAAAAGGTGAGTAAGAGTGACATGATAGAAGTGTGTAAAATTATGCACAACAGATGGAGAAAGCGGACAAAGAAAAGCTTTTCTCCCTCTCACACAACACTAGAACTCGTGGACATTCTATGAAGATGATCAGGAGAGGCAAAAGAAAGGACTTCTTCACTCAGCACATAGTCAAACTATGGAATTAGCTCCCACAAGAGGCAGTGATGGCCACCAACTTGGATGGCTTGGAAAGAGGATTAAACAAATGCAGGGAGGAAAAGGCTATTGGTGACCACTAGCCATGGTGGCCATGCTCTGTCTCCACAGGCAGAGGCAGGATGCTTCCAAATACTATTTGCTAGAAACTGCAGGAGGGAGGGTGCTCTTTGCACTCAGGTTCTGCTTGCGGGTTTCCAATGGTCAGCCACTGTGAGAACAGCATGCTGGATTAGACGGGCCATTGGCCTGATCCAGCAGGTTCTTCTGATGTTCTTAAATGTGAGGACTTTTATAACTGAGGATCTTAGCCCTGTGGTTTTGTAAACCACAAAAGCAAAGACACACCTCTTCTGTCAGGCTTTCCTTAACAATTTGGCTTTCCATGGCTGTTCTTATGTCACCGTTATGATATTGCTGTTGCTGCTACTATTACATTGTTGTCTTTAATGTCTTTTATATAAACCACCTGAAACATTTTCAGAAAAAGTGATACATAAATATTTTCAATAAATAAAAGAAATAATGGAGGATGTACTATGAGCAATCTGCAAAACCCAAAAACTGATTAAGATGTCAGAAGAAGCAAACTGCACTTTGATTTCATGTTTTTGATGGGAGTATGAACATTCAGTTCACATTTTAATGCAAAGCTACTGACAGGTAGTACAGTAGCACGGAATTGCAGGGATGGTGTCAGGAAGCCTAAAGCTGAGAATCAGCCGAGGTTAGCGGGAGATGCTAAAAGCAACAAAAAAGCTCTCTTCAGCTACATCCATAGTAAAAGACAGAGAAAAGAAATGGTGGCACAGCTACTCAATGAGGATGGCAATATGATCAGATGACAAAGGAAAGACAGAAGTGCTCAATTCCTACTTTGGCTGTCTTCTCCCAAAAGAGGGTCTATGACCCTCCTGGCAAATGCAAAGTCCAAGCTGAAGGGGCAGGATTGCATTGAGACTGATTGACAAACGGTCAATGAAGAACTAATCACTTTGAACAAGTTCAAATCTCCAGGGCCCGATAAACTGCATCCTAGAGTATTGAAGGAAGTGGCTGAAGAACTCTCAGAACCGCTGTCTATTATCTTTGCGAAATGGTGGAGGATGGGTGAAGTGCCGATCACTGGAAGGCTAATGTTGTCCTCTCTTCAGAAAGAGCAAAAAGAGGGAACCTACAGACCAGTCAGCCTGACATCAATCCCTGGGAATTCTGGAACACATTATCAAGCGGCTAATCTGTAAGCACCTTGAAAATAATGTAGTGATTACTAGAAGCCAACATGGATTGATCAAAAACAAATCCTGCCAGACTAATCTTATCTCATTTTTTGATCAGGTAACCTCCCTGGTAGACTTTGGGAATGCTGTGGACATAATATAACTTAACTTCAGTAAATCTTTTTGACAATGTGCCCTATGATATTCTGATTAGCCAGCTAGCTGAATGTGGGCTGGATGGAACAACTATCAGGTGGATCCACAGTTGGCTCCAGAATCGTACTCAAAGAGCGCTTATCAATGGTTCCTTCTCAAACTGGAGGGAGGTAACAAGCAGCGTAGCACAGGGCTTGGTCCTGGGCCCAATGCTCTTCAACATTTTTATTAATGATTTGGATGTGGAGGTGCAGGGAATGCTTTTCAAATTTGCAGATAATACAAAATTGGGAGGGATAGCTAATACCTTGGAGGACAGAAATAAAATTCAAAGGGATCTTGATAGGCTGGAGCACTGGGCTGAAAATAGCAGAATGAAGTTTAACAGGGATGAGTGCAAAGTTCTACACCTAGAAAAAAGAAACCAGTTATAAGATGGGGGTTACTTGGCTCAGCAATACTACATGTGAGAAGGATCATGGGACTGTTATTGATCACAAGCTGAATATGAGCCAACAGTGTGATGTGGCTGCAAATGCTATTTCAGGCTCCATTAACAGAAGTATAGTTTCCAAATCGTGTGTATTGGTTCTCCTTTATCAGCACAGATTAAGCCTCATCTTTTATTTCCTAACTGTCAGAGCAGTACTACAATGGAACCACCTCGGGAGGTGGTGGGCTCTCTAACAGTGGAGGCCTTCAAGAGGCGGCTGGACAGCCACCTGTCGGGGATGCTTTAACTTGGATTTCTACATTGAGCAGGGGGTTGGACTCAATGGCCTTATAGGGCCCTTCCAACTCTACGATTCTATGAATCCACACTTCCTGAAAAAAAAACACAAACTGAAATACAGCTATTCTTAGAATTCACACTTCTCTGAAATTTGCAACGCAGTTCTCAGTGTGTACAAAAATGTGAATGCTAGGGGAAAGTTTGCATATATCAGTGAAACTATCTACAAAAATGCAGGGAAAAGCAATTAAGGGAAATTGTTCAGTAAAATGTGTATCAGGAAAACGTAGGAGAAATGCACACTAAATATTTTGTGAGGCATTTTCAAAAATGCAAACTGCTGTGGAAATGTGGCAAAAGGCACTGAAGACGAAAAAATGAGAAACCTAGAGAAACAGAAATGGACCGATTGATCCCTGCCTAGACTCAGTGGGCGGTAAAGCACTTTGCATTATCCATATGATTCACACTGGCTTCTACAAGCCCTGCACACGATGAATGCCCAATTTGTCTCTCAAAACACTATTCACCCCTTACACACATGTAGGGCATGCACACACATGAGCAAGGAGAAGGGCCACACTTTTAGCCGTCAAGTCATGTCTTTTAGCTTTGGCATCCATGTGCTACTCACGAGTAGGCACTCCACGTGATTGAGGCACCCAAATAATCCGGTATTTGAGTAGGACGTCACATGTTGGGCTCTCCTCCACCACCACCCCAGCATCAGGGACAGTGCTCAAAGCACAGGCTCTGCTCCTTGCTCCACACACTCATGCTCTAATGGCTCACACGAAGGAGTGAAGGGGGGAAAATGGAAAAATGGACTGCCTTCAAGTGGATCCCAACTCATGGCGAGCCTACGAAGAGGGTTTTCATGGTAAGCGGTATTCAGAGGAGGTTTACCACTGCCTTCCTCTGAAGCTGAGAGGCAGTGACTGGCCCAAGGTCATCCAGTGAGCTTCATGGCTGTGTGGGGATTCGAACCCTGGTCTCCCACACTGGCTCTCAACGGAGTGAATAGAGCTTATAAATAGTGTTCCAACTTTCTGCCTTAGGTTTTGCTTTTTTTCTTGAAGAACTGCAGTAATATTTGCAAATAAGGAATGTTCTGAAGAACCTTGAACCTGAACGCCTACACTGAAAGATGCCAAACAATCTAAGACTTTTTTAAAAAATGTAAAAAAATGTCCCAGGAGTCAGGAAGTCTGTTTCATAGTCTGGATGGATGCCAATGCCCTGTCTTGACTTGGCCACACACAGTCTCATGTCAAGTGGGAATGCTTTTCTGCTAAGGATACCAGCACATGCAGGATCCAAAAGGGTCAACCTATTTGTCATGCAAAGGGTGAGGGAAGAGACTATACTCTCCCTAGAGCATGCTAGGACTGATGGGTCAATGGGACCACTTGACCTAATGGATCAATGGCCATTCCGCTAAAGCAAGAAATCCTCGATTTCTCAGCCATCTGGAACACCCTAGAACAGCCTTCACCAAATGGATACCCTCCAGATGTGCTGGACTGCAAAGTGCAGTCTGAATCATCCAGAGGCCACCAGGTTGGTGAAGGCTGCTGTAGCCCTTTGTGCTCACACAACCGCACAGTTCCCTGGCTTCCCTGGGAGAGGAAATGTCTGTGATGCAGGCATTCCACTATGTTCATTGCTTTAAGGATAAGTTTGTGAATGGCAGCCTTGCATGCTGAGCACTTGGTGGATTTTAAGAGCCTTTGGGCATCCACCTGAGAGGTGTCAAAGAACTCAAAGGTGAAATTGCTGATCTCCTAACAAAATTAGGTAACTTGTCCCTCAGATCCACCTCCATACTTGAGAACTGGAAAGTGGCTAATGTCACACCAGTCTCTGAAAAGGGATCAGGGGGGAGGATCCTGGAAGTTACAAGCAGGTTGGCTTAACATGTGTTCTGGGAAAACTGGGGGGCGGGGGAAGTATTGTTAAAGATCAAATAACCAGCATGGCTTCTGCAAGGGTAAGTCCTGTGTCACTAACCTGTTACAGTTCTTTGAGAGTGCCAACAATCATATACTGTAGATAGAAGGGACCCGGTAGCAGGAAAGAGAAAGCAGGAAAAATGGCCAGTTCTCCCAATGGAGGGAACAGCTACATACTGGTACCTCTCTTCAGCCAGGTTCACACTGGGATTTGCGCCACCAACACTCCAGCTGATGTCTGGCCTGCTTTGTCACCTGGTGCTCTTAAGTTAAACAAGCAGCCTCTTGTTGTTATGTGCCTACAAGTGGATTGCGACTTATGGCGACCCTATGAATCAGTGACCTCCAATAGCATCTGTCGTGAACCACCCTGTTCAGATCTTGCAAGTTCAGGTCTGTGGCTTCCTTTATGGAATGAATCCATCTCTTGTTTGGCCTTCCTCTTTTTCTACTCCCTGCTGTTTTTCCTAGCATTATTGGCTTTTCTAGTGAATCATGTCTTCTCATGATGTGTCCTGGACCAGGCTAAATTTCAGGTGTTGGTGTTAGAAGCCCTAAACAAAATGGGACCCAAATACCTGACAGAATGGCTCTCCCTATATCTGCCTGCCCCAGGCCCTGAAATCTGTAGGGGAGACCCTTCTAGTTGCCCCACTGATGGAGTTATGGCGCTCCCTTCCCTTGCATGTATGGACACTACTGGGATTTTCCAGAGCTTGGAAAAGTTACTTTTTTGAACTACAACTCCCATCAGCCCCAGCCAGCATGGCCACTGGATTGGGCTGATGGGAGATGTAGTTCAAAAAAGTAACTTTTCCAAGCTCTGATTTTGACTGACCGATTGATTTCTTACGTTTATATACCATCCTTTCTTCAAGGAAATGATTCTCCCCTCCCTATTTCATCCTCACAACAAGCTGTGAGGTAGGTTAGGCTGAGAGACACTGACCACCCAAGATCACCCAGTGAGCTTCAGGGCTGAGTGGGGATTCAAGCCCTGGTCTTCTGGGTACTAGTCCAACACTCTAACCCTTACACAACACTGGCTCTTTTTTGGTGCCACTTGGAGATACGCCTTTGCATCCAGGTCTTGGGGGGAATACCTAAAACAAGACTGTAGCAAGCTGCCTTTCACCAGGGCAGATGCTTGGTCTGTCTAGCTCAGTATCATTGACACTGACTGGCAATTTGAAAAAGAGGACATTCCCAGCCATATTCGGAGATGGCATTGGGGACTGGACCTGGCACCATTTGCACCCAAAGCAGATGTTCTGCCACTGGGCTACAGCCATGGGGTGAGACCTGCTGAAAGCAAAGCTATCCGTTTGATTTATTTTAATTGTACGATTGTAGTATTTGCTTGAAGCCTTGCTTTAAGATTGGCTTTACTGCTCTTTTAATGTGTCACATCTAAACTACTCAGAGATCCTGTCTGATGAAGGGCGATGCAAAAAGGCATCAAAGAAAAAAAATCCAAACATTTTCAAATTGAAACTTTGAAATAGGACTTTGCTGATGATTTTAAGGTCGTATTTTGTACAAATCAACTTTTAAAATCTTTTCTCTTCCCTTCAAAAATCCCTAAATCCAACATTTTCTTACTTAGATATGTTGGGAAAGTTGGGAGATTCTAAATCCCAAAGTTTGCTAAGCTCAAATGAGAAGAAAGCCTTTCTCCACCCACCGCCAAATTTTATGCAGCTGTGCTACCTTGTCAGCATCAGAGAGCTGCTGGTTGCTTGCCGTGTGCCTTTACACTATACACCACAGAGAGAGAAAGCAAAGGTAATTATCACTATTATTTCAATCATGGCTCATTAGCTGACATCACAATTAAGTTCAGGAACAAGGGGAAGAGGAGATCGAGCTTCAGACTCTGCTGGGAAGAAAGATGAACAGAGAGAGATGCAATGCACAAACAAGGGCAATTATCTAACTGAGACCGTCACCACAATTTATCAATGAATTCAACACAGCAACGTCCTCCACTAGAGAAGTGGCTCTAACATGAAAGCTGTAATAACCGCTAGTAGCAGCCTAGGGGTTAGGGGGGGCAAGGTCTTGCGATCCCATACCCCAAATCAAAGCATGTCTATAGAGTATGAGCAGGAGCACAGCTTTGGGGATACCAGCTTGAGAGGAGTGACGGACTTTGCCAGGTGCAGTTGAGGCATCACCTAACCCCAACCATGGAGAGACCAGCAAGGACTAGAGGACAATCTGTCCCCACCCCAACACACACTCTCCCAGCTTATGCACTGCTTTGACACAAAGCTCAGTTCTTTGGCCGCTTCTCATTCACAGAACTTGAAATTGACTACAGAGAGGGAGGGGCAGTATCAAAAGGCTGCAGATGGAAAAAATATTAGTGCTGAACTGAAATTTCTTAGAAATAAATTTCTAAAGGCCATTCCAAAAAACAGAATACTATCTACCAATTCCACCCCAGCCCCCATATTTTGTCCCCCCCCCCAGTTTCACTGCCCACAAATAGGTTGGCGAATTTCCAGAGGTCATTTAGCCCCAGGGACACATTGAGCCACTAATTCCCATCCAGTGTCAGTCTCGCTGGTGGCACTTCATCACTGGCCCATTCCATCCAGTTCAATTCCCTGGTGTCTCTTTGCATCCATTCCATCACATTGTATTCATTTTGTGTGTACTTTTAACCTAAAATATGCACTTTTCAATGGTTTTCAATATATTTACCAATTAAATATTCATTTGTACCCAAAACTGCAATGCATTTTCAGTGCACTTTTTGCACGCTGAAAATATGCAGTTTTGTGTGCACTTTTGGCACACTGAAAACGCATCGCAAAATCAGGAGTTCATAAACCAACTGGGAGTTTCATTCCAATCCACAAACACACACACTTGGGAGCATCAAGCCAAGTTGGTCCACTACGAAAAGTGGACTAAACGAATTCTTCCCCCATTCCTACGCAGGCCTAAAATATATTATTTTGTGCACCTCCTTCTCTAAGAGGCAGGAAGTTCAGAGCAGCTTAAACAATCTGTTTCATTCAAGGAGAATGTGCTGAAGATCTGGAGTTAATTTATCTACTGGTGTGTCGGTCGTGCTGGTAGCACAAGTGTGCCGACAGCAAGGACTCAGACAGTGCTAGTGTGGTCCTCCCTCTCAAAACCTGCAATCACACACCCACTCACCTGAGAGTAAACCCCACTGAACTCACTGAGACCTGCTTCTTGAGAGACATGCAAAGGACCTCACTGTTAGGCTGCAAACCTAAGCAAGCCCACTGAAGACACTAAACATGCAGAGAAGTGCACTGATGGCTGATGGCATTCCATACAATTGCATGTGGGGAAAAATAACATTAGATGGGCAATCCTAGACGTATTAGTATGACAAAACACGCCCAGAAAAAAATATTCAAGTACAACTGTGAAAATGAATAAACTGCGGCACCATTTAAGTTTAAAGGGTGTAATGTAAAAGGAACGGAAGTCAAGTAAGTGGAAAAAGAGTTAACCTTCCCTGCTCTTCAAATGGAATAACCATATATTGTCCTTTGCTTGTTTGTTCAGAAAGACTTTTAAAGACTTCAACAGGCAGAGGAACTGATCCGGCAGTTGACAAGAAGTGCTCTATGTGATTGAGGATGGTGAGACTGGATTTGTTCCATGTGAAAGAAGACCCCCAACGGGCAGCCCACAAACTCTGTAAGCTGCAGCGAGGTGACAGCAGCACTGAAGATGATGAAGAAGGTAACTGGAGCTGGTCAATTTCTGTGCAATCTCTCTCTCCCTCTCTCAATCACAACCTTCTCAAGTGGCTTGCAAAGCAGCTACTAGTTACTAGGTACACCCACTATTTGCACTTCAAGTCTAGGCCTTTCAAAGTTTAAACAGATCCCTTGCAAAAAGAGGTAACAATCTTAACCTTTGCATTTCATTCAGTTGGCTTGTAAGGTATATAAATACCTTAAACGAATTATGGTTTTGTTTGCCATGTAAGGTAAATAAATGCCTTAAACTAATAAACTGCAAACACTTTCATATTTTTAATTGTCAGAAACAGAGATCTCCTCTCAACACCTTCCCCTCAGTTTTTTTGCACACCACATATCAAGCAGTTTTATGGAGGGAGGAGGGAAGTGTGCAAGAGGTCTGCATCAGGGCCATTTCAGAGAGCGGGCGGGGCGATTTAGCACAGAAGAACAGGTTTCACAGTGAGATTCAGCCACATGTGGCCTGAGACCTCCTCTCCTCATTTTTCTGAACGGGACCTCCTGCTTGTAGTACGCTGCCTCCATCCGCAGATAAGATTCAGGTTCCATTTTGGCGATTTATCCAAGGGGGCATCAAAGTCTGTGAAAATGTGGGGTGGAAGTTATCCTTTGTGGTGGCCATTATTATTATTATTATTATTTGGGGGTGGGGACTTTACCACCAGTTGTTACCAGTTGTTATTCTGGAACAATTCTCCATGGGAGGGGATGGGCAGCTCTCAGGGAGCAGCCACTGGGAGGACATCTCTGGTCACTCGGGGTGGAAGGATCCCTCCCTTTCCATTCTCACCTATTCTCATTTTTCCAATGTCAAATTCAGTTCTCCACATTTCTGCAGCAAAAGGAGAAGCAGGCCACTGAACCTTCATCGAAGAGCATTGTGCAAACTCTGACACAAACATTTGCAAGCAGCACTCAGGGTTCTCTGCCATCTGCTTAGGGCCTCATGGCTCCACCTCACGCCACAGTAAGGAAATGCTCAAATTGCTGCTGTGGAAGGGCTGCATGTCAGCATTGGAGCATGAGAGGGGCCCCCGTGCCATCCCTGCTGGCTCTAGACAGGGCTGGGAAAGACCCCGGTCTGAATGCCTGGAGAGTTCCTGCCGGTCAGTGTAGATCAGGGACAGCCAATGTGGGGCCCTCCAGAGGTTGATGGACTCCAGCTCCCATCAGTCCCGCCAGGGTGGCCAATGGTCGGGGTGACAGCAGCTGTGTCCAGCGAGATCTGGAGGAAGGCACAATGCTGGACAATGCTGAGCGACAGGGACCCTTTCGCCACCAGAGCGGAAACACATTGAGAGAAAAACTCTCAAGCAAATTTCCTGGCAACATTTCAAGAGTATATTCTGCTGCTGCAGTCAGCATGCCCAATTTTACTAAAAACAAAGTGTTGAATCTGGCTCTTGTAGAATTTGCTTAAAATCGATAAATTCATAAACAAGACAACTGATGTATTCTTATTTCCATCATTTTTTTAAAAAAAGGATCAAAGGGTGTGAACTTTCACATCCTGAAATTTTGCCAAATTGTGAGTGTGTGAAAATTCTGACTGAATTGTTTGAAAACAATTCAAGCAACCTGGCTCCTTGTTTCCATTGCCTTGGGCAGCTCTGGTTCCTGGGGTTTTCCCCCTTCTAAGCCTTGCGACATGCACTTATATACACCTTGAGACAAAATCTAATTTTCAACCCCGCTCTTTAAATAATGTGTCAAATAATGTGTTAAATAATGTGTCAAAGACCTGGAAATTCCAAACCAGGGCATTCATTTTTGCAACTCACACATCTTTCTGCAGGCTTTACAGTCAGCTACCCAACACAGGAAAAGGCAGAGGAAGTCATATATTTAGGAGCGAGGCAAACTAGTGTTGGCAAGAAGTAATAACCTGGCCTTGGTTTCTGCTCTGACAACCGAGTAGTCTTTGCAAATTGGTATGTACCACAAAGGGAAGATTTGTTCACTGCAAAGTGATGTAAAAAGGCTGTCTGAGTCCATGCGCAGCACCACATGAGGGCTTGTGCCGGAGGCTGCTTGAAACGACAACCAGCACACAAAGGGAAAGGCACAAAGCAGCCTTCCCCACCCTGGTGACCTCAAATTGTTTGGACTACAGTTGTCACCAACCCCAGAATCACACGGGTGGGCTCGCTGGGGCTGACGAGAGTTGCAGTCCCAAACATCTGGAGGGCAGCAGGCTGGTGGAGGCTGCACTAAGGGCAACGAGTCTGGGAGCCCAGGCTTTCCCAGGAGAGAGAAACCGACAGTAGCAATCCTGGGGCCATGAATATTGTAACTGATTTTGGTGTTTTAAACATACACCCACTGTCTGTGAGAATGAAAAGTCTCACATATCTAAACACCATGACGATGCCTCTCCCGACAGAAGTTTGCTCAGTGTGGTTTGCGTGTGGCACACACTGGACAGGGCTGGAGGGGAGAAACTCAGGGGGTCCTGAACATATGCATTTGTCAAAGGCCAGGGTAAAGAAGCACTAATCCAGCACTGCCAAATCTGGCTGGAAATCTTGAACAGGAAATACAGGATTGTGCCTAGAACCCTGCACGTGTAACATCCCTCCTCTACCACTAAGCAAAGCCCCCTTCCTGTGCGCAAAGTGGTCCAAACTCAGCCATGCACAACTTGTGGCCCAAGTAGTTGCACCAAGCCCTGTGCTATAGCTTGCTAGTCGCTTGCCTGAACGGCTGTCCCGTTCTGCCCAAGGAGGCGGTTTGCCGAGACCCTGCTGGGGTGCAAGTTCTGTTCTGTGGGATAAGCAAACTGTGGAGAAGTGGAGCTGAAAACAGGACACCCTCTCCTCACTCTCCTTTTCAAATTCTTTGGAAAAACTTGCATCCTGGAAGAAAAGTAACTTATGCAGAATAAGTCAAGTGACTTCATTTGCACAATTTGTGCTGATCACCAAACCTGGACCCAACACTTCCCTGGCTATTATTAACAGTGAGTAAGAACCTCACAGAATGCCGAGAATGTGCCGACTGGGGCTTTCTCAGCAGCACCTTCAAACAGGAGTGGGAAAGCAGGCAGAGGTGGGTGGGGTGGGGTGGGTGGAGGTGCTTGAAAGGCAGCCTGCCTGAACTCCTCACAACGCCAACCTGGGCAGCAAAATAAATCACAGCGCTGGAACAAAGCAACAGAAAACGAATCCAAGCTCACTCACATTTTGATATGGAAATCCGTAGCAGGGCTGAAGAATCTGTCTGTACAGGTTTTGGAGCCAGCCTGTATTTAACCTGGCCCTATACGTGCTTTGGAAAGTCTATAAATTAAGCGAGAGCTGCCTGGCTAGCAGGGAAGAGAGAGATTTATCCACTTTTAGGAGCCCTCCAGGAATGAGGCATTCTGGACAGAATATCTTCCTTTTCAGGACACCCCCTAAGGCCAAACTCACCACTCAAACAGCTTGAGAGCTCCCTTGTGCCACAAAGCACAAAATCCATAAGGATGGACGAGTGTAAAGAGCTCAGTCCTCCAGAACCACAGGCTCCTGGCAGGACAGCTGTTCAGCCCCCATTCTGCCCTCTTCACTCTCTCCTGGGACAAAGCAGGACAGACCACAGGGCCGAGGGAAGCAGGGATGGAACTCTATCCATCTGGCATTTTGAAAAGAGAGAACGAAAGAGGAATAAAACTTCTAGTGCTTAAAAATGGCATACTAGGAAAGAGTCTTCAGCTATAAAGCTGTGAGGGACAAACCTTCTTCCCAATGTCACTGCACGGGGCAGCTGTTAAAGTGTACATGAACACAAAGTGCAGTATGTGGAAAAGAGTCTTCAGTCATGTGTAATTGGTGTGTGTGGGGGTATCAGGCAAGGGTCCTCCATAGGGGAGCAGTGGTGTTTTACAAGCATTCAAGAATATCCTTCCGTTGGGGGTGGGGAACCTTTGGCCGTCCAGGTGTTGCTGGAGGGCGACTGCTATAATCCCCGACCATTGGCCCTGCGGGCGAGGGCTGATTGGAGCTGGGCTCTATCAACATCCGGAGGGCCACGGGTGCCCCACCTCTGCCCTATGTTAATCTGTGAGGTGCTGGGAAGGTGCACAACCAGAGGGAGGTGGGACTTGAGGAATCATGTTCAACAACCAGGAAGTAGCAGATAGGAGCAATGATGACCTTTGGGACTTTCTCATCAAAGACACTGCTGTGATATTCTGGGCTGAAGGAGCCCTTCAGAAATGATGTTCCCACCTTCCTTCCTTTGAAAAATGCCTTTATTATTGCACAGGAAAGTTATACTGAGGTGTCAGCATGTCACCCAAATAATTAGAAACTAGGCACAAACAAGGAAGGCCTAACCTTTAGTGTCAGCAAATATGTTTAGTGTTTTTACTGTGATTTTGCAAAACCAGCAAATTTGGATCCCATCACACCAAAGCGCCAAGGTTCAAAGTGATTTCAGATACAAGAAGAAGAGAAATCACACTTTTTCATACCTCCCATCTAACATGTAATCTGTTTCTACTAAAGACGCCATCGCCATTCAAAATTGGGGAGGAGTGTGTTTGTTCAGAAAGCAAAGGCCTCCTGAAGTCTGGGCCCAGCTTGAAATGCTCGCCCTGGCAGGGAGGGCTGGCGGAAGGGAAAGCAGGCGTGAAGAGCTGCAACATCTGCCTCACCTGAAACACCCCGGTCACTCCTGAGTGACTCTGCCGAGGATCAACTTCCGGTGGTTAGCCTTTTATAATTTTCTCAGAGGGCTTAGAAAGAGTCTGAGCTTTTTCCTTTCTGAGAACATTCCAAGAATGCGCAGGAAAATGAAACTAATTGCAAGGTGAGTCAGAGGGGTGAACTCATCCATCAATAGTTTTCCACATCTGTAGCGTCTTGTGTACCAACACTGGGAAGGTGCACACAATCTCCAGTTGCACGTTAAAACAAAAATGCAAAAAATGAACGTGCAAATCACACATGCTTCTTCTCCCACATCCCTGAAACATTTGACACTGTCCTCATTTTACAACAATTTTCAGACTTCTATAGTAACTTATCAACCTATTTTAAAATTGCCAACTAGGTGCAGATTTTAGGGTCCAAGGAACATCTCTGATGCATGGAACAGGACTCACAAATTATTATCAGGTTATGTCTATGACAAGGCATAACCATAATTACTCTCCCCTTAATTAATTGCCATTAAATAATAGGCATCCCTGCATGATTTACTGCAAGAGCCTTGAGGGATCAGTGATGCAGTGAGCAGCCACACCCTTTGTCTCTCGCATCCACACTGAGATCAAGTCCGTTGCCCACGTCACCTTCAGGCTTCCTCCTTCTATTCCCTCCATGTAGCCATATGCTCCAACAGCCTCAAGGTTTCACACTTGGCACCCACTTGGATGGCTTTAAAAGAAGATTAGACAAATTCATGGAGGACAGGGCTATCAATGGCTACTAGCCATGATAGCTGTGCTCTGCCACCCTACTCAGAGGCAATATTATTATTATTATTATTGTCTTTATTTATACCCCGCCATTTTTCCAAAACTGGAACTCATGGCGGCTTCCAGATAAAAAATAGATATAATTAAAAACATACAAAGTCTACATTAAAATAAGATTAAACTATTTCCAATATTAAAACCATACACATATTTATTTATTTATTTATTTTATTTTATTAAGCTTATATACCGCCCGACTAGCAACAGCTCTCTGGGCGGTGAACATTAAAAATACAATAAAAATAACACAATACAGTATATCACAATACAAAACTGAAAAAAAAACTGTACAGTCTAAAATCAAAATATAATAATTTAGAATTAACAGGAATTAAAATGCCTCAGAGAAGAGAAAGGTTTTAACCTGGCGCTGAAAAGATGATAGTGTCGGCGCCAGGCGCACCTCCTCGGGGAGACCATTCCATAGTTCGGGGGCCACCACTGAGAAGGCCCTAGATCTTGTCACCACTCTCCGGGCTTCCCTATGAGTCGGAACCCGGAGGAGGGCCTTCGTAGTAGACCGTAGTGTACGGGCCGGTTCATATCGGGACAGGCGTTCCGACAGATATCGTGGTCCCGCGCCGTATAAGGCTTTATAGGTAAATACCAACACTTTGAATCTGGCCCGGAAGCATATTGGAAGCCAGTGCAAACGGGCTAGCACAGGTGTTATATGCTCAGACCGCTTAGTTCTTGTTAGCAGTCTGGCCACCGCATTTTGCACTAGCTGTAGCTTCCGAATCGTCTTCAAAGGTAGCCCTACGTAAAGCGCATTGCAGTAGTCCAGACGCGAGGTTACCATAGCATGTACCACTGATGTGAGGTCCTCCTTACTCAGATAGGGACGTAGCTGGGCTACCAACCGAAGTTGGTAGAACGCATTCCGGGCCACCGAGGCTACATGAGCCTCAAGTGTGAGGGAAGAGTCTAAGATGACTCCCAGACTACGCACCTGTTCCTTTAGGGGGAGTGTAACCCCATCCATATATAGCTAAAAGGGCTCAAACTAGTTTAAAAATAATATAATAGACATAAGCAATGCAGTACCCTTCATGCCCTATCCTTAGTCTTCAATTCCAAAGGCTTGATGGAATAGGAAGGTCTTTGCTTGTCGGCGGAAGGACTGCAAGGAGGGGGTCATTCTTACCTCCCTAGGAAGGTATGTTTCTGAAAACCAGTTGCCGGAAGCCTCAGGAGGGGAGAGTGGGCTTCCCCTAGGCACCTGGTTGGCCACTGTGAGAACAGGATGCTGGACTAGATGGGCACTGGCCTGATCCAGCAGGCTCTTCTTATGTTCTCACTTAAAGCAGGCAGCCTGGAGGAGAAACCAGTTGATGGATGTCCTGCTCTCACCGGTCTCCTTAGCAAGTGAGGGCAGCACAAGCATCCAGGGTCAGTCTGAAGTCAGAGTCCAGAGTCTCCGTCAAACCAAGGGGGGTCCGGCAAGCATCAGGTTCTGAGCAGTCCGGGGTCAGAAGCCAGGAAACGCAGGCCAGGGGCAAGGCAAGAGATGGGTCCAGGGTCCACAAGCAATCTTTGGCCGGGTCAGGTGCAGAGCTCAAGAACAGATGTTGTTCCAGCAACCCTTTGAGCTGAGCACTGAGCTTTATAAGCTGGACCTGCTGAACCACACCCCAACCTCAGCTGACTCCCACTGACCACCTGCAATCAGACCTTTCCTTTACTCCTGAGGAGTCCAGGCCGGTAGATGGGCTACATGCCTCCAGATGTGCCAGGTCTCCAGGTGGTGGCTGAGGCAATGCCCTCTCTTGGGCTCAGGGCCAATTCAGCCTCAATGGCAGGGGCCAAACTTGCCCCAGATGCAGATACCCTGTCCTAGACCTTGCTACAGGACCTGAGCCAGGGCGGGGTCCAAGAGCAGCGTCTCTTGGTCTTCCCCTTATGAGGACACCCCTGGCTGGGGCCTGACGTCAGAGGCGAGATATGGCTGAGTGCCAATGAGGGAGGCTATGGAGTGTGCAGTGCTCTCTGATGGGTGGCCATGATCCCAGTGACTGAGGGAGGCTGGGGAGCACTGCCCCTCAAGGAAATTGATTGCTTTCCCCCAGAGGCATGCTGGCCCAGCCACCATTCCCACCCTCCATGAAAAGCTGTGGGGAGAGAAAAGATTGCCCGGCCCAACTGAGGTCTCCCCCAGCCACACACCTGCGCCTCGGTGTACATTCTAAGCGCCTAGTAAAGAGGGCAGCCAGAAGGTGGGCTGCAGGAGAACCTGTGGGGGGGGAAACAGAGAAAGAGGGAAGGTCCAGAGGGAGTGATGCAGAGAAAACAGAGCAGGTTTAAAAGAAGAACAGAGAGAAAATAGCAAAGAAAAGGATTCCCCTCCCCACCCCACCCCACCCCGTGGATGACACTTATTTATTTAATTATTTAATTTACATGCTGCTCTTTCCCCCAAAGACAGCCTGGGGCAGCAAACACTGGTGATAAAACACTGAAAACAATTTTAAAAACCTCTTCAAAAGCACCTGCAGTAGGTGCTGAAAAGACAACCGGCGGTACTTGTCTAACAGATACAGGGAGGGACACACAGGGTAGGTGCTGCCACACTGAAGATTAGCTTCCTATGTTGTGCGGAATGGACCTCTTGAGGAGATGGTGTCTGCAGGAGGCTGCAGAGCACAGGGATTGGCTGGGTATATAAGGGGTGAGACGGTTTTTTGGGTGCGTGAACATACAACCCTCTGAAACTACTACAAAATGGCAAGCGTCCCCAGGAGAGATTGGATTCTGTGTCCCTGGCCTTGCAAGCAGAAAGAGAAGGTATTCCCAGCCACACCAAGAGCTGCTGGGCCTGCTTCCCACTGGTCCACTTGGGCAGTCACCAAGCTGGGAAATTGCTTTTAAAAAACAAACCAGCAGCTCCTGCAGGAAGTGGCCCCTCAGCAGCACCCAATCGTTTTGGTTAGATGCAGCCAGGAAAGGCGGCTCCCATAGTCACTTATTTCTTCATCTATGGAACAATCGCTACCATTTTTATCTCACATTACCAGCCTCAAAGAGTCATTGGAGGAGCTTATGAAATGCATAAAAGCAACAAATGCTGTGGATGATCCCATAAAATCTTAACACTTAAAAGCTTGGAAAAATAAACAAATTTTGAGCCGATGCCAAAATAAAAACCACACTTTAGGTGCCAGCCAAACTTCCAATGGATTCCACTGAGAAAAAGGGTTCTCCAGGGACTACAGGATGCACCAGCGTCTCGATGCAGGATGCTGATATGGACTTCTCCTGCAGGTCTTAACAGCCATGCAGGACAATGCTGGGAGAGATATTCTTGAAGTACCTGAGTTGTGCAGGGCTTTATAGATCAACAGTAACACTTTGAATTAGACCCAGAAGCATTTCAGGAGCTGATGCAAATCCCATAGAACTGGACTAATATGCTCCTGGCTGGCTGACCCACGCAGCAACCAGCTGCTGCATTTTGCATAACTGCAGCTTCCGGTCCATCTTCCACACAAGCTCAGTTTATTTGTTCTACAGACCATAAACATCAAAACAGTGCTGGGATATCATGATAAACACGGGGGAAGGGGGACCCAGACAATACACATCTAAACAAATAGTGCCCTTTAAAACGAGTATCACAAATCCATTAACAATCAGAAATAGTTAAAAAATATAGACCGTTTTGACTCAGAACTCACCTTCCCTTTAATAATGATGACCTAGTTTTGATAACTACAGCAGAGAACTTGGCTTTATTTTCTGTGATTTTAAGGTTGGAATCTGGTGAGTTCTCCAGATGTACTTGGGAGATAAAATGGGATCTTATGAACTTATAAAAAATTACAGCACAGGAGAACATGAACTAACATTTCAACTGAGCTGTCTTCAAGGGTAGCCCCATATACAGTGCAAATTCACTTGCTCAACAGGAAGTTCTGTTGCCAGAGGTCAGAAGACAGATGGCAGGGGAGTCAAGAAAGAGGATCTCACTACTGATCCAGGCGCCCAGTTGCTATGAATCA
This sequence comes from Rhineura floridana, assembly GCF_030035675.1. Classification (NCBI taxonomy): domain Eukaryota; kingdom Metazoa; phylum Chordata; class Lepidosauria; order Squamata; family Rhineuridae; genus Rhineura; species Rhineura floridana. Next base: position 1,402,734 of record NC_084495.1, read on the forward strand.
CAGGTGGGAAGAGTGCTGCTGCGGCACTCAGGTTCCGCTTGAGGGCTCCTCACTAGGGCATCTGGATGGCCACTGAGAGAACAGGATTCTGGACTAGATAGGCCTTTGGCCTCAATCCAACAGGGCTCTTATGTTCTCAGGGTGCTGGGCAAGAGGAGATCCCAACCCTACAGATAAGTTGCACTTTGCCTGAACAGGGGACAAGAGCCAATGCAAGAGCAGAAATGCACCTGCAATGAGAATTGGGTTGGGATCCAGACCTGGGGTTGAAACCTTATTGCAGAATTACTATTTTGGGACAGTTTCACATCTTAAGGGTTTCCCTCTAATGAAATATAGGAAGCTGTCACAACACAGGACTATTTCTGCACCCAGGGCCACCAGACTTCCTCAGTTTTGGGTACCCTAGAGGGTGCTGGACTAGAACTCCCACCAGCTGCTAGCTGAATCTGTTAACTGGCCATGGACTGAAGCTGCGACCTCTGAGAGCAGCTGCAGAGCGCCTGCCTGCTTTTGAGAGCGCCCACCTTCTATATGTAACAAAGCATCATCTCCTGTGGAGAATCGGCCTGCTCTTGTGGCTGGGGTACCAGTTTTTGCTACCTTGTATTCCCACAGATCTTTCTCACTTCAAATAAGGAAGGGGGAAACCCCACAGCCTGCAGAATATCTTCGGAAGCCTTGCAAAGTAAAATGGCGGAGATGCAAGGCAGCATCCAGAAAAGTTTAATATTATATCCTCAACCACTAAATATAGAGCCGCCACTGCTGGGTGCTGAAAATAGCATGTCCCAAAGGTCTTCCAACTTCAAACCACTATTCTACTCCCTGGTAACTCTGCCTCACTCTTTCAAAGGAAGGATAGAGGCCAGTTGAAGCTTGCAAAATGTCTTGACAATCAGGATTGGTGTATATGCACGCACACCTCCAGAGTTTGTGAGAGGCACAACAATGAATATATACTTGGGGCACGGAGGTACGAAAACAACCACTTTGTACTTTGCCGACAGGCATTTCGTTGGCCAGCCATCCTCAGATGTAAAAGAGCTGCTCCTGGTGCAGCGCCTTCTTCCTCACTTCTGCATAGGGTTGCCAGGCTCAGGGCCTGAGACTGATCCTGTATCTTTAGGAGAAGAAAAAGTCAGCCAAGTGCAGGTGTTCTTGCAACACTGTAATGAGAAAAACCACAAGGTGGAATTCTCCCTTCCCCTGCACAACTTTAAAGATACAGAAGACCTCCTGGTTGCCAGGCCCGGCCTCCAAGGAATGACAGGACCCCCAGCCCCCTTGAGACCAAGGCCCTCATGGCCCCCTGTGCCCGTTTGTGAGGTGAGAGCTGACTGGCCCAGGAGAGCTCCAGCCAGATAAGTACCCCTTTAAGATCTTTATTAGTATTGTTTATTGCATTTGTTAGTCACTTTGGACAAAACAAACTGTCTCAAAGCAATACAGAATTCTTAAAAATCCCTGCTCTTCAGGAAGGGGGCTGAGTTTGCAAGGGAAAGTCAAGTCCAAGAGTGAGGCAAGACCCCAGTTGAACGCCAAAGCTTGTTGAAGTAAGTTACCAACCTGGAGCTGTAGAAGGACTGCCACTTCCAGCCTGCTGCCTGCTTAAGTACACCTCCCTCAGGTGTCCCTTTGTGCTCCTGCTGGTGGCCAGCACAGGACAAGGTGGTAAGGGGTTTAAACTAAAGAATTTCTGTGCTTGTGTCCACAAGGCTTTCATCACCAGACTGGCTGAACACAGACCTCTCTCTCTCTCTCTCTCTCTCTCTCTCTCTCTCTCACACACACACACACACACACACAAAATCTTAAAAATGGTATTTGATTTGTAATATGGCTGAGCATTATGAGCTGGATAAATCTGTATACCACGTCCAATGACTACACATTTCATCCTTTCAAGAAATGTACACCCCACACACAAAATGTGGTATGTGTGTTTGCAAATACATGTCTCACACACAAGGGAGCTGCTCCATGTTAAGTGGCAAACCCAGTGTTACCTCTACAATTCTCAAAGGACCCTTTCATAGCCACCTGAGATGTTTTAAGTATCCATCTAAAAGTGTGATGTTAAAATGCAACACTCCCGTCCCCATATTATTAAAGTGCATACTCAGTGGAAACCTGATTTTGCTGCTGTATAATGTGTGAAATGGCTCTTATACTAATCACAATATTGTCTTTCTCACAACCTTTTGGGTAATCACATGATAAATTGTATTTGTTTTAATGTTTTTAGTTACTGTAAACTGCCCAGAGAGCTTCGGCTATGGGGCGGTATACAAGTATAATAAATAAATAAATAAATGACAGACAGAAAAGCAGAGGAATTAACCAAAGAGTGGTCGTCGCTGGCTCTGCTTTGGACTGGAAGGAGGTTTCGAGTGGAGTGCCACAGGATTCTGTCCTGGGGCCGATACTCTTCAACATTTTTATCAACGACTTAGATGACGGGGTAGAGGGAAGCCTTATGAAGTTTGCGGATGATACAAAACTGGGAGGGATAGCTAACACAATGGAAGACAGGAATAAAATCCAAAGGGACCTGGATAGACTAGGAAATTGGGCTGAAATTAATAAAATGACATTCAATAAAGACAAATGCAGGATTCTGCATTTAGGCCACAAAAACAAAATGCACAGGTACAGGATGGGAAATACCCGGCTTAGCAGTAGTGCGTGTGAAAAGGACCTTGGAATTGTAGTGGATCGCAAGTTGAACATGACCCAGCAGTGTGATGCTGTGGCATACAAGGCAAACGTGGTTTTGGGCTGCATAAACAGAGCTATAGTTTCCAGGTCGAGGGAAGTAATAGTCCCACTATATTCTGCATTAGTCAGGCCTCATCTGGAATACTGCGTTCAGTTCTGGGCGCCTCATTTTAAGAAAGATATAGACAAGTTGGAGCAGGTTCAGAAGAGGGCAACGAGGGTGATAGCTGGTATGGAGAACAAGTCTTATGAGGAAAGGTTGAAGGAACTTGGCATGTTCAGTCTGGTGAAGAGAAGGCTGAGGGGTGACATGATTGCACTCTTTAAGTACCTGAAGGGCTGTCACATAGAGGAGGGTACAGATTTGTTCTCTGCTGCCCCAGAGGGTAGGACTAGGTCTAATGGTTTTAAGTTGCAGGAGCGTAGATTCAGATTGGACATTAGAAGGAACTTTTTGACAGTAAGGGCAGTTCAGCAATGGAACCGACTGCCTAGGGAGGTGGTGGGATCCCCTTCGCTGGATGTCTTCAAGCAGAGGCTGGACAGCTATCTGCGGGAGATGCTCTAGCTGTGGATTTCCTGCTGTGAGCAGGGGGTTGGACTCGATGGCCTACAAGGCCCCTTCCAACTCTATGATTCTATGATTCTAACCAGGATGCTAAACTGTGTCCACATCCAACATTTCCTCCATGATGGCCAAATCCTGAGAGCATCTCTCTGTAGAGAATGGCCCTGTCCTTGGACTTTATATATATTTCTTACTTTAAGCAACTTTATCATATGTCAGGGGAACAGTTACCCTGAACATACTCTATCTCCAAAAGCTTGTAAAAAAAATGAACTTGGGAAGTTTACAAGCAAGGCATGATAGAGAAAGGCATTCCCCATGCAGGAAGCACCTGCCCTCACTCTGAATAGCCTTTGTTTACCCTTTCCCTCACTTGGTTCATCACACACCCTTCAACAGGTAAACTGTGATGAAATCAAAACTCCCCTAAAGGAGGCCGCTGTCTGTTATGTTTTTCCTGATGGCTCTAAAGCCATTAGGGCAATAAGCAGGATTTAACGAAGTGGCCAAAAAGACGAGTGGTTCCCGTGAAGCACCACTTTTAATAGAAAATATTCACATGTGAATTTATGGCTCTGATGAAAAGGAGAGGTGGGGGGGATGGAGTGACAATGAAATAGAAGCCTGGCTGGAAACTAAAGGAAAAAGGCATCCCACAAATGGCATAAGTGTAGCAAATGAACCACAGAAGGCCCTGCATGCACAGCCAACAAAAATGGAACTTAATGGTGAAATGGTCCCAGAAATGTTCATGGTAGTGGCTCAGACATAATCACAAACATGCTACCAAGTCAAAATGTGCAGTGTGTCGTGCACCCAGCCTGGAGAACAAGTGCACAAACCCCCTCTGTGTGATGATTGAGAGAGAAATATATCAGAGGGAAAGATATTGCTGATTCCCAAATGCAAGTGCATTGACTGGTGGACCAAGAAGTGCCTCTTTGCTAAATGATATCATAAAAAATGGCAGATGACTTGTTATTGCCAGCAGCCAGTGCGTTTAGTAGCTGTTAGCGTGAACAGAAAAATTACGGCTGGCACTAGGTAGGTGCCCTCCAAAACTCCCAGACGGGCTCCTTTGATTTACAGCAGTGCTTATATGACCAAATATACGGGCTTTGAGCTGCTGCTCCCCCTTCCTTCCATGCAAATTTAAAGCCCACAGTCTTCTCTTACCATTCAGCCTAATGAAACTTCTCATTTTGCTGTAATCTCTAAATGAGAAATAAAAATCACACCATGGCAGGGGTCCACACCAAACAGCCAACCACAGCGCTGTCTCTGGCGCTTGGGAAGAAGAGCGAGCAGAGGGCATCAGGTTCAGGTTTTGAGGTGGAGACCAGGACTTGCCAGAAGTGCAATCAATTTATGGGGAGATAAAAGGGAAGGAGGTTCCGCTCCTTTCCCCAGCCCCCCTATGCCTCCTTTAACACACTAATCTCTCCCACAGGACCCCCAAAGCAGATGGGGAGGGGTGCAATTTGGCAGAGGAGAAAGTTGCCCTTATTCTCCCTACGACTATACCATTCTCCAGGGGTGGGTGGATGGAATCAATGAGAAAACAAGTTACAGCTGGCTCCATTTCAAAGCACTGAATTTTTAAGTCAATAGGAAATTTCTGTCACTGGTGATAGATCTGTGGCCCACTGACATATACAAGCCATCACTTGATCTAATCACCAAGTGATGAATACATGTAGCTCTGTCCCTCTGTTCCATCTGAATCAGGAGTGGCGGCTGAGGTGCGAGACAGGTGTTTGGAGGTAGTGATGTGCTGTACGTGGGCCAACAAACTAAGAATGAATTCTGAAAAGATAGAGGTGTTATGCATTCCAGGCTCTTGAGTCCATGAGATGGGAAGTGTTCTGGGTGGGGTTGCATTCCCCTGGAAGACACAGATTCGTAGCTTGGAGATACTCAATCCAACACTGTCCCTTGAGACTCAGGCGGCCTTCAGGGCGAGGAATGCCACTTTCCATCTCTGGCTGCTTCACCAGTTTCGGCCCCTTTTGGACAGAGATGACTTGGCCACAATAGTCCATGCTCTGGTAACTTCCAGACTGGATTATTGCAATGTGCTCTACGTGGGGCTGCCCTTGAAGACGACTCAGAAACAACAACTGGTCCAAAATGCAGCGACCAAAATAACCCCATTTTAAAACAGTTGCATTGGTTGCCAGTTTATTTCCAGGCCCAATTCAAGGTGCTCACGTCAGTATTTAAAGCCCTAAACAACTTAGGTGTCAAACATCTGAGAGACCACCTCCCTCCTACAGATCTTCTCAGGTATTAAGATTAGTAGAGGGGGCTGCCTTGGTAGTTCTGCCACCCGTAGAAGTTCAGGGGATGGTGGCCCAGGAGAGCCCTTTCCTGGGCAACCCCAAGTTGTGGAACTCCCTCCCTGACGCAATGCGTCTGGCACGTCACTGTACAGCTTTTGGCAATGCTAAAACTGCACCTCTTCAATCTGGCCTTTGGCACTTGAGATGTGCGTTTTACAGGACGCAACCTATTCCTGTGATTGTAATTCATTTTAATGGTTTCTAACATTGTATTTGAAACTGCTGTAGCCCACCCTGGGCTTTGCTAGGGAACAGAGATTAAAAAAGGTTGTTGTAATGATAACATTCATCATTATCATCATCATCATCATCTGGTTCTTGCCCTCACAGGGAAGAAAACCATCAGGGCGTAAGTAATTCTGGAACGTAATGGGCAACATTTGGAATCCTAACTCTTTTGACTGCTTGCTGGATACTGATTATTTTTTATGGTGTGGATTTGTGATCAATTCACTTAGGGGTGATCCAATTCCTTAGGATGAATGCAGACAACCATTAACCAATTGATATCTTGATAGCAAGTTAAACTAATAAATTTAATAAATAAATAAATAAATAAATTACTGGCTGGTACAATGACTTCTTTGCTTGCCTGCAAAAACCCTGGAGAAAGGTTAGAGGGGAAAGCCAAGAGGAGAGCAAACTGGAAACAAGGTCTCTAATGAGGCTGTGTGGACATCCACGGATCAGTGCCCTCCGATGCCTGAAGCATTTCTCAATCAGAAAGAGTTTCTCTTTCTCTCTCTTTAAATACATGATGGGGATTCGTTGTCTGAGGAGGCAAACAGTGACATAACCACCTTCTGAAGGTAACTTGTGTGGCCAAAGACAGAGGTTTGGGGAAGGAAATTAAATGTAATCTGGGATGGCAATGACATCCGCAATCATCTTCTGATTTGCATTCACAATCTCTCTAAAAACAAACAAACAAACAAATTACCTTCAGCTGCCCTTTTGAAAAATACTTTGCAGCTCCCGCAGGTGAGCGCTCCATAGTGGCATCCAGAAGCTTCATCCCCACAGATCAAGCATGTCTTCTGCGGTGGGAAGTAATAGTCAATGGGTAGAACATGGTCCCTTGCAGACTCCAACCTTTGGGGGGAAAAGAGAGAAGCATCAGCCAATGTGACACACAGAGAAGAACTAATGGACAAAGGGGGCAGCTGGGAGACTCTTGTCACAATGATAGATCTGGACTACCAAGTGCTGTTGATGGCAGCAAACAACGAGCTCATGTGGCTCCTGGAACTACTTCCTTGGAAGGTGGTGATGGAAAGACTGTTTCCTCCAGAGTGCAGAAGGTGTTTCTGCTGTTCTGGGCAGATCTGCAGCAGCGGCCACCAGGAAGTGGGAACTAGCACTCCTTGAAAGTCTGAGAATATCTGTGGCCCTCCAGATGCTGGTGGACTCCAGAGGGACCAATATCCAAGGAGGGTCACAAGTTCTGCAGCCCAGCGAACACTTAGCAGGTGATTTCTCTGTGGAAGAGCAGCTCACGTCCAACCAGTAAGAACAATGAAGAAAACAATGCAGCATCATGTGCCCCAAAGTATATCAATACTGGCTATGGCTGTGTAGAGGAATTGTCAACATAGCTTGAGTAATGCTCTTTAGCTGGAGAAAGGGCTAACAAAATTATTGTTGTTTCCATCTGCACACATCAACCTCTCAAAAACTAAGAAACCCACACAATCCAAACCACCCTGTGCATGAGTAGCACCACCAACCACGAACCAAGTAGCTCCAGATGTGCTATGCATCTCCAGATGTGGAGAGCGTCAGACCTGGGGGCCAAACACAAGCCTCAGGCCTCTGGGTCTGGCCCTCGGGACTCTCCCAGGCCACCCCCCTCACTGGCCCGACTTCACACCTTCCTTGACTGCTTTTGCCTGGCAGGGACGCGGCCGTCCACTCTGTAAATGCCTGATGCTTGCTTGGAGGGCTGGAGGACACAGAGAGGTGTGTGAGCATGTGACGAAACAAACCTACTGTACAAAGGTAATATTTGCATTTGGTGTCCTGTTGACTTTTGCCTCTGGCCGTGCCCACCACTGACATGCAGCCTCTGAAAAATTGCCCAGAAAGGAACACAACCCTCAGAGCTGGAAAAGGCATCCCACCCTGTGTTAAACAGTCCAGCTGCTCCAGAAAAAAATGTTGCTTCCTCCCTCCCCCTGCCCCAAACAGTCCATTTCATTGCCTTATTGCAAAGTGGCACAACAGATCCTTGCATAAACATCAACAGCCTATGAAGGTACAACTTGCCACCTGCCCCCCACCCCCCTCCACTCTCTGGTAAAGCTCCTCCGCTTTTATCTGATGCACTTCTGCTTTTAAGAGATACAGGAACATGCAGCAGAGGGGGGGTGCAATTACAATGTAAATTTGAAGTGTTCGCTATATACAGTCTCCGTTACTTCTCTGAACAGAAGAACAGAATAGCTGGCCAGATTTTCAAGAGCTCAGTAACTGTTCAAAACTACACACAGATTTCCAAAGAAGTGGAGTGACAACTTGCAGGGTTGTCCAGTGAGAGAATGCAGCCTGCTGGGCTAACAGGAGCTAAAATCCAGTCCATTGTCACCAGTTTACAATACTTACTTTACACTCTAGAGCCACCTGTTCTCTCTGGCATGAAAATCTCCAGCTTGCCACAGCTTGAGAGACACACTTGTAACAGAGGAGGGAAGGGGTCGTGGACAGCTCAGAGCCAGGTTGCTAAAAGACTCAAGGACAGATTTCTAAATACCCTTTCTGTTTGAATGGGTCATCCCAGCCATATGTTCAACATTCTGCTCTTAGATGCACTGGCCATCACTGTGGACATGGCGTAGCAAATCTGGCTTTGCTTGTCATTGGAAACCTTGGGAAATGAGAAATGCAGATTTGCTCAAACACATTAATATGTCAGATCTCAATGGTTATACAACCCAGTTTCCTATTTCCAAAAGCGCTTTCCATAAGATCTGGAGTGCAAGCCCATTAATACATAACATTATGCATCAGACCCAGGGCAAAGATTTATTTGGAAGATTCAGGTCCATGATGGAAGGAACTGAATACTTAATATTGTGCATCTTTCATGCAATGTTTCCATGTAGACCCTAGAAGGTAATACATGCATATTTGCTGACTGTTGCAATGCTGCATATTTTTTATTTTATTATTTTTATTATTTATTATAATAATATGAGACTTGGGAGTCTTTGAGAATGTTGGCAGCTAAATAAAGTTAGTTTTAAATAAATCATGTGCAAGAGGTAATATTGTGAAACTGGACAAGAGAGCCAAAATTGTGTGTGTTTTCAGTATCACAAAACTATCAGAATAAAACTGTTCAGCATTAAAAGATTTCAACAAAAATAGTTCAAGAAAATCAGAACAAGCATTACTATAGCATTAAAGAAATACATTTTGAAACTTGGATAGAAATATGCACAGCAGACTTCAGAAAGGCTACCAATAATTCTGGAGTCATGCTTAGGCCGGATGAAATATTTTCATTTGAATGAATTCTGTGCTTTACCGATCTCATGGCTGCATTGATTTCAAGCAGATGATCTTCACCAAGTCATTTATGCTTCCAGAATAAAAAAGTAAGAACTCAATATCCACACACCTCTTCGGGTAAACGAAGCTGCAAACACTCTGGAGGTGCACAGTAAGGTCTGAAGGAGGCCTTTAAGCATGCTCACCTTAACACGTTTACAAGCCTCCTTGCAACCAGGACCCTACGCATGACCAGCATCTAGCGTGGGAGTTACAGCTATACAAGGAATGGCTGAGCAAAGGAGATGGACATTAAGGAGATCAATATGGAGCAATTAAGACAGCAAAGATCCAGAAGAGACTGAGCTTTATCTCCTCACTGCCAAGGTATCTGCTTTGTGGTCACCTGCAGTCTTCTCACAGAATCACAGAGTTGGAAGGAGCCTATAAGGCCATCGAGACAAACCTTCTGCTCAACGCAGGAATCCAAATTAAAGCATACCTGGCAAGTGGTTGTCCAGCTGCCTTTTGAATGGCTCCAGTGTTGGAGAGCCCACCACCTCCCCTCAGTCTTCTCTTCTCAAGGCTAAACATGCCCAGTTCTTTCAGACTCTCCTCATAGGGCTTTGTTTCCGGTCCCCTGATTATCCTAGTTGCCCTCCTCTGAACCCGATCCAGTTTCTCTGCATCCTTCTTAAAGTGTAGTGTCCAGAACTGGACACAGTACTCAAGATGAGGCTTAATCTGTGCTGAATAGAGGGGAACCAATACCTTACACAATTTGGAAACTACACTTCTGTTAATGTAGCCTAAAATAGCATTTGCCTTTTTTGTAGCCACATCACGCTGTTGGCTCATATTCAGCTTGTGATCAACAACCCCAAGACCTTTCTCACATGTAATATTGCTGAGCCAAGTATCCCCCTCTTATAACTGTGCATTTGGTTTCTTTTTCCTAGGTGTAGAACCTTTTCCCTGTTAAATTTCTTTCTGTTGTTTCCAGCCCAATGCTCCAGCCTATCAAGATCCCTTTGAATTTTGTTTCTGTCTTCCAAGGTATTAGGTATCCCTCCCAATTTTGTATCATCTGCAAATTTGATAAGCATATCCTGCACCTCCTCATCCAAGTCATTAATTAACATATTTTATTGATTGATTGATATCCTGCCCTTTCCTATGCAAAAGTTTCATCCTCATCTCCTCCTTGATTGGGTGGTCGGCAGTAGACTCCAACTACAATGTTCCTTTTATTTCTTGCCCCATTTAATTTTAATCCAGATACTCTTGGTGGAGCTACCAAACTCATCCTCCTGATTTCTGTGCAGGGATATATATTTTTAACATACAGCGCAACTCCGCCTCCTTTTCTATTCCTTCTGTTCTTTTCGAACAAGTTATATCCTTCAACCACTCTGTTCCACTCATGGGAGTCATCCCACCAAGTATCAAGGTGTGTTCCCTCAGTCCTTTCCCCCTGAGTAGACACCTGATAACAGAACCTCCTGGCAGCCTACTGGGCCCTCCTATTGAGTTTCCCACTGGGTCTGCTGCCATCTTTGCTGTTGTGGCCCAGTTGGCAAAGGGGGGCTAATCAGGGATCAAGGCAAGCCTTGGGACTGGTTGGACGGGTTATCCCCAGGCAAGGCACCCATGTGATGGGGCGCGTCAGGATGCTTTGGGACGACTGTAGACTGCCCTAGGCCCTCAGTTCTGCTGAGACTGGTTTGTACCCCTCAGATGTCTGTGGGGCATCTCACTTGAGCCTGTGTTGCACAGGATCCTGACAGAACCCTGCAACATTGGGCTTCCTGGTCACAGGAAGGCTTGGAAGAGTACTTAATGTGGCAAGGCTAGGGGTGGGGCCAGCATGTTTGGCCTCTGACACGTTTACAGCTTAGTAATGACTAGGGATGTGATCCTTTGGTCGGGATAGTTCAAAACCATTCCGTTGACCTAACAGGCTGGTATCGATTTGAGTTCGTTCTTTATCCACAAGCCACTGCTTTTACCAATCTGTTTTTTCCCTGAAAAAATATTGATATTAATATCAATATTTTGAAAGGAAATGTTGAAAAACTGAAGGAAATATTGATAAAATATTGATATTAATATGAATATTTTAGACCAAAAATACTCACGGAAAATCACTACGTAAAAATCTGATCTGCAACAATAGTGAATAAATGAATTAATGGAAAATTTGGCAATAAATCCAAATTAGGCAGGATTCTGGCATATCCCTAGTAATGACTGAAGGGGGCTTATATTGGTAAAGAGTTACAAAATGGGTTAAGTCTTAGTAGTAGGAATCATGGCCCTCTTCTGCTCTTAATTTTGAAGCTGGCTTTTAGAGATACATGGAAGCTTCTCACAGCAGGTCACCACCAGCTAGGGATGAGGCCACAACTCACTGATGGCGCCATCCTCTGCATGTAGGAGATCCCAGGTTGCATTCCCAGTCAAAGGATCTTGGACATCAAAGTTTGGGAATCTTCTGGAGAGCCATAGGCGGTCGGTGCAGATATGAGTACCAAGCAAAGCAGGGCGGGTAATCACACTTTATCCTACTGGATCCCTTCACATGAAGAACACACTGCTAGCCTTCCTATGGCATTCACTAGATTAGTCACCAGACCAAAGGAAAGGCAACTTGCAATTATTCATCACCTAAAAAAAGCCATAAGCAAGAACCCACCTGTCAAAATGGCCCATGGGAGGGGGCAGGGAATCAGGACCCTGCAGTTAGCCAGATCCAGTTTGCCAGCCCTGCCCTAGACTTTCCAAACCAGATCTGTGTGTCCCTTTTATTGGCTACTGGTACTGAGGAATCAATGGGTCAAGAGTTATTTGTAAGTTTAATGATTTCCTAAAGTCCTTTAGGAGAACGTGCGTGGACTGGGGGGGGGGGACTTGCATTAAAACATAACCATGACACACTGCATGACAACCTCTACTGTTATGCAAGCACAGACTAGGGGCTGGTTCACACGGCAGCTTACTGTGAGATTGGTGCTACTTGCATCCCTGTTTAATTTGCATGGCTCACATGACGTTGCAGGCAATCAGCAGCTTTCACAGTTTTCCTGTATCACACCAATCCAATTTTAATGCGAAAAGGAAAACCCGTCTCAGGTTCACTGCACTCCTCCATGTAGGCTCTTTGCCTCATTTTTTTTAGTAGGCGGGCTCTCTCATGCCCCCTCACCAGCTCCTTCTCTCTCTGCCGCCTGCAAAAGCTGCCTTTCACTCACTCCTCCCTCTATTCAGTTTCGTGTCAATTGCACGGCCATGTTCTCCAAGCTTCAGTAGGGAGAGATGTGCAATTGACATGAAAAAATGAAACTGACAAAAAGCCCTTCCCCTTCTCCATGAGCAATATGATACTCGGAGGGAGTAAGCATGTAAAATTAGGGGCGGGGCCACAAGGAAATAGCAATACTAACAATTTCACTGCTGAATGCCCAGTTTTCCAGAAAGACTGGCAAATAATGCCACCACTTGTTCTCCAAGCAGATAGACAGGGAAAGAGCAAGCAGGTGGCTGGGAGCGACACTAGTGCGGATTCAACTCCTCTGGAGTGGCGACTCCTAGTGGCCAGCCAATGTGCATATATGACCACTAGGCATACATGTTGGGTTTGATTTTTAAACAGAGCAGCTTCCCTGGCAGCCCATCCCTCTTGCGGCCTGCCTTCTGATTCCGGAAGCATGACCTCTTCCCATTTATTACTTCACATGTTCCCAGGCTGAACTACAGCACGGAAAAGAGTTCTGCGGCTGACTCTTAAAAACAGGCGGTTGCATAAGTAAATGGGTTGTGCTGAAAAGCATTGCCTCCAATGTGATTTATTTATTTATTAAATTTATATCTCACCCTTCCTCCCAGGGCGGCAATGTGATGGGAGGGGATATATGCAAGTTCTTCCGGTGCTAAATCAGTAATGTGACATTCTCACATGCAAGCTTTGTAGGGCAGCCCTACAAAGAGTGCATTGCTGCAGTCCAACTGCAAAGTTACCACTGTAGCCAAGCTATCTTTGTCAGGAATTTTAGCTTCTCTGTCTCCATAGATATTGCCATCCTGGTGGACTCCAATTTTACCATCACTGAATGTGGCTCCTGGAAGTACAAAGAGCATTACTTACAGAGCCAGAAAATGTCCATTGTGAGTACCTCCAGTGTCCAGTGTGATAGCTGATGGGCGGTAGGGCTGAAGCCTGCTTTTCCGTGCCAATGCACATTGGGGAGTCTACTTTCAGGCTTCCAGTTGGACATTGGCAGCCACAGGTTTGCTTTCTCTGATGTAGAATGTTCCTTCGTTTTAGGGCATTGACACTTTGCAGCATGTGAAGTGATCCAGTTAAAGTGAAAAGTGCTTTCTATACTGATTTTAATTTAAGAGTAAAAACACATCTAATCTAATCTATTTAGATTAATGGGGTTTAAAGCACATGGGGGCAAACTCCAGCTGCATTTCCATTGATAAAGTTTGTCAGATTGCTCTCATTGGTATAATTTAAATTATTTTCTCAGATCTAATTGTGTGGTATTTTCACTTCAGCCTCTTAGAGCCTGAACAAGGTGGCAAACTCCCATGGAAGAGAACTACTTAGAACTTTTGGAATTGTTGTAAACCGCCCAGAGAGCTTCGGCTATGGGGTGGTATATAAATGCAATAAATAAATAAATAAATAAATAAATAAATAAATAATACCACATACACACCCATAGCACACAATGATTGTGCGACTCAGAAAGTATGGATGAAAAGTGTTGGTGATGAGAAGCCACTATGATGCCATTTATACAGCACTTTGAATCTGCAAAGTACTTTTATCGTCTTCACAGTAGTAGCAGGCAACAAGTTTTATTTATTTATTTACTATTTAATTTATATCCCGCCCTTCCTCCCAGCAGGAGCCCAGGGAGGCAACCAAAAGCACTAAAAACATTTTAAAACATCATAAAAACAGACTTTAAAATACATTAAAATAAAAAATCTTTGAAAACATTTTTAAAAAGCTTTCAAGACATCTTAAAAAAGGTTAAAAGCAATTCCAACACAAACAAAGACTGTCACAACTTAAAAGGCTTGTTGAAAGAGGAAAGCCTTCAACAGGTGCCGAAAAGATAGCAGAGATGGCGCCTGCCTAATATTCAAGGGGTGGGAATTCCACAGGGTAGGTGCCGCCACCCTAAAGGTCCGTGAAGAACGGACTTCCTGATAAGATGGTATCTGCAGGAGGCCCTCACCTGCAGAGCGCAGTGATCGGCTGGATATATAAGGGGTAAGACAGTCTTTCAGGTATCCTGGTCCCAAGCTGTACAGGGCTTTGTATACCAAAACTAGAACCTTGAATTTGGCCCCGTAGCAAATGGGCAGCCCAAGTTGCCCAAATCTGCCTCACGGAAGAGCTCTCCCCACCTCTCCCCTGTCAATGGTGAGGGACGGGAGAATCTGTCATGTCTGTTTCTCCTTTTTCCACCCTTAAGTTCAGGTCTCCATGTTTCCACATCAGTTTGCAATTTATTTATTTTTTTAAAAGTCCCCATGAAAATTTATCACAGTTTTAGTGTGAATTTCTCCTAATAAACCCATTTTTGCGTGCAATTTTGCCTAATATACACATTTTTGCAAAGGCATTTTCCCTGATATAATTCTGTATGTTGTTTCCACTAATAATAATAATAATTTAATTTATAAGCCGCCTATCTGGCCGATGGCCACTCTAGGCGACGTACAATTTAGTTGCAATAAATGCATCATAATAAAATACACATAAAATACATATAACAGTAAAACTATAAATAAAGAACAATAGCAGTTCAGAGTAATAGGCGATTAGTCCTAAAAAATTAACCCTCCCCGGAAGTCCCAAAGGCCTGTCTGAAGAGCAAGGTCTTCAAGGCTTTGCGGAATACATTCAGGGAAGGGGCATGTCGAAGATCATACGGGAGGGAGTTCCAGAGAGTGGGGGCCGCCACTGAGAATGCCCTCTCCCTAGTCCCCACCAACCTAGCTGTTTTAGTTGGTGGGACTGAGAGAAGGCCCTGAGTGGCTGATCTTGTCGGGCGGCATAATTGGTGGCGCTGGAGGCCCTCCATCAGGTAAACTGGGCCGAAACCGTGTAGGGATTTAAAGGTTAATACCAACACCTTGAATTGAGCCCGGAAAACAACAGGAAGCCAGTGAAGATCGAACAACACTGGGGTGATATGTTCCCGGCGGCGACAATTTGTGAGTAGTCGAGCCGCAGCATTTTGTATCAGTTGTAATTTCCGGACCGTTTTCAAGGGTAACCCCACGTAGAGCGCATTACAGTAGTCTAAATGAGAGGTGACCAGGGCATGTACTACCAGTGGGAGCTGATGAACAGGGAGGTAGGGTTGCAGCCTACGAATGAGGTGTAATTGATACCAAGCTGCCCGGCTCACTGCCGAAATCTGAGCCTCCATGGACAGCTTGGAATCAAGAACAACCCCAAGGCTGCAGACCTGGTCCTTTAGGGGCAGTCTCACCCCGTTGAACATCAGGTCAACATTTCCCAACCGTCCCCTGTCTCCCACAAGCATCACCTCAGTCTTATCAGGATTTAACTTCAACCTGTTCCTTCCCATCCATCCACTCACGGATTCCAGACACTTGGACATGGTCTCCACAGCCAACTCTGGCAAAGATTTAAACGAGAGATAGAGCTGAGTGTCGTCCGCATACTGATGACACTGCAGCCCAAATCTCCTAATGATTGCCCCCAGCGGCTTCATATAGATATTAAATAGCATGGGAGAGAGGATAGAGCCCTGTGGCACACCACAATCGAGAGGCCAAGGGTCTGAAACCTCCTCCCCCAATGCTACCTGTTGATGCCTATCGGAGAGAAAGGAATGGAACCACTGCAATACAGTGCCTCCTATTCCCAATTCCTCCAGGTGATGTAGAAGGATACTGTGGTCAACAGTATCAAAAGCCGCTGAGAGATCTAGGAGTACAAGAAAGGTGAATTCTCCCCTATCTAATGCCCTCCTCATATCATCAACCAGAGCGACCAAGGCTGTTTCAGTTCCATGTCCAGTCCTGAAACCCGATTGGTATGGATCCAAATAATCCGTTTCATCCAAGTGTGTCGACAACTGATTAGCCACCACTCGCTCAATGACCTTGCCCAAGAATGGTAAATTCGAAATTGGGCGAAAGTTATTCAAAACCTGGGGATCCAAGGAGGACTTATTTAAGATGGGCTTTACAATTGCCTCCTTGAGGGCTAATGGCATTACACCCTCCTTCAAGGATGCATTGACCACCGCCTTGATCCCCTCGCCCAGTTTCTCTTTGCAGCTCACGAGGAGCCACGATGGACAAGGGTCATTTAGACAGGTGGTAGGCTTCACAGTCAAGAGCACCTTGTCCACATCCTCAGAAGGGAGAGGCTGAAATCGATCCCATTTGACTGGCTTGCAACTGGCCAACTCTGATTCATTCACTGCATCCACGGCGTACGGGATCGAGCTCCGTAAATGTTCGATTTTGTCAGCAAAGTGCTTTGCTAATTTGTCACAGGAGGCCTTGGACTGTTCCAAGGGTTCCTGAGCAACTGGACCGACCAGGCTTCGGACCACTTGGAACAACCTCCTGGGACAGCACTCTGCTGACGCAATAGAGGCAGCAAAGAACCTCTTCTTTTCTGCCTTTATTGCCACTTGGTAGGCAGTTACTGCTGCTCTAACCTGTGTCTGGACATCTTCGGAACGGGATTTCCGCCACCGGCGTTCTAGTCGTCTCACCACCTGTCTCAGATTTCGCAACCGTGGTGTGTACCATGGTGCTAACTGAGTTCTGTTCAGGGGGAGAGGACGTTTCGGTGCCACCCGGTCCAGAGCCCTGGTGATCCCTTCATTCCACTCCAACACCAGGGTATCAACTGAGCGGCCTTCAGCAGGCTCCAATTCCCCAAGCGCAGTCAGGAATCCTTCTGGATCCATCAGGCATCTGGGGCGGACCATCCTAATAGGTCCTTTACCCCTGCGGAGGGTGTGAGGCATCGAGAAGTCTATGTTTACCAGGTAGTGATCTGACCATGACACAGGGGTGGAAGAGATCACCCCCAATTTCAGAGCACTTCCCTCCCCTCTCAGGACAAACACAAGGTCGAGAGCATGACCGGCTACATGGGTGGGCAAAGTATTACTAAGGTGCAGTTCCCAGGAAGCCATGGTTTCCAGGAAATCCCGAGGGGCCCCAGTGAGAGTGGTCTCGGCATGCACGTTAAAGTCACCCAGCACTAACAATTCTGGGGACAATGCCCGCACAGCCGAGACCACCTCCAGCACCTCGGCCAGGGAGTCTGCTGTGCAGCGGGGTGGGCGGTACACCAGCAGGATCCCCAAACTGCCCTTCGGGCCCAACCTCCAGTACGTGCAGTCAACAAACTTAGTCCTATGAAGAGGAGGTCTGGTAAAAACTAGAGACTCCCGTTAGATGGCTGCCACACCCCCTCCCCGCCTTCCCACCCTCGGCTGCTGTGCATAACGGAAACCCGGTGGACACATGGCCTCAAGAGTGGGAGCTGAGGCCTCATCCAACCAGGTCTCCGCAATACATGCCAGGTCTGCCTGTCCATCCAAGATTATATCATGGATGTGTGATGTTTTTTGTACTACAGACCTGGCATTACACAACAACAGTCGAAGGTCGGTAGGAATCCTGCATCCCCCAGTTATCGTTTGGTTTTGGACAGACCCGGAACATGGGATGGATACTAGGCATCTATCCCGTGTTCCCCTAATCTGGCATGGTCTGCCCTCAGTACCACTCCAGCGTCTGCCGCCCACTCTTTCTATGGTTTGGCCCCTCACCCTCCCTGTCACCCCCCCCGACTTACACATGCCCCTATCCCAGACCGCCGGTCAGACAGGCCACCCACCCTAAAGCAATAATAACCGGAGACCCGCCTCTATAACACTCTGAAACTGTTAAATTAATTAAAATTAAAATTAAAATTAAAATTAAAATCAATACAATTTCCGTCACATACATAATACATACATTTTATGCACACTTTAGCCTAGTGCATTCGTTTTGGTACACATTACTTAGCTGGATAATTGCATTAGGAGAAGCAAGAAGGTTGAAGGACGGCTGTGTTTCAGTTCATGTATTGTTTTGAAAATGCAAACTAGTTAGCTTCACCTTTAAATGTGAACTGATGTGAATTTCTCCCCAATTCCTAGTCAACACTGACCTTAAGAGATTTTCACACTGGGTGAAGAAAGCATCTCTTTCGATTTCACGAGATTTATTTTTAAAAGAAAAGGGGAAATACACAGAGAGGTGGGTACTAAAGGCAGGAAAATGGCACCACTTGTAGACTTTCTGACCTGAATCAGATGCTTCGCCTTGCCAGGGACCAGGAGTCAGACTCCTCTCCATCAGGTGACAGAGGCTAGGTCTCTGAACCTGAGGGAAACAGCTTACAGGGCCAGCCTCAGATGACCCTGTGGGGCCAGTGCTGCCCCTATCCTGGACCTGAGGATACGGCACTGCCATCTTCTGATTCTGGAAGACCAGTGCCTCTCCCACACCATCGCAGTAGGAGATTCCTGGAAAGGTTTCTGCCCCTTGGAGTCGAGCAGCATCTTGCAGCACAGGGGGTGCTAACAACCAGGTTGCACCTGCTGCTGCTATATAAGGGCTTGGTTTCAGCTTGTTCCTTGATAGCAACTTCAGGGCTCCATGTTTCCCACAGGACAGCCTGAAGCCTGCCTTGCACTTTGTCCAGGCCAAACCTCACCTTCTCCTACACTCCAGCTGAGCCTTGCCACAATCCAGGGCAGGACACGCACCACTTGGTGATAAGCCCAAGATTTTCCTGCTAGTAGCTACAAGGAGCCTTTTAGTTCCCAGCCAGATTCATCATAACTACATTCTGCTCCACCTGTATATTCATTTCCTGAGGTCTTCCTCCTCCCCAGAAAAGCCAGCTAGCTGGAGTGCGCAGGCTGCAGCAAGTGAGGAAGAGGGAAGACATTCAGCCTTTTGCTTCTCTGCCCTCACATGGTTTATTGCTGACCTCTGCTATATTGCATTCATCCTCTCAAAATCTCAGAATGTTTTCCATCATCATCGCATGAGGAAGTAAAGCAAGGGTAATTACTTATCCAACTTCACACCGAGTCAGTGGCACAGCTGAGACTGAATACGGACCTCCCAGATTCAAAAAGACCAACCTATCGGTCTGCTGAAGCCCCCTGGCTCTCAAAATCCAACCTGTGCAAGTTAGGATCATAAAAAGCTGCCTTATACGGAGTCAGATCATTGGTCCATCTAGAATCATAGAATCATAGAGTTGGAAGGGGCCTATAAGGCCATCAAGTCCAAACCCCTGCTGAATGCAGGAATCCAAATCAAAGCCTACCCGATAGGTGGCTGGCCAGCCACCTCTTGAAGGCCTCCAGTGTTGGAGAGCCCACCACCTCCTGAGCTCATAGGCTCCACTGTCGTACTGCTCTGAAAGTAAGGAATTTTTTCCTGATGTTCAGTTGAAATCTGGCTTCCTCTACCTTGAGCCCATTATTCCATATCCTAAACTCTAGGATGATCGAGGAGAGATCTTGGCCCTCCTCTGTGTGGCAACCTTTCAAGGACTTGAACAGTGCTATCATATCTCCCTTTTCTCCAGGCTCAGCATGCCCAGTTCTTTCGGGTTCTCCTCACAGGGCTTTTTTTCCAGTCCCCTGATCATCCTCATGGCCCTTCTCTGAACCCAATCCAGTTTCTCTGCATCCTTCTTAAAGTGCGGAGACCAGAACTGGACGCCGTTCCAAGCAGCAGCTTAGTGCTGTCTACACTGCAACAGCTCTCCAGGGTTTCAGCCCTCCCTGGAGACGCCAGCGGGGACTCAACCTGGGGCCTTTTGCATGCAGAGCAGATGCTCTGCCACGGAGCTCAAGGTCCTTCCGCAACATGCATTTAGTTTTGCTTTGCTTTACAGGAGAAAACCTTTAGCAATATCTACAGACATGCTAGCGATTTGCCCTTGTACTAGTCAGTTCTTCTGACTGGTTTACCAAGCACACATTTCAAGCCAGGCCTTTTTTGGGGTGAGGGGTGAGAGAATTCTGACTGATGGCAAAGGTGGGGAGACAGAAAACTCCCCGGCTGAAGCCATGCAAAATCAGGCCCAATTGCTTCAGATTTCCCTGGTGCCGCACCCGCATAGATGCAATTTGAAAAATGCAAGCCAAGTGTCACAGCAAAGCTTGGAAACCCAGAAAACCAAGATAAGGCAGAGCGAGGCAGACACAACTTGTGAAGGAATGACGTGGGGCAGAGATTCCATCCCAAGTTCATGACTGGAAGGTCAAGGTCAGAAGTGTTCGCATGGCTTTTGGAAGAGGAGAAAGAAAGAAACTTTTTCAGTCTTTCTCCTTGGTACACGATGAGAGAGTATGACTGGACTATTCCCCGCTGCTCTCTAGGAACATTAAAGCACTGTGCAAAACACAGGCGTTTTTCAACAGCCGGGGGCTGCTCTGCTAGCCAGGTAATCATCATCTGTATGTCAATAGTTCATTTCAGCAATCAGCCTGGCTTTCACTGCACATTCAATGGGCAGAGGGGAACCTTGAATAAGAAGAAATTTCAACCATCCCCTCCACTCCTCCATCCTGCTATTGCTCCTGCTAAAAATTTCCATCTGAGCAACGAGAGAGAGAGAGAGAGAGAGCGCTGAGCCAAGTTACAGAGATCTGTAATTCATTTATTCACGCATGATATTTCGAAGCTCCAAAAAGCAGATCTCTTTTCTGCCTGGGATTCCTCATTTGGGATCCTCACAGTGGACATCCCCCGCCTAAAAAAAATAGGTCCAGACATGTTTGCTTTATTTCCTGCCACAGGACTTTCCCAGTTAGTTTATATAACTAGTACGTTGCTGGTGAAGACAGGGGCATATATTCAAGCACTGCCAATAAGTTATCACAAAAAATAGTCGCCAGCACATTCTGTTAGAACTTCAAGCAACAAAGACAGGGGTTCAGACCCCTAACATCTAAGGTGGGGACAGGTTCCTATGCAGTGTCATGCCTGAATAATGGTCCGAGAAAGATAATGGAATCATAGATAGTAGAGTTGGAAGGGGCCTATGAGGCCATCGAGTCCAATTCCCTGCAGGTCTGAAGCAATTTGATCTGACCCCTGGAATTACTACGGATTCATTTCTAGCTAACAGGAGAAATGATTTAAAGTTGAAAGGAATATAAATATTATAGATGTTGTGACATCTGAAATCCAGAAGGGTAATCACATTTAAAGTGCTGGTGGAGTCTGGGTCCCTGAAGAAGCAAGTCCTACCATGCCACAAGAGTGTATGGAGAGCTGCTGCTGGATCAGACCAGTGGCCCATGTAGCTCAGCATCCTGTCTTCATAGCAGCGAAGCAGGTGCCTCTGAGGAGCCCTCAAGTTAGCCAGCCTCCCTGCTCCACTTGAAGTGACCAGGGAGAGGACCTTTTGGTACAGTGCCCCATTACAGAATGAACGCCCCAGGGAAGTTCCTCTAGTGCCCTCTTCTCATTGCCCCAGGCATTTCCATATGTAGCACAAGCTGGAGTAAACTATGGCTTGACAGGTTCTGCTTAATTTTCTTGTATGGTTTGTGGCTGCTCTTCTGTCATTTTCATGTAGGTAGTGATGGTAGGTAGATAGGAGTGATATTTACCATTTTGACATATGATACTGAATAGCAGCATAAAAAAATCTACCAAATAAATAAGTAGATCCCTCATTTTCAATTGTGTATGCAACACAGGAACAGACCTGCAGTAATGGAATAGTAGAGTTGGGCCTGGAAGGCCAGTGAGTCCAAGCCCTGCTCAAGGCAGGAAGTGCAGTTCCATTTTTATGATTGAACCTGGTCAATTTGTGCAACAAAATACAGTTCCAGCCCCCTACCCATTTTCTGGAGAATCAAGTGACTCTCCCTAAGAATCCACACATGGGTCAACCTTTGGCAGAAGCATTAAATTAGTTCCACGTTCTCCACAGAGCTTTCACTGCTGATGCTAATTCTCGATCAGACATCCAGCCGCCATCGCATTTATGAAAATGGATCAGAACTGAAGATCCATTGGTTTGGCAAAGATAATCTAAACCCCAATTCCATGATTCCTCTTAATCAGAATGAGTCTTTTCATTGTCTTCCCATTTGTGAGAAGCAAACACATTTATTGGGCAATAAATGCCTAAAGATGATTCACTTAGTGTCAACTGTTGCCCATTTGGCCAACTTTATTCTACGGCAAATATAGCCCATTGGCCTTGTTATGATTCACATGCAATATGAGAGCACCTTCCATAAAAACAGGGTGGTGATTGCCAAACTGGAATCTTATTTTAATTTTCTATGCCTGAATTAATTTCTGCTCTCCCCTGCCCTTTTCTTTCTTTTTTTTTAATGCTGCAATCTGGGCTGTGTCACCCATGCTAACAAAATACACTGGACTTGGACTTAAAGGGTGGCTTGTGGGCCAAATCAGGTCTGATGCGCTTTACACACTGGCTCTCCAAGCCTCTGCCTCCCTCCCCAGTGCCGCTTCTATTTCATCTACTGCTCCCAGGGGCCAAGGGCAGACCAACCCTGGCCACCGTCCTTCCCCAAACTGCAGGACCAGGTAAGTTTACATGCAGCAGCACTACAGAAAATGAGGAGGCTGGAGCAGGCTTCCTGTGGCTACCAGAAGAAATAGGTATGTGGGGAAGGCAATACCCTGAGAGGCGGGCTGGCCTGCTCAACACTACTTTCATTATTTCTCATCTAAATAACACCATGGTATGCAAGATTGGTCAGACTTCACACTTCAGTCTACTCCTTGGCATGGTTGCTGGTGCTTACACAGCTGCTCCCATGCTAGCCCATGCACATGTGAAGATTTTTTATGGGTTCATGCACTATGCAAGTGGCAGACACTGCCCCTGCCAAGGAACCATGCATCACTTATGAGTCTGTTGAGAAGCCAAGCCATAGGGGCAGAAGCGTTTGCTGCCTGCCCAGCCCCTCTGGGCCCATGTGGAGACTCCCACTCATCTACCTTGGCTCTGTGACAGGTTTTCAACCCTCCCACGTGAACCTGGGCCCTTGGAAAGTGTGGCTTTACATGTACCAGGCAGCTGAACCACATGGAAAAACAGCTTCAGTGGACCCAGACCAGCATGGCAGAAACTGCAAAAGCTGTAGCAAACATGGCAAAACCAGTATGGGTGACTTTGCTATCAGCTCATATAAATGATCAGCTTACCACACATCCTAAGACACATTTTCCATTTTATATCTGCCCCTGACATGTGGGAAAACCTTCCACACTACTTGCAGAGATGATGCAAGCTACCCTCCAAGACAGGCTGGTCACCTTTAAGGGCTCTTTGTTTGGATTCCCTTTCACATCCGCACACACTTTTCTCACCACTCCTTAGAAGACTCCATCTGTGAGCCTTGATGTGCCACAAGACCAATATGCAGCACAGCAGGTCACTTGTCTTTCTTTCTAGCATCAAATGCAAGAACACCTCCATGTTCCTCCATACCGCATCAGCTTGGACATGTATGGAATGCCTGCAATTCTGAAACGTTTTAAGCAGAGAATCTGGAATCAGCTTCATTCTTGTTCTTCCAGCCGCTCTGTGCTAAATCTGCAAAGACGCCAAATTTTGTTTCACTTGTCTGAAACAGCCTTGAGTATGTTTCCAAGCTGATCGTCCGTTATTTGCGTGTGCAGCTGGAGGCAGGAGACATTTCCAGGACAAAGAAACTTCACTGGAATCAAGAGGGTTGTGGTGTAAACACAGTGACAGAAATTGGGACTTTGCATTCTGTCCCTGATAAATATTGGTAGGACTGCTTGGGATGTTTCAGCTGATGCAAATAATAAGAAAGGGGATCAAACAGACTTAACAGGCATGCATAAGGCAGGGCAGTGAATGCCACTGTCATTTTTGAAGTTTATTTTTGCCACTTAATCAACATCTTTGCTCGCTTGAACCTTGCATTTGTTATGCCGTTATCGAGAGAATAATCTGAGTTGGGGGAATGGGGGGAAGAAGAGGCTCAATTAGAGGCCTTTTCCTTGACCGTACAACTAATGAAGAGTTGAGGGGATTTTATATTTAGAGCAATGCCAAACATTAAACGACAAATATCCTCCTAGGTCCACAAACCCAAACAGTGCTTCTTAAGGCGAGATAAAGCCTCTGCGTTAATAATTTTTCAAATTATTTAGGAACTTTATACTGTTAAGGGCTGCTTTCCCTCGGGGTAATCTCTTGGAGGCCACACACTGGCTGTGAGTAAAGCTGAAGCCAGCAGTGGGTGGCCCCAGAGCCCGCAGTGGCTTTCCAAGCAGCCCTCAGCAGAGAGGTTACCCACCCCAGCTCTAACACAATTGCGGGGAGTTCTGACAAGACAAACAGGCTCATGAACTAAGCTTATATTGTATGGCTGTTGGAGAAACCTGCTTGGGAACACTGGCAGCTCACTGGCATGTGCAGAAAGAATAGCCTGCAGTTTAGACCTTGTCATGTGATTTGTGCAAATGTAACAGAGGCATCTTTTCAAAGAAATCAGATGTTATATAGAACTCTCTCTTTATTATCATCATCAGCAACAACATAAAGACATTTTATTAGCTTTATAGATAGCTTTTATATCCACATATTGAGCTACCTGGTCATCCTGTAGTTTTAGATGCAAGATCTAATTGATAGGTTGTTTCTAATGTCTAATTGAGGGTTGTGGTGGTTTCTTTCTGTTTATTCTTCCCTTGTACACAACACATGCTAAAGCAGTTTTTGACAGTACAAAAGAGGCCAACAAAAAGAAAACACCACCCACCCAACCCCAAACCCTCCCATGTCACAACAGCTCCCCCAGTTAGTGGTCCATTTCCAGACACAATTCTAAGTTCTGATTATGACCTACAAAGCCTTACATAACTTGGGACTAGGTTATCTGAAAAGCCACTTTCTCCCATATGAACCTTCCTAGGCTGACAATTTTTAGGAAAGGTCCTTCCTTCTGCCCTGCCAACATCCAAAGTACATGTGTGGGAACACGCAAGGGGGCCTTCTCAATGGTTGTTCCCAAGCCCTTGCCACGGGGGGGTGGGGGTGGCAGAGCTAACCGACTCTCTGGTGACTTTCCACCAGCAGGCAAATACATTTTTATTTAGAAAGGCTTTTGGCCCTTAGGCTGACTTATAAGTACATTGTAAAGATTTTCAACTGGTTGTTTTTATGGATTTTATTAGTGTTTTATCTGCTTGTTTTTAATGGTTCTGTTTTTACTTTATGTTTTGTTGCTGGTTTACTGCATTTTATTACTTTCCATTACATTTGTATTACTGCTGTTAGCCATTTGATGAAAAATGGGTATTAATTTTAATAAACAAACAATTTTTAACGCCTGCAGACTTATAAATTCCCCCTATAACTTTTAAAAACCATTATAACTACCCTACCCCCCAAGAAATAATTTTGTGCAGTGGTTCACCAGCAAATAAATGTTTCACAAATATTTGACCCTGGTGCTGACTTTTCCATAAAACTGAGTTTTTTAAATAACAAAGCAAGAAAAAGGGGGGGATGAAACGAAGGGCATCCGGCCTTCACTGAGGCCACCAACCCCATCAGAGCCCTGTTGTTATCCTAGTGATTTAAGAGTTACCTGGACTCTCCAAGGTGCTGCCGCCACTGCTCTGAGAGCCCTAACCAGTTCCCAAGGAAACAAGTTGTCCTGTGTAATCTTTTCTAATTTCATTTAACTTCAACTGCAGTCTTCCAATTCTATAAGCTCCATGCCCTGCTGGCAATGAAAAGGGAGTGTGACTGCAAGAGAGACCACAAGTAACAAGATAGTTTTAATTCCAGTGCCATGCCCTGGAGAGGCTTTACCAGAATGGCAGAAGAAGCATTTGCTAAAGATCAGACAAAAATCATTAGCAGGGTGTTATTTTATTTCGCATGCTGCAAAAAGGATTATATTATTGCTTAACAAAATGCTATTCTTATGGGAGAGAACATAGTTACTCTCCCTCTATTAAATCATTAGGCCCGGTAATATTTACTTAATGATCCTTGCAGAGGGGGAAAATGATCAGCTTGTGACAAGGTG
Source organism: Rhineura floridana (assembly GCF_030035675.1). Classification (NCBI taxonomy): domain Eukaryota; kingdom Metazoa; phylum Chordata; class Lepidosauria; order Squamata; family Rhineuridae; genus Rhineura; species Rhineura floridana. The sequence continues at coordinate 1,429,010 of NC_084495.1, forward strand.
CACAAAAAGGCTGGTTTGTGGAAGCGACATACGGAGCAATTTGCCATGCCTGCACCTCTTCAAAGTACCTCTGCCACTGAAGGCTTCACTGACTCCATGGAGTCATAGAAGTTTGGAGAATTTTAGGCCAAGCACAGGATGTCTATCCAAGTTTCCCTTTAGCTTAGCCACCATCTCATTAATTGTTTTAAATTTTTAAATAAAAACTGCAAAATACAATAAATAAATAGTAGGTTTTCCAACTGATGTTGTCAATAGTTTTCAGACTTTCTCCCTTGAAGGAAGGGATCCATTCTATGCTAGGGTTGCCATATTGCCTGGTTAGCCGGGTTTTACCCAGATTCTTTGCATGCCACCCGGTGCCAGTTTAACCCCTTAGGTGGCCCGGATTCTCAGCTTTAATTAAAAAAAAAAGTTTCTAGGTGGTCCAGTTCTCGAGATATACATAAAAACGTCAGCCGCCCCCGACTGTTAAATCTTTCTTTAAACAGTACTGTATAGCACTTCGTAGCTTTAACCCCGCTCGTTCAGGATTGCAGCCAATCAGTGAAGCCAGGGTTGTGCTTCAGTTTGGTTGACCTGAGGCAGTGTCTAGAAAACATAATTGCAATGCCAGAAAATGGTGGTTTCCCCCCCTGTTTATCTGAAAATCTCATAAATTGGGTAAGTATATACATTTCAGTTTTTCCCCCCTCTTGTGTGCAGGAGTCAGATCCTGGGCAGTGTTTTGAAAACCTTCCCAATACTTGCTTTTGTAAAAGCAATGCTAATCCCGTATGCCCAGAGTAAATCCCACTGAATTCAATAAGACTTACTTTTGAGTAGACATGGTTATGAATGTGCTGAAAATTAATGAGACTTTGGAGTGAATGTAAAAAAGAATTGTGTTTGTGTTCTAACTCTTTCTGTCCCCTCCCCTCCAGTCCTATTTTAAAGCAAGTAGGCAGGGCTTACTTAGGTATTACAGTTTTTATTCTGTAGGAAACTAATACTGATTTTTTAAAAACTAATACTGATTTTTCTGCAATGACCAACTGGTTTGACAATAAACTATTATATGGGCTGTATGTATTTACACATCTGCAGTGTGTGCATGTGCGTGTATGGAGTCTTTCCAACAACCCTGTGAGGTAGGGTTGGAAACCAAGGCAGCTCACAACAAGAAATAAAGCCATTTAAAATCCAATAACCATGAAAACAAGTATTAACAGTTGCAAAACAGCATAAAGTGGCATGATTCAGAATTTTGGGTTGTGTGAATGAAGTCGCTTATCACTTGAGGTTGCAGTTCTGTCCCTGTTTGAGTAAGCCCCACTGAATACACTGGGACTTGCTTCTGAATAAATAAACCTAGGATTGCACTATAAATATCTTTACAGTTTGTGTAAATAATAAATATATTTGATAGTCATGCTTATATAAATGTTTCTTCATTTATCATATTTTTGGTTTTTGGTTAGGAATCCTGACTGGTTGTGAGATTCTTAGTTTTCTGCCTTACTCATAGGAATCTTGTTGTGGTTGGTATGGTATTGCATTTAAGAAATCATGGTACGAAATGGCCTGAATCAGTATAAGGCAGATTCCTTGGTTCCTAAAAGTGGGAAGAGACTCAAGGGCCACAGTGACTCCAACATTTATTTATGTATTTTTATTTACAACATTTATATACTTCTTTATTGTAAAAAATCTCAAAGCGGTTTACAGAAAGAGTTAAAACAATAAAATTACTGGCAAAAGCATTAAGGACAGATACTTAAAATATTCAAAATAATAAAACAAATAATGAGTTCAAAACAGATTTAAAAACACATTAGCTTCTATATGCCTGGAGAGGCTTGCCTCAAGAAAACTGATTTTAGCAGGTGCTGAAAAGAGGCATCTGCCTAATGTCAATAGGCAAGGAGTTCCAAAGCGTAGGAGCTGCCACTTTACAGGACTGATTTCTTACAAGAGCAGAACAAGTGCTATGTGGCACCCATAACATGGAAAGCACAGCTTGAACTTGGCCTGGTAGCAAATCAGCAACCAATGCAGATTTCAGAGCAGAGGTATTATGTGCTGATAGGATCTCACTCATGTCAGCAATTGTGCTGCAGCATTCTGCATTAACTGCAGTCCCCAGGTCAGGTTGTGCTGCATAGGGATTTCTGTGACCTTGGCTGACTGGCTGCTAGGATTTTTTTTAGTTTGGGTTTTTGGTTATGAATCCTGACTGGTTGTGGGATGCTGAGTTTTCTGCCTTACTCATAGGAATCTTGTTGTGGTTGGTATGGTATTACATTTAGGAAAGTGTTACTGCCTTTTGTGTTGTTTTTTTCCTGTTTGCATGTCACTTATCTTTAACCTCACTCCGTTACAGCCATAGAAGCAACAGTAGCATATGCAAGATAATTAACTCCCATTAGTGATAACAGCAAGAATTTATAATTATATTTTTAATTAAAACAAGAGGCTTATCAGTACTTTGAAGAGGACCAGATATTTATTTTCTTTCTGAGCCCAGGACTGGGTCTTTCATGATGGGGGGGGTGAGCAGGAGAGTAGTCGATAAAACAGACATCCTGGCATTGGTAATCTAATTAGCAAGGTATGTGTGGGGTTGTTGCACACTTCCAGGCCCAGTTTCATTTTGAGTATGAAGGTGGAACCTGTGTAGATGTGGTTGATCAAAGGGAGAAGAAATTTTGAGTTAAGCAAAGCTCTGCTTTTATAAAACCTAAGAAACATACAGATACTTTGAATGTCTGAGTGCCTGCACCAGTGGAATACTGGAGGAACTTGTAAAACTTGCTGCAACAGTATTTAGAACTGAGCATGTGGTGTGAAAGACTCCTTTTCCTAACATTTTGGCTTCTTGTTTTTCTCCACCCACCACATCTCTGAAATATATCGTATATGTAATGGTTAATTGTACTGCTGCCCTGACTTACTTTATGTTTGTTGCTATTTTGTGTTTTTATTATGTTTTTATATTGATTGTGTATTTTTATTGTTTTTATTATATTTGTAAGCTGTGCTGAGCTCTGTTTTTAACAGCAGAAGGGCAGGATATAAATCCTCTTAATCAATCAATAAATATTCCATAGTGTTGGAAACTAGAGTCTAGGCATTTAAGGCTGAAAATGCTGCTTTTAAAAAAAAGTTTTCTCACATCTTTCCCCAATTTTTGGTGGTAATGCCTAGACACAAAAACAAAACAACTGGACAATCCAAATATTAATATGCAAATAATATGCAGATAATTTGCATAATATGCAACTTAGCCTGCCCGGATTTGTGGAACTGGAATATGGCAACCCTATTCTATGCTGACCTTCCTGCTGAGGAACCCCTGGATATAAAGGATTCTGAGGCTTGTTCTAGCACATGCACTCCAACTATCCACCATTCCTCTGGCTACAAATTGTAGAAGATTTGGTAGCAGTAGGCAAGCTGTTTTTAGATCTAAGAACTTCTTGCTTGCTGATCAAAACCATGATTTAAATTGCTGATTAGCACAAAAGCACTCCAGAGACTCTGACAAGCAAAGCCACCCAGAACTCCCCCCTCCCCCCAGAAAATGTGAATGCACTGGAGAAACAGGGAAGGAAAGAAGTAGTGACAGGACAGGGAGAACCTTGCCTCAGTTATCCATGCTCTGGTAACCTCTAGACTGGATTACTGTAATGCACTCTACGTAGGGTTACCTTTGAAGATGGTTTGGAAACTTCAGCTGGTGCAGAATGCTGCGGCCAGAGTCCTCACTCGGACTAAAAGATCTGATCATATAACACCTGTCCTGGCCACACTGCACTGGCTACCAATACGTTTCCGGGCCAGATTCAAAGTGTTGGTCCTTACCTATAAAGCCCTTAACGGCACCGGACCGCAATACCTAATGGAGAGTCTCTCCCACTACGAACCTACCCGTTCACTGCGCTCGATGTCAAAGGCCCTTCTCCGGGTTCCAACTCACAAGGAGGCCCGGAGAGCAACAACGAGATCTAGGGCCTTCTCGGTGGTGGCCCCCGAATTATGGAATGCCCTCCCTGACGAGATACACCTGGCGCCTTCTTTGATATCTTTTCGGCGCCAGGTAAAGACCTACCTCTTTGCCCAGGCATTTTAGTTTTAGTTTTGGTTTTGTGTTTAATTTTAATGTTATCGTTATTCGTTGTATGTTCTATTTTTGTCTTAATCTGTTTTAATGTGTTTTTATATTTACATGTTTTATCCACATTCGCTGGTTTTAAATGTGGTTTTATCATATTGTACACCGCCCTGAGAGCCTGTTGCTATAGGGCGGTTTAAAAGTGTAATAAAATAAATAAATAAATAAATAAATAGTGCAGAAAATGTGAACTGCTTGCTGATGACCTCAGGTCAATGCACTTGATTTTCAAATGATACATATCTATCATTTACATATAAACAGCACATGTTCCACATAGATATTTCTTCAAAAAGGCTTTGCAAACATCCCTGCCTTGTTGTTTTGAAACATTCAGCCATGCAGCTTGTGCGCATATGCACTAATAACTAATAAGCTTGCACCGAACAATGACTTTGGAGATTGATTTCTGCCATCCAGGATGACAAGATCACTCCTGTCTATTTCCATTGCACAAAACGTATGCCATACGGGGCAAAACATTTTATCCATGAATTACACAAAGTAATCAAGTCTTCTCTGTCAAATCCAGTTCTAGACATAACCATTCAAATTCACTGAAAGGGGCTGAGATAAATACCATCCGGCATGTGGGAGAATATGTGGGCCAGTGGATAAGGAGCCAACACATTTAGACCAGACTCATTAGCACCAATGGAAAGACAGGTCTAGACTTTCCCCACACTATCACAGGGCTACAAGCTTTAATCAGCTTAATCAACAGGTTAATCAACTAAATTGAGGGGGCACTGATTCATAGTGCTGGGGTTAACTTTGGCATTGGCCTTAGGGGCACCAAGGCCCACGGCTCCCTGTTTTGAAAAACCAAATCCAAAATGGCTTCGGGTGGTGGGGGGGATAAATTTCCCGTTTTTTCCCCCCAGACCTTCACATCTCTACTAGTGGGAACTGCAAGTCCAACCCCATCCAATTGGTGATCCATCCACGACAAAGGAGTCATCAGTCCCTCCTCTATCTATGGACCACGCCCATGTTAAGCAGTATGGAGAACAAGCCAGTCTCTCTCTCTCTCATACACACAACACTGGAGCAGCTTCTGCACAGCGCAATCCCAAACTGCTGGGCGGTGTAGGTGTGGCTACTGCAACCAAAGAGGCAAGGCCACAGAAATTCTCAGCATGTAAGTACTGGGTATGTTCACTGGTGCCAACAGACATTTAGTCTGGGATTGCAGCTCTCACACCACTGCTGTGCACAGCCACATGCGTGCAAGGCAAGGAGGCCTCGGACACTGTGTGGAGACTCTTGGAGGTCAAGTCACCCCTTCCTTTTGTGGCTCCTAATTGCCTACCTGGCTGTATTTGTTTCTGAAATGGATATGCTACCCTTCAACATAAAATGTTCCCAGGGTGGCTCACAAGTACAAAAATAAATGATATAAAGAAATCAAGAATAAAAAGTAAGCAACAAGTAAAAGCAACATAAAATAAAACAAAGATAGCTGTTAAAAAAATCTTCACCCAAAAAGATCAGGGTGGGCACCAGGAACGACTCTCTGGGGGGAGCATTCCATAGCAGAGGTGCCACCACTGACAGGGCACTTTCCCCTATTTTGTCAATCACTTCACTTCAGGGGGTCTCCAATGATCTCAGTGCACAGGCAAGCTCAAACTGGAAAAGGAGACCCTTCTCTTACCCAAGCAACAAGTCATGTAAGGCTTCAAAGGCAAGCGACTAGTACTTAGACTTGTAGAGTTGCTTAAACACTGAGAAAATCAGTTCCTAGCATTAGTCCCAGTAAGAAGGTCAAACAGTATTTAAAGGCAGGCCCACATATAACACATTACAATAATCTATGATTACTTGAAAGTAATGCCTTGAAAGCTTTTAAAAATGTTTTTAAAGATGTTTTAACGTATTATAAAGTCTGTTTTTATGATGTTTTAAAGTGTTTTTATGATGTTTTAAAGTGTTTTTATGATGTTTTAAAGTGTTTTAAATAAATCTAGGCTGGAGTTTACCAGAGTACGGATAACAGTTGCTACATCGTCCTAGTGGGGTCATAATTAGCACACAAGTCACTTGAGCTACTAGTGACTGTGCTGGAGAGGACCCCCAAAATATGAACTTGCTTCTTCTGGGCAAATGCTGGGAATGCTTGAGGAATTTGATCTTTTGGTTTCTGCACCTCTCAGACAAGTTTGCAGATCAAACCTTGGTTATCCATTGGATTTTGAACTTCTCTGAATGTTGCAATGCAGTCTAAATGTATCAAAATGCACATTTACATATTATTTTGACAGTAAATGCAGATTTATATACATACTTTGAGAGAAAAAACAGTGAAAGGGATTTTGATATAATTAAAAAAAACCCACACAGATTAGCGCAAAAAACACGTAACAATAATATAGACCAGAAAGAGGCAAATTTGCCCATTCCTAGGGGATGTGATCTTTTCCAGCACAAATTACACCCCACCTCTCTGGACACAAGAACCACTTTTTCCATAGTGGTAAAAAGATTGCTGGGAACCAGTGCACCCTTCCCCTACCTGTTGCCATCTGCTGTAGAGGTTTTGGACTACAATTCCCATCAACCCCAGCTAGCACAGCCATATGACACGGGCTGCTGGGAGTTACAGGCCAACAATCTAGAGGGCAATTTGTTGGGGAAGGTGGAGCTGGTGCCCTGTGTCAACTTTGAAATAGAGCACTAAAATCGTCATGGTAAGGATGGAAGCGTAGCAAATGCCTGAGTTTATGCACAACCACCTTACCCTCAATCACTGATAATCCATAATCAGTTTGTTTGAAAAACTTCCTACAAATAATGAGAGAAGTTAAAATATATGCAAATAAACAAGACAAACTTTTCAGGACATGAGGGCAAACGCAACATGTTAATAATGTTTCCCACTAGGGCTGTAAACACACAAGTCGCCAGATCAAAGCGTTTCCATGAGCCACACCTGGAGGGGGGATGGGCTGATTAGCTGATCAGTTGCAAAATCTCTTTGAAGATGATTTTTTTTAAAAAAGCACTGGAGCTGCTCCTTCCACTAAAAAGGGGCAGGGTTTGACAAGCATTGTGTGTCCTCCTTTTCAGAAGAAAGAGGTGGATCTGGCAGAACAGTGAGTGTGCTTCTACTCTAAGTGGTCCTTTTTCTAGATAATAATGTTTAAAAAGGGTCTAAATCGCTTGTGTCTTTTTATGTTCCTCCACACTCTAAAGGAGGGATCCATTCAGCTGTGGATTATGCCAAATTGCTTTGTTCGGGGAAAAATAGTGAGTGATTAGGAGTGGCCTGCGAAGTTCAAAAGCTGAGCTAATCCAGCCCTCAAATGGGGAAATTGCAAAGAAAATAAAAATTGGCGGTACACGAGGGAAGAAAATTTGCATACTTAAAACCCAGGAAAACATAAATGGGCACACATAATGGGGAAAATGTCCTTGCCAGACAAACACAATACTCTTAACATATCCCAAGTAATGAAAGCTTAATTAATTGCATCATTATTAACTTTTTTATAGCACCAGCAGCAGGCTAAACACTTGCACAGTGTTCAAGTCCCTAATTACTGTGCATTAAATAAACACTATTTGTTGAGTCACGTTCACAGAGTTGAAAAATCAGCCATTGACAAGGACACGTTACCAACTCCTTCCACATGGCAGGGGGTCCAAACCTCAGCCAGGACAAAGCAGCCTCACCCTGACTCCGTTTAAGAGTGTGACCCACAGTGAACAGCAGGAAGGGAACTATTGGCGGTTGTGTTAGAGGAACAGCTAGGAAGTTTGCAGCACCTAGCAATTTCCACCAAGCCAAGACAGTAGCCTGTCATTTTGTTTATGAAGTGCTTTAAATTGAAACACAGGCTTTATATTTAATACCATTAAAAAAAACTGAATCCAACTCCAGGGTTTTATTTCATTGTTGAATTGTGCTACTCAGTCTGCATGCTTTGTTCTGATCACAGAAACTGCTGACCACTGTCACATGTCACATCATGCCTGCTTGTTAGGGTAGAACCTGCCACACCAAACACCATCCAGAGAAATGGAACTTTTTCCTGCATTCGAGTGTCTCTCCTGTTTAGGCTCTTTCTGTCCAGCCCGGCCTTCTGATCCTGGCTTGTACTCTAACCCAGACCCCTCCCAGGTCCCAACTTCTGACTCTCTCCAAACTGCTGTCAGCCTACAGAAGGTTGACACTATAATGCCATGCCAAGAATGATTTCAGGACTTTCAAAGCACACCTACAAAAGCATCATCACGTGTTGAGTAATTTGGAATCCTCCAAACTTTTGCTTTGTCAGCACTCGTACGCTGTTAGAATCTTCCAGCAGTACTTCAGTTATAAACTGCAGCTGTGCAGGGCATGTTCCACAGCAGCGGCAGCCGCATGCTCAGACGTCTTTCTAGCAGCAAACTAAACATCCATCACAAATAGACCATTGGGGGCCCTTAACAGTACAATGCATTTTGCACCAATTCTGGCCCTACATTTGTCCGTGGCACTCTCTTTAGGAATCCAACTCTCCGTGGATCAGCAAGAAAAAAACCACCACTTTAATTAAAATATGTGGCAAATGAAATCTGCAGAAATGGATCATCCACCCAATTTCACCTACATTGAACAGGACACTTTTTCTGGGCTGTACTACTGCAGGCTGCAGGTGAAGACTCATATGTCAGATCCTCTCAGGCATTAAGATCAGCAGATCTTGGTAGTTCTGCCCCCCTCCGAGGTTTGGGGGGTGGCCTGGGAGAGGGCCTTCTCTGTGGCAGCCCCTAAGTAGGGGAATTCCCTCCCTACAGAAGCATGCTTGGCATCTTCACTATACAGCTTTTGGCAAATGCTAAAGATGTACCTCTTTGCCGTGGCCTATGGCACCTAAGATGTGCATTTTCAGGACCCACCCTATTCCTGTGACTGTAATATGTTTTAACTGTTTTTAATACTGAATTTTAAAATGTTGTAAACTGCCCTAGGACCTGCTGGTGAAGGGTGGGCAATAAATTTAATAATCATAATACTGAAGTTATTGTCCATTTATAAACCCTCCCTGTACACAGAAAACTAACACATCAAGCCTTGACATGCTAGTTATTTACATACAAAGAGGCCTCCTTCCCTCATTTAAACACACAAACCCTCTCTTATCTGCAGCTGGAAATTGTAGAGTTTAGAAAAAAATTATTGATTCCCCTGAATATATAAACCAGGAATAGGGGAACTCCCATCATCCCTAACTGTTGGCCATACTGGCTGGGGCTGAGGTTGCCCTCCGCTAGAATAAACTGGTCCTGGTCATGATGCCACTATGGCCCATGGGGAGTGACATGATACAAGGAGTTCCTGATAGTGGCCCCTTATCTTGGAACTCGCTCTCAAGTTGCCAAGACCAGTGTGATGTAGAGGTTAGAGTGTTGGACTAGGACCTGGGAGACCAGGGTCCAAATCCCCATTCAGCCATGAAACTCACTGGGTGACCTTGGGCAAGTCACTGTCTCTCATCCAATCTACTTCTCAGGGTTGTTGTGGGGATTAAATTAGGAGGGGGAGAACCATGTATGACACTTCGAGCTCCGTGGGGAAAAAGTGGGATATAAATGCAATAATAAATAAATAAATAATAAACGAACATTCAGGCGTACATTAAAAATGACTTCCACTGGGAATTTGAGAAATAATTGATTTGGACCTTAAAAGTTTTATTGCTCATTATTTTACGTTTTGATTGCTGATATAGATTGCATTGATATGTAAATAACTGTTCTCTTATGTTTTGTATTTTGTGGTCAACCACCCTGGGGTCCTATGGGAGCAAGTGCAGCATTAAAAAGGATGTATAATAAATAAAAACAAATAAATGCAGTTTAATGTCTGCTGCTGAAATGAATCCCACCTATGATATTCACTGGGCAACCTTGGAGCAGTGACCATCTTTTAGCCTAACCTACCACACAGTGACGTTGTGAGAATAAGATGTGCATGTATTGGGGGGGGGTGGCCTCGAGCTCTTTGGAAGAAAGCTGGATATAAATGTAATAAATAAACAAACAACATTTAGAAGCGTTTCTGCTCTGAGAAGCAGACTGGCTCTAATTAAGAAGTAGTGTCATTTTGGGGCCCGGGGGTGGGGTGGGGTGGGAGAAATTGGCAAAAATCAGCAGCAGCAACAACAAAAATGGTAACAAGATGTAGGCTGGAAGTTGGGAGGATTTGACTTAAAGCCAGGGTGGGAGCTTCAAACAGAAAAATTGCTATTTCAGTGCTGTAAACCAGCCAGCCAAAGGTCAGATATGCTATCATACATTACTTATGTGCTTTAAGTGTACGCAAAATAAAAGGAAACAGTCAGGCACACTTTGTTACCTGCCTGTAGCAGGATTCTGGAATTGCTTTAGACATAGACAATCAAACCATGATTGATGTTCTGATAAAAGAAACCGTCTGGGTGTTGCTGTTCCTGTGGTTATCAAAGCAAACACCTCTATTCCTAACAGAAGCTAACTTTCTGCATAAACAGAAAGATTAAAAGCACTCCAGAAGGGCATCACTATGGAAGAGGAGGAAGAAAAGGCAACTGAGAATCAGACTGGAATGTCAGCTCAGCTTGGCTGTCAAGTAAATAAAACTTTTACAGGATTCCCTATCAACTGAACTGGGATCCATCAAGGTAAATAAAATAAATAACATGGGCATTATAAAAAGATGGAAAGATTGAGGCATAACAAGTGCACGAAGTCACAACACAGATGTCATGACTTAGCCTTGTGAAGAGAAATATTCAGCAGAATATTCCAAATCTTCAAAAAAAAACCCACCCCCAAACCCATGGGCCACTTGTGGAAAAATGTATTTTGAGATGCTTCACTCATACTTGACAACTGGTATAGCACAGTGGGGAGGAGAGCCTGGCTGGGAATCCAGATTCGGTGAGTTCCAATCCCCGCTCTTGTCTCCTGGGCATCAAGGGCCAGCTAAAGATCACCCCACAGTGAGTGGCTCAGGGGTTACGTGCCCTGCCACCTGTGCAGTTGTGGGCAAGCTGCATAATCCCAAGGAGCCCAGTTGCCCAGCTGGCAGCTGCGGACAAGGAAGGGGCTGGCTTGTGCAGCTGTGGCAAGCTGAGCAGGCCCTAGCCAGCTGGGGAGGACTAGCCTCAGAGGGAGGCAATGGTAAACCCCCTCTGAATACGGCTTACCATGAAAACCCTATTCGTAGGGTAGCCATAAGTCGGGATCGACTTGAAGGCAGGCTAAAGGCATACTTGAAAACAATGCTGAGATAAAGCAGAGTTACAGCATGTTGGAATACTGGTGAAGATTTAAGACATAAATATTATTACTGAGTTGGTTTGTATTGGAGGAACAGTCTTGCAATGCTCACAGAGTTGGAGAGTATCTTCTATATTTATTTTGGTGTGGCATTCAGGAAATCTCCAGATCTTAATTCTGTAGTTTTAAATGGAGTTGTACTGCAAGTTGTACTTTTATATACACTCATGCTGAATAGTACAGTTGTTGTTTGTACATTGATTGACCACTGAAGAAGACTTTGTCGAAAAGTGTTTGGTCATATGTTTTGATATTGTATTTCAGGAGTTGTTTTTGTATATACTAGTTATATTTACTCTTACTCATTCAGCTATGAAAGATGTGCACATGTTATTCACATGTTTTTAATTTTTTTATAGAGTATCCACATCCATATCATAGGCAGTTTTGAGTCTGATGTTTTTGGTTCCCAATTCCTTGTTTTTCCAAATTCCAGTTTGTTGGGACATCTTGGTTTGTTTTGGATACTTGAAAATAAATGCATGTTTACAGTCACATGTATCACAAACTCCTCAGAGTTAGGATTATCTGCAGCTCACTGTTGAGTGTCCACACAGTGGACTAAGCCAGCTCATGTGTAAAACTGCTTGCAGACTCTCTACAAAAGAGACCCAGGAGTTTGGAAATGCATCATTAACATCACAAGTTCTACTAACAGCACAGCATGCAACCAGAAGAAGAGGGCACCACTAACAACTGAAGGACTCAGCAACAGCAATGGATGGCACCCTCTGCCCATGCTGTTGGGGCTAAAGCCATGTTCAGTCCACTTCCAGGTGCAGTTTCCTGAGCTCATGTGGAAAGCATGCGGCCCTTCAATCTTATTGCAATGCTTATTTTCACTCTTCCTTGCCACAAACCTGGTGTGAGGTAGGTTATTGTCACATACTTTTCACATTTACAGAGGGATAAATTAAATCTGAGACACAGTAAACCTGACAGGGCCCACCCAAAGAGTCGGTTTATTGCTAAGCTTTGAACTAGCAATGCCAGATCTCCGGCAAATGGCCGGAGACTCCGGCCCCGCCCTTGCTTTTCTCACCTCCAGCCAGAATTGCCCCCATGTTGTTTAATCTCTGGGTTTCGGCCAGAGTCTCCGGGTTTTTTGGGGGGGAGCCTCCAGCTCTCCAGCTAGCACTCCTTAATCTCCGGACTCTCAGCTTCAATTTTTTTAAAAAAAGTTTCTAGGTGGTCTGGTTCCTGAGATATACACCAAAACGTCAAAAAACCCTGCGCGACTGTTTTTTACAGATATTTAGAACAATTCCTTGCTCTAGCTAAAACTCCCACCAGCCCAATCCAGTAGCCATGCTGGCTGGGGCTGATGGGAGTTGTAGTTTTAAAAAGTAACTTTTCAAAACTCTGGTTGTAACCCCGCCCTTTCAGGATTGTAGCCAATGAAGCCAGGGTTGTGACTTGTTGATCCAGGCATGCCTAGGCTTAATTTCAACATCAGAAAATGGTGGCTTTAAAATTTTTGCAGTTTGCGTAAGTAATATGGCTTAACGTTTTTTTCCCTCTTCTGTCCAAGAGTCAGACCCTGGGCTATGAAATATGAAAGTATTTAATCCAATATCTGCTTTTCTGGGAGTAAAGCAATTCTAATTTTATTCTATATTGTATTTTAATCCTGTTTGTACACCGCCCAGAGAGCTATTAGTTATGGGCAGTCTAGAAATGAAAATAAATAAATAAATAAATAAAATAATAATCCCATGTACCTGGAGTAAACCCCATTGAACTCCATTAGGACTTCCTTTTGAGTAGACATGATTAGGATTGTGCTGTAAATTAATGGGACTTTTGAGTAAACATAGTGCAGACTTGTGTTTGTGTTGTAAATCTTTCCCCCTCCAACCCTATTTTTAAAGAAATTAGGCGGGGTTTATCACAGTTTTTATTATGTAGGAAACGAATACTATTTTTTTAAAAAAATGAATGAAGTTTATTTATTTATTTTTATTTATTTATTATTTGATTTATATCCCGCCCTTCCTCCCAGTAGGAGCCCAGGGCAGCAAACAAAAGCACTAAAAAGACTTTAAAAATCATAAAAACAGACTTTAAAATATATTAAAACAAAACATATTTAAAAACATATTTAAAAGCTTTAAAACCATTTTTTAAAAGAAAAGGTTTAAAAACATATTAAAAAGCAATTCCAACACAGACGCAGACTGGGATAAGGTCTCAACTTAAAAGACTTGTTAAAAGAACAAGTTCCTTATCACTTCAGGGTACAGTTTTCCCTGGCTGAGTAAGCCCCATCGAATACATTGGGACTTGCTTCTGAGTAAACAAACATAGGATTGCACTATAAATATCTTTACAGGTTGTATAAATAATAAACATATTTGATAGTCATGCTTATATAAATATTTTCATAGAATCATAGAATAGTAGAGCTGGAAGGGGCCTATAAGGCCATCAAGTCCAACCCCCTGCTCAATGCAGGAATCCAAATCATAGCATTCCCGACAGATGGCTGTCCAGATGCCTCTTGAATGCCTCCAGTGTTGGAGAGCCCACTACCTCTCTAGTAATTGGTTCCATTGTCGTATGGCTCTAACAGTTAGGAAGCTTCTCTTGATGTCCAGTCGAAATCTGGCTTCTTGCAACTTGAGCCCATTATTCCGTGTCCTGCACTCTGGGACAACCGAGAAGAGATCCCGGCCCTTCTCTGTGTGGCAACCTTTCAAGTACTTGAACAGTGCTATCATATCTCCCCTCAGTCTTCTCTTCTCCAGGCTAAACATGCCCAGTTCTTTCAGTCTCTCCTCGTAGGGCTTTGTTTCCAGTCCCCTGATCATCCTTGTTGCCCTTCTCTGAACCTGTTCCAGTTTGTCTGCATCCTTCTTGAAGTGTAGAGACCAGAACTGGATGCAGCACTCAAGATGAGGCCTAACCAGTGCTGAATAAAGGGGAACTAATACTTCACGTGATTTGGAAACTATACTTCTGTTAATGCAGCCAAATATATAGCATTTGCCTTTTTTGCAGCCACATCACACTGTTGGCTCATATTCAACTTGTGATCAACGACAATTCCAAGATCCTTCTCACATGTCATACTGCTGAGCCAAGTATCCCCCATCTTATAACTGTGCATTTGGTTTCTTTTTCCTAAGTGTAGAACTTTGCATTTATCCCTGTTAAATTTTATTCTGTTGTTTTCAGCCCAATGCTCCAGCCTATCAAGGTCCCTTTGCATTTTGTTTCTGTCTTCCACGGTATTAGCTATGCCCCCCAATTTTGTATCATCTGCAAATTTGATAAGCATGCTCTGTACCTCCTCATCCAAGTAGTTAATAAAAATGTTGAAGAGCACTGGGCCCAGGACGGAGCCCTGTGGTACCCCACTCGTTACTTCCGCCCAGTTTTGTCATGCTGTGTCCCTATAAGTATCCGATTTCATACTATGGTTGTACAATACTTCCTTTACATTGTAAGTATGCCTTGGGGTAGTCATGGTTCTCCATTGTTTTCATCCTGAGGGGCAGATAGGCTGAGAGATGGTGAGTAGCCCATAGTCACCCACTACAGTTTATAGCTCATTTCCATTTTGAAAAATTAATTAAAACAATTTACATGCAGGCAAAATTTATTAAGTGGATTCACAAAATATGTGTAAAACATATCCAACACACATTTAAAGCGCATGACTTCCCCTAAAGAATTCTGGGAAGTGTCAGTTCCCCCTCACAGTTATAGTTCTCACCACTCTTTAACAAACTGCAGTTCCCATGATTCTGTGGTGGGATTCATGTGCTTCAAATGGGTGTTGAATGTGCTTTAAAGGAATGGTGTGGATCTGCCCTAGGTACGATATTCATTCAAGAGTGAATTGAAAAGAACAATTTTAAAAGATACTGCTTACTTTTACTCATTTCTCAGACCTCTTTCTGAAGGGTCAAATCTGTAAAAAAGTTTGGAGCAGCCATGTTAAAAGATAAGGGCAGGGTATTCCAGGCAGGTATTTGCAGAAGAACCCTAGTCAAGGTTTACCAACAGCACAATCCAAACTATATCTACTTAGAAGTCAGTCCTGTTGAGTTCTATGGGGCTTAATCCCTTAGTAAGTGTGTTTAGAATTGCAGCCTTCAGAAGCATCCAACTTTACTCCCCAAAGCTCCCATCTAACATCTCCACAACACTAGGCTCCTTTGTCCCTGCAGTGGCCTTCTGGTGACTGCCCTGGCCTGAAGGCACTTAACCCTTCTTGCTGAAAGCAAGTAGGCTAGATTAAATGTTCCCTACCCAGGCTCCACCTTTTAGCTAAGATTTCTATCTTAATTTCCAATCAGATTTTTTTTTAATTGTATGCTCCAAGCAACTGTGATTGATGCTTAATGTATCATGCTTAATGACATCACTCGGGCCTGCCCCGTGACATCACTAGGGCCCGCCCCTCAAATCATTCCACTTACTGCGCTTAGTGGGTATTTGTTCTCCTAGAAGAGGATGCCTGAGCTGGCCTTCTAGTCTTTTGAAGGCTAGTTCACATATTCACTAATACTCAGAAAACCTTACAGTTTAAGAATGTACCTATAGCCCACAGGTATTTCTACCAAACTTTAAAAACCAGGGAAATTGGGCAGCTATAGTGAAAGCACCAGGGGAGCAGGAGACCTGAACTCCTCTCTGAGATATTGTACTGCCCTACAAAGTTGTCAAAATGCAAACACCATTTGGGTTGGTCTTTCACAGTCCAATCCACTTGCTGTGTAGCTTGGAAGAATTTGGTAACATGTGCCTCTGAGCATATGGTGAGTGGTGGCAACACCTGCCATCTCCAAAGATGGAGAATTATATTTTTGTATGTTTATTGGTGTTCTTCTTACTTTGCTTCTTCCCTGTGTTTCTAATGTTTCTACAGAAAATCTAAACCAGAAAATTTCCCCCCTCCTTATTCATCCTAGAAATCTCTGTCAAATGTATTTTTATTAATTTCAAAGCCTTTTTATTGGTCATTGTCATGTGATGGTGAAGACAGCCTTTTGTGTTTTATATTGGAGGTTATGTTCTATTTCTATTTTGGGTGCATTAACAGTTGAATCTGAAACTGCAGTTTGATGTAAAATCAGACTGATCACAATATGTTGCTACTTCAGCAATGACTAGCTGTTGGAAAAAAGAGGATGCAAGTTTTCAGCCTGCTATGTTTAAACCACTTTATTTAAGGCAAGGTGTTCACGATCAATTAAAAACACAGAGCACATCTAGAATTTTGCTAGAATATATTTCACCTTCCACTGTCTTATCTTGTGCAAATTGAGATACTTCTGAGGTCCACTGTAGACTATTTTGCAGAAGTCAGTGCCCTTATTCCACAATTATGTTTGGAGTTTTTTTAGTATACATTTTGCAAAGTGTTGCTGTACTTCACATATTCACAGAAACAAAAGCAAAAGAAAATGATTTCCTATAGGAAACTTCACTAAAATTGCAAGGTAAATCAGACATATTTAAAGTGACCATCTCAACTATATCAACTGTCTTAATAATGTTGCTTTCTCCCGGCTAAAACAAGATCAGCACAGGACATATCTTCTTTCTATTATTTGGGCTGATTACAGGTGTTGCCACCACTCACCATATGCTCAGAGGCACATGTTACGAAATTCTTCCAAGCTACACAGCAAGTGGATTGGACTGTGAAAGACCAACCCAAATGGTGTTTGCATTTTGACAACTTTGTAGGGCAGTACAATATCTCAGAGAGGAGTTCAGGTCTCCTGCTCCCCTGGTGCATTCACTATAGTTGCCCAATTTCCCTGGTTTTTAAAGTTTGATAGAAATATCTGTGGGTTATAGGTACATTCTTAAACCACAAGGTTTTTTGCGTACAGTAGGGACCCGCTAATACGGCCGGTTAGGGACCAGGCCCCCGCCGTAAAGCGGAACCCCATAGACTATAATGGGCCGCATCGCGCAAAAATGACTTGAAAGCGTCGCAAAATGTCACAAAATGGCAAAATCGGCTTTAAAACCGGGAATTTCCCCTGATTGAAAGCCGCCGCATCAAAGCGGGGCCCTACTGTATTAGTGAATTTCCTTGCTTTTTAATCCGGGAGGTAAGAAATGGGATCCTGCGCAAGTTTGCTGAGAATGGATTGATCATTTGCATGCTTATTGAGTTAAGTGGGATTTACGCACACACACACGGCAATCATGCTTAGGATAGGTGAAACTGACCACAGGGGATGGGTAAGGGAGGAGGGGGAGGAGGGAGGGGTGGAAAGGCAGAGGGGAGGACTGGGAGGGGAGCAGGCAGGAGGGGAAGGGGAGAAGAAGGACAGATGCGGTCATTTGCATGTTTATTGAGTTCAGTGGGATTTACTCCCGTGCAATCATGCTTAGGATAGGTAAAACTGACCGGGGGGGAGGGACGGAGGGCTGGAGTGGGCAGGGGAGGCGGAAGAAGGCAGAGGGGAGGGGAGGAGGCAGGGAGAGGGGAGGGGAAGGAGGGAAAAGGCAGGTCTGATCATTTGTATGATTATTGAGTTGAATTGGATTTACTCCTATGCAATCATGATTAGGATAGGTAAAACTGATCAGGCTGGGCCTGGCAACCAAGACGTCTTCTGTATCTTTAAAAGTGGTGCAGAGGGAAGGGAGAATTCTACCTTGTGTTTTTTCCCATTACAATGTTGCAAGAACACTGCACTTGGCAGACTTTCTCTTCTCCTAAAGATACAGGATCAGTCTCAGGACCTGAACCTGGCAACCCTACCTCCCACCCAAATTTAAAACAAAGCTGTCCCTGGCCACATCCACACCAGGCCTCTATTACACTTTGGACAATCATTATTTATTTATCTATTTATTTAGTGTATTTATATACCGCCCCATAGCCGAAGCTCTCTGGGCGGTTTACAATAACTAAAAACATTAAAAACAAATATACAAATTTAAAAACACATCTTTTAAAAACAATTTAAAAGAATTTATCATGGCTTCTCTCAAAGCCAATCATGGCTTCTCTGAAAGAATCCTGGGAAGTGTAGTTAGTGAAGGGTGCTGAGAGTTGCTAGGAGACGCCCTGTTCCTCTCACAGACCTTCAATCAGAGTGGCTGACTGTTAACCATTCTCTCAGAGGAATAGGAGTCTCCTCTCAGCACCCTTCACAAACTACACTTCCCAGGATTCTTTGAGGGAACCCATGACTGTCTCACATGAAATCAAAGTCTGGTGTGGGTGTGGCCCCTTGATTAGGCAAGCCCAGCAGCTGTGAGGCTTTTAGAACTCTGACAGTTGGTTCTTACTGAGCATGCTCCACGTTATCATTGGGTCCCAGCCAAAATTTCTTAAATTAATTAAAAATCAGCCAGGCATTTTTTAAACTTTTAAACTGCAGCAGATGAAGGTCAGAGTATGGGGCAAGGGCAGTGTTAGGATTACAGGTACTCTGTGAACATGGCTGATTTTTAATGAATTTCAACAGAACTCTGGCAGAAAAAAGTCCAAAAGGGCTCTGAGGTTTTTCTCTCTCTTTTTAGACTTTGAACTCTCGATTCTCTCTGACTGTTTTGTGTATCGCCATGAAAATTGACAGGGTTGTGACTTCCGGGAAGGGTGACTTAGCCTGTGCCTGCTTTTGAGACGGGCTCCTGCCTCAAAAGAAGCTTATTCAGATATATCAGTCAGTTTTTTCTTTTTTTTTTGACTGATTAAACTTCTCCCGGGTAGGGAGAAACGAAGAGATTAACCTCAAAGCCTATTTTTGTTGGGACGACCAGATCTCATTAATTTATGGGACGAGGTCCAGCCGACGAAAGTGGGACGGATTTTTAACAGCAAGCTCTATCTGATAAAGCGAACGTTCATCTTATCTTCTAAGAGAGAACGCATTAACAGGCAAGCACCCTTCTTTCTATATTTTTCTTTTACTTGACTTAAATTGTTGCTGTTTAAAAGAGATTTGCCAGATTGATCAGTTTTTGACATCTCACTGGGGAGCCATAACTTCTCTCTGCTACGCACTAATTAATAGCTTATCTCTGTTTTTGTTGCAAAAAGCTGTCCTGGATTTGCATTCTAAAGATATACACAGAAGAGGGATTTCTATTCCAGATTTTTATTTTGAAAAATACTATACTGTTTTGAGACTACTCTCTTTTTGGTCTATTTTATTTTGACGAATCTGTTTCTTGACGATTGCCATTAATTGTTTCGATCCTGGGAACTGCATTTTGTTTACTTAACTATTGGAGAGATAAGGCTGTCTGCTCTGTTTATACTGTGATGTCACCAAGTTTGGAGTATTAACCCAATTGTTGCTGAAATAAGAAGTGGTTTTCCTATATTTTTCTTTTAAAATGGCAATTAAGAAAGTGGCTGAAAATCTGGAAATAACTATGTTTCAGAAAATAATGGATGAGATTGAGATAATGAAAATTGAATTGAGTAAAATGAAGCAGGAGATTAAAGATATAAGGGTCCCTGTGAGAGAGGTGACCCTGGAAGGGGTCCCTGTGAGAGAGGAGACCCCGGAGATTGGAACAGGGGTCCCTGTGAGAGAGGCGACCCTGGAGACTGGAATAGGGGTCCCTGTGAGAGAGGAGATCCCGGAGATTGGAACCAACGTGGAACAGGAACAAGATTTGGAGTCTATGGACTTTAGAAATAAAATCTATTGTTTGGAACTCAATGTTATCTCTGAAGAAATGAATGAAGACTCTAGAGATAAAGTTATCAATGGCATGGATAATCTTCTGGACTGGAATGATGTGATGGAGCCCAATATAGAGAAAATCTATGGAATTATCTGCAGCCATGTGACAATGGAAAAACTTTTAAGAGATGACCCAGTGTATTTTGAAAAAAAGAACAGAGATATGATTTTACAGCAGTATTTCAGCAACCTATTCAGAATGGATGGCAAGAAAATATTTGGGATAGAGGTAATCCCCATCAGACTCTTACTATATGACTATGGCTTTGACAGCAAGATTATTATGGAATACTGATAATGGAAGATTGGATATTGAAATTACTGGACTTAACAGGACTACTGAAGATGGAAGATGGAAAATGGAACTAATAGAGATAATAGAACAATGGCTACTGAAATTATTGAACCTAACAGATTCTGATGTGATGGATTAATTGAAATGTTTATTTTGACTATGGTTATGACAATAAGATTATCATAATTAGTAATGAGATGGATTAATCGATATGCTTATCTGGAAAAAAAAATTGATAGATATATTTCTTAAAGAATTGAAACCTCTCTTTGACTTTTTGTGGAAAGAATAAAGTAATGTTTATGAGATTTGATGATTAAGTAAGATAACTACTGGAGGAAAGTGATTTTATAATATGACTTAAGAGACAGGATTGTTATATATTATAGACTTATAACTGATTTGATCTTTGACAAATGGGAAGTCAATATTTTACTCTTTATTTTTTATTTTTGTTTTTTTTTTTTCTTTTTTTCTTTTTGTTTAACTATTTTTTGATTTTGTTTTTTGTCTTTGAATGTTTTATGATTTTGTCTTGTATGTTTTATGAAAATCTGAATAAAAATTATTGAAAAAAAAAAAAAAAAAAAGAAAATTGACAGGGTTGTTAAGCAAGCGTTTCTGAGTTCAGAACTATAACTTTTGTAAGGTTTTGTTTGAAATGAGCTTATGGGAAGCATCAGAATGACATGGGGGATATTTTCCATTTAACATTGCGGAATGTAAAAAATCCATGCTGGCTATAGTATACAGCCACTCTCGTGGCTGTATAATGCATGCTCATCACTTGATAACTGCAACATCAAATCAAGACTCGATCACGACCTCCTCTGGGTACCAACCCAAAGAGGAGAGCAACCAATAAATATGAGAAAGGAGTGGGTGTTTGCACTCACGTGCACCAAGCCTTTCCTTAAAAAACAAGTGGCAGGCCCAATGAACCTCAAGCTGGCAGCTTCCTCTTCATGCTTGCAACATGCAGCAGTCTTCCCTGCCCATTCTGGCCTGTCACCACCAGCCAGGTGAGCCTCTTGCAAGACCCACAAGCAGGATCTTGACTCACCATTTGGAAACCACTATTCTAGCCTGGCAGTTGGCGGCTTCCATTCCTTAAGGCCAAAGGAGGTGCCTTTCCACTTCATTGAGTAGGAGAGGCAGGTAGCTGCCAAGAGACCTTCCATTTGCATTTTAGAAGTTGTTTACACAACATTAACAGCTCAGCCCCTCAAGGCAAAACTCTCTTTAAACGCGGTTATTGATTATGGTGAGCCTGAGCTCATTTTAAACTGAGCAACAGCACTACATTGCACCACAGCATTTGATCACCCTCTTATTACTACAACTACTACTAATTTATATGCTACTTTTTCAGGTAACTGTTTCACCATTTTAATTTGAATCTTGAAATACTTGCCTTAAACTAGGCCTTATCAGGTGTGGGGGAACCTTTCGCCCTCTAAGTACTGCTGAACCATCAACTCCCATCAGCCCCAGGAAGCATGGCCAATGGCCAGGGATGGTGGGAGTGGCAACAACATTGGGTTGCCAGGTCAGAAGCATCCCAAAACATGAGATTTCAGGGGTGGGCCATAGTGATTTCAGGGGGGTGGGCCCGAGTGATGTCTGGGGAACAGGCCTGAGTGAAGTCATTAAGCGTGATACATTAAGCATCAATCACAGTTCCTTGGAGCATACAATTTTTTAAAAAAATCTCAGATTGGAAATTAAGATAGAAATCTTAGCTAAAAGATGGAGCCTGGGTAGGGAACATTTAATCTAGTTTACTTGCTTCTGGCAAAAAGAGTTTAAGTGCCTTCAGGTTAGGCCAGTCACCAGAAGACCACTGTAGGAAGAAAGGAGCCTAGTGTTGTCGAGATGTTAGATGGGAGCACCCTGAAGGCTGCAATTCTAAACACGCTTACTAAGGAACTAAGCCCCATAGAACTCAATAGGACTTACTTCTGAGTAGATATGGTTTGGATTGTGCTGTTGGTAAAACTAGACTAGGGATCTTCTGCAAAGACATCCATATCCAAGCAGGGTTGGCAACCCCCTGCCCAGAATGCCCTGCCTGCCTTTTAACATGGCTGCTCCAAACTTCTTTACAGATTTGACACTTCACTTGAGAAAGAAGTCTGAGAAATGAATAAGAGAAAGAAGATTCTCTACCCTTTCTGTCTACCCTGTGGGCTGCTATAAACTCACTTTGACAGCCAACCCAATTCCAGTGAGCAATCATTGACAGAGAGAAAACACACTTGGTTTGGTCTACCTTCACAGGCAGCAGCTTGGGAACAACAACTGCAGCCACACTTCCAAATATGTGAATTCTCTTTTACCACTATTGGGCAAGAAACAAACTACCATGCAACCAACCAGGTGCATCATCAGTGGGTTTAAGGGGATTGAGCTGAGCGCATGGAACCACTGCTGTTGCTTCTATGGTTGTAAGGGAGTGAGGTTAAAGGTAAATAAAATGCAAACAGAAAATGAAAAACTAAAGACAGTGATGCTTCCCTAAATGCAATACCATACCAACCACAACAAGATTCCTATGAGTAAGGCAGACAACTTAGCATCCCACAACCAGTCAGGATTCATAACCAAAAACCAAAACTAAAAAAATCCTGGCATCCAGTCAGTTAATACAGAATGCTGCGGCACAATTGCTGACATGAGTGAGACCCTGTCAGCACATAATACCTCTGCTCTGAAATCTGCATTGGTTGCTGATTTGCTACCAGGCCAAGGTCAAGCTGTGCTTTCCATGTTATGGGTGCCACATAGTACTTGTTCTGCTCTCATACGAAATCTGTCCTGTACTGTGGCAGCACCTACGCCTTTGAACTCCTTGCCTATTGACATTAGGCAGCCACCTCTTTTCAGCACCTGCTAAAATCATTTTTTGTTTATGCATGCCTATCTAGGCATGTAGAAGCTATTGTGTTTTTAAATCTGTTTTTAACTCATTGTTGGTTTTATTATTTTGAATGTTTTTAAATATGGCTTTAATTGTTTTTGCCAATAATTGTATTGTTTTAATTCTTTCTGTAAATCACGCTGAGATTTTTTACAATAAAGCGGTATATAACTGTTGTAAATAAAATACATAAATAAATTTGGGAGTCACTGTGGCCCTTGAGTCTCTTTCTTCTTTAAGGAACAAAGGAATCTGCCTTATACTGACTCAGGCCATTTGGTACCACATAACTCAGTACTGATGACATGGACTAGCACTGGATTCCAGGCAATAGTCTTTTCCAGAGATTGAATTTTGGACCTTTGCATGCAAAGCATATGCCCTACCAATGAGCTACAACCCCTCCCCTATTTAAAAAAGTATATTTTACCATTTTTCTTTTCAATTCACTCATTCAACATCCATGAAGCACATGAATCCCACCACAGAATCATGGGAACTGCAGTTTGTTAAGGATGGTGAAAACTATAACTGTGAGGGGGAGCTATACTTCCCAGGATTCTTTAGAGGAAGTCATGTGCTTTAAATACGAGTTGGATGTACTTTAAATGTATTGTGTGGATCTACTTAATAAATTTTGCCTGCATGTAAATCGTTTCAATTAATTTTTCAAAATGGAAATGAGCTATAAACCATCTCTCAGCCTATCTGCCACTCAGGATGAAAACAATGGAGAACCATGACCACCCCAAGGAAGAAGGGCACACATAAAATGTAGAGGAAGTATTGTACAACCCTAGTGTGAAATCAGATACTTATTGGGACACAGTATGAAGAAATATTTATATAAGCATGACTATTAAATATGTTTATTATTTGTACAACCTGTACAGACTTAAAGTGCAATCCCATGTTTGTTTACTCAGAAGCAAGTCCCAATGTATTCAATGGTGCTTACTCAACCAGGGAAATGTCAAGAGAACTGCAGCCTCAAGTGATAAGGAACTTGTTCTTTTAACAAGCATTTTAAGTTGAGACTTTATCCCAGTTTGTGTCTGTGTTGGAATTGCTTTTTAATATGCTTTTAAACCTTTTCTTTTCTTTTTTAAAGATGTTTTTAAAGGTTTTTAAAAATGTTTTGAAAGATGTTTTGCTTTAATATATTTTTTATTATTTTTAAAGTGTTTTTACTGCTTTTGTTTGCCACCCTGGGCTCCTACTGGGAGGAAGGCCGGGATATAAATCAAATAATAAATAAATAAATAAATAAACTTCATTCACCCAACCCATAATTCAGAATCATGCCACTTTAAGCTGTTTTGCAACTGTTTATACTTGTTTTATGGTTATTGGATTTTAAAGGGATTTATTTCTTATTGTGAGCTGCCTTGATTTCCAATCACCAACCCTACCTCACAGGGTTGTTGGAAAGACTACCCCATATAATAGTTTATAGTCAAACCAGTTGGTCATTGCAGAACATTTTTTAAAAATCAGTATTAGTTTCCTACATAATAAAAACTGTGATACCTAAGTAAGCCCTGCCTAACTGCTTTAAAAATAGGATTGGAGAGAAAGATTTACAACACAAACACAATTCTTTGCTATGTTTACTCAAAAGTCCCATTAATCTATAGCACAATTCTAACCATGTCTACTCAAAAGTAAATCCTATTGAATTCAATGGGGTTGGGATTAGCATTGCTTTACTCCCAGAAAAGCAAGTATTGGATTAAATACTTTCCTATTGCGAAGGTTTTCAAAGCACTGCCCTCTTCAACAGCCCAGGGTCTGATGCTTGCACACAAGAGAAAAAAACCTGAAAGCTATATACTTGCTCAAACTGAGAATCTCAAAACTACCATTTTCTGACGTTGCAATTAAGTTTAGGCACTGTCTGGGTCAACAAATCACAATCCTGGCTTCACTTACTGGCTACAATCCTGAAAGGGCCGGGTTAGAGCTAGCAGCTGCTATAACAGATCTGTTAAACAGATTTAACAGTCGTGAGGGGGGGCTGATGTTTTGGTGTATATCTCGGGAACCAGACCACCTAGAAACTTAATTTTTTAAAAAATTGAAGCTGAGAATCCGGAGATTAAGGTGAGTTATCCGGAGGTGACCCCAAAATGCCGGAGTATCTGGCCAAAGACTGGACACCTGGTAACCCTACAACAACATCTGGATTCTGGGGGACCACAGTCTCCCCACACCCTACCCAGAGTGCAAGAATTCAGTTTCACATTGGCTTTTGGGGACCTGATCCTTGGTTTCTCTAGAGAAACCCAGGTTCAAATTCACATTCTTCCATGAAGCTCATCTGGCGATGGGTCAATCACACACATTTTTAGCCTAACCTACCTTACAAGGTTGTTGGAGGGATAGAATGGGGGAGGGAAAACCTATGTATATCACCCTTAACTCCTTGGTGGAAAGGTGGAATAAAAATGTTAATACATTTCTATAAATGTACTGAATGATTGAACTTAATGTCCTTGTTCACCCTAACAGCTATCTGTTTGGGGTTTTGTGTAATTAGCCTTAAGTATCAAACCTATTAATGATTATCTCTTTTTTTGTTATTCTCATAATCTTAATGCTTTAAAAATATTTGACCATTGCTTGGCAATATCTGGCTGGTCAACTGATCAACACTGTTTACAGTTTTGTCTACAGAAAGAAAAGAAAATGTTTTCAAGTCTTAAGTAGATCCCATAATTTAATTATAAGCTTCTCTTCTAGCTTTTGTACACAAGAGCCAAACTACATGTACAGCATCTTATTCCCTTCAAAAACAGGTTGGACTGTCTATTCATCTCTCTCTTTCAACTGCAAATCTTCACCACCCATTTTGCAATATTATCCTGTTCTCACAGTGGCCAAGCTAATGCCTGTGGGAAGCCCGCAAGCAGGACCTGAGCACCAGAGCACTCTCCCCTCCTGCACTTTCCAGCAACTGGTATTCAGAAGCATACTGGCTCCTGCAGGGGAGGTAGAACATAGCCTTATCCTCATGTGTTTGCCTAATCCTCTTTTAAAGCTATCCAAGTTGGCAGTCATCACTGCCTGTTGTGGGAGTGAATTCCATAGTTTAACTATGTGCTGTGCAAAGAAGTACTTTTTTGGTGACCAGAGCTATGCACAGTATTCCAAGTTCAGTTGCAACATAGATTTGCATCATGATATCGGCAATTTTATTTTCAGTTCTTTTCCTAATGATCCTTGGTAAGGAATTTGCCTTTTTCACAGCTGCAGCACACCAGGCTGACATCTTCATCAAGCCACCCACTATGACCCCAAGGTCTCGTTCCTGGTCAGGCACCACCAGTTCAGATCCCATGATATTTTTTTGTTCATCCCTTGTGAAATTACAATTTTTTGGCCCTGACGTACATCACTTTTACATTTGTTTGCATTGAGTTGCATTTGCCATTTTCTGACCATTCATTCATTTTGGAGAGGTCCTTTTGGAGCTCTTCACAATCCCTTGTTTTAACAACCTTGAACAATTTAGTATCTCCTCAGTACCTCCGAGTCCATGCCCCCCGCCCATGCTCAAGACCTGCGGCCTGCTGCAGCCCCACCCTCTCCATCAACCTCTCTCCCCCACCCAGCTTCCCTCGGGCAGACCCGGAAACGTCACCCTCTGAGAAGGCACTGCTGCCTTGGCTCTCTTGCACAGGGCTGCTGGGGCACCCGCTACACCTGGGGCGAATCGGTGGCCGGGCAGGTGCTGCTGAAGGAGATCTCACTCCTGTGCCTCCATCTCAAGGGCACTGGCCGTGCTAGGGCCTCTTGGGGCAAAGGGGTGGCCAGGGCTGTGGGCTCCTCCTCCACCACTGCTTCTCCCTCAACAGGGTGTCCAGCGGCTCCTGCTCAGGCAGCAGCCACACCTGACAGGTGAGTGCCAGGAGGGAGAAGGGTGGAAGGAAGGAGGCGCACAGGGTGGGGTGGGCAGCTGGAGCCGAGCCCCAAGCGAAGGCCCACGGCCAGTCTGGGCCCCCCTGACTAACTTCAGTGGGGTGGCAATCTAGTGACAGTGCCCGTAAAGGCAAAAAGACAGAACTGCAGCATGATAACAATAAATACAGGGAGACTACGGGTCCATCCTTGCACACTTCATGCGCCAACCCCTCCCCCAGGTCATCATGGAGCCAACACTGTCACTCTGTGGCTTGTCCAGGCCACCGCCCACTACTCCCTGCCCTGCCTGCTCTGGTGCTCTCATCCCCCCCAGGTCACCAAGCTCCCCCGCATGCACACACGCACAGGGGTTGCCAACTGCACCCCCAGGTTGCCAAGTTTCCTGGTGTGCAGGCCTCATGGTTGCTCGCAGCTTCCCCAGACACCTGTTTGTGGTGCTGCAAAATGCAGCAAGAATAGATTGATCATTTGCATGTTTTTTGAGTTCAGTGGGATTTCCTCCCCTGCAATTATGAAGATAGGTGAAACTGACCACAGGGGAGGAAGAGAAGGGGGAGGAAGGGATGGCTGGAGGGGAGAGGGGAGAAGGAAGAGGTGGGGAGGCAAGAGGGGGAAGAGAGGAGAAGGGGAGGAGAAAGAGGGAGGGTGGAGGGGAAAGGCATGTTCGATCATTTGCATGCTTTTTGAGTTCAGCTGGATTTACTCCTGTGCAGTCATGCTTAGGATAGGTGAAACTGACCTGGGGGAGGGCAGAGAGGGGGGAGGGAATGGGAGGATATTGGGTGTGGGCACTGGGCAGAAGGAAAGCCCCTTTCCTTTCCAAAAGGAAAATATTGTTAACAATATCATTATTTGGAGGGGGGGGTTCCCGCAAGTTTTTATTCTACAGCAGGCACATGTAGCCTCCCACCCAAATTTAAATTAGCACTGTTTCTGGCCACATCCACACCAGACATTTATTCCACTTTAGACAGTCATGGCTTCTCCCAAAGAATCCTGGGAAGTGTAGTTTGTGAAGAGTGCTGAGAGTTGCTAGGAGATGCCCTGTTCCCCTCACAGAGCTACAATCCTCAGAAGAGGGGCTGACTGTTAACCCCTCTGGCTGCTGGAGCTCTGCCAAGGGAATAGGATCTCCTAACAACTCTCAGCGCCCTTCACAAACGTCATTTCCCAGGATTCTTTGGGGAAAGCCATGATTGTCTGAATTGGATTAACTGTCTGGCCTGGGTACGGGCCCTGATTAGCCAAGCCAAACAGCTGTGAGTCTGGCTTTTAGAACCCTGACAGTTGGTTCTTACTGAGCATGCCCTGTGCTATCATTGACTCCAATGTTAAATTTCTTAAATTAATTAAAAATCAGCCAGGCATTTTTTTTTAACTTTTAAAGTGCAGAAGATGAAGGTCAGAGTATGGGGCAAGGTCAGTAATAGGATTACAGGTGCAGTACTCTGTGAACGTGGCTGATTTTTAATTAATTTCAACAAACTAGGAGACCACTGACAGAAAAAAAAAGTCCAACAGGGGTCTGGATTTTTTCTATCTTGTTTTAGACTTTGAACTCTCAATTCTCTCTGAGTGTTTTGTGTATTGCCATGAAAACTTAAAAAGATCCTCCATGGCGCAGAGTGGTAAGTGGCGGTAACGCAGCCGAAGTTCTGCTCACGGCCGGAGTTCGATTCCAACGGAAGGAGGAAGTCGAATCTCCGGTAAAAGGGGTCGAGGTCCACTCAGCCTTCCATCCATCCGTGGTTGGTAAAATGAGTACCTGGCATATGCTGGGGGGTAAAGAAAGGCCGGGGACGGAACTGGCAATCCCACCCCATATATATGGTCTGCCTAGTAAACGTCGCAAGACATCACCCTAAGAGTCAGAAACAACTCGCACTACAAGTGCGGGGACACCTTTACCTTCTATGAAAACTTAGAGGGTTGTTAAGCAAGCGTTTCTGAGTTCAGGATGATAAGTTTTGTATGATTTTGTTTTGAAATTAGCTTATGGGAAGCTTATGGCATGGGAGTATTTTCAATTTAACATGGCAGAATGTGAAAAAACCATGCAGGCTATAGTATACAGTCCCCTTGAGGCTGTATAATTTCCTTATTATTATGAGGGATATGTGAAACTCCACACCAAGAAATGTTGCTAGTTTTATAACAACCATTTTTAGTTTCCCTTGATATTGATCCCACGTTGTGCTTGAATGAAGACCTCTGGAGGGTCTCAGGTTAGCCACCCCGGCCTAAAGGGTAGAGAACATCAACAGCTTCCTGAAAACAGCTGCCCATAGCCTTAGCGTTGCTACTAAAAAGGCCCTGTCCAGATGAGCTTTCAAATGTTTTCTTTTTGTCTTTATGTCAACAGACTTTCAACATGACTTCCATTGTTTTCATTATTGTGTACTGTTTTAGTATTGTTGATATAGTTAATCCTATCCTTACCTATAACTGTTGTATTTTTTTAGGCTTACAATTAATAAATTAAACCATAAAAGTATCATTTTGTATTTTGTACACAACTTTGGCAATGCTTGCAGAAAGCAAGACAAAAATAAACTTCACATCTTGACTCTGCTCTGCGACCATCATGGTAAGTTGCCCTTGGGTTTTCAATCCATCAGTGAAGGAGGCGGCAAGGCAGCTGGGCTTTCTCTGCCATCCTTTAGACCATGTGCCACACACAAGTCATAGGTACAAGAGGGCAGTTTCAGAGCTGCATGTAACAAGACATTTGGGGTGAGAAGGGATATTACTATGGCAGAAGCAGTGGAGCTAGCATTTGCCAGCCGGCTACCTATGCCCTAGGCATTAATCATTCTATATCTATAGGTCGTAATTTCAGAGGGGGACCCTTCTTAGCACCTTGCAGCAAAACCCACCCAGAGACACTTTAAACCCTTACATTTCTTACAACAAATGCATGAGACTGTGAGCACGCTGGCCGCCCACAGCAAAGAGTTTCCACTGGCCACACCCAGAGGGGGAACAGGTTGATCTGCCGATCTGTTGCAAAATCTGTCTGAAGAGATTTTTTTTTAAAAGCACAGCACTCAAGCTGCTCCCACCAGGTTTTACAGTAAAAGGGGTGGAGTCTGATTAGCATTGCGTGCCCCCATTTTCAGAAAAGAGAGGCGGAGACGCACTGGAACCAGCTGGAACCGGCAGAACAGGGAGTGTGACTCTACCCTTCCTCTTTAAGGTGCCACGAGACTCCTTGCTGTAGAAGCAGTAAGAACAAATAGTAATGACAACAGTAATAAATGATTACAAATAAGAGCAATAAAAACAAAAAAGTGGACAAGGAACAAGGAACCCTCGGAGAACCAGGAGGCAAAGTCATCTAATTCTTACTGCGAAGGGTTGCTTCTGGTAAAAGGGAGCATTCCACCCTCCGCGCCAGTTTACTTCATTGCTTGATGACATGTTATTTATGTTAATTGAAGTAATTGCATGTGCACAGTCCCAGCTTGCATAACTACCTGGCTTTGGGCCGCTTGCTAGACAGCGGCTCTGTGCCTTCTGCTCTGGGAAGCTTGACACAAAGGAAATGGGGCGGGGGAGTGCCATTTTTCTTATTTGGGGTTTTTGGAATAAAGCTGCAAAATAAAAATGACATCAGTGGTATTAAAACACACAGAGAGAGACTCCAAGCAAAGTTCTCCAGCAGACATACTGCTCTCAGTCAGATAATCTAAAGTGAACTAGGCAAGCAATGAAGGAGGGTGGCTAGGAAGGGCCTTTTGCTCCCCTTCACACAATTGTCTAGCTGGGCCCAGAATCACACACAACAACAGCTGTGTGACCCCGGGGGCAGCAGCTGCAAGGAGGGCCAGGCCTCTTCTGCCCAGGAGAGGGATCTGACAGGGATTAGAGGTTTCTTCAGGATGGCTCAACAGCCTGCCATGGAGAGGCCTACAGAACCCTGAGTTACTGAGGCATGCGCACTAGCGCACCTGCACGCACACACACAGTGTTGAAGGTACAATGCTTTGCTGGAGAAAATCTTTAGTTGCAATTAAATGCTCTTAACTCCGTAATTACCTCTGAGCGGGAACTGGATGTCCTTCAGGCTAAATACTATTCTCCAGAGGAACAAGAGGAGAATTTACAAGTAGGTTAAAACTATTCAGCCATTACTCATGAAAGTCAGTCTTTATGAGCAGTGGTGCATCATAACTTGCTCTGGTCATCTCTATGGCACCTTTCAAGAGCCTGTGTTTCAAGAGGCCCAAACGCCACCCCGAACCTCTCTAGCTCAACACCCTCAGGTGGCTGAAAAATATCCCGGACAGCAGCTTGCCCTGACAGCCCAGAGCAGCTTCCCCCACCTGGTGAACCTCCAGATGCTGCTCCAGCCAGCCTGGCTAGTGGGGAAGGCTGAACAAGAAACAGCCCACACATGCAGGTGGTGCGATGCAGCGCAAGCCGCTTGGCATCACTCATAAAGGCCTCAGATCAAGCCTCCTGCCTCCCTCCCTCCTGGTTTTACAATTCTTAACCAAGTTAAAATGCTTTTTAATTGGGTGAAAGCAGCTTACTATTGTTTATTTTACAATGATCTGTATACCCCTCCTTTCTAGCTCAGAAGTGAAGTACTGAGGGCTGCTACCATTTTGGCTGCCAGTTGTGCAGTTTTAGCTCAAGGTGAGGGCTCCACTGTCAAAGCAAACAAGAGGAGGGTGAACCTCCATTGTGTTCCTTGCACAACCTTTCTTGAGAGCCAGTGTGGTGTAGAGGCCTGGGTGTTGGACTAGGACCTGGAAGGCCAGGGTTTGAATCCCTACGAAGCCATGAAGCTCACTGGGTGACTTTGGGCCAGTCACCGTCTCTCAGCCTAACCTACCTCACAGGGGTGTTGTGGAGATTAAATGAGGAGGGGAAGACCCATGTATGCCACCTTGAGCTCCTTGGAGAAAAGGTGGAACAGAAATGAAATAAAATAAATAAATAACCTCTGTTTCTGCAAAATCCAAGGCTTGATAAATAGAATTTCCTAGCTTAAAAAAATAAAAAATAAACTTGGGGCCTACTTGTAATATTTTTAATCATTCTGATTTAGGCCACTGTCCTATTAATATGCATTTTAAAAAAGCAATCTATATGAACATTTATATTTCAATACATATGGAAATACATATCTTATGTCAATATAAATATTACCAAATGTATTTTATCCTAAAATACTTCTGTAATGCATTTTGGCACATTTTTAAACTATATTACAAAATTCAGAGAAGTGTGAAACCTGAAGGATAACAACATTCCAATCTATTAATCTGGGAAGTATGGATTAGATCAGCTCACTTAAAAATGCATACCAAAAACGCTCCTCCATCCTAATCAAAGAGTTTCGGTATTTTCTGAATGTGCCTAAGTCTGCAGCAGCCGCAACACTAGGAACGGACTTTTCAGTTGTGATTCCTCCTCTGTGGAACACTCTCCCCAGCAAGGTCCGCTTGGCACCTTCACTGACATCCTTTCAGTGCCAGGTAAAGATTTACCTTTTTTCTCCCAGGCCTTCTGACAGACTGAGATGATGTTTTTGTAACTAGCATGCTGCCAAAGCGTCTTGTGGCTGTTTTGGGTAGTGTTTTTGTTTTTATTATTTAGTTATTTAGTTGTTATCTATTAAACCGATATCTCATCTTTCCCTCAAAGAAGCCCGGGTCAGCACAAAAAAGGCAAAAGGGAAGACAGGCTACACAACAGCGGTGGCTGTGGCCTGGGAGCAAGAAGGGAGGGACACTCACAGGGGGAAAGTGGTGGTTTAAAACAGCAAGAGAGGTCTGAATTGACTGGCAAGGGAGGAGCATTGTGGGGTCGTCCTTGTTTTTAAAACAGTTTTTACAAAGAGAAATAGCAGAGGTGACTAGAACACAGAAGCTAACTCAACATAGCCTTTCCCAATTCATTTTTCACTGTACTCAAATCTCTGCCATTCTTTAAAACTGCAATTTCTCTCTTTGCTTTCCCCCTTTTAGCGCCCCTCCTTTCTTGCTGTACTCAGACGTCTCCCTCTTCCATTCCTCATTGCCTCATGAGACAGAGAGATAAAGGAAGCAGAGCCCTCAGATATTCCCCAGTACCTTCACACAATGTATTTAATTTCTGGGACCACATGTTGTCTTTGACATGAAGTTCCAGATCCAATGTAGTAATTTAAAACAGATTTTCTATTAATAAGCAAACGCCCATATATGTACAACTTCCATCAACTTAACCTTCTCTGACTTGCTCTTCAAATTCTATTTAATCTTAAAGATACAGCAACATATATCATCACCGGTGTGTGTGTGCAAAGGGGGCTGCAGAACAGGAGACAGGGGAGGAGTCATGGGAATAGGGGTGCAAAGGGGGGTTGAGAAAAGGGAAGAGGAGGAGGGAGGAAAAGGGGATGAAGGTGAAGATGGGGGGCTGATAGGGGTTGCAAAAAGGAGGGGGGAGGCATGGGAATAGGTACAAAGATTAAAGCGGGGATACGAAAGGGGCTGCAGAACAGGAGGGGATGGTGAGAGAGAAAAGAGTGCTCAGTAGTTGCAATGTGTGGGAGAACAAAGATACAGGGGGCTACCGTGGGATGGGATGTGGGCAAGGGGGAGTTGTAGGGCTGCAGAACAGAAGAGATGTGTCTTCAGAAATGGGGCTGGGAAGGGGACAAGGGAGTTTAGTAGCTGCATGGGGTAGGAAGAAGACACTCCAGGGGTTAATGTGGAGGACTGGCAGGGGGGCTGGTGCGTGGAGTAAGCAGGCCCAGCTCCTAGGAAGCAGCATATTTTATTCAACCTTATAAAAGGACCAGATCATGAGGCTAATCCTGTAGTTCTGTCCAAGACCCTTCAAAGGGATAAATCTAGAAAGGAGGTACAGCTCCCACCCCACTGAAAACAGCAACTGCACCTCAACTGTTTATTCACCACAAGACATTAATAAGGAAATGCATGTAACAAATTGCCATCTTGCCTACAATTTCCCCACCCACCCCTAGTTAGTTAGTCAAAATACCTGGCATAAGGCAGCTAACCTGAAAACAGAAATGTTAACACACAGTTCAACAATAAAACCCAGTTAAAACCAGAATAAAACATTTCAGTAACAATTTAAATTCTACTCTGAGTTTCAAGGTTGAACAGAGATGTGGTCTTGGCTTTCCCACATCTGCAAACCCAACTCTATCCACACTACCACCCAGGCCAATGTTACTAAGTCCCCAATGTTACTGAACATGGCTACGTGATCCTAGAAGTGGGCCAGTGAAGTTGCAAACTCATTGAGCATTTCAGCAAGTGAAAATGTACTCCCAGATGGATAGTTTTTACCTCAAAAATGCATCATTTTTTACTTGGTTGCTTTGCAGAGACATGGCAAAGTCTCAGAATGCCCTTGCCCTATCAGGCCAAGCACTGCAGAGCAACGTCCTAAGGGTAACCAGAGTGACGCACCCAGAAAGGTCACAAAGTGGACCATGAGGAAGAAGGTCATCCTCTGTTGCCTCCTTCTAGCATCAGGTAATGAGATTTGTTCTGCCTCTGAACTAAGCAAGCTCCATTTTTAGCTGCAACAAGCCCTTCTCCAAACATCCCTGGGCACATCGGCCCCACCCACCAATTCCTTGGCCTTCCTGCATTGAGTGGAGAAAGCCTGCAGGAGCCTTTCTTGCGTTGCTTACCAACGCGTGGGATCCCTGATCACACAGAGGATCCCACAAGTGTTCAAGCAAATTTGAGTAAAAAAACAACAGCAACCCTGTAGCCCTTCCTCACTCAGGGCAGGAGGAGCTGGTGGGCAAGGGGATATGGGGGGGGGGAGGCTTGCATGCACACTGCTGACCCCATCTACAATTTGAACATTCATGTGTTCAGCTCGAGAAGCAAGGTGACGTTTTGCAGAAACGATGCTGGCTCTTCCTCAAGAAGGCCGGCCTTATTGTATCTTTAAAAAGTGCTGCTGTAATGGTGATTGCTCAGAAAATAACAGCAATTTACTGGATCCCCTTAGATACCCAAAACAAGTGGTGCTATATCTCAAACCTATTTCAGAGATACTTTCTCTTTTCAAATTAAGCATTACTGCCCTGGAATTATGGATGCTGCAGGGGAGGGAACTATCACATGGGTCTGCCTTGAAACAAACTCCTTGCCAATCTGTACTTGAAGTCAGGTGCTGGGCACCAGAGATGCTAGTGGAAGGACGGGTTCCCTCCTCGTTTGGCTACAAGAA
This sequence comes from Rhineura floridana, assembly GCF_030035675.1. Taxonomy (NCBI): domain Eukaryota; kingdom Metazoa; phylum Chordata; class Lepidosauria; order Squamata; family Rhineuridae; genus Rhineura; species Rhineura floridana. The sequence goes on from NC_084495.1 coordinate 1,464,499, forward strand.
CCGCAGTTCAGAGGTGGAAACTGCAGGCAGTTTCTGCTGGGATACTACCCTCCCCCCAACACACACACCTACCAGAACCCTCCTAGCTAGAGAAGTGAAGGCCTGGGGGGAAATGGGGGGGATGGGAGTTGTGTTTTCTTTTTTCATTTTTTTCCCATCTTTTCAGAAAAAGAAAATAAAACAGGCTTTGAAAAAATGGGAAGAACCTGGGTTTTTTTCCTGATTTTTTCCAGTTTTTCTGGACCTTCACCTCTCTACTCTTGGGCCCTAGAAATCAGGAGGCAGCAGTAAACAGTGCCTGCCCTGCCTTTCCTTATTTCCTGCATTTCCTTAGTAACAGTCTACTACTTCCTTACACACTGTCCTGCTGTACACACCCACTCAAAGCGGTCCACAACAAAGCTGAATAGCTCCAGTGTCTGCTACCCCTTCCTGCAGTCCTGGAAGGCCCTGCTGGGGCAAGCCAGCCAGTTATCCCAGGTCTGGACTCCTGACACTAGGTGGGTGGGAGGAATCTCTTTCAAATTCTCACACATCACTGAGCATCAAATGGTTAGGCTAAATGCAATCTGGTGCCTAGGATATTTTAAGCCTTGTCTTAAACTAGTCACAGCAACACTTTGAAAATCAAACTGCCATGTGTCTGCCTTGAGTGGGCATCGAAAGGTAATATTTAATGCAAGAAGTTAAACTAGTTGGATAAACATGATACTTCCTTGCACGCTTTTCTGTGTAAAAATGACAGGATCCTTGTTCAGACAATTTAACTCTATATGACTGAATATATTCATTTTAATGGCTTTTACTTTGTGGTTATTATAGTAATAGGACACAGAAAACACACAATCGAAAAACAAGTCTGCTAATTTGGACATTTTGAATTAAAGGGCAGTACAGAATGTTTTAAATTTTTAAAAAACTAGCCCTCAGGAGACATGGTCAAATTTCTTCCCAAATTACATAAAATGGACTGCCTCCAAGTCGATCCCAACTTACGGCAACCCTAAGAATAGGGTTTTAATGGTAAATGGTGTTCAGAGGGGTTTTTACCATTGCCTCCCTCTGAGGCTGAGAGGCAGTGACTGGCCCAAGGTCACCCAGTGAGCTTCATGGCTGTGTGGGGAGTCGAACCCTGGTCTCCCAGATCGTAGTGCAACACTCTAACCACTATGCCACACCGGCTCTCTCCAAATTACATAGGCACGAAGAAATACAGTAATGCATATTCACGTGTCATGGCCCCGTCAGAAGATTCATCAGACGAGGATGACTCGGGAGTAACAGCAGCAGACCCAGAAGGAGAAACGGAGGAAACTCCTGAGAACCCAGCTCCTTCCCCCCCTCAGCTGCAGAGCACCCCAGACACAGCTGAAGCCCTTCAGCCAGACGCAGACAGTGAACAAACAGTGTACCTGCTAGTGTGCATGTGCACACTGCCCTCTGCTGGGAGGACTGGAAATTGATCATCTGCTGCTTAAAATAGCTACTTCTCTATAAATAGCACAGTTAAAAGTTTGGTCAAGAAGCAAGTTAAATCTCTAAATTATACCAGATGTTGACCCATAAGCATAACAAGGTAAAACATAGGTATAGAGGAAAGCAGGAAAGGAACTTACAGATGGAAATCCCAGAAGAAGTATAGGGTGTTTTTTTGGCTTAGTGTCATGGCCCCGTCGGAGGACTCATCAGACGAGGATGACTTGGGAGTAACAGCAGCAGACCCAGAAGCAGCAGACCCAGAAGGAGAAATGGAGGAAACTCCTGAGAACCCAGCTCCTTCTCCCCCTCAGCTGCAGAGCACCCCAGACACAGCTGAAGCCCTTCAGCCAGACGCAGACAGTGAACAAGATACTCCCCCCTCACCTGCAGAATGCAGACAGCAGAAGGTCAGGCAGAAGAGGTGCAGGCCTGTCCACTTACGGCCAAAACGCTGAGGGCTCACACCTGCTGACAAACCTGCTCCTTAAAAGACAAACTGTGTGTCTTCCTATCCCCTGAACCTTGCCTTGGACTGATCTCTCGGCAAACTAGACCCGGACCTTCACTGACGTCTCTTCTGGATTTCTGGCTTGGCACGTAAGCTTCGAACGGCCTCTGCCCTTATCTTGCTTCCTCCTTGCTAGCCTGGCAGATTTATAGCCAAGCTGCCGGCTGAGGACTTACGGCCTGGCAATTACCAAGGAATCTCCAGCCCTGCCTGCACCCCCACCGACACTGCTGTCTCAGTGAAGAGCTGACATCATGTGATGTGGATATTCTACAAGTTCTTGCCCCTGGAGATGTACCCTTGGAGAGCATGGGACTACCAAGAAGGTTCTTTGTGCAAGGCCACAACAGCATCCTACAGAGTGCATAACCTTCATTCCAGAAATAATGAGAACTCAACAAAGCTCTGCTTGTGCTGCTTGCCTGAGATTGCAAAAATTATTGGGGGAGAGAGGGCATCAAGCAGCATTGCACAGGTCATATTTCATGGCTAATGGGCTGCCTTTGGCTTGACGGGTCACAAGTTTTGCATCCCCAGCAGTGCAAATGGATGGAGGCATCTAAAATCCCACACCTTGAAATGGCAGCTTGAGTGCCATCAGCACTGGGCCTCTGAGTGGGGACAAGAGGCAGAGAAGGAGGAAAGGATGACCAGCTGCTGGTGGATCCCCTCCAGAGCAACAGAGTCTGGCCCTGACATTCCGTATCACCTGAATGCTTTTCAGAAGCAAACCTGCAGTAGGTCTGGTTCGGAGGCTGCTAATGCAAGAATGGCAGCTACCAGTTCTCAAACTGCAGGGAAAGCTCACATTCTCCTGGCACTGGATGAGCGCACCCCTGGATGCTGCCAGGAAGTCTGGGAGTATTCCAAGGCTGTGGACCAGAGAGAGCAAGGGGCACAGAGCCTCCCAAGGTGTTCCACTCTCCTTAGGACACAGCTTGTGCCAAAACATCATTAACCTCGTATGAACCCAAAGACAGCCACCTCATCCTCAGCCAGCCTCTGCCCTAGGCCAGGCATTAAGTGAGAAGCGAGACTCCAGAAGAGGTGGGTGCACCAAGGGCATCTCACACATGCCCTGTCTTTGCCATCTTGCACACATGCCGAGCATGACAAGACAAGACCCTGCAGGACCCACAAGAGATGATGGGCAGCCAACCTCACACAGTGATGGCTCCACTTTTGACGGTTGCCCTCATCGCAGAGGATGGACATGGATATGCCAACATGGACATGGATATGCCAAACGCAGCTTTGGGCTGCATAAACAGAGCTATAGTTTCCAGGTCGAGGGAAGTAATAGTCCCACTATATTCTGCATTAGTCAGGTCTCATCTGAAATACTGCGTTCAGTTCTGGGCGCCTCATTTTAAGAAAGATATAGACAAGTTAGAGCGGGTTCAGAAGAGGACGACGAGGATGATAGCCGGTATGGAGAACAAGTCTTATGAGGAAAGGTTGAAGGAACTTAGCATGCTCAGTCTGGTGAAGAGAAGGCTGAGGGGTGACATAATTGCACTCTTTAAGTACCTGAAGGGCTGTCACATAGAGGAGGGTACAGATTTGTTCTCTGCTGCCCTAGAGGGTAGGACTAGGTCTAATGGTTTTAAGTTGCAGGAGCGTAGATTCAGATTGGACATTAGAAGGAACTTCTTGACAGTAAGGGCAGTACGGCAATGGAGCCGACTGCCTAGGGAGGTGGTGGGATCCCCTTCGCTGGATGTCTTCAAGCAGAGGCTGGACAGCTATCTGTGGGAGATGCTCTAGCTGTGAATTTCCTGCTGTGAGCAGGGGGTTGGACTCGATGGCCTACAAGGCCCCTTCCAACTCTATGATTCTGTGATTCTATATAGACTCTCTTATGGACAAAAGGGTGCAGATATCCTGGGGGAAATCAGACTCTGGCGTGTGCCTGGGTTTTGTAAAGCTGCAGCACATATTTTTTCCTCGTGCCCAAGGCTCTTTGTGTACGCTGCTGGCCATCTGCCCTTGCTTCTGTGGACGCAGCTGAGCAGTTGCTCTCAGTATCAGCCCTGAAAGTGATCTCAGCAGTATATTGCATGCACATTATCCTTCCAGTGACTAGATACATGAGATTCTCCTTAGAGAAGGGGAAAATATACTGTTTCGTGATTCAAACAGGAAAAGAATTTTGAAGTTCTAGCAGCTATATTCTAGTAATGTCATTTTTCATTACCATGGACATCCACAACATCTAGTGCAGCTACCAGAGGATCTAGAAATCCACAGAAAGGTTAGCTGGTTCAAAAAGTACTACTCCTTTGAGCACAACTCAAACATATTTCCCTATAAAGACGCTCCCATGTGGAAACGGTCAAGTCTGTAGAGCTTTCCTTATGAGATGCATGCAGCTTCTCACATCAGCACATTTCCCAGGGACTACTGGGCTTGTGCATGGACATCGTATGCTTTTGGTCAGGCTCACAAAGCTTTCAAAGGCTGCTGCTTTTGCCTCAAGTAGAACCATGAAAGAAGGGCATGCAGGCATTAATTTTCCATGCCTCCAGAGATGGATCAAATCATGATGTACAGGATCCAAATGCACAAGGCACAAGATCTATGGGTGTAGGCCAAATGCAGAGCGTCACGAATACAAATATCCCTAGACCTTACTGTGGTGGATAAATGTTCCAGCAACATCTGCAAGACATTGATTCTCTGCAGCTTTCTGTGGCCTCCTTTCCCAGACCTCAGTAGAGCCATTCAGGAACCCACAGGATCCTGATGTCTCCACACATCTCATACACACCTGCTGGACCCATCCCAACCTCTGCATGCTTAACAAAGCATCTGGAAGCATCCGGGTGCATGTTCATGTAGGCAATCTTTCAAATATTGTGCTGAGCTAGAGCTGAGCCAAGATGCCCCAGAAAATACTACTTTTCTGAGAAAACATCTGAGGTTTTTATTCTTCCCATCTCTTGAGAAAATGAAGGCCACTTTGCAGAATGGCCTCTGAATAATCACCATCATTTTTTTGACAATTGCCATCTCCCTCCCAATAATGCCCCAGAATGGCACTAGCTCCAGGACATCGCAGGGGATGCAAAATGCTACTTCCCGCAATGCTACTCTCCCATGACCCTGACCCCTACTCCTCATGTGAAAATACCACAAAATGCCAAGTTTTCCCATCACAAAGTATGCATGTAAAATGTGAATGTGCTTAATCTGCAAATGTTACTCTTTGCTCTTTGGAAGGTATTTTTTAAAGCATGTAGAAGTGTCTGGCTGGGGCCAGTGGAGCATGGGGGTCAGACATATGTTAGAGACTTTCCTGGTGGGCATGAACATGTAGGCTGAGATCTTCCATGCACACTCCCCCCAGAATCTTTGTTGCATGGGCTTCATAAATATGTAAAATGAGGGGTGCTGCCTGGAAGCAATTGTCTTTGCCCCATAATCCCCTTCCCCTAAACTCAGATACTGGCTGTGGTCATTGCAGACACAAAGAAATGCATGTTATACATTCTCAGAGATGTGTCTCGTTTCACGTGTTCAAGGTCACTCTAGGCGGCACACTTGTCTGACCACCTGGAGCATCTGTAGTACAGGCTTCACCAATCTGGTGCGCTGCACATGCTTTGGACTACAACTTCCATCAGCTGCAGCCTCCAGCATCATGTCACCATGCTGGCTGGCTGATGAGATTTGTAGTTCAAAACATCTGGTGGGCACCAGGTTGGTGTATATGGGTGCAAGTAAAATTGTCATTTAAAGAAGTGCACTTGCCACCTGCTCATTTCTGTTACCGGACTCACCTCTCAAACACAACGTATATGTGTAAAATCTATCTCATTACACAAATTTGCAGGAACTAGACAGTGTGAGAATTCTCATCCCAGGACACTCATGGGATTGGTGTCCCTAGTGTGCAAAAGCAAACAGCTGGCTTAAGATCTTGTGTTTCTCACCAAGTAAAAAAGCAATCAGAAGAAGAATTTAATAATAAAATTTGGTTTGCTTGGATTTAAAATTTTCCTTGTAAACTAGCAAGACTGGCAGACGTTCCCCAATGTTTGTTCACATTATTTAAAAATATATTTTCCAAGATGAAAATTGTAAACTGTCCTTTCCTATTTGAAAGCCACCTTTCTGCTTACTTGTCCATTTCTCATCTCACTCCGTTGCAGCATCTGGGCAGTGGGGGGAGGGGGGAAGTTTCAAACATGCATGGAAACAGGGACAACAGGGCCATGTTCCCATTTTGTGATTCAACTCACAGAAGGCCCAGCCGTAGTCTCAGAGAGCTAAGCCAGCCTTGCCTATGGTTAAGCCCTTGTGCTGATCGCTGTATTTTTGCTCCTTATATTAATTGGTGCTTTATTATGGTATGGATTTCATGAATTTTGTAATATTGTGTTTAAATTGCTTGATTTTTATGACACTTTTCTCTTTTGGAAATAGTTGGGATACAAGTTATTTTTAAATAAATACAACAATCTGCAAATTCTGCCTCTGAGTTCTACTCCGCAACCACCAAACCTCATCTGTCAGGTATCTACAATCCCATACATGTCTACTCAGAAGTAAGCTCCAGAGGATTCAATGGGACTTACTCCAGTGTAGTGGATTGCAGCCTAAGTTGGGAGCCGCAAATACTCCAGCTCTTATAAGTTGATTAGGGCATATCAGTGTCAGCACAAGTTTAGGGGGTCATTTATTCGAATGTGAAAAAACCTAGTCACAACTTCATTGCAGTTGGGGATGCACACAGGTAGTGCCATTAGCTGAAATAATGTAGGTTTACGGTCGTCCAGCCAGGGGCGCCATTTCCCACATTTCTAGCTTTAAGGAGCCAAGCTGAACTGGGAGCATGCAAGAGCCATCCTGCCACTATGCAGTGGCGAAAACCACACGACAAAGATGGGTCAGAGAATTCTAGTGAAAACAGAAACAGGAGTGGAACTGGCCAGCATTCACTTATTCGTCCCATGGCCAGAGTGGAAATCAACCCAGTGACTACAACTGGGAGGTTGCTGTTGATTCCGGTCCACAATGATACGTAATTGATTACATTTCCCCCCCCCATTTGCACTGTTTTTCCTCTGCCCTGAAATAAACAGAATGGAGTCATGTAATGACAATGTCATTTATGTCATTACAAAAGTTGAGTGATTGCACCACCAGTGGTGGCCGGTGGCTCCACGTCAGCTGGGCAATGGAATCCACCCTGCGTTTTAGTTCAAACTTTCAAGGATCCGTCCAAGATGCTTCAGCACCTTGGACAGCTCCTTGAACATTTGGACTACACCCCAGAGTAGATTCCACGGAGCCACCGGCCACCACTGTTTACCATGGCGGACAGCAAGATGCACACTGTGGCTTTTGGTGGAAGAAGAAACAGGGCTGGAGTGATTAATTCCGGGCAGTCCAGAAAAGGATGCCTTCTTACCCTCCTAGTCCTGAGCAGTCTGGTGCACTCCAGATGTTTTTGGACTCCCAACTCCCATCAACCCCAGACAGCACTGGCAATAGTCAGGAATGATGGGAGCTGGAGTCCATCATCTGGAGAGTGCCAGGTTGGAGAAGGCTGGCCAGGGCCATCAGTCCATCTCTACTGAGTCCCAGCACATGATGGCCTGAGGGTATAAAATCCTGAATGGTTGTGGAATCATATGCTTCCTTGCACCCCTCTTCTAGGATTCCCAGCCTGGGCTTTGAGGTCGCACTAGGAGGACCTGCTGGAAGCAATTGCGGGTTGCAGTCTGCTGCATAACATGTTTTAGAATTTTTATTGGGTTTTTTGCCATAGTATGGTATTTATTTTTTATGTAGGATTTCATATACTGTTGTATACCACACTCTGATCATCAGATGAAAGGTAAGTCTAGAAACAAAATGAACAACACGTCTCTGAGTATTTGCTAACATATCAAAAGGATTAGGCAGCCTCACAGAGAATAGGTCTGGCTACAAAAGGCTTCAGAGGTCCTAATTCAGGCCCCGTGTGTGTGTGTGGGGAGAGATATGCAGGTTTTTGTTTTACATCTACGTAGCAAACGTAACCGGTTGTTTGAACCTCACTGGCACTTGCAAAGGCTCAGCTTCCGGGACAGTGGAGCAGGTTTCAGATCTGTTTAGTCACCACAACTTTCCCCAGCTGAGCCAGAAACTATTATTTCCAGAGGACGCCAAAAATTCTTGATTAGCTTTCAGCCCGCATGCCCTGACCCCAGCAAACGTCTTTTACATTCTGATTATAGCGGGGGGGGGGGCTGTTGTTCAAAAAGTCACAAATTACTCTGGATATGCACAAGGCAAGTCCACAATTTTAAATTACAGCTGCAGGAACACGTAATGCAAACTAGGCTACAAACAGGTTTATAACGGTCCTCCCCCTCACCTGCCCGCTGCAAACAGGAGGAACAGGTAGAAAGTCTGAGCTTGATGGGCCTCACCTTCCCTGCCCTCCAAGAAGGACAGCATGAGCAAAAGGAAGGGCCTGGTGCCTGGGACAGAGCCCTCTCCCTGGTGGCACCAGAATTAAGAAATTCCTTTCTAGGGAGGTTCCACTCACATCCTCCCCGCTCCTCACATACCTGGCAGAGGGCCTTTCAGGCTCTCCTAATGTGGCAAATGCTTTAGCTGTCTGTCCTGTTATAAAGTCCCACCCTGCTCTGTTGTTGTTAAAATAAATGTTTTTAATTTCAGTATTTATAACATTACTTAATAGTACAAAATACAACACAATGCAGAGCAGTTGTGCCATTCACATCAGTTACATATTGCACTGATCCAATCACGAGAATAAAAATAAGGTGCAAACTGTGATATAGATAAGTTAGGTACAGGTTCGTAAGATAATAAGTATGGTGATACAATTCACCCCAGGAGATCCCTCCGTAATGTTCTGTCTGGAATGTGTCTCTAGCATTTCTATTTTTAGAAACATTGGAACATGTTTTGGAACATGCAGTGGTTTATTCTGTTTTATATTTTATAGCTTCATCTTGTTTATGTAATCCACTATAGAACCATTGGTGGAGGGCAGTATATCAATATTTAAAATAAAATACATAAAATTTGTCATAGTGTTTTTCAACTGTTAAAAAAACACTTTATGGATCACATTGCTCTTTACAGAAAGTCTGTATTATTGTCACCATATAGCAGATTGGGGAGGGGGGGCAGGACAGTGAGGGAAAGTGACTTGCTGTGGCCACCAGCTGAGTTCAGGGCAGGAACGAGATCTGACTTTGTGAGTGGAAGCTCAGCCACTGCCCCACAGCAGCTCTCTACGGTAAGGCACACAACAGGGTCGGCTCCAGGTTTTGGCATGCCCCTCCTTCCCTCTTACTTGCCAGGCAGAGATCTAATGATCCAGTTGCCACCCCTTTTGTCTGGGCCATAGCAAGGGGCAGGCGAACAAGCAAGCACGATGCAATGGGAAAGGGGAGTAGGTCTGGGGGCTCTTGTCCGTGGGGCCCCTGCTAGGGTGTGGGCCCTTGGCAGATGCCCAACCTGTAGACCCTTGATGCAAGGCCCTACTCACCACATCTCTTAGCCGCATCAAGCACATCCCTTAATGTTACCAACCAATTTCACTGGTAACAAAATTCAAGGCAAATTGAAACAGTCCCAGCATTGGCAGAACATTGTAGAGGAATGTGTGGAATTTTTAAGTGTTCTTGCAAGACTAGCCAGATTTCTCAAGAGGTTTCACATTTGCAATCATGTATCATGCAAGTTTTATGCATAAAATCTCTCACGCACAACAAATCAAACAAATTGATGTAAAAAAGAAATATATATTTTTCATGTTTTAACAGTTCCATTACTTATTTTACAACGTCAGGCTGTAAACTGTGCCTGGCTGTGGATACCAGGGAAAGATCATGAAAGTCCACCAGGTTTATGGAGGACGTAAATAAGGGTGACAGCTGATCCTTAATGAATAAGTAGTAAATTTCAGTATGAACTGAAATTCAACCACCTTAAATTTTTTTAACATCTGTCCATTCTCCTGTTAACCATCAGTGTGCTGAACAAATCTGAACAACATCTATGGCCATTTCAATTGCATTAATGTCAAGTCACATCAAAAGAAGTGGCAACCAAAAGCTCAGGCTAAGAATATTTGCCATGGCTCCTCAAATTGCCTCATGAGCATTGTAAAAAAAAAGAAAAAAGGGGGAAAGGGTGACTGCTGTGCTGTTCCTGCCACTTGGCTACTTGCCAGACTGGTAAATACCTGGTCACCTGATGGCCTCTGGCAAGTATGAATCATAGAATCATAAAATAGTAGAGTTGGAAGGGGCCTATAAGGCAATCAAGTCCAACCCTCTGCGCAATGCAGGAATCCAAATTAAAGCATCCCCAACAGGTGCCTGCCCAGCTGCCTCTTGAATGCCTCCAGTGTTGGAGAGTCCACCACCTCTCTCGGTAATTGACTCCATTGTCGTATGGCTCTAACAGTTAGGAAGTTTTTCCTGATGTCCAGTCGAAATCTGGCTTCCTGTAACTTGAGCCCATTATTCCATGTCCTGCACTCTGGAACGATCGAGAAGAGATCCTGGCTCTCCTCTGTGTGACAACCTTTCATGTACTTGAAGAGTGCTATCATATCTCCCCTCGGTCTTCTCTTCTCCAGGCTAAACATGCCCAGCTCTTTCAGTCTCTCCTCATAGGGCTTTGTTTCCAGTCCCCTGATCATCCTTGTTTTCCTCCTCTGAACCTGTTCCAGTTTGTCTGCATCCTTCTTGAAGTGCGGAGACCAGAACTGGACACAGTATTCAAGATGAGGCCTAACCAGTGCTGAATAGAGGGGAACTAATACTTCACGTGATTTGGAAACTATACTTCTGTTAATGCAGCCTAATAAAGCATTTGCCTTTTTTCCAGCCACATCACACTATTGGCTCATATTCAGCTTGTGATCAATGGCAATTCCAAGATCCTTCTCACATGTCGTATTGCTGAGCCAAGTATCCCCCATCTTATAACAGTGCATTTGGTTTCTTTTTCCTAAGTGTAGAACTTTGCATGTATCCCTGTTGAATTTCATTCTGTTGTTTTCAGCCCAATGCTCCAGTCTATCAAGGTCCTTTTGAATTTTGTTTCTGTCTTCCACAGTATTAGCTATGCCCCCCATTTTTGTATCATCTGCAAATTTGATAAGCATGCTCTGTACCTCCTCATGAATTACCTCCAGAAAGGGAACCTTTAATGTAAACTGAAAAGCCATGGGCTTTGTTCCTTTTAGTACCACAAAGGAGAGCAAGCCAAGCATTACATATCAGCTCTGAGTGTAGGTGAGCAGGGATATCCCTGAGGCAAATCTCACCTCAGCCATGAAGGGCCATTGCAGTGTTCACATCAGCTCCTCAATAACTTAATGAAAATGAGCAGCAGACAGTTCCAAGGAGGTGGCCTCTCTCCTCCCGTGCCTCTGCTCTTCTGGAAGTGACTCCCTCCATCCTGCTTTAACGATGTTCACAGGAAACATCAGCGCTGACCTTTACTGTGGTTACCGCTACTACAAGACTCCTATTCACTTAGGGCTAGGAATGGGATCCGTTGGCCATTGCCACTTCAAAAGCATGCATTGACCTAACAGGCAACACTGATTCGAGTTTGTTCTTTGTCCACTATCCATTGCTTTTACCAGTCTGATTTTTTTCCTCCCCAATAATATCAATATTGATATTTGGAAATAAACTATCAATATTTTGAAAGAAAGCAGCTTTGCATCCAACTCCTCAGCTATTTTCGGCTTGGCTTGCTTTCTCCCCACTTGCAGCATGAATTGTTAGAGTGGAGGGGAGGCAGAGAGAGAGAAAGAGAGCTATACCACTGTGCTGTGTGTAAAATCAATAAAAGAATAATATATTCAATATATTCACTGGGGATCCAGTGTCAGAGGAAAATCACTGAAGTTCAGAGCAAACAGCATCACTCTGCAAAGATGGAAAATATGCAGACCATTGAAAATCTGGTGCTAAATCTGAATTCAGCTGAATTCTCGGCTATGCCTACTGAGGGCTCGCCCACACATCCCTATAATCTGTAATGTAAGCCCCTTGTGCCTCCATTAATTCACCCTCATCCATATGACACTCTCCTCCAATCACTGCCTTCCTACACTTTCCCCTCCATTGTTCCAGAGTTTCCCACACCAACTATACACTGAAAAGGAGAGCAACAGGTATTAACAAACAGTTGCAAAGGAAGCATGTCAGTTGGTTTGTGTTGCAGTTTAATCTCCTTCCGTGCCTCCTGCTTCTATTGGGTTTCTATTGGCTCCCTCACCCCTCTCCCTCCTGAGCTGAGCCAATTGTCAACATAAGAAGAGGAGAAGGAGGGAGGGGGAGTTTGTAAAGAAAAAAGGGCATGCGTACAAGTATGGATGAGGAAAAAGTCTGATTGGAGTACAAAGACAGTGCAAGCCAATCAGGTTTGGACTACCAGCAGACAGTTCCAAGAAGGAAAGCACAGATTTTTAGTATAGTCTGAATGAGCCCTCAGCCAGGCTAAAAAGAAAGCCGGATTAAGTCTGCACCACCCACACAGGCAGCCAGTCGCAATCCCTTAACCTCAGGCCCTTTATTTGCAATGAGAAGATAATACCTATCTACTTTACAGGGTTGTTATAAAAGGATTTGCTGAGATAGAGAATTTAAAAGTATTTCATAGTAATAAATGTGTTATATCAACGATAAGTAGCATTACTGTTAGCACAGGTATAAGCAGGCATGTGAGCCAGTTGCCTTTTTTGTTCAAGGGCCAGTAACCTTTGAGGAGTTCTGTGCCAGGCTGCTGTAAGTCTCCTGCCAGCCTGAGACAGAACTGCGCAACTCCAATCTGAGCTCTTTCTTACCCAAAGATTGAACGCAGCACCATGTGGCCAGCGAGAAGCAAGTTCGAACAAGCCATGTGGGATGCACATTAAGATGATGACAGACTGTAGTTTTTATCAGTGCTGAGAAGAGTTTGGGGCAAGCGTTGCTTCACACAAACTTTTCAGTTGCCCCAATTCCTCCTCTGGACAAACAGGATTTGAAAGTTTTTTGGGGAAGGGTAAATACAAAACCTGCATACCCGTTTGGCAAGAGGTGGAAGAAGAACACAGGTCCAAAGAGAAATGGGCTCATCTGTCCATTTTGGCTTCTCTCAGTTTCCCGTGTTTCCTATGTTAAGTTCAGTTCTTCCTATTTCCACTTCAGTTTTGTTGGGGAAGGGGGTGTTTAAAGTCGTCATGAAAATTCACCTGAATTTTAGAGCCAATTTCTCCTAATATGCAATTCCGCCTAAAATACACAATTTCACAAAACAGTTTTCTGTCCCATAATGCACTGTGTATATTATTTTCACTAATATATGTGGGTTTTGTCCCCGTTACTTGGACAACTGCACTGCAAAATTCAAAGAAATGCACATTCTGAGGAATGGCTGTGATTTGGTTTCTGTATTGTGGGGTGGGGAACCTTTTACAGCCTGTTGGGCCAGATCTTTACTCCCCTCACCCTTGTGAGCCAACTTTGACTTGTGGGCAGGACCACCCACTTGTCAAGGTTGACCCCTGGAGGTGGGGAAAGAGGCCTGGCAAAGCAGCACCCAGCAGGATTCAACCTTCCCAAGCCATTAGCTGATGTCACTCAGTGATGTCAGCTGATGGACACACGGTTTGGAGAAAATGGCTTCGCAGGCGATCTTGGATCCCCTGGCAGGCCAAGGTTGGCCCATGGAATGGAGGTTCTTCAACCCAATGTAAGATTTGGCTTTCAATGCACACTGAATTTCTCCCTCCTCCCTGGGTCCAAACCACAAGCAGAGGCCCTTTTGTCAAACTGCCTTCAATTCTCCAAGAGAAAAAATAGCAGCTTATCTCCAGCCTTAGTGAAGAGAGTGTTTGCAAAAGGGAAGGACCTAGATCTACAGAGAAAAGATTGCCCCCTGCAAGCCAAAGCAAGATTTAGGACTTCTCAGAGCAGTACACATGGCGGTGAACTTGGCTCCACACAGTACTGAAAAACAGATTGAACACACAGGACTATGGACCTTGTAAAAATCAAACTGCCTTTAGTGGCAACATAACACTTTTTCAAGTCATCTGGTCTGGTTTCCTGGAATTTTAGGAGGTTTCACTGGATGGGTCTCTCTTCCCTTCCCCCCTTCTCCTTCCGTTTCCTTCAACAGCAAGCTTTAAGAAGGAAGGCAGAGAAGGCGACGGGTGCAGGGGGGCGGAAGCCACAGGCACTGAAGAAGCTGTTTCTATGCATTTTTTTAAATGTACAAACTTGAATAGACCAAGTTAAAAACAGAAACCTCGAAGTTTAGCTCCTTCAATGCCAGAAAAGTGAGTTTGCCATGAACTCGCTCCATGGCCTCAGGGAAGCAGCTCTCTGCAATATGGGGGGGATGCTGACAAGCTTTGCAGCATTGCTGTAAAGCTTACAACACGATGCATGTGAAACGCTTTGAAAGCTATAAAGGTTAAGTAATGCTAGCACGATTATTTAAAGTTAACAAGCAAAACCTCATTAGCAACGTTTGTGCAGAATAAATTGCAAACAAGTCTCTTAACGTCTGTTGAACTACAAGAGGAACTTTTTTTAAAAAAATCAGGGCATCAAATCATTTGCCTATCTTATTTCAACTTATTTCAAACTCAGAAGATTGCAAAATTCTCCTCATCTCCCTTGAAGCAATTTTAACCGCAGCAGTAAAACACCAATCTGGCTACAGGTAAAAAGGTGCAATTTAAAAAATCAGATATGGCTCCCTTTCAAATGGAAACACAGGGATTTTTGCCAACACAAAGACTGCTTTCATTGAATTACTGAGAATCAAAATATTGCTTTTTGATATATCCCAAAAGACAAGTCACCCACAAGAAAACAAATGTGTCCCTACACTTTGGTTCTGTGCGCTAGATAAGACAACTTTGTATCCCCAAACAAATGCACAATGTTTATTCCGAAGTTACACTTTGTACAACGTTGGAGATTTGTAAATAGCTCCGATGCAAACCTTCATAGACTTTGCAACAGTCGCAGACCGCAGCTCTCCAGGATTTTGCTTCTCTGGAGCCATCTCTGCAGATGCCAGCAACTGTAACACAGACCATCTGCATGCAGAGCCTATCTCTGGCCACTCAGACCTGACCCTTTCTGATCAGAAAGGTGGTAGGAACAGAGGATTTTTTGCTGATAGAGCTCCGTTGCTTTAAAAAGCTGCACACAGATAATAATAATAATAATAATAATAAATTTAATTTATATGTCGCCTATCTGGCCAATGGCCACTCTAGGCGACATACATAAAAAGAATTAAAATACAATACAGTAAAATACAATAATACAAGTAAAACAGTGCAGCAGCAAGTAATAATAGGAATTCAATCATTGCAGCTTTCCGCACTGACTCATCTTCAGTCATACCCAATGAGCATCTGCCAGGTCTGGTTAAAATGGAGCACCTGCAGAGTTCCAGTTTGTTTCAGCACAGCTTGTGCTGGGGAAAACATTGTATGTCCCCACAAAACCCAATAAGGGTTTTTACCCCCATTTTATACATAGGATGTATGGCTTGAACTTGTTCATCACTTGCTAGGGTAAGGGTCTACTTGAGCAGGGACATTCTCCAACGGTACACTTGGCCAGCTACAGCTTGCAGTTACCCCATTAGAACAAATTCAATCCACATTTCCACAATAATTTGCAATATTTTAAAAAAACAAAATCGTCATGAAAGTTTGTCAGCATTTTAGCATGAATTTCTCCTAATACATTTTTTGCAGTTTTGATTAACATACACATTTTGGAAGGAATGTCACCGAATATAATGCATTTTACAAGTTATGTACATGTTATGCACATTTTCACCTGATATTTGCATTTTTGTACACATTGATTTGTTGAAGAATTGTACTGCAAAATTCAGAGAAGGGCAAATTTTGAAGGACGGTTGTATTTTGGTTCATGCATGGATTCCAGAAGTGTGAACTGAGCAGTTTCCCATTAAAATGCAAACACAATGGAATTTCTTCCCCATTCCTGCTGCCAATAAGACTGACTTCCAAGCATGCCTGCACCGGATTGTGCTGGAAAAAAAGAGGGGCGGGTTTTGCTATCAAAGCCAGCCAATTTGGGGTCAATGCACAAAAAGTAGGATTTTCTGGCAATTGCACAAACAATCAAGAACAAAAAATGGCAGATCAGTACTGAAAGCCAAACTGTCAGAATCCAAACAGAAAGAAATCAGCTACCTAACCCCATCCCTAACACACAGACACTTCTCTTCATTTTGAGATTTGTCTTAACTCTCCCTCCCAAATAGAATGAGTCCCAAAATGGGGAGGGAAAAATGCCAGCCCAAATTGTAACTCAATCCAAATAAGTGTTAAGACGAGCGATCTTACCTAGGCATGATGGGCCATTCCAACACATTTCCCCCAGATGTTACTTAATGATACATTAACCAGGTTAGCATTAGCTTAGACGGAAAATCGGGACAGAACGATATGGCAGTCCCTGGAGAGGTTTGTGGAGCATGGCTGCCTTGATCCCCTTTTAAAAAACTTGTAAAAATTCCATCAATTGCTTAATAAAGCTGATCACTCAGCAACAAGTGCACTCTATGTCCCTCTTCTCCACCACATAGTTACGAGTGAAATACTGCAATACGATTAGCCACCTTGGGATTGGGTTCAGGAGAATAAGGAGAGGCACGGAGAAAAGAGAGCATTATGCCAGGACCAGTCAGGGAAGTGCATGGAGACAGCACGCCCAAAATCTTGTTCCTCAAATGTTTACTTGAGCATAAATATCTCCATGAAATAAGAGCCAGCTGAACTGTCCTTTGCCATTCCATTCAGGAAAATCCAACGCAGGAGGGATGCAATAAATCCGTCACTGCTGCCTGCACTCGCTCACAGCCAGCTCACCTGTCTCAGGGTAAGTGCAGGCCCATCAAACGGGGGACAGAGATAATCTGGAACAGATAATTACACTGAATCTCCTAGGAGCAGGTCAACAGTTCAAATATTGGCCAACTCAATAGCTGAACTTACTTCCCATTTAACCATTTATGTGGCACATCTGGCTTTCAAAGTGATGTACAATGTTTTGCTCAGTTCACTGAGACTTGGAAGTAACGGTGCCTTGCAAAAGTATTCAGACCCCTGACCAATGCTCTCATATTACTGAGTTACAAGTGGTACATTGTAATTTCATTCTGTAGGATATTTTATTTTGAAACACTGAAACTCAAAATCAATTATTGTAAGGTGACATTGGTTTTATGTTGGGAAATGTTTGTAAGAAACATAAAAAACGGAAACATGTTATTTGCATAAGTATTCAACCCCTGTGCTGTGGAAGCTCCCAGTCTACACAGATGAAAGAAAGTGCCCTGTCGAGGACACAGTTACCTTACCATTGGCCTCCACCTGTGAACCATTCAAGTTGGTGTCACACTGTCAGGATAAACTACACAGCAAGTGGATTGGACTGCGAAAGACCAACGCAAACAGTGTTTGCATTTTGACAAATGTGTAGGGCAGTACAATATCTCAGAGAGGAGGTCAGGTCTCCTGCTCTCCTGGTGCATTCACTATAGCTGCCCAATTTCCCTGCTTTTTAAAGTTTGATAGAAATATTGGTGGGCTATAGGTACGTTCTTAAAACACAAGGTTTTTTGCCTATTAGTGAATAAAATATCCTACAGATTACAATGTACCATTTGTAATTCAGTAATATGAGAGCATTGGTCAGTGGTCTGAATACTTTTACAAGGTACTGTATATATATGCATTCATATTCCTCAGGGCCAGCACTAGAAGAGTAGAAATATCTTGAAGATATATTTCAAATTTCCTGGCTTCTGGGCAACAAGACAGTTTTTAATTTAAAAAAAACTATCCTGTAGGGGAAAGTTGTTACCTCCTATACAAATAAGGTACAGGGCTGAAACCAACTGGCCTCCTCCTGGAATCACCTGGAGTCCATGGCAAAAGTAGCATCGGAACCCAAACCCCCTTTCCTCCCACACTGAGCAGTATTGTAGCTTCAGGCAATCTCCCAGCAGAGGTGTTTAGAGTGGTAAACTGACTGGTCCAGACCAGGGTGGCAGTATCAACAATGGACCACTCAACAGCCTGCTGCAAGAGATTTGCAAGTCACTTTGTGGGGAAAAGTATTTAGCTCAGTGTTGAACTTGATCCCACAACTAGTTCAGGCTTGTTGGAGGTCCCTGGGGCACCATCGAATTGCAGCTTGTGGGATCACTTTCAGTTGTTGCATCCTGAGGATGTGAGCAGGGCACTTTTGGCAGTGAGGCCAACTACATGCCCTCTTGATGGTTGGTAAAATCTAGTGATTGACATGATGGATCCAGGGAGTGGTCAATGCCTCACTACAAAAGGGAGTTATTCCAAATGCCTTGAAAGAGGTGGAGGTGCGGCCCCTCTTGAACAGAGCCTTCCTAGATCCAGAGGTTTTAGAAAACTACCATCGAGTCTCTAATAATCCCTTTCTCAGCAAGGCGATTGAGAGGGTGTGGTCGACTAGCTGCAAGTATGCCTGGAGGAAGCAGATTATCTAGATCCATTCCAGTCTGGTTTCTGGCCTGTTTTTGGCACCAAAACAGCCTCGGTGGCCCTGATTTATGGCATTGATTGGGAGAGTGACAAAGGCAATGCAACCCTGTTGGTTCTCCTTGACCTCTTAGCCGCTGTTGGCACCAGTGACCATGGTGTTCTCCTGGAGCAAATGAAGGAGGTGGAAGGTGGGAGTTGGAAGTCCTGTATTATAGTGCTTCTGCTTCTACCTGCAGGGCCACTACCAGAAAGGAGGAGGAGGAGGAGGAGGAGGAGGAGATTGTTGCTCAGCTCCATGGCTTTTGGGCTGTGGGGTCCCACAAGGGTCCATTCTGTCTCCTATGCTATTTAGCATCTATATGAAACTGTTGGGAGCTGTCACCCATGGATTAGGAGCACGGTGCCATCAGTACGCCAGTGACATGTAGCTCTCAGGAGAGGCTGTGGAGGTGTTGGACAGGTGCCTGATGGGGTTGATGCCACCCAATAAACTAAGGCTGAATCCTGGTAAGTCAGAAGTGCTCTGGGTGGTTCCCATTTATTTATTTATTTAGTTAGTTGCATTTCTAAACCGCCCTATAGCTAGCAGCTCCCAGGGCGGTGTACAACATGATAAAACCACAACATTTAAAATACAGCAAGTGTGTATTGTGCAGACAATATAAACATTATATAAACAAAGTAAAAGAAAACTAAAAAAAATAAGATTAAAAGCTTAAAATACTTTAAAATGCCTGGGTGAAGAGGTGGGTTTTTACCTGGCGCCGGAAAGATGACAGAGAAGGCGCCAGGCGTATCTCATCTGGGAGGGCATTCCATAATTCGGGGGCCACCACCAAAAAGGCCCTAGATCTTGTTACTGTTCTCCGGGCCTCTGTATGGGTTGGGACCCAGAGAAGGGCCTTAGACGTCGAGTGGAGTGAACGGGTAGGAACATAGTGGGAGAGGCGTTCCATCAGATATTGCGGTCCAGTGCCGTTAAGGGCTTTATAGGTAAGGACCAACACTTTGAATCTGGCCCGGAAACATATTGGAAGCCAGTGCAGTTGGGCCAGAATAGGTGTTATGTGGTCGAATTTCTTTGTCCCAGTAAGAACTCTGGCCGCAGCATTCTGCACTAGCTGAAGTTTCCGAATCGTTTTCAAAGGTAACCCTACGTAGAGAGCATTACAGTAATCCAATCTAGAGGTTACCAGAGCGTGAATAACTGAGGCTAGGTTCTCCCTGTCCAGATAGGGTCGTAGTTGGGCTACCAGCCGAAGCTGGTAGAACGCATTTCGTGCCACCGAGGCTACCTGGGCCTCAAGTGACAGAAGCGGATCTAATAAGATTCCCAAACTACGGACCTGTTCCTTTAGGGGGAGTGTAACCCCATCTAGGGCAGGTCTGACATCAACCATCTGAGCAGAGGGCCCCCCAACTAGCAGCATCTCAGTCTTGTCAGGATTGAGTTTCAGTTTGTTTGCTCTCATCCAGTCCATTATCGCGGCCAGGCAGCGGTTCAGTACAGCAACAGCCTCACCTGAAGAAGATGAAAAGGAGAAATAGAGCTGCGTATCATCAGCATATTGCTGGAAACGCACTCCATAACTCCAGATGACCTCACCCAGCGGCTTCATATAGATATTAAAAAGCATGGGGGACAGAACTGAGCCCTGCGGGACCCCATACTGGAGCACCCAGGGACTCGAGTAATGTTCCCCAAGCATCACCTTCTGGAGACGATTCCCAAGATAGGAGCACAGCCACCGCCAAGCAGTGCCTCCAACTCCTAAATCCGCGAGTCGCCCCAGAAGGATACCATGGTCGATGGTATCAAAAGCCGCCGAGAGATCAAGGAGAACCAACAGAGTTACACTCCCTCTGTCTTTCTCCCGACAGAGGTCATCATAAAGGGCGACCAAGGCTGTTTCTGTACCAAACCCCAGCCGAAAGCCGGATTGAAATGGATCCAGATAATCAGTTTCATCCAAGAGGGCCTGGAGTTGGCGAGCGACCACGCGCTCTAGAACCTTGCCCAGAAATGGAACATTTGCTACCGGCCTATAGTTGTTAAAGTTATCAGGGTCCAAGGAGGGCTTTTTTAGGAGCGGTCGCACTACCGCCTGTTTCAGGCAAGGTGGGACCACTCCCTCTTGTAATGAGGCATTAATCACCTCCTTGGCCCAGCCGGCCGTTCCATTTCTGCTAGCTTTTATTAGCCACGAGGGGCAAGGGTCCAGAGCGGAAGTAGTCGCCCGTATCTGTCCAAGCACCTTGTCCACATCCTCAAGCTGTACCAACTCCATTTCCAGGAATTAGGTGTACAACCTGTTCTGGGAAGGGTTGTACTCCCCCTGAAGGAACAGGTTCATAGTCTGGGACCACTCCTGGGTCCCAACTTGTAACTAAAGTTCCAAGTGGCTTCTGTGGCTAGGAGTGTTTATAAGTAAGCTCAGGTTGATCCACCAACTACAGCTATTGCTGGACCAGAATAGCCTGGTGTCAGTTATCTATGCTCTGATGACTTCCCATCTGGACTACTGCCATGTGCTACATGTGGGGCTTCCCTTGAAGATGGTCCAGAGGCTGCAGCTAGTGTAGAATGCAGCTGCTAGGCTAGTAAGTGGAGCAGCCCAACAGGACCATATGACACCAGTCCTGAAAGCAGTACTGGCTCCCACCGGGCCCACTTCAAGGTGTCAGAACTAGCTGTCCTGGCTACCCCCTTTGGAATCAAACTCAGGATCACTGATATGTTGTTCTCCGTTACCTTTAATGCAAAATTTAACACATGAGCTGTGCATAGACCAGACTACAGGCCACACAGGTCTCTGGGTACCTATAAGGCATTATTAGGCATGGCTATTCAAGCAAAGAGTGTGTCACAACAACTTGACGTGCCCCCTTAAGTAGAATCAGGGAGGGTACACTGCTTGTGCAGCAGCTGTCTCTCAGGCTGGGTCTTGGCAAACACGCAGACCCTCCTACAAGGAGGCTGGAGAGCAGATTCAGTCAGCACATCCTTGGCCATGGAGGCGGGCAGGGCTCAGCCAGTTCAATCCTGAGCTTCACTTCCAAGCACTCCCACCCTTCCCCGGACACACCTATAGCAGGAGGTGGGTTGGGAGGTGGCTGAGTAGGCAGCAAGCAGGAGGTGGGATGGATGGGGTGTCATCTAGCAGCTCCACCTCATCAGCAGGAGCCTGCACCTCAGGGACGGGGCTGTTGCTTGTCAGATTACTGAGATCTCCCCCTGGCATTGTTGGGGAGGGGGCTGGATCCTAGTCCTCCTCCTCTTCAGCGTCGCTCTGCCAAGAGCTCTCCATGGGGCTCATGACACTAGGATATAATGTCCTAAATGGCTCAGCACCAAATACCTAAAAGAGCACCTTCCCAAGTATCCACCATCTTGGACCCTCTGATCAGCAGGTGGGGCCTTTTTGGTGGGGCCGACACTGGCTGCTGCCAGTTAGGCAATGACCCATGACAGGGCCTTTTCCGTTGTGCCTCCCCCGTTGTGGAATGCCCTCCTTGGTGAGGTACATCTATCATTATTGATTTTTAGGAGGAACATTCAGGCATTTGATGGTTGTAGGAGACTTTATCTGGTTTGCTTTTTACAACTGTTCTCAGAATGCATTTCTTTTTGTTGTTGTTAAATTGTTGATGTATTTGCCGTCCTGGGCTCCTTGTGCAGGAAGAGTGGGATACAAATTTATTTAATAATAAAAATAATAATAAATAATCCTGGATCAGCATTAGTACCTTGTGTAAAAAGAACAAAACAGTACACATTCCCAACTTATTTCCATATTGCAAAAGCAACATGGGGAATCTGGGAATGACACATCTTGCATTTTAACAGTGGGAGTACACAAGTAATTCTCTCTTCCCCAAGAATGGTGCCTTCCTCCACTTGAGGACTGAGAACTGATCTACACACATCTCGCTCACTTACAAATGGGGCAGAACTGGGGAGTAGAATAACTAAAGAGTCAAGAAGGGGGACACAGTCAAATGCAGATTTGAAGTCCACAAAGGCTGTGTATAGCGCTCCTCTTGGCCTGCAACTGTATTTCCTGATCAGATGGTGCAGAATCAGGCATTGATCGATTGTGGAGCAGCCCGGCCTAAAGCCCGCTTGCTCTTCAGCTAATATATTCTCCCGATCTATCCAGTCCCAGAGTTTCCATAGCAGATGCCTGGCATAGAGCTTGCTTACTGTACTCAGTAAGCTAATTGGACGACAGTTGGAGGGGTCATCATTTCGTCCCTTTTTATGAATTGGGATGATGATAGCCAGGTCCCAATCTGTCCGGATCTGGGCTGTCTGATCAATAAATGTAAAGAGTGAAGCCAGGAGAGGGGCCCACCAGTCTATATTGTTCTTAATTAGTTCTGAGGGGATGCCATCGATCCCGGGCGCCTTCCCGGGTTTGAGTAATGTAACTAACTTTTTAATTTCTGATGTCAAGACTGGCCGCCATATAGGGGTGTCTGCCAGATTGAGGGTGGTAATTTTTAGGGAAAGATGACACAGGAAATCAGAACTGTGACTAGGCTAGACTTTGTCACAATTCCTGATATGGGACTTTGACTTCTAGCTCAAAATGTTAGAAAGAAATGGCAATGATGTTTTGCAACAAGAATAAAAGCCTTCAGGAGGATGCAACATGCTAGAAGATGGACATTTTATCATTGTGATTGTGTCTCAAGCCCCCTACAAAAAGATCTGCAGCCATTTCACTCATCCCCAAAGATGCAAGCTGGCAGCCAGATTATGATGAAGAATGTTTTTATTTCCTGTGGGATCATAGCACTAAAGAACAAAGTATTGTTTAGACTCTGGTTAGACTGACTTGACAGGAAGCATTTCTCACCCACCTCAAAACCAGTTGTTTTGTTTCAGCTACGTTTTGGAGTGTGAAGAAAAATCTGTTTTCATAATCAGAATGGCTGCCATTTTGCTGCCTCCGTTCCCACTTACTGGAAGGCAGCATTATAATGGATAGCAGTGGAGTATATACGGGGGGAAATACAATGTTGCAGACTGGGCAGATTCTTCCCAACCACAGAGGCATATCAATTTATGCTAGATGTACAGTTTTAAATGCCAGTCTCCAAAGAAAGCTTAGTGGCTGGAGCAAGAGTCAAGAAGATGCAGTCCCAGAGTGCCAGTCCACGATCTCCCGTTTCCTAACCAGAAAGGCTAGGAAAAGCCTTTTTGCATTTGGAATTCTTTTTCTTGCTTTTTTAAAACCTAAGAGATACTTAGTCTGTCCTTGGGGGAGCGGAGCAGGGAGTGGGAATTGAGAGATTAACAGCGTGATCCTATGCATATCAGAAGTAAGCCCCACTGGGTTCAATAGGACTTGGTCACAAATAAACATGATGAATTGATAAAATGGTTCAGGGGGGGAAAGCCCCTGCTTACTAGGGTTGCCAGGTCAGAAGCATCCCAAACCCTGAGATTTTGGGGGCGGGCCCTAGTGATGCCATAGGGGAGTCCCTGAGTGATGTCATGGAGGTGGGCCCAAGTGATGCCATGGGCGGGCCCAAGTGATGCCATTAAACATGATACATTAAGCATCAATCACAGTTGCCTGGAGCATACAATTCAAACAAAAACATTTTGTCCTGCCCAGAGCCTGAGACACAAGATGGAGAGGAGGCTTGGTTTAATTCTCACTTTATTAGAGTGATGCTTACATTCAAAGCAGTGCACTTCGTAAACCTGTCTACTCCAGCTCACTACGTTCCCTAACTAAGCTACCTAATTAGTCTCTGCAGCGTGTGGGGAGAGTTGAATCAGCACTGGAGCCTGGGTGGGCACCTGCTTAAGTAGGGAAGATCTTCGCCCATAAACAATGGCTCCTCCAAAGTTCCACCCTCTCAAGGACCCTTTTCTCACGCCATCTCACACAAGGTGAGTGGGGAGAGCCTCCGATGGCCCATCTGACAGCGAGGCTTCGACAGGCGATGGCTCGACTTCAGGGAGTGGGAAGCTGGTTGTCTGGGAAGCGTTTGAAGTGCCAGGCGGGGATTCCTGTGGGGGCGTGGTTGGCACGTGTGAGGGGTCGCTTCCCAATGGCTCAGGTGGGGAGCTCGTAGGTGGAGCGGGAACTCTGCGGGCTGACTGCACACTCCCTTTCTTCAACGCTCCCAGAGACCTTATCTTCATCTGACTCCTCTCCCTGAGCTAACTCCTGGTGCGCCTGGGGCACAACACATTTCTCTGATTGGAAATTAAGATATATATCTTAGCTAAAAGATGGAGCCTGGGTAGGGAACATTTAATCTAGCCAACTTGCTTCTGGCAAAAAGGGTTAAGTGCCCTCAGGCCAGGCCGGTCACCAGAAGGCCGTTGCAGGAAGAAAGGAGCCTAATGTTGTGGAAATGTTAGATAGGAGCACTCAGGAGTAAAAGTGGATGCCCGCAACGGCTGCAATTCTAAACACACTTACTAAGGGACTAACCCCATAGAACTCAATAGGACTTACTTTTGAGTAGATATGGTCTGGATTGTGTTTTTGGTAAAGCTTGACTAGGGATCCTCTGCAAAGATATCCATATCCAAGCAGGGTTGGCAACCCCCTGCCTGGAATGCCCTGCCCCTACCTTTCAACATGGCTGCTTCAAATTTCTTTACAGATTTGACCCTTCACTTCAGAAAGAGGTCTGAGAAATGAGTAAGAGTAAGAAGATTTTCTACTCTTTTTTGTCTCCCCTGTGGGTTGCTATAAACTCACTTTGACAGCCAACCCAATTCCAGTGAATAATAATTGACAGAGAGAAAACACACATGGTTTGGTCTACCTTAATAGGCAGCAGCTTGGGAACAACAACAATTGCAGCAATGCTGCCCAGTACGTGAATTTTCTTTGGACAAGAAACAAACAACAAGGTGCATCATCAATGAGTTTAAGGGGGTTGAGTGGAGTGCATGGAACTACTGTTGTTGCTTCTATGGATGAACGGGAGTGAGGATAAAGGTACATGAAATGTAAATAGAAAAAGAACAACAAAAGAGAGTGATGATTTCCTCAATGCAATACCATACCAACCACAACAAGATTCCTATGAGTAAGGCAGAAAACTCAGCATCTCACAACCAGTCAGGATTCCTAACCAAAAATCTAAACTAAAAAAATCCTGGCAGTCAGTTAGCCAGAGTCACAGAAATCCCCATGCAGGGGATTGACCCGGCTGCTGCTGTTAGTGCAGAATCCTGTGGCATGATTGCTGACATCAGTGAGACCCTATCAGCACATAACACCTCTGCTCTGAGATCTGCACTGGTTGCTGATTTACTAAAAAAAAAGGTGTATGTGTTCTGCTCTTGTGAGAAACCAATCTTTTAGTGTGGCAGCACCTACGCTTTGGAACTCCCTGCCCATTGACATTAGGCAGGCGCCTTCATGGTACTCTTTTTGGCACCTGCTAAAAACATTTTTGTTTAGGCAATCATACCCAGGCATGTAGAAGCTATTGTGTTTTTATCTGTTTTTAACTCACTGTTGGTTTTATTATTTTGAATGTTTTTAAATACCAGTCTTTAACTCTTTTTACCAATAATTTTATTATTTTAATTCTTTCTGTAAACTGTGTTGAGATTTTTTACAATAGTGTGGTATATAAATGTTGTAATTAAAATACATAAATAAATTTTAGAGTAATTGTGGCCCTTGGATCTCTTTCCATTTTTAGGAACAAAGGAATCTGCCTTATACTGCTCAGGTCATTTGGTGCCACCTAGTTCAGTACTGATGATATGGACTAGCATTGGCTCTCCAGGATTCCAGACAATAGTCTTTTCTTGAATTTTGGACCTTTGCATGCAAAGCATATGCCCTACTACTGAGCTACAGCCCTTCCCATGTTTTAAAAAATATATTTTATAATTGTTCTGTTCAATTCACTAATGAATGAACATCATACCTAGGGCAGATCCACACCATTCATTTAAAGCACATTCAACACCCATTTGAAGCACATGAATCCCACCACAGAATCATGGGAACTGCAGTTTGTTAAGGGTGGTGGGAACTATAACTGTGAGGGCAAAACTACACTTCCCAGGATTCTTTAGGGGAAGCCATGTATTTTAAATGCAAGTTGGATGTGATTTAAACATACTGTATTGTGTGGATCTACTTAATAAACTTTGCCAGCATGTAAATCGTTTTAATTAATTTTTAAAAATGGAAATGAGCTATAAATTTTACTGGATGACTATGGGTTACTTACCATCTCTCAGCCTAATCTGCCCCTCAGGATGAAAACACCAGAGGAGAACCATGAGCACCCCAAGAAAGAAGGATACACTTAAAAAGTAGAGGAAGTAATACTGTACAACCATAGTATGAAATCAGACACTTATCGGGACATGGCATGATGAAACATTTATAAAAGAATGACTCTCAAAGATGTTTATTATTTACACAACCTGTAAAGATATTTATAATGCAATCCTAAATTTGTTTACTCAGAAGCAAGTCCCAGTGTATTCAATGGGGCTTAAACAGGTAAAGGTGCACAGAACTGAAGCCTAAAGTGATAAGAAACTTCATTCACCCAACCCAAAATTCAAAATCATGCCACTTTAAGCTGTTTTGCAACTGTTTATACTTGTTTTTATAGTTATTAGATTTTAAATGGATTTATTTCTTATTGTGAGTGGCCTTAGTTTCCAGTCTGTGACCCTACCTCACAAGGTTGTTGGAAAGACTCTATAAACACATATACATACTGGAGATGTAAAAATAAATATACCCCATATAATAGTTTGTGGTCAAAACCAGTTGGTCATTGCAGAAGATTTAAAAAATAAAATAAAATCAGTATTAGTTTCCTACATAATAAAAGCAGTGATACCTATATAAACCGTGACTAATTGCTTTAAAAAATAGGATTGGAGGGGAAGAGAAAGATTTACAACACAAACACAATTCTTTGCTATGTTCACTCAAAAGTCCCATCAATTTACAGCACAATCCTAACCATGTCTACTCAAAAGTAACTCCTATTGAATTCAATGGGGTTTATTCTGGGAATGTGGGATTAGCAATGCAGCTTTACTCCCAGAAAAGCAAGTACTGGATTAAAGCTTCATATTGGGAAGGTTTTCAAAACAGTGCCCTCATCAACAGCCCAGGAAAATTTAATAAACTTCTTTGATTCCTGCACACACAAGACAGAAAAAGTCTGAAAGCTATATATTTACTCAATTGATGAGATTTTCAGAAAAGCAGGGAAAAACAAGTTTTCTGACTTGCAAAGGGCTCTAGCTACTGTCTTGTCAATCAAAACCCTGACTTCACTTATTGGCTACAAACCTGAAAGGGCGGGATTAGAGCAGCCAGCTACGAGCTCATTTAACTAAAATTGCATGAGAGCTGACATTTTTGTGTATATCTTGGGAACCAGACCCCCTAGAAACTTAATTTTTTAAAAAAATGAAAGCTGAGAGTCCAGAGATATGCTGACTCACTCAGAGACTCAGAGAGCACCCCAAAAATCCAGAGGCTCCAGGCAAAAACCAGACACCTGGTAACTGGACACCTGGCAACTGGACACCTGGCCACTCTGGGCTCCTTCTGGGAGGAAGGGCAGGATATAAAGCAAATAATAAAATAAATAAATACACTCTACCCCTTACACTTCTTGGAGTTCCCACCTTTGCTACAGGCTGCCTATAGATGTTCTTTGCACCGTGAGGGCTAGTAACTTACTTTAGAAAACAAGACTGATAGCATGAAAGCCAAAGTGGAGGCCAGGGAGAAAAGAAATGCTGAAGTTTTCAGGGTGCCAAATACTGCATTTGAGTGATGAAAGCAAACATTTGAAATATAAGCAGCCATGATAAGAGTCTCAGGCTCCTTCCTTCAAACTCTCTGCAAACAGAAAACGGAGAAACAAAATTAAGGACCAGCAAGCTAAAAGCAAAAAAGCGTTCTTAGCATTGTTCTGTTCATGATGACATTAGCCCCTTGTATACATCTTGGCAGAAATACCTCAAAACTTAGGGACATATTCTTTGCTCATAGGAGACATATGAACTCAAAGCCTATAAATAACATGACGTTTCTCTATGCCATATTAGCTGCTAGTCTCACACACCCCACTCTTTTCACTGATCGACTGCTACCAAATACCTCTACTCCTCAGAATGCGGTTCAGACTACTGTTGTCTGTCCCAGCTAGACATAATTGGGAAGCTTCATTTAATACTTCATCCACCAGGAAACCTACTTCCCAGTGCACATTCATAAGGCAAACACAGCAGAGCCACCGCCGGTGATGATCTCTCTGAAATGTGACTATAAGATTTGCCTAGATATTTAGCTTAATTATAGACAATTAATCTCTCATTGTCAGATAAGGAAGATAAGAAAAGCAAGCAAATACCTGTTGGGTATGCTTTAATTTGGATTCCTGCATTGAGCAGGATGATGACCTTACGGGCTCCGTCTAAGGGCCCATTCACATGGGAGATGAACTTTGCAGTAAAGATGCAGCTTTTGCCATCGCAATAGATTTGCAAGGTTCGTACTTCCTATCTTCAAATCCACTGTTTTCCTTTCACACAAGTAGGTGTTCCTCTGGAAAGGTTTAGTATTGCTATTTCCTTGTGGCCCCACCCCTAATTTTACATGCTTACTCCCTCTGGAGAACAGATATTGCTAATGGCGAAGGGGAGGAGTTGTTTTGTCTGTTTCATTGTTTCTTGTCAATTGCATGCCTCTCCCAGCTTGACACCAAACTGTATGAAACTGAATAGAGGGGGCAGTGGGTGAAAGGCAGCTTTTGCAGGTGGCAGAGAGAGAGGGAGCTGCTGATGGGGCCCGCCCACTTAAAAAATCGAGGCAAAGAGCCTACATGGAGGAGAGCAGTGAACCTGAGATGGTTTTTCCCTTCCTTTTTGCATTACAATTGAATTGGTTTGATATGGGGAAACTATGTGACAGCTGCTGATTGCCTGCAAATCATGTGAACCATGCAAATTAAACAGGGATGCAAGTAGCACCAATCTCACAGTAAGCTGCCATGTGAACCACCCCTGACTCTATGATTCTATCACAAGTATAACTCTTGAGTTTATGATGAACATATGTAAAAATGCCAAGGGGGTGCAACACTAGTGATTTAGCACACCCTTGCCATTTAAAATACACAAAGCAAAAGGGATCTTTGTATCTTCATGCAAGGAGCCTTTTGTTTTATAAGTTAACCATTCAATAGATCTATAGTGCCTATTTCCTGTCTGAAAGCAGATCAGTTTTTGTTTCGACAAATGCTTCTTGCTGTTCTCCTACGAGCCTGGTGCAGGATGCAAGAAGCCTTTACTGAATCAGCCAAGTTAATTTTTTGTATTGCAACTTTAGCTACCCATTTTCTTGAAAATATAGATGTTAGCAATTCTCAACAACGATTAATTTCAAGGGCCTGATTTTTGTTTAACAACCGCCTAAGGCAGTTCTTACCATACTCAAGATATTAAAATCTGCATTTAAATTACCAACTGAAATGTCTATGAAATCAAAACACTAAAACATGAAAAAAAAAACAGTGACTAACAAGAAAACATGACTGACACAAATCAGCTAGCTGAGCTAGTGGTAAACAAGAAATATCACTGAACACCATCCATCACAAAACATAGTCTAAGAAACCAAACGCAGGAACAAAAAACCTCCTGTTAGACTCCTAAACTCATTAACTATCTACTAGGTTGGTGCATTTCCACCTGGGCAGCAAACAAGAAGCAGTGCTACTCTGTGTGCATTATATGTACCCCTACACAAATGCAGAAAAAGCACAGCATGTGGCAATGTATGCCAAATTTAGTTTCCTTGTGGCTTTAAATAATTTTCTAGATCTTAATCATTGCAACTATCTGCCTGAAAGTGAGTGGGCTTTGCCTGCAAGAAGCAAACAAGTCTAAAATTGTTTGTTGAACAACATTTTGTGTTGACAAGGAATAGGTTTGCACTGAATCCTTTACAGCTCCTGACCCTCTCTCTGACAAAAGTATGCAAAACTGAAACATTCATGCCACATTACACCAAATAAGAGAATTTAATTTGCATTAACATATACAGGTTGCAGAATAAATTCTTTCTCATAAAGAATGTGATTATACAGCCACAAGAGTGGCTGTATACTATAGCCAGCATGAATTTTTCCCATTCTGCAATGTTAAATTGAAAATACCCCCCATGCCATTCTGATGCTTCCCATAATCTCATTTAAAAAAAAAAACTTACAAAAAGTATAGTCCTGAAATGCTTACTTAACAAACCTCTAAATTTTCATGGCGATACACAAAACAGTCAGAGAGAATTGAGAGTTCAAAGTGTAAAAAGAGAGAGAGAGAAACACAGACCTGTCGGACTTTTTTGTCAGCATTCTCATAATTTGTTGAAATTAATTAAAAATCAACCATGTTCACAGAGTACCTGTAATCCTATTACTGACCTTGCTCTATACTCTGACCTTCATCTTCTACACTTTAAAAGTTAAAAAAAATGCCTGGCTGATTTTTAATTAATTTAAGAAATTTAGCATTGGAATCAATGATAAATCTGGGCATGCTCAGTAAGAACCAAATGTCAGTGTTCTGAAAGCCAGACTCACAGCTGCTGGGTTTGGTTAATCAGGGGGCCATACCCACACCAGACCTTTATTTCACTTTAGACAGTCATGGCTTCCCCCAAAGAATCATGGGAAGTTTAGTTTGTGAAGGGTACTGAGAAGAGAGTCCTATTCCCCTGACAGAGCTCCAGTGGCCAGACTGGTTTAACAGTCAGCCACTCTGATTGAAGGTCTGTGAGGGGAACAGGGTGTCTCATAGGAACTCTCAGCACTCTTCACTAACTACACTTCCCAGGATTCTTTGGGGGAAGCCATGACTATCTACAGTGAAATAAAGGCCTGGTGTGGATGTGGGCAGGGACAGCTTGGTTTAAATTTGGATGGGAGGCTACATGTGCCTGCTGTAGAATAAAAAGGTGGGGGAAACCCTGAAAAAGAATGATAGTGTTCAAAATGTTTTCCTTTTAGAAAGGAAAGGGGCTTCTCCCCTGCCCAGTGCCCACCCACCCAATCTCCTCCCCTCTCCTTCCTGCCATCCTCCTCCCCTCTCTGCCCCTCCCTCAGGTCAGTTTCACCTATCCTAAGCACAGGAGTAAATCCCACAGAACTAAAAAATCATGCAAATGTTCAACCTGCTCTCCCCTTCTCCTCCTCCCTATCCCCTCTCTCTTGCCCCTTCTCTCCCCCTTCCTTCACCCCTCCCTTCCCATCCCCCATCCCCTTCCAATCCCCTCCTCCCCCTCCCCCTCCCTCCTCTCCCCCACCCCCACGGTCAGTTTTACCTATCCTAGGCATGATTGCAGGGGAGTAAACCCCACTGAACTCAGTAAGCATGCAAATGATCAATCCATTCCCAGCAAACTTGCACAGGATCCCATTTCTTACCTCCCAGATTTAAATGCAGAGAAATTCACTAATAGGTAAAAAAAAACCTTGTGATTTAATAACATACCTATAGCCCACAGATATTTCTATCAAACTTTAAAAAGCAGGGAAAGTGGGCAGCAATATTAAATGCACCAGGGGAGCAGGAGACCTGAACTCCTCTCTGAGATACTGGACTGCTCTACAAATTTGTCAAAATGCAAACACAATTTGGGTTGATCTTTCATAGTCCAATCCACTTCCTGTGTAGCTTGGAAGAATTTGGCAACAGGAATCAGGGTTTGACTAGCATCGTGTGCCCCCATTTTCAGAAGACAGATGTGGAGACGCTGTGAAACTGGCTGGAACTGGCAGAACAGGGAGTGCGTCTCTACCCTGGCTCTCAAGAGAACATGCATAGATCTTTTTAGAAGTAAATGTGCCAAACAGGGTTTAAATCATTTATTTTATAGGTATCTTCATAAGGGGACACATCCCATCCCTTTCCATTAACGTTAGGGTGGTTACCAGGAAAAGGAGGTGTACTGAAGATCCAAACCAGTTCACATCAAATGGAACAGGGGACCCCCACACACACCTTCTTTTTCTTGAATGTTTACTCAGACTTCCAGAAAGTCAGAAAGATGCAGAAGGCAAGGAAACCTACGCAGGGCCTCTGAGAGGATCAATGTGTCAACAAGAATCAGGCTTCATGGCCACAACATTACAAGGATGAACAAAGTGTTCAGCTGGCAGCAGATGGAACACAGTTTGGCAGCCCTGAAAACAAGGGATAGAGAGAGGAGGAAGGAGCTGTCTCTTGCCTCAGCCATGAACTCACTTTGGGGAGAACTTTTAGTTCCACAGAGTCCCATGATTCTTTTTCTAGAGGCATGTTTCCTTTTTACACTACTGAGGCTGGATCGGACAAGGGAGGCAGGCATGTGGGGGGAGGGGCTTCCTCTCTGCTTCTCCTTGGGCCATTGTCCTGCTGAAAAGCACTCTGCATAGCCCACAAGCTGCCGCAGCATCTACTCTGGAAAAGATCCAAGTACAGCCTCAGTGGCTGCATTTTGTAAGAAAAGGGGAGTCTCAGCTGCACATCTGTGATATGGGAATACACAAGACTGCCCCACCTCTGTGTTACTGAGATAATGCATGTGAAGTGCTCCACATCTCAGAAAGCATGGTATCAAAAGGCAAAGTATTATTCAGCTCCTTTGCATTCCAGCTGATGGCACATTTTCCCCCCTTGCACAGGTTCCTCTAGCTTTAACAGCATGGCACAGATATGGAACAAGCAAAATTTCCACAAGTAACTGCTTTTCAGCATGGAGACGCTGCACTGGGGGACTCCCTTGGCTAAAGGCACAGGAGCCCCATCAGACGAAACACAACTCTCATCTTAAGCGTCAGTGGGTCACCCACTCTCTTTGTCTCTGCCTCTCAATTTCCTTATCATTGTAGCAGTTGTGCTTTTAGAGACCCTGGCTCTGTAACCTCAGCAGGCCCAACGGTGGTAGCAGGATGCTTCCCAGGTCTCATCCATACCACCATTTAGTTGACAAGGTAAGCGCCTTGCATCTCCATTAGTTCTCCCATATGACATCCTCCTCCAATCACGGCCTTCCCACACTTTCCTGCCCCCCTTAATCTGCAATTTCTCACACCAG
Source organism: Rhineura floridana (assembly GCF_030035675.1). Taxonomy (NCBI): domain Eukaryota; kingdom Metazoa; phylum Chordata; class Lepidosauria; order Squamata; family Rhineuridae; genus Rhineura; species Rhineura floridana. The sequence goes on from NC_084495.1 coordinate 1,498,160, forward strand.
CTAGACCGCAAAAAGGAGAGGAAAGGGGGATCTAAGAAGGGAGTCCAGTTACTTTGCCTCCAACAATCCTATGTGGGCACTTCTAACTCCACCTCCTTCCACGCCTCCTGCTTCTGTTGGGCTCCCATTGGCTCCCTCACCCCTCTCCCTTCTGAGCTGAGCCAATCAGTAGGGAACCATGCTCAGACTGGAGGCGGAAGCAGCTGCACAAAGTGCGGAGCCCAGAGTCGCCCTTCTGCCTCTTGGGAGCTGCCACCCCCACAAACACCACCTCCTCTTCCTCGGCGGTGCAGCCTGCACCCATGGTGCCACGTTCCTCCCCCGGCAGCCCCGCGTCCTCCCCCAGCCGCAGCTTCATCCTCGCCGGCTCCCACGACACACAGCTGGTGGGCGTCAAGACTCAAGCTGCAGGAGTTGGCACCTCCGAAAAGACTGTGGAGCTGCCACCACCCTCAGTTGGAACAGGCTTCAGGGAATTTTGACACTGAGATGCAAAACACCGCAGGGAAAAGGATGGATGTCTTTTTAAGACAAGGTCTTCAATTCTGAGTTCTTTCCTGGACACTTTTTTTCTTAATAATGTTATGTTATTTAGTTTAATTTTTGTAAATTGTATTGCTTTCATTGTATTGCTTTCATTGATGTAACTTTATACTTGTGTTTATTTTTCTTTGTAAGCCGTCTTGAGGGCATTTGGCCGAAAGGCGGGGTATAAATAAATGTATCATCATCATCATCATCATCAACACAAAAAGATGAAAAGGAGGGAGGGGAGTTTGCAAACAAAAAAAGGCATGTGTACAAGTATGGATGAGGACCAAGTCTGACTGGAGTACAAAGAAAGCGCAAAGCCATCCGGTTTGGACTACTAGCGGACAAAACATGTGCGTTCTGTTTGGCCAGGATGGGCGGTCATCAGGAGTTTTGGAGTGCGTTGTCATCAGTATGCTGATGACACGCAGCTCTACTTCTCCTTTACATCTTCTTCAGGTGAGGCAGTCGACGTGCTGAACCGTTGCCTGGCTGCGACAATGGACTGGATGAGAACTAACAAACTGAGACTCAATCCTGACAAGACTGAGATGCTGTTGGTGGATGGTTTCTCTGATCGGATGGTGGATATATACCCTGTCCTGGATGGGGTTACTCTCCCCCTAAAGGAACAGGTGCGTAGTCTGGGAGTCATCTTAGACTCTTCCCTCACACTTGAGGCTCATGTAGCCTCGGTGGCCCGGAATGCGTTCTACCAACTTCGGTTGGTAGCCCAGCTACGTCCCTATCTGAGTAAGGAGGACCTCACATCAGTGGTACATGCTATGGTAACCTCGCGTCTGGACTACTGCAATGCGCTTTACGTAGGGCTACCTTTGAAGATGATTCGGAAGCTACAGCTAGTGCAAAATGCGGCGGCCAGACTGCTAACAAGAACTAAGCGGTCTGAGCATATAACACCTGTGCTAGCCCGTTTGCACTGGCTTCCAATATGCTTCTGGGCCAGATTCAAAGTGTTGGTACTTACCTATAAAGCCTTATACGGCGCGGGACCACGATATCTGTCGGAACGCCTCTCCCGATATGAACCGGCCCGTACACTACGGTCTCCTACGAAGGCCCTCCTCCGGGTTCCGACTCATAGGGAAGCCCGGAGAGTGGTGACAAGATCTAGGGCCTTCTCAGTGGTGGCCCCCGAACTATGGAATGGTCTCCCCGAGGAGGTGCGCCTGGCGCCGACACTATCATCTTTTCAGCGCCAGGTTAAAACCTTTCTCTTCTCTGAGGCATTTTAATTCCAGTTAATTCTAAATTATTATATTTTGATTTTAGACTGTACAGTTTTGTGTACAGTTTTGTATTGTGATATATTGTATTGTGTTATTTTTATTGTATTTTTAATGTTCACCGCCCAGAGAGCTGTTGCTAGTCGGGCGGTATATAAGCTTAATTAAATAAATAAATAAGGCCTGCCTCCCTCACAGAAGTCAGGCAGTTGCTCAGAGCCGTCCCTGCTGCATCCTGCCTAGCTCAGGATCACCACAGGGTAGAGTCATCCCTCTCCCCTTCCATCAAGGGAGATATGTGTGTCCTTCATCCCCAACTTTCTACATTCCTTGCACTGGCATAAGGTGGGCTCACATTATCACCTACCACAACAACTGCCATCCACCCAATCCCTGGCAGCAGGAGAATGCCACATAGCGGGGCAGATGGCTCTCTGAAACAGGGGCCGATGGCTTGACCTCGTGCAGGCTTGACCTTTCATGGGGACGCCCCCTCAGGACCCACCAAAGGGACTCACTGATACCTGTTCCTGTACTCTTCCCTGGCTTCCCTCAGGTCTGGAAGCAAGATGGCCACACTTTTACTTGCACACCCTGGGGGAGAGAGAAACCGTCTCCATTTTAATGCCCAATAAATCTTTTAGTGAATTATTTTGATTCATTTTTTGCAGCAGCCTGAGGCACTACCACAGGTCAATCTTAGATGCACCTAAAAGATCATTGCACTCTCTACATATCGAACCGCTCTCTGAATTCTGCCAGAGAAGGCACTGCCTGCAGATACCATCCTCTCAGAAAGTCCGTTCTGCACTATGTTGGAATTGAGCCTTTAGCTTGGCGGTACTTACCCTTTGGAACTCCCTCCCATTACATATCAGACACGCACTTCTCTACTGTCTTTTCAATGCTGGCTAAAGTTGCTCCACTTTCAACAACCCTTCTAAACTGAGACCTTTATCCCAGTCTGTACTGGATTTGGATTGATTTTATGTATGCACCACTCTTGTTTCACACTCTCTCACACACAGAGAGAGGGGTTTTTTTATTATATTCGCTTCAGGACACCTCATGGAATGAGGGCTTAAAATCTCACAGCAGACCATGAGGAAATATTGTTCTTGGATTACAGCACTCCTGCCTGCAAGTTGGGGAGTGACTAAATGCTCCCCCCTTGAAAAAAATACCCTTATATGTAGGAAGTGTCTGTAGAAGGATAGTGAAAGTCCTTCTCCTCAATATCTAGTGTTCCCTGTGCATAGGGTGGGATTCATTGCTGGTCCTACTCAGAGCAGACCCACTGAAGTTAACCAACATGACTAGCTTAGATTCATTAATTTCAATGGGTCTACTCTGAATAGGACTTAGTTGAATACTACCCATGAATTCCAACAGGCAACATCATAAGAACATAAGAAGAGCCTGCTGGATCAGGCCAGTGGCCCATCTAGTCCAGCATCCTGTTCTCACAGTGGCCAACCAGGTGCCTGGGGGAAGCCTGCAAGCAGGACCCGAGTGCAAGAACACTCTCCCCTCCTGAGGCTTCCGGCAACTGGTTTTCAGAAGCATGCTGCCTCTGACTAGGGTGGCAGAGCACAGCCATCATGGCTAGTAGCCATTGATAGCCCTGTCCTCCATGAATTTGTCTAATCTTCTTTTAAAGCCGTCCAAGCTGGTGGCCATTACTGCATCTTGTGGGAGCAAATTCCATAGTTTAACTATGCGCTGAGTAAAGAAGTACTTCCTTTTGCCTGTCCTGAATCTTCCAACATTCAGCTTCTTTGAATGTCCATGAGTTCTAGTATTATGATAGAGGGAGAAGAACTTTTCTCTATCCACTTTCTCTCCCCACACAAACATATTCTGAACTGGTCCAGTCCAGGGACATTTAATTGTAGGGCTGCTGTTTTGGACAATAGGCCTAAATGGCTGCCCACAAATGAGATGCTCATTATACTACCAGCCATGGATATATTTAGGGAGATTAAATTTAGAGGCTTCTCTCCACCACTAGCCCAATACTTAAAACAGCTTCAACATCCCAATAACCTCTTTCATGAAGGGGCGCAAGGAGAGAGGGCAACTTCTGGTGTGACCAGAGAATAAGCTAAAAGAGCCAGTTACAGTTCAGTAAATAATGCATTTGAATTGAACCTGTAAAACCTCTATTCAATTCTACTTGGTAAAAATGAGGTGCTGGTATTCACATCTGGATAAAAGTGCTGTGGGTGGCAGCACAAAATGATTGCCACAGGCAGCCAGAAAAGAGGTAGCAGTACTCCATACCAGTAAGTACCATCACACACACACACAAAGCCCAAAATATATTTATTTTCTACATTTGTGCTTCCCACTTTCAACACAACAATGTTCCCAAGGTGTCTTATGCTAAAAGTCTTTGGAAGGTTAGCTTTTGGAAAGACCTCTCTTAACCACCTGTTGGGTATGCTTTAAATTGGATTCCTACACTAAGCAGGGGGTTGGACTTGATGGCCTTTCCAACTCTATGATTGTAGCCTCAGGTTGCAAACTGGTAATTTTGGGAACATCACTGATTTTACATGCAAGCTAACAGAAGTGTTACATAAGCCTCTATGGTCTTCTTACTAAAATGAAAACAGTACATTTTACAGTGCCTTGCAAAAGTATTCAGACCCCTGACCAATGCTCTCATATTATTGAATTACAAATGGTACATTGTAATTTTGTTCTGTAGGATATTTTAGTTGAAACACTGAAACTCAAAATCAATTATTGTAAGGCGACATTGGTTTTATGTTGGGAAATGTTTGGAAGAAACATAAAAAACGGAAACATGTTACTTGCGTTAAGTATTCAACCCCTGTGCTGCGGAAGCTCCAAATCTACACAGATGAAAGAAAGTGCCTGTCGAGGACACAATGACCTTACCATTGGCCTCCTCCTGTGAACCATTAAAGTTGCTGTCGCATTGTCAGGATAATTGACAATGTCACTGTTGAAGGATCATTGGTCAGGCTGTGGATCTGAAGGAAAATGAAGACTAAAGAGCATTCTACAGAAGTGAGAGATAATGCAATACAAATGCATAGATTAGGAAAAGGGTACAAAATAATATCCAAGTGTTTGGATATTTATTTATTTATTTATTTAAAATACTTATACCCCGCCCTTCTTCTGAGGAACTCAGGGCAGCTCACAATTAAAACAATAAACAATCAGAACAACCAATATACATGTTAAAAACAATTAAAAATAGATTAAATCAAAATAGATAAAAACTATAACATTTTTAGTTAAAAGCCCGCCTAAATAAAACAGTCTTCACCTGGGCGCGAAAGGATGATAGCGAGGAAGCCAACCGAACCTCGCTAGGGAGGGAATTCCACAATCTAGGGGCAGCCATCGAAAAGGCCCTATTCTGTGTCTCTCAGCAAGAAGAACTTGGATATCCCAGTGAGTACAGTTGGATCAATAATCAGGAAGTGGAAGCTGCATCACACCACCCAGGCACTGCCAAGAAAAGACCTTCCCTCAAAACTCAGCACTCAAACAAGGAGAAGTCTTGTGAGAGAAGCCCCAGAGAGGCCAACAATCACTTTGAAGGAGCTACAGAGTTCAGTGGCTGGGAGTGGAGCAATGGTGCACCAGTCAACCAAATCAACACTGGCCTATAAGGGTGGGTGGCAAGAAAGAAGCAGTTACTCAAAAAGTACCATCTGAAAGCAAGTCTGGAGTTTGCCAGAAAGCATGAGAGTGCCCTAGCTGTGATGTGGGAAAAGGTTTTCTGGTCAGATGAGACCAGGAGAGAGCTTTTTGGCCAAAACTCAAAGCACTATGTGTGGCGCAAACCTAACACTGCCCTACAGTGAAGTATGGTGGTGGCAGCATCATGCTGTGGGGATGCTTCTCATCAGCAGGGACTGGGCATCTTGTTAAAATCGAAGGAAGAATCGATGGAGCAAAATACAGGGAAATACTGCAAGAGAACCTGCTGCAGTCCACTAAAAACCTGAAGCTTGGGAGGAAAATCACTTTTCAGCAGGACAATGATCCCAAGCGCAAGGCCAAAGAAACACTGGAGTGGCTCAAGAACAAAAAGATGAATATCCTACAGTGGCCCAGTCAAAGTCCTGATCTCAATCCCATTGAGAATCTGTGGTGCTCTTTGAAAATTGCGGTCCACAGACAACATCCAACCAACCTGAAAGACCTGGAGCAAATCTGCCAAGAGGAATGGGCCAAAATCCCTCCAACACTGTTTGCAAAGCTGGAACACACCTACCCCAAAAGACTTAAAGCTGTTAGTGCAGCGAAAGGTGGCTCTACCAAATATTAATGTGTCGGGGTTGAATACTTATGCAAGTAACATGTTTCAGTTTTTTATGTTTCTTACAAACATTTCCCAACATAAAACCAATGTCACATTACAGTAATTGATTTCAGTTTTTCAAAATAAAATATCCTACAGATTACAATGTACCATTTGTAATTCAGTAATATGAGAGCATTGGTCAGGGGTCTGAATACTTTTGCAAGGCACTGTATGTTTGCACTCCTATGATCTTATCATCTTGCTCCCTATCACTGGGCAAAGGTAGTTTGACAAATATTTTGCACTGTTTCTGGACACAGTAGCACAGGCTGAAACTTTGGCAGATGTCCAGAGGAAGAGAATCCCGGACTTGAGAGGCAGCCACCATAAATTCTTCTGTGTGCCCTTGCAGATCTATGAGAGGGCTTCTAATCAGTGGTGTGCTGGAGCACGTGGAGGTAGTCTGTTAGGTATACTAGATCCAACCTTATACTCCATTATAGTTAGTCACCAACCAGTCAGAGCAGGGACTGGAATCCTGCCACAATGTGCTTCTATGACCCACCCACAACAACAACTGGCATTTTGCACCAGCCAAAGCTTCTACACCGCTATCAAGGGGAGCCCTACATAAAGCACATTACAGTATGTGATGTTTTCTAGCCTGCAGTAAAGTATGCATGAACAAATTAAGGCAGATAATCTGCTTTCCGGCTTATCCAGCAGTTCTTTGTATCAAACTCCAAAGTTTATGACTTTGAGACCTGCTAGGGGGAGGGGGAAAGGGCTAATTACAGCTCAAGACATAATGTGACACAGGCTCTGCCTTTTAACTGGGGGTTACAAAAAGGTGAAGAGAAAAAGAAAAAAAGGGGGGGAAAGGACAACAAACGACGGGATTTTTCACATCCATGATAAATTCCCTGGAATTCACAGTACATAAAATTGGTTCTCGCGACTGCAGACTTTTGAGTGTATCCAAAATCCAGCCAGAAGGGCAGGTTTAGAAACAGCATTCCTACACGCACAATTGGTCTTCAAAAGAAATATCTACATATTATTGCCATTAAATGGAAGTAGAAAGGTCAGGGGCACCCAATAGAAAACAGGGGCCCAATCCTGTTCTTATAGATGCCAACAGGAACTTTTGGGGGGGGGGAGTAATTGTTATCCTCTTAACTTTGACTGTCCTGAACTTCTGCTTAAATAGTTTTATTGTTTTATCTGCAATGGGCACACAGACCTGCAAGAAAATTAGTTCTGAAAACACAGGAATCAAAAACTGATTCAAACATATCTTCATCCAAGTATTCAAAGCAATTATAAAACAAGTTATAGTAAAATGTTCCAAATCTCCAGAATTGTTTTTAAAAAATTAAACCTAATTCTCAATACAATTAACCAAACTGAGATCCTGATTATGCAAGGCTAATTAATCCTAATAGCAGCCTGTACTTAAATGAACTATTATTCAAGATGCAAAGGAAATGGAAGTGAAAAGACCTAAAAGCTACAGGTCAATGCAGTATGGATTCACGTTACAGAACATCTGAACAATTACTCTGAGGCCCTAATCCAGAATAGAAATTAGACATGCTTAAATCTATGGAATAAAGTCAAATTAGAATTCAAACAGTCTTAAGTATTTCATTTGCAAAAGGAGCCTACGTGTCCCTGTGTTTCTATGAATCAAGTCCTTACATTTAATAGATATTGACCAGGCAACCTGGAGAAAAGGAGACAGTCGGGTGCTAACCCAGAATGTGTGGCTCTGTGGTCCACAAACCAGTTAAACTAGAAAACCACAGCAGGCCAAAGCACTACTTGTTCAAACTCTAAACACACATACTGCTTGATTTTTTTGGTTTCGTTTTTAATACAGATAATAAAAGATCCAGATGAAGCAGCCTCACTTCATTGACTTATGTTGCATCCTGTTTTTTCTACTACGGCAAGTATTATTATTGGTGGTGGTGTTATTATTAACCTAATTCCAAGACATCTTCTTTGAGCAACGTTTATTAGGATTCAGTTATATGAGCCATGAGTATCAGAGTTGCAAAAGCAAACCTAACAATATTATGTTGTTAAAAAATACACAGCACCCGCTCTGGAAAGATTACAATCTATTTTACAATAGGATGTAACAAGTAAAACTATAATTAACAAATAAATGGCTGAGAGAAGAAATGGAGCGGGATAAGAGGGTTAAGGGGAAATGTGATTACAGCCACGAGCCATATGTGCCCACCTCCATGTTTTCAGCTCCTCTCTAATCCATTTAATTCACTTTGGGGTCTCCCTCCAAGTCCATTTACAGTTAGCAGCTGGATCATTCTCTCATTAAAAATAAATAAATCCTGAAGCCAACATGACCAAATTGTCTATTTATTTTTTTATTGTCTGTCTATAAGCTTATCTCTGGTAAACCATTTTCAGTCCTGGAGTTGAACATTTCTATTACTGAACATGAAATGCAGTTGATAACATTCCAGTGAAAGTACCGTAATATAATGGTGACTGGCGACTACACTTAGAGAAGCTGCACAAAAACAACAAACTACCAGCCGGCTTACTTCTGGAAAAGAACATACTGTGTTGTGACAGGCCTTGAAGGCAATCCAAACGTGGCTGGGTTTTTCTCCTGTGCCCTTCCTTCTCTGTTTTCCCTTTAATTCTTTTTAAGTGAAATTAGCAAGAGGACTTACAGCCTTGCAAAGAACAAATCCCCATAAAGCTACCAGTGGGAAACTGGGCCCAACTCATGGAACCATTTGCTCCTTTCTTCCTCTCGGTCACTAAACCATCCCACCTTTGAAAAACTAAAATCTCCAGCAGCAGCATCAGACTGCAAGCCTCTCTTTCATACCAAAGGAGGGCTTTTCCATTAGAACTGCAGCTCATGCCGGAAGCAGGCGCCACGAAACAGAAAGTGACCAAGTTATGTTTTGCAGAATTGACATACGAGGTCCAGACCAATGTCCTTCAGGTGAGAAAGACCCCATGAACTCTCCATTCGCCCTCCCCTTCAGCCAACCAATCCTGTTCTCTCCCTAAGGGCACTAAAATTGGACTGGCCTACTTCTTTTTCAATAAAGAAAGCAGCAGTTGAAATGAAGCATGGCGTGAGCTAACACGGGGGGGGGGGGAAATGCAGCAAGTGTCCTCAAAAGCAGAGAGGGAAAACAGCATCAGGATTAAAAACGACATGAACAAAGTTAGCTGAACAATTTACAGAACTGGTTTATGGCTAAGGTCCTGGTTTGTGTTCTCAAAAAGCAGGGCTGGCGGAACAGCAAAAGAAGAAACCCAAAGAGCAGAAAGAACTGAGGCATCTGAGTTGGTCCGAAGGGGAGAGAAAGGCAAGCTTGCTTTCTGGAAGGACTGGTGCTGGGAACCTGACTTGTACGCAGCTGGCAGATATGCTGGCCCAGAGTCCCTAGTGCAGAGGGTAGCCAGATTTATGTATGTGTATGTGGGGAAGTGCATGAAAGACACCTGGGCATGGCCAGTGGCACTCTCCCGACAAGGTATCTTGAACTCAGCAGCGCAAATCAAACTTCTTAAAGATCAAACCTAACTGGTACCAGCCCTATAGGGAAGATGGGGGCAAGCAATAATACCAAAACATCAGTCAGCAGCAGCTTGGATTTGAGTGCCTGAGTCTGCATCAGTCCCCTCTGTAGGATTGCATGGCACGTCCTGGGGCTCAGGCCTGATACTGAAACCAAACTCCAGGACTTGGCACTGGTGAGCCCTGGGAGAACAGGGGCAGACAGTCAATGGTCCACCAAGCTTGAGCAATAGGCTTGCTATGCAGGCCTCAGTTAGGGAAGGGAGGGCAAAGCAGGACCCAGGATCGAAGGCAAGAAAGTCCCAGCAAAGTGGTCCAGGAGAGTAATGGCTTGCTGCCTAAAGCTTCAGCTTGAATGCAGGATGGGCTGCAAGTTGAAGAGAATATCCTGCCCCCGTAGCCAAGAGTCCCCATGACATATTCCCTGCCGTACTGTATGTAACAGCCAGCAAGGTATTTTTGCCAAACTGTTTTTTACTGAACTATCCTTTGAACGTACAAAATATTGTTTGTATACCAAGTGACAGACTCACTCAATTGAAAAAACCCAAGAAGCAACAGAAAGAACCAACGGGAAACTTCCTGGGCCCCTGAAACTGTCTGCCTTTGCTGAAAGAAGGACCAAACATATAAATCAGACATCCTTATCTCAGCACCAACCATTTATTCATGGCTAATCTCCACCCTTCAAGGGTAAATCAAAAGCCACTCGCCAGGCAGCTAGTGATAAAGTTACACAGTGATTATGCTCCCAAGAGAATAAATAACTCCTAAGGAGATCGATCTGTGTATAACAGCAAGGAGGGAAAGACCACACACAATCTTCACCACTCTTTGCTTAAAATGCCAGAGAGTGGAAATGCTAAATATGAAGCAGCCGTTGGTGTCACTCACTGTCAGATGAGACAGAAAGCATTACAAAGAACAAAGGTGCTTGAAGCCATAACTATCCTTGCTGCACTGCTACATCCTTGATCTATGCTTGGGAAGATTCCTGCAGTCCAAAGTGGGAAAACAATGCAACCATCATTGGGAAAGTGTTAGGGAGAACTAGAGATAATAAAGAGGGAAAGACCAAGAGCAAAGAGCTATAAACTGGATGAAGCAAAAATGCAACATAATATGTAGCACAATCCAATGCAACTTTCCTGGAAGCAAGTCCCACAGGTTTCCCTTACTCCCTGGCAAATGTGCACAGAACTGAAACCTATCTCAATTTATACCCAAAGTCCAGCAGCGGAGGCATGAGATGGGTGAGAGTAAGGCAGGCCGATACTAGATGTGACTTTGTACGCTGTAGCTCAGGGTAACCAACATCACTGAACGATCCAGTCAAAGTTAAACACTTTTTAAGTTGCATTGGGTTTTGGGGAAATAATTTCACCACTTGCTTAATTCACCAACTGAAGTGATTAGGATTTAGAAATGGTGGAACTATGTAGGAAAAGCAGAGGGGCAGGATTCCATCCTACCCCCAACTTCCAGTGTTTTGGCAAAAGACGTTGAGCAGCCAGCACCAAAGTTTTTAAAACGTTATCAATATTATTTAATAAATACCTTTGAACATATTAGGCCAGTTGCATTTAGGCTTGCTTTTTTACATAGATCTACCATGTCACCCCCACCATTAAAGTTCCGATTACAGGGCTCCTTTTGGAGAAGGTAAGATGTTCCCGGAAACTTGCAATGACATGATTGGAGTGGGAAGGGAAAGGTTATATTCCCATCTGTCCAAATTGAGCCGCAGTCCCATTTCCGATGAAAGGGAAACGAGCTTTTCTATGGATCACAATTGGAGGTACATTGCACAGAAGGCAATCCATTAGACCAGCTGTCTACAGCAGCAAGATTGGCTGTTCCGTTTTGAAACAAGTGGGCCTATTGTTAAGTGATACATAAATACTATTCCACAACTTGGATGGCACTCTTTAAAACTGCAACGAGACCAGAGATCATAAATGTAAAGAGCTGATCCAGGTCTATTGACGTCAATGGAAGGGTTTCCATTAGATTCCACAGAAAGCTGGATAACGGCCAAGATAAATGATAAGAAGGGAATGGATAGTCGACTGCTTACACTATATCTTCTTTTTAAAAAAGACACACACTTTGGTAGACTAGAGTTTGAGTCTCAACGCCGGTCTATCAAATTCTTATTTCTGATGCTCTCAGCCTTGTACACTGCAAAATGCTTCCTACAGGGGCCTTGTGAAATTAATATGATGGAGGGTACTTTAGATATCTAAAACCACATACTCCATAAATGCTCAATCCAAGTCAAAATTACTTCTTGGGAAGTGACTAAAATATTACTACCATAGTTCGGACATTATGCATGCAATTCTTCTACTTTTCTATTTTCACTTTGTACTTCATCCTATTCGGTATACTCTTCTGGGCAGTACCATTACTTGTAAATAGATGAGGGCACAAATTGACAAACATACACATAAAGTGGATGTATTTGCACGTCTATTAACTTTTGAGTTGGGAGACACAAGTTACAATTCCCATTTCTAGGACGCAAGGGCTTTTACGAGTCAGAATCAATACATCGCCTAACATAGTTTCGGTGGATTCTAACTAGCACTGCACAGGTACCATTTGCAATACTTTGTAGTAATTTAAGGCTATTATGGACAGTGTACCTACCATGCAAATTGGGACTGAACAAATGGGGGCTGCAGGCCAGAGCACAGGACACAAGAGACCACATTACTTTTTTACTTATAACACTGACTTGCATTTCAAGAAGGCAGGAGAAAATGGCGGACGGCTCAAGTCTTCTAATTGAAAACAGCCCATACAAGTTTCAAACTTGCATGCGCACAAATGGATTCTTTGCAGAGAACTATTGTGTGTGTGTCAGCTGTATATTTGCTGATTCAACATGTACAGAAACTCCTATCTTTTTTAAGTGTGTTGTTTTCCCCCGTCCAACATGCATCGTAAAGGCACAAATGCCAGATTCAGCTACAGGTCTGCACCCCACTTGGGTATCATACCACTGAGAGTTTCCATACAAACACCTGAGCCTTGTACATCCAGAGTGTATTATATTATTATAATAATGAAATATCTTTGCAAAATTATATAATAATTGATAAGGATACTATGTTGTGTTATCAATGCAACATCTCTGTTCAATTATAAAACTTTGAGACCTTGGATTTTGGCTATTCCTACTGTTCCTCCAGATTATGAGCCTTTGCGGCACAGGATAATTCATTAAAAAAAATCTCAGTGGTCACCATAAGCTTCTGGCTCAGGTGGACTAACAATCATATTCATTATCAAACTAAAGAAACAGTAAACAAAGAAGATAATACAGCCCAAACCACACCCTGGTTAAACTTAAAAGCTAGAGTTTTAACACCACTTTATATCATGATTCTATGCACCCCCGTTCACTAGAAATAAGTTCTACTGAGACTGGTGAAATTTCCTCCTGTATAACTACATTTTAGCACCATAGTACCCGTGACATTGTAGTCCATGGGATTGAACTGGAAGCCTCTAGTACTTCAATTTAAGAAGCTTGGGTGCTGGGCTGCAAGACTACGGTTGTAAGCAAGCTTAAATCTGAGATCAGATAGACTTGCTCCCAGAAACGTACGTTTAGGATTGTAGCTTTAAGGAAATAAAGATGCTTGAACCAACACTGAGGTACAATCCCCAAATTCCCTCTTTTTTTTAAAAAAAGGGGGCGGAGGGCAGACAAATCCACTATCAAGTAAGCCACCACTGCTTTAAAAGTATGTTGTATTTCGACTGCTGTTTGTCATTCTCTTACAAAAAAATTAAATGTTGATTAAAAGACTATACTACCAGCAGATGCTTTATTGCCTCAACAAACAAAGCCATCTTTATATCATGGGAGCAGGCATGAGGCAACCAGGCAGTGATGAAATCTGAGTTCTTTACAATAGGAACAAACTTACCCTTGCCTCCATTTTAACTTATGGTCTCGCCACTGAGGATATCAACACAGGATCCACTGGAGATGTGGAGACTGGCATCCTAAGGAGTACACTGGTAATAACCAAACTCATCCCATAAGACATGGGAAGGGGCAGATTTTAAGCCAGCATGCAAGAGAAATAGATATCGAGTGCCTATCACCTATTGCCAGCTGTCACCACCAGTTGAGTGAGGCAGTTGCCGGTGAAATACGCAAAATGGGTGAGTGGGAAAGTGTGCGCCAACTGATTAAGACTAATACAGAACTAAGGCTGCAATCCTAAACATTTAAGAGAATGGGGCTTACTTCCAGTACACATCGTGGCGGCTGCTACTACACCACAGTAATTAACTGGTGTCTAATTTGGTTTCACTAAATGTAAAGAAAGGAAGCATTTTTATATACATTCATGCACACCTATATACATATATGCACCAGTCACTTCAGTGTTTAACTTCTTTACATCAACTGCTTCTTTTTCTTCTGTTGGAAAGGAGTCCAGTTAAAACATGTAAAGATATTAACCGCAATCTATTACCGCTTAAATTTGTCAATGGATTTTCATATCTCTTATTTGGTATAATAAGGCCACTGGAAAAAAACTGCAGTACAACTTAATTAAATATGCAGTCCTAATTCAGACTCTAAAAGAGGAAAAATTCAGACGCATTCCTCCATATTTCTGGACACAAATTTGCTCAGCTTAGCATCTCCCCATGCTGCTGAGAACACTTCTAGAAACTTCTTAAAGCACCTCAAATATGGAAACTTTTAAATAATAATTTTGAAACACCCCAGATTGCCATCAAGAGGCTCAGATATACAAAAAAGAAAGAAAACAGAAAGATGCAGAAATATGAATCATCCCAGCTACATATGTCTAATGGATCACTACATCACCTTTCAGTGTCTTAGGTTTCAGTATGGAAAGTCTGGCACAATCACCTTCCTTGATGAATCATGAGATGCAATCCTGTGAACTGAGCCAAAATCTTCCTCAAAACAAAAACTAGAGCTCAATTTAGGAAGATGAATCCAACTGTATTTGGAATCCAGGATGCTACTCTATCCAACAAAAGCAGCATTCCAGAAACCAGAATCCTCAAGCCCTGAGACAGATCCTATCACCTGCCAATAAACTGGGGTAAAGTTTGTGCTTGTGCCTGCATTTGTTTGTTTTATGTCCCACTAACATCTCATTAGGAAGCTCAACAGGCAGGCTGCAAGTGATGCCGGCTAACTTGACACAGCTCCCTCTGAACAGCTTGCTTAAGCAAGACGTTTGTGCAGGTGGCCATGGGCTATCAATTCCCATTTTGACTACGGAGATGCACTGAACAATACCCAGGGGAGCTGAAGGAGGACCTGCTCTCAAGAGGTCACGTCATTCATTCTCCAGCCCATTCCCCTACATTCAATCATGGTTAAGTTATACAGGCCCATTCACTTTCTACAAACCCCAGCGCGTTACCCGCCACCCCTGCCGGAGTTTGAAAAACCCACAGGTACCCGACTAGGCAGAACTCTGCACGTGAGCGGCCCGGTGCCGTTGGGCCCCTCGGCGATGGGGGCTGCGCCGTAGGGGCGCGCCGCAGCTCTTTACCTCATGTCTCCATAGGCCCCCGGGTAGCCCTCCATCCAGGGGGTGAGCTCCGTCTTGATGCAGCCGGCGGCCGGAGCGAAGGGCACCCTGCCCACCACGCCGCCTGGGTACCACACCTCGGACGGGAGATCGCCGCTTTCTTGCCCCGCCGGTCCTTGGCTTCGGCAGTAGCCGAAGGGGCTCGGGGCCGCGCCCTCGGCGGCTCCGCAGGGTCCGTAGAGCTGTCCTTCTTCGGCGAAGAAGGGGTGCCAACCCGGTCCGGGAGGGCCGCCATAGTGGGGCGCAAAGGCGGGCATTTCCCCGGGGCGCCGACACTGCGCGCCCCAGACGCCGCCGGCCGCATACTCCAGGGGGCTCTCCAGCTTGATGCGGCCGTGCGAGGCTAGCGCCAGCTGTATGTTATAGCAGTCGCGGCTCTGGAAGGCGCCCGCCGACGGCTCGTCCAGCTCCGGCGAGCCCTTGTAGAGGCTGAGGTGGCCGGGCACGTCCATGGCCAGCGCGCCCTCGCCGCCGCCGCCCTCCTGCTCGGCTTCGACGATCTTGCAGCCGCCCATCGTCAGGGGCCGAGCGTGCGCGCCAGGCAGGGCAAACATGCAGTCGCCGCGGGTCGTCACCAACTCGCCGCCGGCGCCGGGCGCATCGAGCGCTTCCACTGCCAGGCCCATGGAGGCGGAGACGGCTTTGCACAGCTCTTTGGCGCTCTCGCCCAAGTAGTCCTCCTTGTCCGGCGGCGCTTCTTCGCCGCCGCCGCCGCTGTGCGGCTCGCCTTCGGGCGGCTGCAAAAGACTACTCTCGCCCAGAATGTCTTTCAGGTCCCCGGGGCAGCTTTGGAAGGAGGGACCCAGCAGGGCCAGAGACGAGGGGCCAGATGACGCCGCCTGGGGAGGCTCCCTGCGGTCAGGCTGCAGCCCTTTGCTCGCCTGGGGCTGCTGCTCCAGCGGCAGGTAAGAGGGAGAGCCTGGCGGCTGCTGGGACGGCGGCTGCCGAGCGCTGGGCTCTTGCAAGCGGGCGCTGGGCTGACATTGCCCAGAGGAAGAGGAGCTGCCTGTCGCCGCCGCCTGGTGACTGGGACCGGCCTCGTCTCGCAGAGCGCCGGGCGCGGGACTCTGGAAAGCTTCGCGGACGCTCTGGAAGAGGCTCTGAAACGCTCCTCGGAAGGTCTTTCCCGGCGGCCGGGGATACACCCTGCCCAGGCCGACGTGCACCTCCATGCTCCCCTCGCTGCTGAGCTCGCGGGATCAGCCGGCGCCGCTCCTTCTCTGGCGCGGGGTACCTCCTGCGCTCGGAGCGCTCGCAAGCACAGCCCTTGGCTGGGGGACGGGGGGCAGCCGCAAGAACCGGGCGCTTCTACCAGCGGCCGCGGAGCGGGGCCATCCCTTCCGAGGCGAAAGGGAAACTCGAAAGCTGGCGCAAGTGCCGCCCTGGGCTGGGGAGAAGAGGCGGGCTGGGCTCGCGGCGCTACAAGTCCCTGCCTACCCCCCAAGCCAGCGCGCGCGCGCTTCCGAAGGGGCAAGAGCCCGGGAGCCGACCTGCGCTGCTCCCGCCGGATCAGCTGGGCCACTTGCACCGCCGGCGCGAGGGGACGAGGCGGGCAGGCTGCTCCGGCTGGCGCAGCGACAAGCTGACGTCTCTCTGGCAGGCAGCGCCCGGGTGAGACGAGGTTACCACCGAGCGCTGCTGGCTGGAGGCGAGAGTGCGCCGCGGACCAAGCACCGCCAGCCCTCCGCGCTCTCTGGCCCGCCGCGGTGTCCTCGGAGCTCCGCACTCTGCTAGCCGGCCAGGCGGACACTTTGCAAGGCACCTCGGCCGACCCTCCCCTTTTGGCCCCCGCCCGGCGAGGGGAAGGCGAGGAGGAGGAGGAGCGCCGAGGCCGGCAGCCCAATCAGCGCGCCCGGCGAGGCTGCCGTTCTGCGCTCGAGCCGAGGAGATCCCCAGCAGGAGGGGGGCCGGGGAAGAGAGAGAGCGGGACGAGCAACAAGTGCCGCCGGTGCTGCTGGGGGCGGCGAGAGCGCAGGAAAGTGCCCGGTCAGCCCCGCCGCTCGCTCGGCCTGGGTCGCCACGTGGCGCCGCCTCTCCTCGGCCCTCCGGCGGCTCTGAAAGCGGCGCGGCGGCGGGAAGACTCGGGTCCGGGTTTATGCTCTTCCCTTCGCCCGCCGCCGCCGCTCATCCCAGGCCGGGGAGGACAGGGGCTCCTCGCCGCGCCGACCCTGCCCGGCTTTCAGTAGGCAGCCGGAAGGCCTCGGGAGCTCCCGCGGGGCTCTAAGCCGAGGAGAAGGGGCAGGCGGCGCGAGGAGTGGCCGGACCGGAGCCGCGCAAGTCGGTCGGGGGACGGGCGCAAAGGGGGAAGCGCCGCGGCTTGTGGACCTTCTCCCCGGCGGCGCAGCCCAGCGCTGCCGCTCGCCGGCGCACGCCCGAAGGCAACTGTTTCAGGAGCCTGCACCCGAGGGAGCGCGGACTCGGCACGCGCGCGCGCAGGCAGGAGCAAAAGCCAGCAGTCCGGGATCCGGATCGGGAGATGGTTTGACATCGGGGGCAGCTCGAACTCAGGACTCTACCGGCGCTCAAGCGGGGGGCAGGGGCGGTAATAAACTCCAGCGGCCACCTGGGCCCACAGACGGCGCCACGCGCGCTGGGCCTTCCCCGCAAATCGGTGTGCCAGTTGCACTTCCAGGTAGCTGGTCCTCCGGCGCGCAATTTTTAACACTTTATTTGTGTGTGTGTTTTGCTGTGGCCTTATGACGTCATTGGCATCGGAGTAGCAGTCTGCATCCCCACCCCCATTTAAGCGTTCTGGGGGAAATTAAAGTAATATCAATAAATGAATAAAATCTGTTATAAGAAGAGAAAGATAGCTGTCGCTAAGGGCCCACTTGTGATCACCTGAAGACCCCTTTACCACCGCCTGGCCAGCCCTTTGCCCTCCAGATGCCCAGGGCTGATGGGACTTGTATGGGAATGGCCTTAGTTGAGAGGGTCAGTCCCCAATGGCAGCATCACCAGGAAGCTCTGGGAAGAGTCCCTGCCACTTCCAGTCAGTGTAGACAATATGGAGCGGGATGGGCCCATACCTGGAGGGCACCAAGCCGGTGAGGGCTGTGGCACAATGTAAGCCCCACCTGAAAGCCCCCGAAAGCAGCACTGGTCTTCTTCCCTGCGCCTGGAGTGCCCTCGTGTTGCGAGGCAAGGTGGTAGGTGAGCTCCACCAACCCAGCGCTTCAGTTGCAAATCTGGTGTGTGGTTGTTCAAACAAGTGGCACACCTTCTTGCCTCGCTGACACCACCTTTGGCCATCTAATGTGTACGTGTTCCCTTATACAGGCGAGCACCCCACAATGAAACTGATTTGAGAAGGGGTGCTCTTTTCAGACTGTGAGCACACGAGTCGCCTCAGGAAAGCGTTTGCTTTGGCCACACCTGGAGGGGAAACTCTCTTTGAAGCAGAGTTAAACAACACACATTTGAGCGGATCTCACCAGGTTTTACAGTCAAAAGGGGCAAGGTTTGACTCGTGTCTTGTACCCCCTTTTTATTGATTGATTGATTGATTGATTGATTGCATTTATATACTGCCTCATAGCCGAAGCTCTCTGAGCGGTTTACACCAATTAAAAACATTAAAAATAAGTATACAAATTTAAAATCATACCAAATTAAAACCCATAAAAACCGATAGGCAAGTTAAAAACATGCTATTCAAATGCTGGTTAAAAAATGCCTGGGAGAAGAGGAAAGTCTTGACCTGGTGCCGAAAAGATAACAGTGTTGGTGCTAGGTGGATCTCGTCAAGATCATTCCATAATTTGGGGGCCACCACTGAGAAGGCCCTCTCCCTTGTTGCCAGACTCCCAGCTTCCCTCGCAGTAGGCACCCAGAGGAGGGCCTTGGATGTTGAGCGTAGTGTATGGGTGGGTTCGTGTCAGGAGAAGCGTTCCATCAGGCATTGTCCTAAGCCGTGTAAGGCTTTATAGGTTAAAACCAGCACTTTTTCAGAAAAAAGAGGTGGAGACGCACGGAAAGCCGCAGAACCGCAATCGTGTCTCAACTCTCTGAGTATAGGCTCCTAAAGGACCTGCCAGATGTTGAACGCGAATGCCCAGCAGCGAGCACAGCCAATGGTTAACTTCTGGCCAGCTGGAGGTGCCCCGGCCCTGCCACCTGAGGACTGTTGAATGGGTCTTAGGGTTACAAAGAGACTTCATGGATAAATGCCATCTGCTACCCTGTGGCAAGATCTCACTGCCTTCCCTGCACAGAAACATATATGTAATAATCACTCATTGGCAGAACTTGGAAAAGTTACTTTTTTGAACTACAACTCCCATCAGCCCAATCCAGTGGCCATGCTGGCTGGGGCTGATGGGAGTTGTAGTTCAAAAATAACTTTTCCAAGCTCTGCTCATTGGGATACGTATTTGGACATATCGAATGCTTATATTACAGTACATGTTTTAAGTCAGGACTGAGGGATTATTTTTATTGTTAACGTGAGCAGACACTGTTGATATACTTGCAAAATAAAAAGTATGTGTGGGATCTGCTGCAGTCAAATCGATAAATTCTTAACTGTAGCCCTTACTGCCCCCCCCCCAAAAAACAGGGAATCCAGCAGGTGCAAGATACTGTTTTATACTTCAATACGGAAAGCAGGATTGGACCAATATGAAGGAGGTGTGAAAATTGGAGGGAGAAATATCAATAATTTAAGATATGCAGTTCTGGATGCCACACTTTAAGAAGGATGCAGACAAACTGGAACGGGTTCAGAGGAGGGCAACAAGGATGATCAGGGGTCTGGAAACAAAACCCTGTGAGGAGAGACTGGGCATGTTTAGCCTTGAGAAGAGAAGACTGGGGGGAGATATGATAGCACTGTTCAAGAACTTGAAAGGTGCCACACAGAGGAGGGCCGCGATCTCATCTCAGTTGTCTCAGAGTGCAGGACATGGAATAATGGGCTGAAGTTGTAGGATGCCAAATTTTGATTGAACATCAGGAAAAACTTCCTAACTGTTAGAGCAGTATGACAATGGCATCAATGGACTAGGGAGGTGGCAGGCTCTCTTACACTGGAGGCATTCAAGAAGCAGCAGGACAGGCACCTGTCAGGTATGCTTTAAGTTGGATTCCTGCACTGAGCAGGGGATTGGACTTAATGGCCTTGTAGGCCACTTCCAACTCTATGATTCTATGCTTGTGGTGCACATATAGTTGTAGTACACATATGGTTGTGGTACACATCTGCCCCCTGGTATAAAGGTGGAAAAATGTATGACATTGGTTCTCAACCTTTATGAGGATGGGATCTCCTTTGTAAGCTCAAAACCATTTGTGACCCCCCCCTGCTAATTGTAATTTTAATTGAATTGAGAAAACAGTGTGTGGCAAAATCGCATCTCCAAATATCCCTTTCCATTAAAAGCTCCCTGCAGACAGGGAGGTGTTGCTTTCTTTTCTTAATGCAAAGATTCATCAAATTGGGATCCCCCTCCTCCCTGACAGTCTGAAGATGTACAGTCCTGTCTCCCACCACCAGTGGGTTACAGTGTTGGGCTAAGCTCCAGGTTCAAATCCCCACCCAGCCATGAAGCCCACTGGGTGACCTTGGACCAGGCACAGTCTCTCAGCCTGATCCTATCCCATAGGGTTGGTGTAAGCATAAAATGGAAAGGGGGTGAATCATGTGCACCACCTTGAGCAACTTGGAGGAAAGGTGGGATATAAATGCAATAATAATTAAATAAATAAATACATTTCTGCTGCAATACCTGGATCCCAGTCTTAGCCAACCTGCTGAGCTTTTTTTCCTTTTAAGAACCAGCAGTGTGTTGGTGACAGGGATGCTAGATTGTGCACTGCAGGCAACAAGGTGCACAGATTGAGGAGGGGTTGATGCTTTTAGGCTTTGGGATGATAACGGATTACTTGGTTAGCGTGTACGTGGAGAATGAAAGCAGAGCAGAAGACAGATCAGTGCACGCACACAAACATACCTGCCCCTCTTATAAGCATCTGCAGGCAGGCATGCGTTTCTGCACGTGGGAGGGGGGAAGCCCTCAACTGCTGCACATCTTGGAGAGAGAGTTTGGGGGGGGGAGTGTAGGTGGAAGAAAGGAGGGATGCTGGCACACATACTGAGCCTCAGAAATGGGGGCGAGCAAGCCCTGCGCTTCCTCACTGCTTCTTGGCTCTGTCTGGGCTGAAGGTGAGATCTGGGCGGCCTCTCAAATGAGAATAATTTTTAAAAGGAGGTGTCAGTGAAGCAGGAGCCAAGAAAGGCAGGCAGGCTGGCTGCCAGGAAGGAAGGGGGAAAACAGCCTTTCCTTGCAGCCTCGCTTCTTTTCGCTTCCCGAAAAGCCCTGTCTCCTCGTTCTGAGCTGGGCGTCGTCAGCAGTGGCAGTGCGAGGAGATGGGAGTCGGCGACTGTAATCCCCTCTTCTTCCTGGTAGCTCCGCCCTCAGCCTCCTTCAGCATCTGCCACGTGTTTTATAGGCAGACACCTGCCCTTGGCGTACCTGAAAGACACTCTGCCGCTTCAGCAAAAGCCTTCCCCTCTGGTTTGGAACAAGGGGGAGGTGTCGTCTGCAGCAGCAGTGGGGAGCAGACAGCGTCCAGGGAGGGAAGACTTTTTAAAATAAATAAATAAATAATTCACTTATTTACTGTTCGCGGCCCCCACAGATTACTTCGAGGCCCCCCTGGGGGTCATGGCCCCCAGGTAAGGAACCACTGGACTAGAGGGATGGCAACCCTGTCTTAAGTGGTGCCCAGGACCTGGTGCAACATGTAAGTATTTTTGAATCAGTGAGGAACAGTAACCGTATTACCATTAAATTAAATGTAAAAGTAGATGGACAATTGCCAACAGAAATTCAACACAGCCACATTTTATTTCAGAAGAGGAAACTTTGCAAAAATTAGGGGACTGATAAAGAGGAAGTGACCTTGAGAAGTCCTGGCTCTCAGCCACCTCCACAGCAGTCTGAATTTCACCTCCAGGACTTCACCGCTTCTTTTCCTGAGTCATTGGTGCCAATGTAAACCATGACCACTGACTCCACCCCATCAACCAGGCTATCTAAGCGATGTGAAATGTCCACAACCTTTGTCTCACGCAGGCAAGTCTGAGTTTGGTCTGTACACCCATCACAAACCCAGCTATCTACTTTTGTTGTTTTCAGAAACTGGTTCAGTTCTGGTGTATAATGGGAACAAAGCAAGGGAGCTATCAAACACCTCTTTTCTCCGTTCACTATTTTAAAAATACTATTAAATTTGTGATTTGTTAATATTTATTTTAATATTTTTAGCTTGCTTTTCTAAAAGCAGCTTACAAGACAAAGAACAATATAGCATCATTCAAGAAACTATGAATGGAGTTGCAGCTGGAGTGAAAAGCTGCTCTTTTTTCATGCCCATCTTTTTCATGCATCTTGTGCTTATTTAAACGTTATCAATTCATCATTGGATTAGAGGCATGTCAACTACGTACCATCTTGCCATTTCCAGCACTGAAACACACATCCCTCATTAGGTGTCGATTTTTTTCTTGAACGGAATTTTCTGTTTTCCATACTCAATGATGCTGGCCCTCTGGAATCAAAAGTATTCCCTCTGGTCTATTGTATCTGGGCTTTGATGTTGGGCAGTGGTGTTGTCCTTATTCTGCAAAAGCTAAAATGTGGCAGGTACACAGCACAGAACCATTCACTTACAAAAAGACTCAGCTCAGACCTCAATTCAGCATTTAGGAAAAAACCCACTTTGGAGGCTAGCTGATCCACCTCAATTCCAAATCCAAACCCTGATTTGGGAAAATCATGCCTCCCAATTGACTAGCATGAAGAAATTAACAAATGGTGTAAGTTTTACTCCCTTTTGACAGAACCAAATGAAACTGGCAGAGACAGTAACCCTTTTTAGAGTGGAGGAAGTCTGCCAAATTCCAGAAAAATGAGTCCAGGGGTTTTTATATATAAATTTTGAGATATTTTTTTTAAAAAGGAAGCATCTGTAACATTGTGTGCTTTTGTTTGTTTGTTTGTTTGTTTGTTTGTTTGCAAATCTGAATGAAATCTGAAGGCACCGTAGCCCCTTCTGAAGGGGATGAACAAGGCCAAGGATCACTGCTGTGGCAAGGGCAGCCTGTACAGCTTCCACACTAAGTCCAAGGGCACCCACACTTAGACTGCAGCTACAGTCATCTCATCTCTTGATTACCAACCTGTGTGAGTCACTGGGGCCAAGCTATCCCAATCCAGGAGCCATCATAGCTGGCAAAAGGTGCTTCCAGCCACTCTGCACAATGAGGGCTCCAGGAGCCCCACTAAGCTACATATCTGTTCTCTCAGAGAGAGTGCAACCCCATCCAGAACAGATAAATACATCTAATTCCTGGATCCGAGAGCAGATTCAACTGGCCTTCAGTCTTACAGCACCCACTACCATGCTGTTTGTGTGTTGAACCACTGCTTATGTACACAGACGGACAACTGGAGGAACGCCCTACCGATTTATTTATTTATCTATTCATTTATTTATTGTATATGTATACCGCCCCATAGTCGAAGCTCTCTGGGTGGTTTACAGCAACTAAAAACATCAAAAACAAATATACAAGTTAAAACACATATTTTAAAAACAATTTAAAACACAATTTAAAACAATATAAAAACAATTTAAAACACATGCTAAAATACCTGGGAGAAGAGGAAAGTCTTGACCTGGCGCCGAAAAGATAACAGTGTTGGCACCAGGCGCACCTCGTCAGGGAGATCATTCCATAATTTGGGGGCCACCACCCTTCAAGCTTCCCTTGGAGGAGGCACCTGGAGGAGGGCCATTGATCTTGAACATAGTGTATGGATGGGTTCGTATCGGGAGAGGTGTTCCATGAGGTATTGTGGTCCCAAGCCGTGTAAGGCTTTATAGGTCAAAACTAGCACCTTGAATTGAGCTCGGAAACATAAAGGCAGCCAATGCAAGTGGGCCAGAATCAGTTTTATATGTTCAGACCGTCTGGTCCCTGTTACCAATCTGGCCGCACAAGCTGCAGTTTCCGAACCGTCTTCAAAGGCAGCCCCACATAGAGTGCATTGCAGTAATCTAATTTGGAGGTTACCAGTGCATGGACAACTGAAGCCAGGTCAGTGGCATCACTACCGGGATGCGGAGGGTGCGGCCCGCACCCGGGTGTCACCATGAGGGGGGTGACACCCAGAGCCACCCCGGCCTGCACCGTTGCCTGGCAAGGCTGCTCCAACTCCTCCTTGGAGGCGGGCGGGCGAGACCGGGAGCAGCATCGGCAGGGCGAGGGAGGCGCGCTGGCGTTCCCAGGCCTTCTCTGGCTGGGTGCCTCTCCGGCGCACGCCCTCCCAGGGGCATGGACGGGGTGGCTGGCCTCAAGTGTGTGCGCATGCGCGCATGCACGCAAGCCCAGCCACCTTGTCCATGCCCCTGGGAGGGCGCGCACCAGAGGTCCGCACCCCCCCGCATTTCCGCTAGTGACGCCGCTGAGCCAGGTCATCCCTGTCCAGATAGGGGTATAGCTGGGCCACCAACCGAAGTTGGTAGAAGGCACTCTGTGCCACCAAGGCTACCTGAGCCTCAAGTGACACAGATGGTTCTAGGAGAACCCCCAAGCTACAAACCTGCTCCTTCAGGGGGAGTGCAACCCCATCCAGGACCGGTTGGACATACACCATCTGGTCAGAAGAACCACCCACTAGCAGCATCTCAGTCTTGTCTGGATTGAGCCTCAGTTTATTAGCCCTCATCCAGTCCATTGTTGTAGCCAGGCACCGGTTCAGCACATTGACAGCCTCACCTGAAGAAGATGAAAAGGAGAAATAGAGCTGCATGTCATCAGCATACTGATGGGAACGCACTCCAAAGCTGCGGATGACCACCCAACGGTTTCATGTAGACGTTGAACAGCATGGGGGACAGAACTGACCCCTGCGGAACCCCATACTGGAGAATCCAGGGCAATGTTCCCCAAGCACCACCTTATGGAGGTGACCTACCAAGTAGGAGCGGAACCACCGCCATGCAGTACCTCCCACTCCCAACTCAGCTAGTCTTTCCAGAAAGATACTATGGTCGATGGTATTGAAAGCCGCTGAGAGATCAAAGAGAATCAACAGAGTCACACTCCCCCTGTCTCTCTCCCAACAAAGGTCATCATGCAGGGCGACCAAGGCTGTTTCCGTGCCAAAACCAGGCCTGAAACCCAACTGAAATGGATCCAGATAATCAGTCTCATCCAAGACTGTCTGGAGCTGGCCTGCAACCACTCGTTCCAGGACCTTGCCCAGCAATGGAACATTTGCTACCTGCCTATATTTATTAAGGTTTTCTGGGTCCAGGGAGGGCCTCTTCAGGAGTGGTCTCACTACTGCCTCTTTCAGGCAGCCAGGGACCATCCCCTCTTGCAGAGAGGCACTAATCACTTCCCTGGCCCAGCCAGCTGTTCCATCCCTGCTAGCTTTTATTAGCCAAAAAGGGCAAGGATCCAGCACAGAAGTGGTTGCATGAACCTGTCCAAGCACCTTGTCAACGTCCTCAAGCTGCACCAACTGAAACTCATCCAAGAAATCGGGACAAGGCTGTGCTCTGGATCCCTTGCTTGATTCACCTGCTATAACACTGGAGTCTAAGTCCTGGTGGATGCTAAAGATTTTATCCTGGAAGTGCCTAGCAAATTCATTACAGCGGGCCTCAGGTGGTTCTACCATGTCCCTGGGGCCAGAGTGTAATAGCCCCCTGATAATTCTGAAGAGCTCCGCTGGCCGGCAGATTGATGATTCGATAGTGGCAGCAAAATATTGTTTTTTTGCTGCCCTCACTGCCCCTAAATACAACTACCTAGGTGTATTTAGTTATTATTTATTAAATTTATATCCCACTTTTCCTTCCCAAGGAGCCCAGGGCAGCGAACAAGCAGCAATAAAACAATAAGCACATCTTAAAAACAAAACATCCTCAAACGTCTCAAGATGTTAAGGATCTCCTCCATCCTGGATGCAGTTCAGTAATAAATATTTTATGTAAACTGCTTAGAATTTTTTTGCTGATTAAGTGGTACATAAATCTTCTCAAATAAATAAATAAGGGCTATTCAGTAGTGATCCTTGCCATGCTGGCTTCAGGAAGGGACTCTGAGAAACTGTGGGAAGGCTCTTGATGGGGGGTTGAGGTAGCCTGATGCACTCCAGAGCATTCTCCTTGGTCACTCAGCCTCCCGGACTTTGGGGGCCAGGTCTCCCCCAGGGTGCACAAGTGCAGCTGGGTGTTGCTGGCAGTGTGCATCGGGAGGAGTGTTGGGGGGCCGAGCCACAGACCATGTGGAACCAAAGCTGTTCCACCAGGCCAGGACTCCTTCTGCAGCCCTGTGAGCCTGGTTGTCTTTGACTGGTTGTTGGAGGCATGAGAGAAATCCCGCATGAGGCGCACTTGCTGCCTGCAGCTACGACCTGTGGAGCTTGCAGTCTGGGCCTGAGTCTTGGCAATGCCATCTCTTGGGAGCCCCCACGTGCCTTGCACAGTCCCCCACTCGTCTCTCCTCGGGCTCAAATCCCCATCTCTGGGTTCTAGTTTCCATGTTCTATGTCTTGCAGCACGAGATCTGTCAGAATCTGGGCACAATGCCCCCCCGTGTTATTGTGATGCACCGAACGTATTTGTGGATCATCACAACGCCATTGGTTGCTATAGACTATTCCCCAGCCAGGCTGTGTGGGCAAAGGACAGGGCAGCATATCCCTGGCCTGTCTGCAGCCTGTTGCAGCCGTGGATAAAAGATCGCTCTGCTCTGCCCACTCCGTCCCCCAGCATGATATGCCATCTTGCTATTATTTTAAAATGATGTCCAATTAAATTAATAAATGTTGCTATCTTAAAAAATAGCAGGAAGAAAGGCTATGATGATGATGGAACTAGCAAGAGCTACCCACCACTCTTCTGCTTTGCTGGGAACTGCCAGACCTTTTGGAAACTGACATCTCCCCTGTGCCCCCCCCCCCAGCTCCCAAGCAATGTTGAGCACCTTGAGCATAAATCATAAATCTGGCTGAGGGTGAGTTTAATGATAGCTGAAGAGGTCTGGACAGAGAACTGGAGACACTAAAGATGCTGGCAAAGTTCTCCTGAGGCCGACTCAGGACAGAGCTTTGCGGGAATCTCATAACGTCCAGCTCAGACCAAGAGCTGACCTTGTTTAGAATCTCACCAGAGAAGAAGGCCAAGCCCCCTCCCTCACATCGCCAGCCTTCACTAACCCTTAAAACAGATTTTCCTCTGGTAGAGGTGGGTGGGGGTGGGCAGGAGCAGCTCAGGAATGTGGCAAATTGACAGGTGGGAAAGCTTTTGACCCTCTTGTTCCCATGTGATGGGATTATGGGAGATGCATTTCCCCTGCAATTGCCTGTGTGTTGGGGGAGGAGAGACTGGAGTCAGGAGAAAACCCTCCATTTGTGCTTTCACCATTGCTGCCACCGCTGTCGCTGGTTGAAGGGAGAGGATTGTGTGCATTTGGGAGGAGGGGTGGCTTTTGATGATGATGAGGAGGAGGAGGGCAATAAGAGATGGGTAATTTTTTCTAAGCCACCAAGAGTGGCTCAGAAGAAAACACCAAAGATCTTCTGATAATCCCCCAAGAAGATCCCAGATAATTTCTGAGGTAATCTAACGTAAATTCCCCTATCTCTCAAAAACTGCCCAGACCACTGTTTCCCCAGACCTTCGTGGATTCTGAGCATCCAAATCAATGACTGCCCAGACACAGGTTTTCCATTCTGTTCCCTAAAGCTTCTATGGGCAGAGACAGCAACCTCATTCTAGCCCCAACATTGTTCCTTTCAGCAGCCAATGTGCTGCAGTGTTTTAAGTGATCAATTAAACTTGTTAGCAAAAATGTAATTATTTAAATTATTCAGTAAATTATCAATATTACAGCAAATAATAATGTGCTTCAACACATTGTCACCTCAATCCAACCAAATTTGGAGTATTTTACTCCAATTCTGGAAGACTGTATTATACGCTTGTAGGTTTGTTGTTGTTGTTGTTATGTGCCTCCAAGTCGACTACGACTTATGGCGACCCTATGAATCAGCGACCTCCAAGAGCATCTGTCATGAACCACCCTGTTCAGATCTTGTAAGTTGTAGGTTTTAAATATCCTATATTCCAATTTCTCTTTATCTAATGAGATATATCTGTTTAAGGAATAACACACAAATATCACTTCTACATTTTAATTGATGGTACATTTTCCCACACTCTATTTTTTAATGTAGAAAAAGAGTGCATTAATAATGGAGTATTTTCTAATGGTTTGAAATAATTAAGTGCAAAACACTACCTCTTAGGCATCTTACTTTTATTTTATTAGGCATGTTTTGGGGGGAAATGTTTAAATAATGTTAACTGCTGCCATATTTTTGGTGTTTTGAAATTGTTTAAGGTAGAGATCTAATTAAAGCATGTGTGTGTGTTTAAATTTATTTTGCATGTATGTACATGTATTTAAGTTGTTCATATCTACTATATTTAATTTGTACAGAGAAATAAATAATCCTATATTACTTCTTTTTTTAAAAAAAACTCTTGCTGATTATTAACAAATAAAACATTCATTTAGTTTTCTGCTTTGTGCCAAGTACTATTAAGTATCCTGATGTTATTTGTTTAGGATACATTTGTTTATTAATTCTGATTATTCCCTTTATTTTACCAATAATCTGTGCCCAAGATTATTGTATCAAATCTCCTTTAATATGACTGTATCACCAGCAGGAACCCAGGGACTGAATTTTAAGAGTACGGGAGAGACATCATGTCCCTTGGGGTACACACTCATTTTTTTGCCCTACTCGCATCCCTGATCAAACACATTTTTAAGTGCTGCAACAACTTATGAACAGAGGCAATGACATGAAGAGTGTGTAGACAATGGGGAGTGCTCTCTTGTATCAGACCACCTTTACCTGTCTAGGTGGGGTGGGTGGGTGAACCACTATTGCCTATTAGTAGTTTGCCAAGAACTTCAAC
Organism: Rhineura floridana; assembly: GCF_030035675.1. Taxonomy (NCBI): domain Eukaryota; kingdom Metazoa; phylum Chordata; class Lepidosauria; order Squamata; family Rhineuridae; genus Rhineura; species Rhineura floridana. The sequence continues at coordinate 1,527,416 of NC_084495.1, forward strand.
AGCCAATTTATGCTGATGAAGCAATTGATCCATGCTCAAACTCCTATATTCCATTGGGTGAGATGTCTGTCTGTCTGCACTGTGATCCAGTAAATTCTGTGGGAAGAGAGCATTGCCTTCGGCTTCCCAAAGGAGACCCCACAAGATGATTAAGGAGTTTTTTTTATGGCCATAAGATTTATAAACACATGGTCTAATTTTATATGTTGTATCTATGACTCTTTTATAGATTCATAGATACAACATGCCAACTCGGGTTCTGTTGTTTACATTTAGGCACAATCTGTATGCCAGAATCCATTCTTGCTTAAGATTAGGCCCACTTTTCGCTTTGATTTTTAAAATGAGGTAGGATTTGACTGCAGAATCCACACTGAAATGGGAATGCAAATCTAACAAAATATTTGTGGCTTTTTAAAAAAAATCCAGACAGAGAACAAGCAAGCAAGAAATTTTTAAATTTTAAAAATCCCCCACATAGCTCAACTGAAATGTATCTGAAGGGTGAATTTAATTGGAGGGGAATAGTTTCTTTTTGCTTTCTACCAACAATTAAGATACAGATTAACAAATTATTATGATTTTTATTAACTTTGGGCTGTATCAAAAGAGGGTTAGGAAGTCCATGCAACCTCCTCTGCAGAGGAGAGTCCTCTAATTTGAAGGACTTTCAGAAGACTGTCTTCTATTTGAAGGTGACCTTTATTTGAAGGGCAATCTGGTCTAAGTCCAGCTTGCAGATAAGGACCCCAAGAAGGAACAGCACCAAGGACCTTGAATTTGCCCATCAGCAACACGTGGACAACAGACTGAGCAGGCACATCGGTCCTGCAGTTTCCCCCAGTATGGTCGTATACTGTATAGCGTATTTCTATTTAAATTGTAGTGACTGTTTCTATTTGCATCTATACATATAAATTAGCCTATGCAAATTGTATGCATCTGAGTGCCCTCTCGTTTGGTGATGCATTGCCTCTGGAGAAGGAGATGTTTGTTTTATAATGCTGAGTAGAGCCCAATAAGGAATGAGCTGGCCCCTAAAAGTCTAGCTCCCACTATCTGCTTCACTACAGGAAATCCCTCCTATTTGATACCACTCTCACAGTAATCAGTTGGCTTCACTTTCCCCCCCTGCTTATAAGGTGAACTCAGCTACCTTCCTGCTTCTGCCGCATTGATAGATTTGTTCCTCATAGCCAAATTGAAAGGTCTCTTCTTTCAGACCACAAGAGGGAGCCCACAAAGTAGGAACTTTTGAAACAGCTGGAAGTGAATGTGACTTCCCTGTAGCTTGGAAGAGATTTATAAGACAGCTCTCTCGAACTCCCTGCATCCAGATGGCGAGATGTTCCCAACAGTATCTGAGGGGTTCTGAACTTCCGTTTACCTGTGGGCTCTTTATTTCTTCCTACCACAACTTCCCCAAGTCGATCATCCCAAAACTCTGTCCCATCTTGCTGGTGTCCCTTCCTTACTTCTCAAAAGCAGTAACTAAATATTTTAGGGTAAATATTTTTGTCACTGGGGGAAGAGGGGAGGTTGAAAGGGAGAGAGATGTTGTGTATATCCCAAGAACAAATGTCATTTTCACCAACAATATTTTGTTACATATCTTTGATGAGGAACATTCTAAATTATTATCCAAAGAACTGTTGATATAGCTTTTGCGGTGAAATTGCAACCTCTCCCTGCTTTAATTCCCTTTGGAATATAGCTATAATGGAAAAACTCACTCATGAGCTGAAACTTAGACAACAGCAAGGAGGCCCTGATCCATTTAATCTGGTTTGGCATGCATTTACAGACTACACTTTGCAGGTCACATTTGCAAGCCATCCATCTTCAGAGCCATGGCAAATCTGGAAACATTTGTAACAGCATTATTGTCTTTCTAGGATGCCAGACTGGATTGGTCACTTATTATCGACCCATTTAGTACTTTAGATTCTATGCTTTTCTGTCAAACTTTGCAGCATATGCCTTAAGTTCCCTGTTATGATTTTGTTTTTCTGTTGACAATAATTCTTTATGGTGTCTTCTGATGTATGGCACTGATACTTAACACTGTTTCTTTTTGTGAGACACCTGTAACAAAAGAAAGGAAAATGCAATTAATAAAAAATGTATACAAAAAGAAGGAAGAAAAGGAAGGAAGGAAGAGAAAAGGGGAGCACTTACAGAAGTCAACAGGAGTCCAGATGGTACAACCCATCCAAAATACTTGAGGGACTAGAAGCCTGAAGAGACTTGATGTTGGTACCAACTCAGTGCACTACAGTACTGCAGGAAAGAGAAGGAATGTAAGAGAGAGATTTACCAAGTGAGGGATAGCTTGAGTGTAATTGTTAATTGTAATGAAGAAACCCAAGGACAGACAGATTTGAGACATGACAACGAGTTTGAACACTGAGCTGAGCAGGTGTGCAGGTCTCAGCTGGACCAGAGTAAAGGCCCATCTAGGACAACACTCTTGTCTCCAGTGGTGGCCAATTGGAAGCCCACACAAGCAGGGGCATAGTGGAGCAAGCTGCCCATCTGTCCTCTGCAGCTGGTAATCAGAAGTACATATCCAGGTCATGTCACCCATTTTTTCCTGACTCCTTTTTAACAGGGGGGAATGGCAGGTCAGTGATATCTATGTGTTTCCTAGTAGTTTGTTGGCTACTATGGCTAATAGCCATTGAAAGATATGTGCATTTGCCATCCTCATGCATGTCCACCAAAGGGTGGGCAATACTGTGGGGAGCAGAAAGTTGAAACAACAGAACTGAAATGGGAGTGGCATCGCATCGTGTGGACAGGGAAGTCATTTGGATTTTTTGTGGCTCAAACGTCTTCTCAGCTGACCTGGTTGAAAGGGAGGGGAGGGTGGGAAGAGGTGACTCATCCATGACGGAACCAAAAATTATGGGGGGCTGTGTGATTAGCAGGGGTCCCTGTGCTTTAGGAGTGGGGATTTCAGCAGGTGTAGGGAGTTGCAGGGGTGAGATGGAACGATGGCACAGGAGGGTCCATCAAGCTAAGCCTTCCTACTGAGTCCCTTGTTGCAGAAGCTCTTTTTGTTTATTTGTTTTAAAGGTCCTCTCATTGTGCACACTGTGGCAATGATCACGGCTGTGAACACACTAGTTGCTTACAGCAAAGCGCTTCTATTGGCCACACCTGGAGGGCGAACAGGTTGACCTGCTGATCAGCCGTGAAATCTCTTTGAAGCAATTTTTTTCAAACATGCACTCCAGGTGCTCCCTCCAGGTTTTACAGCAAAAGGGGCGGGGTTTGATTAGCATTGTGTGCCCCCGTTTTCAGAAGAGAGAGGTGGAGACGCACCAGAACCGGCAGAATAGGAGGTGCGCCAGTTCCCAGAACCTCTGGCTGGGAACAGGCCCAGCTATGGCTTGAGCCCCTCATAAGGATTTTTGCCCTTGGAAATACTGGAGGGGACTCACAGTGGTCATCCATTCCAACCTCCATACTCATAACAATGTTGTTAATGTTTGTTTCAGATGTTTGGATCCTTCAGGCAAAAGGTGGGCTACAACTCGGTACAAAAACCTCTCTGAATTCCAGCTGCTAGGGATGCTTGATGGGGGAGGGCCGGTGTCTTCATCCGTGGCTTGCATCTGGCCAGGCCTCCTAGAATGAGGTTGCTGCACCAAGTGGCTTATTGGTCTGGTCCACCTGCAGGGTTCTTCTTAAGTCTCCTTGGTCTAAAAGTATTTTGCACCTCCTGCATTTACAACCAACCCCGGCATGACTAAGAATCCTAATCTACAAATGAAAAAAATTAGCTGGGGAAAAATAGACTTTTTTTCTCTTGCCTCCATAGTCCCATCTGTTCCCTTAAAATATCCAGTTGGGCAGGAATCCAGCAAAGCTCTTAAGCACGTGCTTAAATTTCAGCCTGAGAGAAATCCCACTGACTTCAAAATGGGAAAATTATTTTTCCCCCTTTCCCTCTGGCAATCCTCTGGTTTCATGATGTTTCTGACAAATGACACATCTGTCTCCAGTTTACAAGCCTGGCCTAGCCGGAGTCTCCTGACGTGTTTGAGACAATGACTGCTGGTGACCTCATGCAACAGGCTAGAGTTAGTGTGATGAAGGATGCTGGCTACAATGGGGTGATATTTTAAGAGCACAATTATTTTTACTTTAGCCATGCCTTTCCTTTCTGACTGAAGCAAAGGGGGGCACATTAGATCGTGATATGAGGGAATTCAAGGGCAACCGCTGATACTGATACTGATACCACTGCTTTTTAAAAAAGTTGTTAATAAGAATAAGAATAAAATTTTATTTAATTAGTCGCCCATCTGTCCGCCTAAACGGACACTCTGGGCAAACTTTCCCTAGCCCTTTTAGAAGATAATAAGCTATTATTTTTCCTTGGACACTACTTTAGGGATGGTGGTTAGGAACAGCATGAAGAGAACGTGAGATCTGATATTGGAGGGAGGAGGGAAGAGTTGGAGCTGGTGTTAGGATCGGGGTGGGGGAATAGGCAGGGGGTTGCGAGGAAGAAGGTGGAAAGTGTGGTGTTGGCAATGGCAACCACTGGCTTCCTCAGGCATCTGAAGGAGACTCACAAAAGTAGGTCTCTCACTGCCTTTCTTGCAGAACACACAGCATGAACTCCAGAAAGGAGGTCTAATTTCTCCTAATTCTGCTACCAATAAAACAAGGTTGTTGATGTATAAAACCTTTTATCGGATGCTGATGCGGCGGCAGGACCTGCTTTAGGGCATTGGACAAAAGTGTAACGAAGTGCTTTTGCCCCTAGCAAAGCAGGTTGGGGGTCTCTGGGAAACAAAAGCTCAGGCACAGACTGCCAGACTATGTGCAGCTTTTGCCATTGAACCTGCTGCATGCCTAGCTCTCTGCGAGATGGAGAAAGCAGGTGATCATTACAGAGAGGAAAAGGAAAGAGAGAGAGAGAGAGAGACGCTGCTCAGTTTGAGGGTTGACTTAGTATGGTCATGTGATGCTTTGCCGAGGCAATACTGCAGCTTGTTATTTGGCTGCAGGTAGGTCAAGGGAGGATGGGGCTTCTGCAGGCAACTGAGGACCAGATTTGGGCTGCCAGGGGGCATCTGCACGACACTGGCCCCTTGCTGTGATCTTGGCGCTCTCTCTCTCTCTCTCTCTCTCTCTCTGTGAGTGTGTGTGTGTGTGTTGGGGCTGTACTGATAAGTTTGGCTAGAAAACCAAACCAGCCATTTGCAGAAAGTGAGCAGGTGGGTTGGAGTAGTAGCAGTCATAAAATCCACTGTGTCGATATGGATAGAATAACCCTGGGCTACTTTGGCCTATATATCCTCAGCCATCCACCAATAATACAGGGATAATAATGGTTGGCCCCTTGCTGGATTGTCACCTTGTAGTGGTGAGTGGGCTTGCATGTTCCATTGAACCCTGTGAGCGATGCCGTCGGGAGTCATGTACTCCCAGCAGGGTCACCCATGGCGGTAAGGTCAAGGGAGAGGAAAAATTTGCCAGTGGTGACTTTGGAATGGTATAGACATGCAGTTTCAAATGTTTGCTTTTCCGGTAATTCCTCCTGCTGCGGCTAAGTAAACTGTAGAAGAAAAAGGAAATGCCAAAGAACAGTAATGTTTTAAGACCACTGAAATGCCAAATGGACACAGGCTTTGGCTGAAATACCTATTCAGATTCCGCTCCCGCCCAGATTGGGAGTTTGGAGCATCAATTTTTAAAATATTTGCTCCCTTGGAGAGTAGGGTTGCCAGGTCAGAAGCATCCCAAAACCTGAGATTTCAGGGGTGGGACCGTAGGCCCAAGTGATGTCATTAAGCACGATATGTTAAGCATCAACCACAGCTGCTTGGAGCATACTACTCAAATAGCATTCTCTGATTGGAAATTAAGACAGAAATCTTAGCTAAATGAGGGTGTTCCCAGGTCCAGCGGAAGTGACAAGATTATTCCTTCTCACCTGCTTAGACAGCTTGGGTAAGGAACATTTAATCTAGCCTACTTGCTTCTAGCAAGAAGGTTTAAGTGCCCTCAGGTCAGGCCAGCCACCAGAAGGTCACTGTTGGAAGAAAGGAGCCTAGTGTTGTGGAGATGTTAGATGGGAGCAACCAGGAGTAAAGATGGATGCCCCTGAAGGCGGCAATTCTAAACACACTTACTAAGGGATTAAGCCCCATAGAACGCAACAGGACTTAGTTCTGAGTAGATATGGTTAGGACTGTGCTGTTGGTAAGGCTTGACCAGGGATCCTCTGCAAAGATATCCATATCCAAGAAGGGCTGGTAACCCCTGCCTGGAATGCCCTGCCTGCCTTTGGCTGCTCCAAACTTCTTTACAGACTTGACACTTTACTGCAGAAAGAGGTCTGAGAAATGAGTAAGAGTAAGAAGATTTGCTCCTTCCCACACTTTCCAGTTGTGTTCTATTTCTCCCCTATTTTTCCCTTTCTATCCTGGGCCCTGAACAGGACTGAATGCTGGCTGAGCCAACTTCATGGCTGCTATGGCTTCCATTTGATTAATTATTTCTACCAATTCTTTAAAAAAACAGTATGAGTTTAAATAAATAAAACTTGATGAGAGCCAAATCATTGAAATATGAAAACAAATATGTGGACCTGGTCTTAAAATGTTTTGTTTATTTTGGAATTTAGGTATTGAACTATGTTCTACTCAGAGCAGACCCCCTGAAATTAATGAACCTATGTTGGTTCCATCCATCAACTTCCATGGGTTTACTCTGAGAAGGACTATAGGTGAATATTACTGGGGGAAACCTTCACAAAACAGCTTACAAATTCAATACAGAAAGTTGAGATTCATGTGAAAAATTAAGCATGATCATAAATATTAGAATGTCATTTCCCCAAACCATCTTGCAGCACCCCCCTCCTCAGAGCTATGGCCCCACCCAATTTCCAGACAGGCAAATTAAATGTTTTGAGCATACCTAGTAGTCTGAGTTTCTCTGTCAGTGGCTCTCTAAGTCCCCAGTCTAAAGCCTTTCCAACTGGAGCCCTCTAGATGATAAGAACATAAGAACATAAGAAGAGCCTGCTGGATCAGGCCAGTGGCCCATCTAGTCCAGCATCCTCACAGTGGCCAACCAGGTGCCTGGGGGAAGCCCGCAAGCAGGACCCGAGTGCAAGAACACTCTCCCCTCCTGAGGCTTCCAGCAACTGTTTTTCAGAAGCATGCTGCCTCTGACTAGGGTGGCAGAGCACAGCCATCACAGCTAGTAGCCATTGATAGCCCTGTCCTCCATGAATTTGTCTAATCTTCTTTTAAAGCCATCCAAGCTGGTGGCCATTACTGCATCTTGTGGGAGCAAATTCCATAGTTTAACTATGCGCTGAGTAAAGAAGTACTTCCTTTTGTCTGTCCTGAATCTTCCAACATTCAGCTTCTTTGAATGTCCACGAGTTCTAGTATTATGAGAGAGGGAGAAGAACTTTTCTCTATCCACTTTCTCAATGCCATGCATAATTTTATACACTTCTATCATGTCTCCTCTGACCCGCCTTTTCTCTAAACTAAAAAGCCCCAAATGCTGCAACCTTTCCTCGTAAGGGAGTCGCTCCATCCCCTGGATCATTCTGGTTGCCCTCTTCTGAACCTTTTCCAACTCTATAATATCCTTTTTGAGATGAGGCGACCAGAACTGTACACAGTATTCCAAATGCGGCCGCACCATAGATTTATACAACGGCATTATGATGTCGGCTGTTTTATTTTCAATACCTTTCCTAATTATCGCTAGCATGGAATTTGCCTTTTTCACAGCTGCCGCACACTGGGTCGACATTTTCATCATGCTGTCCACTACAACCCCGAGGTCTCTCTCCTGGTCGGTCACCGCCAGTTCAGACCCCATGAGCGTATATGTGAAATTAAGATTTTTTGCTCCAATATGCATAATTTTACACTTGTTTATATTGAATTGCATTTGCCATTTTTCCGCCCATTCACTCAGTTTGGAGAGGTCTTTTTGGAGCTCTTCGCAATTCCTTTTTGTTTTAACAACCCTGAACAATTTAGTGTCATCAGCAAACTTGGCCACTTCACTGCTCACTCCTAATTCTAGGTCATTAATGAACAAGTTGAAAAGTACAGGTCCCAATACCGATCCTTGAGGGACTCCACTTTCTACAGCCCTCCATTGGGAGAACTGTCCGTTGATTCCTACTCTCTGCTTTCTGCTTCTTAACCAATTCCTTATCCACAAGAGGACCTCTCTTATTCCATGACTGCTAAGCTTCCTCAGAAGCCTTTGGTGAGGTACCTTGTCAAACGCTTTCTGAAAGTCTAAGTACACTGTGTCCACTGGATCACCTCTATCTATATGCTTGTTGACACTCTCAAAGAATTCTAATAGGTTACTGAGACAGGACTTTCCCTTGCAGAAGCCATGCTGGCTCTGCTTCAGCAAGGCTTGTTCTTCTATGTGCTTAGTTAATCTAGCTTTAATCATACTTTCTACCAGTTTTCCAGGGACAGAAGTTAAGCTAACTGGCCTGTAATTTCCAGGATCCCCTCTGGATCCCTTTTTGAAGATTGGCGTTACATTTGCCACTTTCCAGTCCTCAGGCACGGAGGAGGACCAGAGGGACAAGTTACATATTTTAGTTAGCAGATCAGCAATTTCACCTTTGAGTTCTTTGAGAACTCTCGGGTGGATGCCATCCGGGCCCGGTGATTTGTCAGTTTTTATATTGTCCATTAAGCTTAGAACTTCCTCTCTCGTTACCACTATTTGTCTCAGTTCCTCAGAATCCCTTCCTGCAAATGTTAGTTCAGGTTCAGGGATCTGCCCTATATCTTCCACTGTGAAGACAGATGCAAAGAATTCATTTAGCTTCTCTGCAATCTCCTTATCGTTCTTTAGTACACCTTTGACTCCCTTATCATCCAAGGGTCCAATCGTCTCCCTAGATGATCTCCTGCTTTGAATGTATTTATAGAATTTTTTGTTGTTGGTTTTTATGTTCTTAGCAATGTGCTCCTCAAATTCTTTTTTAGCATCCCTTATTGTCTTCTTGCATTTCTTTTGCCAGAGTTTGTGTTCTTTTTTATTTTCTTCATTCGGACAAGACTTCCATTTTTTGAAGGAAGACTTTTTGCCTCTAAGAGCTTCCTTGACTTTGCTCGTTTGACTGCAACTCCTATAATCACTACTGGACCAAGTTCAAGGGTCTTGTGCTAATTTATAAGGCCCTTAAAAACTTTGGTCCAGGACTCCAGGATACCTTAAGAACTGCTTGATACCTTATATCCCTTCCTAATTAGCAACCACTGAGATCTTTTGGGGAGTCACTGTTCAGGGCCGGTGCCAGAAGGTGGCTAGTTTGGACCTTGGCCGAGGGGCCCCTGAAGGGCCCCTCCTTAGGGTGGGTGGGTAGTGCTATCATTCCACAATCCACAGCAGTGTCAGCTCCCAACTGCGGATCACAGAGAGGGAGCTCCCAGACACCCCTTACAACCGCGCAGTCCCACTACGCCCACCTGTATGCCCTACCTACCTTTCCTATTATGGTGAATGCTGATTGTGCTGCACACGCATGCCTGCCATCAACCAAGATGGTGGGCAAGGCTTCCCTAAGGGGCTGTGTTGCATGCACATGCCTGCCATCAACCAAGATGTCAGCTGAGGCATCAGTCCCTTAGGGAATCCCTTGCCGCCATCTTGGTTGATGATACGCATGGATGCGCAGCACAGCCAACATTCACCGCAGTGGGAGACGTAGGTGGCACATGTGGGTGGGCACCATGCGCTCGGGGCAGCCTGGTGCCCAAGGACCCAGGCATGCTGGACACCATTAGTGGTTCCCCGTGGCTCAGATATGCGGTCCGTATCTGGCAAGAGCCACAAAATCAGCAATGTAGGCCCTGTTCTATGGAACTCCCTCCCAGTTGAGATCAGACAGACCCTCCCTGTTGAACTTCAGGTGCCTGGTGAAGACTTTATATTTTTATTTCAGCAGGCATTTTAAGTGAGCTTTTCTGATTTTTTTCTCAATAATTTTAACTGATTTTAACCTTTGTGTCTCCTTTGTAACTTTATTGTACACCACTTAGAAACTATGTTACTAAGCGGCATATAAACTGTTGAAATAAATAAATAAACAAGCCTGCCTTGTTTATTTATATTTTGCTTCAGAATCAAGTAGTTGGCAAGTCTTTTTAAAAAATGGCATTTCACTTTGTTCTTCTGGTGGACAGGACAATGTGGAGCATCTTTGCTGCTCCCAGGCACTTCAACTTCCCCATCTGGATTTGGGCCTGAAAGACCAAAGAAAAGTGTGGGTGCATGGAGGGTGAGTTATAAGCAAGCACACAGATCGTGGTGGAATAGGTGAGAATTCAATTCAGTTCACATTTCAGACCAACTCTATCAAATTTGCACTTTCAGAAACAATATGAGAACCAAAACATAGTCATCCTTCAAAATTTGGACTTATCCAAATTTCTCAATGCAGTTTGCCAACCAAACAATGTTTACAAAAATGCATATACTGGGGAGTGTGCATAAAAATGAATATATGGGTGAAAATAACAGAAAAATGCATTATATGATGAGAAATGGTTTGCAAAAATGTGTACATTAGTCAAAATTGCCTACAAAAATACGTTTATTAGAAAAAATTCACATTAAAATGCTTGAGAATTTTCATGAGGATTTTTTAAAAAATGCAAATTGCTGCAGAAATATGGAAAACTGAATTTAAGATTGAAAAAATGTGAAACTGAGAGAACTGAAATGGATGATCTTCCCAAACCTAGACCATGGGGTGTGTTTGTGGAAACACCTCAAACAGCCAAGCAGAGAGCAGGAACGTGCCCAATGGGCAGTGACACCTCTCCCCTGCCCACTCCAGCTGTGTATGTGTGCATCTCTCTGTCTGTGTGTGTGTATATATGTTTGTGTAAGAGAGGGGGTGGTATTTATATTTGCATGTGTGAGAGAGGGGAGGAGAGAGAGACATGCATATGTGCGTGTCTGAGTATGCAGCCTTCCACCTATCAGTGAATGCAGGCCTTGGGGCCAAAAAGGTTGCCCCCACCTGTTACAGGAGAAGCATTTGGTCTCTTTTTCCTGGCATGTCTTTACCTGAAGGGACAAACACCTTCTTTGCTTAAAAATCAACATGACAAGCTAGCGCAGGGGAAATGAATACAACATACAGAAGGTCAGTGAGAGGAGCCTTTGGCAATAGCAATGCCAGATCTCTGGATTTTACCTGGAGACTCCAGGTTATAGAGGGCCTCCCAGGCTGTCTGGGGGGCTTCACCCCAATCTCCGGGCAAGCGAGGGGTTGGATAAGAGCGGCAGCGGTGGCAGCAGCAGTGAGTTAGTGAGCCCAGGCCTCTGCAAAGGTCAAGCGGGAGGGCAGCCTGTACATGCTCAACGCAGGACACCAATGGAAGAAGATGGTGAGTGGAGTGGAGGTGGGTAGGCGCAAGGGGGACCCACCCCGTGACATCATCACTAGGGCCCCACCCTGTGACATCACTGGGGCTCACCCCTGAAATCTCAGGGTTTGGGATGCTTGTGACTTGGCAACCCTATTTGGCAAAGTGTGATGGTTAGGAAATGTTCAGTTTTTAAACTGCTGCTTTTAAAAAGAGAGGGAAATTACATATTTATAAACAAATGCATACAGATAAAACAAACAAAACAGATGTAATGTTTAAAATTACTACAAAAAGAAACACTCGATGTTTGAAATTATCACATTTTCAATTCTGTACCTACAGAATTAATATTTATTTATATATTTATATACTCTTTAATGCCAAAATAGGCTTCTAAGTGGTTTACAGGTATAAAAAACAATTACGCAAGCATTAAAATGCAAACATCCCTAATTAAAATGTGCAGCAAAGCAATCCCATTAAAACAACACAGACATCAAAACAGGACTTTTCTGAAGAGATCAAGGGAATGCCTCTGTGTTGACCTTTTGTTTAAAGCATGGATTCCAAAACTAAAAAGATAAACAGATTTCAGACTCCAGTTCCTCTAATGAGTTTCAGTCCTGTTTCTCCCTTCCCTTTCCCTATCAGTGTGATACTAAATGAACGAGCTTCGCCATATATAAAATGTACAACAGTTTGTTTAGCCAATTTGATACACCGGGACCCACCTTCAGTCTTTTCCCAGTTATTGGCCACATCAGTTCCTTCAACCACTAACAGATAATACCTTGATAATATCTTCATATGTCCACATCCATCTATCCTAACCCAACAACAGCAACAACAATTTCTGAGCATCTGGCTTCCCTCTGCATTCTAGCTTTTGTTTCCCTTACCTTCCTCTGTTTCCCCAGTGTTGAAATTGAGATCGTAATCTCCTCAAGGCAGGGACCAACATGTCCTTTTGTACTCTATAAAGCATTATGCACATGTGGCACCATATAAATAAACATATAAATAAAATGATCTTCAGCAATTGCTATAGGAAATTTATAGGGCTAACCATTGTAAGTGCAATACCAGGAGTCCCGTAATCCTAATTTACTCTGCTAATCCCTATTCCTTTGAATTTAGGGCATCATTAGGGGTGTGATCCAGGAGCCCCAAGTCTTTTAGACTGGGCCTCGGATGGCTTGCCCCTTCCTCCTGTTTCTTAAAACTTTTTAACCCTTTCTTATAGTAGGGTTAGGGAACCTTTTTGGCTAAGCAGGCTACTTCCTTATTTGTTCCCACCCCGTGGACCTACTTTGACTAGTGGGAGAGACAACCCACCTGTCAGTCACCTGACATCATTATGACACTAGACGATTGACAGGTGGTTGTCCCAGCCACCTGTCAAAGTCTCTTGCTCAGAGTTTCCCAAGTACCTGACTGTCGGAGGTTTTCCACTCCGGTTCATAGGGTGGCTGGGTGCAAAGTGCAATGCTGGTGAAAGCCCAGCCTCCCATTATCTGAACTTGCTTTTCAGTTGTGGCACATGTTATGTTGATCTTTAGTTGCTGGGTACCATGTGGATAGTATAGACTGGTGGTAGGGGACTTCAGCTAATGGAGACCATGACTGGCAGAGTCCTACTCTAGGCAAGGTAGTCAGCATCTGTAACACCTTTACCACAGCAGCTGCACTGGTTTCTGGTGTGTTTCTGGGCCCACTTTAAAGGGTTGTTCGTTTTTACCTTTAAAGCCTTAGACAGTTTGGGCCCAAGCTATTTCTTGGACCATCCTTGGATTTCTGCCTTGCAATGGTAGATTCTGATTATAAGCTCTACATAAGAACTTAAAGGCAGACAGAAAGAAGAAGAAAAATATTTGGACTTGAGGTAGTGTATTTCACAATAAATTCAGGGATATTTTCTCCTTCTGAATGTAAATGGCACAGAAAATTAGCATACTTCCCTTTGCCTTTTTACAGTCTTACCACAGACAGTAAACTTTATTGCACATAATCATACAAGTTAGAATTGCAAAGTCATTCCAATATGAAATTCTGCCCACATCTCACTGAAGTTGAGAGGCTGTGAGATAATTAATTTGTGTCTGCCTTTTCCATGCATGCGCATTGTAAACTCAGGGCTCATCCAAACGGAGTGGGATAATCCACAGTTTCCATATTCAGTTTGTCATCTGATAGTCCTCACTTTGCCATTTAGTTCACTCTTTCCCAATTAAAAAAAACATTTTTTTGCACCCGCACACACAGCGGTAAGACCCCTACATTCTTTTCGCTTTTTCCAAGCTCTGCCTCTAAAACCTCCCCCTATCAACCAATTTGTCAGCCAAAAAATTATGTATGCTCCTCTCCCCCTTTTCAACGAAGCACAATATGGCAGTAAAGAAGTTCTGGCCTGGAAGGAAAGGCTGCTGGTCGGTTTCATGCCTGCCTTCCCACTAGAATGAAATTGACAAAGCTTTCCGGAGCAGGCTTGAAACCCACCAGAAGCCCTTTTCTTGTTTGCATTTGGGATATTACACTTAAGTGAATGTATGCTTTTCTGCCTTTATTGATATTTAAGGAGATACACATGCGGGCAATGCACTTATTTCTCCAAAAAAGCAAGAAACTGTCACCCCCCTTCTCCCTTTCCTTCCCATAATGAAATTGACAAAGCTTTCTGGAGCAGGCTTGAAACCGACCAGAAGCCCTTTTCTTGTTTGCATTTGCGATATTACACTTAAGTGAATGTATGCTTTTCTGATTTGAAGCAAAACCCCCAGCAAGTAGAATGAAATTGACAAGGCTTTCTGAGGCAGGCTGAAACCGACCAACCCCCATTTCTCGCTTGCTGTGCATTGCAGATCTCACCCAGAGTGGCTGCCCAGTTTGCAGGCTGGCAAAAAATAAAATGCATATGCGCAGTAGTTGCATATCCCCCCCAACACCCCACCATTGCAATGATTGGTTCAATTTTTCCAGGCTTATTCTCACACATGCGCAAAAGTGCAGATAAGTGATTGGCTGGAATGAGGAGAAGGGGCAAGGGGAAACGCCCAAGAACCGCCCATCAGCTGTAAAGTCCGCGGTGTTGCATCCTAACTCCTGAAGGCACAGCGGATGATTCCTGATTTTAAACAGCAAATTGCATTTTTACCAGTATTGCAAGGAGCGGATTTAACCCGCGAAAATGTGTAACAGCGCAAGACGTCATTTGGACGACCAAAAAATAATGAACACACATAGCGGGCGTGTCACACATTTTGCAGTCGTCTGGATGAGCCCTCAGTCAATGCCTTTGTTATAGGGACCAGACTGGTTTTTCCTTGGAATGTAGACTTACTTTTCATGATGTCACACAGCTAATCATTGCAACAGTGTAACATTTAAAAAGCACCAACAACAGCCTGTCATGCGCTGCAGCACACTAAGGTGTGTGTCAGTCCAGGATCAGATATCCAGGCACATTGATGAAGTGCTCACAACTGCCATGGTCAAACAATGCCTGCTCCCTAGCAACTATTCCCCTTTCCTTCTCCCCCTGCGTGGTCATTGGAGGGCAGAAGGAGTTCAGGTTTAAGCCAATGTTGACCTTAGTTTGCTCTGAAAAAGGCCTTCAGCCTGACCGGTCTCTTGCATTAGTTTCACATTTTTTGCACTGTGTATTGGATTGTTAACTCTGTAAGCCACTTTGAAACTTTGTGTGGAAAATGACTAATAAATTATATGTTTTCATGTTTTTTTTTTATAAATGTGAATATAATAGAAAGAAAGAAGAGAAAAACTAAGTGCTGTTATTATCAGGGCTTTTGTGTGTGTGTGAGAGAGACAATGCTTACCGGTACAGAGTCCCAGCACCTCTGTTTTTGCTGCCCATGCCAGCCATTTTGTGCGTGGTACTTTTATCGAGGCCTTTCATTTTTTAACCAAAGAAACACTTCTTCTTCTTCTTCTTCTTCTTCTTCTTCTTATTATTATTATTATTATTATTACACATTGCCAGCTGACATTAACAATACGAATATTCCATCAATCCTGATTTAAACATGTGCATTAATCTATGCAGACCAAACATCCAAACAGCTATCTAAACAGAATTGATGATTATAAGCTATTCATTAAAATGCAGAAAAGGCAGTAAGATCTTCAAACCGCTCGGTGGTACTGCAGATGGTGGATCTTTGTCTTTCCAACCTACTAATGATTACTTATTGTTATTTTAAATACTTTCATTGCACTACTCCGTATGTTCAAGTCAGCTTAAAATACAGTACATTAAAAATACTTCAACAGCAGTGTAGTGTCTGAATTGCAAGATGTGAATGTGCTTTGTTCTCCTTTTCTTTTATATTTATTTTATTGAAGGACATGGTCAGACAAGTAAACAACAAACATATCAAAGAAGATGGGTAAGTTCAACAAGAAAAAAAGATAATAATGAGAAATCATATAGACCTCTCCCTGACCCCCCAGACCCCTGAGGTTCACCAAGAGTTTCTTGTTATACTTAGAATAGTAGAGTTGGAAGGGGCCTATAAGGCCATCAAGTCCAACCCTCTGCTCAATGCAGGAATCCAAATCAAAACTTTCCCAACAGATGGCTGTCCAGCTGCCTCTTGAAAGCCTCCAGTGTCAGAGAGCCCACTACCTCTCTAGGTAATTGGTTCCATTGTCGTATGGCTCCAACAGTTAGGAAGTTTTTCCTGATGTCCAGTCAAAATCTGGCTTCCTGCAACTTGAGCCCATTATTCCGTGTCCTGCACTTATGTCACAAAATCCTGCCTCTGCAAGTTAGGTGCATATCTGAATGACATTTCTCTCTCATTCTTTTTCAGGTGAGCACCAGTCCCTGCCCCAAAGTTTAAGGAAAGCATTCGACATGTCCATCACAGTTCTATGAGCTGTTGTGATGTAGTCTCTGAACAAGTTCCAAGATCTGTCACTCCATGAGTTTCGCCATGCCTTTAACCAGCCTCTGTTCTCCTTTACTCACCTAGAGAGCTGTGTCCAGTTCCGGGCACTGCAGATTAAGAAGAATCTAATTATTACTTTAAAAAACCAACACCTTTTGGTTTAAGACCCAAGTTAAGACTCACTCATGTTGCTCACCAGGAAACTGGTGTTGGTTGGCCACGTGTCCCACTTTACAGAGGACGGTCTTCTAATATGAAGGTGTCCTCTGTTTGAATGGCTGTCTTGTCCAAGTCTGTTCAAAGATAAAGAGCTGTGAAAAGGGAGAACAGGGCATTGGCCTTGAATTTGTCCGTCAACAGTACCTGGACAGCAGACTGAACAGGTTACTAGGGAGAGATTCAGCTTCACTCAGGAGTCCCCAAATGCAGCCAGTTCCAGATAAAGTGTAGCTGGCGCCGATGAGCTGATTGGTGGTGCCTGCAAACCTCGTTGGGTCAGCCCTGTCCACCTCTCAATGTAGTCTGGGGGGAAGTGCATGATCGGGCCCACCAGCCAGTTCCTGTTCTCCACCCTGACCTAAAAGGACGGTGCAGCTGCTTTATGCAAAACCAGACTGTTGGTTCGTGTAGCTCAGTGCTGTCGACTCTGGCTGGCAGAGGCTCCCCAGGATTTCAGGCAAGAAAGCCTTTCAAGCTTTGAACCTGGGACTTTCTACATGGAAAGCACGTGCCCTTCTGCTGACTTAGGGGAAGGGGAGCTGAAGAAATCAAACACGATTTTCAAAAAGATGTCCCCGAAATAGAGTAGAGCCAAACTTTCTCTGGAGACATTTTTTTATTTAGCATTAAGTGAAGAAAGGCATCCATGCCTGTTTCCCAGAGACTGTTATTAAATCTCTCCCACTAATGTTCACACCCCTTTCCTGCCACCCCTTCCTCTGACACAAGGACAGTTCATCTCCACAGCTGACCCAGCAAAACATAACCCAGAATCGGGGGGGGGGAACCTGCAGGGTAGAGGATAAAGGGGGTCATGGCATGGAGCTTTTTCAAGACAGACCAAGTAGAGAAAGCAAGTTATTTTAAAGGTGGCAAAATACGTTGTCTTTAGCCTTTGTGATTCAGGCTGTGGGCACCCCAGTCACTTCAAAAGCAGCGAGAATGTTTTTTCTGGCTGTGTTTTGAAGTGACTCTGCCCTCGACTGGAAGCATCTCCCCCAATGCTGACTTCAGACCTTTCAGGACTGTCCACAGCAACATGTTGGGCCAATCACTGTCTCTGCCTGAGCCTGCAGCAAAGTGTTCCCACTGGCCACACCTGGAAGGCAAGCAGGATGATCTACCAATCAGCTGCGAAATCTGCCTGAAGCTGAATTTTTAAAAAATTGCACTCAAGGTGACTCCATCAGGTTTTACAGGAACAGGGGCGGGGGTTGACTAGCATCTTGTGCCCTCGTTTTCCGAAAAGAGAGGCGGAGACGCACTGGAACCAGCAGAACAAGGAATTTGTCTCTACCCTCATTGCTGTAAAACCAAGTGGAAAAACATATGGGTTAATAAAACTACGTGACAGGTTCAGGACTCACCTGTGCCACAGCCTCTCCTAGGCTGCAATCCTGTGGTATCTGGAAGGGTGTCCCAGGTAATAGGACCCATTGGATCTCCCTCTCTGAGATGGCAGACAGAGCTCTGACCTCCCCACCACTGCAGGAATTTCCACAGGGTATCTTGGGACAGTTTGGGGTGTGGCAGGGACAGACCAGGGAAAACAAGGCATAGATCTGAAAGGATTCATAGCCTTCCCAACCCCATGACATGCCTGGAAACTTGGGTGAAATGTATACCAGGAGCCGGCATCAATCAGCCCCTCTTACTTCATTGTTACTAGTGGAAGAGGAAATAGTGAGGAATTTTTTTAAAAAAAAGTAGGAAAGGATGGAGAAGCCCAAGTCGACTCCTCTGCACTGCCTGGGGGAGCCTCCCAGAGCATTGGCTATGGTGGCTTAACTGCCTTTGGATTTCACCAGCACCAGCACCTGAGGGTTGCACAGATAGTCAAGCAATTCTTTCCCAGCCTTGGTTCCCCATCTGCAATATGATGTCCTTTTTTAAAAATCCCACAAAATGCCAATCCCCAAAAATGCCACAAAAGCTATACATTACGCAGGCTTTATTGTATGCAATTAAGTGGGGTTACGGATATAGGTGAGAGCCAGTGTGGTGTAGTGGTTAGAGTGTTGGACTATGACCTGGAAGACCAGGGTTTGAATTCCCACACAGTCATGAAGCTCACTGGGTGACCTTGAGCCAGTCACTGCCTCTCAGAGGGAGGCAATGTTAAACCCCCTCTGAATACCACTTACCATGAAAACCCTATTTGTAGGGTCGCCATAACTCGGGATCAACTTGAAGGCAGTCCATTTCCATTTTTTCACGGATATAGGTTACCTGATGAGCAGGGGGGCAATCTGTACAAGGTACAATGCTGCTGCAACATCAATGGGAGAATGGGAGGGGAGAGAGATAAGTAAGGATGACATAACCCTCTCCATCATTTCCATATTTCTCTTTCCCTCCAGTATTTGCTACCGGGCCAAGGTCATGGTTCTAGTTTTGGTGTACAAAGCCCTATACAGCTCGGGACCAGGATACCTGAAATACCGTCTCACCCCTTATATGCCCAGTCGATCACTGTGCTCTGCAGGTGAGGGCTGTGAGGCGTCCTTCCCTGGCTCTCCCTGTCAGGTTCCTACCTGCTCGTGGTTACTGCCTGTCTCTAGGCACCACCAGGGACTCCACCAGTCCGGACCGCACTCTCTTATGGTTTCTCTCCCCGCTCTAGCACAGATCTCAACAGATCCCCCTGCTAGGCAACCGCCAGTAACGTCCCAATACTAGTATTCCCAGAGACTCTGAATACTGGTATTGTTATTCTCTTCACCGCTGCCACCATTTGTTACAGTTCCCCTTCAGCCTTGGTCATTACCTTACCCTCCCTTCTGGTCTGTGAAATCCCAGCCAAGGATCAGGCCTTTGGTAAACCAAATTAAGTATTTATTACAGATAACAAAGCTAACAAGATTAACAAGATTTCTTCTTAAGGCACATAAGCATATGGTTTTACTCAATACTAATACGAACTCCACCTCCCTCCTTCTTCACGCTCTCCTGGCAAACAACTCTCTCAAATTCACACCACATCCACCTATCTCTTCTCCCCCCCAGATTCCACTCTCACTCTTCCTTTTATACATTCAGCCATTTTAAACACTCAGCCAATCATCTAGCATTCTACTGCCCATTCACTCCCCCTCCTCTTTCACTCCACTTACCATGTATCTTCTAAACAACCAACACTTACCATATATACATTAATATAGGAACATCACAAGGGCCTCCTTGCAGATACCACCTTATCAGGAGGTCCGTTCTGTACAACACAGGAAATGGACCTTTAGTGTGGTGGAACCTACCCGGTGGAATTTCCTCCCCATAAATATTAGGCAGGCACTATCTCTGTTATCTTTTCTGCACCCATTGAAAACTTTCCTCTTTCAACAAACCTTTTAAGTTGAGACCTATCCCAGTCTGCATCTGTGTTGGAATTGCTTTTAGTATGCTTTTTTTTTTTTAAACAATATGTTTTTTAACCCTTTTTAAAACATGTTTTTAAAGTTTTTTAAAAAATGTTTTTAAAGTTGTTTTGTTTTCATGTATTTTAAGGTCTGTTTTTATGATGTTTTGATGTGTTTTTAGCGCGTTTGTTTGCCGCCTTGGAGCTGGGAGAAAGGGCAGGATATAAATCAAATAATAAATAAATAAATAAATAAATAAATAAATAAATAATTGTACTTGAGTTGAAGGTGGTTGCAATAATTGATCATCTGGTTTACATAGGACAGAAAAGGATACCATATAGCTTCAAATTTATCTTTCTTGGCTTGCCCAAGGAGCTCCGAAACAGCCCTGTCCCAATTTTTGTCCAACAGCCCCTTCATAGAAAAACCTGTAGTTTCCCAGTGGGAGGCCAGTTCTTGTCTTGCAGGAGCAAGAAGGGGTGCAACTAACTCCCGGTGTATCAGTGAAGGCCTATCTGAAAGATCTAACAGCAAGAGAACCAACGAAGATTCTGGCACAACTATTTGCCTGATGATGTCAGATATTTTACTAAACACATTAATCCAAAGTTCTTTGGCAAAGCTGCATTCCCACCATAAATGGATGAATGAACCAACTTCCCCTCTCCAAGTTCCATTTTTCATCAGATATTACATAACCCAGATCTAGCTCCCAGCTCTGTTTGACTCCCATGGAGTCTCCTGTCAGTTCTCTAATTAAAGCCTGATAAATTCTAGAAATTATTCCTTTGTAGTCTCCTCCCTCTTTTATACACAAATGTTCGTGCCATGTAAGATCTCTGAGGGTATCTCTTGTGCTAAGACAGCGTGAGTAAAGGGCATAACCTGAATAAGCTGAAGCCAAGAGGGCTTTAACCCTCCCACTTTCACCCATATCTCACCTTCTGATAACGGCTGCCCATTCTTATATAGGTCACAAATTTGAAAGATTCCTGTCGATTCCCAGTCTTTCTACTGTAGAAACTCATCCTCATATCATATCTAAATTTAAAATGCACCAATACAGGGAGAAGAGGAGGCTGTAATGGGGCTAGTTTTTTTGCCCATTTACTCCAAGCCATAATAGTAGGCCGTAGGAATGGGTTTTCTATTGCTCCCAGCACCTTTTTATTCAGCAACTGGAAAGGTAAAGCTCTCCGTTTTAAAGGGAAGTGTCCGAAATCTATACCCACCCGTGCAATCGAATCTGTAGCTCTGATTATATGGATCAATTGTTTAAGATGACATGCATGGTAATGGGATTGAAGATGTGGGAACCCTAGCCCACCCCTCAATTTATTCCTACATAATGTGTTCCTTTGAATAGAATATATTGCCTGCTGAGCGTTTGCTGCAGATAGAATGTCATCAGCAAACATATTGACAATGTTTTGCTTTCCTCTGACTATTATTCCTTCAATCAGTGGAGTAGAACATAATTGTGTTGCCAGGACCGCAATAATGAGAGCAAAAAGCAAAGGGGATAGTGGGCACCCCTGCTTGGTGCCTTTGCGGACTTTAGTAAGAGGGGAGTCTGTCCCATTTACTCTTTGCTGAGGCAGGAGAGTATAAATGATCTAGAAGCTGTTAAAATCTCTTGCCAAAGTTTATATGTGTCACCAGTTTCTTTAAGGAACCCCATTCCACCCTATCAAATGCCTTGAAGACATCTAGAGAGAACAAAGCAACTTTTTTACACTCCATGTTAGCATATATATAATGTTTAAAACTCTTCTAATAAAAATCTGCAATCTGTCTCCTGGGTATGAATCCAGATTGATCCGTATTAACTAGTGTGCTTACTAACATGTTTAAGCGCTGAACTAAAATTGAGGTGAACAATGTAGCATCATTATTTATAAGTGATATCAGATGGTACGACAATCAGCTTTCAGATTGGTAACAGGGACCAGACGGTTTGAACACATAAAACCGATTCTGGCCTGCTTGCATTGGCTGCCTGTATGTTTCTGGGCTCGATTCAAGGTGCTGCTTTTAACCTATGAAGCCTTACATGGCTTAGGACCACAATACCTGATGCACCACCTCTCCTGACATGAACCCACCTGTACACTATGCTCAACATCTAAGGCCCTCCTCCGGGTGCCTACTGCAAGGGAAGCTCAGAGGATGGCAACAAGGGAGAGGGCCTTCTCAATGGTGGCCCCCAAATTATGGAATAATATGTTTGATGAGGTGCGCCTGGCACCAACACTGGTATCTTTTCGGCGCCAGGTCAAGACTTTCCTGTTCACCCAGGCATTTTAGCATGTGTTTTTAAATTGTTTTTAATTTTTTTAAAAAAAATTGTGTTTTTAAATTGTATTTTGTGTTCTAAAATTTGTATATTTGTTTTTATTGTTTTTAATTGCTGTAAACCGCCCAGAGAGCTTCGGCTATGAGGCGGTATATAAATGTAATAAATAAATAAACACAGACTATAGAGACAGCTCTTCTTCCCTGCCATGCACGTTTAGCATGTCCAGCATGGTTTACTGAAGCGGTATGTGTGAGTGAACTGACAGTAACATTTTATGGGTGCAATCCTGTGCACACTTACTTGAGCTGGTAGTAATTCCCATGGAACACTGTGAGATTTACTTCTGCACAGGGGGGTTGTGCTGTAAGAATCTTGACAATATTTATTGCAGAATAGCTGCTGCAGCACAAATAGATTCAGCCATGATTACTATCTGGGGAGGCACTTATGAAGGGGAAGGAAAGGAACCAGTAATATTTTTGTGCTTCTGTGCACATGAGCATATGCACTAGCACCAAGATGTCTGAAATATGAGGAACTCTTGCTTTATCGGTGTCCGCAAAATGGTAATAACCCCAGATTTGTTGTTTCTTGCGCAGGAGACAGTTTTGTCACCCCCTCCCCGAGATCCTACCAAGCTCTGTCCTCCCCCCCTTTTTTGGAGAGCCTGTTGAATTCATGCTTCCTCCTTTTACACAGTTTTTGGCACGGAGAGTTAAGCAGCAAGTATCCACCCAGGGGGCCACACAGATTTTAACAAAAAACTGTTGCTTGACTCTTTTATTTCACCCACAAAAATAGGTTTTAAGAACAGAGTAAAATAAGTTTAAATACAATGGGTTGTAGTCAGACTAACCTGAAAATGCATTAAGCTCCCACTGAAATCAATGGGATTTAAGTGAAGACATGACTAGCTTTTCTCCTTGACTTCAATGGGATCTAAATTCAACTAGCTACAACTAGTTTTTTTTATTACTCTCTTCCCTCGTGATCTGTGTTAGGAGGCACGAGGGAAGAGGTGAATAGGCAGGGCCTGCTAGCGTCTGAGAGGAAAAAATGGACGCCGGAGGAAAAAGCCAGGGCAAGGACAACGGAGGAGAAGGCAGCAGCAGAATGGCGAAGAGCTGTGGAGGTGAGTGACAATGATTTGTGTGTGTGTGTGTGTGTGTGTGTGTGTGTGTGTGTGTGTGTGCCCCCCCGTGGCCCCTTCCGCCCCCATGGCATTTTTGCCCCCCCACCCCCACGGCCCCTTCTGCCCCTCCCACTGCCTCTCCTTGCCTTGCTGCTGCCCCCCCATCAATCACAAGGCACTTCTGAAACTTCGGCCTACTCAGAGCTTGGAAAAGTTACTTTTTTGAACTACAACTCCCATCAGCCCTAGACAACATGGCCACTGGATTAGGCTGATGGGAGCTGTAGTTCAAAAAAGTAACTTTTCCAAGCTCTGGCCTACTTCTCTTCCTTCCCCCCCTTTTTGAACTCTCCCCCTTGTTCCTATGCATACCTGTGTGCTGTATTTATCCAGACAGAGCACTCCTGCCTTTTAAAATTCCGGCTAGCTTTTTATTGTATATTTATTTGAACTCCATCTTTCTTTTTATTTGTATTTTTGTCCTGTTTAATCACAAGACTGAATTGTATGTGGGACAAAAACTGTCTCAGTAATAATAATAATAATAATAAAAATAAAAAATCATTAGGTGTATAATAAATGGCTTAAGGCTGATTTTTTTGTTCTTGGCAGAGATGAGGTGAGAAGTAGGGTCCTTGCAGCTCCTCCTCTCAGTCCCCCAGCTCTCAAACTCATGTTCTGTGAGAAAGAGAGAGATTCCCAGTCCCAGACTGTTGACAATCTCTGCTAATATCTATACAAATGTACATAACATGCATCACCTGAACTCACATGATCTAGAGTTACCTTAGATCTTGCAAGATTTGCAAATGAGAAGCAATAGGGTTTTATATTAGTTCTGATTGTCTATAGGGCTATCATAGGTTATATGTTTTTTTCATTTTCTATGGCAGAAACTCCAACTTCAGTGGAATTTATGTGATGTGTTCTAATCATTTGAATTTGGCTAATGAATGCTTTATTCTTTCATCAGAACTTTAGCAGTAGTACTAAAATATTAATAAAAAAGAAAAGGGAAAGAAAAAATACTTTACATACATCATTCAGCTGTATTGCTAATTATAGATATAGATATAAAAGATAAACGGCATTTTGTCAAAAGTATTTTGTCTACATTTTATACCTCATCCTTGGTTTTCCAAGCTTGGCATGGAATGCTTCTCATACAGAATTAATTTGAAATGCTGCATATTTATTATCATAATCATATTCAAAATAAAAAATATATGTACCGCCTTCAAGTTGATTCCAACTTATGGTGACCCTATGAATAGGGTTTTCATGAGGCTGAGAGGCAGTGACTGGCCCAAGGTCACCCAGTGAGCTTCATGGCTATGTGGGGATTTGAACCCTAGTCTCATTTTGTTCTCACAACAACCCTGTGAGATAGTAGGTTAGACTGGCCCAGGCAGGGTTATTCAGTGAGCAAAAATGATGCAAATAGGATCTCTTTTAATTGTGCTATCGACCTGCTTACTTCCACTCTGACTGGGGCATCTTGCAGCATGGGGAAGAGATGGGGGCACATCACAGCTGAAGTTCACCCATATAGGAGCATTATCTCTTGTTTATTACAGAGACGCCTGTTGCAGGTTTTGCTGCTGAGAGCAGCAGTCAGTTAGTGCGGCCACTTGAGTCACAGCTTGTTGATCCTGAGGAGGCAAAACTAGAAAGTGAGGTTCAGAAAGGAGGCCCTGTGCACGAGGAGGAGGAGGGCATGAAGCAGTGCCAGTTGCCCACAGCCACATCTGCAGAACAGCAAGTACCATGGTTTGGCTTTGAGAAAGCTTGTACATTTGTGAGCCAGAGTGGGAAAAATGTTGTTCTACGATGCAATTACTGCCTTCCAAGGATCAAAAATCTGAGATCAGCTGTTTCCTCCTCATCCAATGTGAAGAAACATTTTGAGGTAAGCCTTTGTCATGCTGGTCCTCAAAGCGTTTCCATTGTCTATTTATGTTTAAATTGTGAAGTTCCTCTTCCATTTTTTCTTGGATTCATGCTTTGTTCTTCTTCCTCAGAGGGCACACCCTGAGAAGCTGAGAGCAATTGAAGAAGCAATAAAGGCAAGGAGACGTGGCCTTCCTGAACCAATGCATGACACCCCTTCTCCCAAAATGCTGAAGCAGCAGCAGACAACCCTTGAGAGGTGGGGATCTGGCAGGGAGCCTGTCACCCAGAGCAATCTCGACAGGAGAATCATTGATTTCATTGTAGAGGAGACATTACCACTTCAGACTGTGGACAAACCATCATTCATTAGTCTGGTTCGCATTGGACTCCCCAAAGATCTCACCATCATACGTGCCAAGACTCTGAGAGACAGAATTGAGAAGAGAGCATGCCACATGAGAGAAACTCTTGCAAACTGAATGGGTGCTGTGGTATATATAGCAACCACTGCAGATTGTTGGACCAATGGCAAGAAGAGTTACTTTGGGGTAACAGCCCACTGGATCAACCCAACTACCCTGAAACGTGAGGTCGGGGCCTTGGCTTGTAAGCGTCTGAAGGGGCGCCATACATACGATGTCCTTTCAAAAGCACTGCACATGTGGAGTACAGGATCCACAACAAAGTTATGTGCACTACTACAGACAATGGCTCCAACTTTGTGAAAGCGTTCAGAGTTTTCATGGCCAAAGAACCAGTGGAAGCTGCAGGCACCAGTGACGATGATGGTGATAACCAGGAGGAGGAGGAGGCTGAGGTGGAGTTTGTGCCTATCTGTGAGATCCTGGACACAGGACCTGAGGCAGAGGAAGAAGCTGCAGACTCAGGAGAGGATTTTGTTTTACCACCACACCAGAGATGTGCTAGCCACATCCTCAACCTTGTGGCAACACAAGACATAGAGGCCATGCATTCTGACTCCTCCAAAAGTAGTCTTCTTGGTCCTTTCAAGAAACAATTTCGTTCCTTGATGGGAAAGTGCAGCAAGTTGTGGTCCAAGCAGAATCAGTCAGCCCAGTTTGCTGAGTATATCCATGCGCAATGTGGTGTGTATCTGAAGGTACCGAATAAGACCAGGTGGAATTCCACCTTTGATGCGTTGAAGCAACTACATGAGCTCCTGTCAACTGTGCCACTAAAAATGCATGCCATAATGGACCGCTGCTCCTTGTCCAGGATCACAGCTGCTGAGATTGAAGTGGTACAGGAATACACAGAGATTACGGAGCCACTAGCCCAGTCCCTAGATATCCTGCAACGGGAGAACGGCATGTTCATGGGGTATTTGCTACCAATGCTCTGCAATCTGGACCGCAAGTTAGAAGGACTGGAAAACAAACCTGAGAGGTACACATACTGTTTTCAGCTGCTGAGAGGTGTGCGCGAAGCCCTAAGAAAGCAGTTTGCAGCTATTTGGTAGGACAAGAGGCTTCTTCTGGCAGCCTGCCTACACCCTCGCTTCAAACTAGATTGGCTGGAATCGTGTCAGGCCACCACCCATACCAACAAGTAAGAACATTAGGGAAGCCCTTTGGGTGGATTACTCCAAGGGAAATGTTGTCTCAAGGGAGGCATCAGAGGGCTTAAGGTGGTAGGCAGGGGCTGGGCCTTTTCTTCCTGGGGCTCCTCATCACAACCTTGGGTTGCTGCAGGTAATCCTTAAGGGTCTGCTGTGCTGCCCCATGAGTGTGGTGACTTGGTCACCTTCCTACCTTCCATGTCATCATCCACAGGCTCAGGCTGGACCCTGAACCAGGGGACATGACAAGCATCAGGAAATGAAGAGCAGATGATGGTTTCCTAACATATATGTGTTAACATATCCTCTCTCTTTCTTAGATACACAATGGAAGCCTTGCTGAAAGCTGAAATAAAGATGGGTGTACTTAATGAGGACAGTGATCAGTCTTCAGATAAAGACCAGGAAGGAGATGACTTAGAAGATGACTTCTTTAACTTTCTGCCCCAGGGCAAGAAGTCAGCAGTGGACACTGCTGAGGAGGAACTGGTGAGGTACCTGAGGTCTCCCAGCAGGGAAGTGTCATCACTCCATGGCTTTCCACGTGTGCTGCGGTGTTTTTTGCAGCACAACACAGGCATGCCTTCAAGCGCCGCAGCAGAACGCCTGTTCAGTACTGGTGGCAACGTAATGACTGTAAAAAGACATTCCTTGTCTGACATGCTCTTTGAGCATCTTGTTCTTTTGAGACATAACAGAAACATATTATAAAAGCATTTCAAGTGTAAAATTTGATTTCAAGAGTTGGGGTATCTTCATTACTTGGGGGGATGTGAGATTCTGTTATGCCATTATGTTAATCTTATGGATAAATTTTTTTATTCTACTACCCCCTGTGTGTGTGTGTTTATTTTTAATATTGTTTTAGGCTTCTTAGATGTGCAGCAGCCAAGGCCAGCACCTTGTAGGAGTTTTTTAAAAAAAGTAACTGAAATGTAATTGTAGTGATTACTTTTGAGAAAAAGTAAAGTAATCAGTTACTTTCAGAGCAATTGTAATTGTAACGGTAATTACTACTTTTTTGGGCCAAGTAATTGTAACTGTAATTTATTACTTTTTAAAAGTAATTTTCCAAACTCTGCTTACAGCAGCTGCGCTGGTTGCCAGTCTGCTTCCAGGCACAGTTCAAAGTGTCGGCTTGATGCTGGTGATCAACCAATGATAGTAAGACTGTGCTTGAAATACTGTGTAGAGTTTTCATCACCACGCCTCTTGACATGACAAGAGGAGCTTGAAAAGGTTCAGAAAAGGGCAACCAAGGATCACATGAGGAAAGTTTGCAGACTTTGTGTGTGTGGTTTTGGTTTTTTTTAGTTTAGAGAAAGATGTGTAGAGGAGGATATGATAGACAGGTATATAAAATTACAGGAATACCCCACTATATGGACCTTCACTTTACGGACACTCGCGAGTACGGACATACTCCATTCTCCACCATTCCCCTGTTTACGTACGCTCGCTTCGCACTTACAGACACTGATGGACACTTAAGTACCACCCGAACTTGCGTTCCACGTGTCTTGTGCCTTGCAGCAGCAGCGTCATCTTCCCATTGGCATCTGAGCGACTTCTGACCTGAAGGCTAAGGAATTTGACTCCTTTAAGTTCTTTACAGTACTTTACAGTACAGTACATTACAGTCCCTTGGTGCAAGCCGTAGCGATCCGATCCGAGCAGCAGCCTAGGTAGGCGGCGGCTTTGTGTGTGTGTGTTTGGGGGGGCAGCTCGTGCTTACAGTACAGTACTATACTGTACTGTAGATTCTAATCCTTTCCTGCTTTATTTGATAAAAATAAATTGATTGTGATACAATTAAAAAAAAAATCTAGTTTTATGACTTGAGGACAAGACTTCCCTCCCCCCAGCTAGTTGAGAGCAAAATAGCAGAAGTCTGCTGTCTCTCTCTCTCTCTCTCTCTCTCTCTGTCTCTCTCTGGAGCACACTAAAGTAAAAAAGCAATTGTGTTCACTTCTTTCCAAAAGAATTGCTTTATTGGTCTGCAGTATTGTACTTTTAAAATATCATCTGTATACTTATTGGAGAGTAACCCTATCAAACCCAGTGGGACTTACTTCTAAGTAGACTTGCATAGGATTGGGAATTTTACTCTAGTGAAAATTGAAGCAGGGAAGTCTTTAGTCTGAATTAATTAATCCAGAATACTTTTCTCTCTGTCTCTGCCCATCATTAGTTCTGGCTTTTGCCACTGCTGGTTTTGTGTGTGTGTTTGTGTGCCTCTTGGTATTGTTTTCCCTTGTCTTCAATTGTTTGGCTTCTCCTTCATCCTTCCTACAATACATGTAAATTTTTGTTCATTTTGCATCTGCCAGCTGACATTAAAGGTAAGCTTACCTTTTTCTTAAAGGGTTTACAGTACAGTATTTTATTTTACAGTATTTTATTTTATGTTTACATGTATTTTAGTTATAAATGTGTTATTTACATCAATTATGCCCGTATATGACGATTGCAGTGCAGTACATGCATCAATGTGGAAAAAAAGGTAGTGCTTCACTTTAAGTTCATTTTCAGTTTACATACTTGCTCTGGACCCATTGCGTATGTTAATGCGGGGTATTCCTGTATGTATAGTGTGGAGAAAGCAGGTAGAGAGAAGTTTCCCCCCTTTCTCTCAATAGCAGATGATCCTGTTGAGGCCCTGGTCCCACTGTGGAATGGTGAGGCTCGTAGAGCCATTGTCACGATCACTCCTGAGGCCCTCTCCGGTGCCATGGAGCCCTCTTTGCTCCTTGATGTACTGAGGAGCTGCTGTTGATGCAACGGACCATGCGAGGGCTACAGCATAAGTGGTGCAGAACTTGTTCCAGAGCTGACCAAGCACATTCACAGTCAGGTCTACCACATGGCAGTGGCAGCAGCAAAGAGACCCTACTTGGCTGCCTCCACTGCATCCTCAAGGAGCTGTCCAGCTGAGTTGTTCCATGTGGTCCAGAGGCCGGTCACTCCTGACCAGGAACACACTCTGGAGCACATGGTGTCCAAATGGAACCAGCTGGTAAAACGCTTCAAGGACAGAGTCACTTGTCTTTGCAGTGATTTTCATGCTACTATTGTGGCAGTTCCAGCTGAGGTGTCCAATGCAATGTCGAACTCAGTGTTGTGGGATTAATTCCAGTTAATGCAGCCTGATGATGTGGACAAGATGCTTGCAGTGATGCTCCCGACCACCTGCTCATTTGATCCTTCTCCATCCTGGCATATTAAAGCTTGCCGAAGTGGAGTGAATGAGTCACAGGTTTACTTCTTCAAAAATACTTTTTCAAAAAAATACTTCTTCAAAAAGCTGACACTGTACCCAATGAAGTGTAGCAACTATAGACCTGTCGCCAACACCCCTTTCTTGGCCAAGGTGGTGGAGAAGGTGGTTGTAGAGCAATTGCAGATATTCCTGGATGAGAGTTGAAAGTGCATTTGGAGGAAGCAGATTATCTGGATCCATTTCAATCAGGCTTCAGGTCTGGACATGGGACTGAAACGGCCTTGGTCGCCTTGGTGGATGATATGAGGAGGCGTTGGATAGGGGCAAATGCACCTTCCTTGTCCTCCTGGATCTCTCAGCAGCTTTTGATACCGTTGACCACGGTATCCTTCTGGACTGCCTGAAGAGGTTAGGCATAGGGGGCACTGTATTGCACTGGTTCCGTTCCTTCCTCTCTGGTAGGTACCAAAGAGTGGCATTGGGAGATGAGGTTTCGGATCCTTGGCCTCTCACTTGTGGGGTGCCACAGGGCTCCATCCTTTCCCCGATGCTGTTCAACATGTATATAAAGCCGCTGGGGGCTATCATCAGAAGATTTGGGCTGTAGTGTCACCAGTATGCTGATGACACACAGCTCTATCTCTCATTCAACTCTTCACCGAGGTTGGCTGTAGAAACCCTATCCAAGTGTCTGGAGTTGGTGAGTGGCTGGATGGGAAGGAATAAGCTGAAGCTGAACCCTGACAAAACTGAGGTACTGTTTGTGGGAGACAAGGGAAGGTTGGGGGATGTTGACCTGGTACTCAATGGGGTACAATTGCCCCTGAAAGACCAGGTCCGCAGCCTTGGGGTCATTCTTGACTCCCAGCTGTCCGTGGAGGCTCAGGTCTTGGCTGTGAGCCGGGCGGCACTGTATCAACTCCATCTGATACGGAGGCTGCGCCCCTACCTTCCCAACCATCTGCTCTCATCTGTGGTACATGCCCTGGTCTCCTCTCGCCTAGACTACTGTAATGCGTGCTACGTGGGGTTACCCTTGAAAACGGTCCGGAAGCTGCAACTGGTACAGAATGCGGCGGCTCGCCTGATTAAAGGCAGCTGCTGGTGAGAAAACATCACTCCAGTGCTGAAGGAGTTGCACTGGTTACTGGTTGTTTTCTGGGCCCAATTCAAGGTGTTGGTTCTGACCTTTAAAACCCTATACGGTTTCAGCCCAGTCTATCGGAAGGAGCACTTCCAACATCATCAGAAATGCCGCTCAACAAGATCAGCCTCAAAAGGCCTTCTCTCTATCCCACCAGTTAAAACAGCTAGACTGGTGAGGACTAGGGAGAGGGCTTTTTCAATTGTGCCCCCCACTTTGTGGAATTCCCTCCCAAATGATCTCCGCCATGCCCCCTCTATGATGAGCTTCCGCCGGGCCGTGAAGACCTGGCTCTTCAAGCAGGCTTTTGGGGTGGGTTAGGGTTAGGACTGGTGCTCCTGTTGAAGCCCTGGCTAATCTGTGGAATGCAGTGATGACCCGGGCTGTTGACACGATCGCTCCTGCACGCCCTCTCCTCTGTAGAGCTCATACAGCTCCTTGGTATACTCCAGAGCTGAGAGCGACGAAACAAGACAGGAGGCGGCTTGAGCGGAGATGGAGACGAACTCCCGACGAATGCAACTATGTGCTGGTTTGTGCTTCTACCAAGCTGTATGTAGCAGCGGTGAGGGTGGTGAAAAAACATTTCGCCTCCACTATTAAGTTATCCCTCTCCCGCCCAGCGGAGCTTTTTAGAGTTGTCCGAGGGCTACTCCATCCAGGCCTACAGGACACGGGAGATACATCGGTGGCCCGCTGTAATGAGTTTGCTGAGCACTTCCAGCATAAGATCTCATGCATCCGTTGGGACTTAGACTCCTATTTTATAGCAGTTGATCCTAGTGAGGTGTCCGGAGCACAGTCTTGTCATGTTTTATTGGATGAGTTTCAGTTGGTTCAGCTCGAGGATGTGGACAAGGTGCTTGGACAGGTACGTGCAACCACCTCGGTACTCGATCCTTGCCCCTCTTGGCTAATAAAAACTAGCAGGGATGGAACAGTTGGCTGGGCCAAGGAAGTGATAAATGCCTCTTTACGAGAGGGAGTGGTCCCTGGCTGTCTGAAAGAGGCGGTGGTGAGACCACTTCTGAAAAACCTTCCTTGGACCCAGAAAATTTCAGCAGCTACAGACAAGTAGCGAATGTTCCATTCCTGGACAAGATCTTGGAATGAGTGGTTGCTGGCCAGCTCCAGGCGTTATTGGATGAAACCAATTATCTAGATCCATTTCAATCGGGTTTTAGGCCTGGTTTTGGCACTGAGACAGCCTTGGTCACCCTGTACGATGACCTATGTCGGGAGAGAGACAGAGGGAGTGTAACTCTGTTGATTCTCCTTGATCTCTCAGTGGCTTTTAATACCATCGACCATGGTATCCTTCTGGAGAGGCTCGCGGAGTTGGGAGTTGGAGGCATTGCTTGGCAGTGGTTCCGCTCCTACTTGGCGGGCATCTTCAGGCCTAATGTTAAAGCGGAATCGGGGGTCTCTACTTTAAGGTCTATAATATGGGTGGTGATGTTCGAGGCAACCAAAAAGGCCAAGCCGCCTCTTCCTCGAGCTTTATGTGCTATTTTAGTGGCGGGTTTCAACCATGATTTATAGCCTTTAAGTTCGATATTCTCCCCAGATGTAAGTCATGTTTCCTGTAAATAGATAATGTCAAATGTTTGTAAAAACTGCATTAGCTCTAAGTCTGGCGTCTTGTTTTTCCAGCCAGCTATGTTCCATGATATTATAGAAAAAGGGGAAGGAGAGTCCTTTGGCGAAACATGTGTTGGATTAGAGCCCATTCGGCAGTTAGAATTGGGAAATGGACTGTTTGTTTTTATTTTTACATTTGGCTGTGGTCACGGATATGGGGTGATAATGTTTATTTCCGGAGTGAGTGTACTTACGTTAGAAATTACTCTAGGGGCTCGTGTGGTTTTAAGGGGGGAGTTAGGTTTGATCTCCCGAGTACCAGTTGGAGAGCCCAATTCATCTGAGTGCAATAGGCGCATCTCAAGCCAAGCGGAGCTTGTTGCTGGATTAGCTACACCTGGGATCGGGTCATAGTAATAAGATCTGGATGGCCCCCATCCTTTTATATTGTTTGGGGGCTTATTATTGTTGCTTGTTAGCGAAAATTGTGAGCAAGGTTGGTTCATTGCTATTCTATAGGGAGATTTAATAAGGTTATCTGCATCTAGAGAAGGACCTTGAGGTAAATCACCTCCTTTCGTTTCAGGGTTTCTTCTGGTTAAATTTTGAATTAGGTAAGTCAATCTTTTGATAATTCCTTCCTGCTCTGATTTTGGAAGGTGGTCGTAGGATTCCATGAGTAGGAGCTCTTCAGGAGCGGGACCCTCTTGCCAATTAAACTGAGGTCGGCGTTGAGACAAAACTCTAAAAGGGCTGAAGTGTTCATGGCTTTCCTGCCTACTAGGGAGAGTTTGAGATTGAGATCTCTCATTCTTTGTTTGGAGAGAGTGGCTAAAAAGTGAGGGCGGTGAGGTCTTATTTACAAAGTATCGTTGGATCCGGATGCCATGGGTATAGAGGTCCTCTCTGATTTTATATATCCGGTCTGCGATGCCAGTTGATTGGAAGGTGAATATAACGCGCCTTTCAGAGGCGTGTGAATAAAAATGAGTCATGTGTTTGACACAGGTTCTGTTTGAAATGCTGGGGAGATAAGATCTGAGGCTGGATTCAAAATATTGCCTTAATGAAGTGATGGGCTCATATCTCGATGTCGTGAATAAAAAGGTTACTGCTAATTTATCTCTTAACAGTTGAAGGTTCCAATTTGAAGCGTTACAGTGTCTTGGCTGTAAATGGCGTAAGCCCGAGGATTTGTCGGCATCTGAGACGTGGGTTTATTATTTGGTGTTTCTGTACAGGACTCAACTAGAGATTCGAGTTCTCTGTTCAAGAGGCTTGGTTTGTTCGGATGCTGAGGGCTGGCACTTGGAGGCATTTTTATTTCGCTATTTTGCACGGGAGCTTGCTGTATTTTTATTGGAGCATCTAGTAGCTTGAATAGAGGTTTAAAATTCATTTTCCTTGTGGCAGCAGATTTGTAATTTTTTATATTCTTTGATTTCTTTGTTTTTTTGACTTTTCAGGTATCCAATTGCATTGCCTTGACGTTGTTAGCTTTCAGTTCAGGCTTCCGTAGTGGGCCTTCTCGGGTAGCTGAAGCATGTGGAATAGAGTCAGGGGGATTTACATCCACTGTCTGAGGCTGCCTCAAAAGCTTGATTAGAGTTGTTAGTAGATTATTTGTTTCAGTAATGTAAGTTTTCATCAGTCTCAGTTCGTCTGTAACAGCCATAGCCCAGCCTAACGACGGCAGATTCAGTCCTGTGACATTCTGATGAATTAAAGATTTGTTTGTGGGCTGAGTCTCTGATAGGGAGGTTTTGTATTCCTGGGGTTCGTCAATGGCGTCAACAGTTACTATTTCAGAGGGGATCTCATCATCCCTCAGGGTTAAGTCATTGTTAAACCCTGCATCCTGCAGTTCTTCAGCAAGGCTTTTGGTGTGCGTTTCCTCCTTTAGTGGGTTAGTTGGTAAATGATAGTCCAAAGACCAGTCGTGGGGATTTATCGACTGGGAGTAGTCATTTAAATTGCTTGATGGGGAGATCAAGAGATGAGAGGTATTGGCATTCAGTGGAAAAAATTGAGTAATCTTAGCTTGAGATTTTCTGGGAGGGAGTTTCCCTGCCCCTGGAGAAATGCCCAATTCCTGGCATTTTTTCCTAGTGAGAATCATGATGTAATCGTCTGAGTGAGTCTTAAGATAGAGGCGGCTGTTAGATTCGAATCGAGGGGAGCAGAACGAAGCACTAGGGTGTATAGATGATCTTGTATGCACTATTATAGTGCGCTCTGTAGTTTAATCCCCCCGATTCATTCTATTTCGTGAATTTCTAAAACATTGATATGTAGAAGTATCACTATGATGTCCTTAATATTCTGTCTCTCTGGCGTTCGTTCGTTCTGCCTGGGGGAGACGGCTTATTATCTTAAATGCAGCTGTCCTTTGGCTTTGGAGTAATGTTTGGAGTTCTGGGGTGCGTGCCAAGTCTTTGGCCTTCAGACTATTGCTTTTACCAAGAGGTGAATGGAGTTACAAGTCTTATGTTTTAGTGAGCTCAGGGAGCTGGAAAAATATCTGGTTACCCTTCGCATCAGGTTTCCCGCCTTTCATCTGCATAAATATATACATTCCACCGATAAACTCAACTTCATGTGAACCCCCCTGGCCATTACTGGAATCATTACTAGAAGTTCTCCAAAGTAAATTCCCATCCTATGAACTACTCCTAAGTGGTGATTTAAACGCTAGGATGGGACCATTCCACCCCCATAGTGATGCTATTTCTCATAAACCACTGACGGATATCCAATCTTCGACCAGACCCACCAGCGATCATACAACTAATAAGCATGGTTTAGCCCTTCTCCAAATAATCCAAAAATTTGCACTGACCTGCCTGAACGGCTCCCCCTTGGATCTCTCCAAAGGGCCCTTTACTTATCTATCAGGGTCGGGGGCCAGCTCAGTAGACTATTTTCTAACCACCTTTTCCCTAATTAAAAGAATTAAAGAATTTAAAATCCTTGCGAGGCCAGAAAGTGACCACCTCCCTCTAAGGTTAATCCTCATACCCTCCATTGCCAACAGTACTTTTACCCCAGGGGTTTCAAAGAAAAATCTTCCAAGCACCTTTAGACGTCTCAAATGGTCAACCAAGATAGGAACAAGAGCCCACTGCTTAATAACATCTAACCCATTTCCCCTTCTACGTCAACTAATTATAACAAAACCCCAGAATAATCTAAGGGAGTATGAATCTTTAACAGACCAGCTCAGCCCACGGATCACAGCCCTAACGGTGGCTTGGGTCCCAGCCCAATCCAGATCCTGGTTCGACAAAGAATGCAGACTCTCGAAGAAACAACTCACTAAGCAAATCAAAATATTCTGTTCTAATAATCACCCTGCCACTCTCCAAAACCTAATTGTACAAAGAAGTTCCTATAAAACACTACTTAAAAACAAAAAACACTCCTATTACCAGGCAAACTGGAGGACCTTAGATAACGCAGCTTGAAAGGGAAACGAGGCAGTCTTCTGGCGATGTCTACAGGGGAAACTCGACCCAGAAAACAATACCCCGATGCCCCCTATAATTCAGGGGGCCTGGATAGCTCACTTCAGTTCAATCTTTGGCAGTTTCCATCCTACCAAAGCCGTAGACATCCCTGAAATATTGACTGACCTTCCGCTCTGGCCACCAGTTACCATCGAGGAAATTACAACGCTAATGTCCACCTTGAAAGCAGGGAAAGCCCCAGGGGAGGACATGCTACCACCTGATCTCTTCCTCCAAGATTCATCTTGGTGGGCCCCATTGTTTGTAGCTCTTTTCACTTACATAAATAAAACTGGCAATATTCCCCAGGTCTGGCTCACTAGTATCGTAGTCCCTATCTATAAAAAGGGTGACCCGACGAAACCAGCCAATTACCGGCCAATCAGCCTCCTGGATGTCTCATCCAAACTTTATGGCCATTTGCTATTAAATAAATTAAACGAGTGGGAACAATCTAACCTAATAATACACGAAGAGCAGGCAGGCTTCAGAGCCAATAGATGTACCATCGACCAGGCCTTTATTCTACACCATTTAATAAAAAAAACAACATCCAAAGTGTGGCCATCTCTCTATATTGCATTTGTTGACTTTACTGCGGCCTTTGACACAGTCGATAGAGGGCTACTCTGGCAGAAATTGGCCCAAACAAACATTGACCTAAGGCTCCTCTGGTTGATTAGAGCCCTCCATCAATCTAATACGATCCAGGTTCGCCTGGACCAAAATGGCTCTCTATCACCTAAAATTCCTGTCCACAGAGGGTTGAAGCAGGGTTGTACACTTGCTCCCTTCTTGTTTAACTTTTTCATTAATGACTTGGTAACGGCACTATCATCGCCCACCTTCTTCCCCCCCTCCATAGGGACCAAAAAGATTTCAACCCTACTTCACGCCGACAATGCGGCTCTTTGCTCCCTAACCAAAATTGGCCTTAAAAGAATGCTCCTAAAACTAGAGGAATATTGCCAATCCCAGAACCTAGCGATAAATCAATCTAAATCTAAAATCATGATATGCGGCAAATTTATGAACACAAAAAACAACTGGTCTTTAAATGGGGTCCCCATCAAACAAGTCTCCGACTTTAAATATCTCGGAATTCACCTGTCTAATAGGCTCTCTTGGGCTCCACAGCTAAAAGCGGCGACTTTAGCAGGTACCCAGATTTTGGGCCTAGGTAAAAGGTTTTTTTTCTCCCATGGTGGCCAACTTATTCTCCCCATGCTCAAAATTCTCAAAACTAAAATACTCCCGAAGATCCTATATGGATCAGAGCTGTGGGGACCATCTGCTAGAACCACCTTAGAGCCAATTCAAAATCAATTCATCAAACAGGCCTTCCATCGGGGACTCCGACTCCCCACCTCAGAGCGGAGCTAGGCCTCCCCTCAATCGCAGCACGTATTGATCTAGCCCACATTCGCTACTGGCTTAGAATCCTCAAAATGGATGACTCTGCCTTGGTCAAACAGTGCTGGTACGAACAATTGCGATCTGGTGGTTGGGCATCAGATTGCAACACAATACTCTCTAAATATGAACTTTCCCAAGATAAACTGCTGGAATTAAACAAAGTTGCCCTCCACAAATGGTTTTTTGACTGTGATGCTCACCAGGACCGGGCATCCATAGTGACAGCTCCCTTTTCACCCTGGTATCCCCATTTCAAACTCAACCACTCTCTGACAAACTACGTGAGCACGCTCGATAGAGCTAATATTAGAAGGGCTTTTACTGCCCTCCGTTTTCAGGCCATGCCAACAGCTTACTTAGAAGGCCGTTATAGTGGCATACCTGTGGCTCAACACCTTTGTATATATGGCTGCAAGGCCATAGAGGATTTAGCTCACTATTTACTTTATTGCCCACTCTATGAAAATCCTAGATGGAAGTTCTTATCGCCTTTTTTAGAGGTTTTAGTACCCTGTCCAGATAAGGAATTGGTCAGTATGCTTTTATGCGATAATTTTAACCCAGTGACTATTGCAGTAGCCAATTTTGCTCTGGCCGCTCAAAAACTAAGAGAATCTTTCATCATAAATTCTCCAAGC
This sequence comes from Rhineura floridana, assembly GCF_030035675.1. Classification (NCBI taxonomy): domain Eukaryota; kingdom Metazoa; phylum Chordata; class Lepidosauria; order Squamata; family Rhineuridae; genus Rhineura; species Rhineura floridana. The sequence goes on from NC_084495.1 coordinate 1,565,714, forward strand.
TCAATATAGCCACTTATTATTTTACAAAATGTAATAAATTTTTAACGGAAAGCATGTATGTATTTCTACCTGTATATGTATTTGTGCATAAGGCCTATGGCTCAAAGTCACAATAAAACAAACTACTTGGCGGGCCGTCTCCAGAAGGTAGTGCTTGGGGAACATTGCTCGACACCGTGGGTTCTCCAATGTGGTGTCCCGTAGGGGTCGGTTTTGTCTCCCATGCTTTTTAACATCTATATGAAGCCGTTGGGTGTGGTCATCAGGAGTTTTGGAGTGCGTTGTCACCAGTACGCTGATGACACGCAGCTCTACTTCTCCTTTTCATCATCCTCAGGTGAGGCTGTTGATGTGCTGAACCGTTGCCTGGCCGCGACAACGGACTGGATGAGAACTAACAAACTGAGACTCAATCCTGACAAGACTGAGATGCTGTTGGTGGATGGTTTCTCTGATCGGATGGTGGATACATATCCTGTCCTGGATGGGGTTACACTCCCCCTAAAGGATCAGGTCCGTAGTTTGGGAGTCCTCTTAGACTCTTCCCTCTCACTTGAGGCTCATGTAGCCTCGGTGGCATGGAATGCATTCTACCAACTTTGGTTGGTAGCCCAGCTACGTCCCTATTTGAGTAAGGAGGACCTCACATCAGTTGTACATGCTCTGGTAACCTCGCGTTTTGGACTACTGCAACACGCTCTACGTAGGGCTACCTTTGAAGACAATTCGGAAGCTACAGCTAGTGCAAAATGCGGCGGCCAGATTGCTAACAAGGACCAAGCGGTTCGAGCATATAACACCTGTTCTGGCTCGCCTGCACTGGCTCCCAATATGCTTCCGGGCCAGATTCAAAGTGTTGGTATTGACCTATAAAGCCTTATACGGTGCGGGACCACGATATCTGTCGGAACGCCTCTCCCGATATGAACCGGCCCGTACACTATGGTCTACTACGAAGGCCCTCCTCCGGGTTCCGTCTCATAAGGAGGCCCGGAGGGTGGTGACAAGATCTAGGGCCTTCTCAGTGGTGGCCCCCGAATTGTGGAACAGTTTCCCCGAGGAGGTGCGCTTGGCGCCGACACTATTATCCTTTCGGCGCCAAGTTAAAACCTTCCTCTTCTCCGAGGCATTTTAATTTAAGTTAACTTAATTTTAAATGTGTTGTAATTGATTTTAGATTATGTTGTTTTTATATGCTCTATTGTATTATATTGCTGTGATTTTATTGTACTCTTGTTGTTCACCGCCCAGAGAGCTATTGCTAGTCGGGCGGTATAAAAGTGTAATAAATAATAATAATAATAATAATAATAATAATAATATTGTTGTTGAGATTCTTAATGTTTTAATGTAAGAACATAAAACATAAGAACATAAGAAGAGCCTGCTGGATCAGGCCAGTGGCCCATCTAGTCCAGCATCCTGTTCTCACAGTGGCCAACCAGGTGCCTGGGGGAAGCCCGCAAGCAGGACCCAAGTGCAAGAACACTCGCCCCTCCGGAGGCTTCCGGCAACTGGTTTTCAGAAGCATGCTGCCTCTGACTAGGGTGGCACAGCACAGCCATCATGGCTAGTAGCCACTGATAGCCCTGTCCTCCATGAATTTGTCTAATCTTCTTTTAAAGCCATCCAAGCTGGTGGCCATTACTGCATCTTGTGGGAGCAAATTCCATAGTTTAACTATGTGCTGAGTAAAGAAGTACTTCCTTTTGTCTGTCCTGAATCTTCCAACATTCAGCTTCTTTGAATGTCCATGAGTTCTAGTATTATGAGAGAGGGAGAAGAACTTTTCTCTATCCACTTGCTCAATGCCATGAATAATATTATACACTTCTATCATGTCTCCTCTGACCCGCCTTTTCTCTAAACTAAAAAGCCCAAATGCTGCAACCTTTCCTCGTAAGGGAGTTGCTCCATCCCCTGGATCATTCCGGTTGCCCTCTTCTGAACCTTTTCCAACTCTATAATATCCTTTTTGAGATGAGGTGACCAGAACTGTACACAGTATTCCAAATGTGGCCGCACCATAGATTTATACAACGGCATTATGATATCGGCTGTTTTATTTTCAATACCTTTCCTAATTATCGCTAGCATGGAATTTGCCTTTTTCAAAGCTGCCGCACACTGGGTCGACATTTTCATCGTGCTGTCCACTACAACCCCGAGGTCTCTCTCCTGGTCGGTCACCAGTTCAGACCCCATGAGCGTATATGTGAAATTAAGATTTTTTGCTCCAATATGCATAATTTTACACTTGTTTATATTGAATTGCATTTGCCATTTTTCCGCCCATTCACTCAGTTTGGAGAGGTCTTTTTGGAGCTCTTCGCAATCCCTTTTTGTTTTAACAACCCTGAACAATTTAGTGTCATCAGCAAACTTGGCCACTTCACTGCTCACTCTTAAGTCTAGGTCATTAATGAACAAGTTGAAAAGTACAGGTCCCAATACCGATCCTTGAGGGACTCCACTTTCTACAGCCCTCCATTGGGAGAACTGTCCGTTGATTCCTACTCTCTGCTTTCTGCTTCTTAACCAATTCCTTTTCCATAAGAGGACCTCTCCTCTTATTCCATGACTGCTAAGCTTCCTCAGAAGTCTTTGGTGAGGTACCTTGTCAAACGCTTTTTGAAAGTCTAAGTACACTATGTCCACTGGATCACCTCTATCTATATGCTTGCTGACACTCTCAAAGAATTCTAATAGGTTACTGAGACAGGACTTTCCCTTGCAGAAGCCATGCTGGCTCTGCTTCACCAAAGCTTGTTCTTCTATGTGCTTAGTTAATCTAGCTTTAATAATACTTTCTACCAGTTTTCCAGGGACAGAAGTTAAGCTAACTGGCCTGTAATTTCTGGGATCCCCTCTGGATCCCTTTTTGAAGATTGGCGTTACATTTGCCACTTTCCAGTCCTCAGGCACGGAGGAGGACTCGAGAGACAAGTTACATATTTTAGTTAGCAGATCAGCAATTTCACCTTTGAGTTCTTTGAGAACTCTCGGGTGGATGCCATCCGGGCCCGGTGATTTGTCAGTTTTTATATTGTCCATTAAGCCTAGAACTTCCTCTCTCATTACCACTATTTGTCTCAGTTCTTCAGAATCCCTTCCTGCAAATGTTAGTTCAGGTTCAGGGATCTGCCCTATATCTTCCACTGTGAAGACAAATGCAAAGAATTCATTTAGCTTCTCTGCAATCTCCTTATCGTTCTTTAGTATACCTTTGACTCCCTTATCACCCAAGGGTCCAATCGCCTCCCTATTTGGTCTCCTGCTTTGAATGTATTTATAGAATTTTTTGTTGTTGGTTTTTATGTTCTTAGAAATGTGCTCCTCAAATTCTTTTTTAGCATCCCTTATTGTCTTCTTGCATTTCTTTTGCCAGAGTTTGTGTTCTTTTTTATTTTCTTCATTCGGACAAGACTTCCATTTTCTGAAGGACGACTTTTTGCCTCTAAGAGCTTCCTTGACTTTGCTCGTTAACCATGCTGGCATCTTCTTGGCCCTGGCGGTACCTTTTCTGATCTGTGGTATGCACTCCAGTTGCACTTCTAATATAGTGTTTTTAAACAACTTCCAAGCATTTTTGAGTGATGTGACCCTCTGGACTTTGTTTTTCAGCTTTCTTTTTACCAATCCCCTCATTTTTGTGAAGTTTCCTCTTTTGAAGTCAAATGTGACCGTGTTGGATTTTCTTGGCAATTGGCCATTTACATGTATGTTTAATTTAATAGCACTGTGGTGACTGCTCCCGATCGGTTCAACAACACTTACATCTTGCAACAGGTCCCGGTCCCCACTGAGGAATAAATCCAGGGTTGCCGTCCCTCTGGTCGGTTCCGTGACCAACTGGTCTAGGGAATAGTCATTTAGAATATCTAGAAACTTTGCTTCTTTGTCATGAGTGGAACACATATGCGGCCAGTCTATGTCTGGGTAGTTGAAGTCACCCATTACTACCACATTTCCTAGTTTGGATGCTTCTTCAATTTCATATCTCATCTCAAGGTCTCCCTGAGCATTTTGATCAGGGGGACGATAGATTGTTCCCAGTATTAAGTCCCTCCTGGGGCTTGGTATCACCACCCACAATGATTCTGTGGAGGAGTCCACCTCTTTTGGGGTTTCGAGCTTGCTGGATTCAATGCCTTCTTTCACGTATAGAGCGACTCCGCCACCAATACGTCCTTCCCTGTCCTTCCGATATAGTTTATATCCAGGGATAACCGTATCCCACTGGTTTTCTCCATTCCACCAGGTCTCCGTTATGCTCACTATATCAATGCTCTCCTCTAAGACCAAGCACTCCAGTTCTCCCATCTTGGTTCGCAGGCTCCTAGCATTAGTGTACAGGCACTTGTAAGCAGTGTCTCTCTTCAAGTGTCTTTGGCACTTGTGGTTAGGTCTGTGGTAATTTTGCTCTTCTGAATTTATATCCTGTGCCCCTGCTCTCACAATGCCTGCTTCTAGGCCTACCCCTTTTAAAATTTCATCATTTCTTTGGTCTTTATCCCAGCGGGGAGGTTTATTCCAAACCGGACCTTTCTCTGCTCCTGTTGGGTTTCCCCCCTCAGTCAGTTTAAAAGCTGCTCTGCTACCTTTTTAATTTTAAGTGCCAGCAGTCTGGTTCCATTCTGGTTCAAGTGGAGCCCGTCCCTTTTGTACAGGCCCGGCTTGTCCCAAAATGTTCCCCAGTGCTTAACAAATCCAAACCCTTCCACCCGACACCATCGTCTCATCCACGTATTGAGACTGCAAAGCTGTGCCTGTCTGGCTGGTCCTGCGCGTGGAACTGGTAGCATTTCAGAGAAAGCCACCTTGGAGGTCCTGGCTTTCAGCATCCTACCTAGCAACCTAAATTTTGCTTCTAGGACCTCACGGCTGCATTTCCCCATGTCGTTGGTGCCAACGTGCACCACGACCACTGACTCCTTCCCAGCACTGTCTACCAAACTATCTAAACGACGGGCGATATCCGCAACCTTCGCACCAGGCAGGCAAAACACCTTGTGGTCTACACGCCCATCACACACCCCACTGTCTATGTTCCTAATGATCGAATCACCCACTACAAGGAGCCCTCCACCCCCTGGAGATATATCCTCGGCACGAGAGGATAGCTGCTCATCTCCCAAGGAATGGGTCCCTTCTAAGGGATTGTTTCCCTCTTCCTCAGCTGGATGCTCCCCTTCCCCGAGACCATCGTTCTCCATGATAGCAGGAGAGCTATCATCGTTGGAGTGGGACACAGCTATAATGTCCCTGAAGCCCTCTTCCACACACCTCTCTGCCTCTCAGCTTTTCCAGGTCCGCCACCTTGGCCTCAAGGAAATGAAGTCGTTCCCAGAGAGCCAGGAGCTCATTGCACCGAGAGCACACCCACGACTTCTGTCCAACAGGCAGATAGTCGTACATGCTGCAGGCGGTGCAAAACACTGGAAAGCCCCCACACCCCTGCTGGCTTCTTACCTGCATAGTTTTGTTTAAGGTTTATTACGTCAATGGGTTGGAGACTGTGGTTTAGTTGAGGTCAGGGAACAGACGGGCAGAGTGGGGGGCCCTGGCCTCCTCGCCCTGCTGCTTAACTTGCCTTGACGCTTTGTCAGCTGGGGCCTTGACGCTTTGTCAGCTGGGGCTCCCTCTAGCTCGTGGTGCAGGCTCCCTCGCTAGGGGGCTCTGACTTTATATGTGTGGCTGGTCCCTCCCAGCTACTGCTGCCAGCCAATGATGTGTTACTTGAGGCTGATGGCTCAACTATCAGCTGGGGCTTAACTCTTTAGGATTATCTCAGGCTTCCTTCCTTTGAAGGCAGGAAGGCAGGCTTCCTTCCTGAGTGAGGGGCGGGGCTGTTTAAGCTTTTGGCTGCTTTTAATCTAAGCAAGGGGCTGCGACTTCCAGGCAAGTCTTTTGTGTTTGTTGTTTTCCCACCTAGAACAGCCTGACCTTTCTTTAACGTAGGGAAACAGAGCTTGTGGTTGTATTTCAGGAAGGCTAAAGCTGCCCTTTTTAGCAAGGACTGAGCTGACTCTCTCCCTGTATGTATCGGTGGAGTTTCCTTTTTCCCCTTCTCTCCGACTGGAATTTAGCCTTGTTTACAGTGTCCCCTGAAGCTTTCCTGCAAGGGTGGTGTTGACAACTAGCTTTCTATGGGCTTCCTTCTCCTAGGATCTGTCTCCAAAGATATAGGTTCTTTCAGGATTTGGCTCCTAGCTCAGGGTGACCTTGGGCTGACCTTATTACTTATTTCTCTGAGCTGTTTTACTTCAATCAAATAATGGAATAAATGGGAGCTACTTACCCTCTTTTCGCTCTGCTGCTTAACTCGCCTTGGCGCTTTGTCAGCTGGTAAATGTATTTGTATGTTTTTATTTTGTACGTCGCCCAGAGTGGCTGGACAGCCAGCCAGATGGGCAACAAATAAATATCAATCAATCAATCAATCAATCAATCAATCAATCAATAATCTAGATCCATCACAATATGGATTCAGAACTGGTTTTGAAACAGAATCAACTTTGGTCACCTTGATGGATGACTTTTATCATAAGAAAGACAGGGGGAGTGTGACCCTGTTATTCTGCTTGATTTCTCAGTGGCATTTGATACCATTGGCCATGGACCTACTCAGTGGGAGGTGTATGGGGGGCACTGTGTTACAGTGATTTTGCTCTTACCTGCAGAGTTGCATTACTGGATGAGTGTTCCTTGGTCCCCTATGCAGTTCCTCAGAGTACTATTCTCTCTCCAGTGCTATTCAACATCTATATGAAGCCGTTGGGAGTGGTCATTACGAGTTTTAGAGCAAGGTGTCAGCAGTATGGTGATGACACACTGTTCTATTTCTCCATAACATCTCATCAGTGTCTGAATGCTGTAGTGGACTGGATGAGGGCCAATAAACTGTGTTTGAATCCTGGGAAGATGGAGTCTCTTTGGGTAGGTGGTTCCCATGTCCTGGAGATAGGCAGGTTACCTGTTCTGTATGGTGTTGCGCTCCCTCTGAAGGAACAGGTCCAAAGCTTAAGGGTACTCCATCTTTGTCACTAGAGGCTCATGTATCCTTTGTGGCTAGGAGTACCTTTTACCAGCTTTGTCTGGTTCGTCAGGTACGGACATTCTTGAACAGGGATAGCCTAACCTCTGTAGTCCATGCGTTGATAACCTCGAGGGTGGATTACTCAATGTGCTCTATCTGGGACTGCCCTTGGGCCTGGTTCAGAAGCTCCAGCTGGTGCAAAATACAGTGACCAGATTGCTGATGGTACCACATGGCCAACAATATATGACACCACTTTTAAAATATCTACACTGGCTGCCCATCTGCTACTGAGTCAGATTCAAGGTCCTTGTATTAATTTACAAAGCCCTAAACAACTTAAGTTCAGGGTATCTTTCGGACCGTTTGAATCCTTATATCCCAGCTTGATCACTGAGATCATCTACAGGAGCAGCTCTGGTTGTCCCAAGTTGGCAAGGCTCCTTTAACATGGACACAAAATTGAGCCTTCAGTGTCATTGGCCCAATTCTCTGGAATGCTCTGCCAACAAAGATTCAGCAGGCACCTTCTGTTTTAACTTTTAAGAGCCTTCTGAAAACCTTTCTGTTCTGCCAGGCCTATGCAAGTAATTAAGAAGATGCTCTTTTCACAACAGTTGACCTTTGTTTTTATTTTTTTTAAATGTTTTTATTCTGTGGTGGGTTACTTTTTAACATGTTGTAAAGCACTTTGATATTTTTGAATGAATTCTTTATTATATGATCATAGATCCATAATGCAAACAAACAAAGCAAGATTAAAAAACCATGTACAATTTACAAAATTTAAAATAATTTACTTTCTAGAATCCAAGGAAAGAACCTGATTATTGCGAATAGACTGGGCTATATAAAAAATTTTTGCTACATGTTCAGTAATAGCCTTATCTTTATCTGATAGTAGATATTGTGTTAACCACCTTTGGGGTTTATCAGAAAAGATTATTATTAATGGGTGAATAATTTTTATCCTTGCATCACAATAAAACTCACATACAAAAAGAACATGTTCAATAGTTTCGACCTCTTTTAACTTGCAACTACATAAATGATTTTGGAGAGGAATGCCTTGGAAGCGACCTGATAGAAGTGAAGAGGGTAAGCAATTAAATCTCACTCTGGAAAACAAAAATCTATAATTTGGAAAGGTTAGCTCTTCTAAGTATTGTGCTGGGAATGGAAAACGAAAATTTAAACCAAAGTGAGAAGGCGAGCAAGATGTATGTGCCTTTGAGAGTAGGTACTGACGGTCCAAATCCTTTATTCTTTGACTTATAGTACTATTGGCTATCACTAAGTCCCAGGTCGCCAAAAGGTCCAAAGACAGCCCTATATAATTTAGTTTTTCATTAAATATCTTGGACCAGGACCAGCTCACAAAAGGGTCCTTCCAAATTAAATGGAGATATCCCAAAGAGGGTCCAGTATAGACCATCCTGGCCCAGAATCTAAAAGCAATCAGCCAAGCTGTACATTCGATTGAGGCAATTCCTGCCTCAAGTTGGAGACCTGTTGAAGAAACACAGCTTGGGAGGCCAAATATAGTCCGTAAAAAACGTGATGCCACTAGTTCAACATTTCTATTAAAATTTGTTATCCATAACGGAATGCCATAAAGAAGTTGTGAAAGTATTTTGGCTTTAAATTTTTTTAAAGCAGCTGGAATGTAACGTCCTTCTCTAGTGTGAAAAAATCTGGAGGTGGCTTTTGAAGTGTTATGCGCTACAAGAATTGCAGACCGCATATGGGGCAACCAAGATAAGGATGAACAAAATGTTACACCAAGATATTTAAATTTTTTAACCTGCTCATATATTTGGCCTTTTACTTTCCAATATTTATTAGATTGTTTCTGGGAAAAAATCATTATCTTAGACTTTGTGTAATTAATGCTAAGGAGGTTTCTTTCACAATACGTCATAAAGATACTTAGTAAGCGTTTAAGTCCAATTTCCGAAAAGGATAGCAATACCGTATCATCCGCATAAAGTAGCAGAGGACATCTCTCCTCTGCAATTTTTGGGGAGTGTAAATTTTCAGCACCACATTTATTACTCAGATCATTAAGAAAAAAGTTAAATAAAGCAGGGGCCAATACACATCCTTGGCGCACTCCAATGTTTGCTGAAATCGGTTGATATTTTTAACGAATAGCGGTATACAAATATTTTTATCAATAAATAAATACTCAGGTCAACCCAATGAAGATGAATGTTGGAAGATTAAGGAAAAACAAAAGAAAGTGCTTCCTCATACAGCTCGTAGTTAAATTATGGAAATTGTTTCCACTGGATGGCTTTAAAACGATTAGACAAATTCATGGAGGATAAGGCCATCAATTACTACTAACCCATGATAGCGCATGCTCTGCTTGAGTGCTTTCCAGGAGAGGCATCTGTTTGGTCACTGCAAGAACAGGATGTTAGACTAGGTGGGCCTTTGGTCTAATTCAGCAGAGCTCTACTTATGTCCAAAATGGCTTGAATCCAAAATACATAAAATTCTGTCTCCTCCCATACAGACCTGCCTACATCCTAAAATCGAATGGGAAGGTCCTTCTCTACATCTCATCATGGGCTGCTGCTAGGTTAAGTGAAATGCACCCCAGTTGTGGAACTCCTTCCTGAGAAAAATTAATATGATCCCTTCTTTTAATAGTTTCTGCCACCTAGGAAAGACTTTTGTTGAGCTAGGCTTTTTATTAACCTTGTTTTTTTATGTTGACTCTGGTGTTCCGTTCTGGTCTTTCAGTTACTACATTTTGTGTCATATTTCCAGAGAAGCCATCAAGGAACCTCTGTGCCAACAATTCAGAAATCAAGGGACCAAAAAATACAAAACCCAGCTGTTCAGGATTAGCAAAAATAACTTCTCCAGACTTCTTTGTCGTTTGCTTTTCTTTTTTGTACATACATATACCAGTCTCCATAATCTCTGAGCTTCCCTCCCATCTGTTTCTTGTAAATGGTCAGGAGAGATGAGAATTCTGTCTGCAGCTACTCCCCAAGATTCACACCCTAATTATGAAGCCTTTCATGCAGAACTGGCCTGTGCAAATTGTGACCTACCAAGCTGAAGACAGCCCAACAACCATTTATTTATTTATTTATTACCATTATTTTTACCCCGCCCTTTTTCCAAAACTGGAATTCATGGCGGCTTCCAGATGAAAGCACACATATAATTAAAAACATACAAAAGTCTAGATTAAAATCAAATTAAACAATTTACAGTATAAAAACCATTTATACATACAGTTAAAATAATTCAAACTCAGTTTAAAATAATACAGTTAGGCAACAGGAATGCAGCACTCTTCAAGACCTGTCCTTAACAGCTTTCAGTTCCAAAGGCTGGTTGAAATAAAAAAGTATTTGCTTGCCGATGGAAGGACTGCAAGGAGGGGGCCGTTCTTGCTTCCCTAGGAAGGGAGTTCCAAAGCCTTGGGGCAGCCACTGAAAAGGCCCTATCTCGCGTCCCCACTAGTCATGCTTGTGAGGACGTAGGTATTGAGAGAAGGGCCTCTCCTGAGGATCTCAGGGCCCGGGCAGGCTCATATAGGGAGATACGGTCTGACAGATAGCCTGGACCTAAGCCATATAGGGCTTTATAGGTCATCACCAGCGCTTTGAATTGTGTCCAGAAACAGAGTGGCAACCAGTGGAGCTTTTGTAACAGGGGAGTCGTATGGTCCCTGTAACCAGCCCCATTTAATATTCTGGCTGCAGCACGTTGCACCAACTGAAGTTTCTGAACAGTCTTCGAAGGCAGCCCCACGTAGAGCGTGTTACAGTAATCTAAACGGGATGTAACTAAGGCATGTGTCACTGTGGCCAGATCAGACGGCTCAAGGAATGGGCGCAGTTGGCACACTAATCTGAATTGTGCAAAAGCACTCCTGGCCACCGCAGAAACCTGGGCCTCCAAATTTAAAGCTGAGTCCAGGAGCACACCCAAACTGCAAACCTGCGTCTTCAGGGGGAGTGTAACCCCATCCAACACAGGCTGAATCCCTATTCCCTGATTTGCCTTTCGACTGACCAGGAGCACCTCTGTCTTGTCTGGATTAAGCTTCAATTTGTTCACCCTCATCCAGTCCACCACTGATGACAGACACCGGTTTAAAACCAAGACAGCTTCCTTGGAGTTAGGTGGAAAGGAGAAGTAGAGTTGGGTGTCATCAGCATACTGATGGCACCGAATCCCAAATCCCCGGACAACCTCTCCCAGTGGTTTCATGTAGATGTTAAATAGCATGGGGGACAAAACTGAGCCCTGAGGGACCCCACAGGCCAACGGCCAAGGAGTCAAACAGGAATCCCCCAGCACCACTTTCTGGGTTCATCCCTCCAGGAAGGAACGGAGCCACTGTAAAACAGTGCCCCCAAGTCCCATCCCAGCAAGGCGGCCCAGAAGGATACCATGGTCGATGGTATCGAAAGCCGCTGAGAGGTCCAGCAGAACCAACAGGGACACACTCCCCCTGTCCAGTTCTCTGCGTAGGTTGTCCACCAAGGCGACCAAAGCCGTCTCCGTCCCATAACCAGGCCTGAAACCAGACTGAAATGGATCTAGATACTCCGTTTCATCCAGGAATCCCTGGAGCTGGGAGGCCACCACACGCTCTATTACCTTGCCCAACTGGCCGATAATTATCCATTATTTATCATGGCCTGCCAGGAGTTGAATGAAATGGTGGGAGTATCAAGATGTATTTGAAAGAAAGAACCAAATTAGTGTGTGCTTTATAAGGATGAGAGGTAAAGTCACCCTGTTTGCATTTTAATGCAATTTACACTTTTCAAACTGAAACGGGCCTATCCTTCAACATGAACAGTTTTCTGATTTTTTTCTAGCACTCTGCAGCCTCCCTGGTTGCCTGCACTTCCTGATCTGAAAGCACCCCATGGGAGGAGTTACCTCATGATGTCTTCCCCTGGGCTTTGACTGAAGTGCAGGCACCTGGGAAGGCTACAAAGCACAGGCCACCGATGAAGGAATGTGTAGAAAGAAATAAGGGGCACTCACAGGCCTCTTGAAAAGTAAGTGCAACAACAGCAAAAGCACTTTGCACTCCACCCTTGAGAATGTCACAGAAAGTTTCTCTCCACGTGATAATTTTTGAACACAAATTCTTTTTTCATTAGTTGAGAGAGAATGGTTAAAAATAGTAGAAGAAATTTTTGGCAAAACACTGTTTAAAACAGTTTTAGTCTGTCTTTCAGTACAGAATTTCAAAGGTGTTGTTTTAAAAACTTATATTGCCTTAGGCTCCTTCTGGGAGGAAGGGCAGGATGTAAATGTAACAATAAACAAACAAACAAACAAATAAATATTCTTGACAAGGCTGATGCCTGGCAGCAGGAGAAACGGATTACGATCCCTAGAACAGGCCCCTGAAAGCCCTGGATAGCCATGGCAGACGGTCAGCGATCCCTCGGCAGACAAATAGAAGCTGAGATGGCTGAAAACCACTGCCTTGGGACTTTGCAGACCAGGCATGAACATACCTTCAGTATATTATAATGATATCACTTAAGAGATCTGTCAGAGAACATGACAAAACAGTGGGGGGAAAGAAATCTGTGCAGGGATCAGAACTGGTGAAGGTGACTGGTGTGCAATTTCCTGCCCATGTGGAGGAAAGAAATCTTAAAAGGAAATTTAACCAGATACAAAAAGCAGATGGAGTTGCAGTTCCTGTCATGAAGAATCTTTCCAAAGGTGAAAGCAAAAACCATTGCTAAAAGATGTGCTAGAAAGAAGCTCCCTGCACAGATATACATTTCGCTAGTGACAAAATGTACTCTTTTCCAGGGTTTGTTTATGCCGCCTTTTATTGGTGGTACATTTAGCAGAGGGGTGAGATTACTCCCCCCCTTTTTGAACTAGAATCTGCATGGCCCACCCCATCTTATTTAAATGTACAAAGCAAATGTGCACACTTAGGATCTAGGCATATCTTTTTTAAACAAAGTGGGGCTGAATCTGTGCTCTTCCTTCAGGGCAGAAGACGTTCTGTGCTGGATCAGCTCAAGGGCCGCCTCACCTGGTGCAGGAGTGGTTGAAGGAATCCCAATAACCAGCTGCGGTGGTCCACCAGAAGCTGGTCAGTAGTCCAACAGTGTGGCCCACCTCTGATTTGTTTATTTATTATTGCAACGATGTTGTACCCTACTCTTTGGCATTCTGAACAGCTTGTCAGAATTAAAACAAATAAAATCAATGCAAAATGAAAGATCAACAGCAGCACCAACAATGGTCTCAGCATAAAAATGATCAGATTAAAACTCTAGTGTGTATTAGTCTTGGGCAAACAAAGAAGTCTCCACCTGGCACTGAAAAGACATCAGATTCAGTGCCATGTGAGGTTCCCTGGGGAGAACATTCCATAATTGGGTCACTGCCACAGAAAAGGCCCTACCCCTGTTCACCACCCACCTTTAGGGGCAATCTTAGGAACAGTAAGTTCATATGTGCGAAGGTGGTCCTTTCAGGTAACCAGATCCTAAGCCATTTGGATCTTTAAAGGTAAGAACCCTTTGAACTGTGCTAAGAAGCAGCAACCATAGCTGGTGCAGTTGCATTAAGGCACATGGAATCATGTAGACCACTAAATTGCTGCTTGCCACTTGGAATGAGGCTGGATATAAATCCAAATGAATAAATAAATACTTGACTGACCCTCTGTCCGCGACTGTATGCTGCTGCTTGCTCTATAATTCAGTATTATTAGAAAAAGTGAAATTACTCAAGGGCATGGGGTGGAGCTGTACATGGATGGCCGTGAGCACCCAAACAGCACAATCTTGTGCTTTGGACTTAGCTGCTGACACTGTTGTCTTCAAATGATGGCCCCTTTGGATTAAAGTCTATAGCTTTTGTGCACTCCTGCCTTTACAGACAACAAAGGTGTGCAATGAAGAGACAGGAGTGTTCTTTCCCAGCTCTTCTGATGTTCCCGCTTCTTTTACTTTATCCATATAAAACAGAGGAGGGAGACCATAAATTATTGCATGTAACCCCCTGAACACCACTATCCAATGTCTGATTCTTGAACTGCGATAGCACGTATAGTGAGGCCATCATGGGTCTTTCTGCAAGCTGTTCCTCTGAAGAACCGTGTTGTGCTTGTAAATCACAGGCAGATGTCTTGCTCTTTTGAAATGCCATAAAATGGGTGGATTATGCCAACAAATTAGTCTTAATTTCTTCTTCTTCTTCAGAGCTGAGTATTTGGATCACTTTTGGACATCTTTTCCCTTGCTGTCCCCCCCGCCTGCCTTTTCATCAAGAATATGACATTTCCATTCCTGAACTAGCCGCAAGAAACATGTCCTTGTGTTCTATCAGGTTTCTAAAATGCTGATAATTTCCTCATCCAGGTCCACATTTTGTGGGAGAACACCTTTGAAAATATCTCGCTTCAGTTGCCAAATGCACATGCCTCTCCAAAGAGCCTTCTTGCTGGTGATCACTTCCCTGCCATTTCCATCAATGTGCCCAGCCATCTGTAGGCTGCATTTCCTTCTTTCCTGTAGCCGCAACCAGCTGCTGACTTTATCACACACCTCAAGGGTCCTGGTGATCACTGCTTCTTAATCACAGCATTATAGATGTGGATGGAATGTGCAGACACCTTGAACTGAGACAGACAAAACTCTTAGACAAAACCCCCCCTCAGATTAACCTGGAGGGAACAACACATGTTTGCACTGTAATGTGTAACTCCTAATCTCACTTCTTGAACTAACTGCAAATCAAAACAAAGCTATCCTTCAAAATTTGCACTTCCCTCAATTTTGTGATGCAGTTCTCCAACCAACAAATGTGTACAAAAATGCATATATTAGGGGAAAGTGTGCAGGAAAATGCATGCATTAGTGAAAATGATATACAAAATGCATTATATTAGGGGAAATTGCTTGCAAATGTATGTTGGTCAAAACTGCATGCATACCTGTGTTTAATTAGGAAAGATTTGTACTAAAATGCTGATGGGTTTTCATGATAATTTAAAGAATGGTAATAATAGTCATCATCCCAAATTGTAGCTGAAATGTGGGGAACTGAATTTAGGAATGGAAAAATGAGAAAGTGAACTTGCAGACTCGCTCATCCCTACCTCACTATAATGGGCTTGTTAGTGCCTTGCAGGGCCCTGTTGAAATTGTGAGCATTTCAGGTATTGTAATTTTAAAAGTGTGCTTGTGTATGGGGAGGGGGATTCAGTCATCAGCCTCATCTTCGCATCCCTCTCCACACGCCACATGCTCCCCTTTGGCCGTCCGCCCTTGTACTTGCAGGAGAGCTTGTGCGCCCAGTAGAGGGAGAGAGAGCATGACATGTCTGTCTCCTTGTAGTTTACTGGAGATGATTGATTGATTACATTTATCTGCCACCTTTTTGCCAAAGTACCCGAGTCAGTTTACAGTTTAAAACACTAAACCAAACAAAATGTTACCACAGAGCTCCTAGTCACAGGGAGCACCTACGTGCGTACAGCAGGATCCCTGCACAGGTGTTTCACTCACCCATCGAAATGGGCAGTGGCCAAACAGGGCTGGCAGGGGATGGCATAGTGCAGACTGTCCCAAGCCAGGCTCCCCAGAGATTGCTGGATACCCAGATTCCCCTTGTTCCAGACTGATGTGGGTTGTAGTCCAACAACATATAGGGACCCAACGGTTGGAAAAGGCTGCGATCGTGGGAGTGGGGCCAACAAACATGCTTCTGCTCTTCCTCTCCACTAGGGATGGATAAATCTATCAATTTCAGCTCTCTTGGTATTTCATTTTTCCAGTGTTAAATTCAATTCTCCACATTTCTGCAGCAAAATGCAATTTAAAAAAACTCATGAAAATTCATCAGCATTTTGGGGCAAATGTCTCCTAATGCATTTTTGCAAGCATGTTTCCCTAATATGATGCATTTTTGTATGTTGTTTTCATTAATATATGCATTTTTATGCACACTTTCCCCTAATAAATTCAATTTTGTACCCATAGTTTGGATATAGAACTGCATTGCAAAATTTGGAGAAGTGTGAATTTCAAAGGGAAGCTGTGTTTCAGTTTATGTATTGGTTCTAGAAGGGTTAATTAGATAGTTTTTCATTAAAATACCAACAAAATTTAACAAAATTAAAAAGGTGGCAGAGCAGCTTTTAAACTGACTGAGGGGGGAAACCTGACAGGAGCTGAGAAAGGTCCGGTTCGGAATAAACCTCCCCCCTGGGATAAAAACCAAAGAAATGACGAAATTTTAAAAGGGGTAGGCCTAGAAGTAGGCATTGTGAGAGCAGGGGCACAGGATATAAATTCAGAAGAGCAAAATTACCACAGGCCTAACCACAAGTGCCAAAGACACTTGAAGAGAGACACTGCTTACAAGTGCCTGTATGCTAATGCTAGGAGCCTGTGAACCAAGATGGGAGAACTGGAGTGCTTGGTCTTAGAGGAGAGCATTGATATAGTGAGCATAACGGAGACCTGGTGGAATGGAGAAAACCAGTGGGATACGGTTATCCCTGGATATAAACTATATCGGAAGGACAGGGAAGGACATATTGGTGGCGGAGTCGCTCTATACGTGAAAGAAGGCATTGAATCCAGCAAGCTCGAAACCCCAAAAGAGGCAGACTCCTCCACAGAATCGTTGTGGGTGGTGATACCGTGCCCCAGGAGGGACTTAATACTGGGAACGATCTATCGTCCCAATGATCAAAATGCTCAGGGAGACCTTGAGATGAGATATGAAATTGAGGAAGCATCCAAACTAGGAAATGTGGTAGTAATGGGTGACTTCAACTACCCAGACATAGACTGGCTGCATATGTGTTCCAGTCATGACAAAGAAGCAGTTTCTAGATATTCTAAATGACTATTCCCTAGACCAGTTGGTCATGGAACCGACCAGAGGGACGGCAACCCTGGACTTAATCCTCAGTGGGGACCGGGACCTGGTGCAAGATGTAAGTGTTGTTGAACCAATTGGGAGCAGTGACCACAGTGCTATTAAATTAAACATACATGTAACTGGCCAATTGCCAAGAAAATCCAACACGGTCACATTTGACTTCAAAAGAGGAAACTTCACAAAAATGAGAGGATTGGTAAAAAGAAAGCTGAAAAACAAAGTCCAGAGGGTCACATCACTTGAAGATGCTTGGAAGTTGTTTAAAAACACTATATTAGAAGCTCAACTGGAGTGCATACCGCAGATCAGAAAAAGTACCGCCAGGGCCAAGAAGATGCCAGCATGGTTAACGAGCAAAGTCAAGGAAGCTCTTAGAGGCAAAAAGTCTTCCTTCAGAAAATGGAAGTCTTGTCCAAATAAAGAAAATAAAAAAGAACACAAACTCTGGCAAAAGAAATGCAAGAAGACAATAAGTGATGCTAAAAAAGAATTTGAGGAGCACATTGCTAAGAACATAAAAACCAACAACAAAAAATTCTATAAATACATTCAAAGCAGGAGACCATCTAGGGAGACGATTGGACCCTTGGATGATAAGGGAGTCAAAGGTGTACTAAAGAACGATAAGGAGATTGCAGAGAAGCTAAATGAATTCTTTGCATCTGTCTTCACAGTGGAAGATATAGGGCAGATCCCTGAACCTGAACTAACATTTGCAGGAAGGGATTCTGAGGAACTGAGACAAATAGTGGTAATGAGAGAGGAAGTTCTAAGCTCTCAAAGAACTCAAAGGTGAAATTGCTGATCTGCTAACTAAAATATGTAACTTGTCCCTCGGATCCTCCTCCGTGCCTGAGGACTGGAAAGTGGCAAATTTAACCCAATCTTCAAAAAGGGATCCAGAGGGGATCCCGGAAAATACAGGCCAGTTAGCTTAACTTCTGTCCCTGGAAAACTGGTAGAAAGTATGATTAAAGCTAGATTAACTAAGCACATAGAAGAACAAGCCTTGCTGAAGCAGAGCCAGCATGGCTTCTGCAAGGGAAAGTCCTGTCTCAGTAACCTATTAGAATTCTTTGAGAGTGTCAACAAGCATATAGATAGAGGTGATCCAGTGGACATAGTGTACTTAGACTTTCAAAAAGCGTTTGACAAGGTACCTCACCAAAGCCTTCTGAGGAAGCTTAGCAGTCATGGAATAAGAGGAGAGGTCCTCTTGTGGATAAGGAATTGGTTAAGAAGCAGAAAGCAGAGAGTAGGAATCAACGGACAGTTCTCCCAATGGAGGGCTGTAGAAAGTGGAGTCCCTCAAGGATCGGTATTGGGACCTGTACTTTTCAACTTGTTCATTAATGACCTAGAATTAGGAGTGAGCAGTGAAGTAGCCAAGTTTGCTGATGACACTAAATTGTTCAGGGTTGTTAAAACAAAAAGGGATTGCGAAGAGCTCCAAAAAGACCTCTCCAAACTGAGTGAATGGGCAGAAAAATGGCAAATGCAATTCAATATAAACAAGTGTAAAATTATGCATATTGGAGCAAAAAATCTGAATTTCACATATACGCTCATGGGGTCTGGACTGGCGGTGACCGACCAGGAGAGAGACCTCGGGGTTGTAGTGGACAGCACAATGAAAATGTCGACCCAGTGTGCGGCAGCTGTGAAAAAGGCAAATTCCATGCTAGCGATAATTAGGAAAGGTATTGAAAATAAAACAGCCGATATCATAATGCCGTTGTATAAATCTATCGTGCGGCCGCATTTGGAATACTTTGTACAGTTCTGGTCGCCTCATCTCAAAAAGGATATTATAGAGTTGGAAAAGGTTCAGAAGAGGGCAACCAGAATGATCCAGGGGATGGAGCGACTCCCTTACGAGGAAAGGTTGCAGCATTTGGGGCTTTTTAGTTTAGAGAAAAGGCGGGTCAGAGGAGACATGATAGAAGTGTATAAAATTATGCATGGCATTGAGAAAGTGGACAGAGAAAAGTTCTTCTCCCTCTCTCATAATGCTAGAACTCGTGGACATTCAAAGAAGCTGAATGTTGGAAAATTCAGGACAGACAAAAGGAAGTATTTCTTTACTCAGCGCATAGTTAAACTATGGAATTTGCTCCCACAAGATGCAGTAATGGCCACCAGCTTGGACGGCTTTAAAAGAAGATTAGACAAATTCATGGAGGACAGGGCTATCAATGGCTACTAGCTGTGATGGCTGTGCTCTGCCACCCTAGTCAGAGGCAGCATGCTTCTGAAAACCAGTTGCTGGAAGCCTCAGGAGGGGAGAGTGTTCTTGCACTCGGGTCCTTCTTGCGGGCTTCCCCCAGGCACCTGGTTGGCCACTGTGAGAACAGGATGCTGGACTAGATGGGCCACTGGCCTGATCCAGCAGGCTCTTCTTATGTTCTTATGTTCTTAACTCCCCCCATGTAATTACAATCACATGAAGGGAAAGGCCCCGATAGGGCCAATATATCAGTCTTTCTAAATAACAGTAACATACACAAATTTGAATCCTTATTACCATGGTATTCCCAATCTCTGTGTATGGATGTGAAAGTTGGACAGTGAAAAAAGCGGATAAGAGAAAAATAAACTCCTTTGAAATGTGGTGCTGGAGGAGAGCTGTGCGCATACCTTGGACTGAGAAAAAGACCAATAATTGGGTGTTACAACAAATTAAACCAGAACTGTCACTAGAAGCTAAAATGATGAAACTGAGGTTATCATACTTTGGACACATAATGAGAAGACATGATTCACTAGAAAAGACAATAATGCTGGGAAAAACAGATGGGAGTAGAAAAAGAGGAAGATCAAAAAAAGAGATGGATTGATACCATAAAGGAAGCCACAGATCTGAACTTACAAGATCTGAACAGGGTGGTTCATGACAGATGCTCTTGGAGGTCACTGATTCATAGGGTCGCCATAAGTCGTAGTCGACTTGAAGGCACAGATCAACAGCAACAGAATCCTCTCTCCTTATTGCTGATAATCACTGTTGGAACAGGCCTCATATGTTTCACTGCCATTCCCACAAATACAACAAACTTGTAGCTGCTACATATCCACAGTAGTCCAGCGGTTGCCCTGATGTTAATAATAATAATAATAAATTTAATTTATGTGTCGCCTATCTGGCCAATGGCCACTCTAGGCGACATACATATAAGCAATTAAAATACAATACAATAAATACGATAATACAATATAAATACCATGATACAATATAAAACAATACAGCAGCAATAACAATCTTAATGCAGGGTAAGAGGCCATTCAGTCATAAAAGTTAACCCTCCCCGGAAATCCCAAAGGCCTGTTGAAAGAGCCAGGTCTTTATGGCTTTACGGAATACATTTAGGGAAGAGGCGTGCTGTAGATCTTGTGGGAGGGAGTTCCAAAGGGCGGGGGCCGCCACTGAGAATGCCCTCTCTCTAGTTCCCGCCAATCTAGCTGTTTTTGTTGGCGGGATTGAGAGAAGGCCCTGTGTGGCTGATCTTGTCGGGCGGCATACTTGGTGGCGTGGAAGGCGCTCCTTTAGATAGACTGGGCCGAGACCGTATAGGGATTTAAAGGTTAATACCAACACCTTGAATTGGGCCCGGAAAACAACTGGAAGCCAGTGTAGGTCGAACAACATTGGTGTGATGTGATCCCGGCGGCGACTATTTGTAATTAGTCCAGCCGCCGCATTTTGTATAAGTTGTAATTTCCGGATCGTTTTCAAGGGTAACCCCACGTAGAGCGCATTACAGTAATCTAATCGAGAGGTGACCAGGGCATGTACTACCAGTGGGAGCTGATGAACAGGAAGGTATAGGACATAGACTGGCTGCATATGTGTTCCAGTCATGACAAAGAAGCAAAGTTTCTAGATATTCTAAATGACTATTCCCTAGACCAGTTGGTCATGGAACCGACCAGAGGGACGGCAACCCTGGACTTAATCCTCAGTGGGGACCGGGACCTGGTGCAAGATGTAAGTGTTGTTGAACCGATTGGGAGCAGTGACCACAGTGCTATTAAATTAAACATACATGTAACTGGCCAATTGCCAAGAAAATCCGGGAAGGGTGACTTAGCCTGTGCCTGCTTTTGAGACGGGCTCCTGCCTCAAAAGAAGCTTATTCAGATATATCAGTCAGATTTTTTTTTTTTTTTGACTGATTAAACTTCTCCCGGGTAGGGAGAAACGAAGAGATTAACCTCAAAGCCTATTTTTGTTGGGACGACCAGATCTCATTAATTTATGGGACGAGGTCCAGCCGACGAAGGTGGGACGGATTTTCAACAACAAGCTCTATCTGATAAAGCGAACGTTCATCTTATCTTCTAAGAGAGAACGCACTAACAGGCAAGCACCCTTCTTTCTATATTTTTCTTTTACTTGACTTAAATTGTTGCTGTTTAAAAGAGATTTGCCAGATTGATCGGTTTTTGACATCTCACTGGGGAGCCATAACTTCTCTCTGCTACTCACTAATTAATAGCTTATCTCTGTTTTTGTTGCAAAAAGCTGTCCTGGATTTGCATTCTAAAGATATACACAGAAGAGGGATTTCTATTCCAGATTTTTATTTTGAAGAATATTATATTGTCTGAGACTACTCTCTTTTTGGTCTATTTTATTTTGACGAATCTGTTTCCTGACGACCGCCATTAATTGTTTCGATCCTGGGAACTGCATTTTGTTTACTTAAGCATGGAGAGATAAGGCTGTCTGCTCTGTTTATACTGTGATGTCACCAAGTTTGGAGTATTAACCCAATTGTTGCTGAAATAAGAAGTGGTTTTCCTATATTTTTCTTTTAAAATGGCAATTAAGAAAGTGGCTGAGAATCTGGAAATAACTATGTTTCAGAAAATAATGGATGAGATTGAGATAACGAAACAAAACCTGCGACAGGGTTGTAAGGAGCTGAAAATTGAATTGAGTAAAATGAAGCAGGAGATTAAAGATATAGGGGTCCCTGTGAGAGAGGTGACCCTGGAAGGGGTCCCTGTGAGAGAGGAGACCCCGGAGATTGGAACAAACGTGGAACAGGAAAAAGATTTGGAGTCTATGGACTTTAGAAACAAAATCTATTGTTTGGAGACACAGGAGATTAAAGACTTAGGGGTCCTTGTGAGAGAGGAGACCCTGGAGACTGGAACAGGGGTCCCTGTGAGAGAGGAGACCCTGGAGACTGGAACAGGGGTCCCTGTGAGAGAGGAGATCCCGGAGATTGGAACAAACGTGGAACAGGAACAAGATTTGGAGTCTATGGACTTTAGAAATAAAATCTATTGTTTGGAACTCAATGTTATCTCTGAAGAAATTAATGAAGATTCTAGAGATAAAGTTATCAATGGCATGGATAATCTTCTGGACTGGAATGATGTGATGGAGCCCAATATAGAGAAAATCTATGGAATTAACTGCAGCCATGTGACAATGGAAAAATTTTCAAGAGATGACCCAGTGTATTTTGAAAAAAAGAACAGAGATATGATTTTACAGCAGTATTTCAGCAACCTATTCAGAATGGATGGCAAGAAAATATTTGGGATAGAGGTAATTCCCATCAGACTCTTACTATATGACTATGGCTTTGACAGCAAGATTATTATGGAATACTGATAATGGAAGATTGGATACTGAAATTACTGGACTTAACAAGACTACTGAAGATGGAAGATGGAAAATGGAACTAATAGGGATAATAGAACAATGGCTACTGAAATTACTGAATCTAACAGATTCTGATGTGATGGATTAATTGAAATGTTTATTTTGACTATGGTTATGACAATAAGATTATCATAATTAGTAATGAGATGGATTAATCGATATGCTTATCTGGAAAAAAAAAATTGATAGATATATTTCTTAAAGAATTGAAACCTCTCTTTGACTTTTTGTGGAAAGAATAAAGTAATGTTTATGAGATTTGATGATTAAGTAAGATAACTACTGGAGGAAAGTGATTTTATAATATGACTTAAGAGACAGGATTGTTATATATTATAGACTTATAACTGATTTGATCTTTGACAAATGGGAAGTCAATATTTTACTCTTTATTTTTTATTTTTGTTTTTTTTTCTTTTTTTTTTTTGTTTAACTATTTTTTATTTTGTTTTTTGTCTTTGAATGTTTTATGATTTCGTCTTGTATGTTTTATGAAAATCTGAATAAAAATTATTGAAAAAAAAAAAAAGAAAATCCAACACAGTCACATTTGACTTCAAAAGAGGAAACTTCACAAAAATGAGAGGATTGGTAAAAGGAAAGCTGAAAAACAAAGTCCCGAGGGTCACATCACTCGAAAATACTTGGAAGTTGTTTAAAAACACTATATTAGAAGCTCAACTGGAGTGCATACCGCAGATCAGAAAAGGTACCGCCAGGGCCAAGAAGATGCCAGCATGGTTAACAAGCAAAGTCAAGGAAGCTCTTAGAGGCAAAAAGTCTTCCTTCAAAAAATGGAAATCTTGTCCAAATGAAGAAAATAAAAAAGAACACAAACTCTGGCAAAAGAAATGCAAGAAGACAATAAGGGATGCTAAAAAAGAATTTGAGGAGCACATTGCTAAGAACATAAAAACCAACAACAAAAAATTCTATAAATACATTCAAAGCAGGAGATCATCTAGGGAGACGATTGGACCCTTGGATGATAAGGGAGTCAAAGGTGTACTAAAGAACGATAAGGAGATTGCAGAGAAGCTAAATGAATTCTTTGCATCTGTCTTCACAGTGGAAGATATAGGGCAGATCCCTGAACCTGAACTAACATTTGCAGGAAGGGATTCTGAGGAACTGAGACAAATAGTGGTAACGTGAGAGGAAGTTCTAAGCTTAATGGACAATATAAAAACTGACAAATCACCGGGCCCGGATGGCATCCACCCGAGAGTTCTCAAAGAACTCAAAGGTGAAATTGCTGATCTGCTAACTAAAATATGTAACTTGTCCCTCGGATCCTCCTCCGTGCCTGAGGACTGGAAAGTGGCAAATGTAACCCAATCTTCAAAAAGGGATCCAGAGGGGATCCCGGAAATTACAGGCCAGTTAGCTTAACTTCTGTCCCTGGAAAACTGGTAGAAAGTATGATTAAAGCTAGATTAACTAAGCACATAGAAGAACAAGCCTTGCTGAAGCAGAGCCAGCATGGCTTCTGCAAGGGAAAGTCCTGTCTCAGTAACCTATTAGAATTCTTTGAGAGTGTCAACAAGCATATAGATAGAGGTGATCCAGTGGACATAGTGTACTTAGACTTTCAAAAAGCGTTTGACAAGGTACCTCACCAAAGGCTTCTGAGGAACCTTAGCAGTCATGGAATAAGAGGAGAGGTCCTCTTGTGGATAAGGAATTGGTTAAGAAGCAGAAAGCAGAGAGTAGGAATCAACGGACAGTTCTCCCAATGGAGGGCTGTAGAAAGTGGAGTCCCTCAAGGATCGGTATTGGGACCTGTACTTTTCAACTTGTTCATTAATGACCTAGAATTAGGAGTGAGCAGTGAAGTGGCCAAGTTTGCTGATGACACTAAATTGTTCAGGGTTGTTAAAACAAAAAGGGATTGCGAAGAGCTCCAAAAAGACCTCTCCAAACTGAGTGAATGGGCAGAAAAATGGCAAATGCAATTCAATATAAACAAGTGTAAAATTATGCATATTGGAGCAAAAAATCTGAATTTCACATATACGCTCATGGGGTCTGAACTGGCGGTGACCGACCAGGAGAGAGACCTCGGGGTTGTAGTGGACAGCACAATGAAAATGTCGACCCAGTGTGCGGCAGCTGTGAAAAAGGCAAATTCCATGCTAGCGATAATTAGGAAAGGTATTGAAAATAAAACAGCCGATATCATAATGCCGTTGTATAAATCTATGGTGCGGCCGCATTTGGAATACTGTGTACAGTTCTGGTCGCCTCATCTCAAAAAGGATATTATAGAGTTGGAAAAGGTTCAGAAGAGGGCAACCAGAATGATCCAGGGGATGGAGCGACTCCCTTACGAGGAAAGGTTGCAGCATTTGGGGCTTTTTAGTTTAGAGAAAAGGCGGGTCAGAGGAGACATGATAGAAGTGTATAAAATTATGCATGGCATTGAGAAAGTGGATAGAGAAAAGTTCTTCTCCCTCTCTCATAATACTAGAACTCGTGGACATTCAAAGAAGCTGAATGTTGGAAGATTCAGGACAGACAAAAGGAAGTACTTCTTTACTCAGCGCATAGTTAAACTATGGAATTTGCTCCCACAAGATGCAGTAATGGCCACCAGCTTGGACGGCTTTAAAAGAAGATTAGACAAATTCATGGAGGACAGGGCTATCAATGGCTACTAGCCGTGATGGCTGTGCTCTGCCACCCTAGTCAGAGGCAGCATGCTTCTGAAAACCAGTTGCCAGAAGCCTCAGGAGGAGAGAGTGTTCTTGCACTCGGGTCCTGCTTGCGGGCTTCCCCCAGGCACCTGGTTGGCCACTGTGAGAACAGGATGCTGGACTAGATGGGCCACTGGCCTGATCCAGCAGGCTCTTCTTATGTGCTTATGTTCTTAAGGTATGGTTGCAGCCTTCGTATGAGGTGTAATTGATACCAGGCTGCCCGACTCACTGCCGCAATCTGAGCCTCCATGGACAGCCTGGAATCAAGTACAACCCCAAGGCTGTGGACCTGGTCCTTCAGGGGTAAATTCACCCCATTGAACTTCAGGTCAACATCTCCCAACCTTCTCTTGTCCCCCACGAGTAGCACCTCGGTCTTATCGGGGTTCAACCTCAGCTTGTTCCTTCCCATCCATCCACTCACGGATTCCAGGCACTTGGAGAAGGTCTCCACAGCCAACTCTGGTGAAGATTTAAACAAGAGATAGAGCTGAGTGTCATCCGCATATTGGTGACACTGCAGCCCAAATCTCCTAATGATTGTCCCCAGCGGCTTCATATAAATGTTAAATAGCATGGGAGAGAGGATAGAGCCCTGTGGCACACCACAATGTTCTGCCAAAGAGCAAAGAAGGGGGGCTCTGAAGGGGGCTTCTGTGGTTCACAACAGATGCTCTTGGAGGTCGCGAATTCATAGGGTCGCCATAAGTCGAATCGATTTGAAGGAACATAACAATAATAAGCACTTTTTAAAAAAAGATTGCCACTCATTGAACAATCTTATTGTATGAAGCTGGATAAAGAATAAGGCATAAGAGAGGTCCAAGCATAGTTGTGTTTGGATTAAGAAGGAGAAGCTGGACAGAAAAGTGAGAGAGGCCAATTCACATGGTAGGTGTAAGTTTACCCCTGCAATTAATCTTGAACTCCTTTCTGAGATTAAGAGGTTCTTGCTGGGAGGGATTTCGATATAACTTGTGACATTTCTCAGGGAGTGTTCCACTCTACATCCCTTTGTGGAACCCACAGAAAACAATGCTGGTTGTCAACCGTGATGTGCTGTGGATTTCTCCGTGGTACCTGGATATCCCGGCAACAGATCAGGGCTGGTGAAGAACTCAGCACAGAGTGGATAAAGTTTAGAAGCGACTTTGGCTATCTCATAGGAAAAAGAAAGGTAAAATACATCAGGAGAGAGAAAAATAAAGATAGAAAAGACAGAAATGAAAAATAAACAAAAGCCTGGGATGGCAATTGCCACCAACTCCCCGCTCCCCAAGTGAGATTTGGAAGTTCCAGCTTGTAAGAAACACATGAGAATTTTTAAGGGAAGCAAAAAGAGTTTCAATAAGCCCAGTGGAATGTCTGAGTGCATTTCCGCACCTCTCTGCCAGAGTCAGGGCATCTCCTAAGGAGGTGCAACCAGTTGCTCAGGAAGATAGAACAGACACAGACGTGCTAGGAATCATTGTCAGTTGCAATATTATATTCTTCTTCTTTCAAAAGAACCCATCCACAGGCATTCAGCCACTAAAGAGATTTTGGATTTTTACTTTTTACAAAACAAAAATCCTTGCTGGCAATACTTCTTGTTTCTTATAGTTGCAAGAACTGGCTATTTCAGTCCTCAATAAAGCTGATTTCATTTTGCGGTTACTGATATCTGAGGCTCTGTATGAGTAAGACCAATGAAACCACAGCACCAGGGCAAGCAGATTTAGCTCAGAAATCACAACCATCGGTGCTGGAACCAGCAGATTATCAGACTGTTCTGGATCCATTTGTTTTTTGGGTTATCCTAAATCTTAGCATATATATACTTCCATCTACAGCTTGGAACAGGAGCTGTAATATTTTGATGTCTTCAGGACAGGGTACTTTGCTTTACAGACAACCACCACATCCAGGTATCCTTGTTCGTGCACTCCAGCTGCTGTTCTTTCATAAGGATGATGCCTTTCCAGATGGATTGAAGCACAAGAAACATCTATTGGCTTTGTTTTGCGGCCACCCTATTCAAAGAGTCTGATCAAGTTACACAGGAACTGGCACTGAACTTTCACCTGCAGTGATTTTGGATGTTTTTCTCCCCTCAGGCAAAACGTGCAGCATTTCAGGGGAAGCAAAAATAATTTCAACAGCAAAATTACTCAAGGTTCAACACGTCCCACAGTTTGCCATGTGATTTCACACACAGTGAAAATTGAAGCCAGTCTTGTGGTTCCTCCTCAGGTGAAACAAGTTATCTACCCACAGAGAATGGTTTAAAAGACCCAACAGGGCTGGCACTGCCATGCAGCCTGGTGAAACAGTCTGCTTCAGGTGGCACCATGAGGGAGGACTGTTGAAGACAGCAATGGGAGTCTCAATGGTGCAGTGAGCCTTGTTAAAGCATGGGCCCTCTCAAATGTTGTGAAGGGGGCATTTGGGTTCTGCTTTGGACAGCAAAATGTACGGAGGCAGCACCAGCAGACCAATTGACCAAAGTTTTCATTTTTTGCTTGTCTCCCTTGGGAGACTCATTGTGTGATAATGTCTGAGGTGCCCCCTCCTCTGTCTGGATTAGTAAATTCAGCCTAAAGCCCTCCTTAGCTGTATATCCGTCACAGGGTGGGCACCATGGAGACAAGTGCACTCACTCCGCCCCTCTTTTGATTGTCCCCCACAAGTTGGGAGGGGAGTTTGTGAAGCCTTCTGTACTCATGTAGGCTCCCTACACAATGCATGATGCCGATTTCTAAAACGTGTAGGGTGCATCCTCAAGCACAGGCGGCTTCTTGCTTCACAAGGTTGCCCTCCAAGCCATGGAACGTGATCTCAGCCTGGCACTGGAAGGCAGAGGATGGGAAGAGGACACCTGAAGAGTGCTGAAGGCTGCTTTGTATGTTACCAGATTTGTTCACAAAAGGAACATGTGTTGTTCTTTTACATTTTTATTTTATTTTTGGTTACAATTATGTATATGGACCTGTCTGTTAAAATGAACTTTTGCTGTAGGAATTAAAGGGAACCCTGGTGCAGATATTACATGTGGTGATCAAGCACATGGGGCTTTGCTCCATGTACAAATGCAGGGTCTCCCTGCATGTCTCCGCACAGAAAAAACCCTGCAAAAATCATGCATGGTTTTCTAGATGGGTGTTGCATAGGATCTTCTGCATATTTATCTAAGAAGTTCTGTGTATTTCCACAATGCCATGCACAAGAAACCACTAACTATTTCGCTTTAAGATTCTGAGCCCGGGTGTAGTGAGAGCCTCATTCACTTACAGGCCGGTCGGTAGGACACGCAGGTGTTTCAATACAAAGTGCCATTTTCTCCATTGATTTAAGCCAAGGAGGAGAACCTCAGGCCTGGCTGGGTGGCTGGAAGGGGCCCTGCAAGCCTCTGTACCCCCTCCTTGGGAGTCTCCCTAGGCCCCTCCCTTCCCAGACCACACCCTTCACTGGTTGTGCTGCACACCCTCAATTGCTTTTGCCTGCCTCGGATGTGCCCTTGAACTGGAGCCTCTTCCTTTCCTGGAGGAGACCTCTCTGACCTTTCCACGGCTAACACCCACTGGCTGCCCACTCTGGCGTCTGGTCATACCTACTATTGTTATGCGGCCCCTGGAAGCTTGCTTAGGATGGAATGCAGCCTTTGGGCTGGAAAAGGTTCTCCGTCCCTGATTTAAATCCTCTCCTGTGAGGATTCCAAGTGCCTCCAAGTCTGTTGTCTGAGGGAAGGTCTGTGTGACATTATCCTGGATCTGGTCTCTCTGTGTGTGTGGTGGTGGTGGTGAGGAATAGGTGCTTCTGCAGAGGGGTGGCATTCCAACTTGTTGTGTGTGTGGAGAGGGAGTCTGTTCCTTGGAAGCTGTTCCGTGAAAGCCTGCTCTGAAACATATTTTCAAATCATTTTATAAAGTGCTTTGAAAACTTTTTGTTGTAAAGTGGTATATAATTCTAAATTAATTAATTAAATGAAGAAAACTTTGCAGAAGACAGAGCTCGGTGTGTGCATCAGAGGTTCTGCACAGTCAAAGATCTTCTAGATAGGAGCATCTGACTATAAATGACTGCACAGACTGTGTGTAAAACATTACATTACTCAGTAACTGTGATATTTTTTCCCTCGCCTAAACCATAAATTTGCCTCTCAGTACTTCAAACACGTCATCATTTCCTGTGCCCTCAGTAGCACAAAAGAACAATTGTTCTCCATCTGCTTTGTGTCAGGCTTTTAAATATTTGAAAGCAGGTATTATATCTTAGTGATCCTCATTCTTCTTTTATGAAGGCAAAATCTAGCCAGTTTGTCTGTTTACCTCACATTTCATGCATTCCATACATTACACTAACAAGAAAGGGGTCCTTGGGAAATCTGTCTGAACTGAACTGTGCCTGGGATTTTGCTGTTCTGTATGATTTCCAGATCAGAATCTGGTTTTTGGTGGTATTTTGAGGAATTTCTCTTTTTTCAAAAATTTCCAGGGAAAACTGATTAAATATTAAAAGAAAGGTTTTGTTACTACTTTTTAATTTGTGGTATGCTTTTGCACTACTGCGCTTGAAATCAGTTTGGAAATTGGTAAGGGCTGCCGGCCAAAGGTGCCTGGTGGTAGGAAGCCAAAAGTAACTCTCTGCAAGGGGGTCCTTCAGGCAAGAGGGTCTTCAGCAGTGTGGTGCTTTTGGTCACCCACCAGGCATTTTTTGGACTGCAGGTTCTTTCTCAGAAAGAGACAACATCACGCCAGGGCCGGATTATCCATTAGGCTTAGTAGGCTGAAGCCTAGGGGCCCAGAGCTCTTGGGGGCACATGGGGCACTGGCACAAGGGCCACTGGAGATACAGGGGGCCCTCTGCTCTCCTTCCGCGATCCAAGGAAGCATCCGTGGACCGCCATCCCCCCACTATCCCCCTGCTTTACCTACCTTTCTGTTGTTTTATGCGGTGCACAGATTTGCCATCAATAAAGATGACGACTGAGGTTTCCTTAAGGGGCTGAAGCCTCTGCTGCCATCTTGGCTGATGGCACGCATGCGTGCTACACGCAGGCGTTGCTGCCATCAACAAAGATTACCCTACATAGGTCTGTTTCCTATGTAAGATTTATGCAACATTAAAGTTGACAATGAGCACATTGAACTTGTCAAGGATTATCAATACCTTGGAACAGTCATTAACCAAAATGGAGACAATAGTCAAGAAATCAGAAGAAGGCTAAGACTGGGGACGGCAGCTATGAGAAAACTAGAAAAGGTCCTCAAATGTAAAGATGTATAACTGAACACCAAAGTCAGGATCATTCAGACCATGGCATTCCCAATCTCTATGTATAGATGTGAGAGTTGGACAGTGAAAAATGCGGATAGGAGAAAAATCAACTCATTTGAAATGGAGTGTTAGAGGACTTCCGGGAAGGGTGACTCCGCTTGTGCCTGCTTTTGAGACGGGCTCCCGCCGCAGAAGAAGCTTATTCAGATATAAATCAGTCAGAACATTTTTTTTTTGACTGATGAAATTTCTCCCGAGCAGGGAGAAACGTAGAGATCAACCTCAAAAGCCTGTTTTTGTTGGGAGGACTGGATTTCATTAATTTATGAGAAAAGGTCCAGCCAGCAATGCCGGACGGACTTCCGAACAAGCTCTATCTGATTAATGCGATATGTTTATCTTTTCTTCAAAGAGAAAACGGACTAACAGGCAAGCACCCTTCTTTCTATTATTTTTTTTACTTGGTTTAAATTGTTGCAGCAAAAAGAGATTTGTCAAATGAATCAGCTTTAAAGAACTTCTGGGTGAGCTATAACTCTTCTCTGTTATTCACGAAATTAACAGCTTATCTCTGTTTCTATTGCAAAAAGCTGTCCTGGAAGTGCATTCTAAAGATATAAACAGAAGAGGGATTTCTATTCTGAGGAACATTATATTGTCTGGGACTATTCTCTTTTTGGTCTATTTTATTTTGACGAATCTGATTCTTCACGACGCCACTAACTGTTTTGATGCTGGGAACTAAATTTGTTTTGTATTCTTGAACATAGAGAGATAAGGCAGGCTGCTCTGTTTATACTGTGATGTCATCAAGCCTGGAATATTAACCCAATTGTTGCTGAAATAAGAAGTGGTTCTTCTTTATTTTTATTTTTTTTCGTGGTTTTAAAAATGGCAATCAAGAAAGTGGCTGAGAATCTGGAAGTAATTATGTTTCAGAAAATAATGGATGAGATTGAGATAACGAAACAAACCCTGTGACAGGGCAGTAAGGAGCTGAAAATGGAACTGAGCAAAATGACGCAGGAGCTTAAAGAAATAGGGGATCCTGTGAGAGAGGAGAATGAGATCAGAGATGAGAAAAGAAAAAATAAAGGGAAGATACAAGCCCTGGAGATTGGAACAAATGTGGAATTGGAAAAAGATCTGGAGTTTATGGATATTAGAAATAAAATCTACTGTTTGGAATTTAACGTTATCTCTGAAGAAATTAATGAAGATATTAGAGATAAAGTTATCAATGGCTTGGATAATCTTCTGGACTGGAATGATGTGATGGAGCTTGATATAGAGAAAATCTATGGAATTAACTGCAGCCATGTGACAATGGAAAAACTCTCAAGAGATGAGCCAGTGCATTCTGTAAAAAAGAAGAACAGAGATATGACTTTACAACAATATTTCAGCAACTTATTCAGAATTGATGGCAAGAAAATATTTGGGATAGAGGAAATTCCCATCAGACTCTTATTATATGACTATGGCTATGACAGCAAGATTATTATGGAATACTGATAATGGAAGATTGGACACTGAAATTACTGGACTTAACAGGACTATTGAAGATGGAAGATGGAATTAATAGGGATAATGGAATAATGGCTATTGAAATTATTGGACCTAACAGATTTTGATGAGATGGATTAATCGATATGTTTATTTGGACTATGGTTATGACAATAAGATTATTATTATTATTAACGAGATGGATTAATCAACATGTTTATTTGGAGAAAAATTGATAGATATATTTCTTAAAGAATTGAAACCTCTCTTTGACTTTTTGTGGAAAGAATAAAGTAATGTTTATGAGATTTGATGATTAATTAAGATAACTACTGGAGGAAAGTGATTTTATAATATAATTTAAGAGACAGGATTGTTATATATTGTAGACCTATAACTGATTTGATCTGTGACAAATGGGAAGTCAACATTTTATTTTTTTGTTTAATCATTTTTGTTTTGTTTTGTTTTTTGTCTTTGAATGTTTTATGATTTTGTTTTGTATGTTTTATGAAAATTTGAATAAAAATTATTGTAAAAAAAAAAAGAAATGGAGTGTTAGAGGAGAGCTTTGTGCATACCATGGACTGCGAAAAATAATTGGGTGGTAGAACAAATTAAACCAGAACTGTCACTAGAAGCTAAAATAATGA
This sequence comes from Rhineura floridana, assembly GCF_030035675.1. Lineage (NCBI taxonomy): Eukaryota > Metazoa > Chordata > Lepidosauria > Squamata > Rhineuridae > Rhineura > Rhineura floridana. The sequence continues at coordinate 1,598,462 of NC_084495.1, forward strand.
AACTGAGGTTGTCATACTTTGGACACATCATGAGAAGACATGATTCACTAGAAAAGACAATAATGCTGGGAAAAACAGAAGGGAGTAGAAAAAGAGGAAGGCCAAACAAGAGATGGATTGATTCCATAAAGGAAGCCACAGACCTGAACTTACAAGATCTGAACAGGGTGGTACATGACAGATGCTATTGGAGGTCGCTGATCCATAGGGTCGCCATAAGTTGTAATCGACTTGAAGGCACATAACAACAATAGCAAGGCTATCTGTGGGTGCTCCCCTGATGGCTAAGTTCTACGTCCGATGTTTGAGGCAGTAAGCGCCTGTTGCTGAGGAGTGCAAGTGGGAAAAGTGATGTTGCGCTCATGTCATATACGCTCATGGGGTCTGAACTGGCGGTGACCGACCAGGAGAGAGACCTCGGGGTTGTAGTGGACAGCACGATGAAAATGTCGACCCAGTGTGCGGCAGCTGTGAAAAAGGCAAATTCCATGCTAGCGATAATTAGGAAAGGTATTGAAAATAAAACAGCCGATATCATAATGCCGTTGTATAGATCTATGGTGCGGCCGCATTTGGAATACTGTGTACAGTTCTGGTCGCCTCATCTCAAAAAGGATATTATAGAGTTGGAAAAGGTTCAGAAGAGGGCAACCAGAATGATCAAGGGGATGGAGCGACTCCCTTACGAGGAAAGGTTGCAGCATTTGGGGCTTTTTAGTTTAGAGAAAAGGCGGGTCAGAGGAGACATGATAGAAGTGTATAAAATTATGCATGGCATTGAGAAAGTGGATAGAGAAAAGTTCTTCTCCCTGTCTCATAATACTAGAACTCGTGGACATTCAAAGAAGCTGAATGTTGGAAGATTCAGGACAGACAAAAGGAAGTACTTCTTTACTCAGCGCATAGTTAAACTATGGAATTTGCTCCCACAAGATGCAGTAATGGCCACCAGCTTGGACGGCTTTAAAAGAAGATTAGACAAATTCATGGAGGACAGGGCTATCAATGGCTACTAGCCATGATGGCTGTGCTCTGCCACCCTAGTCAGAGGCAGCATGCTTCTGAAAACCAGTTGCCGGAAGCCTCAGGAGGGGAGAGTGTTCTTGCACTCGGGTCCTGCTTGCGGGCTTCCCCCAGGCACCTGGTTGGCCACTGTGAGAACAGGATGCTGGACTAGATGGGCCACTGGCCTGATCCAGCAGGCTCTTCTTATGTTCTTATGTTCTTATGTTCCTGCTTGTGGATTTCCCATCATCATCTGGTTGGCCACTGTGAGAACAGGATGCTGCCTAGATGGACCTTTGGCCTCATCCAGCAGCCAGCCTCTTCTTATGTGGGGCCTCCTCCCTTCTCTAACCCACATGTTTTCACCCAGGCGCACAGCAGTTGTTTTTCACATTCAGACAAATGCCAACACTTTCCCCTCTCAACTGTTGCTTCATTTTCCTGCAGCGAGACCCAATGATGCAGAATGTGCGAATATTGTTCTTAACCTGTACTTAAATTTTGCGTTGGCTGAGAACATGGATGCTGAACAGTCTCACCCAGAGGTAATTTCAGGTGCATCCATATGAACAAATTCTAACAGAATCAGGTATCCCTGCAAGAGCTGCTGAGACATACAGCCTTGTGGTTTGGGCAGAGAAGTGCAGTTCCCACCTTTTCCTTGCAAAGAAGTGCCTGTTGAGGGAAGTCACCTGGGATGGTCCCGGGGTTCCTTTGTGCTCTGCTTTCCAGAAGGGAATCAGTCCTTCTGTCTTGGAGAGGGCGGAGTGGCAAAGTTACTCTGCAGAGGAGGTAGTCACCTCCCTGAATTTCAGACTGCACAACCCTCTCCAGACTATCCACCACATAGGCAAGCTAGCCCCCCCCCATCCATTCCTGGTCTTTTCTGCATACACTGCTTTGTAGTTTGCTACGATATATATCTCCCATGACATCTTTTCCCCTTGCACAGTGATTTTGGATTAAGGAAATGTTCCTTCCTTTAAGGAATTTGCAAACCATTGATTTAAGCTTACACACACACAAAAGCTTTAAAGCTGCCAAAAGCCAAGCAAGAGCAGAGGCAATTTGAAGAGTGGCCTCATGTTTACAGATGTGCTGAACATAGGAATCTAAACCCATACAGTTTGGGTACATCCCTCTTTCCTCCCATAAGCACAACACTACTCTTTAGCAGTAATTTGACTTTGCAAATGGTGTTCTGTGGGGCGAAGACAGCCCACTGTGACAAAAAAGGAGTTCACTTTTGGCTCAACGGATTAAACCAGCCTTGGCCAACCTGGTGCACTCAGCTGAATTTGACTACAATTCCCATCAGCCCATGCCTGAGCTGGGTGGGGTTGATGGGATTGTAGTCCAAAACAGTGGGAGGGCACTAGGTAGGCAAAGACTGTTTTAAACAAGAGTCTAACTAATTCTGTGGGTTTTTTTGCAAGTGCAGCCAGCCAGATGTTTCTAGGTCAGAGGTCACTAACAGGATGACAGTGTATCACCAGTACCTCCCATGGTGCCTGCAAAGGTCTCAGAAGATCACAGCGGTGTCACTAGTGGGAGTGCTGGGGGGTGCGGACCTCCAGTGCGCGCCCTCCCAGAGGCATGGACGAGGTGGCTGGGCTTGCGTGTGCGCATGCGTATGAGCGCACGCACTCGAGGCTAGTCACCCCGTCCATGCCCTGGGAGGGCGTGCGCCGGAGGGGCACCCAGCCGGAGAAGGCCTGGGAACGCTGGCACGCCTCCCTCACCCCGCCAACGCTGCTCCCGGTCTTGCCCGCCCGCCTGCCTCCAAGGAGTTGGAGCAGCCTTGCCAGGCAACGGCACGGGGCGGGGCGGCTCTGGGTGTCACCCCCCTCATGGTGACACCCAGGTGCGGGCCGGACCCTCCGCACCCTGGTAGTGATGCCCCTGGAAGATCACATCACAAATCCACAATGCATGAGAGACCATCTGTTCAGCCTATCCTACACTGAATGTAATTTAAACATGCCCAAATTCATTGCATGCCAGGACTAGACCCACTTTCCCATCCATTCTGAACAGAGGAAAGGTTCAAAGCACAAGGATAGTGGTGGCTGATGTGCCTTTTCCCCCATTGATGAGGTGGCATGGGCACACCATTTCCCTGTCTCTTTTTCTCCTCTTGTGGCAGCCATTTTGTTGTGCCACACGCTCACAACAACCATTTTGTATTATTCCCTATCCCCCACAGCAGCCCACTGGCCCAAAAATGTTGCTGAGCCCTGTTCTAGAGCTCAAAAGCAGAGCATAAAGGTTGAAGCTTTCCCCAGCTGATTGCCACCAGCATCTGATATCCAAAGGTGGACCTCCACTTCCCAGGGAGATTCTCCTTAGATTTAATGGTGAATATTCATTGGTAGATCTAGCCTCCATGGACTTTTCCTGATTTTTGAAAAAGTACAGGAGTGAACTCCATAACTTAGTTTTACACTGTGTGAAGATATGCTTTTTTCCACTTAGCCTAAATCTGCTGCAAACAAATTTCATTGGTTGGTCCCGTGTCTGAGGAAAGGGATGGGGTTCACTGCCTAGTTCTGATCTCCTTGTATTCCAATAGTCCATTGTTTGATCCTGATCTGCCCTTTTTTGTTCCTGCTTGCTATGGCACTTGCCAATTTGAAATTTGAATTTGGTTGCAAAAAAAATTCTGTATTTTTTAATGTAAATGCTTATGTAAATGATCATGGTGTTCCATGTGGTTTATTTTTTCTTATCTATCACACCTGCACATTGTTACGAATGCATCAACTTAGAGAAAATTACAAAGATAATTCACTAATAGGTTAAAAAAACCCCTTGCAATTAAGGATGAACTTATAGCCCACCAATATTTCTATCAAACTTTAAAAAGCAGGGAAATTGGGCAGCTTTAGTGAATGCACCAGGGGAAGAGGAGACCTGACCTCCTCTCAGAGATATTGTACTGCCCTACACATTTGTCAAAATGCAAACACAATTTGGGTTGGTCTTTCACAGTCCAATCCACTTCCTGTGCAGCTTGGAAGAATTTGGTAACATGTGCCTCTGAGCATATGGTTCCTCCTATCATGATATTATGCAATATGCTTTTTAACAGGTTTTTTTTGGGGGGGGGTCTGTTTTTCTTTACATAAGAGCATCACATACAGAAGCAATGTATTGTTTCTTGTCGTTTATGACTTGTAGTGTTAAGTAACATTCTTCATTTCGGTTGTAATAAAAATGGACTACAATGAATGTAGTATGAATTATACATTTATCCATACTCTCATTGCAGCTTCAAGTATAGAATTAAGTGGAATTTTATGCCTGACTTGCTTTCATATCTTTCAAAACCCGAGGGTCACCACTGACAAAGCATGCATAGGCTGTTCTCCTCCTCTTCCCCCCTGGACAATATATGGCTGGTGGCTGAGACACAGTACGTGGGTGTCTTGCAAAGCAAGCCAGAGAGGATCCTAATTCTCTGGTAACTCTTGGGCTCAGGACTCCGTTCTGGGTGAATGATCAATGGGCTGATAGGAATCTGAAAACCTGACTAGCTCTCTTGTTACAGGTGAAATTACCTTGTAAAGTTTGGCCACAGGCCAAGTTGTCCACCAGCATAAACCTTATTTAGTCTAACCTGACAGCTATCTACCCCTCCTAAAAGAATGTGGCCAGCTGGAGGCAATTAATAGACGTTTGCTAGTTGTGTGAGGGGGAGACACAAGGGAATAATCCCCTTTCCCCCAAACCTTCAGAAATAACCTTTCCTCCTGGAACCACAGTCCAAATACAAGAGACATATTTAGTGTCAAATGCAGAGCCTGGAAACAATTCATTAGGAAAAATGAATGACGTGTAATTTATTACTTTTTTGAGGAATGGTGGGTAATTTCTTTACATTTTGATTGTAATAGAATAAGGAGTAATTTCATTACTTTTGAGTTGAAGTGGTAATGTTTTCAGCATTACTTTTGGGCATTACTTGGGAGGAGCAGGGGAGACATTCTGCTCCTCTGATTTGTGGATAAAAATCACGGGCTTCTGCATTGTGTTGCTCTTCCCTAGTGCTCTGTGGGTGTTAAGAAGGCGACGAGGGAGTAGTTGGAGAGGGAGGTGAAGAGGAGAAAACAATCGTTAAAAATATGGAGGGTGGTGGAGAAGAATGGAGTGGAGAGAGAAAGGAGCCAGAGGACAAGAACATGGATGAAGGAGGCAGCAGCAGAATGGATTTGAAGAACTGTGGGGGTGAAAGATGATGACGTGTGTGTGTGTGTGTGTGTGTGTGTTTGGGTTTGGCATGCAAACCTCTGAGCAGCAGTCTCTGTCTCCCTCCCCCCCTCCCCTCCCAGTGGAGAAACAAGAGCCAAAAGACAAAAGGGGCAGGCAGAAGTTACAGGAGCAAGCAGCCAGGGTCCTAAAGAGCAGCTGCTTCCAGTTTTCTTTCCTGCCCTTCCTTTCTTCCTAACAACCAGGATGCATCTTCATCTTCTGAGGAAGGTATTCCCTGGAAGTTCTTTTGTGCAAATTTAAAAAATCCCCCTCCCCATGGCAAATGCAAAGAGTTCCAAACAGGCATTAAAAATCATTATATAAACTTACAGTACAATATATAGAACTCTACTCAGAAGTGAGTCTCTTTATGTTTAATGGAGTTTACTCCCAGGTAAATCAAATTTGGTATAGGATTGCACTAATTAGGTAATGACTGGTTGAAGTCTTGAAGCTGTACTAATTTGCGGGAGCAGGGGAGGAGAGAAAAAATATGACACTTTATAGTACAAAAATGCATGAATCTGGTTAAGGCAAGTAAAAGTTGATGCCTATAATATAAGGATTAACCTACAATTCAGTACATGTCTACCCAGAAGTAAGTTCCATTGGGTTTAATGGGACTTACTCCCAGGCAAGTAGGCATTGGAGTACACACTTACCTGGGAGTAAGTTCCATTGAACCCAATAAAGATTACTTCTTAGTAGACATGTATTGGATTGCAGCCTTAGTTTTCTTTTGCAGCCATTTTAATTCTGCCTTCTGTATCTTCACAACAGCCATGTGAGGCAATCCTAGTATTGCCGCAGAAATGTATTTATTTAATTATTATTGCATTTATATCCCATAAAATGTTCAGATTAAGTTGTATCCTTGACCGAGAACAGTGCAGAAAGTCTTCTTTGAAACTAGCTTTTAAAAAAAAAACATTTTCAAAGAAAACTTTATTTCTTTATTTCTATATTTAAAATGTTATCAAAATATATATGATTACAAAACAACTAGGAGAAAATTTTCTAGGACCACTTTTCATAATACCTACATTAGTAATAACAAAAGATAGTTGTAAAAAAGATTATTATCCATCTTTTGCTTCACAGAAATGTCTGCTAAATCATGACTCTTTGTGTCCTTCAAGTGTACACAGACTTTGAAGAGAAAATGTGGGTAACTTATTGGCTTGAAGGTACACGTCTTGCAGGTATTCTGCTGAGTTCTTCCAATTTGAAAGCGAACCTTTGAGAACAGCTATGGTACCATAGTATTATAAGGGTTAATGGACGCCATTAGCAAAGAAGGATTCAGCACGTAGACCAGAAGGAGGTGCAAGCGCAGAGGATTGTTCTAGCAATGGAAAATTACCAGCTATACAGTTATGTTTTGTGCAACACACTCACCAATGTATCTTTTCTGTTGTCTGTAACCCAATAAAAGAGCTGTGCCTCAACTGACAGGAGACACAGTTTGGAGGACAAATTCCCCTGTGTCTCTGCTAGCAATAAAAGTCATCTGATGAACCGAACTTGGGCCTGAGACTCAAATTCTTACCTGAACATTTGGCCCCCGAACAGGGACATAAGGTCAAGGGTATTCCCCCTTGTCCTACAGCGGAGTTCTCGGTCAGGGATATTTCCCCTGCACCTTCCTTGGGCCGCACAGTTCCCTGGATCGCTTCACTACTCTGCAGGGAGCGCACCTTCAGCAGTTGCTGATGCCCGGCTGGGCTAGGGAGGAGGCCGGGGAGCGACGCGGAACCAACGGAGGCCTTCCAGAAGTTTGGTCCAGATCGCTTTAAACCAGTACCGGAGGTGTTCACCGTCAGGCGAGTATTAAGGGATCCCTTTCTGTTCTGTCCTGTTTCTGCCTGCCAGCCGATCCCAGTGGATCGAAGGGGGGTCTGATCAACCTCCATTTCTGTTTCTCTGTCGGGAGGTTTGGGAAGGGGGGTTTCTTGTCGTGTGCTTGGTGAGTGTGTGACTGACCGCTCGATTTCCACGTCTGGCCATTGGACGTACTAGTCCTGGGATGCCTTTGGGTGTCTTGAAAGTCCGGGGGACGTGGGCAGCGGAGCGTGCCTGTAACCTTTACCTCAGCAAGTCGCTTCCCCCAATTCCTATAGGCGACTTGTGTCCTGTGCCCCCTCCCTTCTCTGTGTGTTATCCACTATCCTGAATTGATTAGGTTAGGAAGGAGTTAGGTCAGGATGGGGGGAGGCTCTTCAACCCCTTTGGCTCTCATGGTCAAACACTTTCCTGAAGTCTTTGATACCAGTATCTGCAATGTGCAGACCATGAAGACTAAATGTTCCTGGGACTGGCCTAGACTTGGGCCCTTAGTAGACTGGCCAGCAGAGGGCACTTTCTATGGCCCCATCATTTCCCGCCTTTGGAATGTAGTTACAGTAGAAGGCAATCCCGGATGCCCTGAAGATATTCCTTATGTGAAAGGATGGAGGAAAGGGGCAAGTAATCCGCCACCTTGGGCAAAGAAGTGGGTGGAGAACGCCGCCACGATTATGTTAACTCAGGTCAAGAAGACTTCTAAGACAGGCCGTGAAATAAGCCAGAAGGCCAAGATGCAGCCTGATCTTGATTATACTGTCACCTGGAAACAGAAGGCTGCCTCAGAAGGCCAGGCCGAGAAACCAGAAAAACCTGTTCTAGAAAATCAACCTGAAGAATCACCCCCACCATATGTGTGTCCTTGCCCACCTTCGGCACCATTAACTCCGTTACCCCTTATAACTGAGATGCCAGAAAAATCCTTGTACCAGCCCTTACCCAGAGAAGAAAGCCAAGGAAGCCCCTTAGAGGAGGGCATTGAGAATCTCCGAAGGTCCGTTCGGCTAATAGAAAAGGAACTAGGGAAACCCAATCCCGAGAGTATTCATGAAAGAAATTCCGAAAGCTCTAGAATCCTGCCTGTTCGTACGGTCCCAGCTATGATCCCCGCCCCAGACCCAATTGATCCCGGCAAAGTAGCCTATAAATCAGTCAATACTTTCACGTATGTGCCATTTAGTTCCTCCGATTTGCTTAACTGGAAAAATCATGGACCATCATATGAGGAGGAACCGGAGAAATTTGTGGACATGGTTGAAGGCATAGTGTCAGCCCAGAACCCCACCTGGTCTGATATACAACAGTTACATGGATATTTGATGACTACTGAGCAAAGAATGCAAATTCAGGTCAACTTAGAAGAGGCTGCAGGCAAGATTGCCAGGCAGGAAGGAGCGAGAGATGAAGATCAAACAATGTATATAGCCAGATATGCTCCGACTGTGGACCCTCGATGGGACCTTTCTAGTGGAGCGGACCGCACCGCTATGCGTCAGTATTGTTGTGTTCAAATTGAAACCCCTGTGTTAATAAAACTATAATTCACTGGTCTTACCTAAACCAGCTTAGGCTTCATGAGAAATAGAACCAGAGTGGCATTTATCTGACTTTCGGTATAAAATGTAGATTTATTTCCTTGTGACCTGACCCTTACCAACATTCCAGTGGCTCACATAATAAAAGCCGGATTACGCTGGAGACTCCCCTACTATGCATTTCATACCGTATATATGCTTATGGCTTTGCTTATTACTGTCAAAATGTTTCACACAGAAATGTCAAAGGCTGCTTTATTGTCCCTCATAGCTCTCGAGTTGTATCCCTCCCTTTTGATATGCAAGACGAAATGATACCATGTCTGTGTTTAAGTTAGAGGGCGCCCGGTTGCAATTGAACCTCCTCTTCCCATGCGCCTTTGTCCGTTCCTGCATAGTGCTTATCTCAAGGACATGTGAAATATGTAGACAAGTTGACAGTGCAATGTTTCCACTTTTGTTCTTCTCCTGTACCCCTTTTTGTTTGTCACATACGTCCTAAAGCTAGGGCAGTTAGCAATTGTTTCTTTATGTTTTATGACGTGAACATGATACTGTAAACTTCGGGGTAAACCTATATAAACCCCCATCTATCAATAAACGCGGTTCCCATGCTCACCTGCTTTGGCTTGTAAGTATTGGGTCCCCTTTGCAAAGGCTTTGTTTTGTGTTGTTTGATCTCTGATAGTGGGTTCATTTTTACTCAGCTCCGCACTCTCCCGGGGTGTAATAAGTGAGCTGGGGTAACAGGACAGCTTGCGTGTTGGGTTTGGATCTAACAATTGGGGGCTCGTCCGGGATCCCTTGTGCGGACCCCCTTTTTGCCATTGCACCCCTTAAATTGATAACAGGCGCCACGAGGATTTCCTCGGTTATCAATGCGAGCGGGCGGCTTTGACAGTTCGGGGATAAAGCACAGTTGAGGAAAAACCCTCTATCAGACGTCATGGGAAATACAGAGGGTGTGCCGGTCAAGGACAGCCCTTTGGGAATTATGTGCATGCTGTGGCAAGAGGAAGAGTTGCCAGTGAGGAGGAGAGGTTTAAAAAAGAACCGCGGATGACTGCAGTATCGGTGCCGGGTGAACGGTGGCCGAGGGATGGGTCCTTTGAAACCGTTCCGTTGTTGGGATTGCGGAGACGGATTGGGGATACCCACCCAGACCAATTGGAATTCTGGCTCCTATGGAAAATAGGGTCACAAAAATGGGACAGTTTTACTTTGATGGCAATAAGAACTCTGTCCATTGAGGAACCCCCTCCTTCTTATTTTAATGACAATACGTCAAGTAAAAGAACGGTCCTGAGCCGATCTATAATACCTTCTGCTCCGGATCCGCTCCCAGCTCCCGGGAGCAGAAATCCCACTCCGGAGAAGAGGTTTCTTTCATGTGTGTCGGATGATGACACAGATGAAAGGGAAGAGGAGAAGGGTGCCTCAGGGGGTATGGACACGCGCCAGCGAACAAAAGAAAAGAAAAGGCAGGAGGCAGAAGCGTTAGAGATGCCATTACTTGTACATGATCAGCCGTACGTAGATGCCCGAGGGGGCATCCAGCGTACCGAAGTAGTTGAGCTAAAGAGCTGGTTGGAATGGGATTTAAAGGAATGGAGTAGGATGGCTGGAACTTTTGGTGAGCAGCCAAGGAGAATTAGAGAGTTGTTGGGCAGGTTGTTCGAAAGCCACAATCCGACATACTCGGATGTGGAACATTTGCTGAGAAGGGTTCTGACAGGTGAAGAACGTAGCAGGTTGTGGACGTTGGAGACTGCATGGGCTGCGGAGGCAGCGGGAAATAGAGCTTGGTCGGACCAAGCACGGGTGGCTGCAGCGTGGGTAGCGGGAGACTGGACGCAGCCTCGCCGCGCCCAGCTACAGACCGACAGGGATAGGCTGTTGACACACTTGGAGCGGATGTCACAGAAACCCCCCAACCAAGCTAAATTCATGGCAATAAAACAAGAAGCCAGTGAACCTCCCAGAAAATTCTGGTCGCGCTTGTTAGAGGGAGCACGTAGCTATACAAATCTGAACCCAGAAAACGTGTTGGATCACCCAACCCTCATTGCCAATTTCGTTCATCAAGCGCAGCCAGCGGTGAGGGATTATTTTCTGAATTTCAGACCCGGATGGGGGGGGGAAGCTGTGACAGTGATATTGGAAGTAGCGGATTTTGTGTGGGATAAGGACAAGGAGAAAAGTAGGAAGAAGGAGAAAAAAGAGGACTTTGAAATGCTGGCTCTTGCTATAAGAGGCCAGCCACCAAATAGAGGATTTCGAGGTAGAGGCAGAGGCTTTCCGAGGGGGCCGAGAGCCGGAAATCAGAGAGGAAGAGGACAAACGAGGAGTCCATGGCAAGGAGATAGGGCTTGTTTTCAGTGCGGAGAGTACACACATTTCAAGAAGGACTGTCCGTGGAGGACAGGGAACGTGCAACACATTTCTAACAACCCTTCTTACCCAGATTTCACAGGTGCGCAAGCGGATTACCCACCTCCACCCCCTCCCGTTGTCCAACAGACGCCGGCTTCATGGGATCAGTACGGAGGGCGCCCAGCACACCAACAATGACTAACTGTGGAAAGGGAGGGGGCAGGATCCGGTCTGATGAATCTGATGTCTTTAGCAGGGATGTTTCTTTTTCTCTCTCTCCCAACTCAAGAACCCAGACTGTCCCTAAACGTGCAAGGACAAGCGGTGACCTTTCTGGTAGATACGGGAGCTACATACTCCCTGATTAATGTAGCGCCAGGAAACTGGTTGAGTAAAGAAGTAAAAATGACAATGGGGATAGATGGAAACCCCACGCCCATGTGCACAACACTACCGTTGCAAGTTAAATACAATACAATGATAAAATGTTTAACCACGTTTTTCTCTACTCTGTTTCTTGTCCCATTTCCTTAATGGGACGTGACATGTTGTGTAAACTGGAGGCTACCTTAACCTGCACCCCTGAAGGGGTGGGCTTGCTGATGAGTGTATTAGGGGTGCCTGCGGGTAATACACTTAGACACAAACATGCAGGAGACGGTTTACCGGGAGACCTTGCTGACCTGCCATCTGACTTGTGGGGCACGGAAGATACAGACGTGGGGCTATTGCGATCAGTAAGCCCCGTTCGAATTCAGGTAAAGCCATCCCTCCCGCCACCAAACGTTGCCCAGTACCCTCTGTCATTAGAAGCAAGAGAAGGCATACGCCCCATAATAGAAGGCTTCATTGCAAAAGGAGTTATCCGGCCGCAGCGGACCCCCTGCAACACGCCAATACTACCAATAAAGAAACCTCCAAAGAAACCCGGAGATCCAGTCCGGTGGAGGTTTTGCCAAGACTTGAGGGCGGTAAACAGGTATGTGATCCCTTTGCACACTGTTGTTCCAGATCCAGTAACGATTATCAGTCAGATTCCATGGGACGCGAAGTGGTTTACCGTGATTGATCTCAAAATGCTTTTTTTTAGCATTGAAAGGGTACCACACAGGTGTTTTCAGCACAAAGACAGCAACAGCTGGAAGCAGAGCTGCTAGAGAATCCAAATGTCAGTTTTGAACGCTGTGGACCATTAAATCCAGCCACACTCTTACCCGATTTACCCCTGCCCCTCCCGGAGCATGACTGTGTGCAAGTCTTACAATCTACCTTACAGATCAGACCAGACTTGTCTGATGAGCCATTGCCAGAATCGGATACAAATGGCAGCTCCTATTACAAAAATGGGGTAAGATATACAGGATTTGCGATAACAACATAGTGGGAGGTGGTGGAGGCGACAGCCCTCCCAGGACGATGGGGAGCGCAAGCAGCAGAGATTTATGCGCTGGCCAGAGCATGTCAATTGTCAGCAGGTAAGAAAGTGACTATTTTTACCGACAGCAGGTATGCTTTTGGAGTTATACACTGTCACATTCATCTGTGGAAATACAGGGGGTTTACAACTGCAGGGGGCAAGCCTATCCAACACTTGGAGCTTGTGAAAAAAAAACTGTTACAAACTATTCTTGATCCCTTACAGCTAGCAGTGGTGCATTGCAAGGCACATACTAAGGAACAGGACCCAGTGACTTTAGGAAATGCCCTGGCTGACCAGACTGCACGCCACGCAGCATTATTACCTATGAGTATGCCAACTCTGGCACTAGTGACCACTGCTTTTGTCCCGCCTGTATCTGTTTCAATACCCCCACAGGAAGTGAAGCAATGGACTGAACTAGGAGCGATCCTGAAACAACAACTATGGACCATGCCGGACGGCCGAGCGTGTCTACCCAGAGCGTTGTATCACGCAGCAGCAAAATGGTTCCATGACCATGGAGGCCATTACGGCATACTTGCCTTATCAGATTCGATCACACGTTTCTGGTATGCCCCTGGAATCCAACCCGTATGCGGCGCAATAGTGAAAGCATGCCACATTTGCCAAGCCAACGGACCAGCTTTACCAAACAGGGCCCCACAAGGGGGTAGACCCGTGCCGGCTGCACCTTTTACTCAGCTCCAAACCGACTTCGTTGATCTCCCTAAGGCGGAAGGAAAGAAACATCTTCTAGTCATGGTATGCCCTTTAACAGCATGGATAGAGGCATTCCCAACCACAAACGCTACGGCAACAACGGTGGCCAAAATATTACTGAAAGAAGTAATACCGCGGTTCGGAATTCCAGAGGTAATAGACTCAGACCGAGGAACACACTTTACAGGACAGATTTTGACAAAAATTGAAGAAGGTCTGGGAATTAAACATGTGTTCCATACCGCTTACCATCCACAATCATCCGGAGCGACGGAAAAACAGAACCGGGAAATTAAGACAGCGTTGGCTAAGTATACTCAGGAAACAGGCTTAAGGTGGCCTCAGGTACTCCCTCTCGTTCTTTTCCATTTGCGTACCCACCCTACCCGGGCGTTAGGGCTTTCACCGGTCGAATTAGTGTATGGCAGGCCTCCCACAAAAGGGGGGTGCTTGCCAAATGTGGAGGTTTCACTATTGGGGGGGGATCACATAACTGTATCCCAGTATCTTTCTTTGCAGACCAGGCTCCGGGAACTGTGGAAAGCTGCCGGATCCACTAAGACGGTACCCCTTGAGGACCAGGTGCATCCATACAACCCCGGGGACTTTGTTTGGGCAAAGAAATTCGTGAGGGGCGATTCCTTGCAGCCAAGATACACGGGACCACATCAAGTCCTGTTGACTACACAAGCTGCTGTTTTCCTAGAAGGACGAAAGTCGTGGATACACCATTCCCACGTAAAGCCAGCTGTAGTAGCGGCACCGCCACCACCCCAGGTCCCCAAGATACGGTTGCAGAGGAACGAAGAAACCGGCCAGTGGCAGGCGGCACAATTCCCTTTCCAGAACGCGGACATTGAATAAGACATCAACACAGAAATGCTCCAACAAACAGAAAGGATGTCTATTTACTTATGGGGGATGACTGTGTTAGCTCGATATGCCTTACCCCTTTGCTGCCCCCCAAACGTGAAGATATGCAATGATAATGATTATTACTACCTGAAAGACTTTGGACGAACAATCCCAAAAACATGGGATTGCCCAGACCCTTTTCTTTACGATGAAAATCAGATAAAGGAAGGGATAGTGAAGGCTGACATAGCGGGACGGTTGTGTCATAAAACAGCCGTTATCTTGCAACATAATTATACTGGCCGCTGGGTAACGCATTGCACCCAGGCTGAAATCGAATGGCCTATTAGACTTGCACTTTGATGCTGGCAATATCGACATATGCCTAATTACGGCTGCCCTCCAGAGGTAGACATAACATCTATAAGTTCAGAATATAACATGCTTACTTTCCAGGTTAAATATGGAACAACCCAGCCCAAGATGGCAGAAAGACCAAAGTTTTGTGTAGGTATTGGAGAACCATCATGTTATGCATGGCTAAAAGATAAACTGGGCGCTCAGAAACCCATACAAGACAAGGTGACACAAGCTACACAAACCAGGAAAACATGGGGCGGGTTCAAACATAGAAACACTAAAAGAGGCGATGGGTGGGACGGAAATACTTTTGTTGCCTTAATGGAAGAAACAGCTCCGGAAAAGGGCACCTGTTATGTTTGTGCACACACCCCACCGCACGGACAGGCGGGAGTCCCCTTGACGGGGGCCCCATTGCCGTTAAATGACTATCTCTCCTTCGCCTCACATTCCAGCTCACAGGAACTAGAAGGGGGGTTGGTTCTTAGTGGGCCCATCGCTAGATCAGTATGCGTAGGCAGCGGGAGCCAGCCAGCGGGAGGGATGTTATGCGATGGCTTAATTTACTCTACAAAACCAGGTAATTGGTCTTTTATAAATGAAACACGAAAAGCAGCGGGTTTAACGTGGCTTTCTATTTGGCAGCATTTGCTACACCTGACTTTTGCGGACCACCATTTAGTACCTTTCCTTACAGATCTAGTGGATCATCAAACCCCAGCTGGACTCTGGTGGCTTTGTGGGCACTCAGCGGTAAGGAAATTACCAGTAACGGGCTCCTGGACCTGTACTTTGGGAAGGGTAGTTCCAAAACTCCGGGTTTCCTCCACGTTGCCTACTCTGCGTCGCCGTAACAAAAGAAGCGCAGGGGAGGCAGTGCTGAGAGGTTTCTTTCCACAGTATGGCGCAGCCAAAACATACCAGGAGCTCATAGAATTGTCTCAAGCTTTTGAGCGTTTTATGAATGATTCGGCCATTGCCTTTTCGGATCTCACCAACGAACAAGGGCATAACAGACAGTAAGGCTGATGTCACAAAACACATTAACGACATCGGAAATATATATATCGAAGTAGAGCACATAGGGAATTTTTCCTTGTTCTCGAGCTTCTCCAATTGGTTTTCAGCCTGGCCCAGTTGGCATAAGATCTTATTTTATATTGTTGTAATAGGTGCCTTGTTAATTTCAGTTTGTTGCTGTGTACAATGTATTCCCAATTTAATGCAACTGGCCTCTGCCTGCCTGAACCGACTCACAGTGTCCCTTTTCAAAAAACCACAGCCAACTTACATGGAATTGGCTTTGAGACCGGCTTGGCAATCCAAACAAGGTGATGCAGCTACCTGAGAGACTAACTAGTCTCTCAGGGCTGAAAGGGGGGATTGTTGTGTTCAAATTGAAACCCCTGTGTTAATAAAACTATAATTCACTGGTCTTACCTAAACCAGCTTAGGCTTCATGAGAAATAGAACCAGAGTGGCATTTATCTGACTTTCGGTATAAAATGTAGATTTATTTCCTTGTGACCTGACCCTTACCAACATTCCAGTGGCTCACATAATAAAAGCCGGATTACGCTGGAGACTCCCCTACTATGCATTTCATACCGTATATATGCTTATGGCTTTGCTTATTACTGTCAAAATGTTTCACACAGAAATGTCAAAGGCTGCTTTATTGTCCCTCATAGCTCTCGAGTTGTATCCCTCCCTTTTGATATGCAAGACGAAATGATACCATGTCTGTGTTTAAGTTAGAGGGCGCCCGGTTGCAATTGAACCTCCTCTTCCCATGCGCCTTTGTCCGTTCCTGCATAGTGCTTATCTCAAGGACATGTGAAATATGTAGACAAGTTGACAGTGCAATGTTTCCACTTTTGTTCTTCTCCTGTACCCCTTTTTGTTTGTCACATACGTCCTAAAGCTAGGGCAGTTAGCAATTGTTTCTTTATGTTTTATGACGTGAACATGATACTGTAAACTTCGGGGTAAACCTATATAAACCCCCATCTATCAATAAACGCGGTTCCCATGCTCACCTGCTTTGGCTTGTAAGTATTGGGTCCCCTTTGCAAAGGCTTTGTTTTGTGTTGTTTGATCTCTGATAGTGGGTTCATTTTTACTCAGCTCCGCACTCTCCCGGGGTGTAATAAGTGAGCTGGGGTAACAGGACAGCTTGCGTGTTGGGTTTGGATCTAACAGTATCAACAAGCCTTTGTGGAGGCAGTGAAGAAAGGGCGAAAGTGAATGATGAACATGCAAAAGATCCACGATGTAGTTCAGGAAAAGGATGAAAGCCCTGGGGCTTTTCTTGAACGACTTTTTAAGGCATACCGGAGATACACCCCCATTGACCCTGAGGATGAAAGGAACCGACAGACAGTGGCGCTGGCCTTCGTGTCCCAATCAGCACCAGACATCAGAAAGAAGTTACAGAAGGTCGAGGGCTTCGAAGGAATGCTCCTCAGCCAGTTGAAGGTTCTAGCAGATAAAGTATTTCTCAATCGAGATGTGGAAGAGAAGCGGGAACAAGCAAAACGGATGAAGGAAAAAGCTAATCTTCTTGCAGCTGTCCTGAGGCCCCAGGAGTCACGGGAACAATTCCCACACCCTCATCCATCTTTAGGACGTAATCAATGTGCATATTGTAAAAAAGAAGGCCATTGGAAAAACGAATGTTCAGAAAGACCCCGGGAACAGTGGAGAAGTTATGGCCGAGGCATTAGACCCGGCAGGGGCCGAGGTCAGGAAAGGGAACGAGGAGGGCTCAACCATCAGGCATTATCGTCTTCCCAGACGCAGCAGCCTGCTCGGACCATGACTGCAGAGGACTATTATACAGAAGACTGAGGATGCCTACGGGGCATTCTGCCTCCCGACCCCGTACTGGAAATCACTGTGGGAGGCAGGAAAATCAAGGGCCTTCTGGACTCCGGAGCTCAGCGTTCGGTCCTCAACGTGCTGCCTGCTGAGTTGTCCATTAAGAAGAAAACCTGTATACCTGTCATAGGGGTGGGAGGACGAATTCTTCAATCCCCCAGTTGAACGAGTGTATAAACAGCATCACAGTCAATCAGAGATGCTCCTCTGGTTTCTCTAAATTAATTTATAAATTGTGGATGGTAGTAAAGCATTTTACTTCCCCAATGAAAATTCTTTCTGGACATTATCGTCTTTGTTACTGTAATTAGGAGCCCCCCCAATTTCACGCATTCTCTGTTTTGGGACAGATCTTGTACGAATGAATAAGTCCTTCATCACAGTGAAATCACCTCGCTTTTGTCAGTTATCCCTGTAGGGTAACAGAGCTTAAGAATAAGCTTTGCTGGATCTGTCATGACACCCCAGACCCTTAAATTGCACCTCAGGAAAATGTGCGCTGAAACAAAGACTAAATGGATCCAGATGCTGCCGGTGGCTTTGTTACACATGAGATGTACACCTGGAGCTAATGGTCTCACCCCATATGAACTGGTTTACGGGAGGCCACCACCTTTGCCTGTGGCAGTGGATACCCTGGCACTAAGGGGGGAAATAAACCTGAAGCGCATTTTAAGAGAGTTAAACCAAACCGTTCTAGAGATAGGTCAATACACAGAACAGTTTGGGAAGGGCCTTTTATTGTCTTATTAACTACCCCTACTGCCTTAAAGGTTGAAGGGAACCCTACCTGGATCCACTGGAGTCGCGCTAAAATAGCCTCCCTGGAAGGATGGACGATTGCCAACCAGACAGGCCTAAAGATGACCCTGAGAAGGGATGCCACCACGCGGGACGCGACGGGAGAAGCCTCCTCGGGACCGGCAACCGAGAGAGCGAAATAGCGGGGGGCGCTGCATCCCCTACTGTCCTGGATAGAGTAGTGGGACACCGCCCGAAGATTCAGATTTGCCCAACTTCAACTAGAATGCCCTGTTGTAAATTATCTTATTTGATTACACTGTTCCAGTTTGGGGTTATTCTAATGCTGCTGTTGTTTCCTCCCCACTGTGTAACGGCTACCCTTCCATCCTGCAGGATTTGTATTAAGACTGTTAGGAACCATAACAATATCCAGGACATTCTAGTTTATCAGAGTAAATTCAGTTGTAAAGGGACAGCTGTCACATGCCAGTTTCGTAATGTTAGTTACTCAGCCTGTATTCAGGGAAACCAGACAACTTGTTATGACCCCAAAGAAAGTCCTGACCAATGGTGGCTTCAGGTGAGGGAAGGCACGCAGAGTGGATGAGTACTGTTCCAGACCAGATTAGCAACCCCTAATACTACAGCATGGGTTAAAATCGAACCTTGTGAGATTTCAAAATGGCCTGACCAATGTGGAAATCATGATTGGGAAAAGTCTTATACGTGGGATGATAAATACATTTGTCCTGAAAAGGGTATCAGTACTGAATGTACAAATCAGTGTCCTTATTGGAACTGTGTAGGCTGGGCCACTTGGCAAACTACTGGGATAAGTGCTCACCTTTCCAAAGTCACAGTACAAAGTGACTGTAATTACGTAAATTTTACTATTAATAATCCACAGGCCTTTTTGAGTAAATTTGGGCAACACTTTGGGTTACGCATTCATGGAACAGGCAGAGATCCGTTAGGATTGTTCTATCTGAAACTTGTTCAACTAACAGAGACAGGCCATACCTTGCGGCAAACCTTCTTCTCTGATTTCTGGGAGGAGATGAATACTTCTTTCCAGGTACCTGAAGTGGCCAGAAGTTTGTTTATTACTTTTGCAGAAACTGTGGCCACCGCTTTAAACGTCAGTAATTGTTATGTTTGTGGGGGGACTCAGATTGGAGATCACTGGCCCTGGGAAGCTGCCAAATTGAATGTTAGTCAGCTTTATAATACCACCAATATCACAAACCCCCATAGTCAATGGATGTTGAAGGCTACTCTTGTTGGTCGTTGGTGTGTACAAAGGATCTCCCCCGGTGCCCCACAGATAGGTCAGATGCCTTGTGAAACCATGACCATTTTGAATCAGTCTGCAATTAGTTATTGGCCCAATGCCTCTGTGATTCCGGTTAATCTGTTGTGGACAGCAGAGTTAAAGTTAAGGTTAAATTTGTCAGTTATTAATAATAAGTCTTGGAAAGTGTTACCAGGGTTTTACTGGGTTTGTGGGAAATATGCTTATTCAGAATTACCCGAACCCTGGGAGGGAACTTGTACTTTAGGAGAGGTCAGACCATCCTTCTTTCTCATTCCCCTCAGTGCAGGAATTCGGTTAGGACATCCTTTGTATGGTAGGAAAAAGAGGATGACAGTTAAGATTGGTGACTGGATGGATGATGAGTGGCCCCCTGAAAGGATAGTTCAGTACTATGGACCTGCAACCTGGGCCCAGGATGGGTTATATGGATATAGAACCCCAATCTACATGTTAAATAGAATAATTCGGTTACAGGCAGTGCTTGAACTTATAACAAATGAAACTGCGAGGGCTTTAACTGCTCTGTCTAAAACACAAACCCAACTTAGAAATGCTGTGTACCAAAATAGACTCGCCCTTGACTACCTGTTGGCAACAGAAGGAGGGGTTTGTGGGAAGTTCAATTTGACTAATTGTTGCTTACATATTGATGACAATGGAAAAGTAATAGAAGATATAACAGATAAAATAATTAAGCTTGCACATGTGCCGGTACAAACATGGAAAGGATTTGAGTGGGCAGAAGGGCTGGGTCCGTGGTTCCAATGGATAGGAGGGATACGAGGTATTATTGGAACATTAATTGTAGGAATTCTGATGTGTGTCTTGTTACCCTGTATTCTACCTCTGATAATGCGAGGGTTAAGGAACATGATGGAGAGCATAGCGGACAGGAGAACAGCAGTGCAGCTAATGGCGTTGTATGAATATAGGTCCATACCTACCTGTAAGAATGATACTCCCCAAACCTCTTAGCGAGGGCAGTGAAGTATCAAAGGGGGGATTGTAAGGGTTAATGGACGCCATTAGCAAAGAAGGATTCAGCACGTAGACCAGAAGGAGGCGCAAGCGCAGAGGATTGTTCTAGGAATGGAAAATTACCAGCTATACAGTTATGTTTTGTGCAGCACACTCACCAATGTATCTTTTCTGTTGTCTGTAACCCAATAAAAGAGCTGTGCCTCAACTGACAGGAGACACAGTTTGGAGGACAAATTCCCCTGTGTCTCTGCTAGCAATAAAAGTCATCTGATGAACCGAACTTGGGCCTGAGACTCAAATTCTTACCTTAACAGTATCAAATAACATGTGTCAAATATTAAATCTCATATAACTGGGTGGGTGCCAAAGAGAGATATCAAATAGTAAACCAATATGGGAACATCAGGACAATATTCAGCAGGAAATTTTTGCAAAGAAGAATGTTAAGGCGAACTCTCAGTGCTTATTTCAAAAGACCCATTGGAGAAAGATCCACTGTGGTTCCAGCCAATAACTGAGTCCTGGGTTTGAACATTGCAGGCCTGTAATCAGAGTCCCAAAAGCTGCAAGAAAGCCAGGGACTGTGGCTGAAGATGCAAATTTTCCAATACAAGAACCTCATATTATATGCAAAGGGATTCTGATGTTTTGGAAAAAAGAACTGTCATTTACATTACAATAAATCCCTTAAAATAAAGGGATTTAATAAGCCAGTAATCAGGCCTCTACGCTGTAGCTCACAGAAAAAGCTAAAGTTGTATTTATTGTGCATAACAAACATGTTTACATTTGTTTATCGTGCACAATTTTTTCTGCTTCAGTTTGCCATGGGAAGGACCAATGCCTCAGTCATTAAATAGCATGATATTTATACTATTTTAATGTTCTATGCAATATTTATGTGGAATGTCTTTATTTGATGTTTATCATTTTGACAAAAGGAAGTCTTGGGAATAATAGAGTATATTTGGGGAAAACACACACTTGCAACTACAGCAAAAGTAATTTGAGGTGAGATTGTAGAGGGGTTGAATTTTCTTTCTTTTTTCATGGAGGGATGTGTTCAAATTAAGTTGCACCTTAGACTGTCTAAGTGTCCTTTGGCAGGTCTGTGAAGACCTTGCTTATTAACATATGGAGGTCTCTGTGTGCATTCTACCTTTCTGCCCAAGCAATGAGGGAAATGTCAAATCTCGGTAGAGAATTCAGGGCAAATTGAGAGTGTCAGCTCCAGTGCCTGCTTTCATGTTTCTCCTGCCATGTATCAGTTTTACGTTTCTAGCCCTCAAGGGTGCAAACACACGGTTGGGTCCCTAGTGCAGGGCTGGTTCCAGGTCTGAGCAGGCCCTGGGCAAGGTGTTCTGTGGTGTGCCCCCATTGCCTTTCACTGGGGTCTGGTGAGTTCATCTGGCTGTAGTGACATTGCAGCCACAAGCAGCTGGGCGTAGCCATCCTTTCTGTTTCTCACAATGCCCCACAGTGATGCTTGTTTAGGGGCATTGTGGGAAATATGTGAACCACAGTACGGTCAGGCTCAGAAACAGGAGCATCCTTTCTCTGTGAAAACAAAGCCAATAAATAAATAAAGCCCTACTAAGTCATCAGACAGCAGCACCAATACATTTATGAAAAGACAAGAGACAACATTTAAACATATTGTCTTCTCATAAATGTATTGGTGCTGCTGTCTGATGACATAGTAGGGCTTCAGTTATTTATTGGTTTTGTTTTTATATACACACATTTATATACAGTATATATGACAATGGAACCAGTTACCTAGGGAGGTGGTGGGCTCTCCATCACTGGGGGCATCCAAGAGGCAGCTGGAAAGCCAGCTGTCAGGTATGCTTTAACTTGGATTCTTATGTTGAGCAGGGGGTTGGACTCAGTGGCCTTATAGGCCCCTTCCAACTCTACAGTTCTATGATTCTATGAAAGGTTGCCACACGGAGGAGGGCCAAGATCTCTTCTCAATTGTCCCAGAATAATGGGCTCAAGCCAGATTTCAACTGAACTTCAGGAAAAACTTCCTACCTGTTAGAGCATTATAACAACAGAACTACTGACATAGAGAGGTGGTGGGCTGTCCGACTCTGGAGGTGTTCAAGAGGCAGCTGGACAGCCATCTGTTGGAAATGCTTTAATTTGGAATCCTGCAATGAGCAGGGGGCTGGACTCAGTGGCCTTATGGGCCCCTTCCAACTCTACTATTCTATGATTCTGTGCCCTGGGACATTTTTGTGATAGACAAGGTTTTAAATTTAATTAACCAATCTCCCAAACCCAGGCATATCATTTCTCCCAGGCATTGGAATTGCACCAAAAATTGTACAAATGACATGTTTTCATTATTAACTTCATGTCCTTAAGAGCTAGAACTCGGCTTAAAAAAAAAAGTCTGCAAACTTGGAATACTGAATTCTGCCAAAATCTGTGTGATTGAGAATGTTAATAGACTTGCAGAATATTCTTGTGTAATCTGTTTTCCCAGTCTCCAGTCCCTCAGCAGTAAATTGGGAATTATTATAGCCCACTTCTGATGGCCGTCATAGGCAGAATTAGACACCAGCACAGAATTCTGCATGATTTGTGTTAATATCTGTTCCAGTCTTGCCACAGCTGCCTTCATTAGAGTAAATTACGAGGCCATCAAAGGCAAAAGCTGCACAAGGCTGCTGATTCCAAAGCCATTTTGGCTTCAGCAATGATGTCTGTTCAGCAGAGTTAGTCATACTTACTGCTCACAGGAATGTAAGGAAAGAGATGAGTTCGGCTTGGACCTCCTTTTTATCAGACTAGTTCTAGTTTCAAATGTTTTAAGCAGTTCTGCTATGGAATCCCATTCCCAGGGGGTCCCAAACGGTGGTCTGTGAACCAGCAGTGGTCTGTGAGCTTATTCAGGTTGTCAGTCTGTAAAAACACAGTTAAAAATCTTATCTTTAGCATAGTGCATTCCAATTGCTATAACAGGCAATTGACCCTGAGGAATTTCCAAGGGTTTGTGGGAGAATAAGTTTGGGGACTATATTTAATAACACTTCTGAACTTTAAATTATGAAAACTGTTGTGATGGTGTATCAAGGGAATTAAAAACCCTTGTGAGGAGAAAAATCACCATAAGTACTAATGGCAATAGGCAATTAAGAAAATACCCCTTCTATGTGGCATTAAGAGAGAAAAAATGGCTTACTGTCCAGACTATAGTTTGGCTTGCTTTCACTCTCAAGTCCCTAATGCTTGATTTTCTGCAAGCAGCTGGAAGTGGAATTAAGATGGAAGTGCTACACAGCACTTACTACAGTACACTGACCAGCAATGTTCTTGTACATGACCAAGATTCGTCTGTGTTGTTTACTGAGAAAAAAGTCCCAGCAGTGTTAATGAATAGTTTCCTTCTTGTAGATTTTGCACATTTTATTGCTTAGGGCAGGAGTGGGGAAACCTGTTTCAGTGCAAGGGCCACATTCCCTTGTGGAAAGCCCTCCAGGAACCACATCCCAATGGTGGGCAGAGGTCAGAGACAAAAGTGGCAGAAGCAACAGATGTGTTTCGTACCTTTGTGCAGTCCGTCACATCCTAGCCTCACAAAAACCAGATATTTCTACACATATATGCACATGTGTGTCTCCATTCTTCATCCAGGTGAGGGATTACCATAATTCAAGTGCACATTCCAGCCAGGCAGAAACACTCCAGAACAGAGAATGGCTGGTCGAGTTGTGGCTTGGGGCATGGAGGTATGGCCTGGGGAGAATCCTGATAAAAAGCCCTGGAGTGCCACATTCAGGTCCAAGAGTCCACCCCTTTATCAAGAGTTGCCAATCTGGCTTTGGGCACAAAAATGTATTGCACTGGGCTCTGAACAATACATTCACAAGTCAGCTTGCATGACATTAACTTAGGGCTGAGCCAAATATTCTTCAGTGAACATTTTTGGCTTTCTGGGGGCTATAACCTTTTTTTAAAAAAAAACTTTTAAACAAGATCTAACACAAAAGTAACAAGAGAGCAACAAAATTATCATGGCTGACAAAACTCCGGCAGATCTCTTAGGGTACCATATTTGTTCTGCAACTTATATTTCTAAATTGGAGATATTGGGGGGGGGAAGGGTGAGCTTCTTGCATTTAATTAAGAATATAATTACATGATTTTACTATACCATCCAGATTCCAGTTTTTTATCTAGATCAAGCTGAATTTTTCCTATAAATCCATATTCCCCAAAGCATGACAGTTATGCATTTCCTTATTATAGATCAAAGCTGTTAATGGGGATAAAATCAGACTTAGTTTGATTCTAAATTTATTCCAAATTATGGAGATACCTCTGACACATGTGTTAGATTTTAAAAGATCCTTAGCCGCTTGAGTAGTATACCATAACATATTTTCAAGTCTACACACAAAATATTTCTTGTTCCAATACTTCTGAGCAGTTAGATCAAATCAGTGTGTCATGTCTGCATGCAAGAATAGCAGCTTGATATTATTTGTTGACATCTGGAAGTGCAAGACCTCCTTTATCAGTGCTACCTGACATGGTTTATAAATGGACCCTGACTTTCTTAATGTTCCAGACAAAAGTGTTAATTAATTTTTGCCAGTTATTAGCAGTGTCTGTAGTAATAAGAAGAGAAATGTTTGAAAGGAGGAACAAAATTTTTGGAAGCCCTGTCATCTTAATCAAGGCAATTTAGCCCATCTATAATATCCTTAGTTTAGACCAGTGATGGATTCCTTTCTTTTGATAGCTTTTTTAATGATTAAGAATAACTACTTGATAAAGATCATGAGATTAAAATATCTAGATATCTTATAGACGTTACTCATTCTACAGGCTTTTCTAACCTGAATTTGAATAAGATCTTTTGTTTGCTGGTTGGTATTAAGTCCCATCCATTCTGATTAAGTATAGTTAACTTTATGTCCGGAAACCTTACCAAAGTCATCAAGCAGGGAGAAAGTCAGAGAAGGGGTTTTAACAATCAAATCCTCATCTGTGTAAAGAGTAATTTTGAACTATTTCCCCACTTTTAAGCCCTCAATCGCTTTTGAAGCACAAATGGCGTCAGTGAGAGGTTCATCAGATATTGCAAGTAAAAGCGTGGAGAGACGATACCCTCTGCCAAAAATAAAAAACTGAGAGCAGTTAGCCATTATAAAAGGCTTAGACCCAGAACAACTTTTAAAGATACAGAAGGGGGAAGGGAGAATTCCACCTTGTGGTTTTTCTCATTACAGTGTTGCAAGAACACCTGCACTTGGCTGACTTTCTCTTCTCCTAAAAAGATACAGGATCAATCTCAGACCAGGAACCTGGCAACCCTAATGTGTAGTGAAGCTGCCACCTCCTGAATGCTAGGTAGGAGTGTGTCATCTATGAGAGCAGCCAGACTGTGGTGGAAGCAGAGTTCTCTGGGGAGAGGGATTCATTGTTAACAAACCACACTTAAGATTTCTGTGAGGGGAATAGGGGCCTCCTGACACGCTTAGCACCCTTAACAAATTGCAGTTCCTGGGATTCTTTGGGGGAAGCCATGACTGTTTTAAGGGGTATGACACTGTTTACATGCATAGTGCAGATGGAGCCTTAAGAAGATACAATATAATATATTTTTTAAAAAAACATGAATGAATGAATCTTTATTGTTCAGAGCCATAGGCCACCACAATTAAACAGACATAAAAAATACAAAATACCTATTAAAACAGATCATATTACAATAAAACACAGTTCTTTAGCATAAAATGGAAGAGCAGCAGTACAATTCAAATAAAATTTCCTCTCCTGGAAGATACCTTGACCCATCCTGGAGAGCCAGGAGCTCATTACACCGAGAGCACACCCACGACTTCTGTCCAACAGGCAGATAGTCGTACATGCTGCAGGCGGTGCAAAACACTGGAAAGCCCCCACACCCCTGCTGGCTTCTTACCTGCATAGTTTTGTTTAAGGTTTATTACGTCAATGGGTTGGAGACTGCGGTTCAGTTGAGGTCAGGGAAACCCGACAGGAGCTGAGAAAGGTCCGGTTCGGAATAAACCCCCCCCGGGATAAAAACCAAAGAAATGATGAAATTTTAAAAGGGGTAGGCCTAGAAGTAGGCATTGTGAGAGCAGGGGCACAGGATATAAATTCAGAAGAGCAAAATTACCACAGGCCTAACCACAAGTGCCAAAGACACTTGAAGAGAGACACTGCTTACAAGTGCCTGTATGCTAATGCTAGGAGCCTGCGAACCAAGATGGGAGAACTGGAGTGCTTGGTCTTAGAGGAGAGCATTGATATAGTGAGCATAACGGAGACCTGGTGGAATGGAGAAAACCAGTGGGATACGGTTATCCCTGGATATAAACTATATCGGAAGGACAGGGAAGGACGTATTGGTGGCGGAGTCGCTCTATATGTGAAAGAAGGCATTGAATCCAGCAAGCTCGAAACCCCAAAAGAGGCAGACTCCTCCACAGAATCGTTGTGGGTGGTGATACCATGCCCCAGGAGGGACTTAATACTGGGAACGATCTATCGTCCCCCTGATCAAAATGCTCAGGGAGACCTTGAGATGAGATATGAAATTGAGGAAGCATCCAAACTAGGAAATGTGGTAGTAATGGGTGACTTCAACTACCCAGACATAGACTGGCTGCATATGTGTTCCAGTCATGACAAAGAAGCAAAGTTTCTAGATATTCTAAATGACTATTCCCTAGACCAGTTGGTCATGGAACCGACCAGAGGGATGGCAACCTTGGACTTAATCCTCAGTGGGGACCGGGACCTGGTGCGAGATGTAAGTGTTGTTGAACAGATTGGGAGCAGTGACCACAGTGCTATTAAATTAAACATACATGTAACTGGCCAATTGCCAAGAAAATCCAACATGGTCACATTTGACTTCAAAAGAGGAAACTTCATAAAAATGAGGGGATTGGTAAAAAGAAAGCTGAAAAACAAAGTCCAGAGGGTCACATCACTCGAAAATGCTTGGAAGTTGTTTAAAAACACTATATTAGAAGCTCAACTGGAGTGCATACCGCAGATCAGAAAAGGTACTGCCAGGGCCAAGAAGATGCCAGCATGGTTAACGAGCAAAGTCAAGGAAGCTCTTAGAGGCAAAAAGTCTTCCTTCAAAAAATGGAAGTCTTGTCCGAATGAAGAAAATAAAAAAGAACACAAACTCTGGCAAAAGAAATGCAAGAAGACAATAAGGGATGCTAAAAAAGAATTTGAGGAGCACATTGCTAAGAACATAAAAACCAACAACAAAAAATTCTATAAATACATTCAAAGCAGGAGATCATCTAGGGAGACGATTGGACCCTTGGATGATAAGGGAGTCAAAGGTGTACTAAAGAACGATACGGAGATTGCAGAGAAGCTAAATGAATTCTTTGCATCTGTCTTCACAGTGGAAGATATAGGGCAGATCCCTGAACCTGAACTAACATTTGCAGGAAGGGATTCTGAGGAACTGAGACAAATAGTGGTAACGAGAGAGGAAGTTCTAAGCTTAATGGACAATATAAAAACTGACAAATCACCGGGCCCGGATGGCATCCACCCGAGAGTTCTCAAAGAACTCAAATGTGAAATTGCTGATCTGCTAACTAAAATATGTAACTTGTCCCTTGGGTCCTCCTCCGTGCCTGAGGACTGGAAAGTGGCAAATGTAACGCCAATCTTCAAAAAGGAATCCAGAGAGGATCCCGGAAATTACAGGCCAGTTAGCTTAACTTCTGTCCCTGGAAAACTGGTAGAAAGTATTATTAAAACTAGATTAACTAAGCACATAGAAGAACAAGCCTTGCTGAAGCAGAGCCAGCATGGCTTCTGCAAGGGAAAGTCCTGTCTCAGTAACCTATTAGAATTCTTTGAGAGTGTCAACAAGCATATAGATAGAGGTGATCCAGTGGACATAGTGTACTTAGGCTTTCAAAAAGCGTTTGACAAGGTACCTCACCAAAGGCTTCTGAGGAAGCTTAGCAGTCATGGAATAAGAGGAGAGGTCCTCTTGTGGATAAGGAATTGGTTAAGAAGCAGAAAGCAGAGAGTAGGAATCAACGGACAGTTCTCCCAATGGAGGGCTGTAGAAAGTGGAGTCCCTCAAGGATCGGTATTGGGACCTGTACTTTTCAACTTGTTCATTAATGACCTAGAATTAGGAGTGAGCAGTGAAGTGGCCAAGTTTGCTGATGACACTAAATTGTTCAGGGTTGTTAAAACAAAAAGGAATTGCGAAGAGCTCCAAAAAGACCTCTCCAAACTGAGTGAATGGGCAGAAAAATGGCAAATGAAATTCAATATAAACAAGTGTAAAATTATGCATATTGGAGCAAAAAATCTGAATTTCACATATACGCTCATGGGGTCTGAACTGGCGGTGACCGACCAGGAGAGAGACCTCGGGGTTGTAGTGGACAGCACGATGAAAATGTCGACCCAGTGTGCGGCAGCTGTGAAAAAGGCAAATTCCATGCTAGCGATAATTAGGAAAGGTATTGAAAATAAAACAGCCGATATCATAATGCCGTTGTATAGATCTATGGTGCGGCCGCATTTGGAATACTGTGTACAGTTCTGGTCGCCTCATCTCAAAAAGGATATTATAGAGTTGGAAAAGGTTCAGAAGAGGGCAACCAGAATGATCCAGGGGATGGAGCGACTCCCTTACGAGGAAAGGTTGCAGCATTTGGGGCTTTTTAGTTTAGAGAAAAGGCGGGTCAGAGGAGACATGATAGAAGTGTATAAAATTATGCATGGCATTGAGAAAGTGGATAGAGAAAAGTTCTTCTCCCTCTCTCATAATACTAGAACTCGTGGACATTCAAAGAAGCTGAATGTTGGAAGATTCAGGACAGACAAAAGGAAGTACTTCTTTACTCAGCGCATAGTTAAACTATGGAATTTGCTCCCACAAGATGCAGTAATGGCCACCAGCTTGGATGGCTTTAAAAGAAGATTAGACAAATTCATGGAGGACAGGGCTATCAATGGCTACTAGCTGTGATGGCTGTGCTCTGCCACCCTAGTCAGAGGCAGCATGCTTCTGAAAACCAGTTGCTGGAAGCCTCAGGAGGGGAGAGTGTTCTTGCACTCGGGTCCTGCTTGCGGGCTTCCCCCAGGCACCTGGTTGGCCACTGTGAGAACAGGATGCTGGACTAGATGGGCCACTGGCCTGATCCAGCAGACTCTTCTTATGTTCTTAAAGCCTCATAAAGCAGCAGTTGGAGGAGAACTAATACAAAACGCTTATCAAACTACAAAAAGCAAAGAAAAAATGTACAAGAGCTAACTTTACAATTAACAGAACTATAGTAAGAACATAAAAACTTTCTCCCCAAGAGTACACAGAAAATTAGAAATAGCAAGAAAAAAAATGAGGGGAAAAATCACAAAACCAACAGATATTGCCAAACCATTTGTCAAGTTTTATAGCTAATTATATGCAACATCTGAACAGCCTTGTAAGCAGAAAATCCAAACTGTTATGCAAGCAGTCTCTATAGCATGACATCAGAAGAAACGGATAACCTCATTAAGCGGATAACAGATGAAATTATGCAAACTACAGAAAAAATTAAACAGCAACAAAGCATGAGGACCTGATGGATTCACAGCTGAATATTACACATTTTCAGTCTTATTGGTGATGAAATGGACCTGGACTGCCTTCAAGTCGATTCCAACTTATGGCGACCCTATGAATAGGGTTTTCATGGTAAGCAGTATTTAGAGGGGGTTTACCATTGCCTCCCTCTGAGGCTGAGAGGTAGTGACTGGCCCAAGGTCACCCAGTGAGCTTCATGGCTGTGGGGATTCAAACTCTGATCTCCCAGGTTGTAGTCCAACACTCTAACCACTACACCACACTGATGATACTGTTACAGAAAATGTTCAGTGAGATAATGATAATACAGAAATTTCCAAAAACATTGGTAGAAATGAATATTATACTTATTCCAACATCTGGGGGGGAAATCTTACCAACCCAGAATTCTATAGACCCATAGCCTTGCTCAAACAGAATTTTAAAATATAGACCAGCATATTAGCTGCAAAACAAATATGTATGCGATAATCAATCAGAGTTATAGAAAGGACACTAACTTTCCAAAACATCCAAATGGTTCTTAATGCAATATCATTGATATGTAGACCAAAATCCATATAGTTTACTGCTTTTAGATGTTAAAAAAACACACCTTTGTTTAGGTTCGATGGAAGTATCTTTTCCATGTACTGCATTGCTTTTGGTTTCAAATAAGAATTTAACAATTGAATAAAACTGCTATACACCAGCTGCACAGTTAATATAGTAGTGAATGGTACAAACATCAGATAGCTTTAAACTCTTAAGAGTTTTAAGAGCCCTGGCAAGGCTGCACTCTCTTGCCTCTATTAGTTAATATCTTTCTTGAGCTCCAGGCACACTTAATGCATACAAATCAAGAAATAATTGTTTTTAACATGGGACTAATCCACACGGGAACCTAACTTCGTACTAAAGAAGCTGCTGTTACCATCGCAATAGAGTTTCAAGGTCCACACTTCTTGCTCAATGGTAGCTTCCAATCCTCTGTTTTGCTTTCACACAAGTAGGTGTTCCTCTGGAAAGGTTTAGTGTCACTTTTTCCTTGTGGGCCTGCCCCTAATTTTACATGTTTACTCCCTCTGGAGTATCCATATTGCTAGTAGAGAAGGGGAGGGTTTTTTTGGTCAGTTTCATTGTTTCTTGTCAATTGCATGCCTCTCCCTGTCAGTGGGGGTGCAATTGACATGAAACTATATGAGACTGAATAGAGGGGGGAATGAGTGAAAGGCAAAGTAGGCAGCAGCTGCGGCAGTGGCTGCGGGTGGCAGAGAGAGAGGGAGAGGGCAATGGGGCATAAGAGAGCCTGCCCACTAAAAAAAATCAAAGCAAAGGACCTACATGGAGGAGCGCAGTGCAGCAGAGATGGTTTTTCCTTTCCTTTTCGCATTATCAGCAGATTAGTTTCATACGGATTTAAAGGGGAAAACTGCATGATAGCTTCTGCTTGTCTGCAACATCATGTGAACCATGTGAATTACAAGGGGATGCAAGTAGCAGAAGACACACACTAAATCACTGTATGG
This sequence comes from Rhineura floridana, assembly GCF_030035675.1. NCBI lineage: Eukaryota > Metazoa > Chordata > Lepidosauria > Squamata > Rhineuridae > Rhineura > Rhineura floridana. The sequence continues at coordinate 1,629,864 of NC_084495.1, forward strand.
GTGACCCCTACATCATGAGCAGTTAAAAATCGCTCTCTGTGCAGATGACATAGCCTTGCAGAAGTAGAAAAATGGGGGGGGCATTAATCAAGCTCCTAAATGAGTTTAGCAAAATATCAGGATATAAAGCAAATTTGAATAAACCAGAACAGCTAGGTTTTAATTTACCTAGGAAAAATACAGATGAAATAGCAAATGAATTTAATATACCAATTTAATCATAGTAATGGGATACAAGAAATAGAACATAATAATAATAATAATAATAATAATAATAATAATAATAATAATAATAATAATAATATTTTATTTGTTATTCGCCTATCTGGCCGAATTAACGGCCACTCTAGGCGACGTACATTTCCAATAAAATACAATATAAAACCAATAAAAACATACTCAACCATTAAAAACACCACTCTTTCAAGTGGTCAGCAACATAAAAAACCTAACCCTCCCCAGAAGTGCCATAGGCCTGTCTGAACAGCCAGGTTTTTAAGGCTCGGCGAAAGCCTATCAAGGAGGGGGCATGGCGGAGATCGAAAGGAAGGGAGTTCCAGAGGGTGGGAGCCACAATTGAAAATGCCCTCTCTCTGGTTCGCACCAGCCTAGCTTTTTCAGCTGGGGGAATCGAGAGAAGGTCTTGTGTGGCTGATCTTGTTAGGCGGCCTAATTGGTGATGCTGGAGGCGCTCCTTAAGATAAACTGGGCCGAAACCGTATAGGGCTTTAAAGGTCAGTACCAGCACCTTGAATTGGGCCCGGTAAACAACTGGTAACCAGTGTAGATCTATTAACACTGGTGTGATCTGATCACGGCGATGACAGTTCCCAATTAAACGAGCCGCCGCATTCTGTATCAGCTGTAATTTCCAGATCATCTTCAAGGGCAGCCCCACGTAGAGTGCATTACAGTAGTCTAAGCGAGAGGAGACCAGGGCATGTACCACTCATGGGAGCAGGTGGACAGGAAGGTAGGGCCGCAGCTTCCGTATCAGATGAAGTTGATACCAAGCTGCCTGGCTCACTGCCAAAACCTGGGCCTCCATGGACAGTTGGGAGTCGAGAATGACCCCGAGGCTACGGACCTGGTCTTTCAGGGGTAATTTTACTCCATTAAGTACCATTACGTTAAGTACATGATAGATGAATTTAAAACTACCTTGGATGGGCAGATTTTCAGTTATCAATATGAATGTATTGTCCCAAATACTTTACTTTCTCATGAATATTCCTTTAAAACTAAGTAACCTATGGATTAACAAATGGCAGAAGATAGTATTAGATTTTGTCTGGCAAAAAATTAAGAGTGAATGTGAAAGCACCGTATCAGCTGTTATCTTTAGGAGATCTCTCCTTTCCCTCCATAAAATGCTACTGGCACATTTGAGAGAAGTCCAGAAATAGCCTGGAATGAGGAGAATTATCCATTAGACTGTAGCACATTTTATGGCATAGTAACTGCAAAGGCTTATCAATTATCAAAAGCAGTCCATGCATTAGTAAAAAAAAATGACACATGACAAAAATACATTAAGCCCTTCTCACCCATGACAGCTCTCTATTATAATAAATAATTGATAATAAAGACTTACAAGGAAATATGCAACGATGGAAATAGCAGAGCTTGGAAAAGTTACTTTTTTTGAACTACAACTCCTATCAGCCCCAGCCAGCATGGCAACTGGATTGGGCTGATGGGAGTTGTAGTTCAAAAAAGTAACTTTTCCAAGCTCTGGGAAATAGTATGTAATGACTGAAATTAGACCATTACTGAACAACAGTATTATAAAAATGTATCACAATATTAAAAACAAAATGGAAATAGACAAATATTATTTCTGTAATACCTTTAAATCAGACATATTAACCAACTGTTGAGAATATAGGCAGTGATTTCACTAACTTTGAGACCTTAATCTCTGATAAAAGGAAGTCACAAAGACTCCTGGGGGAAATAATATATTGTCAGGGCCTGTTGCCTCCTTGGCCATTCCCCATGGATCATCAGAGTTTCTTCAGATGTTACTTCAGAGACTACCTGGCAAGCACTCTACCCTCACATGTCTGGATGCTGAGATCATCATTGATCCTAGAATTACAGAATCATAGAATAGTAAGAGTTGGAAGGGGCCTATAAGCCCTTCGAGTCCGACCCCCTGCTCAGTGCAGGAATCCAAATTAAAGCATCCCCGACAGGTAGCTCTCCAGCTGCCTCTTGAAGGCCTCCAATGTTGGAGAGCCCACCACCTCCCTATGTCATTGGTGCCATGGCCGTACAGTTAGGACATTTTTCCTGCTGTTCAGTTGAAATCTGGCTTCCTGTACCTTGAGCCCATTAATCCGTGTCCTGCAGTCTGGGATGATTGAGAAGAGATCCTGGCCCTCTTGCCAGGCTGGCTCCTGACACACATATTCTGATAGATGAAAGGTATTTGAATTGGCCAGAAACCAATGTCAAGAACAATGAGAATCAGATTTATTTATTTATTAAATTTATGTCCTGTCTTTCCTCCAAAGGGCAGCAAACATGTCCATACTAAACCAATACAATTACAACTTCTAAAAACAGTTTAAAAAATCACCTACTCTCAAAACTAATAATCAGGGTGGCCAGGTCCCGGTCTTTCAGCCATCAAATGCCTGGTTAAACAGGATTGTTTTTAAATTTCTCCTGAAACTCAGTAAAGGAGCAGACTAGTGCACCTCACTAGGGAGGACAGTCCACACATGGTGAACCACCACTGACAAGGCCCTGTCACTGGTCAACACCAATTAGACACACACACCCAGTGGTGGCACCACCAACAGAGCCTCTGTTGATTGTAGGGGCCAAAATCGTTGATATTGAGGAAAATGCTCTTTTAGGTACTTTGGTCCCAAGTCATTTAGGGCTCTGTGTGCTAGCACTAATAACTTGAATTGGTCCCAGTAGCTCACTGGCAGCCAGTGCAGTGCTCTAAGGATCTGTGACACATGACCCCAGGGACTGCCTCATGTATCAACTTAGCAGTCACATTCTCCACTAGCTGCAGCCTCTGGATCATCTTCAAGGACAGCCTCATGTAGAGTGCATTAAGTAGTCCAGGTAGGAGGTCACCAGTGGATGGACAACAGAGGCCAGGCTCTCTTAATCCAGGAATGCTCATAGTTGGCGAGTCAGCCTAAGCTGGGTATAAGCACTGCTAACCACAGAAGCAACTTGAGTTATTCCTGACAAAATATGGAAGTGGCTTTAGGTGAAAATATCACACTATATATAGATTTAAAAGAATGTTTGTATAAATTAATGACAAGATGGTACTGAATCCCAAATGGACTAAATAAAATTTATGCCAGCTCAGTTTATGTTGGTGGCATCAGTCACTGAATGCAAGTATTTTTACACATTCTCTGATCATGCCCCCAAATCAAATCTTGTTGTAACCCCTTGTGGCTGAAGCCTGAAGTATTGGGTACATTATGAATTGTACCCTAGGTTCAGGTTAGACTAGATCACTTCGAAATGTGGGCCTGAAGCCACAACAGAGAGAGTAAGAAATCCCTGCTGCCAGGAAACCAGTTAGGGTAAGAGGGTAGCTAACGCTGTGACCAGAGGCCTTGGAAAGGGGGTGCTGGAGAGCGAAGTGGTCCTGCTATAACAACCAGGAGCCCTAGAAAGGGCAAAGTGGGTGGCAACGTCGATTTATGGGCTTGATACTAGCAACAATGTGCCTTACATTGGTGGGTTGATGGTTTCTTGTGATATGGCAGATTAATAAATAACCTGGTACAGTACTGTGTGGTGATGAGCTGCTTCGGTTATGGCCAAATATCAGAAGAAGAGGAGATGTAACAGCGAATACACAGGTTGACTAATAGTAATGTGCAGTAGATAATATGTTCTTTAGTTAAATGTTAGGGTAACATATAGGTGGTTGAACTATGAGCCACTGTTAACATTATATATGTTTATGCTGTATTTATTATGAGATCTGAGATGTTTTGTATTTTTATATTCTGTTGTTCACCGCCCAGAGAGCTAATGCTAGTTGGGCGGTATAGAAATCTAATAAAATAATAATAAAAAAATAAAACCCAAAAACCTGCAGAGGAAAGTCATTTGTGTGGAAACCGGCTGAAAAAATACCACGCAATGCCTGCAGCTATAAGGGTGACCAACCCTGGCCAGCGCAAGGTCAAGCCATTCTGCCCAGCCCCTCTCCCAGCCACGCCATGGAGGTGAGTAGGGAGGTCTTCCTGCATCACTACCCCAAGGCCCCAAAACTCTGGGTAGATGAGGCAAGTTGGCTACAAAGATGGCCCATATCCTGCCCCGGGGTCCTGTAGCCCTTGGTCACAGGCCTTGGGAGCTGCCCATCATCCCCAAAGGTGCCCAAGGGGGTCACCTGGCTGACCTAATCCATTTCCCTTCCGACACCTTCCTGCCACCAAAGGGGGACAAATCTCAGTGTAGTCCTTCTTTACCCCACTGCCAAGAATTACCTCTGCATGTCAGAAAGGAAAATCTCATTACCTAAATCCACCAAAGGAAAATGTCATTAGTGGAATCATAGGAAACTAAACAGATGGTGAATGCCACCTGGCCAACATAGCTAGGCTTGCCATATTCCAGTTCCACAAATCCGGGCAGGTTAATTTGCATATTATGCAAATTATTTGCATATTAATTGCATATTATGCAAATATTTGCATATTAATATTTGGATTGTCCAGTTGTTTTGTTTTTGTGCCTAGAAATTACCACCAAAAACTGGGGAAAGATGTGAGAAATCTTTTTTTTTAAGCAACATTTTCAGCCTTAAATGCCTAGACTCTAGTTTCCAACACTATGGAGTATTTATTGATTAAGAGAATTTATATCCTGCCCTTTTGCTGTTAAAAACAGAGCTCAGCACAGCTTACAAATATAATAAAAACAATAAAAATACACAATCAATATAAAAACATAATAAAAACACAAAATAGCAACAAACATAAAGTAAGTTAGGGCAGCAGCACGGTTAACCATAACATATACAATATATTTCAGAGATGTGGTGGGTGGAGAAAAACAAGCCAAAATGTTAGGAAAAGGAGTCTTTCACGCCACATGTTCAGTTCTAAATACTGTTGCAGCAAGTTTTACAAGTTCGTCCAGTATTCCACTAGTGCAGGCACTCAGACATTCAAAGTATCTGTATGTTTCTTAGGTTTTATAAAAGCAGAGCTTTGCTTAACTCAAAATTTCTCAACCACATCTACACAGGTTCCACCTCCATACTCAAAATGAAACTGGGCCTGGAAGTGTGCAACAACCCCACACATACCTTGCTAATTAGATTACCAATGCCAGGATGTCTGTCTTATCGACTACTCTCCTGCTCCCTGGGCATCATGAAAGACCCAGTCCTGGGCTCAGAAAGAAAATAAATATCTGGTCCTCTTCAAAGTATTGATAAGCCTCTTGTTTTAATTGAAATAATAATTATAAATTCTTGTTCTTATCACTAATGGGAGTTAATTATCTTGCATATGCTGCTGTTGCTTCTATGGCTGTAACGGAGTGAGGTTAAAGATAAGTGAAATGCAAATAGGAAAAAAAAACACAGAAGGCAGTAACACTTTCCTAAATGTAATACCATACCAACCACAACAAGATTCCTATGAGTAAGGCAAAAAACTAAGCATCTCACAACCAGTCAGGATTCCTAACCAAAAACCAAAAATATGATAAATGAAGAAATATGTATATAAGCATGACTATCAAATATATTTATTATTTACACAAACTGTAAAGATATTTATAGTGCAATCCTAAGTTTATTTATTCAGAAGCAAGTCCCAGCGTATTCAGTGGGGCTTACTCAAACAGGGACAGAAATGCAACCTCAAGTGATAAGCAACTTCATTCACACAACCCAAAATTCCGAATCATGCCACTTTATGCTGTTTTGCAACTGTTTATACTTGTTTTATGGTCATTGGATTTTAAATGGCTTTATTTCTTGTTGTGAGCTGCCTTGGTTTCCAACCCTACCTCACAGGGGTGTTGGAAAGACTCCATACACGCACATGCACACACTGCAGATGTGTAAATACATACAGCCCATATAATAGTTTATTGTCAAACCAGTTGGTCATTGCAGAAAAATCAGTATTAGTTTTTAAAAAATCAGTATTACTTTCCTACAGAATAAAAACTGTAATACCTAAGTAAGCCCTGCCTACTTGCTTTAAAATTGGACTGGAGACAGAAAGAGTTAGAACACAAACACAATTCTTTTTTACATTCACTTCAAAGTCCCATTGATTTTCAGCACATTCATAACATGTCTACTCAAAGTAAGTCCTATTGAATTCAATGGGATTTACTCTGGGCATATGGGATTAGCATTGCTTTTACAAAAAGCAAGTATTGGGAAGGTTTTCAAAACACTGCCCAAGCTCTGACTCCTGCACACAAGAGGAAAAAAAACTGAAATGTAGATACTTACCCAATTTATGAGATTTTCAGATAAACAGGGAGGGGGGGGTTGAAACCACCATTTTGTTTTCTAGACACTGCCTGAGGTCAATGAAACTGAAACACAATCCCTGATTGGCTGCAATGCTGAACGGGCGGGGTTAAAGCTACAAAGTGCTATAGTACTTAAGTTGCTTAAAGAAAGATTTAACAGTTGAGGGGGGTGGCTAATTTTTTTATGTATATCTCGAGAACCGGACCATCTAGAAACTTAATTTTTTTTTTAATTAAAGCTGAGAATCCGGGCCACGTAAGGGGCTAGCCGGGCGCTGGGTGGCATGCATAGAATCCGGGTAAAACCCGGCTATCCGGGCAATATGGCAACCCTAAACATAGCTCAACCTTGGGGTGATGCAAGGCCAAACCTCCACAGCCTAGTAGCGCCAGCCAAACAGCACAATAGCAATTCTTGCAATCCCTATTTATCTCCCTGGATTCCTTTCACAATACCACACCCTGCAAGGCAAGATGTCAGACCAGGTGCCCAAGTCATAGCAGGCTTGTCTTGCCCATCAATAAACCAAGGTTATTGTCACCAAGGTGAATGACCAGAATGTGCAGAACTGTACACACCAAACCTTGCTGGAACAACATGGGTAGCAGACAGTCCCAGCGCATCCTATAGTGGCCACGTTATTGCATGGTGGCCCCTGATCCCAGAACATGATTTTGCTGCCCTACCCAGAACATCATACTGTGGCCACAGATTAGGATACACACTCACTCCATCCCCATCCAGCAACCTGCCAAAAAAACAGGGAACAAGTTAAATAAGATGAAAGTCCCACATTGTGTGCCTTGTTGAAAGGCCAAATGTAGGACTTGAAGATGCCGAAATGCCACCTACCAACAACATGAAGCCTCTCCTCAAAAAACCCAGGCAGGCAATTGTGGAAGCTGCACTGATAATGTAAGAATAAGTGCCAAAATAGCCAGGATATAAATCAAGACCATGTAGGGCAGCCTTAGTGATAGCACAACACAGAAAATTAATAAGTGGAGAACCTTCTCTGTGGGGAAACAGATAGCCAGGCCTGAGCCCCCAGGCTGGACAGAAGTCTTGGACCAACACACCTGAAGGTGGGCATACCCCTATGTGAAAGTGGGCCAGATACCAGAAAGGCCTGAGTGAAATGTCAGCCCTAGACCTAGTCACAATTTCCCCAGTCTGGAAGGCTAAAAAAAAAAGGGTAAGAGCAGTGGCATGAAATAACAGGACCTCAAAAGGGGAAGAGCACAGACTGCCCCACTGACCAAAGAAACCCAGCGGGGGGGGGGAGGCAAGCAGGTGAGTGAGCCTTGGAGAAACTTGTGCTTCTAAAATGTGCCAATCATCGAAAGAGTCAGCAACACCCCAGGACTTAGCCAAAAAGATACACCAGAGTGTTCTGAGAGAGTCCTCCTCCTGCACCCCATGAAGAACTCCAAAGGTGAAACACTTTTTTAAAAAATCCTCATGAAAATTCTTCAGTAGTCTAGTGAGAATGTCTCCTAATAAATACATGTTTGTATGCAGTTTGACTAATGTACACATCTTTTGCAAGCAATTTATTCTAATACAATGCGTTTTTAAATGTTATTTTCACCAATATGTTCATTTTGTGTATGCTTTCCCCATATATATGCATTTTTGGTTGGTTGGAGAACTGCATCACAACATTTGGATAAGTGCAAATGTCAAGGGATGGCTGTGTTTCAGTTCTCATGTTGTTTTGGAAAGTGCAGATTTGATAAATTTGGCTTTAAATGTGAACTGAGTCGAATTTCTCCCCAGTCCCTACACCTGGGCCAACCCGACTGCTGTACAGGAAGCAAAGACATCAGGAATCACATCCACCTGTGCCTCCAAAGTGGGCCTCTGGTCTAGAACAGGAACTGCCCTTGCTTCACTGGTTAGCAGGGCAAGAGGGTCCCTCCTGGGCCTGGCCTTTAGAGCACTCACCTTGGAAGCCTTAGCTCGCTTAGATGGCCCAGGAGCTGACCTTTCCAAGTCTGCAATGCAGGCCAGAACAACGGACCAAGGCGGTTCCTCATCTCATCAGAGCAAGCCAGGCCAGAAAGGGGTGTAGTGCACATGCATGCCATCAACCAAAATGGCGGTGGGGGTATTAGCTCCTTAGAGAAGCTGCCACCATCTTGGTTGATGGCAGCGACCTGTGAGCAGGCATTCACAGAGAGACGAGACAAGGAAAAGGCAGAACTGCTCAACGCCTATTTTTCCTCCGTTTTCTCCCAAAAAGGGAACAGTGTGCAACCTTGCATCGGTAGCATTATCAGCAAGGGGTCGGGATTGCAGTTCGAGATTGATAAGGAGATAGTCAGGAAATACCTAGTTAACCTAAGTGAGTTCAAATCTCCAGGGCCTGATGTATTGTATTGAAGGAACTTGAACCAGAGTATTGAAGGAACTTGCTGGTGTACTCTCGGAACCTCTTGCCATCATCTTTGAGAAATCCTGGAGAACGGGAGAGGTGCTGGAGGATTGGAGACGGGCAAACGTCGTCCCGCTCTTTAAAAAGGGTAAAAAAGAAGATCTGAGGAATTACAGGCCGGTCAGTCTGACTTCAATACTGGGAAGAGTCCATTGGCAACTATCTAGATGACAATGCTGTGATTAGTAGGAGCCAGCATGGGTTTGTCAAGAAAAAATCCTGTCAGACTAATCTCATCTCTTTTTTTGATCGGGTCACTAGCTTAGTAGATGGTGGAAATGCTGTAGATGTCATCTATCTAGATTTCAGCAAAGCGTTTGACAAAGTCCCCACGACCTTTTGATTAGCAAACTGGTCAAATGCGGACTAGATGGAAAAACTGTCAGGTGGATTCACAACTGGTTGGAAAACCGTACTCAAAGAGTGGTCGTCGGTGGCTCTGCTTTGGACTGGAAGGAGGTTTCGAGTGGAGTGCCACAGGGTTCTGTCCTGGGGCCAATACTCTTCAACATTTTTATCAATGACTTAGATGACGGGGTGGAGGGAAGCCTTATGAAGTTTGCGGATGATACGAAACTGGGAGGGATAGCTAACACAATGGAAGACAGGAATAAAATCCAAAGGGACCTGGATAGACTAGAAAATTGGGCTGAAATTAATAAAATGACATTCAATAAAGACAAATGCAGGATTCTGCATTTAGGCCACAAAAACAAAATGCACGGGTACAGGATGGGAAATACCCGGCTTAGCAGTAGTGCGTGTGAGAAGGACCTTGGAATTGTAGTGGATTGCAAGTTGAACATGACCCAGCAGTGTGATGCTGCGGCAAAAAAGGCAAATGCGGATTTGGGCTGCATAAACAGAGCTATAGTTTCCAGGTCGAGGGAAGTAATAGTCCCACTATATTCTGCATTAGTCAGGCCTCATCTGGAATACTGCGTTCAGTTCTGGGCGCCTCATTTTAAGAAAGATATAGACAAGTTGGAGCGAGTTCAGAAGAGGGCGACGAGGATGATAGCTGGTATGGAGAACAAGTCTTATGAGGAAAGGTTGAAGGAACTTGGCATGTTCAGTCTGGTGAAGAGAAGGCTGAGGGGTGACATGATTGCACTCTTTAAGTACCTGAAGGGCTGTCACATAGAGGAGGGTACAGATTTGTTCTCTGCTGCCCCAGAGGGTAGGACTAGGTCTAATGGTTTTAAGTTGCAGGAGCGTAGATTCAGATTGGACATTAGAAGGAACTTCTTGACAGTAAGGGCGGTTCGGCAATGGAACCGACTGCCTATGGAGGTGGTGGGATCCCCTTCGCTGGATGTCTTCAAGCAGAGGCTGGACAGCTATCTGCGGGAGATGCTCTAGGTGTGGATTTCCTGCTGTGAGCAGGGGGTTGGACTCGATGGCCTACAAGGCCCCTTCCAACTCTATGATTCTATGAGAGGTAGGTGGAGCGGTCCCACATGGTCTGGGGAGGGGCTGGGAGCAGGGGGCCTGGGGCAGGCTGGCACCCAAGGGCCCAGCCACACCTGGTGCTGGCCCTGAAGTGGGGCTCCCTCCTCACATTCCTCTCAGACTGTCAAGGCCAAAGGGGTGGGGGAGGCATAGGCAGCTCAGGCTTCAATAAGCTCAGCCACTCTGCTCCAGCACACCATGGACATCATGGCACACCCACATGTCCACAATCAGGAGGGCAGCTGGAGGCCTCATGCCCCAAAACAAAGATCAGGGGAGAAATAAGGAAATCATGGGCTAAAACATACAAAATCATTTTTGAAATTATTTTGAGAGAAAATAGTTTCAGGAATGTATATTTTGAGAGAAAATATGATTAAATACCCAGGTTTTAATAGCTGAAATATACTGTTCCTGGCAATCTTGAAATTATTAGCTGTGACTATATGTGACTGTTTTTAAATGTTTTCTGGTGCTTTTTTTAAAAAGAAAAGTCTGTATTGTTTTGCTGTTTGCTGTCCTGGTCTCCTTTGAGAAGAAGGATGGGTTGGAAATGTTATAAAGTTAATCAATGAATTATTTATTTATTTATTTATTTATTGCATTTGTATACCACCCCATAGCCAAAGCTCTCTGGGCAGTTTACAACAATTAAAAACATTAAAAACAAATAAAAAAATTTAAAAACACATTTTTAAAAAGCAATTTAAAAACACATGCTAAAATGCCTGGAATAATGGAATAATGATAATATTTAAATGCAAATTTTCATGCAGATATTTTAAAATTGCAGATTAATGTGGGGAAAGGACAGAATATACTTATGGGTGAATACATACAGACATGACTTGCCTATTCTTAGTCAGGCCCAGCACCAGCGCATGGCTAGGTTGGCTCCTACGGCCCAGAGTGGCCCCTCCCTAGGGTGAGAGGATGCAGCCCGATCTGCAGCAGTGTCGGGTCATATGACCTGACGCTGCTACGGATCACAGAGCAGGACTCCTAGGCATACTCTGCCCCCCCCAATACAGGCAGTGCAGGCTTATATAAGTCCACCTGCCTCACCTACCTGTAGCATTAGCACATCAGTACACACCTCCTGCATGCCCATGCAATCACCCAAGATGGCAGTGAGCACATCAACCCCCTAGGTTGCACACTGACTCCAGAGGTAGAAGGGGCGGGTGGGCCTATATAAGCCCTGTGCTGCCTCTATTGTCACTTCTGATGCCAGCCCTGTCCCTTGATGTAAGAATGTGCACTCTCCCTCTCTGCAATGCCTCTCCCTGCCCTGGCCATGAAAACAAGTGAAAAGTGCCCCACCAGCAGCACACATTTACGTTCAAAAGGGGAATTATTTTGCAGGCAGAGAAAATGTTCACAAAATGCATTCCCACCCCACTACCTGACTGCAGCTCAACTCTACATGAAATATGTTTCTTTTCTTTACTTTGATACATGCAACCTAAGCCCCAAATTCAAAGTGCTTTGAGCATCCCTAATTGATAATTATCAAGTAGAGATTAGAAATCCCCTCAGCATTAGCAACCCAAACACAGATTTAAATTCGAAGGAAGAAACAACTGACATGAGGCAGCTCATCAAAGGCACTCCCTTGCCTCCGAAAATTACGCATTGGGGCAGATGCGAGTACTGGTTTCAAAGATGTGAGAGAAGAGAGGTGTGGGCTTTGAATTTCGTTTTTTGAAAATAAAGACTCATGTGGGGAATGGAGGAAATAAGAAACGCTCATATGCTTCAGTCTTAAAGTACAAAATTCTAGGTACATTAAGAAAGGCATTCACATAATCACCTAGGATATTGTCTGTTTATAGATGCTAACAGCCTGTTTTCCCAGCAGTAAGGCTCATTGGCTCTAGCAGCATTTAGGTCCACGTAGGAGAGCCTGGCTGGGAGTCCAGAGTGTATGAGTTCAAGTCCCCGCTCTTGTCTCCTGGGTGTCAAGGGCCAGCTAAAGATCACACTCCACAGCCAGTGGCTCAGGGGTGACGTGCCCTGCCACCTGTGCAGCCGTGGGCAAGCTGCACAGTCCCAAGGAGCCCAGTTGCCCCCCAGCTGGCACGTGCAGACAAGGAAGGGGCTGGCTTGTGCAGCTGTGGCAAGCTGAACTGGCCCTGGCCAGCTGGGGAGGACTAGCCTCAGAGGGAGGCAATGGTAAACCCCCTCTGAATACGGCTTACCATGAAAACCCTATACGTAGGGTAGCCATAAGTCAGGATCGACTTGAAGGCAGTCCATTTCCATTTTCAGGAACTCAAATGACTGCAGCTCAAGAAAAAGTAAAAAAATGTAGCTTCAAGCTCAGCCTGAATGTCTGGGACATGTTTTTAATCTGAAGATGTAAACTGGCCCTAAAATCCTGTTGCAAGAAGTAAAGCGCAGAAAACCCACCTTTAATTATTTATTTATTGAAGTATTTCTGTGCTGGCATACTATAAAAGATCTGGGTTGTGTACAACATTAAAACATAAAACACCATTAAAAACAATATAGATAATCGTAAAAGTGATTGACTACTTACAAATTAAACAGCTGCAAAGGCCTCCCAGCATAAAAAGGTCTTGAAGAGATGTCTGGAAGTCAAAAGCAATGGTGCCTGCTGAATCAGTTTCCCTGTCCTGCCCGAACTCGTGGAAGTGAGACTCAGACGAGAAGGGGTGTTTTCCTTTAATAGGTTGAATGGAAAAGTTCAGTTCAGAACACTTCACGAATCAGTTTACAGTTTATACAAGATTCAACATCTCTACACCGCATAACTAGGCAAGACATTGTCGCAGCAATTAGACATGCCCTCTAACAACCCTTAAGTAACTGTGGGCCGGCTCATTCTACTTGCATGAGGAAGATGCCATGGAACAGGAGTGCGCACACACACAAACACTCCTCCTTAGTGGGACAGTGAGAACCCTTCAAGCCTGCCAGCGCATTTGCCTGCGTGTCTGAGGTGAGGGCAGTGGAGACACTTCTGCAAGGTCCTCCTCCCAAGGAGTGTGCTGTGGCAGTGAGGTGCAGCATAGAAGCAGGGTGAAGGAAGGTGAATGGGCAGCCTCCTGATCAGGCAGCGTGTCATCAGTTGTAACTGGAGCCACTGGGCAGAGATGCCACAGTCAACAGCACTGAAGCCTTCAGTCTCAACACTCTCCGGTTGAAAGTCACTACAACCCTCCACATGTCCCATTCCGTTTCCTCCTCTTATTATTGATTGCTCCAAAGCCGTTCCATGGGACTCATGACAGTTCCACAGCATGGGACCGTTGACATTAAATGCTGAGGCCAGTTGGGCCTCTGTAACATGGGGCACACCTAACAGTGCTCCTCCTCTGTGATCAAGGTGGAATTGGGTAGTCCTTAGGATATCCTGGACCCAAGTTGTTCAGGGCTTTGTATATCAGTGCAAGAACCTTGGACCTGGCCTGGTAGGATATAGGTAGCCAGTGCAGATGTTTAGCAGAGGTGTCACATGCTGTCAGCTGCCTGCTCTCTTCAGCAGGATTTTGCATCAGCTGGAAGTTCTGGACCAGGCTCACAGGCAGCTGCAGTAATTCAGTCTTGAGGTTGTCAATGCATGGACTACAAGTGACTACAAGTGACCAAGTGATCCAGATCCAGATAAGGCCAGAGCTGGGTGTACCAGATGAAACTAGTAAAAGGCACTCTTAGAGAAGGTCACTTGGGCCTCCAGGGATATCCCCAAGTTACGTATCTGCTCCTTCAGAGGGAGCACAACCCTGTCCAGAACTGGCCCAACTTTCAGACACAGGAACCATCTACCCACAAAGCCTCCATCTTCCCAGAGTCCAAGCTGAGTTTACTGGACCTCATCCAGCCCACCATAGCAATAAGACACTGGTCCAAGGCATGCACAGCCTCTGCTGGTTCAGATATCATGGATGTTTAAAGTTGTTTTTAGTGTTTTTGTTTGCCATCCTGGGCTCCTTCTGGGAGGAAGGGCAGGATAGGGAAATACAGCTATGTGTCATCAGTGTACTGTACAGTGTACAGCATGCTCCAAAACTCCTAATGAGTTTTCCCCAATGGCTTCATATAGACATTAAATAACATTGGGGACAAAATGGTGCCCTGTGGAGCCCCATAGCATAAGTGCCAGGAAGTTGAAGAGCACTCCCAATGTTATACTCTGGACTGGAGCTACCATAGCAGAGATGTCATTTGTCATTTGTTTTTTGTCCCATGTGATATTTGATGGATCTTTTCTATTTCCTGGTCTGTGGCTGTTTGTGATCTGCAAAGTTACATTTTCCCCATCTTGCTGAGTTATAGTGGCAGAATTTAACATTACTGCTGAAGTCTATCCTAATGATAGTTTAATGGTCTCTTACATAGGTACCTAAAGTAACTTCCAGTATTGCTGATGTTATCACCATATATTTCCTGATTGTTTCAATTCAAAAATTAATGAACCAGCTAATTACCCATCAAGTAGTTGCCTGCTCTTAGAGTTAATTGTCTGTCTGGGACATGAGTGATGAAAGGGCATGGACGACATGGTTGGGTTTCACCCACAAACACTGAAATTATAAGCTGAGCTGAGCTGAACAGAATTATCTTTTAAGTATTTTACTGTGATGGTGAAAATGAGCACAATAGCCTACTTTGTAGGTTTGCTGTATAGCTCTGAGAAGAGAACACTTGTAAACTTGATTATTATCAGCAGAAGTGTCCTGGCAAATTGTTTTGTTGTGTTTTTATGACTTTCCTAAACAAATTGTTGAATGTCTGGGTTGCAATCCACGCACTGTTTTCTTCTGAAGTGACTCTTAGACTGTGAACAGCTTCTACCTGTTCCTGACTGCGAGTGAGTGAGTAACCCACTCACTAGTCCTCAAGCATCCAGGAGCCACCACACATTATTTACAATAACCCTGTGAGGTAGCATGACATGTTTCAATTATTTTAACCATCACAAGGTCACATGCTGAGCTTCCTGGTTGCATGTGCATTTATGCAATAATATCAACAAACATAGTCTCTCCTAAACACTGGTTATGGTTCCAAAGTAACTATTCCTTAAAGACTCAAGAAATCTATACTGCGGCTGGATGCAGTTCATCAGCACAGATTAGTGTTTTGTTAATATTTGTGCTTTAGTTTAGCTCATTCTGATTATGTGATGGCTCGAGCCCCTCTCCTCTCCTCACTTCAGTCAGTGTGCTCAGACTTTTTGTTTCAGGCATCAGACTTCTAAACAACATCCTTCTTTTGTCATTTCTGCACCCGCCCAATCTGTGCCTACTGTGATTGAGAAACAAATGACAGAGCCATTTCACTGACTGGATTTGCCAAAGTGCACACCCAGAGACCACAGGACACATACAGACAGGCAGAAAAAAAGGCAGAAGAAAAGTTTGCAAGTAAAGTTAACTGCAAAATGAAGAGCAGTATGCAAGTTTAGTTAAAACAAACTCCATGTCTTTTATTTATTCAATGTTTAGCACATTTCTTTTGACAGAACACACACACACACATGTTTTGTTAAAGCAACACAACAACACATCCCAAAGTAGGCTGTTGTAGGCTGTGCAAAGGATTTCCCCCCAGCAAAAGTACACAATGCAAATTAGTGATTTACAGTCACAGGCACAACACTGCACCACTTCCTGCCTCCACGGGATACATGTGGTCGACACATAAAATGACCAAGATGACAGGGAGACATGTTAAGAAATGGAACAGTAACGACAAAGAAGCTCAAAGGAATTTCAATTACAGGTGAGATCAGATGTGAAGAACTAAATTTACGGTCAGAAAGATGAGGAACTGAAAGAGCCAAAATTGACAGATCCTTCCATCCCTATATTTGTTCATAAGGCACAGCAGACAGATGAGGCTGGTAGAAAAAGGTGGAGAGGCTGGTGAGGGATGACTAAAGGACCAGCAAGGAATCAATCCAGGAAAGCTAGAAGAATGATCTCTGTGCACATTTCTTTCTGTGTTTTGATATTAGGTTGCAACAGCCATCAGCTGAGGCTACTGTCTGCATTGTCTCTATGCCAAGCCGCATAACCACACAACAGCTTTGCAGCCCTTTTGTTTCTGTTTGACTCTTCCATTTGCACAAAGCTAACTACAACCTTTCTAAGTGCCAGAGCAAATAAATGTTCTTTTTACCTCATTGCCTTCCTTGTTCACCTAAATTTATGTAAGCTGTTGACATTCATAATTCATCTACAGTCACAACCTTGCACAGGGCCAGCCCAAGACATCTCGTTGCCTGAGGTGACAAACAAGATGGTGCCTCCCCACCCTGTATGTCCAAAACCACAATCAGGCACCTGAATCCTACTTGGACACTGACAATGGGACAGCATCCTCCACTACACCTGAAGGCAGCAGGTTAGTTTAGGGGTCACAGGGCAGGCTACACTGTCTACACATCACTCCTCAGAATCTGCTGCCTAAGGTAGCTGTGTCCTTCTGACTAATGCTTTCTTTCCACTCTTTTAAGAAGGAATTAGACTGGCAATGGGTACAGCAGAAGTAGGTGGTGGATTCCTGATGTGGTGAAAAGGACATTACCACTTCAGACTGTATGATGGGTGCAATCACAGTTCTGATTGCAGCAAAACCCCGCCCCCATCTCTTAATTAACTTGGGAGATTGTTTAAAAAGTGGCACTCCCCCCCGGCAGCCTAAAGTGTCCCAGGGCACTCTCTCTCACACCCCCAAGATTCTCCTGCCTCATTCATTCTACTGCAGTGTAGTTTAGCCTTAGTTACATTTGACCTCTGCGGCCCGACAGACCAGCAACCTGAACCCACGGGTGCCCTGGGACAACTGCCGCTGCACTGGTGCTTGGTCTGGTTGAATCTGGCTAATCAAGGCTGCCGCTTGTGTAGAGGAGCCCAGGTGTGAGCATCTCTTCATACTTGCTTTGATGCTGCTGGGGGTCCTGGACTGCACTCACCTTGGCAGCAGGGCTGGTAGGGTGCATAACACTGGGGGCACAGTCCCACTGCCCCCGCAACATGCAAATGCACTGCCTGGAAGGAACTTTTGGAAACTCCCCTGCTAGTTCAAACTTCTTCAGGCCCCAAGTAAATGACACAAGGGAAGCGATGTGGAACCCGCTGATCCAGTGGGGGTTCCCTTATTGCTCCCATGTTGTTAAGGCCACATATTTATTTATTTATTTATTTGTTTCATTTTTAAACCGCCCATAGCGAGTTGCTCTCTGGGCGGTGTACAAAAGATTAAAATACAGAAATACAAATATACATATAAAACTGCACCCTTGGATGCTGCCAAACTATGCAAGCTCTCTAAACCACATGTAGAGCGATGGCACACGAAGCCTGTGAAATTGTGGGAATGACAATATTGATGCTGTAAAGGTATTATTGAAACTGGGTCTCAGATATTTCACTTAAGGAGCACCACCACCCCAATTTCACTTGTGGTGTAATTTAGGTGATAGTTCTAGTCCATAGGAAATCTAGAACCTCTTCACTCCTGGGACATAAAATGAAGCCTAAAACCCCATGACCAGGGGGTGGGGGCAAAAGCAACACTGGGATACTGGATGTTCCAGGAAAGACGAGAGATGAATTCCACACCACGCAGCTGTATGTGTTGGCACTGAGTCAAGAATGCTGAGAGGGCTACGTGGCCAGCAGGAAGCATGAGACAGATGTTGACAATGCTGCTGATTGGATGGAGAAGGCAAGCCATATTTATTCTGTGGCCCATAAATCCTCTTAGTAGCACTGCCAGTTTGGTCAAACATGGGTGTGCGATGGGACAGTTTCATAACCATACTTGGTATGTGTGAGCCAAAATGGGTGGGTGGTTACATTTATCCTGCAACATTTCTGGAATGAATTCAATGACTGAGCCACACCTGAGAGGCAACTTGTCATGCTATCACATTCATCATCCCCAGGCATCTAGATGCTGAGCCTTCCATCTGAATGGCATCTTCTGAATCCGTCAGGTTTGGAAACACCTAGAAAGAAGCCACTTTATTTTATTTTTGTTTTTTGTCTACCACCCTGACAAACATGACACATTTGAGACCTGCTTTGATGTCCAACACTGTTGAGGTCTTAAGTGACCTCAGACTTGCTACTGTATGTTGCATTCACATGCATTCACATGCAAAAGCTTTCCCGGTTTTAGTTAATGTCTGTTTTAATTAATTTTTTAAAATTCCACCCTTCCTCACCAATGCAAATACTCAAGAAAGGTTACAATTTAAAAAGAAATCAAACCAACAAAAGCTCCAAAAAAGACCCCACCAATTAAACAAACATTTTAATGTGTACTATTAATATTTATTGATGTATTTTGCTGCTGTTTCGATTTTTGTTTTACGTCTGTTTGGTTTGATTCCATTGTATTATTGTATTTATATATTTTCTGATTGTTTTATTGTTATGTACACCGCCCATAGAGCCCTTGGGCTTAGGGTGGTATATAAATTAAATTAAATAAATAAATAAAATTAAAACTTAAACAACAAATAGTCAGAAAGGGAAGTGGGATACTCCAATGAATTTTGGCAGGCCTGGGGGTAGAACTAACTAGTCACTTAAGCTGTACAGCTGAATAAGAGCTGAGGAGTGGACCAGGAACAAGGAGGCTGTCAGGCTGACACTCCCCCCCCAAACACCACCAGGTGCCCCGCAGCATTCAGTACATCAAAATTAGTGTAGTGACTCAAACACCCTCCAAAATACAAGGATCTTTACAGGCTTTCAACACGTTGGGAAAGAGTCAGTCTTTTGCAATTGTACGTACAACCAGCAAAGTCTAGTGAAGTAACTTTTCTGAAATAATGCCACTTCAGGGTTGTTGTTTTTTTTAAAAAAAATTATATAAATCTTTCTAGTGCCAGTACACCTTCAGGAGGGCTCACAACCATTTAAAATCACATTAAAAATACTAAATTACAAAAAAGAAATCACAATAGAAATGTATAAAATACACAACTTAAAAAAATACTTTTTAAAAGCAACAACGGCTGAGATCACAGATAAAAATGACCTTCACAGATAAGTTGTCTACAGTTATTTACCTTTCTGTGGGCTGGGGAGCCATTGTATGGTCCTTGTGGGCACCTGGTTGGGAAGAGATCACAGGTGTAGAGTCTTGGGGTTTTTTTGTTACAAGGACTAGGAAAAAAGAAAAACCAACCAACCACAATTTACTGAGGTTTTCACATTACAACTCTGAGCTTTAATAAATATAACCAATATTGCACAAACAAAGGTTATATCAAAGGCAGAATGTGCTTAGAACATAAGAAAATAAGAAGAGCCTGCTGGATCAGGCCAGTGGCCCATCTAGTCCAGCATCCTGTTCTCACAGTGGCCAACCAGGTGCCCGGGGGAAGCCAGCAAGCAGGACCCGAGTGCAAGGACACTCTCCCCTCCTGAGGCTTACGGCAACTGGTTTTCAGAAGCATGCTGATTCTGACTAGGGTGCCACAGCACAGCCATCATGGCTAGTAGCCATTGATAGCCCTGTCCTCCATGAATTTGTCTAATCTTCTTTTAAAGCCATCCAAGCTGGTGGCCGTTACTGCATCTTGTGGGAGCAAATTCCATAGTTTCACTATGCGCTGAGTAAAGAAGTACTTCCTTTTGTCTGTCCTGAATCTTCCAACATTCAGCTTCTTTGAATGTCCACGAGTTCTAGTATTGTGAGAGAGGGAGAAGAACTTTTCTCTATCCACTTTCTCAATGCCATGCATAATTTTATACACTTCTATCATGTCTCCTCTGACCCACCTTTTCTCTAAACTAAAAAGCCCCAAATGCTGCAACCTTTCCTCGTAAGGGAGTCGCTCCATCCCCTGGATCATTCTGGTTGCCCTCTTCTGAACCTTTTCCAACTCTATAATATCCTTTTTGAGATGAGGCGACCAGAACTGTACACAGTATTCCAAATGCAGCTGCACCATAGATTTATACAATGGCATTATGATATCGGCTGTTCTATTTTCAATACCTTTCCTAATTATTGCTAGCATGGAATTTGCCTTTTTCACAGCTCCGCACACTGGGTCGACATTTTCATCGTGCTGTCCACTACAACTCCGAGGTCTCTCTCCTGGTCGGTCACCGCCAGTTCAGACCCCATGAGCGTATATGTGAAATTCAGATTTTTTGCTCCAATATGCATAATTTTACACTTGTTTATATTGAATTGCATTTGCCATTTTTCCGTCCATTCACTCAGTTTGGAGAGGTCTTTTTGGAGCTCTTCGCAATCCCTTTTTGTTTTAACAACCCTGAACAATTTAGTGTCGTCAGCAAACTTGGCCATTTCACTGCTCACTCCTAATTCTAGGTCATTAATGAACAAGTTGAAAAGTACAGGTCCCAATACCGATCCTTGAGAGACTCTACTTTCTACAGCCCTCCATTGGGAGAACTGTCCGTTTATTCCTACTCTCTGCTTTCTGCTTCTTAACCAATTCCTGATCCACAAGAGGACCTCTCCTCTTATTCCATGACTGCTAAGGTTCCTCAGAAGTCTTTGGTGAGGTACCTTGTCAAACACTTTTTGAAAGTCTAAGTACACTATGTCCACTGGATCGCCTCTATCTATATGCTTGTTGACACTCTCAAAGAATTCTAAGAAGTTACTGAGACAGGACTTTCCCTTGCAGAAGCC
Source organism: Rhineura floridana (assembly GCF_030035675.1). Classification (NCBI taxonomy): domain Eukaryota; kingdom Metazoa; phylum Chordata; class Lepidosauria; order Squamata; family Rhineuridae; genus Rhineura; species Rhineura floridana. Next base: position 1,650,911 of record NC_084495.1, read on the forward strand.
ATGCTGGCTCTGCTTCCCCAAAGCTTGTTCTTCTATGTGCTTAGTTAATCTAGCTTTAATCATACTTTCTACCAGTTTTCCAGGGACAGAAGTTAAGCTAACTGGCCTGTAATTTCCGGGATCCCCTCTGGATCCCTTTTTGAAGATTGGCGTTACATTTGCCACTTTCCAGTCCTCAGGCACGGAGGAGGACCTGAGGGACAAGTTACATATTTTAGTTAGCAGATCAGCAATTTCACATTGACAAGACCGAGGTACTGCTTGTGGGAGATAAGAGAAGGATAGAAGATATTGACCTGATGCTGAACGGGGTTAGATTGCCCCTGAAGGACCAGATTCACAGCCTCGGGGTCATTCTTGACTCCCAGCTGTCCATGGAGGCTCAGGTGTCAGCGGTGAGCCAGGCAGCTTGGTATCAATTACATCTGATACAGAGGCTGCAACCCTACCTTCCGGTCCATCTGCTCCCACGGGTGGTGCATGCCCTGGTCTCCTCTTGCTTAGACTACTGTAATGCGCTCTACGTGGGGCTACCCTTGAAGACGGTCCAGAAATTACAACTGGTACAGAATGAGGCGGCACGGTTGATTAAAAACAGCCGCCGTCGGGATCATATCACCCCAATGCTGGAAGATCTGCACTGGCTACCAGTTGTGTACCGAGCCCAATTCAAGGTGTTGGTGTTAACCTTTAAAGCCCTATACGGTGTCGGTCCAGTTTATCTAAAGGAGCGCCTCCAGCATCACCAAATATGCCGCCTGACGAGATCTGCCTCACAAGACCTTCTCTCGGTCCCACCAGTTAAGACAGCTAGGCTGGTGCGGACCAGAGAGAGGGCATTCTCAGTTGTGGCCCCCACCCTCTGGAACTCTCTGCCATACGACCTTCGCCAGGCCCCCTCCCTGGATTGAAAACTTGGTTGTTTCAGTGGGCATACAAGTCTCCTAGATAATTTTAGTTTACAGTGTATAGATGTAGGTTGGTGGATTATAATTGTTTTATATGTTATATGTTGTATTTTTAATTATGTACGCCGCCTAGAGTGGCCGTTCATTCGGCCAGATAGGCGGCCTAAAAATAAAATTTTATTATTATTATTATTATTTGAGTTCTTTGAGAACTCTCGGGAGGATGCCATCCGGGCCCGGTGATTTGTCAGTTTTTATATTGTCCATTAAGCTTAGAACTTCCTCTCTCGTTACCACTATTTGTCTCAGTTCCTCAGAATCCCTTCCTGCAAATGTTAGTTCAGGTTCAGGGATCTGCCCTATATCTTCCACTGTGAAGAGAGATGCAAAGAATTCATTTAGCTTCTCTGCAATCTCCTTATCGTTCTTTAGTACACCTTTGACTCCCTTATCATCCAAGGGTCCAATCGCCTCCCTAGATGGTCTCCTGCTTTGAATGTATTTATAGAATTTTTTGTTGTTGGTTTTTATGTTCTTAGCAATGTGCTCCTCAAATTCTTTTTTAGCATCCCTTATTACCTTCTTGCATTTCTTTTGCCAGAGTTTGTGATCGTTTTTATTTTCTTCATTCGGACAAGACTTCCATTTTCTGAAGGAAGATTTTTGCCTCTAAGAGCTTCCTTGACTTTGCTCATTAACCATGCTGGCATCTTCTTGGCCCTGGTGTTACCTTCTCTTATCTGCGGTATGCACTCCAGTTGAGCTTCTAATATAGTGTTTTTAAACAGCTTCCAAGCATTTTCGAGTGATGTGACCCTCTGGACTTTGTTTTTCAGCTTTCTTTTTACCAATCCCCTCATTTTTGTGAAGTTTCCTCTTTTGAAGTCAAATGTGACCGTGTTGGATTTTCTTGGCAATTGGCCAGTTACATGTATGTTTAATTTAATAGCACTATGGTCATTGCTCCCAATTGGTTCGACAACACTTACATCTCACACCAGGTCCCGGTCCCCACTGAGGATTAAGTCCAGGGTTGCCGTCCCTCTGGTCGGTTCCATGACCAACTGGTCTAGGGAATAGTCATTTAGAATATCTAGAAATTTTGCTTCTTTGTCATGAGTGGAACACATATGCAGCCAGTCTATGTTTGGGTAGTTGAAGTCACCCATTACTACCACATTTCCTAGTTTGGATGCTTCCTCAATTTCATATCTCATCTCAAGGTCTCCCTGAGCATTTTGATCAGGGGGACGATAGATCGTTCCCAGTATTAAATCCCTCCTGGGGTACCCACAATGATTCTGTGGAGGAGTCCGCCTCTTTTGGGGTTTCGAGCTTGCTGGATTCAATGCCTTCTTTCACGTATAGAGCGACTCCGCCACCAATACGTCCTTCTCTGTCCTTCCGATATAGTTTATATCCAGGGATAACCGTATCCCACTGGTTTTCTCCATTCCACCAGGTCTCCGTTATGCTCACTATATCAATGCTCTTCTCTAAGACCAAGCACTCCAGTTCTCCCATCTTGGTTCGCAGGCTCCTAGCATTAGCGTACAGGCACTTGTAAGCAGTGTCTCTCTTCAATTGTCTTTGGCACTTGTGGTTTGGCCTGTGGCAATTTTGCCCTTCTGAATTTATATCCTGTGCCCCTGCTCTCACAATGCCTACTTCTAGGCCTACCCCTTTTAAACTTTCATCATTTCTTTGGTCTTTATCCCAGGGGGGAGGTTTATTCCGAACCGGACCTTCCTCGGCTCCTGTCGGGTTTCCCCCCTCAGTCAGTTTAAAAGCTGCCCTGCCACCTTTTTAATTTTAAGTGCCAGCAGTCTGGTTCCATTCTGGTTCAAGTGGAGCCCGTCCCTTTTGTACAGGCCCGGCTTGTCCCAAAATGTTCCCCAGTGCCTAACAAATCCAAACCCTTCCACCCGACACCATTGTCTCATCCATGCATTGATCCCCAGCAGTCTGAAAAAATGGTGATTCCAGCAAGGTCCTTAAATATTCTAAAAATGCATTGCTTCGTCTCATCACTGTACCTAGGAAAGTGGCTCAAATATGTGATGGTAAGAAATAGTGAAAAAAATCAAAATGGGTTCAAAAACATGATGTTAAGAATTAATTAACTAGTTTTTAAGTGTTTGAATCCATTACCATTCTTTTTGCCATGAAGGTCATTTTGGCAAGTGTACATTAAAAAAAAATAGATAGCCATGTTGGCTGATAAAGAAAAACTCCAGAATCCTAATTTGGGAAATACCTTTATTAGGATCATCCAAAATGCTACAAAATATTGGCAAGCTCTTCCCCAGGATAGACGTTACACAAAGCAGGGCAAAGAGAAATGAAAACGTCCATAAAATGGCTGGATATTGTAGCCATTAAGGTCAGCTCGCAGAGAGACTCTGTCAGTTCCAAGGTGGAGATTGGAAGCTGAATACGCCCCTCCCAGCTCGGTGCTGCCAATATCAGGCTACGCATTTAGGATTCTGGGATAAAGATTCAATTGCAGTTCCCTTTTTTGAGAACATAAAGCCTAGCTGTTACCCTAATCGGCCTCAAACCTCCTTCAATGAAACACACAAGTTCTTGGTTAGTCAGAGAGCAGCAGTGAAGAGAAACCACCTGTGTTTTTTCCCTTGGTTTCCCCCCCCCCCCACACACACACACACTCCTCTCCACCTCCTGCTTTGGTGCAACATCTTGCCTGATGAAGAACCTGCCTTCAATTTTATCAGTCCAAAATTTGCTTATAATGATATAGCTAGAAGTACGTTGGCGCGATCATGCCTGAGATGATGGCCCTTATTGAAATGTACAACATCCTTTGGCAATTCCATCCAATATGCAATGACCTGGATGTCTCATCTGCTACTGTCCCGTCCAGAGCGGAAAGAATGAGGCTGGAGTGTGTGTGCAAGTAAATCTCGTTTTATTAGAGTAATGGATACATCAAAGGCATTGCGCTTCATAGGAAACCCTACGCTAACTCACTAGAGTCCCTAACTATACTCTAGACATGCTCTGCAGCGTGTGAAGGAAGTTGACTCAACGACCCCCCACTGGGAGCGGCAGGCTTATATAGGAAATGTTTTCGAATGTAATCTCTGACTCCTTTGTAATTCCTGTCTTTGCCCTGTCCGTTTCTCGCGGCGACGGGAACGAGGAGACAGGGGACGCGCATCCAACAGCTCATCTGAAGACACCTGCTCCCGAGCAACAGACTCGAGGTCAGGGGGTGGTGCCACACTGGAATCCTCGTGGGAACTGCTTGGTAAAGAAGGAGCTGGCACTGACTCTGAAGCTTCCCCCCACAAGTCCTCTGCATCAACTGGGGGCGGTGCGCTCGGCTCCTCGGAAAGGGCGTTACTTGTGGGAACTGGCTGGAGAGCAGGCTGCCCCCCTCCCGCACAATCCTGCTCAGACACAACAATCCCCAACTCGGCTTCTTCTGGCTGCGGAGGCGCCTGAAACTCATGCCTCCCCCCTTCCTGTCCCTTCTGAGTTGGCTGCAGCGCAACAGCTACATGAATCAGATGAAGATCTATCCAGAGAGACAGAATCTGGGGGGCTGTAGATAGAGGGTTCACAGAAAATGGTAGCCAAAGAACTAATCAGATCACAAAAGGCCTGTTTCTTGACTTCTGTAATATTTTAAACTCTTCTCCATAACCCTAAAGGCTTAAAAGCTTATGTATGTGTTTTCTTCTTTTTTTTTTAAAAAAAAAGCTTAGATTCTTAGGGTGAAGAAACTACAGGATATAAAAGTCTATTCAACTTTTCAGCAATATAGAAGTTGTTAGCGTGTCCTTTTAAAAAACAGCATTCTCTGTTTCCCCTTACTTGGTACAAGAGACTTCAGAATCACTCTCAGTCACTCACTGGGTGCTTTCAGACTGCAGTGTCACCCATTTCCCTGATGGTTCCTTACCTTGTAATTTTTGCATTTTTTTTGTCTTTCACATGACGTAAAAGCCAGTTCCAGAAATCTAATGGAATATAGTGGAAGTTTAGTGCTTGTTTCCATGATAAATGATTCCAGAAATATTCTGTTTTCAAGTCCTAAAATCTGGTAAATAGCAGGAGTTCTGCACTGTCATTTTCTCATGATCATACTGCCCCCACGCATGTGACCATGCAATTTGCTCCCGCCCCCTTTTTTAGCCCACAGAAATTGGACTGTCATTCCAGTATATTCTAGCATAGGCGCGAGGAGCAGTTTCCCTCCCACACACAACAAAAATGTCAGAAGTAAAAGGAAGAGGGGTTGCATGGAGGTGTGATGAGATACATTTGCATAGTGAATTATGGGGGAACTACAGCTCACATGTGTGTAACAAGTGAGCAATGGAAACAAGTCATTCGTTGCAGCAGTGTGAAAGACATTTAGCACAACATGGTGGTATGTCGGTCAACATGCCACGATTCCTGGTAGTGCAGCGTGAAAGGAATTGTAGAAATCAGGACCATTACAATCCATACAATGAATGCAATAAAAGCCCCACATCTGAATGCAGCCACTGGTTCTATACAAAGGCTGCTGTTACAAATAACCAAAAGGGCAATATCCTGCACAATAATCCCAAAGGCACAAATTCCTTCAACCATCTCAACTATATGTGTAACATAGCTACAGATATCATCAGGTCTAGTAACAGAACATTTTGATCTCATTTCTGAGCAGCCCTGATGGGGGCAAGAGTGGCCAGGAGCACTTACTTACGCACTTACTTACTTATTGCCCATTAGGTTCCAGGGTGGGCTACAAAATCTAAAATACAATATTAAAAAGAATTAAAATACATTTCAATCACAAGAATAGGGTGGGTTCTGAAAACATACATCTCAGGAGTTGAAGGCTAGGGTAAAGAGGTGTGTCTTTAGCATTCACCAAACACTATGTAATAAGAGTGCCAGACACAACTCTGTAGGGAGGGAGTTCCACAATTTAGGGGCCACCACAGAGAAAGCCCTCTCCTGGGCCACCATCCCCCAAATGTTTGGGAAGGTGGAACTACCAAGAAGGCCCTTCTTTCAATCTCAACACCTGAGAGGGTCTGTAGGGAAGGAGATGGTCTCTGAGCTATTTGGGGCCTAAGTCATTTAGGGTTTTAAACACTAATGTGAGCATCTTAAATTGGGTCTGAAGAGGAACTGGCAACCAACGCAACTGTTTTAGAACGGGTTATATGAGTTCTAAAAGGAATCCCAGCCCTTAATCTGGCTGCTGCATTTTGGACCATGGGCCGTCAAAAAGACAAATAATTGGGTGTTAGAACAAATTAAACCAGAGCTATCACTAGAAGCTAAAATGATGAAACTGAGGTTATCATACTTTGGACACATCATGAGAAGACATGATTCACTAGAAAAAACAATAATGCTGGGAAAAACAGAAGGGAGTAGAAAAAGAAGACAATCAAGGAAGAGATGGATTGATTTCATAAAGGAAGCCACAGACCTGGACAGAGTGGTTTATAACAGATTCATAGGGTCACCATAAGTTGGAATCAACTTGAAAGGCACATAACAACAACAACAAAGTTTCTGAGTTGTCTTCAAGGGCAGCCCAACATAGATTCAGAGAATCGTAGAGTTGGAAGGGCCCATAAGGCCATCGAGTTCAACCCCCTGCTAAATGCAGGAATCTAAATTAAAGCATACCTGACAAGTGGCTGTCCAGGTTCCTCTTGAAGACCTCCAGTGTGGGAGAGCCCACCATCTCCCTAGGGCATTGGTTCCATTGACGTACTTTTCTAACAGTTAGGAAGTTTTTCCCGATGTTCAGTTGAAATCTGGCTTCCTGTACCTTGAGCCCATTATTCCATGTCCTGCACTCTGGGATGATTGAGAAGAGATCCTGGCCCTCCTCTGTGTGCCAGCCTTTCAAGGACTTGAAGAATACTATCATATCTCTCCTCAATCTTCTCTTCTCCAGGCTAAACATGCCCAGTTCTTTAAGTCTCTCGTCATAGGGCTTTGTTTCTAGTCCCCTGATCATCCTCATTGCCCTCCTCTGAATCCGATTCAGTTTGTCTGCATCCTTCTTAAAGTGTGGTTTCCAACACTAGATGCAGTACTCAAGATGAGGCCTAACCTGTGCCGAATAGAGGGGAACCAATACTATAGCGCATTGCAATAATCCAGTCTGGAAGTTACCAGAGCATGGGGTCCAAAAGAGGTTGTAGCTGGCGAACAAAGTCCGAGGCCACCTGAGCCTCCAGTGACAATGCTGGACTGAGGAGTACCCCCAAGCTACAAACCTGCTTCTTCCAGGTGAGTGCAACCCCATCCAGAACAGGCTGTCTTCCCACTTCCTGGATGTGGAACTTGGAACACATACCACCTCTGTCCTTTCAGGATTCAGCTGCAGTTTGCTGGTCTACATCCAGCCCGTCACTGCCTCCAAACACTTTCTAGCACCTCAACTGCCTCTCCTGATTCACATCACAGAGAGGTAGAGCTGAGTGTCATCCGCATATTGGTGACACTTCACTCCAATATTCCTGATGACAGCTCCCAGTGGCTTCATTTAGATGTTAAATAGCATAGGGGACAATATGGAACCTTGCAGGACACCACAGGAAACCTCCCATGGTATTGAACAGTAGCCTCACATAACTGCTTTCTGGAAGCATCCTTGGAACAGAACCACTGATGTACAGTGCTCCCAACCCCCACCTGCCTGAGCTGCTGCAGAAGGATACCGTGGTCAATGGTATAAACAGCTTCTGAGAGGTCAAGAAGGAGCAGTGTTTGCACCCCACCATCTCTTCTGCACAGCGGTTGCTGATGCATTAAAAGTTCCTGTTCCTTGAAACTAGGGTTTATTTATTTTATTTATTTATTAAACTTGTATACCGCCCCATAGCCGAAGCTCTCTGGGCGGTTTACAACAACTAAAACCAAATACAATTTAAAATACATCTGTTAAAAAACAATTTAAAACACAATTTAAAAATTGTCAGAAGCATCCCAAAACCTGAGATTTGAGGGGTGGGCCCTAGTGATGTCACGGGGCAGGCCCTAGTGATGTCACAGGGCGGGCCTGAGTGATGTCATTAAGCATGATACATTAAGCATCAATCACAGTTGCCTGGAGCATACAATTAAAAAAAATATCTAATTGTAAATTAAGATAGAAATCTTAGCTAAAAGATGGAGCCTGGGTAGGGAACATTTAATCTAGCCTACTTGCTTTCAGCAAGAAGGGTTAAGTGCCTTCAGGCCAGGGCAGTCACCAGAACGCCACTGCACGGACAAAGGAGCCTAGTGTTGTGGAGATGTTGGATGGAAGCTTTGGGGAGTAAAGATGGAGGCTCCTGAAGGGTGCAATTCTAAACACACTTACTAAGGGATTCAGCCCCATAGAACTCAACAGGACTGATTTCTAAGTAGATATAGTTTGGATTGTGCTGTTGGTAAACCTTGACGAGGGTTCTTCTGCAAATACCTGCCTAGAATACCCTGCCCTTATCTTTTAACGTGGCTACTCCAAACTTTTTTACAGATTTGACCCTTTACTTCAGAAAGAGGTCTGAGAAATGAGTAAGAGTAAGCAGTATCTTTTAAAATTGTTCTTTCCAATTCACTCTTGAAAGAACATCATACCTAGGGCAGATCCACACCATTCCTTTAAAGCACATTCAACACCCATTTGAAGCACATGAATCCCACCACAGAATCATGGGAACTGCAGTTTGTTAAGAGTGGTGAGAACTATAACTGTGAGGGGGAAATGACACTTCCCAGAATTCTTTAGGGGAAGCCATGCGCTTTAAATGCGAGTTGGATATGCTTTACATGTATTGTGTGAATCCACTTAATAAATTTTGCCTGCATGTAAATTGTTTTAATTAATTTTTCAAAATGGAAACGAGCTATAAACTGTAGTGGGTGACCATGGGCTACTCACCATCTCTCAGCCTATCTGCCCCTCAGGATGAAAACAATGGAGAACCATGACTACCCCAAGGCATACTTAAAATGTAAAGGAAGTATTGTACAACCATAGTATGAAATCGGATACTTATAGGGACACAGCATGACAAAACTGGGCGGAAGTAACAAGTGGGGTACCACAGGGCTCGGTCCTGGGCCCAGTGCTCTTCAACATTTTTATTAACTATTTGGATGAGGAGGTACAGAGCATGCTTATCAAATTTGCAGATGATACAAAATTGGGGGGCATAGCTAATACCGTGGAAGACAGAGAGAAAATTCAAAGGGACCTTGATAGGCTGGAGCATTGGGCTGAAAACAACAGAATGAAATTCAACAGGGATAAATGCAAAGTTCTACACTTAGGAAAAAGAAACCAAATGCACAGTTATAAGATGGGGGATACTTGGTTCAGCAGTACAACATGTGAGAAGGATCTTGGAATTGTCGTTGATCACAAGCTGAATATGAGCCAACAGTGTGATGTGGCTGCAAAAAAGGCAAATGCTATATTAGGCTGCATTAACAGAAGTATAGTTTCCAAATCATGTGAAGTACTAGTTCCCCTCTATTCAGCACTGGTTAGGCCTCATCTTGAGTGCTGCGTCCAGTTCTGGTCTCTGCACTTCAAGAAGGATGCAGACAAACTGGAACAGGTTCAGAGGAGGGCAACAAGGATGATCAGGGGACTGGAAACAAAGCCCTGTGAGGAGAGACTGAAAGAACTGGGCATGTTTAGCCTGGAGAAGAGAAGACTGAGGAGAGATATGATAGCACTGTTCAAGTACTTGAAGGTTGCCACACAGAGGAGGGCCGAGATCTCTTCTCAATTGTCCCAGAGTGCAGGACACTGAATAATGGGCTCAAGTTGCAAGAAGCCAGATTTCGACTGGAGATCAGGAAAAACTTCTTAACTGTTAGTAAGTAAGTAAGTAAGTAAAATTTAATTTTTGTGTCGCCTATCTGGCCGAAGCCACTCTAGGCGACGTACACCTTGAAATTCAATAAAATACAATATAAATACAGAATAAAATACAATGCAGTCAACAATATCCATTCTAAATAGCAGCAGTATAGAGCAATGTAGGGCAATCAATAAACAATCATGAAAAAAATAGCCCATGCGACAATGGAACCAATTACTAGAGAGGTAGTGGGCTGTCCAACACTGGAGGCATTCAAGAGGCAGCTGGACAGCCATCTGTCGGGAATGCTTTGATTTGGATTCCTGCATTGAGCAGGGGGTTGGACTTGATGGCCTTATAGGTCCCTTCCAGCTCTACTATTCTATGATTCTATGAAAATATATATATAAGCATGACTATCAAATATGGTTATTATTTATACAACCTGTAAAGATATTTATAGTGCAATCCTATGTTTGTTTACTCAGAAGCAAGTCCCAATGTATTCAATGGGGCTTACTCAACCAGCGAAAACTGTACCCTGAAGTGATAAGGAACTTGTTCTTTTAACAAGTATTTTAAGTTGAGACCTTATCCCAGTCTGCGTCTATGTTGGAATTGGTTTTTAATATGTTCTTAAACCTTTTCTTAAAAAAAAATGTTTGTAAAGCTTTTAAATATGTTTTATAAATATGTTTTGTTTTAATATATTTTAAAGTCTGTTTTTATGATTTTTAAAGTGTTTTTAGTGCTTTTGTTTGCCATCCTGGGCTCCTACTGGGAGGAAGGGCGGGATATAAATCAAATAATAAATAAATAAAAATAAATAAATAAACTTCATTCATTTTTTAGAAAAATCAGTATTAGTTTCCTACATAATAAAAACTTTGATAAACCCTGCCTAATTTCTTTAAAAATAGGGTTGGAGGGGGAAAGATTTACAACACAAACACAAGTCTGCACTATGTTTACTCATCCCATTAATTTACAGCACAATCCTAACCATGTCTACTCAAAACTAAGTCCTAATGGAGTTCAATGGGGTTTATCCAGGTAAATGGGATTATTAGAATTGCTTTACTCCCAGAAAAGCAGATATTGGATTAAATACGTTCATATTTCATAGCCCAGGGTCTGACTCTTGGACAGAAGAGGAAAAAAACCGTTAAGCCATATTACTTACGCACACTGCAAAAATCTTAAAGCCACCATTTTCTGACATTGAAATTAAGCCTAGGCATGCCTGGATCAACAAGTCACAACCCTGGCTTCATTGGCTACAATCCTGAAAGGGCGGGGTTACAGCCAGAGCTTTGAAAAGTTACTTTTTAAAACTACAACTCCCATCAGCCCCAGCCAGCATGGCCACTGGATTGGGCTGATGGGAGTTTTACCCAGATCAAGGAATTGTTCTAAAGATCTGTAAAAAACAGTCACGCAGGGTTTTTTGACGTTTTGGTGTATATCTCGGGAACCAGACCACCTAGAAACGTAATTTTTTTTAAATTGAAGCTGAGAGTCCAGAGATTAAGGGGTGCTAGCTGGAGAGCCGGAGTGTCCCCCCAAAAAAACCAGAGACTCCAGCCAAAAACTGGAGATTAAACAACATGGGGGCAATTCTGGCCAAAGGTGAGAAAAGCAAGGGCAGGGCCGGAGTCTCCGGCTGTTTGCCGGAGACCTGGCATCGCTACTTGAAACATAAAGATCTGGTTGTGGTGATGGCGCATGATCTTGTCACATTGCACTTGGATTACTGAAACACACTTGATGTGGATTGACTTTTGAACACTGTTTCTAAACTTCTTTTAGTCTAGAATGTGGCTGTGGCCAGCTATAGGGCACATGTTTTGAAAGATTTGCTGTCTGCCAGTACATTTCCATGCACAATGTGCTGGTTATTGCCTGTAAATCCAGAAGCAGCTTCAAACATGTTCTGTGAAGGATCATCTTCTCCCATATGAACCTCCCTAGGTTTTCAGTTCTTCAAGAAATCATACCGCTCCTCCTGCCCCCTCCCCATCCTTGTGTTCAGGATAATGTCTGCAGCAGGGAACCTTCTCTGTGCACAGAGGTTCCCTGCACAATGTAGAACCTGGGTTGATTAAGATTGCAGTTTGCACAGGGAGCCTCCAGGCATGGAGAAAACTCCCCATGGCAGACTTTGTCTAGAGCATGAGGATGGCAAACATGAGGACAGGAGGAGCAGCGTGACTTTGGGCAAAGTGCATGGCCCCTTTTTGACATGCCTGCCCTCTGCACTAGGGTAAGTGCCATCACTTCCTGTGTGACTCTATGCATAAAGGGGCACTGTATGTGCAAAAATGGCAGCCTCCATCAGGATCTGTGCTTCTTAAACTGTTCATAAAATGATTGAGTTAAGGGTGAGCAGGGAGGTGAGCAGGTTTGCTGATGATACAAAATTGTTCAGGTTTCTTCAAATAAAAAGGGATTGCAGAGCTCCAAAAGGATATCTTCAAACTGAGTGAATGGGCGGTAAAAGGGCAAATAAAATTCAATGTAAACAAGAGTAAAGTTGTGCATATTGGGGGAATTTTTTTAAAATTCCGCATATATACTCATGGGATCTGAACTGATGGTGACTGACTAGGAATGAAGCCTTGGGGTCACAGTAGATAGCTCAATGAAGTTGTCAACCCAGTGCGGAAGCTGTGAAAAAGGCAAATTCCATGTGAGGGATCATTAGGAAAGATACTGAAAATAAAACTGCTGATATCATAATGCCATTATACAAATCTATGGTGTGACCACATTTGGAATAGTGTGTACAGTTCTGGTCGCCTCACCTCAAAAAAGATATAGTAGAGTTGAAAAAGGTTCAGAAAAGGACAACCAAAATAATCAAGGGCAACTCCCATATGAGGAAAGGCTGTAGCATTTGGGGCTCTTTAGTTTAGAGAAAAGGTAAGTCAGAGGTGACATGATACAACTGTATAAAGTTATGCACGGATGTAGAAAATTTTTCTCCCTCTCTCATAACACTAGAAATCATGGCCATCCAATGAAACTGAGTGCTGGAAGATTCAGGACAGACCAAAGACAACAACAACAACATCTTTATTTGCGGTCAAAGACCCGGAACAGAACATAAAATACAAGAAGAAAATAATAAAAATAGTAAAATAAATATTAAAAGACAAATAAGTATAAAAGACTAAACAGTCTATAGCTGACAGATAGGACATCAGGGCACAAAGTTAGTGCGTTTGAGTTGAGCTACATGGATAAATTTGGCCACCGATAGAGTGATATACCTATTTGAGCCATTCAGTAGTTGTTCCAACAGCCATTCAAGGGGACTGTTAGGAAACCGTTTAGTAAAGGGATGAAGGAATTTGGTTCTCTCCATAAGATATATTGGGCATGCAAATAAAACGTGAGACAATGTTTCTACCTCCCCCAGTTTACAAGGGCAAATCCGTTGGGCTTGCGGGATGCCTCGGTATCTTCCCTCCAGGACTGCTGAGTTGAGACAGTTAAATCTTGCCTTAGTAAAGGCGTGTCGAAATTTGGGAATAGTTAAAAATTCCAAGTAATGAGCGTGAGAATTTGTAACAAAGCTCAGATTGTGGTAAAGCGGAGAGCATACTTTGGTGGCTGCTGCATTTCCGGTTTGCCTATCTATGTCCCTGAGTCTGGTTCCAATTATATGTTTGCCATTGCTGGTTCTATTTGGGATATGTATGCCAACGAGTACCCTAATTTTGGCAGTTTGGAATGAAATACATTCATCCAGCTAGATATAAATGAATCATTCCAGATTGCATTTAAAAAACCACTTACTGGGCCATAAGATAGCTTACACCAAAAGTTGAATGCGTAGGACCATGCCAGGCATTCAATCGAGGCTAGGCCGGTTTCAAGTCTGAGGGCTGCGTTTGGCACACACCTTGGTAAGCCTAAGAGCTGTCTTACAAAAACAGATTGTACCGCCTCTACGGAAGCATTGAAATCAACAATCCATATTGGGACACCATAGAACAGTTGTGAGATTATCTTTGATCTGAAAACCTGTATGGCAGCTGGAATAAACTTCCCTCCTTTGACATAATAGTAGCGGAGAATGCGTTTCATGGTTGAGCGGGCCGTTGCAACCGCCACTCAGATATGGGTGTTCCATGAAAGGGCATGGTGAAAAATTATACCTAGGTATTTATAGCTTTTGACCTGCTCAATTTTTTGCCCATTTATTGTCCATTCCGCTACAACAGGACGGTTTGAAAAGACTAATATTTTTGTCTTTAAAAAGTTTATAGTGAGCTGGTTATCCGAACAGTAATTCATGAAAACTTGGAAGATGCGTTTAAGGCCTATTTTGGAAAATGCTAGAAGAGCGGCATCATCTGCATAAAGCAGAATGGGGCACCTATACCCGCCTAATTTGGGCGAGTGAAGATTAGGGGAGGTGCACCTGGGCCTTAGATCGTTTAGGAAGAGATTAAATAATAGGGGCGCCAGTACACATCCCTGTCTGACTCCTTTGATGGATGGAATCGAGTTGGTCAAGCCCCCATTTAATCCGCATCGTATTCGCATAGAGGTCTCCTGATGGAGCTGATATATTAGAAAAAGTAATGTTTTATCCATGGATGTTTTGGCTAGTTTATCCCATAGAATGTCTCTAGGGATAGAATCAAACGCAGACTTTAGGTCCACAAAGCCACATGTAAGGGTTTTCCCAATTGGTTTTTGTATTTTTCTGCCAAGTGGTTTAGAATTAGGCAGTGCTCCATGACAGATCTCACTTTCCTAAAGCCAGCCTGCTCACACCCCAGGATGTTCTCCTCCTCCATCCATACGCTCAGTTTAACTTTCAAGTAGGCGGCATACAATTTCCCTACTATAGAAAGAAGACTTATTGGCCTATAGCTTGATGGATCTTCTCTTGGGCCTTTTTTATATATGGGAATTACTATGGCTTTGTGCCAGGCTTCGGGGGTGCTGCCAGTATTATTAGCCAATGTAAATAAATTGGCTAGCAGAGGGGCCCACCATTCTCGGTGGTTCTTCAGAAGCTCTGGAGGTATGTTGTCACCACCAGGGGCTTTGCCATTTTTTTGGTCATCTATTAATTTTATTATTTCGTTCGGAGTAACAGGAGGCCAACTGGGTAGGGCTTGGAAATCAAAATCAAAAGGTGGTTTCTGGGGGCATTCAGAGGTACATTTTTGTATTTCTGTGTAATATTTTTCCCAGATATAAGCAGGAATATAACTTGGAGCCAAATTTATGGGCCTGATTTCACCTGATACTAATGACCAAAATTTTTTAGAGTTTTTGGTTTTTGACGCCAAAATCAGAGACTTCCATCCTTTTTGTGTTTCCTGTCGCTTTTTGGCTGCTATAAGGGACTTATAATTTCGTTTAAGATTATAATATTCTGGGGGCAAGGTACTGGCGTTCGCCTGTCGATATTGGTGATACAGCTGCCTTAATTGCCTCTTAAAATACAAACATTCTTTATTGTACCATCTAGGAGTTCCAGTGCTTACAGAATTTTTTGGGGCCGCGGTTTTTGGAAGTAGGATGGGATTTAAAAGTTCAGTCAAATTGTCATACTCTGTAAGGGCCGTATGAGGATTGTCTGTTTTCATTATTTGTTCTTGTATGTCCAGAGCTGTAACTGAGGCAAGCAGGATGCCGAGTTTTGAAGCTAGTTGGGGTGACCAGATAGTTCTCCTGTGTGTAAAATATGCTGCGTTTGCTTTTGGGTTGTACTCCTTTACTACTCGGCATTTCTCTTTCAGGTGCATTGAAAGAAGCAACGGAAGATGATCACTATCTTGTCTTTCTTCTACATTGAATTTCATTATTTGTTGTAACAAATGATGTGAAGTTATCGCATAATCTATTGCACTGCTTCCTCTTACAGAAATATATGTGTATTCAGCATGTTGATCCAGTATGTTAAGCCCGTTCAGGATGACAAGTTCATGAGATCCGACTATACGGGAGAGACAGATACCCGAGTGGTTGATTCTGAAGTCCTTGGAGGATCGGTCAAATCTTGCATGGAGATGTTGATTGTCCTCTTCCCTCCATAAGTTCGATGACTGGAGACCATCATTGTTGGGCCCGATCCTAGCATTGAGATCACCCATAATGATTAGTGAAGCTTTGGGATACCGCGACTCCAGTTCTGTGATGTAAGAATCTAGTACGTCCCATAGATGTTCAGTGGCCTCCCTACCGGTGCAAGGGGGCATATAGACGTTGATCAGTAGAAGTGATGTTTCGTGGAATTTCAATAGGGCAGCCATAGCTAGGTCATTACAGGAGTGAAGTTGAATGTAGTGTGCTGACAGAGAGGTGGAGGTTAGTATTGCCAACCCACCTTTTGCTCTTCCTTTCTTGTTATCCAAGGGTGTAGCTGGGAGAGTAAAGGAGGTATAACCATCCAGAATCAGCTCTTGGGTATGCCATGTCTCTTGAAGGAGAATTATGTCGTGACGCTTCAGATAGTTGGCTAGTTCTGCGTTATTTTGTTTGGCTTTCCATCCTGCTATATTCCACGACAGTATACGTAGTAGGTGGAATGACTGTGTTGTATTATTACTTGGGGAGAAAAGTGGAGAAGGTAAATCCTGTGCCGGCCCGGATAAGGAGGTTGGATTACAAGCGGGGTGTCAGTGGCACTCACTGATTTTATTAAGGGCACCTGATATGTCCAGGAACACTGCGCCAGATGACTTTCTGCTAGCCACATTACAGTTGTTCGGATGTTCTAAGTTAGCTGAAGAGGGCTTATGTTTTTCCGTGGTATGCTTACGCGGTTTTATGTTTGCTAGGCTCTGCGTTAATTGTTGAAGTTTATTGATGATCAATGAGCGCTCAGGCGATGAAAATTGAGAGTATAGTTCCATTAAGTGGATTTCCTCCGGTTCCAGCTCATGTGTGAGAGTGGGGAAGGCTTGATTACAGCTGTTTGAATTCATTGGTAAAAATTCCGTTGAAGAGCTAGATGAAGGAGTATTCCCCTGAGTATCATCAGTTGCAATTGACAATGTCTCGGAGAAACTCATCCGGTTGGGTTGAGGGATATAAGTCCAAAGGGGAGAAGGGGGAGCAGTATTGATGTAATAGCGATGGATAATTAATCCATTTTCTTCAAAATTCTTCCTTTTGTAGTATATCTGACTGGCAATGATCGGCGAATGAAAGGTGACAATTAGATGGCAGTGTTCTGCCTTAGTGGATATGTTCACCAAGGATTTTACATAGTTGGTCCGATGTTGTGGATGAAGGGATTGTGCAAAGCATTTGTCCAAGAATGGTATGCTAGGAAAAGGGGGCCAGTATCCTGATTCCCACTTATGGTAAGACACTACTAATTTCCCAGGTTGGAGAACAAGTTTCCAGGGGTGGAGTGGCATTTTATGTGCTATCAGCGTAGTGACTGCATTGGAGGTCTGGGGTAAAAAACTTTTTTCCTTTTCCCTGTTGTCCAGTTCTTTTCTAAGGAGTTTGTCCCCTGTTTTTGGGGTAGAATCATGCTGCACTGAATTGCTATGCATGGATTTTTTGTTGCTTTGGTTTTTGGGGATGTGTTCCAGAAGTTTGAACAGTGGATTAAAGTTCATTTTTCTGATGGGGGGAGATTTGTAATTTTTAATATTCTTTGTGGATTTCAGTAATTGCCGCTGTCTCCCATGACTAGAGTGTTTTCCTCTAGGAGGTGTTTTCTTATCCTTGCTTTTATCGGCGCCTTCTATATTCAAAGTCTGAGAGGCGATGTTGTGAGTTAGAGTTGCAGCCATTTTATTTCCTGAACTGAGTTGTGCAGTTAAAGGAGCTATAAATTCTACTAAAGTGGTGAGTAGCTTATTTGTTTCGGCAATGAATACTTTAACTAAGGACATCTCTTTGAATAAAAGTTCTTGCCAGCTGGAGCAGGGTGGGTTTGCACTACCAGCGTACACAGATGGAGAATAGTGTGACTCATGGTATGTTTCTTGGAGCAGTGAAGAGCTGCTCTGCGACTCGCAGTATGCATCCACTGTGATGATCTCAGAGGGGGTTTCATCATTCTTTGTGCTAGTTGTGCAATTGAAGCCCGCATCTAATAGCTCCTCTGCCAGACACTTGGTAGCCATATTAGCCACGTATGTTTTTAGAGAAAAAGGTTGCTCTAATGTCCATTTGTGCGGATGAGGAAGGGCACTAGCTGTTTTCAGTGCTTCTGAAGAATGTAAAAGAGGGGGGGTTGAAGCATGAGTAGGTAGGAAATAGCTCGTGATTTTAGATTGCTGTGTGTCCTTTCCTTTCCCAGCTTCTCCCTCTTGATTGGAGCTCCTGCATAGGTCCATTTGCATATGTTGTTAGGGTATTCTATTTAGCTAGGTTCCTTCTCAGCTTACAGGGTAAATGCCTGCAGTTAATTAGTGAGGGACGAGCTTTGGGGTTAGTTTTATTCCATTCAATCCATTCAATCACTCTTTTGAAGTGAGTTCGTTGGCTGGCGAGTTTTACAAGCAGCTGTGACGACACTTTGATTTATGCTTGGCTTTGAAAGATTAAATTGTACTCCGTAAAGCTTCAGCTTGAACAGCGATGCTTAGAAGTAAAAATGCTTAGAAATAGCTGTTCTAAATAAGAGATATTTGGTGGTTTTTAAGATAGCGTAGAGAGAGCACAAAGATAAGGGTGTCTTACCGGAAGAAGCGGAACCGGAACCTCCCCTGCACTTGTAGTTTTTCTCACCCAGTCGACAGACCAAAGAAAGTCCTTCTTCACACAACATGTTGTTAAATTATGGAAGTTGCTCCCACAGGAGGCAGTGATGGCCACCAACTTGGATGGCTTTAATAGAGGGTTAGACAAATTCATGCAAGATAAGGCTATCAGTGGGTTATTAGCAATTACAGCTATGCTCTCCCCCACGGCTGGAGGCAGAGTGCTTCTGAGTACCAGTTGCTGGATGGGAGAGGACCTTTGCGCTCAGGTCCTGCTTGCGGGTTTCCCATAGGCATCTGGCTGGCCACTAGGAGAAGAGGATGCTCTTCTTATGCTACCACTTGCTGGATTAGGTGAGCCATTACCCTGATCCAGCAGGCCTCTTCTTATGTTCTTATGGCAAATTCCATGTGTGTGTTTTTAAATCTCAACCTCATGCAGAATGAAGTTAAGAAAACAGAAAAATGAGAAACTGAAAACGCCATGCCCTCTACGCCCCTTCTGCCAGGCTGTGGCATCTTCCTTCAAACACTGACTGTCTTGGTCTAATCATCTCTTGGGCTCTTAAATTCATGGAGGCCAAGGCTATCCATGGCTGCTCACTAGGGTGGCTACGCCCAACCTACGCTGTCAAAGGCAGCTCTTGTGTTTAGGTCCTGCTTGCGGGATTCCCACAGGCATCTGGTTGGGCACTGTGGGAAAAGAAGGCTCTTCTTACATTAGTACAACTGTTTGTATGCACAATGGCGCACTGTACATGCAGTCCCTTCCTGCTCCATTTTTGCCTGGCATGACGGAGGTGCCTTGTTTTTAAGCTGCACCAAACAGCTTTACATCGATAAAATCAAGAAAAAAGACAGAACACCTCTCAGCACACCTTGTAGTTGCCAAGGATGTTTGAATGACTTTAGGGTATTTTGGGGGTGCTAAATCCAAAAATGACATTAGTTTTGCCGAATTGGCTCTAGTTTTTGAGATAATGGATACCTCCAAATGACGATTGTACCCCAATACGACCTGTAGCTGCTGACATATGCAGCAGGGTTTGGTCTGTCTTTTTACTCTTGAACATTGTTTTGCAAGTTTATCCATTGCATATAATATCATATTGATACTTTTCTTTTTTTTTTGAAGAGGAATATGAGTTCGTCACAAAGAGGCTGCTTAAACAATCCTAATGCATTCTGCTACGTTTGTGGCTAACAGGGCCGGTTCCAAAGGGCGGCCAGGTTGGGCACTGGCCCGAGGGTCCCGCAGCTCTAGGAGCCCCAGGGGGCCCCTGGGGGGCCATCTGCTACCCTTCTGCAATCCCACGGATCTCAAGATGAGCTTCTGTGCCGCCTGCCATCCTCCACGCTTCACCTACCTTTCTCTGCTGTTCGCGCAGGGTTGCCATCAATAAAGATGGCGGCCGAGGTTTCCGTAAGGGACTGAAGCCTCTGCCACCATCTTGGTTGATGGCAGCAATGCGCGCGCTGCATGCCATCAACCAAGATGGCGGCAAAGGCTTCAGTCCCTTACGGAAACCTTGGCCGCCATCTTTATTGATGGCAACCCTGCACGAACAGCAAAAAAAGGTAGGTGAAGTGCTGGGGATGGCGGGGGATGGCGGGTGGTTCAGAAGCTTGTCTTGCGACCCGCAGGATCACGGAAGGGAAGTAGAGGGGCCCGGGGCAGGCTAATGCCCAAGGGCCCCCGCATTCCTGGAGCTGGCCCTGGTGGCGAATACACTCTGCAAAAACAAAGAAAAAACATCACTGACTTTGTAAAACAAGCATATCTTGCTTATTTTGGAGTGACGCTTAGAGATCAAGATAAGTCTTGGGCTCCCAATAAGGTTTGCAAAACCTGTGTAGAGTGCCTACGACAGTGGAAAAATGGAGAAAGGAAATGTTTAAACATTGGTGTGCCTATGGTGTGAAGAGAGCCTCAAAACCATCACGATTATTGTTATTTTTGTGTTGTGAATGTGAAAGGCTTCAATCGCTACAAGAAACGTAAGTGGGAGTATCCTGATTTGGACTCAGCAAGGCGACCTGTGCCACACAGCGAAGACGTTCCCATACCAGTGTTTACCTCACTGCCTGACTTTCCATTGTCAGATGTTGAAGAAATGCTGGACATGGAGTGTAGCACAGGTGGTAGCCCTGGAAGTGGATATGAAGAAAGCTTTTCAACACCTGAGCAGTTCTCCCAAAAGGAACTCAATGATCTGATATGAGACCTCAGTCTGTCAAAGCAAGCATCTGAACTTCTAGCATCCAGGCTAATGGAAAAGAACTGTCTACAGCCGGAAGCTAACATAACAGCTTATCGGACAAGAGAGAAGGGACTTCTTCCATACTTCAGCCAAGATGAAGAACTTGTATACTGCAATAACATTCCTGGACTTCTTCTCCAAATGGGACTACCGGAATATCGACCAGAAGATTGGCAGCTTTTTATAGACAGCTCCACCAGAAGCTTGAAATGAGTTTTATTGCACAATGGTAACCGCTACGCATCTCTTCCAATTGCTCACTCAACAAAACTTAAAGAAGAATATGAAAATATCAAAATGGTCTTGCAGAAGCTCTGCTATCATGAGCACCAGTGGTCTATTTGTGTTGATCTAAAGACGGTGAACTTCTTGCTTGGGCAGCAAAGTGGATACACGAAGTACCCTTGTTTCATCTGCTTGTGGGATAGTAGGGCAAAGCGAGATCATTGGAAAAAAGTGACATGGCCTTCAAGGGAACACATGACTAGGTGCAGCGAACATTATTAACAAGCCATTGGTTGTCAGAGAAAAAATCGTTCTCCCACCACTCCATATCAAGCTTGGACTGATAAAGCAATTTTTTAAGGCCTTGGACAAAGATGGTGATTGCTTCAAATACATTTGTAGATCGTTCCTTGGACTGACTATGGAAAAACTAAAAGCAGGAATCTTTGATGGTCCTAAAATTCGTAAACTCATCAATGATTTGAATTTCACTAAATTTATGAATGATGTTGAAGCTTCTGCCTGGTGCAGTTATGTCTCAGTTGTCAAGAACTTCTTGGGTAACCACAAAGCAGACAGTTATAGAATCATAGAATCATAGAGTTGGAAGGGGCCTTGTAGGCCATCGAGTCCAACCCCCTGCTCACAGCAGGAAATCCACAGGAAATCCACAGCTAGAACATCTCCCGCAGACATTCTTCTTATGAAGAATTGGTGCAAATCATGCTCACTAACTTTAAACATTTGGGTACTAATATGAGCATAAAGGTACACTATCTCCATAGCCACTTAGACAGATTTCCGGATAATCTTGGTGATTTTAGTGAGGAACAAGGGGAGAGGTTCCATCAGGATATAAAGGTGATGGAGGAAAGATATCAAGGCAGATGGGACAGACACATGATGGCAGACTACTGCTGGAGCTGCCAGTGTGATTGTCCTGATGCCCCACATAAAAGAAAATTGTACACACAGCATTTTTCTATGCATTAATTGTGATTATCTGAATCAGCTTACTTTGTTTTAATGTTATTGTACTGAATACAATGCCATTAGGTATTTCATGTGTTTACTTTTGTATGATTTGAGACAGTTTCCATGTCATTTGTGGGTAGGCTATGCCTGACCATTAAATTTTTTGAATTTATGTTTTTCAGTGGGGGCATCCATTATCTCAAAAATTAGAGCCAATCTAGCAAAACCGATGCCATATTCGGAATCAGCGACACAAAGTTACTCTAAAATCAATCAAACATCATTGGCAATAAGATTAGTGTTGACCAGTAATCAAACCAGCCCTCGGAAAGGTTCATAGATCTGCAAACAAACCCCCAGATCTATTTTCCATTCATAGGAAATTGCAGCCTGGACCACGATCCTCTGACACCCTCCCACCCTAGTCTAATGGGGAAGATCATGGTGATCTCCCAATACAGATTCCTGCTTAGGAAGAACATCTGAGCAATTATAAGGAAGGCAAAAAGAGCTTTGTTAAAGATAGTGAAGTTTCTTGGGGGAGGATCTTGTCATAGACAGGAGCTCTGTGGATTTCACTGGGGCACAACAGGCAGAAATGGCTGAGCACTTTGCTCCTTGGGGCACCTCAAGTCCCCTAAAACCACCACCTGCTGATTTGGGCCACTACCTACGCGATGAAAGGCCTCTGCCTTAGGCCACATTCACACCATACGTTTATTCCACTTTTATTCCACTTCAAATGGTCATGGCTTCCCCAAAAGAATCCTGGGAAGTGTAGTTTGTGAAGGGTGTTGAGCGTTGTTAGGAGACCACTATCCCCCTCAGAGAGCTACAGTTCCCAGAGCTCCCTGGGAAGTAAGTCTGAGCATTAAGCCAATCAGGGAATTGTAGCTCTGTGAGGAGAATAGCGGGTTTCCTAACAACTTTCAGCACCCTTCACAAACTACACTTCCCAGGATTCTTTGGGGGAAGCCATTACTGTTTAAAGTGGAATAATAATGGAATAAATGTATGGTGTGAATATGGCCTAAGAACTGGGCAACCCAGTAACCTCATGAAGTCCCTCACTGCACGGGTGGCTGTGCTGTCAGTGATGCAGAGGCAGCTGCCCTTGGTGGCAAGATGAGTCTAAGAATAAAGTGTCCTTTAATTGTGTATGCTGTGGAGACAGAGTGGGCATTTCTATTTGAACTAAAGGGATGTTGTAATTTAATTACCCTCTCTGTAAACAAAGGGTTTTAATACACTGGAGGAAATTTACTTAGCCTGAGCCATTGGCAGATTTATGGGTTTTAATGGAATGCTAGAAGGTTGCTGGCACTTGGGGAATCCTGGTTTGTTATTTCATAATCACTTATTTATGATTCCCACAGTGGATTGTTCCCCTCTTGTAGTTCATTCTTTCAGGTCTATTAAGCTGTCGCTACTTTCCCCTCAAGCCATTATGAGCCAGAGGTCTTCCCACCGCCTTGCCTTCTTGCCATCTCCACCGGGGCCTGACCCTGCCCGCTTTTATTCTTCTCCCAGATATCAGCGTTCCTCCCTTGTGGGCTGGGGTGGGCTAGGGGAGAGGGGATTATACAGGACACTTGTTCTAGCCTTTAGGAGAGCACCGAGAGGCAACAGCTAAACTGCAGAAAGTGTTATTACTAGGGCTGAATCAAATCGACTTGCTGGTTTTAACAAACGCTTTCAGAGATGCAAATAACTGTTTGCTCTTGTTATAAGATTTCAATCATTGTGTTTTTTCTTGTTGTAAGTTGCTTTGAGTTCTACTGTTGAAAAAAGCGACTAACAAATGCCAGTAATAAATAATAAATAAATAAAAACCCTGCCTACCTCCCCTTTTCAGAAAGGTTCACAGATGGGCAGGAGGAAGCCGGCAGCAGAACCCAGCAGGAGTGTAGCTGCAGAGCTGGAATGGGGAGCTCTCCAGATGTTGCTGGAGTCCATTTAGATGTTTCTATATTAATGTATATATGGTAAGTGTTGTTGTTTAGAAGATACATGGTAAGTGGAGTGAAAGAGGAGGGGGAGTGAATGGGCAGTAGAATGCTAGATGATTGGCTGAGTGTTTAAAATGGCTGAACGTATAAAAGGAAGAGTGAGAGTGGAATCTGGGGGGGGGAGAAGAGAAAGAGTGGGTTGTTTGGTGGGTTTGAGAGAGTGGTTTGCCAGGAGAGAGTGGAGTAGGAGGGGGGTGGAGTTCGGATTAGTACTGAGTAAAACCATATGCTTATGTGCCTTAAGAAGAAATCTTGTTAATCTTGTTAGCTTTGTTATCTTTAATAAATACTTAATTTGGTTTACCAAAGGCCTGATCCTTGGCTGGGGTTTCACAGACCAGAAGGGAGGGTAAGGTAATGACCAAGGCTGAAGGGGAACTGTAACAAATGGTGGCAGCTGTGAAGAGAATAACAATACCAGTATTCAGAGTCTCTGGGAATACTAGTATTAGGACGTGACTGGTGGTTGCCTAGCAGGGGGATCTGTTGAGATCTGTGCTAGAGCGGGGAGAGAAACCATATAAAAGGACATTCCGGACTGGTGGAGTCCCTGGTGGTGCCTAGAGACAGGCAGCAACCACGAGCAGGTAGGAACCTGACAGGGAGAGCCTGGGAAGGACGCCTCACAGGTGGTGGCAGTAGCGGTGGGATACGAACAACAGAGAATCCAGATACGAAGACAGGAGAATACGTCACAGGTGTTGGCTGTAGCAGTGAGATACGAATACTAGAGAATCCTTAACAGTGGTGTGGCAAACAGAAATAACAAAACAAGATTACTTGTGAGAGTGACTGGCAGAGAGTATGTGGCAAAGAGTGAGTGAACTCAAACACCATGGCTGAATACATAAAAATGAAAAGAGAGGAGCTGGTGGAGAAGTGCATAACATTCAATTTACCTCACGAGGGTAAAGGGGTAGATGAATTGAGGGTAGCACTTATAGGATTTGCAACTGCCCAGCAAAAACAACCTGTCAGGGAAGAGACCCCAGAAGGATATTTAAGCAATCCCGCTTATATAGAGTACTTGAGAGAGAAGTTAAGATGGGAGGCTGAGGAAAAAGACAAGCAGAGGGAGTTGGAAGCTGAGAGATTGAGGATGGAAGCTGATGGGAAAGACAAACAGAGGGAGTTGGAAACTGAGAGAATGAGAAGGGGGTTTGAGGAGAGGGAGAAGCAACGAGCATTGGATGCTGAATTACAAGTAGAAAAGTTAAAATTTGAAAGAGAGAAGTTTCATTCTGATGAGACAAGAAAAGACAGAGATGGAGCAAAATTAAAAATTACTCCAAAGGACTTTGCTGTCTATGAGCCTGGTCAAGATCCTCAAATTTATCTCACAACCTTTGAAAAGGCAGCTCAGTTGTGGGGGCTACCTGAAGATAAATACATGCAGTATTTATCAAACCTGATTAAAGGGGAATTGGCTGAGGTATACCAATATTTCCCCTCAGACAACCCCGTCACCTATGCTGAATTCAAAGAAGCAGTGTTTAAAAGATTCAGACTGGGGCCTGATTATTTTAGAAAGCTTTTCAGAAACTGCCAGATACAGACAGGGAGGTCTTTCGTGGAGCTGGGGGCAAAACTGATGGACATATTTGGGAAATGGCTGACAAGTGCAAAAGCTCAGTCTGTGGAGGAGGTGAAAAACCTCATGATATTGGATCAATTATACCATCAGTTACCACCAGAAATAAGGCTCCTGGTCAAAGACCGTTCCCCTACATCGGTGCAGGAGGCCGCAGAGATGGCGGATCACTTCACCTCCAACAGAACTGGCTGGGTGGGGAAAACATCAAGAGATTTTAAACCCAGACCATATAATGCTGGCAGAAGGGATGTGGTGCCACAGCGAGTGAGTCCTCCAGTAAAATCTGAAGGGCACAGGACACCCCAGAGTGGATCTGTGTACCCTAAAAGTGAGGAGAAATTATGCTACAAATGTGGTAGACCGGGGCACCTACATTTTCAATGTGAGGTTGCCAACCCCATTAGTAATCCTGCTCAGACAAGGGCAGTGAAAACAGAGCCCAAGGCTTTAGAAACAGCGAAAAAGGTTCAGTTTTGCCAGATAAACTGGACAGAAGTAACAGACCTTGATTCAAGTCTGAGAGAGGAAGTGAGTGTACAAGGGGCAAATTATTGGGCATTGCTTGATACTGGTGCTGCTCAGACATTGCTAAGGCCAGATTTAATAAAATCTGAGGAAATATTACCTCAGGAAACTGTGACTATCCAAGGAGTGAGGGGTCAACCAGAAAGTTTGCCTGTGGCCCTGGTGGAAATGACTTGGAGAGGCCGAGAGGGCCGATATAAAGTAGGCATTAATGCCCAGCAACAAGAACCAGTAATACTGGGAAGAGATGTAATGGGAGCCCAAGGAAAGATCTATGTAGTGACCAGACAGCAAATTGGCAGAGAAAAAGAAGCCATATTAAGGGGGGCTGAAACAAACAGGGTGGAATCTGTTAACCAGCCTCAGGTCACCATAGCAACCACTAGCAGGCCTGCTGAAGGAGACAAACTGTATCAGCTGGTCTCTGGAGAAGAGGCAGAGCAATTCAGGGAAGAGCTGCATAAAGATATCAGTTTGAATCAAATAAAGGAACAAGCTCTGACACAAAAGATTCCTTTCACTGACAAACTGAGGAATCAAGTTGTGTGTGAGAATGGGATTTTATATAGACTGTGGATGCCCGCTGAGAGAAAGGATGAATGTGAACCAGTGAAGCAATTGATAGTACCTAGCAAATACAGAACCAGATTGCTAGAGGTAGCCCACGATGTCCCATGTGCAGGACATCTGGGAATAAAAAAGACCAAGAGGAGATTGGCAGCACACTATTATTGGCCAAACATCTCCAAAGATGTAAAACAACATTGTCTATCTTGTGGAATATGCCAAAAGGTGGGGAAAAGTGGAGTAAAGACTAAGGCACCCTTAAAGCCCCTTCCTATAATTGGACAACCCTTTTATAGAGTGGGAATAGATTTGGTGGGCCCTTTTTCCAAACCCACAAGGCATGGCAAGAAATATCTATTGGTGGTGGTGGATTTTGCCACCAGGTACCCAGATGCAGAAGCACTAAGATCTGTAGAAGCCCCTGTAGTGGCAGAGGCTTTATTAAAAATCTTTATGAGGCTGGGTTTCTCTCATGAAGTGCTGACGGATCAAGGCAGTGTATTCATGGGAGAAGTGATGCAATGTATGTGGAAATGTTGTGGTCTAAAACATCTAAAGACCACTACTTACCATCCCGCCACTAATGGGTTAACAGAGAGATTCAATGGCGTTTTGAAGGGCATGATCAGAAGCTATGTTCAAGATCACCCACAAGACTGGGATGAACGTTTGGGATGCTTCTTATTTGCATATAGAGAAGTCCCTCAGGAGTCAACAGGCTTCTCACCCTTTGAACTGATGTTCACTAGAAAAGTGAGGGGACCTTTGGAACTATTAAAAAATTGAGACTTCCGGGAAGGGTGACTTAGCCTGTGCCTGCTTTTGAGACGGGCTCCTGCCTCAAAAGAAGCTTATTCAGATATATCAGTCAGTTTTTTCTTTTTTTTTTGACTGATTAAACTTCTCCCGGGTAGGGAGAAACGAAGAGATTAACCTCAAAGCCTATTTTTGTTGGGACGACCAGATCTCATTAATTTATGGGACGAGGTCCAGCCGACGAAGGTGGGACGGATTTTTAACAGCAAGCTCTATCTGATAAAGCGAACGTTCACCTTATCTTCTAAGAGAGAACGCATTAACAGGCAAGCACCCTTCTTTCTATATTTTTCTTTTACTTGACTTAAATTGTTGCTGTTTAAAAGAGATTTGCCAGATTGATCAGTTTTTGACATCTCACTGGGGAGCCATAACTTCTCTCTGCTACGCACTAATTAATAGCTTATCTCTGTTTTTGTTGCAAAAAGCTGTCCTGGATTTGCATTCTAAAGATATACACAGAAGAGGGATTTCTATTCCAGATTTTTATTTTGAAAAATATTATACTGTTTTGAGACTACTCTCTTTTTGGTCTATTTTATTTTGACGAATCTGTTTCTTGACGATTGCCATTAATTGTTTCGATCCTGGGAACTGCATTTTGTTTACTTAACTATTGGAGAGATAAGGCTGTCTGCTCTGTTTATACTGTGATGTCACCAAGTTTGGAGTATTAACCCAATTGTTGCTGAAATAAGAAGTGGTTTTCCTATATTTTTCTTTTAAAATGGCAATTAAGAAAGTGGCTGAAAATCTGGAAATAACTATGTTTCAGAAAATAATGGATGAGATTGAGATAATGAAAATTGAATTGAGTAAAATGAAGCAGGAGATTAAAGATATAAGGGTCCCTGTGAGAGAGGTGACCCTGGAAGGGGTCCCTGTGAGAGAGGAGACCCCGGAGATTGGAACAGGGGTCCCTGTGAGAGAGGCGACCCTGGAGACTGGAATAGGGGTCCCTGTGAGAGAGGAGATCCCGGAGATTGGAACCAACGTGGAACAGGAACAAGATTTGGAGTCTATGGACTTTAGAAATAAAATCTATTGTTTGGAACTCAATGTTATCTCTGAAGAAATGAATGAAGATTCTAGAGATAAAGTTATCAATGGCATGGATAATCTTCTGGACTGGAATGATGTGATGGAGCCCAATATAGAGAAAATCTATGGAATTATCTGCAGCCATGTGACAATGGAAAAACTTTTAAGAGATGACCCAGTGTATTTTGAAAAAAAGAACAGAGATATGATTTTACAGCAGTATTTCAGCAACCTATTCAGAATGGATGGCAAGAAAATATTTGGGATAGAGGTAATCCCCATCAGACTCTTACTATATGACTATGGCTTTGACAGCAAGATTATTATGGAATACTGATAATGGAAGATTGGATATTGAAATTACTGGACTTAACAAGACTACTGAAGATGGAAGATGGAAAATGGAACTAATAGAGATAATAGAACAATGGCTACTGAAATTATTGAACCTAACAGATTCTGATGTGATGGATTAATTGAAATGTTTATTTTGACTATGGTTATGACAATAAGATTATCATAATTAGTAATGAGATGGATTAATCGATATGCTTATCTGGAAAAAAAAATTGATAGATATATTTCTTAAAGAATTGAAACCTCTCTTTGACTTTTTGTGGAAAGAATAAAGTAATGTTTATGAGATTTGATGATTAAGTAAGATAACTACTGGAGGAAAGTGATTTTATAATATGACTTAAGAGACAGGATTGTTATATATTATAGACTTATAACTGATTTGATCTTTGACAAATGGGAAGTCAATATTTTACTCTTTATTTTTTATTTTTGTTTTTTTTTTTTCTTTTTTCTTTTTGTTTAACTATTTTTGATTTTGTTTTTTGTCTTTGAATGTTTTATGATTTTGTCTTGTATGTTTTATGAAAATCTGAATAAAAATTATTGGGAAAAAAAAAAGGAACTATTAAAAAATTCATGGGAAGGAACCCTGGGAGAGTACAAAACATCTGTAGTAGATTTTGTATTGGAATTCCGCAATAAATTAACATCAATGATGGAGTTGGTGGAAAAGAATTTGAGTCAAGCACAGGAGAAGCAACGTTACTGGTATGACAGAACAGCCAGGGAACGTGTGTATGATGTGGGAGATATGGTTATGGCGTTCATACCCAGGAAACATGACAAATTACAGGCTAACTGGGAAGGACCATATACCATTAGAGAAAGGCTTGACACAGTGACATATGTAATCACCACAGACCAATTAAACAAAAGCAAAGTGGTTCATGTAAATATGTTGAAGCCTTACCATACCAGGGATGTACAGGTGTTGCAAGTTACCTTATTCCCTGAGGGAAGTGGGCCTGAACTTCCAGATTTGGTACAGGAAAGCAAAGACAAAGGAGGGGTAGATCAAGTGGAATGGTCAGAGGAGGTGAAGGAGGAAGTAAAAGAAGAGATTCTGAGAGTTTTGAAAACCTATAGGAATCTCTTTAGCAACAAACCTGGCCGAACCAGTATAGTTATACATTCCATTGATACTGGAGATCATGCCCCAATCAGATCTGTTCCGTACCGTGTGAATGGGAAAGTTTTGAATGAGATCAAAAAGGAGGTGGAAGATATGCTGGAATTAGGAGTGATCAGGGAATCCATCAGTCCCTGGGCCTCAAGTATTGTCCTGGTTCCGAAAAAAGATGGAACGACCAGGTTTTGCATTGATTATCGGCTAATCAATAAAATTACTGTCCCAGATGCGTATCCTATGCCTAGGGTAGACGCAATGTTAGAGTTATTGGGGGCAGCAACCATTATCTCTACACTAGATCTCTGTAAAGGATTTTGGCAAATGGAACTAGACGAGCAATCCAGAGCCAAAACTGCCTTCAGTACACCAGATGGGTTATATGAGTTTGTGACCTTACCCATGGGACTAAGGAACTCACCAAGTTCATTTCAGAGGCTAATCAATACTGTGTTGCGAGGCATGTCAGATTTTGCAGTGGCCTATATCGATGATGTGGCCATTTTTAGCAAGTTGGTGCCTGAGCATGTCCAACACCTGACAACAGTATTGGAGGCCTTAAGAAAAGCAGGCCTCACAATAAAAGCTAAGAAATGCCAGTTTGGACTAAAGGAAGTAATCTATTTAGGACATAAGGTGGGGAGTGGGAAAATCACCCCCTTATGGAGCAAGGTGGAGGCAATACAAGCGTGGCCGATCCCCTTAACCAAAAAACAAGTAAGGGCATTTCTGGGTGTGGCTGGATTTTATAGGAAGTTTGTGAGAATTTTTGGGGAAATAGCAACCCCCTTGCATGAATTAACAAAGAAAAAGTGTTCTGAGCGTGTGGTATGGACGGATGAATGTCAGAAGGCTTTTGATCTACTGAAGCAAGCCTTGTGCCAAGGACCCATATTAATAGCACCAGACTATGAGCAACCATTCATCGTGGCTACAGATGCGTCAGACCTCACGCTGGGAGTCATCTTGCTACAGGAGAGAGAAGGCACCAGACATCCAGTGGCGTACCTGAGTCGCAAGCTGACACCGAGGGAGAAAAACTATTCATCGGTCCAGAAGGAGTGCCTAGCAGTCGTGTGGGGACTGAACAAGTTGCGCCCATATGTGTGGGGACGAAGATTCACAGTGACTACGGATCATCGGGCCTTGTTATGGTTCCAGACTATGAAAAACCATAACACTATGCTGCAGAGGTGGTCCTGGGCCCTACAGGACTATCAAGTGGACTTCCAGTTCATAAAAGGCAAGGACAATGTACTGGCCGATGGACTTTCCAGGCAAGTGGCTGGGACTGCAGTGACGTGACCAGACTGAGGAACAAAGAAAGACATTTTCCCCATAGAGACTTTTATTTGTTAACGCGACGTATAAATCCTGGAACAGGAATAATACTCTGCTGTTGTTTTAAGGGGGGGGGAATGTGATGTTCCTATATTAATGTATATATGGTAAGTGTTGTTGTTTAGAAGATACATGGTAAGTGGAGTGAAAGAGGAGGGGGAGTGAATGGGCAGTAGAATGCTGGATGATTGGCTGAGTGTTTAAAATGGCTGAACGTATAAAAGGGAGAGTGAGAGTGGAATCTGGGGGGGGAGAAGAGAAAGAGTGGGCTGTTTGGTGGGTTTGAGAGAGTGGTTTGCCAGGAGAGAGTGGAGAAGGAGGGGGGTGGAGTTCGGATTAGTATTGAGTAAAACCATATGCTTATGTGCCTTAAGAAGAAATCTTGTTAATCTTGTTAGCTTTGTTATCTTTAATAAATACTTAATTTGGTTTACCAAAGGCCTGATCCTTGGCTGGGGTTTCACAGACCAGAAGGGAGGGTAAGGTAACGACCAAGGCTGAAGGGGAACTGTAACAAATGGTGGCAGCGGTGAAGAGAATAACAATACCAGTATTCAGAGTCTCTGGGAATACTAGTATTAGGACGTGACTGGTGGTTGCCTAGCAGGGGGATCTGTTGAGATCTGTGCTAGAGCAGGGAGAGAAACCATATAAAAGGACAGTCCAGACTGGTGGAGTCCCTGGTGGTGCCTAGAGACAGGCAGTAACCACGAGCAGGTAGGAACCTGACAGGGAGAGCCAGGGAAGGACGCCTCACATCCATCAGCCCCAGCCAGCACAGCCAAAGATCAGGGATGGCCAGCCTTGCAGCCCAGCAGCATTTAGAGGGCCACAGGCTCCCCACCCTTCCTGTAGAGGACCAGTAAAGGGCAGCTCGGGGGAACAAGGATCAGTCAGGTATGGCCTGAAGACACATGGCTCCATGTCATCACACAGCTTGCTTGAACAAAGGCCAGTGCAGGCCCTGCTGCCAGTTCCCTTGGGCAGCAAGGTTGGCACCTGGCTCGGCGATGAGAGCTGTGGCTTCAGCAAGGAAGCAGCTCAGGCTGGGAACCTGTACAGGAGATGGAGATCCCACCCTGCCTAGCTCTCCGTCAGGCCCTGATCCACACAAGTATTTCCATGCACTTCCTTCTTCTCCCCAGTAGCTGCACGGACAACTAGTTGGGCACTTTGGTGGCAGCTCTGAAGTTCCTGCCTAGCTTGCCATCTCCTCTGCTGCTGTGGCCCCCCCAGGGGAGGTGAGGAGGGTCTGAGGGCCAGCCAGGAACACAGATGGGTGGTTTCAGGACCTCAGATCCTGGGCAGGAATGTCCAGGTCTTGTGGCTTCTCAGGATCATCAGCAATATGGAGATTTGCTACAACAGGTGTTGCCAACTTTTTTGGACCAGAGGGCACATTTCAAATTTTGAGAGAGTAGTGGAGCACCAGTAGTAAAATAAATGCCATGACGCATGGCATAACAGAAAATTAGAGAGTAGTCATGGTGAGGTTTTCCCCATAATTGTATTTCCATACTAGAAAGGGGTTCAGAAAACGTTTGACCTGTTGAATTTCTGCCTGGCATACAGCTATTAAAGACACAAGAATCGTATTTTCCCCAATGGCAACTGTAAACCAAAGCCTGTAAGAAAGCCCCATTAAACACAAAGATAATTAGTTCTGTGTATACATGTATCCCACTGTACTGTAAGTTAACTATACAGTGAATTCTTGATAAGTCCCTGGTCTTTAGCTCCGGAAAAGCAGGAGACATTGCCTAAGCCTCTTTGCAAAGTTTTCACATTTGCCTTGTGGGGGGAGGGGGATTCTTTAACATTCACCCACAGTTATTGGGTAGTAGTACTTGCAGAAAATTACTTCTAGGCACTACCTGATCTCACGTGAACCCAACACAGGTTCATCCTGGTTGCTAGGGAAAGGGAAGGGCAAACTGGACTGAAAAAAACGGAAAGACAGAAGCAGGAAAAGTGCACTAAAAGGGAGGGGGAAACAGCAGCTCTTTAGGACCCCAGGGATTGCTGTTGCATGGTGTTCATACAACTCACAGCTCTGACATCATTCATGGGCTAACAACACTGAGAGGCAGGAACAGTCAGGCTGGCTCATTTCACAGAAATTGTTTAGAAGGATACCTGCACATTTTGCTCTCTAACTTTGCTTCTAGGAGGGCTAGAGGTTTACTTTTTTAAAAAATGAAAGCTACTTGATGGGAGTGCCATTGAAGGCCTTTGTAGGTGCCATGGCGCCCTCAGGCAACAGGTTGGCAATGCATGTGCTAGAGAATCTAGCTCCCTTGCTCCTCAGTTGCAGGGATCTCAGGTTTCAGGTGTTGGCAGGGCTGAACCTGACAATTATAAATAGTGGTGCAGATTTCTCATGCTTGAATCAAGCCCCAGCCTTCCTTGGTAGGGTGTGTTTCCTTAAAGAGGTTGCATTCCGCCCTGGAGATTAGCATCCCTCTAGCACCTTTTCCCCTTATTGTGGTATCTTAGTTTAGGAGGACTAGATTGGGGAAACTGATGGGGTGACTTCTCAAGGCTCTCTGCCCAGCTGCTTGGATGATCTAGACTACTTCCACCTTTGTCTGCTCTTCCTAGGATTGGACTGTGATGGGGTCTTTAAAGCTATGTTTTCCAGCTTGGTATCTGGAGCTGTGCGTTGCCTCCTTGGATTATGTATTCAACCATCCCCTTGTCCGAGAATGTTTCTAGTTTTCTGGACAGGGCCATTATATCTCGTTTAAATTGTCTTTATTCTCAGTAGACCTCATGTACCATCATAATGTATCAATTGGGACATCATCCTTAACACTGATTAGCTGGGATTGCCCTTGTGATTAAACTAGGAAGGAGAAAAAACAGGAGGCATGGGAGGGGTGACAGCGGAATGAAACTCTGGTGTGGAACAGGATTTTTAAAAGTTGCATGTTTGCATGGCCTAAATAGTTTTCAATTTCTGTGCTTCTGAAATGGCTAGTTTCCACCTCTCAGCTTAAAGTGAGTCTTAGTTGATGCAATTCTGGTCACTGAAGTCTGTCTGAGAGAAAACCTCCCTGGCAAGTTTCAAGATTTATATCTAGTATTTGCTTGCATGCTGGGCTTATCAAGAACGTTCTTTTTTTAAAAAAAATAAATTTATTAGTTGCTTGCTACATTTTGGGTTGTATTCAATATTAGTTCTACTTAGAGGAGACCCACTGAAATTAATGACTATCTCCGATCCATTAGGTTCAGTGGGTCTACTCTAAGTATAATTTAGTTGAATACAAGCAAAAGAGATTCCAAATGACTTACAAAACTTTTTTTTTAAAAAGACATAAAATCAGAAGAACAAAAGAACAATACCTTAGAATAGCATCGATACAAAAATCCATTGAACAGACTCTGGAAAGCAGCATCAAAAAACAAAAAATAAGACAACTTTGGCAGGAAAACTCAAGGATGGCTTTCTGATTAAAGCTTTCCTGGCACGCTGGTGTGTATTGAAGAACTACTGTTGAGTGAAGAGTTATCTATCATCTATCTAATTTGATTTATATCCCACCCTTTCTCCCAGTAGGAGTCCAGGGTGGCAAACAAAAGCACTAAAACACCCCAAAATATAATAAAACCAGTCTTTAAAATATAAGAAGACAAAACAACCATTAAAAACATATTAAAACAAAACATCTTTAAAAACACTGAAAAAAGCTTTAGAAACACTGATAGGGGCTCACACCTGTGTGGATTCTCTTGTGAACAATAAGGGGCATTTTCTCACATGCTTTTCTCACATTCTTGGCATTTACAGGGCTTCTCTCCCATAGTTTTTACAGTTAAGCTGTGGAATTTGGTACCACAAGGTTTTATTTTATATCAAATATTTCTAGGCTGTCTTTTGGGGGCAAAGCCCACCCTCCTACTCCCACCCTCCTTTCCTGGCTCCTGCTGCTTTCTCAAGCCTCGGCCTCCCACTTTCCATCAGCTTCTGTTTTCTCTTTGCCTTTCCGCCCAACTTGCTCCTCTCTGGGATCGCAGCAACTCAACAAGGGGCAGGCAGAGACCTGCCTGCCTCCTCTTCCTCCTCCATCCAGTCACCTCTGGCTTCACCACCGATGTCCTAACATACAGTGCTGATTGTTGCCATTAGTATCAAAATTCTTCTTGTCATCATAACTCTTATTGTTAATAATAATGATTTGTGGTGACAGGTCAGACCAGAGTTTGGAAGTAATTCATCACAAGTAACGAATTACTTGTAATTCATTATTTTTTTAGGAATGAGTGGGTAATTCCTTTAGATTTTGATTGTAATAGAACTAGGAGTAATTTTATTACCTTTGAGGAGTAATTGTAATGTTTCCAGCATTACTTTGGGGCATTACGTGGGGGGGGGGAGAGAAGCAGAGGAAGTCTTCTGCTCCTCTGATTTGTGGATGAAAATCATGTGCCTCAAACTGGGCTTCTTCCCTCTTCCCTCATGCTCTGTGGGTGGGTAGGAGGCAACAAGGTGGAGAGCGAGACGGGGTGGAGTGGAGAAAACAATTGTTTTAAAAAAATGGATGGTGGTGGTGAAGAATGGAATGGAGGGGAAAAGGAGCCAGAGGGCAAGAACATGGATAGAGGAGAAGGAGGCAGCAGCAGAATGTGTGTGTGAATACTGTGTTTGCACTTGGCACACAAAGTGGCCTCCACCACCCTCTCTTGCTACTGTGCTGCATTTGCAGTATTTTAACTTTTTTGCATCTCAGGGGAAAATGTTTGCTTGGGTGAGTGTTCCTTAGTTGGTGGCAGGGCAGGGTCTGGGAGTTGGTTGAGTGAGAGAGATGATGCTGGCTGGCTGAGGGAGGGGGTTGCACTTGGCTTGACGTGCAAAGATCTGAGTAGTGGCCTCTGCCTCCCTCCCCACCTTCCTTACCAGTGGAGAGACCATCATTGCTATCTCATGGGTAAAAATAATTATTCTACTACCTCTGTATGTGTGTGTTTATTTTTAATGTTGTTTTAGGCTACTTAGATGTGCAGCAGCCAAGGCCAGCACCTCGTAGGCATTTTTTAAAACAGTAACTGAAATATAATTGTAGTGATTACTTTTGGGGAAAAGTAAAGTAATCAGTTACTTTCAGAGCAATTGCAATGGTAATTGCTACTTTTTTGGGCCATGTAACTGTAACTGTAATTTATTACTTGTAAAAAGTAATCTTCCAAGCTCTGGGTCCGAGTGGTTTTGAAGGAGGTGAGATTTCTTCACCCAGCTCTGCTCTTGCTACTCAGGGCTCACCTCTTGCCTTTTTCTTTTTCAGCTTGTTTCCCCCACTCATCATCCAGTCCTATCCAGCCATTAGTAGCAATCTGCTTTAATCCTGGCCCACAGACAACATCGCCAGCAGTCTGCTTTCCCGTCACAAGCCTTCCCGGCATCCTGCTGTGTTGCTGCCTATCGCAGTTATTGCTCCTTCTTTTATTGTTATGCAACCATTTTTGCTTAAACAAACTGCCTGATCATCATAAAATGCTTGCCTGAGAACATTCACTGCAGTGTACTGTGCTGCAGACATCCTTAGGAAACAAAAAAAGAACAATGAGTGAAAGCAACAACCATTTATTTCCCTGACTTTATCACAGCTGAAGGACACCCATGTTATCATCGCTGTATAATGTGTAGCCTCTCAGTCCATTTTTCCCTTTCAGCAACAAGTAGTCATATCATAATCCTGCACTTATTAAAACATAAACTATCACTTATGCGGAAATGAATCAGTTTTTTCAGAGGAAGCACAAGACAGGGCTGTGAATAAGTGCCTCTATTTGAGACACATCCATTATAATTAGTGAAAGATCAAATTATGGCCAAACCATCAGAGAAAATCTCTCAGATTCATCCAGTAAAGGGCAACCAGCGCAGTAAACAGCAGAGTCTTCTGTTATGAATGCATCTTAACACATCGGAGAGGTGAGAAAACAGCTTCTGGAAATTTATTTTTCCCAGGTCACTGAAGAGTTGCAATTACTCACTCTCATTACACATGTCAGACTCACAGTGTGGCTGTATTTTAATTGTTATTGCAAAGCCTGGCACTTAGTTTTTCATCATGACTCTCTGTAGATAACACAATGGATCCTGCCCCTAAATCACATTTTCTTCAGACTGGAGTGAGGACAATAATTGTGTATTTTGTATTCAGGCTCAGTGTGGACATTGCATATTGTCCCCTTAGATAGTGCCTAGCTTGCCGACTCCTTTCCCTCTTTCTCTTCTGTTGGAGAATCCCTGCCACAGACATCAGTTTAGGCTGTCTGTAACAACTCTATATACTAAACAAATTCAGTTACCAAACTGTGTGATGCTCGAGCTTCATAATCAAGGTTTCCCAGGCAATACAATAATAACTTTTTGTCCAAAGGTTTGAACTGAGCAACTTCTTTTCTGTAAGACAATTGATGCTGGTTTCAAGAGGGCCTGAGGGAAACACCCTCCATAAGACCCCAACCTTGGTGGCTTTACCTCCTCACTGCAGCAGATCCAGAGGGCTCTCATCAGTGGGCCCCTTGCTGGGGTGCGGGCCCTTGGCAGATGCCTGATCTGACTGGCCCTTGATGAGGGCCCTGTACATAACTCAGCCTTTAGGTCTCTTCAACATAGTGTTCTTTGGAACTATTTTGCATTTTGTGTCTCTTATAGGAATGCAACGTAAGACTCGGTGTAGGCTGGAGCAGCATGCCTTTCTGACTGGAGTGTCTCAAGAACTGGCACAGCACAGAGGCTTTTGGAACAATGATATGCAGGGAAACACTGTGCCTGTTGCACTTTGGGTCCCACGTTGGTTTACAGGAAATCTAAAATTGGGGATCGTGGTGGGATGTGCTTGTTGTTGCCAATCTGATCACGATTCTGGTGGACTGGCAGATAGTCCCATGTTTGTTTCCCCTACCTTCTGCATTTATCCAGTTCAGTCCCTGCCCCTCAATGCAAGGGTGGAAGGATATTGAAAGAGTTAATACTCCAAAGATTAACAGGCAAGGCAAGAGAGTCTCCTCAGCTTGGTCACTGATTCATTGTCCATGTAAAGGGGATTTTCTAGGCCTTTTAATCTCTGTAGTATTAACCTTTTAAATGTTCTCCAGTAGGACCATCAACAGCCAGCCACACAACCCCATAGGCTCCATCTTGGTAGAGGCAGCCATTTATCCAGGTGGCTCCAGGGAGAGGAGATGGCAGCACCCTCTGCGCGCTCACTCTGTCATGGCCTGATTGTGGCTGCTGAGGATAGAGAAGAAGGTGGGAGAGGAGATGTTTCTCCCAGGCGGAAGGAAAGGCAGGCAGCAGTGGTAGTGGCTATGAGCCAGGCTAGATCTGCTGCGAGGCAAGCTGCAGTGGCAGGGAGGTCCAGAGCCATGGTGGGAGCACCCCTAACCTTGGAATGGCAGCAGGCTTGGGAAGGGAAGCGTGCTCAGCAGCAATGGGGGACAGCAGCTGCAGAGCAACTCTGGTGTCAGGGGAAGCTGCTGCATTCGCAGCAAACTCGTTCACTCTGCAAACAGAGTGAGCCTGCGAAATCTGGTGCCAAGTCTGACTTAAGCAGAATTCTCTCCCTTCTCTAACTTGGGGGTGGGAATAAAATATTTGCTACAGCAATATTTTAGTGTGTTTCAGTTATGACAACTACTGTGGCTTCTTAGAGGGGAGTCAGAGAAACAGTATCTAGAACAGATTTGGTTTTATTGGATGTGACTTTCAGTTCTCTCAAAAGCCTCAAAGTGTTGTGGGAATCTGATCTGGGAAGTTTAAACCAAATTAGAGACTAGAATAAAATTCTGGAAGTATGACCCTTTCAAGCAGTTTCTATATATGTGAGAGGGAATTCTGTAAAATTAACCCACAGATGGTACTGTTCCCCGGTCCAGTTCTCACCCACATTTTCTACCATTTCACCAGCTGGCCAGAGGGGGTGGGGGTGGGGGTGAGGGGCAGTTATTTTCTTCTCTGGGGGGAATGTGACTTTGTAAACAATTTTTGGAAATTAGTGCATGCAGAAATGCTTCTTATCCTTAAAGAGAATGTGTCACTTTGCCCAAGTGACTGCAGTTCAAACGTAGCTGGTGCATGCTAGACCTGGTATTGCTGCTGGGATGTCATGGGGGCATGGCCAAAGTCTGGGTGTCTCCCCATTGTCCGTCCTTGCAAGCGTAGTGTGGACACTCAAGCAGGGCAGTTTTACAAGTAGCAACTAACTAAGCTGAAAAGTGCCTTTCTTTGGTTCTGAAGGGGTCCCTGCTGTCACAGTAGCTTTTCAGATGGGAGAAAAGTTGCATGGCCTCCACCTGTTCTGGTTCTTTCCTGTCCTCCTCCTTTGCAAAGAAACAGTGGACACTGCAGTTTTAGTAATACTTGGCCTGTAATAGAGGTGTAGTCCCATGCTCACTCTCATGAGTGTGCACACAGTTAAGTCATATCTCCTCAGTAGTGAACAGAAACATAGATCTTTGCTCATTCAGTAAAGTTCTCCCAATCCTTTTTAAACACACACACAGGAACTCCCATGCTGGAAACTCACATTTGTAGTCACTATAATTCTCTGCTCACTCTCGGGAGCAAACCCCACAAAACACAGGAGGGTTTACTTACTTCTGAATAAGATGACTAGCATGTGTTTATTATTTATTTATTTATTTAATATCCTGCCCTTTCCCCCAGAAGCAGTGCAGGGCAGCAAACAAAAACACTAAAAGCAATTTAAAACATACTAAAAACAAAAGACTTTAAAATGT
Source organism: Rhineura floridana (assembly GCF_030035675.1). Taxonomy (NCBI): domain Eukaryota; kingdom Metazoa; phylum Chordata; class Lepidosauria; order Squamata; family Rhineuridae; genus Rhineura; species Rhineura floridana. The sequence goes on from NC_084495.1 coordinate 1,690,943, forward strand.
ATTTAAACAAAACATCTTTAAAAACAGCATGTGAATTCCTGTGTGTGTGTTTAAAAATGTGAGTTGCTTTAAAAACATCTTTTTAAAAAAACTTTTAAAAAATCTAAAAAAGTAATTCCAACACAGACTCAGATTGGGATAAGGTCTCTGCTTAAAAGGCTTGTTGAAAGAGGAAGGTCTTCAGTAGGTGCTGAAAAGATAACAGATTCTAATATTTGTTGTTGTTATGTGCCTTCAAGTCGATTACAACTTATGGTGACCCTATGAATCAGTGACCTCCAAGAGCATCTGTCATGAACCACCCTATTTAGATCTTGTAAGTTCAGGTCTGTGGCTTCCTTTATGGAATCAATCCATCTCTTGTTTGGCCTTCCTCTTTTTCTGTTCCCTTCTGTTTTTCCCAGCATTATTGTCTTTTCTAGTGAATCCTGTCTTCTCATTATGTGTGAAAACTATGATAACCTCAGTTTCATCAGTTTTGTTTCTAGTGATGGTTCTGGTTTAATTTGTTCTAACACCCAGTTATTTGTATGCGCAAAGCTCTCCTCCAACACCACGTTTCAAATGCGTTGATCTTTCTCTTATCCGCTTTTTTCACTGTTCAACTTTCACATCCATACATAAAGATTGGGAATACCATGGTCTGAATGATTCTGACTTTAGTGTTCAGGGATACATCTTTGCATTTGAGGACCTTTTCTAGTTCTCTCATAGCTGCCCTCCCCAGTCCTAGCCTTCTTCTGATTTCTTGACTATTGCCTCCATTTTGGTTAATGACTGTGTATTGATAATCTTGACAAGTTCATTATCCTCATTGTCGACTTTAAAGTTACATAAATCTTACATAGGAAACAGACCTATGCAGTGTAGTGGCACCTACCCTGTGGAATTCCTTCTCCTTAAATATTAGACAGGCGCCATCTCCGTTATCTTTTCAGCACCTATTGAAGACCTTCCTCTTTCAACAAGCCTTTAAGTTGAGACCTTATCCCAGTTGGTGTCTGTGTTCAAATGGCTTTTTAATATGTTTTTAAACCTTTCTTTTTAAACAATATGTTTTTTACCTTTTTTTAAAAAATATGTCTTCAAAGCTTTTAAAAAAATGTTTTTAAAGATGTTTTTGTTTTAATGTATTTTAAAGTCTGTTTTTATGATGTTTTAAAGTGTTTTTGGTGCTTTTGTTTGCCACCCGGGGCTCCTGCTGGGAGGAAGGGCGGGATATAAATCAAAGAATGAATGAGTGAGTGGAGTGGTAGGTAAATTTATTGTTTGTAGCCAGTGGCCATCACAATATAGTACAACCAATCAAATAGGAAAAGGCAAATAAAATCATATAAACTATAAAAGACTCCTATTACAAGAGATCACACACAATACCTAAAATGCATTAAAAGAAAAACAAGCCAAGGGGCTTATAGTTAAAATAGACTAGTCAGGGGTGGGCTCCGGACACATACCCACAGTTGCTAAATGACCAGCTCTCAATTTCCCTGCCGCCAAGGCAAATTTTGCCACTTGAAGTGAGTGAGTGAGTGAGTGAGTGAGTGAATCTATCTATCTATCTATCTATCTATCTATCTATCTATCTATCTATCTATCTATCTATCTATCTATCTATCTATCTATCTATCTATCTGTCTATCTATCTATCTATCTGTCTGTCTGTCTGTCTGTCTGTCTGTCTGTCTGTCTGTCTGTCTGTCTGTCTGTCTGTCTGTCTGTCTGTCTTCTGTTGTCATTACTTTAGTCTCCTTGATGTTCAGCTGTAGTCCTGCTTTTGTGCTTTCCTCTTTCATCAGCATTCGTTTCAAAGCATTACCAGTTTCTGCTAGTAGTATGGTATCGTCTGCATATCTTAAATTATTAATATTTCTTCCTCCAATTTTCACACCTCCATCTTGGTCCAATCCTGCTTTCTGCATGATATGTTTTGCATGTAGATTAAACACATAGGGTGATAAAATACACCCCTGTCTCACACCCTTTCCGATGGGGAACCAATCGGTTTCTCCATATTCTGTCCTTACAGTAGCCTCTTATCCAGAGTATAGGTTGTGCATCAGGACAATCAGATGTGGTGGCACCCCCATTTCTTTTAAAGCATTCCATAGTTTTTCATGATCTACACAGTCAAAGGCTTTTCTATAATCTATAAAGCACAGGGTGATTTCCTTCTGAAATTCCTTGGTCCGTTCCATTATCCAACATATGTTTGCAATATGATCTCTGGTGCCTCTTCCCTTTCTAAATCCAGCTTGGACGTCTGGCATTTTTCACGCCATATACGGTAAGAGCCTTTGTTGTAGATCTTAGGCATTACTTTACTTGCATGGGATATTAAGGCAATAGTTTGATAATTACTGCATTCCCTGGGATCCCCTTTTTTGGAACTGGGATGTATATTGAACACTTACAGTCTGTGAGCCATTATTTTCTTTTCTATATTTGTTGACATTTTTTGTCAAAATTTGGACAGATTCAGTCTCAGTAGCTTGTAGCAACTCTATTGGTATGCCATCTGTTCCTGGTAATTTGTTTCTTCCAAGTATTTTTAAGAGCAGCTTTCACCTCACATTCTAAAATTTCTGGTTCTTCATCATACGGTTCCTCCGTGAATGAATCTGTCATCCTGGCATCTCTTTTATAGAGTATTTCAGTGTATTGCTTCCATCTTCCTTTTATTTCATCTCAGTCAGTCAGTGTGTTCCCCTGTTGATTATTCAACATCCCTACTCTTGGTTTAAATTTCCCTTTCATTTCTCTAATCTTTTGGAATAGGGCTCTTGTTCTACCTTTTTTGTTGCCCTCTTCCATTTCTATACAATAACTATTTTAATAGTTCTCTTTGTCCCTACGTACTAGTCGCTGTATTGTTGCATTTAGGGTTCTAACCATGTTTCTATCTTCTTTTGCTTTTCTTCTGTCTTTAACCATTTTAAGACTTTCTTCAGTCATCCATTGAGGTCTTTTTCTCTTTTTAACTAGCGGTGTTGTCTTTTTTTATTCTTCCCTGATAATGTCTCTCACTTCAATCCATAGTTCTTCTGGTTCTCTGTCAACTAAGTTTAAAGCCTCAAATCTGTTCCTTATTTGATCTTTATATTCTTCTGGGATGTTATTTAAATTGTATTTTGGCATTATGATTGCTTTCTTCTTCTTCTTTAGCTTTACTCTGATTTTTGATATTACTAGTTCATGATCTGTACCACAGTCTGCTCCTGGTCTTGTTTTCGCAGAAAGTATGGAACTTCTCTATCTCTCCATAGGTCTGGTTTTAATGTATGGAAAGAGCAGAACATGCCCACTATCTAGACATGGTTTGTTCATCTGGCATATCTAGCAATGAGAAATAAGATTTTTAATGAAGAAAAGGGGAAAATTAGAAGAATATTTTGGAATCTAGAGTCAATTGGTAGAGTAGTTTGTCAAGACTAGAGGTGGTATACCTCTCTCTCCTTAATCAAAGAATTATTCAATTAATTTCAGTTATTTACTGATTTCAGTTTGTGTGTATGCCTTATTATTTTAAATTTATATTTGCCTTTTTTCACTTATTTTGAAATTATTTATTTATTTATTTACTTAATTTATATTCCACCCTTCCTCCTGAAGGAGTCCAGGGTGGCAAACATATCAACACAATTTAACAACAAAAAGGAAAACATTCTAAAAACACTTTAAAAAACTCCAAAAGCACAATTACAGTGAAAAAAAACATTCTTCCATCCAGTGGCTGCAGGAGCAGTCTCCTTAAACCATCAACAGCCTGGGTAAACAGGAATGTTTTCAAATTCCTCCTGGAAGTCAATAGTGATGGAGAGAGAGACACCTTACCGGGGAGGGCATGCTACCACTGAAAAGACCCTGTCATGGGTCAACACCAACCTCACCTGCCTATTGCAGGGTCTGAGATGGTTGATACTGGAGCCACTCTTCTAGATACTTGGGTCCCAAGACATTTAGGCTTTTATATGCTAGTACTAACAGCTGGAATTGGGCCCAGTAGCTCATTGACAGCTGGTGCAGTGCTGACTTAATTTTTGCATGCTGAAAAGAAAACATGGCATTGTTTATTACATTCTATGGACTGCGGTATTCATTTTGTTCCCTGTCCAGGTTCCAGTCTTGGCAGGTATCCCTACTGCAACTAGCTATACTTCTGAAAGATCTCTGAGAGAAGGTTCTTACTTTGCACCCTCAATACTGATTCTCAGGTAGAGGTAGGAGAGAAATTTGGTTCAGTGCACATTTAAAGCTGGATCAATTAAATATGTCGAAACAATATCAGAACTGAAACTAAAATAAAAGACTGTGTTATATTAGAATAAATTGCATTGCAACAATGTGTACAGTTAAAACTGCATACAAAATTTTTTATTAGAAATTTGCACTGAAATGCTGAAGAATTTTCAAGAAGATTTTTTTAAAAAACAATAAATTGCTGGAGAAATGTGGAAAACAGAATTTAAAGTTGGAAAAACTAGAAACTGAAAGAATTGAAACTGAAAGATCCTTCCATCCCTTCTCTCAGGACATCTAACAATTTCCCGTCCTATAAGAAACTGTTGGCAGGGGCACATTTGCACCAATTACTGCAGCTGCAGGGTTAACAAAAGTCCAGCATCCCTTTCTCACAATAGCCAACAAGATGCCGGCGGGAAACCCACAAATGGAACCTGAGTGGTACAGCGCTGTCTCCTCTTGTGGTTTCCAGCAACTGGTATTCAGAAGCATGCTGCCTCCAGCATACCAGGATATGCTGATGCAGTTTAAGATTATAATTTAAAGCCAATGTATCGGACCTTAAGCCACTTCAATGCCCTAACATTCAAAATGATGAAACATGCTCATGTTAAGTGGTTTCCTTATGCATGTTGTGGGCTGCATTGCAAATCTGTAAAGGATGGTTTCTGAAAGCATTCCTTTTCCAAATAATTGTTTGTACTCACTTGCCAAGGTAGCAAGGTTTTTTCTCACAATTAACAGTGTTATTTTGTGAGTCATTTTTTCCTTCATTTAGGAGAATTGCTTCCAGGAATCATTGGGGCCCAATTATCTGATGTTTCTTTCTATTCCTATTGACTCAGCATGAGCTATATTTCTTTATTTAAAATTGGCCTTTATGTCTCCAATTAGCCATTTTGATGCAGTGATCTATAGAAGTCATCATTCCCTTCTTGAAGCAGCTGTTGGATTCCTTGGCTCAGTTCTAATTTTGCTTCGGTTAGTTCCTTGAAAGTAGAAAGACTCCAATCCATCATCCCATTTGCTAGACACAGTCTGTCCATCTGGAATTTATGAGGAACTGTGTCATGAACTCAGCTCTCATAACACAGTAGGAGGACAGTATGAACTACTGTTAACTTCATGCCCTTTGGACCAGGGTGTAGATTTCATTCAGCCTACAGATTTATGGACTGGAAGACATTGATTCTTTGGCTGTGGAACTTTCTTGGGAGTATGCAGTTTGCTGGAGGCGGTGCCAGCTATAGATTATGCAAGAAAATACTACAACAGAGAAAGTGCTGGGTTGCTCTAAACTTGCTGGTGGAACTGGAAGTGACTGAGCTTTCCATCGGCTGAGAAGGCTGATGGAAGCTTCCTTCAAACCTTAGTAGATTATTTATTTGTTTAAAATATTTATATACTGCCGTCTATGAATGCGGGAGAAGCTATCAAGATTTCCCATCAGTGAATATATGGATTAAGAGGATGTTGTCAGTTGATCTTCACGATCACAACAGAACACAATGATGCAGCTTCTAAAGTAGGTAAATTCAAAGTTTTTTCGAACTTAATATGTTATTAGTGGAAACTCCAGGGATTGAACTTCACCACCTGGGGATGGATCGAGCCTAGCCTAGTGAGCTAGTTGGGACTCTGTGTACTCTGGCCTCAGAGCCCTCTTCATGGACAGAAGGGAACAAGGTATGGAACACCAGCCCTTGTAACTGACAGGCCACGTGAAGCTTCCGGATTAGCCAGCCCAAGTAAAAATACTCAAGAGTCCAGCCTTCTGTCTTTGATTAGGTAACAAAGCAGGACTTTTGGTCTGCTGTATGCCTGGAATCCTATACTTTAGCAACTGATTACTGTAGGTTATTTAGTTGTTTAGAATATTGATATAGCACCTTTCAACATAATATTGCAAAGCAACTTACTGAGTAAAATGGAGCAACAACTAAAACAGTTGAACACATCTTCATCCTGCTTATTCCCACTACAGTTTCTTCTGCACTCTTCCTTGAGTCTTGTAGGCCTTGTCAGGAAGATGGGATCAGCAGCTCACGGCTTTCAGACCCCTTGGTGGCAGGGACTGGTGCAAGCCCTAGCAAACTCCTAGTTCCTCACACCTCCCTTTCCATGCTGGGACTTCCTTGTGCACCCGCCGCAGTGGCCCCTATCAATGGAGACTACCTAGCTTCTCCCCACAGCTTCTGCAAGACTCGAAAGGGTGCACACAGTCTTGTGAGAGCTCCAAGAGACAGGGCAGCAGTCTGCTTAAGGGGCAGCAGTCCAGGAGCCGGCCTTCTTCCAGTTTCAGCATTGCATCAGAGTCGGACATCCTGGAAGAAGACACAAAGAAGATCTGAAGATGACCAGCAGGCATAGTACATCCTGTTGTGAAGGCAGCAGCAAGGTAGCAGCACTGCTGGGAGTTGATGTCAACTAGTCAGGCCTCCCCCAACCCCCAGACCAGCTGTGGCCATGAGGGCTGGCAGCAGAGGATATTAGGGAACCTTCGCTCAACCATCAGGCTTATTGTGAACCCTGTGCAGCCCCAGCAATGTGAAGGGTCTTAGAATGGCGCATGTGGCAGGTGCCATTTTACGGCGGCACTGGGATCTTCCCACCCCCCTAAAAGAACAAGCCGGGGGGGTCCACCACTGCGGTGCCTATCTCAGAGGATTGGGGGGAACACAATGGAGCACTGATGGAATTGTAGGTTCCCCAGACCCACTTGCCCCTCCCTCACCTTATTTGCACTTCATGCGCTGCTAGACCATTACCCAGATCAGAAGGTGGTGGCTTGCCTGTGGGAAGGTTTTACTTTAGGTTCCCAATGTAGGGTTACTGCCAGGCTTTAGATGCTCCTAACCAGAAATCTGCCCTGGCCATGCCAGAAGTAGCAGCCAATAAGATGGCAGGGTCACCGACCCATTTCCACATCCCCCCGTCAGACTTGAGGGTCTCCCTCCATGGAATCATACCCAAGAAGGCACTTGGGTATTATAGACTCATCCACAACCCGTCTTACTCCAGGGGCTCTTTTGAAGCTTAGCTCCACCCAGGATGGTTCCTTTGACAGGACCATGAGTGTTTGAGTTGCAATCCATGCACTGAATGTGAACAAGCTTCCCTCACATCTGACTGTGAGGGAGTGACACATTCACTAGTACTCAAGCAGCCACCCTTACAAGATCTGAACAGGGTGGTTCATGACAGATGCTCGTGGAGGTCACTGATTCATAGGGTTGCCATAAGTCATAGTCAACTTGGAAGCACATAACAACAACAAGCAGCCACCACACATCATTTACAAAAACTCTACAAGAGAGCATGATATGCGTCAATTTTTTAACCATCACAGGGTCACATGTTGAGCTTCATGGCTGCATGTGCATTTGTACTAATGTATCAAAGGACATAGTCTTTACTAAACATTGGCTATGGTTCCAAAGCAAGCATTTCTTAATGCGTCAAGAATTATACTGTATACTGTGGCTGGATGTAGTACACCAGCACAGATGAGCATTTTGTTAGCTTTTGTGCTTCAGCTTAGCTCATTCTGATTATGTGATGGCTTGAGCCCCTCTCCCCTGCTCACATCATTCAGTGACCTAGCTTTTGAACAGACAGGCTCTAATGGACAGACTGGGCTCTTAGAGGAGGGTGAGAGTAGTTTGTCAGAGCTGGAAATAACAATTTCTCCAAGGTCATGCAGAAAAGAGAAAAGGAGGCTTCAGCTAGAGGAGTCAGCATCTCTCCCCAGAAGGAGCTCCCACTTTGCTGCAAAGGCTAGAAAGTGCTAGTATAGTGCCTGTCCACCTCTCTTTTATTTATAATAATAATAATAAAATCTTATTTATGAGTCGCCTATCTGGCCGAATGAACGGCCACTCTAGGCGACGTACATAACACAGTAAAATACAATATAAAAACCAATGAAGACCACAATCAATAATTAATCTAAACACCACCCTTCCAGTTAATAACAACATTAAAAGCTAATCTATCCCAGATAGATGGCCTGAACAGATGGCCTGAACAGCCAGGTCTTCAAGGCCCTGCGGAAGCCTATCAGGGAGGGGGCATGGCGAAGATCGAAAGGAAGGGAATTCCAGAGGGTGGGGGCCACAATTGAAAATGCCCTCTCTCTGGTCCGCACCACCCTAACTATTTTAACTGGTGGAACCGAGAGAAGGTCTTGTGTGGCTGATCTCGTTGGGCGGCATAATTGGTGATGCTGGAGGCACTCCTTCAGATAAACTGGGCCGAAACTGTATAGGGCTTTGAAGGTCAACACCAACACCTTGAATTGGGCCCGGTAAACAACTGGCAACCAGTGTAGATCTACTAACACCGGAGTAATATGATCACGGCAATGGCTGTTCTTAATCAAACGTGCCACCGCATTCTGTATCAGCTGTAATTTCCGGACCGTTTTCAAGGGTAACCCCACATAGAGCGCATTACAGTAGTCTAAGTGGGAGGAGACCAGGGCATGTATTACCCGTGGGATCAGATGGATAGGAAGGTAGGGTTGCAGCCTCCGTATTAGATGTAATTGATACCAAGCTGCCCGGCTCAGTGCCGAAATCTGAGCCTCCATGGAGAGCTGGGAGTCAAGAATGACCCCAAGGCTGCGGACCTGGTCTTTCAGGGGTAGTCTTACCCCATTGAACACCAGGTCTATATCTCCTAACCTTCTCTTGTCTCCCACGAGTAACACCTCAGTCTTATCGGGGTTTAGTTTCAGCCTATTCCTTCCCATCCATCCACTTACGGCTTCCAGGCACTTGGACACGTTATTCACAGCCAACTCTGGTGAGGATTTAAACAAGAGATAGAGCTGAGTGTCATCCGCATATTGGTGACACTTCAGCCCAAATCTCCTGATGATGGCCCCCAGCGGCTTTACATAGATGTTGAATAGCATGGGGGAGAGGATAGAACCCTGTGGGACTCCACAATTAAGAGGCCAAGGGTCTGAAACCTCATCCCCCAATGCCACCCGTTGGTGCCTGTCTGAGAGATAGGAACGGAGCCATTGTAAAACAGTGCCCCCTATTCCTAATCCCTCCAGGCGATCTAAAAGGATACTGTGGTCAACGGTATCAAAAGCCGCTGAGAAATCCAGGAGGACGAGGGATGAATGTTCTCCCCTATCCAACGCCCTCCTCATATCATCCACCAGAGCGACCAAGGCTGTTTCAGTTCCATGTCCAGTCCTGAAGCCCGATTGGAATGGATTGAGATAATCTGCTTCATCCAAGTGTGTCTGTAACTGTTTGGCCACCACTCACTCAATCACCTTGCCCAGAAATGGTAAGTTAGAGACTGGGGGGAAGTTATTCAACTCTTGGGGATCCAAGGAGGACTTTTTCAAGATAGGCTTTATTACTGCCACCTTGAGGGCTGATGGCATTGCACCCTCTTCCAAGGATGCATTTACCACTGCCTTGATCCCTTCGCTCAGCTTCTCTTTGCAGCTCATAACGAGCCACGAAGGGCAAGGGTCAAACAGACAGGTGGTTGGCTTCACAGAAGAGAGCACCTTGTCCACTTCCTCAGAGGGAAGAGGCTGAAACCGATCCCACCGTTTAACCGGAATGCAACTGGCCGACTCTGGCTCACTTCCTGTATCCACGGCGTACGGAGTCATGCTCTTCAGGCGCTCGATTTTATCGGCAAAGTGTTTAGCAAATATGTCTCAGGAGGCTTTAGAATGCTCCATGGGTTCCTGAGCAGCTGGACTGACCAGGCTTCGGACCACTTGGAACAACCTCCTGGGGCAGCACTCTGCGGACGCAATAGAGGCAGCAAAGAAGTCCGCCTTTGTTGCCACCTGGTAGGCAGCTATTGCTGCTCTAACCAGTGTCCAATCGTCTTCAGAGCGAGATTTCCGCCACCGGCGCTCTGGTCGTCTCACCTCCTGTCTCAGACCCCGCAGCCGTGGTGTATACCAGGGTGTTATCTGAGTTCTATTCAGGGGGAGAGGACGTTTCGGAGCCACCTGGTCTACTGCCCTAGTGATCTCCCTGTTCCACTCCATCACCAGGGTTTCGACTGGGCGTCCTTCAGCCGGCTCCAAATCTCCCAGCGCATTCAGGAATCCTTTAGGATCCATCAGGCATCTGGGACGGACCATCCTAATAGGTCCTTGTCCCCTGCGGAGGGTGTGTGGCATTGAGAGGTCCATAGTCTCCAGGTAATGATCTGACCATGACACGGGGTTGGAAACAACAGTCCCCATTTCCAGATCATTTCCCTCCCCTCCTGAGACAAACACAAGGTCAAGAGCATGACCGGCTACATGGGTGGGCCCTGTATTAATAAGGTGCAGTTCCCAGGAATTCATGGTTTCCATGAAATCTCGAGGGGCTCCAGTGAGGACAGTCTCGGCGTGCACATTGAAGTTCCTCAAAACCAATAGGCATCAGCACGCACGCGACTACCTCGAGCACCTCGGTCAGGGAGTCTGCTGTGCAGCGGGGTAGGCGGTACACAAGTAGAATCCCTAAACTGCCCTTTGGGCCCAACCTCCAGTACATGCAGTCAAGAAGCTTGGTCTCATGGAGAGAGGGTCTGGCAAAAACCAAGGACCCCCGATAGATGACTGCCACTCCCCCTCCCCGCCTACCAACCCTCAGCTGCTGCGCGTATCGGAAACCAGCTGGACACATGGCCTCAAGTGTAGGAGCTGAGGCCTCATCCAGCCAGGTCTCTGTAATACACATCAGGTCTGCGTTCTCATCCAGAATCATATCATGGATGAGCGTTGTTTTTTGAGCCACAGACCTGGCGTTACATAACATAATAGAGTGTCTGGGTGTTATAAGGTCATTATGACAACTCTTCATGGTTGCTTCAATGCTTAGTTTGCACGTATTCTGCAGCCTGATATACCCTTTATGTTTTAGTGCTGTGTTCTTTCACTGACTGCTGGAATAGCCAGTCTTTGAGTCGTGAGTCTGCTCCTCTGGTTGGAGCCAGGACAGTATGGATTACAATGGTCAAGCTATCCTGGTCCAGAAATGGCCACAACTATCTTCCCAGCTGAAGCTGGTAAAAGGGGCTCCTGGCCACTGAGATCACCTGGGCCTCTAGTGAGTACCCCAGGCCCAGTACCTGCTCTTTCAGAGGGAGTACAACCCCATCCAAAATAGACAATTGATCAATTATCCAGATGAGGGAACCACCTACCACCCATCCATCTTGCTAGGATTCAGAGTCAGTTTATTGCCTTTCATCCAGCCCATCACTGCATCCGGTCAATAGTCCAGGGCTTGCCTGGCCTCTCCCAATTCAGATGTTATCAGTGTCCTGTTGACACCTCATCCCAAATCTCCTAATAACCACTCTAAAAGGCTTCATATAGATGCTAAGCAGCATTGGAAACAAGATGGTAGTCTGCAGCTCCCCACAGCACAACTGCCAGAGGGCCAGAAGATAATCACCCAATATCATTCTTTAAAACCAACCCTGGATATAGGAGCAATATGAGTGTAAAACAGTGCCTCCAATACCCATTTCACCACTTTTTGGATGAACCCCCCCCCTGGAAACTGTTATGTTCTTTAAATGGGTGCCCTTGAAGCCTGTTTGGAAACTGCAACTAGTTCAGAATTAATTCATTTGATTCTTTGGCAGGAATAGTTACACTCGTACTATTTATTGCATTTTTATCTCACCCTTCCTCCAAGGTACTTATGTCCAGGTTCAAATCCCCACCCAGCCATGAAGCCCACTGGGTGACCTTGGGCCAGACAGTCTCTCAGCCTGACCTGTCTCACAGGGTTGGTGTAAGGATAAAATGGAAAGGGGGGGATCATGTGCACCATCTTGAGCAACTTGGAGGAAAGGTGGGATATCAATGCAATAATTAAATCCATTCCTGCTGCAGTATGTGGACCTGGCCTCAGCCAACCTGCTGCGCTTTTTAAAACAATGATAATAATAATCCAGAAGCTGCGCTGTGGTGGTGGGGGGGGTGCTAGGCTGGGAAGACAAAAGGGTGCATAGACTGAGGAGGGTGTTAGTGCTTTTACACCTTGGGATGATCATCAGAACGAATAACCTGCCCAGCTTGCACTTGGGGAATGAGAGTGGAGCAGAAGACAGATCAGCACACGCACACACACAATCACACCTGCCCCTCCTGCAACCATCTGCAGGCGTGCATGCATTTGGGCACGTGAGAGGGGGAAAGCCCTCAACTGCTGCAACATCTTGGAGAGACAGAGTGGGTGGGCAGAGTGTAGGTGGAGGAAAGGAGGGACGCTGAGACACACAGCCTCAGGAATGGAAGGTGAGCAAGTCCTCACTGCTCCTTGGCTCTGTCTGGGCTGAGATCTGGGTGGCCTCGCAAATAAGAATATTTTTTAAAAGGAGGTGCCAGCGAAGCAGGAGTCCAGAAAGGCAGGCTGTCTGTCTGCCAGGAAGGAAGGGGGAAAACAGACTTTCCTTGCAGCCTTGCTTCTTTTTGCTTCACAAAAAACTCTCTCCTCTCATTCTAAGGCATCATTAGCAGCAGCAGTGAGAGGAGACAGGAGTTGGGATAGCAATCCCCTCTTCTTCCTGGTAGCACCTCCCTCAGCCTCCTTTGGCATCTACCATATGTGGTATAGGCAGATGCCTGCCTTTGGCATACCTGAAAGATGCCCTGGCACTTCAGCAAAGTCCTCCCCTCTGGTTTGGAGCAAGGCGGAAGTATCATCTCCAGCGGCAGTGGGGAGCATCCAGCATCCAGGGAGGGAAGACTTTTTAAAAAATCATTTCTTTATTGTTCGTGGGGCCCTCTGGATTACTTTGTGGGCCCCAGGTTGGGAACCACTGCACTAAGGCATGCAAGATGGTTTATGATTCAAAATCTTAAAACAATGCATAAATAAACAAATGTATAAAATGAGACAAAACAATAGTAACAACAGAACAGTAGAGTTCTCTGAGGCCATTGCAGCTCTCCCTAGGAACTGGTGGCATGTGCTTTTTGGTCTCAGTTTTATCAACATGATAATGAGGTAACAGGAGAAAAGAACATCTTTTAAAAGGTTAATAGCAGCAGGCTAATGAATTAGGAAGAAACTGTCAGAGCAGCTGTCCATACAGTTATAATATGATAATAACCACTTTTACTTCCAGGCACTGTAGATGTTTTTTCAGAGAAATTCCAATTTCACAATGACAGTGTTTGTGTAAGGCAGCCTTCGCCAACCTGCTATGCTGACCCCCAGAGTGTTTTGGACTACAGCTTCCATCAGCACCAGCATCATACTGCCAGGCTGCCTGGGTCTGACAGCATCATAGACCAAAATGGGGATGAAGGTGGTTGAAGGACTTCACTGTCCTGGTCTCTTCTTCTTCTTCTTCTTCTTCTTCTTCTTCTTCTACTCCTCCTCCTCCTCCTCCCCCCCTCCCCCTCCCCCTTCTCCCCCTCCTTTCCTATCTTTCTAAAATCTAAGGCGGAAAATGTGGCTTTTCATTTCAAGCTCTCCTTCACTGGCAGCTCGGTGGCAAGATCCGAACGAATCGGTTTAATGTCAGAGAGATGTTTTTATTGCACTGAGTAACATCCCATAAAATGAAGAGCATTGTGTCTCAAGTACTTTTATTGATTCTCAATTGCTGTGCAGCCATCTCTGTTTGCCACGTTTTAATACAAAGGTTGGCTCTGCACAGTTTTCCAAGAGACTGAGGCTCAGTTGATAAAGTTGCTTTTCCTTCCTGCCATTAAGTTCCCTCTTTGCTTTGTGGGAGTGGAGAACGTCTCACAACGGCTTCTGTGACTGTGCAGCTTGTTAATTAATATGGACCTGAGAGACTTTTAGTACCCAGAGGTTTCATCACTTGATTGGAAAGAGTTTCTTCAGAAGTTCTGGCTGGCACTAAGACAGTGCTCAGAACTACATTAATGTGAAGTGGGAAGAAACGTGGACCATGGAAAGAAAAAGGAGACAAAAGAATGATCTTCCCCTCTTAGGAGTTCCTGTTTGCCTTCTTCTAATGGAGTTTTTGTGCCCTCTAAGCAGGGATTCACTCCAATTTGTGTAGGGACAGATAAATCTCTCCATTTCAGTTTCTCTCCATTTCCAATTTTAAATTCAGTTCATTTGCATTCCCACATCAGTTTGTGATTTTTGCTTTTAAAAAAAGTTCAGATGAAAATTCATGTGTATTTATTTTTGCAAGCAATGTCCCCCTTATTTTTCTATGTTATTTTCATTAATATTTACATTGTCCTGCACAGTTTCCCCTAATATGGCCACTTTTATACACATTTTTGGTTGAAAAACTGCATTGCAAAATCCAGGTTTGAATTTTGGTTTGCATGTTGGTTTGGAAAGTGCCAATCAGGTAGGCCTTCTATTTGTTTATTTATTAAAATTTATATCTTGCCCTTCTTCCCAGAGAAGCCCTGAGTAGCAAATTAAAATATGAACTAAACAATCTTCTCCCTCTTTCCTATGCTGCAGGCAGTTTATTTATTTATGCCTTGCTCTTTGATGAACTTCCTCCACAAGGCAGCTTACAATGACCAACACAAATCAACAGCACCGGTACATATAGATAAGACAGTTTTGAAAGCAACAAACAGAACTTCACTCAAGCTTGCTCTGGATCCCTATAAGGATTCCGTTAATATATATATGAACGTAATCGTGATTAACCAAACAGACGTTTTTATTATATTAACAAAACGTTTCAGCTTCCGCCTTCATCAACTGCCAACATACAAATGCTGTTACCAAAGTGGCAGTTATAGAGCTTTGAGGATGGAATGCTCAGAGGGGCTTCCTTTGCAGAAGCTAAGTAGTGGTGGTACTGTCCTCCGGTTCAGGCCATGTGGTGCCAATGTGTCCAGAGAGTAAATCCAAAAGTTCTCCCTTTTGGTCAATGCTGCTGGATCTGCTGGCATCTCTATCGCTGTAATGGAAAAGTCCAACAGCCTGTGACCCTCGATGTTAAAATGCTTTGCAACTGGTTGCTCCACTTTTTTGGTCAAAATTGCTGACTTGTGGTTCCTGAAGCGCGTGCGTAGGTCAGTTGTGGTCTTTCCTACGTATTGGATATGACATCCTGGTCTTTAGCACTTGATGATGTAAACTATATTGCAGGACCTGCAGGTGATGTTCTGTTTGATGTAATATGTCCTGCCTGCCATATATAGACATGGCAGCCACTACTACTATTAGTAAAGGTATTAGTAACTTTGATGGTGGTGGTGGGAGTAATGATTAATTATAATGGGTTGTACTCAACTAAATCCTACTCAGAGTAGACCCATTAAAGTTAATGAAACTAAGTTAGTTGTATATTAACTTCAGTGTGTCTTCTCTGAGTAGGACTAGCATTAAATACCACCCAATGGCACTATAGGGCAATTATGTGCTACCACATTGTTTACCAAAAGGAGGGTTAAACTTTTCCAAGATTTCCTTCTTTTTCATGCTAAGGCTGCAATCCTAAACACATTTGCTAGTGAGTAAACCCCATTGGATGGAGTGCAACTTTCTTTTGAGTAAATGTACACATGAGTACATTGCATGTTTCTGTTTTGCTCATTGCACATTTGTAGCTCATGTGTACAAACAGTAGCCAAAGAATGAGCAGAGATGCTTCCTCTTGCAGAGAGGCTTCTTTTACAGCTTCCTCCAGGCAGCTCCTCATTTCTCCCTCAACAGTGGATCTGCGAAGTGGAAGGAAGCCAGGGCAAACGCTACTTATCCCTGAGCAAATGGTAAATGGGGCAGAGAGGAGAGATGGAGGAAGGGAAGATGGTGTTTAGCACCTTGCCATGGATGTATTTATCTTTGACCTAAATATCAGTCAATAGGGACAGGGTTTATTTCCACACAAGTGGTTTTCGCTGCAATTAGTCAGCTTTTAAGTTACCATAAGAGTCTTTGTTGCTTTTATTGCAACAGACAAATACAGATATCTCTCTGGAAATTATGTGAAATTGACATAATCCATTCACTCCATTACTGTGGAGAAACCAGAAGACAATGTTGCCAAATCGTTGCCTTGTATTTCTGTGTTAGATAGCAATACATCTTTTTAAAGATAGGAATACATCTTTTTAAAGACCCGCTTTGTGACAGTTTCTTTTTCTTGAATACCACTGCAGTTAAGGGAGTTACTTCCAAATAAAACATAGCAAATCCAGCCAATTGTGTTTTATAATGTAAAAGCAGCACACTTCGGGAGTGAATGAAATAATGTGAACACGGAGGAAAGTGCTTAAATAAGCATGTCCCAGTGCGCAGACAGATTCTTCCCCCCTGTATCCTGGATCGGATGATCAGTATACCTTCCTCTGAGTGCTTAGCAACAGCGATTAAGTGATTAAGCATCCTTAGCAATAGTACAGCCTGCCAAAGAGTTAGACAGTTGCCTTCATGTTTTGCTTTCTAACTTGCTTTATAGATGTCTGAATGACTTACTTTAAGAAAATGAAAGAGTTTGGAGCACCTAGATTTGTAACACCCACACCCACACACCATTGTGTGCATGCCGGTATGCTGGGATCATTTTCAGCCTCTCTCTTCTGAGGATGTGGACAAGGTGCTCTCGACTGTAAGGCCTACCACCTGTCTAACTGACCCTTGCCCATCGTGGCTCATCATGAGATGCAGAGAGAAGTTGGGTGAGGGGATCAAGGCGGTGGTAAACGCATCCTTGAAAGAGGGTGTGATGCCATCAGCCCTCAAGGAGGCAATTGTAAAGCCCATCTTAAAGAAGCCCTCCTTGGATCCCCAAGTTTTTAATAACTTTCGCCCAATTTTGAATTTACCATTCTTGGGCAAGGTCATTGAGCGAGTGGTGGCCAATCAGTTGTCGACACACTTGGATGAAACGGATTATTTGGATCCATACCAATCGGGCTTCAGGACTGGTCACAGAACTGTAACAGCCTTGGTCGCTCTGGTAGATGATATGAGGAGGGCATTAGATAGGGGAGAATTTACCTTCCTTGTCCTCCTCGATCTCTCAGCGGCTTTTGATACTGTCGACCACAGTATCCTTTTATATCGCCTAGAGGGATTGGGAATAGGAGGCACTGTATTACGGTGGTTCCACTCCTTTCTCGCTGATAGGTACCAACAGGTGGCATTGGGGGAGGAGGTTTCAGACCCTTGGCCTCTCAATTGTGGTGTGCCACAGGGCTCTATCCTCTCTCCCATGCTATTTAACATCTATATGAAGCCGCTGGGGGCTATCATCAGGAGATTTGGGCTGCAGTGTCACCAATATGCAGATGACACTCAGCTCTATCTCTCATTTAAATCTTCACCAGAGTTGGCTGTGGACACTGTGTCCAAGTGCCTGGAGTCCATGAGTGGATGGATGGGAAGGAATAGGCTGAAACTGAACCCCGACAAGACCGAGGTACTGCTCGTGGGGGACAAGAGAAGGTTGGGAACCGTTGACCTGAAGTTCAATGGGGTGAGTTTACCCCTAAAGGACCAGGTCCGCAGCCTCAGGGTTGTACTTGATTCCAAGCTGTCCATGGAGGCTCAGATTTCGGCTGTGAGCTGGGCAGCTTGGTACCAACTACACCTTATAAGTAGGCTGCAACCCTACCTTCCTGTTCATCAGCTCCCACTGGTAGTACATGCCCTGGTCACCTCTCGATTAGATTACTGTAATGCACTCTACGTGCGGTTACCCTTGAAAACAGTCCGGAAACTACAACTTATTCAAAATGCGGCAGCTTGATTACTCACAAACAGTCGTCGCCGGGACCACATCACGCCAGTGTTGTTCGATCTACACTGGCTTCCAGTTGTTTTCCGGGCCCAATTCAAGGTGTTGGTTTTAACCTTTAAATCCCTATACGGTCTCGGCCCAGTTTATCTAAAGGAGCGCCTACAACGCCACCAATCATGCCGCCTGACAAGATTGGCCACACAAGGCCATCTCTCAGTCCCGCCAACCAAAGCAGCTAGGTTGGCGGGCACTAGAGAGAGGGCCTTTTCAGTGGCGGCCCCCACCCTCTGGAACTCCCTCCCACAAGATCTTCGGCATATCTCTTCCCTGAATATGTTCCGCAAGGCCTTAAAGACCTGGCTTTTTCAGCAGGCTTTCGGGATTTCTGGGGAGGCTTAATATTCTTCTGTTTTAAATGCCTCCTATTATGTATTGTTTGCTCTTATAATTTATATATTTCACTGTATTTTTATATTGTATTCTGCCATATTTATTGTATGTACGTCACACATAAATTAAATTTATTATTATTTATTATTATTATTACCTGGTCCCATCCTTCATCCTCAAATTGTGCCCTTGCAGCTTCTTACTTTTCATTAATGTAATGTAATTACATTCCATTACATTGCAAAGGGGAAGCCAGCTGCTAGTGTCTAGATCTGAACAGGGCGGTTCATGACAGATGCTATTGGAGGTTGTTGATTCATAGGGTCACCAGAAGTCGTAATCAACTTGAAGGCACACATCATCATCAACAACAACAACAACAGTGTCTAGCTTTGATTTTAACCAAGCTTGAGAATTATTTCAGGGCTTTTAAAGCACATGTCATGACCACAGAGTCCAGCTGAGATCAAGACACAGAGCCTGCGGAGCTAAACTGGATATCTGACTCTGGGCCTCAGCTTGATGAGCAGGGAGCTGGTGGGCAAGAGCCCCCTAGACCAGATCCTATAGGACCAGGGCCCAAACAGCCAGAGCTGTGAACATCAGAGGTATCTCTCTTGGGGTACAAGGAATGCAGTGCATCCCACTCTGCCTCACTGATCACATAGTGCAGGAGTAGGGAAGATGTACCCATCTACAGGCCAGAGGGCTGGCCATTTAAGTACTGCAGTACCATAACGTGGGTGGAGCCTAGAAGAGGTGGACTAGAGGCAGAGAGCAAAAGACTTAAGTCCACTTCTAGCCTTTATTGAAGCACCTTCCTCAGTCACAGCTCTCTTAGGTGCTACCATATCTGACCTGCCTCCTTGCCTTCATCCTGCTCCTTTGGATTTAATGAATCCGTGGAGATCTTTTCCTAGCATGGCATGTCTGTGTGTTTGAAAATGGGAACAAGCTTGTGCGACTGTGAAGTGTGGACAACAGTAGCATACCTGTTTCCTGCACACATCAGCAGCTGATTCTGTGACAAGCCGCAATAACAACTACCATGGTAGTAATAGCACTTCTAGTCATGCCAGCTGTAGCAATGTAGTAATGATATGTAGTAATCATAGCAGTGGTAATGATAAAAGTATTCATGTCATGACAGACTGGGCTGCTCAGTGAGAAGAGTAACAAATATAAAAGGCAAAATGAGATGTTCAGGGGATAGAGAGTTTTTTAAAAAAACATTAAGGGGATGAGAGATATTTAAATCAGCCTTTCCCAGCCTGGTGGCTTCCAGGTGTTTTGGACTACAACTCCCATCACCCCTGACCATTGGCCAAGCTGTAGTCCAAAATATCTGCAAGGCACCAGGTTGGAAAGGCTGGTTTAAAGTGAGATCTAGAAAGCAGCAAAGAGATGAAGACGGAAGCTAAGGACACTTTTGCTTTTCTGCTGCATCCACAGAGAGCCAAGCCTTTTCTGTTGGGTTATGCAAGAAAGAGTCAGAGGCTGATTGTGCTGGGAAGATGCTGACAGAAAGGCCCCTGAAATAGCTGGTGTAGAGGAAAGGAACAGATACACAGTCCAAGCACGCCTCCAGCTCAGCGGTAGCTGCAGGAGCTGCCCCCTCCCCGGGTTCAATAGGTGGCTCCATCAGTTGAAGGCTCTCAAATAATCCCAAGAGTTGTTAGGAGACTCCTGTTCTCCTTACAGAGCTATGATTCCCAGAGTGGCTTGTCAGTCCCTCTTCCCAGAGAACACTGGCAATTGTACCTCTATGAGGGGAATGAGGCATCTCCTAGCAACTGTCAGCACCCTTCCAAACTACACTTCCCAGGAGTCTTTGGGGAAAGCTATGACTGAAGTGTAATAAGTGTATGGTGTGGATGTGGTCTGCGTAGCTGTGGCTTGGTTTTAGACATGCTAGAGCAGCCTTTCCCAACCGGTGTGCCTCCAGATGTTGTTGGACTACAACTCCCATCAGCCTCAGCCAGCAGTGCCAATGGTCAGGAAAGATGGGAATTGTGGTCCAACAACACCTGGAGGCACACTGGTTGGGACAGGCTGTGCTAGAGGTTCATTTACATCAGGTTGCAACTAGAAATGCAGAGGAAATTTAGTTTGCTTTGCATTTTAATGCAAACCTACCTATTTGCACTTCCCAAAATGATATGTAAACCAAAATAGAGCTATCCTTCAAAATTTGCACTTCACCAAGTTGAGTGATGTAGCTCTCCAGCCAAACCTTGCATAAAAGTGCATTTATTACAGGAAAGTGGGCATTAAAGTTCATAAAGCATAAATGCAACAACAAAAAGGTAACAGAAACAGGTAAAACTTGGGTGTAGAAATGGGGTGGTCATAGGGTTGCCAGGTCTCCGGTTTTCTGCCGGAGTCTCCGGGAAAAGGGGGCCATCTCCGGCCTCCGGCCATAGTAGCGTTGGAGATGTTGATCTCCGGCTTGTGTCTGTTTGAGGCCGCATGCAT
This sequence comes from Rhineura floridana, assembly GCF_030035675.1. Taxonomy (NCBI): domain Eukaryota; kingdom Metazoa; phylum Chordata; class Lepidosauria; order Squamata; family Rhineuridae; genus Rhineura; species Rhineura floridana. The sequence goes on from NC_084495.1 coordinate 1,711,742, forward strand.
GATTGACACACGCATGCGTGCCGGGCGCTCCTTCCACCTAGAGGCAGTCTGTGCCTGTGGTGTGCATCGTGGCCGCTGGAGGGCCTTGTTTGGAATGAGTTGGCCGTTTGGAGGGAGGAGCTTGTCATTTTGAATGAGACGGCTGTGGAGGCAGGAGCAGGTTGGCTGGTGCAGGCACAGATTGAATGAGATGGCTGTGGAGCATGGCGGAGGTTGGAGGCTGGCTGGGGCAGAGAGAGAGAGAGAGAGAGAGAGAGGCATTCACAACTCACATATTGCATTTTAATTTAATATCTTTGTATGCTACCTTACAAGAAATAATCAGGGCAGTTCAGAAGATATTAAAACTACACTAAAACCAACAAAAATATATAAAAACAGCAGCATAAAAAAAGGCAAATGTAAAAGCCTGGGATGAATTAAACAAAAAAAAAAACCTTTACCTGGCACTGGCAAAACTTTTAATGTAGGCACCATGTCAGCCCTAAGAACAGTGGAAGAGCCTTGCTGGATCAGGCCAAAGAGCCATGTAGTCAGCATCCTGTTCAAGCAGTGGTCAACCAGGCTGCTTGGATGTGTTGTGTGTGTATTTTGTATATATCTTAAAGCCAACATACACATTGCTGCCAGGGAAAGAAAATGGCTTCAATGACACTTATTAAATGAGCCATTGAAGCAATTCCCTTTTACTGGCAACAAGGCAAGGCATGCTGTGTCTGTTATACTTCCTGAAACTGTTTCCTGTTAAGGCCTACATTCAATAGAAGTTTTGGTAGAAAGGGGGTAGTGTTACTCTTCATTTTTCCTGCATATTGTTAAGTTTTTTAAATCAAAACACCAACTTTTTAAAAGAAAATACCAACTTGTAACTTTCATAATTATAGTTATTAAAATATTGCATGTTTCACTGCCTGTTATTAGAATATGTATGGTTTTTGATGTAGGCTTTCATGGAACAATCCTATACATGTCTATACAGCCCTATAGAGATCAATAGGACTTATAGATAAATCTGTGAAAGTTCAAACCTAAATATATTGAATATTAATATATGAAGGATGGGCTGAGGAACCCTAGGGAGAGGGCTGAATAACCCTCAGAGAGGGGCTGAAGACCCTCAGGGAGAGGGCTGCATAACCTTAGGGGGGGCAGAGAGAGCGATGGGCTGCATATCCTCAGAGAGAGGGGGTGGCGGCTGTGGGATGAACAATTCTCAGAGCTGATGTGCCTGTCCCTCCACCTTTATCTTGCTGTAGATAGCTGGGATGAGGTCCAGAACATCCAAGAAGCATGCACAGCAGGATCTTGGTAGGCATGCCTTTATGGAATCATATGGCTTCCTTTATGGAATCAATCCATGTCTTGTTTTGCCTTCCTCTTTTTCTACTCCCTGCTATTTTCCCAAGCATTATTATCTTTTATAAAAGATTATTCTTATGTTAGATAATCTTTTATAAGATGTTTCATCTTGATGCAATTAAAAACCATTCAATTGCTTCAGCAGGCGAAAAAGTCATTAAGTGGTCTGCCAAGACCCTCAGTAATGTTCAAGTAGTGGTGGTGGTGAGTTTGCAAATCCCTGGTCTGCCTTGCTGTCTGGTTGTGAGCTTACAGGATGCATTTGACTGGCCAGGGTTGGATGCTGGGTTTGAAGAACATAAGGACAGCCCTGCTGGATCAGCCAAAGGCCCATTTAGTCCAACGTCTTGTTTGCACAGTGACCACCTAGATGCCTGTGGGAAGCCCACAAGCAGGACCCGAGTCCAGCATCACTGTCCCCACTTGTGATTCCCAGCAAATGGTACACAGAGCCATATAGCTTGTCATATGAAGGGCCTTTACTCTGATCCAACAGCGCTCCTCCAGCAGCATTGTGGCATACTTGTGTGCAGGGCTGGATTTCCCACTAGGCCCCTGCATTAGTGCCTATGAAACTCCTACAGGTCTACAAGAAAGTTTGGGTTCTACAAAATAAGTTAATTAATGCAAATTATTGTGTGATGTAGCAGTTTAATAGTGAATTAAATGTGTGGTGTGAATGTGGCATTGTGTGCACTCTGCTGTCCTGATTTTAAACAACAAACACTGTTCTTAATTTGCCTGTGAGGAACATGTTGAGAAACATGTTGCTGATCTGCTAACTAAAATATGTAACTTGTCCCTCGGGTCCTCCTCCGTGCCTGAGGACTGGAAAGTGGCAAATGTAACGCCAATCTTCAAAAAGGGATCCAGAGGGGATCCCGGAAATTACAGGCCAGTTAGCTTAACTTCTGTCCCTGGAAAACTGGTAGAAAGTATGATTAAAGCTAGATTAACTAAGCACATAGAAGAACAAGCCTTGCTGAAGCAGAGCCAGCATGGCTTCTGCAAGGGAAAGTCCTGTCTCAGTAACCTATTAGAATTCTTTGAGAGTGTCAACAAACATATAGATAGAGGTGATCCAGTGGACATAGTGTACTTAGACTTTCAAAAAGCGTTTGACAAGGTACCTCACCAAAGGCTTCTGAGGAAGTTTAGCAGTCATGGAATAAGAGGAGAGGTCCTCTTGTGGATAAGGAATTGGTTAAGAAGCAGAAAGCAGAGAGTAGGAATAAATGGACAGTTCTCCCAATGGAGGGCTGTAGAAAGTGGAGTCCCTCAAGGATCGGTATTGGGACCTGTACTTTTCAACTTGTTCATTAATGACCTAGAATTAGGAGTGAGCAGTGAAGTGGCCAAGTTTGCTGACGACACTAAATTGTTCAGGGTTGTTAAAACAAAAAGGGATTGTGAAGAGCTCCAAAAAGATATCTCCAAACTGAGTGAATGGGCGGAAAAATGGCAAATGCAATTCAATATAAACAAGTGTAAAATTATGCATATTAGAGCAAAAAATCTTAATTTCACATATACGCTCATGGGGTCTGAACTGGCGGTGACCGACCAGGAGAGAGACCTCGGGGTTGTAGTGGACAGCACGATGAAAATGTCGACCCAGTGTGCGGCAGCTGTGAAAAAGGCAAATTCCATGCTAGGGATAATTAGGAAAGGTATTGAAAATAAAACAGCCGATATCATAATGCCGTTGTATAAATCTATGGTGCGGCCGCATTTGGAATACTGTGTACAGTTCTGGTTGCCTCATCTCAAAAAGGATATTATAGAGTTGGAAAAGGTTCAGAAGAGGGCAACCAGAATGATCAAGGGGATGGAGCGACTCCCTTACGAGGAAAGGTTGCAGCATTTGGGGCTTTTTAGTTTAGAGAAAAGGCGGGTCAGAGGAGACATGATAGAAGTGTATAAAATTATGCATGGCATTGAGAAAGTGGATAGAGAAAAGTTCTTCTCCCTCTCTCATAATACTAGAACTCGTGGACATTCAAAGAAGCTGAATGTTGGAAGATTCAGGACAGACAAAAGGAAGTACTTCTTTACTCAGCGCATAGTTAAACTATGGAATTTGCTCCCACAAGATGCAGTAATGGCCACCAGCTTGGACGGCTTTAAAAGAAGATTAGACAAATTCATGGAGGACAGGGCTATCAATGGCTACTAGCCGTGATGGCTGTGCTCTGCCACCCTAGTCAGAGGCAGCATGCTTCTGAAAACCAGTTGCCGGAAGCCTCAGGAGGGGAGAGTGTTCTTGCACTCGGGTCCTTCTTGCGGGCTTCCCCCAGGCACCTGGTTGGCCACTGTGAGAACAGGATGCTGGACTAGATGGGCCACTGGCCTGATCCAGCAGGCTCTTCTTATGTTCTTATGTTCTTATGTTCTTAATACTGCCTTATTTTTTTTTGTTAGTGTGCAGACAGGTGCTAAAATGTTCTATTTTGCAGCCTATTTTGCATTCTTAGCTATTAAACCTCCCGAGAGTGTTGTGTGGCTGCATCGTGATGTAAATTTGCACACAGAGACAAAAAAAAAAAACCACACCTCCAGACACGGCTTTCATCACTGTATCTCCTTTGCCAGGTTGTAAATGTGCTTGGCTGTGCATCAGTTCTGTAATAACTACAGTCAGCTCAGAACTCTCATCAGGCCTACAGATAATTGAGGGCGATGGGAGTTTGGGGTCCAGCAACATCTGGAGGAACACAGGTTCCCCCATCCTCACCGTAGAGCCAAGCTGAGCCCAAGGGCCACATTCCTTTCTGGGCAGTCTTCTGAGGGCCATGTCCCAGTAGTGAACGTGGCCACTGGCCAGAGGCAATGAATTTTACCTTCTATGTTGTTGTTATGTGCCTTCGAGTCGATTAAGACTTATAGCGACCCTATGAATCAGTGACCTCCAAGAGTATCTGTCATGAACCACCCTGTTCAGATCTTGTAAGTTCAGGTGTGTGGCTTCCTTTATGGAATCAATCCATCTCTTCTTTGGACTTCCTCTTTTTCTATTCCCTTCTGTTTTTCCCAGCATTACTGTCTTTTCTAGTGAATCATGTCTTCTCATTACGTGCCCAAAGTATGGTAACCTCAGTTTCATCATTTTAGCTTCTAGTGATAGTTCTGGTTTAATTTGTTTAACATGGCTACAACCGTATCTACTCAGAAGTAAGTCCTATTGAGTTCTATGGGGCTTAGTTCCTTAATAAGCATGTTTACAGTTGCTGCCTTCAGGGGCATCCATCTGTGCTCCCATCTAACATCTCTGCAACACTAAGCTCCTTTCTTCCAATAATGGCCTGGCCTGGGGGCACGTAAACCCTTCTTGCCAGAAGCAAGTAAGCTAGATTAAATGTTCCCTAAAGGTGTTGGACTACGACCTGGGAGACCAGGGTTCGAATCCCCACACAGCCATGAAGCTGACTGGGTGACCTTGGGCCAGTCACTGCCTCTCAGAGGAAGGCAATAGTAAACCACCTCTGTCTGAATACTGCTTACCATGAAGACCCTATCTGGGATCAACTTGAAGGCAGTCCATTTCCATTTTGCATCACCCTAAGCTTGTGAGAAAGAATGACCTTGTCACTTCAGATGGACCTAGGAACACCCTATTTTAGGTAAGATTTCTATTTTAATCTCCAGAGAATTTTTTTTTGAATGGTATGCTCCAAGCAACTGTGGTTGATACAATGTATCATGTTTAATGATGTCACTAGGGCCCACCCCGTGACATCACTAGGGCCCGCCCCATGACATCACTAGGGCCTGCCCCCATTTTCTCAGGTTTTTGGATGGTTCCGACCTGGCAACCCTAGGTGGTCATCCTGTCTGGACTTCGTGCAACAATCTACATTGAAGCTGGGTTTTTTAATATTTTCCTGTAAAACAATTTGCAATAATATTTGCCAGGAATGCCATATTTGCCATTCCTGCATTACTACAATTGACCACAGTTTATGTAATTTGAAAACATTTCCCCACAATGGCTGATAGCTGAGGTTGTCATCAGTTGACCAGGAAGTGACAGGAAGATTTCACAGCACAAAGGAGAGAATTGCAATTTAGATCTACGTGCAGGCCTTCCCCATATTTCCCTTGCTGCTCTAGCAATACATCCAGATTTCCAGGCCACAAGCCTTCTCTTAAAGATACTTGCCTTTAAAATGTAGCTTTGCAGAAACCGTGAGTGGCTTTTTTTGCCTGGAGGAACATTTAGATCACCCTTGCAACAAACTGAAGTCTAGTCAGCTGATGGGGAAAGGGCTAAGTGAGGAAAAGAGCTTTGGTGGTGCTACATGACAGAGATGTCCAATGGAAATCCCCCCCCCCCGGACAAGAGTTAATGTGACCAAATTTGCCCTCTAAACTGAGACAGGTGCAATGAAAATGTGATCAGCAGGGTCCAGAGGGTCAATGCACAAAGATAAACCAGAGTCATCCCCCCTTCCCCAATATATTCTCTGTCAAATTCCCACATTCTAATCCAGCTGTCAAGAGATATCCTAGAACAAGACAGACCCCAAGGAGTTCTGATGCTCAGCTACCTTTTGTTCAGCATGTTAAGTTTCTGTTTTTGTTTTTACATTAAGAATACGCTTAGATAAGGGCACTGGTCCCAATCCAAAGAAGACTATCAGGATGTTGTAAGAGAAGCTGCAACAGTAAATCAGATGTGCAACCCTAAATTGTCACTCTCAAATGGATGCACATTCAGATAGATATATGAAGATCACTGGGTAACCTTGGGCCAGTCACTATTTCTCAGCCTAACCTACCTTATAGAGTTATTGTGAGGATAAAATTGGGAGAGTAAGAACCATATTTATATGCCACCGTGAGCTCTCTGGAGGAAAGGTGGGATATAAATGTCATAGTAAAATAAACAAATAAACAAACAAACAAACAAATAAAAACAAGTTAGTCATATTAGGGAAATTGATTGCAAAAGTGTGCATACTGTATCAGAAAAGAGCACATAAAATGTGCACATTTTGAAAAATGCATGCTAAAATGCTAATGCATTCCCATAAGGTTTTTTTAAAAAAAATTGTGAAAATGTGGCAAAATGAATGTAAGGTTGGAAAAATGAGCAACTGAGAGAAACTGAAATGGACAGATTTGTCTACTCCTAGTTGCAACACGTTGGGGAAATTGCATCTGCTTCCTACCCACCCACCTACCCCCGAAGAAACCTGTCTCAACATATACAGAATTGATGGACGGGTAGCATTTATTAATCATATTTCCACTCACCAGGGGTGCTAAAAGCACTGTGCACCGTACAGAAACTGTAAAAACACACACCATTAAAACACAAAAGCAAGAATAAAAACACCAAAGACCCGCAGATACCAAGATACCAGTCTGCATCTGTGTTGGAATTGCTTTGTAAGATGTAAATTTTAAAGCTTTTTAAAAATGTTTTAAAAGATGTTTTGTTTTAATATATTTTAGTCTGTTTTTAAGATGTTTTAGAGTGTTTTAACTATTTTGTTTGCCACCCTGAGCTCCTTCTGGAAGAAAGGGCAGGATATAAACAAACGAATGAATGAATGAGATTTCCAGGAATCAAAAAACAAAACAAAGCCAGCAAACATCATCAAACCCTGAAATGTTTTTAGCTGGCACTGAAAACTGTGTAGAGTGGGCTCACCTGGATCTCAGCAGAGAGAGCAGTGATTATCCCATCGGTAGGGTAGCAGTCATTCTGTGTTGTGTTTTCATGCTCATCCTAATTGGTTAGACAGAACTGGGCCACTGCAAAAGAGTACTTCTAAACCTCAGTTGCTTCAGTGAACCCAGAAAAATTTGATGGTCTAAAGATGCTAGAGATGCAAGAGAAGTCTTTCCCTTTATTTTCACAACCTTCAGTAGTATGACACAGATTTAGCTCAGTGGACAGGAAAGGTGAGATTTCCTTAGGACGGAGATATCGTGCCTTTCCAGAACAAAAGTCATATTCTCCACAAAGATCAGGGATTACAGCTATATCCTGAAGGTGTGGTTTAGAACAGTGGTTCCCAACTTGAGGGCTATGATCCCCAGGGGGCCCTCGAAATAATCTGCGGAGACCATGAACAGTAAATAAGTGAATTATTTATTTATTTATTTTAAAAAGTCTTCCCTCCCTGGACACTGTCTGCTCCCCACTGCTGCTGCAGACGACACCTCCCCCTTGTTCCAAACCAGAGGGGAAGGCTTTTGCTGAAGCGGCAGAGTGTCTTTCAGGTATGCCAAGGGCAGGTGTCTGCCTATAAAACACGTGGCAGATGCCGAAGGAGGCTGAGGGCGGAGCTACCAGGAAGAAGAGGGGATTACAGTCGCCGACTCCCATCTCCTCGCACTGCCACTGCTGACGACGCCCAGCTCAGAACGAGGAGACAGGGCTTTTCGGGAAGCGAAAAGAAGCAAGGCTGCAAGGAAAGGCTGTTTTCCCCCTTCCTTCCTGGCAGCCAGCCTGCCTGCCTTTCTTGGCTCCTGCTTCACTGACACCTCCTTTTAAAAATTATTCTCATTTGAGAGGCCGCCCAGATCTCACCTTCAGCCCAGACAGAGCCAAGAAGCAGTGAGGAAGCGCAGGGCTTGCTCGCCCCCATTTCTGAGGCTCAGTATGTGTGCCAGCATCCCTCCTTTCTTCCACCTACACTCCACCCCCTCCAAACTCTCTCTCCAAGATGTGCAGCAGTTGAGGGCTTCCCCCCTCCCACGTGCACAAACGCATGCCTGCCTGCAGATACTTATAAGAGGGGCAGGTATGTTTGTGTGCGTGCACTGATCTGTCTTCTGCTCTGCTTTCATTCTCTACGTGCACGCTAACCAAGTAATCAGTTATCATCCCAAAGCCTAAAAGCATCAACCCCTCCTCAATCTGTGCACCTTGTTGCCTGCAGTGCACAATCTAGCATCCCTGTCATCAACACACTGCTGGTTCTTAAAAGGAAAAAAAGCTCAGCAGTTTGGCTAAGACTGGGATCCAGGTATTGCAGCAGAAATGTATTTATTTATTTAATTATTATTGCATTTATATCCCACCTTTCCTCCAAGTTGCTCAAGGTGGTGCACATGATTCACCCCCTTTCCATTTTATGCTTACACCAACCCTGTGAGAAAGGTCAGGCTGAGAGACTGTCTAGCCCTAGGTCACCCAGTGGGCTTCATGGCTGGGTGGGGATTTGAACCTGGATCTTAGCCCAATACTGTAACCCACTGGTGGTGGGAGACAGGACTGTACATCTTCAGACTGTCAGGGAGGAGGGGGATCCCAATTGGATTGGATCTTTGCATTAAGAAAAGAAAGCAACACCTCCCTGTCTGCAGGGAGCTTTTAATGGAAAGGGATATTTGGAGATGCGATTTTGCCACACACCATTTTTTCAATTAAAAGAGACTAAAATTACAATTAGCATGGGGGGGATGAATTTTTTTGAGCTTACAAAGGGGGTCCCATCCTCATAAAGCTTGGGAACCACTAGTTTATAAGTACTTCAGAACCTGAGTGAAGTGGGGCCATCCAGCCTCTAAAAATGAGAGATTCTGGCCAGCTATGTGTCAGAAACTTTATTTATTTAAATAATTTATATACCACTTAATTGTTAAAAATAATAAAACCTCTAATTTTTTTTAGAAGTAATAGCTGTATCACACCACATCAGTTCAGCTGAGATACCCATGAATCAAGTGTTAGAAATCAAAAGTTTCGTGGTGTAGAACCAAACATGCTTGGCCGTCCAGTGGGTCAGCTCAGGGTGGTTTGGCCAAGGACGCTGCATATTCTGGTTCAGGCAGACATTCATGGTGGCAAGGCCTCCAAATTAGGGATGGAAAGGTGTGTCCATTTTGCATCTCTCAGTTTTTCTAATCTTACATTCAGTTCTCCACCTTACTTCAGCAATTTGCAATTTTAAAAAAATCCTCATGAAAATTCTTCAGCATTTTAGTGTAAATTTCTCCTAATAAGCACGTTTTTGAATGCAGTTGTGATGAATACACAGTTTTTGCAAGCCATTCCTCCTAATTCAGTTTTGAATGTTATTTTTCCTAATACATTAATTTTTATGCACAGTTTTACCCATCTTTGCAAGCATTGTTTTGCTGGAGAACTGCATCACATCATTTAGATAAATGCAAATTTCAAAGGATGGCTGTGTTTTGGTTCTCATAGTTTCAGAAAGTATGGATTTGATATATTTGGCTTTAAATGTGAACTGAATCAAATTTCTACCCCCACCCCTGCCCCTATTTCTCTATAATACAAGCATAGCCAATGTGGTTGCCCTCCAGATGTTGTTGGACCTCCCCAGCCAGCATGGTCCATGGTCAGGGATAATGATAGGTGTAGTCTAAGAAAATGTAGAGAGCACCATGTAGGGTATGGCTGCTTTCACACCGCACTTTATTCTGTTATTCCAATGACATCTTACCTGGTAATTTCCACTTTTTATTTGATCTTGGCTGCTCATTTGCTACTGGGCCAATTTCAAGGTTCTAGTTTTGGTGTACAAAGCCCTATACAGCTTGGGACCAGGATACCTGAAAGACCATCTTACCCCTTATATACCCAGTCGATCACTGCACTCTGCAGGTGAGGGCCTCCTGCAGATACCATCTTATCAGGAGGTTCGTTCTGCACAATATAGGAAACGGACCTTTAGTGTGGTGGCACCTTCCCTGTGGAATTCCCTCCCCTTGAATATTAGCCAGGCACTATCTCTGCTATCTTTTTGGCACCTTTTGAAGACTTTCCTCTTTCAACAAGCCTTTTATGTTGAGACCTATCCCAGTCTTCATCTGTGTTAGAATTGCTTGTTAATATGTGTTTTTTTAATAATATGTTTTTAACCCTTTTTTAAAAGATGTTTTTAGAGCTTTTAAAAAAATGTTTTTAGCATTGTTTTGTTTTAATGTATTTTAAGATCTGTTTTTACGATGTTTTAAAGTGTTTTTAACATTTCTGTTTGCCGCCGTGGGCTCCTGCTGGGAGGAAGGGCGGGATATAAATCAAACAATAAATAAATAAATAAAATCTTTCACACGACATAAAAACTTGGTCTGAAAATCTAGTGGAATATAGTGGAAGTTTACCACCCATTTTCATGATAGATGATTCCAGAAATAATCTGTTTGCAAGCTTGGGACCCCAGAAAATCATGGGAGTTTTGTGCTACTACAACAATCAAAGGCTAAAGATGGAGCTAAATGAGTTGTAATAAAACCATAAACAACTTAAAAAAACCAAAGCAATAGAAGCTCAACCACACTCTAGCTGAGGAACCACCTGTATATTGGCATACACAACAGAAATGGGAAAAAAAGTCTGTGCTAACTTGCACAGTGAATTATGGGGGAACTACAGTGTGCATGTGTATAATGGGTGAGGGATGAAAACAAGATGCTGTTATTTGCAGCAGTGTGAAAAACATTTGTGCAAAATGCTGAAATAATGGCCAAAAAAGCCACAGTTCCTTAAAGCAACTGGTACTGCAGTGTGAAAGGGATTTTTAAAAATGGGACAGGTGCTTCCATTTTAATCTGCAAAACTGACATAATCAGCTCCATATGTGAAAGCAGCCTATCCCTGCTATAAAGCATTTGTCCTGTGGCTACCAGACAGAAGCATTTAGTCCTAAAACTATGTTAAAAAAAAACCTCCTGAAATGTTCCCCTCTTCCCGCAACTAGGAATCATCACCATACATTTAAAGAGGAAGGCTTTCTTTCTGTTGCTAAGAGCGGCTGAAGAAGTTAACTATCTGCAAGAGTTGAATTTGTGGAGATAAGCTTCTCTAATATTGTCAAATGAATTCAAATTCTTTGGAATGTACTCCTCTTCAGCTAAAGTTCTGCAGATTTCATGCATCCTTCTCTCCAACCCTTTCCCCACTCTGAGAATGCTGGAGAAAATTAATTTTCTCTTTAATACTCCTGTCAATGTCGTAGGGAAATAATCTGAAAGTTAATGGATAACTGAGAACTCTACAGCCTTTTGCAAGCAGGTAAAAATAAAATACCAGTTATTCCTGTCTACAAAGGAGGAAGAGACGGACTCTTAACAATTTGAATGATTGTAACCAGCAACTTAGAGAGACAGACACTACAGAAAGACCCCACTTAAGTGCAGAAGTAAATCAAACTGTAAGAAGCAGGTGAAAAATATCAGGACAATGAAGTATAATCTTAGTAAGGTGTATAAAATGGTAAAAAGAAACATAATGAAAAATCACAAGCTATATGGGCCATACTTCATCACAGATAATGAAAGCTTTTCCAGTGCTTGAAGCTGAAATTTACTTTGATAGCACTGACTATCATACAGAAAAATATAAAGAAGATTTCTTTCTTTCTTTCTCTGAGAGGAAAGTGGTCTAAATCCTATCATTGTAGGGCTTAAAGTGTTTCCCAGCCATTAATTGAATCTCATGAAAAGGAAAGGGAGAGTATCCATTTCACAGATGGGAAAGCAGCTGTGTGTAATAAGTTTTAACCTTCTGGTCCATAGCCCAGTTCATCCTTTAAGTTAAGCTGTACATGGTGTAGCTGGAGGAATTCCATTTTGCAATTAGATTTCTGATCTTGAGTAGCATATTTACATGAGATTCAGGTTCCCGTTTGAATTTCATCAGGTTTTGCATCAACTGATTCCATGTTATCAATTCCTCATGTTTTTGCAGAAGACTGTTTTTGTTAGTATTGCACTGCATCATGAATTTAGTATCTTTAGGACTATGGAAAAAAATCAGTGAATGTATGTATTGATCTCAATGCAACACAGGTTTTGTAGCCTTAAGATTAACCATTTTCACACAACTGTGTTTTGCTCATATGAATGAAGGAGCTTCACTGCATATAGAATGTTGTGTGAGATTGCTGACATAGCAACACTTCAGAATGCAGATGTTGTGAAAATTCATAATTCCAATTTATTTAACATCACCTATAAATGGATTTAAAACAAGCTTCCTGGAATTTTGAATTCCTGCCATAATTTTTGAATCAGGATTTGGAAGTGACAAAACTGCAATGTTTTATTTGAATTTTCCTTCCCATTTATGGGGTCAAGTTTAATTTAAATTCATTTCTTGTCATGCCTCCATCTTGGAAACTGTTAGAAAACACAGAACATGGACGTGGCACCAGTTTCCAGGACCTTCTTGAGCTGTGGAAGCTGGTTGTTCTTTTCTTTCTTTTTTTACTAGGATTGGTTCCCTGCTAGATGGCTTTTTGTTCTTTAAAAAAGTGATGTACTATGACTTCCAGGGCTCTAAAAGTCCATGAAGTCCATCACTAGCAAAATGCCTTAGTTAACTGTCGTGTGGGCACTGATGTGAGTAAGTAGCACATGGAGTTATTAGAAATGTGATAATTAGGGATTTTAATTAGGGATGGGTGACAACAGTGACTGTGGGGTAAAAGGGTCTTTGCTAGGAGGGCGACACTTTCCCCTCCACCCTTTCCTGGGGATGGACGCTATTTTTCTCCCACCCCCTTCCTCTCTGCAAGTCAGTGGATCCCTTTCTCTCTCTTTCTCAAGAAGAAGAAGCAGCAGCAGCAGCAGCAGCAGCAGCAGCAGCAGCAGCAGCAGCAGCAGCAGCAGCAGCAGCTCTCTCCAAAAATACCCAGGGGGCAAAAGTTCACCCCTCCACCACTGATTCTTGGGGTAACAGGGCATTTGCTGGAGGGAAACATTCCCCCCACAGTCTTTCCTGGGGGTTTATGCTATGTTCCCCTTCCCCCATGCACCCTTAACTTACCAATAGCTCCAGAAACTGTGGCATGGTACATAGCCAGTCAGATAGAGGTACTAAGTTTAATGAAGATACACTTGTTTCTGTCACTTTAAATACCAACAGCTTATTTTACACTACTATTACTAAGTAAAGCAAGACAGCATTGAGGAAACAGTTAGTTACACTTTCAAAACCTTTTGGCCAGATTGTCTATAATAATAAATAATAATAAAATTTAATTTATGTGTTGCCTATCTGGCCAGTGGCCACTCTAGGTGACGTACATACAATAAATTACAACAAAATAGAATACAAAAATACAGTGTAACAGTATAAATTATGCTAACAAACAATATATGGTAGGCAGTATTTAAATCATAAGGACATTAAACCTCCCCAGAAGTCCCAAAAGCCTGTTGGAAAAGCCAGGTCTTTAAGGCCTTGCGGAACATATTCAGGGAAGAGACGTGCCGAAGATCTTGTGGGAGGGAGTTCCAGAGGGTGGGGGCCGCCACTGAGAAGGCCCTCTCTCTAGTTCCCGCCAATCTAGCTGCTTTGGTTGGAGGGATTGAGAGAAGGCCTTGAGTGGCCGACCTTGTCAGGCGGCATAATTGGTGGTGTTGTAGGCGCTCCTTTAGATAAACTGGGCCGAGACCATATAGGGATTTATAGGTTAGTACCAACACCTTGAATTGGGCCCGGAAAACAACTGGAAGCCAGTGTAGATCGAACAGCACTGGTGTGATGTGGTCCTGGCGACGACTGTTTGTAAGTAGCCGAGCCGCCGCATGTTGTATAAGTTGTAATTTCCGGACCGTTTTCAAGGGTAACCACACGTAGAGCGCATTACAGTAATATAATCGAGAGGTGACCAGGGCATGTACCACCAGTGCGAGCTGATGAACAGGAAGGTAGGGTTGCAGCCTACGTATAAGGTGTAGTTGATACCAAGCTGCCCGGCTCACAGCTGAAATCTGAGCCTCCATGGACAGCTTGGAATCAAGTACAACCTCGAGGCTGCGGACCTGGTCCTTCAGGGGTAGACTCACCCCATTCAACTTCAGGTCAACAAATCCCAGCCTTCTCTTGTCCCCCACGAGTAGTACCTCGGTCTTGTCGGGGTTCAGTTTCAGCCTATTCCTTCCCATCCATCCACTCACGGACTCCAGGCACTTGGACACAGTGTCCACAGCCAACTCTGGTGAAGATTTAAACGAGAGATAGAGCTGAGTGTCATCCGCATATTGGTGACACTGCAGCCCAAATCTCTGATTTGAAGCCAGCGGCTTCATATAGATGTTGAATAGCATGGGAGAGAGGATAGAGCCCTGTGGCACACCACAATTGAGAGGCCAAGGGTCTGAAACCTCCTCCCCCAATGCCACCTGTTGGTATCTGTCAGAGATAAAGGAACGGAACCACCGTAACACGGTACCTCCTATTCCCAATCTCTCTGGGCGATATAACAGGATACTGTGGTCGACAGTATCAAAAGCCGCTGAGAGATCGAGGAGGACAAGAAAGGTGAATTCTCCCCTATCTAATGCCCTCCTCATATCATCTACCAGAGCGACCAAGGCTGTTACAGTTCTGTGACCAGTCCTGAAGCCCGATTGGTATGGATCCAAATAATCCGTTTCATCCAAGTGTGTTGACAACTGATTGGCCACCACTCGCTCAATGACCTTGCCCAAGAATGGTAAGTTTGAAATTGGGCGGAAGTTATTGAAAACTTGGGGATCCAAGGAGGGCTTCTTCAAGATGGGCTTTACAATTGCCTCCTTGAGGGCTGATGGCATCACACCCTCTTTCAAGGATGCGTTTACCACCGCCTTAATCCCCTCACCCAACTTCTCTCTGCAGCTCATAATGAGCCACGATGGGCAAGGATCAGTTAGACAGGTGGTAGGCTTTACAGTCGAGAGCAACTTGCCCACATCCTCAGAAGAGAGAGGCTGAAAATGATCCAAACAAACCGGCGTGCAACTGGCCAACTCTGGTTCATCTACTGTGTCCACGGCGCATGGGATCGAGCTCTGTAAGCGTTCGATTTTATCGGCAAAGTGCTTAGCCAAGATGTCACAGGAGGCTTTTGACTGTTCCAAGGGTTCCTGAGCAACTGGACCGACCAGGCTTCGGACCACTTGGAATAACTTCCTGGGACAGCACTCTGCAGACGCAATAGAGGCAGTAAAGAAAGTTTTCTTTTCTGCCTTTATTGCCACTTGGTAGGCAGTTACTGCTGCTCTAACTTGTGTCCGGACACCTTCGGAGCGGGATTTCCGCCACCGGCGTTCTAGTCGTCTCACCTCCTGTCTCAGAGTACGCAGCCGTGGTGTATACCATGGAGCTAACTGAGTTCTGTTCAGGGGGAGAGGACGTTTCGGAGCCACCCGGTCTAATGCCCCGGTGATCCTTTCATTCCACTCCATCACCAGGGTTTTGACCGGGCGACCTTCAGCAGGTTCCAATTCCCCTAGCGCAGTCAGAAATCCATCAGGATCCATCAGGCGCCTGGGGCGGACCATTCTAATAGGTCCATCACCCCTGCGGAGGGGGTGTGGCATCAAAAAGTCCATGTTTACCAGGTGGTGATCTGACCATGACACAGGGGTGGAAAGAACCACTCCCAACTTCAGAGCACTTCTCTCCTCTCCCAGGACAAACACAAGGTCGAGAGCATGGGTGGGCCCAGTATTACGAAGGTGCAGTTCCCAGGAAGCCATGGTTTCCAGGAAATCCCGAGGGGCCCCAGTGAGAGTGGTCTCGGCATGCATGTTGAAGTCACCCAGTACTAACAATTCTGGGGACAATGCCTGTACAGCCGAGACCACCTCCAGCACCTCGGCCAGGGAGTCTGCCGTGCAGCGGGGTGGGCGGTACACCAGCAAGATCCCTAAACTGCCCTTCGGGCCCAACCTCCAGTACATGGAATCAACAAACTTGGTCCTATGGTCTGGCAAAAACTAAGGTCTCCCGGTAAATGACTGCCACACTCCCTCCCCGCCTTCCCACCCTCGGCTGCTGTGCGCAACGGAAACCTGGTGGACACATGGCCTCAAGAATGGGAGCAGAGGCCTCATCCAACCAAGTCTCCGTAATACATGCCAGGTCTGCACGCTCATCCAGGATCATGTCGTGAATGAGTGAAGTTTTTTGTACCACAGACCTGGCATTACACAACAGCAGACAAAGGTCGGTAGGAACTTTGCGTCCCCCAGTTATCGTCTGGTTTTGGGCAGACCCGGAACAGGGGATGGGTATAATGCATCTACCCCCTGTTCCCCTATGCTGGCCTGGTCTGCCAACAGCACCTTTCCAGCGCCTGCCGCCCAATCTTTCAATAACTTGGCCCCTCACCTCCCCGTCACGTCCCCTCCTGACTTGCACATAACTCTATCCCTGCCCACCAATCCAACAGGCCACCCAGCCTAAAGCAAAGTGGACCATAAACCCACCCCCATAACCCTTAGTGATAAATGATAAAATACAATTAAAATCAATGTAATTATAAATTACATCTCAGCTGCACATCCACACATCCATACATCCATACACACTCCAGGCAACCAACATAATTTCCTTCCACACCAATAACCAGACCCCACTCCACAGTAATAGCGGCAGCAGCAGCAAAAGCCGCTGCGATGGTAGCCCAGCGGTGACAAGACGGTCCAAGGCGACCCAAACAACGGCAGAGCAGCAGCAACAAAGGCAAAAGCCGCCCAGCCGCGCCCAGCCACACCCAGGAATGTCCAGCAGAAGGCAACAGCAAAGGCCCGATGGGAGAGGCCGCAACGGCAGACAACAGCACCAGAGGCCCCGGCGGGAAAGGCCGCAGCGGAAGCGCAACGGTGGAAACAGCGGCAGCGGCGACAGCACAAGCGATGAAGTCCTGGGCGGCAACACAGCCCGCAGCACAACAGCAGAAGCGGCAGCCACGTCGCTCGCAAACGGGCGAGCCAACAACAGCGGCGGCGACAGCACCAGCGACGGCGCCCCAGACAGCAGGACAGTCCGCAGCGGCAAAGGCGGCGACCACAACGCTCGCACACGGGCAAGTAGCGACGGCGGCGACAAGCCGTGATGCAGTGGGACCGGCTGCAACGATGACGTCCCAGGGGGCGGCACGACCGCGACACCGGCGAAACAAGGCCGCCCCAGGCAGCAAAGCCACGACAGCGACAGCAAGCAAGCAGCGGCACAGCCCAGCAGCAGCCCCGACGCACACAGGCAGGCACCAACGACAAAAACAAGGCTGGCCCAAGCAGCACGTCCCACAGCGATGACAACAGCAGCAGGCAGTGGGCAGCGGGCGGGCAGCAGGCAGCGGTGGCGCCAAGGTCCCCAGGCATGCAGGTATGCAGCAATAACCAATCCGTGATGACAGGCAGACAGGTAAACAGGTAGGTAGATGATAATGGTAGATGGAATGATGGCTTTTAAGATTTTAAAAGATGAAACGCGGAGCTCCCTGCCGAGCATCCGCCTCTGCCGCCATCTTTGTTGGTTGTATGTATTTACCCCACCCCAATTAAGCTTCACGAACACTATAACTGACGACATTTGTTGACACCTCTGTTTCAGTTAGGGATGGAAAGATCTGTCACTTTCAGTTCTCACCATTTCTCATTTCACAGAAGCACAGCATCATAGAGTTGCAAGGGGCCTCTAAGGCTATGTAGTCCAACCTCCTGCTCAATGCAGGAATCCAAATAAAGCACACCCAGCAGGTGCCTGTCCAGCTGCCTCTTGAAGGCCTCCAGCTTTGGAGAGCCCACTACCTCCTAGGTCATTGGTTCCATTGTCATACTGCTCTAACAGTTAAGTAGTTTTTCCTGATGTTCAGTCGAAAACTGGCTTCCTGTACCTTGAGCCCATTATTCCGTGTCCTGCACTCTGGGACGATTGAGAAGAGATCCTGGCCCTCCTCTGTATGGCACCTTTCAAGAACTTGAAGAGTGCTGTCATATCTTCCCTCAGTCTTCTCTTCTCAAGGCTAAAGAGGCCCAGTTCTTTCAGTCTCTCCTCACAGGGCTTTGTTTCCAGTCCCCTGATCATCCTCATTGCCCTCCTCTGAACTTGTCCCAGTTTGTCTGCATCCTTCTTAAAGTGTGGTGTTCAGAACTGGACACAATACTCAAGATGAGGCCTGACTAGTGCTGAATAGAAGGGAACTAATACTTCATGCAATTTGGAAATTATATTTCTGCTAATGCAGCCTAAAATAGTGTTTGCCTTTTATGCAGCCACATCACACTGTTTGCTCATATTTAGCTTGTGATCAACAACAACCCCAAGTTATTGCATGTAGTACTGCTGAGCCAAGTATCCTCCATCTTATAACTGTGCATCTGGTTTCTTATTCCTAGGTGTAGAGCTTTGCACTTATCCCTGTTACATTTCATTCTGTAGTTTCTATCCCAATGCTCCAGTCTATTTTACCAATCTTAAATTCAGTTCTTCACACTTTTGCAGCAATTTGTGATTTAAAAAAAAATCCACATGAAAATTCTCCTACATTTTAGTATGAATTTCTCCTATTAACCTATTTAGGCAGTTCCAACTAAGGTTCACATTTTTGCAAGCAAGTTCTCATCATTTATTTATTGTATTTATATACTTCCCCATAGCCGAAGCTCTCTGGGCAGTTTACAATAACTAAAAACATTAAAACAAATATACAAATTTAAAAACACATCTTTTAAACACAATTTAAAACACAATTTAAAACACATGCTAAAATGAGAAGAGGAAAGTCTTGCATTTTGGTATGTTATTTTCACTCATATATTCCTTTTTATGCACCTGCTTCCCAAACACATGCATTTTTGTAAACATTGGTTGGTTGGGGAACTGTTTAGCAAAATTCGAATACATGCAAATTTCAAAAGGGAAAGAAAAATACTCCAGGTGAATGACTAGCTACTAAGGTGGTGCCAACGGAAGAGATTTGGATTCTGGGACCACGGGCTACACTTCCTGGAAGATGGACTGCTACAAGCTACTGAGATTGAATCTGTCCAAATTTTGACAAAAATTGTCAACAAATATGGAAAACTAAACAATGGCCCACAGACTGGAAGCGTTCAATATACATCCCAATTCCAGAGAAAGGGGATCCCAGGGAATGCAGTAATTATCGAACTATTGCCTTAATATCCCAGGCAAGTAAAGTAATGCTCAAGATTCTACAACAAAGGCTCTTACCATATATGGAGTGAGAAATGCCAGACGTCCAGGCTGGATTTAGAAAGGGAAGAGGCACCAGAGATCATATGGCAAACATATATTGGATAATGGAACGGACCAAGGAATTTCAGAAAAAAATCACCTGTGCTTTATAGATTACAGCAAAGCCTTTGATTGTGTAGATCATGAAAAACTATGGAATGCTTTTAAAGAAATGGGGGTGTTCTGATGCGCAACCTATACTCTGGACAAGAGACTACGGTAAGGATAGAATATGGAGAAACTGACTGGTTCCCAATTGGAAAGGGTGTGAGACAGGGGTGTATTTTATCACCCTATTTTTTTATCTCTATGCATAACATATATGGAAAGCAAGACTGGACCAAGATAAAGGAGGTGTGAAAACTGGAGGAAGAAATATTAATAATTTAAGATATGTGTTTTAAAATTGTTTTTGATTTTTTTTAAATTGTGTTTTTAAATTTTTTTTGTGTTTTAAAATTTGTATATTTGTTTTTATTGTTTTAATTGCTGTAAACCGCCCAGAGAGCTTTGGCTATGGGGCAGTATATAAATGTAATAAATAAATAATAAATAAATAAATAATTTAAGATATGCAGACGATACCATACTACTAGCAGAAACCAGTAATGATTTGAAACGAATGCTGATGAAAGTTCAAGAGGAAAGCACAAAAGCAGGACTACAGCTGAACGTCAAAAAGACTAAGTAATGACAACAGAAGATTTATGTAACTTTAAGGTGGACAATGAGGACACTGAATTTGTCAAGGATTATCAACACCTTGGCACAGTCATTAACCAAAATGGAGACAATACTCAAGAAATTAGAAGAAGGCTGTGACTGGAGAAGGCAGCTATGAGAGAACTAGAAAAGGTGCTCAAATGCAAAGATGTATCACTGAACGCTAAAGTCAGGATCATTAAGACCATGGTATTGCCAATTTCTATGTGTGGATGTGAAAGTTGGACAGTGAAAAAAGGGGATAAGACAAAAATGAACTAGTTTGAAATGTGGTCTTAGAGGAGAGCTTTGCGGATACCATGGACTGTGAAAAAGACAAATAATTGAGTGTTACAACAAATTAAACCAGAACTATCACTAGAAGCTAAAATGATGAAACTGAGGTTATCATACTTTGGACACATCATGAGAAGACATGATTCACTAGAAAAGACAATCATGCCGGGAAAAACAGAAGGGAGTAGAAAAAGAGGAAGGCCAAACAAGAGATGGATTGATTTCATAAAGGAAGCCACAGACCTGACCTTACCAGATCTGAACAGGGTGATTCATGACAGATGCTATTGGAGGTTGCTGATTCATGGGGTTGCCATAAGTTGTAATCGACTTGAAGGCACATAACAACAAATAATTCTTGCATCTATACTGCAAGTTACTTAACAATAAATGACAACAGGATAATATAAAGTTGTTCACTTGCCTGCAATCTGACACCCACAAAGTGTGTTTGTTTGATATTGGGAGTAAACTTTTGTTAAAAGTGGTGGGGATCAGGAGCACAATCCAGCCCCCAAACTAAACACCTTTAAGTCTGCGATCCTATGCATATTTATCTGGTAATAAACCTCATTGAGTGCAGAGGGATTTACCTCAGATTAAACAATGCTGTATTTTTAAAGCTGCAATCCTTAACACATTCGATGCCACTTGATGCCGCTGCTTGAGATCAGGCTCCCGGGAAGAGTGGCTGATGGAGACTGGCGGAGACTAAAGGGACTCTCGGTTGTTAGAAAGAATGAGACTGCGTATAACATCATGGTTAGGGTGCTCTAGTAGCTAAGTTGAAACTGCTTTAATTTCCTTTTACTTTTGCAATATTGATTCGACGTGTAATGCGGCCTCCTATAATAAGTTATGTTATACTTATAGTGTGGGCTCTCCGACACTGGAGGCATTCAAGAGGCGGCTGGACAGGCATCTGTCTGGAATGCTTTGATTTGGATTCCTGCATTGAGCAGGGGGTTGGACTTGATGGCCTTATAGGTCCCTTCCAACTCTACTATTATATGATTCTATGAAGCTCACTGGGTGACCTTGGGCCACTCACTGCCTCTCAGCCTCAGAGGAAGGCAATGGTAAACCCCCTCTGAATACCGCTTACCACAAAAACCCTATTTGTAGGGTCGCCATGAGTCGGAATCGACTTGAAGGCAGTACATTTACATTTTTTAGGTCAAAGCTGATAGGAAGCCCAGAGGGTGATGCACATAAATGCAAAAGGACTTTCTGGAGTTGTAAGGCAGGGTGGTTCATGAGAGATGCTCTTGGAGGTCGCTGATTCATAGGGTCACCATAAGTTGTAATCGACTTGAAGGCATGTAGCAACAACAAAAAGACATGCAGACTTGCTTGTGCTGTGGATAGTGCAATCCCTCTACACCACTTCTCTGAGGCAAGGAAGCACCCTTGACTTGTATGGGACTTACACACAGGTTAATGCGCATATATAGGATCACAGCTGATCCTGGACTGGCAGGATTGAACCATGTGTGTTGGAGGCAGTGGTGCAATGGGGAAGGGGCAGTGTGTGTGTGTGTGCGCGTGTGTGAAGAAAACCCAGGCACAGATGGAGTCCTGGGACTCAAACGGGGGTGGGGGATTAGGGCTCTTTGCTCTCTGAAGGGCTGCCATTCTTCCCCTAACAACCCTTCTGAAACTATGCAGGGGCCATGTCTTGGACTTGTGCAACATTCTGTGGGATCCCTTTTTACCCAGAACAGGGTTGCTACACCATCATGTTTGAAAATCATATAACTGGTTACTTTGCTGTAAAGCTTCATAGAAATCCTGCATGCTTCCCTCGAAATAAGTCCATGCGTAGGACTGTGGCCACACGCTCTTTGCCAGCCAGAAGCCTGGAGGGAGCCCAGGAGGGAGCACAAAGGCAACCGGCCAGCCTTCTTGTCTTCCCCCCACAGTTGGCCTCTGAACATGAAGGTTCTGTTCTTACCTATTATGATTATCAGCCACAAATATCAGAGTCCATCATGAATATCGTTTGCTTTAAAAAAAACAAAAACTAGGTCTGTGTGTGCGTTACTTTGTTAATAAAAATTTGAATATATGACAATTTGTATGTTTTGCATACTAGCATTTTCTTATTTCAGTACATTTTAAACATAAAAATCATTACATGAACAATTTTGTATTTTAAGGGAAAAAGTAACCTAAAAAGGTATATATGTATTATATGTGTGTATATATTATACACAAAATGTGAATATAACTCATTTTTTTTTTCATAAGGAAAATGTGTTATTGGTTACTTTCATGTTTGCAATACATTATTTATTACAAAATTATTACAAGATATTTTGTTACAAAAATGTTTTCAAATAAATTAATTTCATTTTATCCTATCTTTGCTTATGACTTTTTATTCAATTCCAGTTGAATGTTTTTGTCTTTTTTGCTGAGCAAAAGTCAAGTCAGAGAGTTTGAGAAGGAATCCTTGCAATTATTTGTGCATGTGGTCTTGTCTGTGTGTGTATGTTGATTTTGGATGGCTCCAGCACATGAACTCCTCCTCAGCCTCAGGGCTGTGTGTTTGATGTTGACGGGTCTCTTGGTGGTGTGCCTGGGGGTCAGGGAGCTGGATGTCTACAGAATGATTTATCTCAGAAGCACATCCCTGTGGGACTTCAGCCCCGCCCCCCCCATGATGGCAGAGGATGGAGGAGAGGGTGATAAGTGGCTCTGTAGCTCATGGCAGAAATGAAAACCAATATATTACTGTATGACAAACTGAAGATGAACTAAACTTGTGTGAATCAAAATGATTCTCAGTTTTCTTTATCAAGCTCCTAAGGTAGAACCATTAAGCTTTACTACCTTCCTCCCCCCAACAGAGAGGAGAGCCATATAAGTGGGAGACAGATAAGAAGTATAACAAGGAGGGTTAATGGCTCCATTAGCACCTCTACAAAACAGAGTTCAAAGGAAAACACATTTCAGCAGCACACCAAATCTGACAAGGAACTGAGTTGGGCAATCACTTGCTGTCATTTGGTCCATTTTTGTTTTTTGTCTGCTACAAAAAGTCTATACTGCAAATGTCACTAACAGCCAATAGAAGCCTGATTGGCTAGCAAACAGAGTACAGTATCAAACTTGAGGAGAGGCATGGGAGAGGGAGGGGGCAGAAGAAAGAAAAATAATTCTTAAAAACTGTCATCATTGCTGTGTGTTGATGGTGGACCCAGCAATATCAAGTTTTGGTTGGTTAACTTGAAGCAGCCTATGTTGAAGCAGCGGTTCATTTTCAGCTTCCAAAATTATATCACACAGCTGGAAAAAAAATCCAGCTGCACAAGCGTCATTTAAATGTGTGTGTGTGGATTTAGTTCACTGACCTCAGAGAGACAGTAAGCTTGAGGCAAGCTACTTGATGGCCAATTACCTGACTCGTTTACATTTGAATATAAAAACAGACAGACATAGCAGAAAGAAGAAAGAACTGTAACAACAACATTATTTTTTGGGAGGAAAAAAATTGAAACAGTAAAAGCAGAAGTTTGTTCATTTTGCACCAACATGAACCATAACCTCTTGCCAGTTTGGTGAAATGGGATCCAAACTGGCACCAATAAATGAACTACATCCTTAGCGGTGATGCAAACTGAAAATCTGGAAATAACTATAACGCTTGAAACTTGAAGCCTATTTCAGTGCAAAATTCATATGACTCTAAATCTTTGCTATATTTTGAAGCAAGATCAGGTGCACAGTTTTTCAGTTCTTCAATTTTCATTTTCACAATTGATGATCACATAAAAATTCAAAATTGGTAGCAATTTTATTCAATTTTTTGTGTCTAGAAAGAAAATGGGTCATCAATGTGTCAAGTACCTTTAGGATTTGAATCTTGAATGCCTGTTCTGATGATACATTAAAATTATTATGGACTCATCCAGATTAATATCTTTTTTTTAAAAAAAGTTCCTTTTTGGGGAAATTCAGTGGATATTTCTGTTTGTTCAGCTAGCTGAGTAAGGTCATGTAAAATTACTTCAAAATGAGCATCACATATTTCTTGTAAGGTAACCATGAGACCACAAATCATTCTTGCTGCTTGACCCATGGACATGTCTTTTGCTTGCAAAAGCTGATTAACTCAGTCAATGTGATTGAATATCTGTCACTGCATGGATAGTGTGCAAGCAAATTTAAAATCCATTTGAAAAATGAGGCTTTGTGCAGGGGAAACTGCTTCTGAATTGTTCAGATCTGCTTCAATCTGTTACAAACTATTTTTTCCTGGAAGCACTTCATGCAATACTCAAGTATTTCTGTTGCCAATCCATTGCCAGTTTTTTTGTGCAGATTAATAAAACAAAGGAAACGTTCATCAATAGACACTTTTTTAGTGTGGTGTAGAGGTTAAGGTGTTGGACTACGACCTGGAAGACCACGGTTCAAATCCCCACACAGCCATGAAGGTCACTGGGTGACCTTCAGCCAGTCACTGCCTCTCAGCCTCAGAGGAAGGCAATGGTAAGCTACCTCTGAATACCATTTCCCATGAAAACCCTATTCAAACTATTGACATAAGTCGGAATCGACTTAAAGACAGTTCATTTCCATTTTCATAGGAGAATGTTCATGGTCTGTGATTCAGTGCAAATGGTTCTGGTAACAGAAACTGGTTTTGGTCTGCAACATTTGGCTGTGAATATGAACCTGACTTTTCCCCCCAAATAATGTAAATGGAAAACAAAAAAATTTTTTTGGTTTTCTACAGTATATCA
This sequence comes from Rhineura floridana, assembly GCF_030035675.1. NCBI lineage: Eukaryota > Metazoa > Chordata > Lepidosauria > Squamata > Rhineuridae > Rhineura > Rhineura floridana. The sequence goes on from NC_084495.1 coordinate 1,736,810, forward strand.
ACCAGTTACAACTTACCTTTTCACCATTAGAAGCTCTTCTTAAACCATTCTTCAGAAAATGATGTGTATCTTTTCCTTTGTCTGGTGCATGTTCTACAAGATGACATCTTATTTTCATGTTTTGATAATGCAATAATTATTAAAATTTCTTTGAATGTGTGAAATTCATGTTGCTGCTATTATTATTATTATTATTATTTTATTTTAAGCTACACTTCATAAAGAGTGGCCAATCTTGTGCGTCCCATCTGAATCTTGTACCTGGTGTTGGGACATTGGGTACACCACTCTCGTTATGTTACAACTATGGACACAAGTTGACTTGCACACTTCTAGATATGGTACAAATGGTTAAACTTACAAATATAATCAATTAGGATCAGAGAAGGGAGACAGTAAAATAATCTAGTCATAGAGAAATTGAATCTTTTCATTTAGTACTGGAGCAATACAGTCAAAGGTTCAGTTCAACCTTACCCCCTGCTAGGTGCAATTTAATATTGGGCTTTACATATATGCTTGTATTTGAAATTAACTTTTCTTTATATTCTTGTATATTTATAAAGGGGTGGAGTTTTTTGCTGTTGTTAATTGCTATTATTAAATCTGATTTATTAAATTTCTGATTTAAATTTTTCTTTTTTGTAATTATTTGATTCTTTTTTATCCCCCCCTTTTTTTGTAAAATAAACAGTAAAAGCTCTCAGCTAGAATCAGCATGAAATACAGCAGCTAAAATAATTTTCAACGAGTGTAAAACACAACAAGGGGGAGCCTCTGAATGGTCTTTCTCCATCAAAGACAATATACAGTGGAATATGGGGGAATCCCCGGCCTTAAGCCTGGCAGCCGAGATAGCACAGGCAGAGGTCCATGCAGCCGCAGAGTCAATGCAATCACTGGTGGGGTTTTTTAGCATCCCCTCAGTGGGCAAGCTACAGACTGTTACAAGGCACAGCCCACCCACTGTACTGCCCAAGGTCTCTCCTTTAGCTACATGGCATTCTGCCGCTGACGTCACGCCACAGGACCATCAGCTGGATAAGGGCGAGGTTATAACCAATCACCCCAGTACTCCTCTGGAGTCTCATAGCCCACCAACCCAACTCGCCCCCCCATGCTGAAGCGCCATTACAACGGCAACTGAGCTAGAGCGTGTAAAAAACTTCCTGTCTGAAAGCAACCATTGACTAACAACGCTAGTCAAACTCCAGCAGAAGCCTGCCAACCCGCCATATGCAGCTGTAATGACTCAGACACCAAAGCCAACTACTCCATCTTTTGCTATAGAGATCAAGCCGGCCATCCCAAGAGTTAGACCTCGCTGTGGGACTAAGAAATGATCTGACAATAAAAAGAAGAGTAAAAATCTGAAAAACCAGAAGCCAACTGGCTGTAAAAAAAGAAAAAAAAAAGAACTTAAAAAAATTATTCGATCTTCTGGACAAGGACGCTGCAGGGGGCAAGGAGAAAAGGGAGTCATGATGCCCCCAGAACTTGGGGGGGAGTTGCCTCCTGCCGCAGAGGGAGCCAGCCCCCAATTACCACCCGGCTGCTCCCTCCCTGATACTGGCACCTGCTTACACCAAAAGCACCCTGGATCTTTACACCCTCAAGCAAGATCCGTGGCAGGAGGTCCTATGGAAGGATACTGTTAACCAGAATTCAGGGGCAGGCGGTAACAATCCAAGGTGGAACCTAATCCTGAATAACTGCAAATTAGTTCTTGTAAATTACCCCAAACCCAAGGGGATAGTGGCGCAAAATCTTCGCAAGCTCCATCTAGTGAAGACTCTAAACAATATTCTCCTGCTACAGTTCACTTTTCAGGACATTGACTCAGTGGAGTATTTGTACCACAACAGCATCAGAGCACGGGCAGTGGTCACTTTTTCTTCATCTTTACCAGCGACACAAATACTGGCCGCAAAAGGAAAACTGGCCAACCTGGACATAACACCTGGGAGGCTTTTTGAAAACAGGGCCAAGCCAGAGGCCCTACTTCCTAACGCTCTTCTCCGTTCAAACGGCCATCCAAGGTCAAACCAAGGCTGGCTGATTGATTTGGACGTACTGGTGGAGTGCTCTCGAAGCGGTAAACTATCACCCCATATTAGAAGGCGACTCCCTCATCCCCAAACAGACCCTATCCTGATGATGGGCCTAATGATCGCTTTGATGCGGAGGAGCAGGCGCTTTTAAACTCCTTTGAAGCCCTCGCCCCAACAGATCGCGATGAAATATTGCGCAGATTGGCACAGTTAACTGGGCGGCTGTCAAAGATCCACAGCCACTGCTTGGAATCTCAACCAAGGAAGCAAGGTGTCAAGGGAGAGCAAGTGGTGATAGCATATAAGGAGAGAGACGTGTTCTCACCACACGAGAATCCAAGGGAGACACTAGACAACTGAGGCACCGCGTTTTGCCCATAACGAAGTCCTCATATGAACATGGGGCGACCGTGGGTATGTGCTGTAACATCCCCCTTAGTTTGCCATCTAACACGAGCCCACTAGCCGTACCCTATCCGGTTCCTCCAGTTAGCTCAGCAGCTTCTATAGGACCCTCCTCTACCTTTACACCATTGGTGGTAGAGGCAAAGATCCACAGCATGCTGAGCCCGTCTGCGGCCCAGGAGGCGAATGAGGTGGCAGGAAATGCCACCACCCTCGGCCGAGCACAACCCCTATCGAGAGATGACTGTTCTACCCTGCCCCAAATTTCTACGTATCTGGCAAACGGATGCATCTGCTTCTCAGAAGAACTGGATGCCATTAGCGCCGACTGACAACTTTCATTCCTGTCTTGGAACATTATGGGCTGGAACAACAAACAGTGGCGTCACTAGGGTTGGTGTCACCTGGTGCGGCCCGCAGCACCTTCTGTCTCCGAGCAATCGCGTGCACGGTGGAGCGCACACGTGGCCTCTAGGAGTGTGTGGCTGAACGACAGGGCCCAGGAGCGTGCTGCCGCCTTGTTGTCTGCCGCCGCTTCCAACTTCTAACAGCCGAGGAAGGCAGCCAGCACGCCATGCGAAGACTCTCGGTGGTGCCTAGGTGGTGCCTGGGGGCGGCAGCTCTGGGTGTCACCCCCTCTGGTGGTGTCACCCGGTGTGGCCCGCACCTGCCGCACCGCCCTAGTGATGCCCCTGACAGCAAACCCCCGGATGCAGACCTGGATTCTTTTCTTCACGACTTCATGATCGTATGTTTACAAGAGACATGGCTGACCCAAGCCAATCCTTTGTGTATCCATGGTTTTAGAAACTTTTCCTCCCCAGCTACCAGGACTAACACCAAAGGCCGTGGCAGCGGGGGTCTCAGTATTTCCATCTCTGTTGATTTTCCAGTCGAGATTTACCCAACTGAGCTAACAGGCGCCCAATACCTCATGGCAGTGAGACTAGAGGGGCCCTATACTGGGTCACTTATTATTGTTAACGTCTATCTCCCACCGAGTCTAGCTAAGTCTACGAGCCCCGGTAATGTCTGGGACCTTCTTGCCGATGCTTTATTACAGTTAGAACAATTCCCCCATGCCAACCTGATCCTGTGTGGCGACTTTAATGCCAGACTGGAGAGCGCCGGGTCAAAGCCCGGGGTCTCTACAAATCATGGCCCCAGTCCCCACCCAGCATGGAGTGACAGAGTCTCCCTTGATTTAATAACCAATAAGCAAGGCTATAGGCTATTAGGCCTTTCACTCTTGTACAATCTTGAATGTCTGCACGGCTCCCCCGTGGATGCATCTAAAGGGGCGTATACACACTTAACCAGTAGGGGCGCTAGTGTTATAGATTATATATTTATAGACAGGGCGTTTTCCCCGCAAGTGTCAATTTTTGATTTGATAAACAGGGCTGACAGTGATCATTTCCCCCTTTTAATGCTTTTAAAGCTCCAGCACCCCATTCCCGCTGTTGCTCACACAAGTTTAGAGGGAACACTAGTATCAGAACGGAGTTGGTCCACTTCTGTGCAGTCCTCCATCTCTAGCCTTTTGACTTCTAATCTCCCTCTCTCCATTAATAGTGCTTTGGCAGACCCGGCACTAGACGCACTGGAGCTGTACCAGTCTATTGCATCCTTTTTCAGACCCATGCTGACCCAGAGTAGACAAGCTGTGGCTCTGTGGCGTTCGAGACCCACTTGGTTTGATCTCGAATGCAAAAGCTTCAGGAAACAGCTTGCAAATTACGCACGATGCGCGATTAGAGACCCTGATAACTTCGCACGAGCTCATCTAGTGGCACTGTGTGCTTCTTATAAGCTTTAGCTAAAAAAGAAAAAAGCACAGTACACTAGATCTCAATGGCAGCAACTAGCACAGGCGGCCATAGGGAAAAACGAGCGCTTGTTCTGGGAAATAGTGGCCAGGGGGATGCGAACGTCAAGACCCCTCAGTCCTAATTTGATCTCAGCTGATCTTTGGCATGCCCATTTTACCAAACTTTATGCGCCCCCAAATGAAGCCACTGTAATTCCCTGCTGCTCTTTGGAGCCCTTTTTACCTGCCTGGCCTCCAGTAACTGTCGAGCAGGTTAAAATACTTATATCCACTCTGAGGGACGGCAAGGCGCCTGGGGAAGACATGCTGCCCCCCAAACTTTTCAAAAACTTCCCTGCTTGGTGGGCCCCCATTCTAGCCCGGCTGTTCACACAACTGAACAACACTGGCATTTTCCCAGAGGGCTGGAAACAGAGTGTCGTCGTCCCTATATACAAGAAAGGGGACAGGCAGGACCCAAATAACTACCGCCCTATCAGTCTCCTTGACATCGCCGCCAAACTATATGCTAAATTTCTCCTAATGAAATTGGAAGAGTGGGAGACAGCCAATAATGTCATCTTTCCTGAACAAGCGGGTTTCCGCAAAGGACAAAGCACGACTGACCATTGCCTAACTCTTTACATTATCGCAAGGCAATGCGTGCTAGGCCCCACGAAACACCTCTACGCTGCATTTATAGATTTGGCGGCAGCATTTGATTCCATCGACAGATCAATGCTCTGGTCTAAGTTAGCTAGCACAACCATCGACAAATGACTTCTATTCCTTGTTAGGGAATTGTACACAGATAACAAAGCAAGAGTGAGGGTGGGTTACTCGGGTTCGCTTTCAGATCCCATCGCCTCAAATAGGGGAGTAAAACAGGGATGTTTGTTAGCCCCTTTACTTTTTCATTTTTATCCTAATGATATAGTCACTGAGCTGATGGGGCCAGAATTTCTGCCCCCAGCAGTTGGGAACAGGAAGGTTTCGGTCCTCCTGTACGCAGACAACATGATCCTGCTTTCTATTACACGCATGGGGTTAAAGAGACCACTTTCGAAATGCAGTGCCTTTTGCTTAAAGGAAAAATTACAGATAAACCATGCCAAAACTAAAGTCATGGTTTTCAGTAAAAGACACAGAAATTTTCCTTGGTCTATGGATGGCCAACGAATCGAGCAATGCTGCTCCTTTAAATACCTAGGCATATTTTTCCAGGATAACCTTGCATGGAAAAAACATATTGACCACACCAAAGTTACTGCTCTTAGAACATGCGGTGCCATCCTGAGCTTTTACAGGTCCACAGGTGGTAATCTCATCCCCCCCAGCACTGAAAATGTATAACAGCAAAGTTTTACTGCAGATCTTGTACGGTGCCCCGGTTTGGGGCTTGGAGGGTCTCCTTCTACGTAATCTTGAGGTGGTCCAAAACAGCTTTTTAAAAAAACTTTTACATTTGCCCATAGGCACGCCGGCGGCATTGTTGCGAGCTGAGACGGGAACTTCTCCTGTCAGCACTCATATCCATTGCGCATTGCTCAGTTTTTGGGAGTCAATCCAAAACCCTCAGTCTAAGCTCATTTTGAAATTATGCGTTGAGCGGGCCTCCAGAGACAAATTCTGGGGTGGAAAAATCCTTGGTATATACCATTTCTACCACATTTCACCTCCGGCCTCTGGTATCCATGACAGAACAAGGCTGAAAGAGGCAATTTTTCCCCACTGTCACTGTTAGATAGGCTAGCAATCAATAACTCCAAACCCTTTAGATGGTTTGGGGCTATAAAAAAGGACCACCGAAGGGCAAACTATCTGGCCCATTCCATGACACCAATGCTTAGACAAGCTTTCACTGCACTCCGGTTCCAGTCAATGCCGAATGCTGTACTGGCGGGCTGTGGACCCCGTGGACCCAGCTACTTTGCATTTATGGGACCAAGGCAGTTGAGGATCTCCCACATTACCTACTAGAATGCCCCCTTTATGCACATCCGAGGTCCAGAATTCTGGGTGAATTTCTAATACGGGGGAGGTCTGTGCAGGAAACCATCGTTTTCCTTTTAGCTGACAAAGATTCTGCAATTACACATAGGGTTGCTCTCTTTGCCTGTGTTGCACATAAGATCCGTGCGGCACAGCTGGCTCAATTGTCGAGTAACTCATAGGGGATAAGTTTTGCCCTGTACACCTCTTGAAATTTACCAAAGAATGTTTTAACTGTAGTTTTATATAATGATCAGCGATTCTGTATGTTGCAATGGCCTACGGCTAGGCAATAAAACCGACTGACTGACAACAAGGGGGAGTTGGGTGCAGACCTTGGTTTAATTCAGCTGGGAAAGTTCGCATGTCCCAGCTGGAGCATTTTGTTTACACTGAAGCAAAGAGGGCACCCTCTCCCAACTTGGTGCACTCCAGATATTTGGACTTCAGCTCCCATCAGCCCCAGCCTGCTTGGTCAATTGCAGATATGGGTTATTGTCCAAAATATCTGGAGGGCTCCAGGTTGGGGGAGGCTACTTGGATTTTTCTTTGTGATCAGGAGCTCCTGGTTGTGTCACTGCCTCAGAGCAAATGAACTCAGCTCATCATGGGCAGGGTATAGAAACCGTCTGAACCTGGCTTAGCAGGCTTGTGGATCGAGCAGGGTTTTCATTAGCCCTCAGCAGTGGTATTAGGGAGAAAAGACAAGGAAGCTGCTGCTCTATGTCTGTTCTAATTTTTTCTCACCTCGTCACTCTACATTTTATATTCCCGTATAATTTGCTGTGGCATTTCTGCCTTCTTATTCTCCTCCATCCACAAAGGACTGGTTTTTATTATTCAAAGAAAGAACTACCCTCTTGAGAGCTTTTTCCATACGAATGCAGAGAGCTAATGCACGGATGGGGGTGCAGGGGGGAGGAGGAAGCACAGCGATTCATTTATGGGGTAGAGGAGGTTAAAAAACCAACATCTGTGTCTCAAGAATAAATTGCTGCAACTGCAGTTTAAATCCTACCTATGAATCCCATTCAGTACACAGAAGTGATGAGTGATCTATTAGTGCTTACCTAGGAAGTGATGAAGAATGATTGACAGCCACTGGTTTAGAATCTCCCTTCCCCCCCTTCCCTGATAGACATTTGCATTTTCCACATATGTCCAGTTGTGGACATTTCTGCACAGCATCCACCCACAGAAAGTGTCAAGAGCATTTGGAGGACTGGGATGTTCATATCTGTGGCTTGGCTTGTCCTATTTCTTCTCAGCGCAAGTCAGAAGGACATGCCATTTTCTGGCTGTGTATTGTAACTGGAGAGCTTTGAGAAGCCATTGCAAACTACGGGCAGCACTTGCGAAAGTTCTTTCTCCAGTTCCCAATCCACCAGTTCCTCCTTAAATTGTTCAGCCTTGACACTTCGGCTTCATACTCACAATACATATAAAGCACATTTAAAGCACAATGACTCCCACCAAGGAATTCTGAGGATTGCAGTTTGTTAAGGGTGCTTAACTGTAGCAGCGTGCAGGATAAACTTCAGTTCTCAGAATTCTTTGGAAGAAGTCATGTACTTTAAATGTATCATGTACACTCAGTTGTTTTGTGACAATGACATGTGGCTGGTCACGCTCCAGATTTCACTCAGTCCTTCAGCTTTCGCAGGAGATGTGAGCTGAGGGCTAGTGTCAACCACTTGCATGCATTGCCAGGGCCAATCAAAGACATTTTAGTGTCTTTGTGAAAAATCCAAAATGGCACTTGTCCTGCTATTCACTTGGGAGCTACAATGAAGCGAATGGCAGCTTTGCAAATTGATTGATCTTTTGCTCTTGTGCAGCTGCCGTTCATTTCAATGGGGCTTCCACAGGAGAAACTTCCCAGTGAATTGTGGCTATGCTGTGGGTCCAGTCTAGAGGCTTCTCACTTTGGCGCCTAACATCTTTCCACTTCACTTTACCAGAGGTAGTGCAAAAGAGGCCTGGCTAGGGATGGGATTCACAGTTTGGTGCTGTTTCAATTTTTGCTCCATCGAACTTCCTTCTGGTACCACTTTGTCAGGAATCAGTGTTCACTATTTGCTATAAATACCGATTCTCCCCCCCCAAAAATCATTTTTATGGATTTTTCAAAATATAAAAAATTTAAATGAAATATCAATATTAATATTGATATCAATATTAATATTGATATTTTAAGGAAAATATCAATATTTTTGAAGCAATTTCTTTAAAAAAAAATCTGCTTCAGCCACAGAAAACCCCTAGAAAAAAACTCAATCTGCGAGGACAAAACAAAGTGAATAAGTAGGAAATTCACTGTCAAATTTGAAATTTACTAAAATTCAAGCAAGTCCCTAGTCCTGACATTCTCTTTCCTAGGCGTGCGCGCGCGTGTGTGTGTGGACTGTCTTGTTTGTGCTCACTTTCCCAACTGCATATACAAAGTAACATTTTAAAAATTGTGGGCAGGTCAGAAGGCTGGTGAAGACGATTGCTAGCCATTGTAGGGGTCTGAGAGATCCCTCAGTAGGGGTGGAAAGATCTGTCAATTTTGGTTCTCAGTTTCTCATTTTTTTCCAATCTTAAATTCAGTTGTCCACATTTCTACAACAATTTGCTAATTTTCTTTTTAAAAATCCTCATGAAAATTCTCCAGGATTTTAGTGTGAATTTCTCCTAATAAAACATATTTTTGAAGGCAGTTTTGACTAATGTACACACTTTTGCAAGAACTTTGTCATCATATAATGCATTTTTGTATGTTATTTACACTCATCTGTTCATTTGGATGCATACTTTCCCCCTAACAAATGCATTTTTGTAAACATTGTTTGGTTGGCAAAGTGCATTGCCAGATTTGAATAAGTGAGAATTTTGAAGGATGGCTGTGTTTCAGTTCTCATATTGAGAGTGCGGACTTGATAGATTTGGCTTGAAATACAAACTGAAGTTCTCACCCATCCCTCGGCGGCAGACATTAGGGAAAGCCTCCTTGAATAAGTTTTGCTCATATTCATGTTTAAGAACTGTTTCCTTTTCAGCAGCTCATGCAATGTTGTATGCATCACATCAACTGCATCATTATATGTCCCCTTTCACACTTGTCAAGAGAAGTGCAAACACAAGCACATGCATGTTGTAATGTACTAGAATGGTCCCCACACTCATTTGCAAGATCTAGACCTTACAGCAGGGAAGGAGAAGGCTCTGGATCAGCCTCTGACAACTTCCCCTCCAGCTGTTATGAACTACGGATCCCATCAGCCAAACCATCTGGAGAGCTGGCACCACATAGTCAAAGTTTGCCCTGGACCTTCACAGTGGCTGTCATTGCCTACAAGAGAGTGAAGCAGAGACAGATGTGCAGAAAGCAAGGACTGGCCTCAGAGTTGCATGCAGTGGGTTTTATTTGAAAGAAGACTGCAAACAGAAAGGACAGTAAAGGGCAGTGACAGTCGACAAAGGGCTAAACAATTAGGGACCAGCAATCAGCAGCTTTTCCAGGCCAAGGGTCATGCTGAGTTGTCAACAGCACCCCAGGATTTCCCCCCTTTCTAGTATAGCCACTTTAAAGTTTGCCACTATAAATTTTCCAGGTGGGTTTTGCTGACTGTGTCACAATTGGATAAGATGGAATGTGAGAGTTTACAGGAAGGGTAAACAGAAGCATTTGGGGACATGCTCATGCTTACTGAGCCACCACCCATATAATGTCCCCTAGTTTTACTTCTCATTCAAGCTTAACAATTGATGGCCCATCTAGCTGGGAACTCCTGGCTGGGAAGTTGCACAGTTGTGCGTGCAACACCTGAATATAAAAAGTGGGAATATCACCAACACCTTCTGCATCCCTTGGTGGTGGCAGGATGAAAACAGAGAGTGACCAGCTAGAGGTGAGGGGGGTAGTGGTTGCCCATCAGAGCTTGGATTGGCCCACTGGCCAAACAGTTCCTGACTTCCACAGTAAAAGCCATGGATTTCCATAAGCAGACAGCAGTCTCAGTCTCCAAAGGCTGGCAGTTTAAGCTGGTCAATGGCTGATGGCCTGGCCATGTGCAAAGAAGCCTGATCATGGGCAGCATGCTTTCTGGTTGTTCCCTATGCACAGACCTCTGCTCAGTGGAGAAGACTGGCTCTTTTGCTAAGTGGTTTTCATTTCTTCTGAGAGGCAGAAGAGGACTTTCCCTACTCATCTAGCTTACGTGGTGGTAGTTTAATTAAAGGAAAGAAAATGTGTTGTACTTCCAAATGCTTTTGCATAATCCCAAAAAAGTTTTCCAGGCATTTCTTAAAACCCAACAACACCCCTAAGAACCCTTGTTCTGAATTGTTCTGGCCTGTCCAGCATCCATTCTGAAAGGTAAAAAAAAGATTTAATAGACTGCTGGAGAGAAACTGTGGAAAACAAATGGCTAATAAATCTGCCAGTGTGCCTGCCATGTCTTTGAAGTTCAGAATGGCTGCTGAGGGGGCCGGAGTCCTGGTCAAGTTGTGTCAACTTAATGAATAACTTATAAATAGTTGCTTCTGCCTTGTTGAGAGGCACCTTTCTAGTGGAGCTGGCAGAGGTTTGTGTGCAAAGACGTAGTTCAGCCAGTTTCAAAAATAGCCGCTCATTGGCCTACAAACAGCTAATTTGAAATTTTAAAAGCAAAAAAGAGGAGGAAGCTCATTTTCATTCCTTACCTCCTACGTATGTCAGACTAACAGCTTTGGAGACAGGAGTCTTGGCACAGAGTGGCAAATAGCAGAGATCATGCATGCTCTGCCCTCTAGTAGCAAATTAGGAGGGTGTTACTAAGTTTAGACTGAGTTCAGGCAACCAATTCTGTACATAGAAAATATGCTGGGTGAAAATGGAAAGAAGCGCATGATTTCTCTTTATGTTGTTTAATTTATTCTAAAATGTTTTATTATTGCTCCTGCTTTATTCCATGGGAAAATGCAACAAGAACAGGAAGACACGGAAGGGGGAAATGCATTTGGGGCAGGTGAGGGGGACAGACCATGTGAAAAGTGCCTTTCCTTCAAGGAGCCATAAGCAATGGTGAGGGAAGCTACTTTCCCAGGAGGGGTCCCTCCCCAACCCCTCTGGTGCTGCCTATAGATTCAAAGAACTCTGCTGGTGCATCACTGAGAGTGCAATCACTTCATCCACCCTACTGGATTCTGAGATTTCACACACTTTCAGTCATATCTTTGTAGGCATAATGGTTACTTATTTTATCGATTTATTTTTTAGGTTTATATCTCGCCTTTCCAATAGGAGCCCATCCTAAGCATGGTTGGAAACATACTTTTTAAAAGCAGGACCAACCTAAGGCATTTTGTTGCTCAAAACAAATGAGCAGATGCCCCACCCCAATACCGTGTTCAGAACCCATCCGGACTGGCCCTTGCATCTTACTGTAGCACTGCTGATGGAACAGCCTCCTCAGAGGGTAGCTTAGGGGGTACAGGACCCATAGCATGCTCAGTGATGTTCTCCAACACCTCCTCCTTAGGACCTCCCACCCAAGAGAATCCCCTCCCTCTGCCTAATCATGGGACCAGCCCTGCTGTTTAGGCTCAGCTGAACATTGTCCACTGAATGTCTGGATTTTTATTTTTTGCATGAAAAATGGGTTTTTGAGTTGAAAGGAAAACCAGCCAACCACACCTCCCCCCGACGCTTGCTTTTCACATGGAGCACTGCTGTCCTGCAGGCAGAGACTGACAGGAATGTTCTGGCATTTAGGCTGCTCACTGTGGGGCACATTCTGAAGTGTTTCATTTCTGCTCGTCTCCCAAGATGCTCCAGCCCCAGCACTGCCAAAGAAACATTTTCTCCCTACCATTTAAACCGGTGCCCTTTCCCAGCAGCCAGGTGTGATTTCCATTAAATGAATCTTCCCCAACCTGGTGCTCTCCAGATATCTTGGTGTATAACTCCCATCACTTTGTACTCCAAAACATACGGAGGGCACCAGCTTGGGCAAGACGGCATTCAATTATATTTGAGCTTCTGTGGACTATGAGTTCAGTCATCTGAGCATTTAAGCAGAAAGTTGACAGCTCTCACTTGTACAGTAACAAACATGATTTATGCTTTTTGAGTGTGTGTATTGGGGGGGCAATGAACAACAATACGAATATGGAAAAGCTACGGCACCGGACCCGGAAAGGGGGGGGTGTTGAGAGAGAAAAATGTCATCTCCCTTGTGGTATATCCTAGGGCAATGGTTCCCAACCTGGGGGCTATGACCCCCAGTGGGGCCTCGAAGTAATCTGCGGGGACCATGAACAGTAAATAAGTGAATTATTTATTTATTTATTTTAAAAAGTCTTCCCTCCCTGGACGCTGTCTGCTCCCCACTGCTGCTGCAGACGACACCTCCCTCTTGTTCCAAACCAGAGGGGAAGGCTTTTGCTGAAGCGGCAGAGTGTCTTTCAGGTATGCCAAGGGCAGGTGTCTGCCTATAAAACACGTGGCAGATGCCGAAGGAGGCTGAGGGCGGAGCTACCAGGAAGAAGAGGGGATTACAGTCGCCGACTCCCATCTCCTCGCACTGCCACTGCTGACGACGCCCAGCTCAGAACGAGGAGACAGGGCTTTTCGGGAAGCGAAAAGAAGCAAGGCTGCAAGGAAAGGCTGTTTTCCCCCTTCCTTCCTGGCAGCCAGCCTGCCTGCCTTTCTTGGCTCCTGCTTCACTGACACCTCCTTTTAAAAATTATTCTCATTTGAGAGGCCGCCCAGATCTCACCTTCAGCCCAGACAGAGCCAAGAAGCAGTGAGGAAGTGCAGGGCTTGCTCGCCCCCATTTCTGAGGCTCAGTATGTGTGCCAGCATCCCTCCTTTCTTCCACCTACACTCCACCCCCCCCAAACTCTCTCTCCAAGATGTGCAGCAGTTGAGGGCTTCCCCCCTCCCACGTGCACAAACGCATGCCTGCCTGCAGATACTTATAAGAGGGGCAGGTATGTTTGTGTGCGTGCACTGATCTGTCTTCTGCTCTGCTTTCATTCTCCACGTACACGCTAACCAAGTAATCAGTTATCATCCCAAAGCCTAAAAGCATCAACCCCTCCTCAATCTGTGCACCTTGTTGCCTGCAGTGCACAATCTAGCATCCCTGTCACCAACACACTGCTGGTTCTTAAAAGGAAAAAAAGCTCAGCAGTTTGGCTAAGGCTGGGATCCAGGTATTGCAGCAGAAATGTATTTATTTATTTAATTATTATTGCATTTATATCCCACCTTTCCTCCAAGTTGCTCAAGGTGGTGCACATGATTCCTCCCCTTTCCATTTTATGCTTACACCAACCCTATGGGATAGGATCAGGCTAAGAGACTGTGCCTGGTCCAAGGTCACCCAGTGGGCTTCATGGCTGGGTGGGGATTTGAACCTGGATCTTAGCCCAACACTGTAACCCACTGGTGGTGGGAGACAGGACTGTACATCTTCAGACTGTCAGGGAGGAGGGGGATCCCAATTGGATTGGACCTTTGCATTAAGAAAAGAAAGCAACACCTCCCTGTCTGCAGGGAGCTTTTAATGGAAAGGGATATTTGGAGATGCGATTTTGCCACACACCATTTTCTCAATTAACAGAGACTAAAATTACAATAAGTATGGGGGGGGGAGAGTCACAAATACCATTGAGCTTACAAAGGGGGTCTCATCCTCATAAAGTTGGGGAACCACTGTCCTAGGGTATCTGAATTGGTTTGAGAAATATGTCATACCAGATGTTTTCTGAATACTTTTGTGCTAGTGCAGAATGAATCTAGCGCAGGCCTAAATTGAATCCCCAGGCCAGCAGTTGCTTTGGCTTATGTAGGATGTTTTAGTTCAGACTGATTTTCAGCAGTCATTGGGGGAATATTAATGCTAAGACATCCATTTTAATCTGTTTATAATTGTGTTTTATCCTGCATGCATTTTTAATCCATTGTCATCTGGCCCTGAGTCTTTGGGATGAGACATCCAGCAAATGAAATAAATACAGAATGGAGTAAGGATGTCTTCTCACAACACACAGAGAGAGTTTCCTGCCTCCCCATGCTTTCCTGTACACCATCCAAAGCCTACAAATCCAAATCCTTCTTAAATCCCATAGATCCAGCATTGAATTTGTTCAGCATCTGTAATTTTTTGTGCTTGTTTTGTGCATATGAACATTCTGGAGAAACTTTGTTGTTCTGAGGAATATTAAAGTGCTTTGCTGCTTCTGCCTGTATGTTCCTTTGTGGGAAGGACTGCAGAAGGCGTGCTTTGCAAGCCGAAGGTCTCGGATTCATTTGGGATACCTGGCATCTTCAGGTAAGACTGGGAAGGCTCCTGTTCAGTAGCTGGTGTCTGGCCATGTGAGTTATCCTGAGCTAGATGGACTAATATTGCACCTCAGTAAAATAGCGGATGTCTTCACTACCAATGGCAAGGCACTTGCTGAGGGGCAGTGCAGACCAGGGGCACCGAGGGGCAAGGGCTCAGGGCCTGGGGAGAGACCAGTCGGCTGAATTTGGCCCTCAGTCCACAGTTCTCCACCCAGCTTATGATGTTGGCACTACAGTATCTAAACCAAGGTTTAACAGACTTCTGATAGCTGAGGCACATTTTTCTTCCTGAATTAAAACTGGAAGCACACTCCACTATAACACGTAGAATTACACTTAAGCTATGAAAGAGTAAGGGATACCCCTAACATTAATTAGCATTAGAGTAGTCCCTTCACTAAATACACCTCCTCACTGGAAGAAGGCAAAACCAGAACAGTGACCCTTGCAGAGATGTGACAGGCAGCCTCTTTTGGAGATATGTTTTTCTGCTATATCACTATAGTTGATGTGACTGAATGTTTTGATCACATCTAGTGCAGAGAATTATCTCTGGACACCGCACTTCAAGAAGGATGCAGACAAACTGGAACGGGTTCAGAGGAGGGCAACAAAGATGATCAGGGGACTGCAAACAAAGCCCTATGAGGAGAGACTGAAAGAACTGGGCATGTTTAGCCTGGAGAAGAGAAGACTGAGGGGAGATGTGATAGCACTCTTCAAGTACATGAAAGGTTGTCACACAGAGGAGGGACAGGATCTCTCCTAGGTCATCCCAGAGTGCAGGACGTGGAATAATGGGCTCAAGGTACAGGAAGCAAGGTTTTGACTGAACATCAGGAAAAACCGCCTGTTAGAATTGTACAACAATGGGACCAGTGACCTAGGGAGGTGGTGGGCTTCAAGAGCAGGAGGTTGGACTTGATGGCCTTATAGGCCTCTTCCAGCTCTACTATTCCATGATTCCATGAATTATCACCTCCTAGCAGAGGCTGGTTGGAGGGAAGTAAGGCCAGAGCAGTGACTCATTCAGAGATACAACAAACTGCTTCCTCTGTAGTTGGGTACTTCAGGCTTTACTTGCTTAAATAACGCATTTCTTGTGGCACACTAGCAGTTCTTTCCTGGAGTACAGTTTGGGGATTATTGATCTGGATCAAACTGTACCAAATGTTCTGCTTCCAGGAATGAAAAGGCAGGCCCAGCCTGCTTTTGATTTTGAAGCTGGGACTTCCCATACAAGAAACACTAAGAAAGAGACAGTATTCTTCACATTGGCTGTCTTCCACATGGTACGTGGCACCCTGGGCTCCTGCTGGGAGAAAGTGTGGGGTGTAAATCAATCAACCAACCAATCAAATAAACAAACAAACAAATAACCCTAACGTGTCCTCACAAGGGCTCCTTCAGCTGTTGCTCTCCTTGCCCAGTTCTCTCTGACTGGTATAATCACACAGGGAAACTTATCTTCCCCAGTCAGTTTTCCCTTCTTATCCAAACTGCGTGGTCTGAAACGATGAATGACACCCTTTTCTTCAAAAGACTGGGCTAAAAATAGCAAACCTTTGTTACTGGTAGAGGAAGCTCAGAGGTTATGTTTTAACCTGTACTCCCACATAGATCCCACTTTGTTTTCATGCTGGAGCACAAAGAAAATGACTTGTGTGTTTGCTCTGTTTCCAAACCACTGACTGGGAAGAGATCAAACACTGTGCTTCTTCCTGCTCCTCCCCCCACACCAGGACAGAAGGGTGACAGGAGCCCATTTGAAATCCACTTTGTCCCACAACACCGTGTTCATTTGAGGGGCCCGAAAGGCTGAGTTTTCAGAAGAGCTCAAAGACATTGAGATTAAGACCATAGTGAGAAGCCTTGCAGCTGAAGCAGTCCAAAGACCTACCTAGGCCCCGTGGTGGCCAGCCATGCTCATGGGAAGGCACCATGGCCAGTGGGGGCCAGTGGACTCTGAACGTGGTTAGGCAGCATGGGCGGGGCCAAAGAGGTCATGTGGGCGGGGCCAAAGGGCATTGAGTTCAAGAACGTTCAAAGAGCCTTGCTGGAGCAGACCAAAGGCTCCTTCCGCGCTCCCCCAGCTGATGGCAGGACCCGAGTGAGCTCCTGCTCACGTCTCCATCACCTGGACAGTGTTCCCCCACAAGGGAGCAGACATGCAACATAATCCAATGGATGTTCACTCAGAATCAAGTCCCACTGTGTCATTACTCCTACATTAAGCGTGCACAGGAACCAGATTTTGCCAGCATTCTTTTTACATCTTGCTCCAAGACAGCTGACCAGAGGTGTAGTTGTCTTGGGGGGGGTATCCTAGAGCCCTTATTTTCTGGGGAGCAGGGTCCCTATGCCACTGAGAAGGCTCTTTTCAGTAGCTAACACTCTCCCCTGTCATACGTATTGGCTCCTAGATACTTCTGTTGTTGGGGGAGAGGCGTAACAAGGACCTCATGCTCAACTGCAGCATGGAAAGGGGGAGGGGCATGGCTCTGACTGACATGAAGGGACCCGGCACTTCTGAATGGGCCATGACGCTACTGCAGCTGACAACAAACAGAAATAGGCAGGCAAATAGGCAGGCAAAGGAGGTGCGGCGCTGAAGATTGGGTGGAGGCGGCTGGTGGTGGAATGGGGGGTGGGCTGCCGAGCCCGGCAAGAGGCGGTGAGCAAATCGGCGGCTTTAGTGCCGGAGCCGAGTTGCTGCTGCTCCAACGACAACAGGACGCATCAGGCGCTCCTCCTGCTGGGGCTCTTCCTGCTCACCTGCTCAGGAGGATGCCAAAGAGTCGCCTTCCCGCTAATCTCCCACTTTGTATTTGGATGTGAGTTCCTTGGGCTTTGACTCCCCTGCTGGAAGGTTACTTTTAAAAAGGAACAAATTACAATTACTGTTACATGGCTCCAAAAAGGAATAAATTACCATTACCATTGTTCTGAAAGGAATTGATTACTTTACTGCCACTCAAAAGTAATCACTACAATTACAGTTGTTACTTTAAAAACAAAAACAAAACTAGAGTGCCTACAAGGTGCTGGCCTTCGGTGCTGCACACCTAAGTAGCCTAAAACAACATTAAAAATAAACACACACATACAGAGGTAGTAGAATAATTCCTTTTATCTATAACAGAGCAGTAGTGGTCTCTCTGCTGGTAAGGGAGGCAGAGGCCACTGCTCAGATCTTTGCACGTCAAACAAAATGCAGCCCCCCCCTCCAGTCTCAGCCAGCCAGCATCATCTCTCTCGCTCAACCACCTGCTGGACCCTGCCCTGCCACCAACTAGGGCACCCCTGCCTGAGGAAACATTTTTCCTTGGGTGCAAAAAAGTTTAAACACTGCAAATGAAGCAAAGTAGCCTGGGAGGGTAGCGGAGCCCCCTTCCTGCACCATGTGCAAACTCAGTATTAATACACACACACATCATTGTCTCTCACCTCCACAGATCTTTATCTCCATTCCGCTGCTGCCTCCAGCTCCTTTCTCCCTCCACTCCATTCTTCCACCACCACCCATATTTTTAACAATCGTTTTCTCCACCCCCATTTCACTCTCCACCTCCTCCCTCGTCACTTCCTAAACACCCACAGTGCTCCCCTTACCCATTAACACCCCCAAATAAATGCTGGAAATGTTACAATTACTCCTCAAAATTATTAAAATTACTTCTGTTACAATCAAAAGGTAAAGAAATTACCCACTTGTTCCAGTAGCAAATTACAAATAATTCATTTTGGAAACTAATTACTTCCAAGCTCTGCTGAAGAGTTTTAATAGAAGATGAAGAGTTCTTAGACAGAATGCTGGAACAAAAACAATAAAGAGAAGTACATGAGGTGGAAGAACAACAAGTTGAGGTGGAAGAAGAGACTGTTGTGGACAGCAACAATGAAGTGGAGGAAACTGTGGAAAAGGGTGACAGGAACAGAAGAGCCAGAAGACACCCTTCACCGGTGGAACTGAGGAGACGCTTTCAGGCACTTGAAGATGAGATTATCCTCACATCCCTTCCAGGGAAAGAGAGCCGTTTGCTGCTGCTGTCTGCCTGCCTGCTTGCTGCTGCTGCTGCTCGGCTACCACCACCACAACCCTTTCCCGGTTGGACTTCTGCTCTGCGGGGGCCACACCTTGCAGGACCAGGCCTCACGTACTCAGCCAGCTGTGGCTGATTTTTTCCACCTGTCCCTTCTCTGGAGGGGACACATAAGCCGGCTGGCTGAGGTGGCTCCTGCTTTGTCTGCCTTTTCTTTTTCTTTCTTTTTCTGGGTCTTGAGTCATGTGCCTGGGAGAGAGGACTCAGAGCCAAGTGGGGAGATTTGAGGGGGCCCCAATTAGTGTAGTGACGGGTCGAGGGAGATATGGCGGTGTGAGGCGGACTTGCCAGGTAAGGGGAACGCAGCCCAGGCAGTTAATGGCTGTGCCTTGTTCCGGTCCTCCCCACACCTGCAGGTTTGTTGGTTGCCCTATCAGCCAGCTCTCAGGCCTCCGGATAATACTGCTAAATGCCAGATCTGTGCATAATAAGATCTCCCTCATTCATTATTTAATTGTGGATGTGACAGCCGATCTGGCATGTATAACCGAGACCTGGGTGAACGAGCAGGGAGGAGTCAGTCTCTCCCAGCTATGTCTACCAGGGTACCTGGTCCAGCATCAGGGTAGACCTGAGGGTCGGGGAGGGGGGTTGCTGTGGTCTATATGAGCTCGATCTTCCTCTGCAAGCACCCTGTCCATGTGACTACTGGTCTGGAGTGTTTGCAGCGGAGCAGACTGGGGATTCTGTTGGTGTACCGCCCACCCCGCTGCCCAACAGACTCCCTTGCTGAGCTGACGGAGGTGGTCTCGGGTGTACTGTTGAGATCCCCAGACTGTTGGTTCTGGGAGATGTCAACATCCATGCCGAGGCCACCTTATCCGGGGCGGCTCAGGATTTCATGGTCTCCATGACAACCATGGGACTGTCCCAATATGCCATTGGCCCAACACATGTAGCAGGGCATACTCTAGATTTGGTTTTTACAACTGGACATGGAGTTGGTGATCTGAATGTGGGGAGCCTTACATCAGTTCCTCTGTCATGGACAGATCACTGCTTGCTGAAGCTTAGACTTACAGCGGCTTTTCCCCTCTGCAAGGGTGGGGGACCTATTAAGTTGGTCTGCCCCAGAGACTAATGGATCCGGATGGTTTCCAAAGGGCTCTGGGGAGTTTTCTGGCTGATAGGGCTGGCGTTCCTGTCGATACCCTGGTTGAACTGTGGGATACAGAAATGACCCGGGCGGTTCACATGATTGCTCCTTCAGTACCCTCTCCTGTGTAGAGCTCGTACGGCTCCATGGTATACCCCAGAGCTGAGAGCGATGAAACAATATCGGAGACGGCTTGAGTGCAGATGGAGGCAAACTCTTAGTGGATGCAATTATACACTGGTAAGCGCCTATGGTAAGCTGTATTTAGGGGCAGTGAGGGCAGCAAAAAAACAATATTTTGCTGCCACTATCAAATCATCAATTTGCCGCCCAGTGGAGCTCTTCAGAATTGTCTGGGGACTATTACACTCTGGCCCCAGGGACATGGTAGAACCATCTGAGGCCCGCTGTAATGAATTTGCTAGGCACTTCCAGGATAAGATCTTTAGCATCTGCCAGGACTTAGACTCCAGTGTTATAGCAGGTGAATCAAGCGAGGTATCCAGAGCACAGCCTTGTCCCGATTTCTTGGATGAGTTTCAGTTGGTGCAGCTTGAGGACGTTGACAAGGTGCTTGGACAGGTTTGTGCAACCACTTCTGTGCTGGATCCTTGCCCTTCTTGGCTAATAAAAGCTAGCAGGGATGGAACAGCCGGCTGGGCCAGGGAAGTGATTAAAGCCTCCCTGCAAGAGGGGGTGCTCCCTGGCTGCCTGAAAGAGGCAGTAGTGAGACCACTGCTGAAGAGGCCCTCCCTGGACCCAGAAAATCTTAATAACTATAGGCCGGTAGCAAATGTTCCATTCCTGGGCAAGGTCCTTGAACGAGTGGTTGCAGGCCAGCTCCAGACACTCTTGGATGAGACCAATTATCTGGATCCATTTCAGTCGGGTTTCAGGCCTGGTTTTGGCACGGAAACAGCCTTGGTCACCCTGTATGATGACCTTTGTCAGGAGAGAGACAGGGGGAGTGTGACTCTGTTGATTCTCCTTGATCTCTCAGCGGCTTTCGATACCATTGACCATGGTATCCTTCTGTGGAGACTGGCTGAGTTGGGAGTGGGAGGTACTACATTGCGGTGGTTCCACTCCTACTTGGCAGGTCATCTCCAGAAGGTGGTGCTTGGGGAACATTACTCGGCACCCTGGATTCTCCAGTATGGGTTCCACAGGGGTCAATTCTGTCCCCCATGCTGTTCAACATCTACATGAAACCGTTGGGTTTGGTCATGCAGAGCTTTGGAGTGCATTGCCATCAGTATGCTGATGAGACACAGCTCTATTTCTTCTTTTCATCATCTTCAGGTGAGGCTGTCAATGTGCTGAACTGGTGTCTGGCTGCGACAATGGACTGGATGAGGGCTAATAAACTGAGGCTTAATCCAGACAAGACTGAGATGCTGTTAGTGGGTGGTTCTTCTGACAAGATGGTGGATGTCCAACCTGTTCAGGATGGGGTTGCACTCCCCCTGACGGAGCAGGTTCATAGCTTGGGGGTTCTCCTAGAATCATCTCTGTCACTTGAAGCTCAGGTAGTCTCAGTGGCATGGAGTGCCTTCTACCAACTTTGGTTGGTGGCCCAACTATGTCCCTATCTGGACAGGGATAACCTGGCTTCAGTTGTCCATGCTCTGGTAACCTCTAAATTAGATTACTGCAATGCACTCTACGTGGGGCTGCCTTTGAAGACAGTTCGGAAACTGCAGATTGTGCAAAATGCAGCAGCCAGATTGGTAACAGGGACCAGACGGTCTGAACATATCAA
The DNA here is from genome assembly GCF_030035675.1 of Rhineura floridana. Taxonomy (NCBI): domain Eukaryota; kingdom Metazoa; phylum Chordata; class Lepidosauria; order Squamata; family Rhineuridae; genus Rhineura; species Rhineura floridana. The sequence continues at coordinate 1,758,346 of NC_084495.1, forward strand.
ACCGATTCTGGCCCACTTGCACTGGCTGCCTGTATGTTTCCGAGCTCGATTCAAGATGCTGGTTTTGACCTATAAAGCCTTACACAGCTTGGGACCACAATACCTGATGGAATGCCTCTCCCGATACAAACCCACCCATACACTACGTTGAAGATCAAAGGCCCTCCTCTGGGTGCCTACTCCAAGGGAAGCTGGGAGGGTGGGAACAAGGAAGAGGGCCTTCTCAGTGGTGGCCCCCAAATTATGGAATGATCTCCCTGACGAGGTGCGCCTGGTGCCAACACTGTTATCTTTTCGGCACCAGGTCAAGACTTTCCTCTTCTCCCAGGGATTTTAGCATGTGTTTTTAAATTGTTTTTATATTGTTTTGAATTTTAAAATTGTGTTTTAAATTGTTTTTAAAATATGTTTTTAAATTGTATATTTGTTTTAAAGTTTTTGATTGCTGTAAACTGCCCGAAGAGCTTTGGCTATGGGCAGAGCTTGGAAAAGTTACTTTTTAAAACTACAACTCCCATCAGCCCCAGCCAGCATGGCCACTGGATTGGGCTGATGGGAGTTGTAGTTCAATAAAGTAACGTTTCCAAGCTCTGGCTATGGGGCGGTATACAAGTGCAATAAATAAATAAATAAATAAATAAATAAATAAATAAATAATCGGGGGGGAATTACAGGAGACCCCATGCAACAGCGAGCGAGAGGCTGAAGCTCAGTCCAGGAGAGGGAAAGAAACAATGCACCATGACAAGAAGAGGAGAGTAGTAGTAGTAGGAGACTCCCTACTGTCTGGGATTGACACCCAAGTATGCTGAGAAGATCCATGGACTCGCCAGGGATGCTGCCTCCCTGGAGGATGGATTAGAGATGTGACTGGAGGGTTGCCATCGCTCATAAAGCCCACGACAGATATCCCTTTCTTCTCATCCATGTGGGAACAAATGATACATCCAAGTGGAGGTATGATGAAATCACGTCAGACTTTGAAGCTCTGGGAAGGAAACTCAAGGACTTTCGGGCCCAGATAGTGTTCTCATCCACCTTTCCAGTACTTGGAAGAGGATTGGAAAAGGAAAGAAAAATACTCCAGGTGAATGACTGGCTACTGAGGTGGTGCCAACAAGAGAGATTTGGATTCCAGGACCACAGGCTACGCTTCCTGGAAGATGGACTGCTGGCAAGAGATGGGTTGCACCTCACAAGGACTGGGAAGAATGTGTTTGGCCACAGCATGGAGAACTTCATCTGGAGAGCTGTAAGCTGAATCCTAAGGGGGAAGGAGATATAAAGCTGGCAGTAACATCTAGCAAAGGAAGAACTGAGAGAACGACTCTAATGGGGCCCAATAATGGTCTTCATGAAAATGTAGGAAGGAAGCCAGGCTGTAAACCACATGGTCTTTGATGTCTGCATACTAATGCCCAGAGTATAGGAAAAACAGGATGAACTTGAACTTTTAATACCAGAGAGTAAATAAGACTTGATAAGAATAACTGAAACTTGGTGGGATGACTCCCATGCCTGAAATACAGCAATAGAAGAATATCATTTATTATCTTTCCAAAATCGTGGAGGAGGAGTGAAGTGACAGATGAGGGCTAATGTTGTGTCTATCTTCAAAAAGGGCAAAAAGGAGGAACTGGGGAACTACAGACCAGTCAGCCTAACATCAATCCCTGGAAAAACTCTGGAGCAGATTATAAAGCAGTCAGTCTGTAAACTCCTTGAAAACAATGCTGTGATTACTAGGAGCCAACATGGTTTTGTCAAGAACAAATCCTGCCAGACTAATCTTATCTCACTTTTTGATTGGGTATCCTTCCTGGTAGACTGTGGGAATGCTGTGGACATAATATATCTCAACTTCAGCAAAGCTTTTGGCAAAGTGCTCTGTGATATTTTGATTAGTAAGGTAGCTAAATGTGGGCTGGATGGAACAACTATCAGAGGATCCACAGTTGGCTACAGAATTGTACTCAAAGACTGCTTATGAATGGTTCCTTCTCAAATTGAGGGGAGGTAACGAGTGGGATACCGCAGAGGCCAGTCCTGGGCCCAGTACTCTTCAGCGTTTTTATTAATGACTTGGAAGAGGATGTGCAGGGAATGCATATCAAATCTGCAGATGATATAAAATTGGGAGAGATAGCTAATACCCTGGAAGACAGAAACAAAATTCAGAGGGATCTTGATAGGCTGGATCACTGAGCTGAAAAAAACAGAATGAAATTTGACAGAGATGAGTGCAAAGTTCTACACCTAGGAAAAAGAAACCAAATGCACAGTTATAAGATGGGGGGTATCTGGTTCAGCAGTATACATGTGAGAAGGATTTTAGGATTGTTGTTGATCACAAGCTGAATATGAGTCAACAGTGTGATGTGGCTGCAAAAAAAGCAAATGCTATTTTAGGCTGCATTAACAGAAGTATAGTTTCAAAATTGTGTGAAGTATTAGTTCCCCTCTGTTTGGCACTGGTTAAGCCTCATCTTGGTACTGCATCCAGTTCTGAACACTGCACTTTAAGAAGGATGCAGACAAACTGGAGGCTCAGAGGAGGGCATTGAGGATGATCAGGGGACTGGAAACAAAGCCCTACGTGGAGAGACGGAAAGAACTGGCCTTGAGAACAGAAGACTGAGGGGAGATATGATAGCACTCTTCAAGTACTTGAAAGTTTTTCATACAGAGGAGGGACAGGTTATTATTATTATTATTATTATTATTATTATTATTATTATTATTATTATTATTATTATTATTATTATTATTATTATTCTCTTCTTGATTATCCCAGAGTGCAGGATATGGAATAATGGGCTCAAGTTACAGGAAGCCAGATTTCAACTGAACATCAGGAAAAAAACTTCCTAATTTTTGGAGCAATATGACAATGGAACCATTTACCTAGGGAGGTGGTGGCTTCTCCAACCCTGGAGGCATTCATGAGGCAGCTGGACAGCCACCTGTTGGGTATGCTTTAATTTGGATTCCTGCGTTGAGCAGGGGGTTGGACTTGATGGCCTTATAGGCCCCTTCCAAGTCTACAATTTTATGATCCTATGATTCTATTATTCAGTCTAGATAAGGGAGAAAAGGGGGAGGGGCACAAAGGCCTCATGGGCATCAGAGGAAGACCTCAAAGGCATCATGGCATCCACAGCCACCATGTTGGCACTCCTGCCTTATAGGGATAGTGTCCTGCCAGAACCCGAAGAGCTCCGACTCAGACACGGCTGTGGTTTTTTCTTTTATTGCAGTAAGAAACAGTTTCAGTTCTGTGCGCTTCATGAATCTACCTACAGCTTACTCAGAACTCAGCATCTCCCGAGGTCTAACTAGGCACAATTCTGCAGCACTAAGACGTTGACTCAGCAACCTCTTCCCCCTCCCCGGCTGAAGTGAGGCTGGGCAGGCGCCCTGCTTGCGTGTGCCAACTGTCACTGCTGGGAGTGTGTGTGCAGGAGAAGACTCCACTTCAGCTGGTCTGTTGACTCTCCTGCTGCACCCACCTCCTGGTGCGAGGCGAAAGCAGAGCCTCCGTCACTGTCCCATCTTCCCCCTCCAAGGGAGAAGGGCTGCCTGCGGGCGACATGGGGGCAAGGAGAGGGGAAGTGCCAGCCTGGGAAACACCCGGCTGGTCAGGGTGACTCGCCACAGGGATATCTGGAGCTGCTGGGGTTGAACTGTCAAAGTCCAAAGCTGGGGCACCTTCTGAGTCCAACTCCCCACTCGGCCCTTCACTGGCTTGATTCAGGCGGTCCCTGAGATACCCTGGACCTACGTTTTGCACATTAATACAAGAACCTTGAACCTGGCTCAGTAGTGGATGGGCAGCCATTGCAGATGTTTTAAAAGTTGTTGGCAATATGCTCCCATCAGCAATCTGGCCGCTGCATGTTGCACCACCTGGAGCTTCCGAACCAGAGCTAAGGGCAGCCCCACATAGAGAGCATTGCAGTAATCCAGCCTTGAGGTTGCCAGTGCATGGACTACAGAGGTCAGGCTATCCCTGTCCAGGAACAGCCATAGCTGACAAACCAGGGAAAGCTGATAAAAGGCACTCCTGGCCACAGAGGATACTTGGGCCTCTAGGTGACAAAGATGAATTCAGGAGTACCCCTAGGCTATCGACCTAGTCTTTCAGAGGGAGCATGACCCCATCCAGAACAGGTAATCTGCCTATCTCCAGGACCTGGGAACCGCCTACTCAAAGAGCCTCCGTCTTCCCAGGATTGCAGCACAGTTTATTGGCCCTCATCCAGTCCACTTCAGCATTCAGACACCGATCCACAGTATTCACAGCCTCTCCTGATTCAGATATTATGGAAAAATGCAGCTGCATGTCATCAGCATACTGCTGACACCTTGCTCCAAAACTCCTAATGACCACTCTCAACAGCTTCATATAGATGTTGAATAGCACTGGGGAGAGAATAGAACCCAACAGAACCCCATAGCACAAGTGACAGGGGACCAAGGAACAGTCACCCAGTGTTCCTCTCTGGACGCGACCATGAAGGTAAGAGCAGAATCACCGTAACACAGTGCCCCCCATACGCCTCCCACTGAGTATGTCCATGGCCAATGGTATCAAATGCTGCTGAGAGATTGAGCAGAATAACAGGGTCGCACTCCCCTGTCTGTCTCACGATAAAGGTCATCCATCAGTGCGACCAAGGCTGATTCTCTTCCGAAACCAGTTCTGAATCCAGATTGTGATGGATCTAGATAATCAGTCTCATCCAGGAACTCCTGCAACTGCTCTACAACCACGTTCTCCACCATCTTTGCCAAGAATGGGGTGTTGGCGACTAGTCTATAGTTGTTACACTTCATTGGGTACAGTGTCAGCTTTTTAAGAAGTGGACGCACTACCACCTCTTTTAATGGCAGTGGGCATCAAACCATCACGCAAAGATGCATTTACTACACCTGTGACCCATTCAATCACCCCACTCCGGCAAGCTTTAATAAGCCAGGATGGACAAGGATCAAATGAGCAGGTGGTCAGACGCATCACTGCAAGCATCTTGTCCACATCATCAGGCCCCATTAACTGGAATTGATCCCACAGCACTGGGTTCGATGTTGCATTGGACACCTCGGCTGGCACTGCCACGACAGTAGCATCTAAATCTCTGTGGAGCCAAGTGACTTTGTCCTCAAAGTGTTTAGCCAGCCAGTTACAGCTGGACACCTTGTGCTCCAGAGGTCCATCCCCCTGGTCAGGAGTGACCAACCTCCGGACCACATGGAACAACTCAGCCAGGCAGTTCCCCAAGGACGCAACAGAGGCCATATGGTAGGCTCGACTGTGAGCCTGAACACCTGCTTGGTCTGCTCTGGAGTGAGATCTATGCCACTTACGCTCTAGCGTTGCCCGGTCTGTTTCATTGAGCACAGCTCCTCAGTATACCAAGGAGCAAAGCGGGCTCCATGGAACCGGAGAGGGCCCTCAGGAGCAATTGGGTCAATGGCCCTACAAGTCTCACCATTCCATAGTGAGACTAGGGCCTCAACAGGATTACCTGCTCTGTCCACTGGAAAATTCCCCAAAGTGTTCAGAAATCTATCAGCTTCCATCTCTGGCGACGGACCATCCTAACTGGTCCCCCTCCTGCAGGGGCAAATTGTGGCTGTAAGACCAAACCTCACCAGGGAATGGTCTGACCATAACAATTGGTGATACCCATCCCACCAATTTCCAGACCACCACTCTCCTCACATGGAGCAAAGACTAGATTGAGGGTATGCTCTGCTCTGTGTGTTGGACTGATGACCATTTGAGACAGGTCAAGGAACATCTAAATGAAGCCACTGGGAGCAGTCATCAGGGGATCTGGAGTGTGGTGCCATCAATATGCAGATAACACCCAGCTCTACCTCTCTATTCTGTCTGAATCAGGAGAGGTAGCTGAGGTGTTGAACTGGTGCTTGGAGCCAGTGATGGACTAGATGTGGGCCAATACATTAAGGCTGAATCCTGAAAAGATAGAGATGTCATGTGTCCAGGAGGTGGGAAGACAGCCTTTCTGGATGGGGTTGCTCTTTCCTTGAAGGAGCAGGTCTGCAGCCTGGGGGCTTTCCTTGATCCAACATTGTCACTGGAGGTTCAGGTGACCTCAGTGGCTAGAAGTGCCTTTTTCCAGCTCTGTCTGGTTCGCCAGCTTCGACTCTTTTTGGACAGAGATGACTAGGCTACAGTACTCCATGCTCCGGTAACTTCCAGACTGGATTACTGCAGTGCGCTCTATGTGGGAATGCCCTTGAAGATGACTCAGAAACTTTAACTGGTCCAAATTGCAGCAGCCAGGTTACTGGCTGGAGTTCCTTTTAGATCTCACATAACTCCTGTTTTAAAACAGCTGCATTGGTTGCCAGTTTGTTTCTGAGCCCGGTTCAAGATGCTCACGTTAATGTTTAAAGCCCTAAACGACTGAGGTCCCAAATTTCTGAAAGACCGTCTCCTTCCCTGCAGACCCTCTCATGTGTTGAGATCAGCATAGGGGCCCTTTTGGTAGGTCCGCCACCCTCAGAGGTTCAAGGCGAGGGTGGCCTGGGAGAGGGCACTCTCTGTGGTGGCCCCTAAGCTGTGGAACTCCCTCCCCACTGAGGTGCATCCAGCAACTTCATTGTTCAACTTTCAGTGAATGCTGAAGATGCACCTCTTTGCCTGGCCTTCAACACCTGAGATGGATATGTTTAGGACCCACCCTATTTTCTGTGATGTTGCTTGGGTTGTTTTTAATTATATGTTTTTTAAATGTTGTAATCCACCCTGGGACCTTTCAGTGAAAGGCGTCTAATTCTAATTCTAATTCTAACAACAACAACAACAACAACAATCCATGGCTCAGGACCCCAGTATCTGTTGGAATGCATCTCCCAATATGAACCTACCCAGACCCTTAGATCTGCTGAGGCCCTTTCCAGGTCCCCTCTCTTAGGGAGGCTCAGAGGGTAGAGACAAGAGAGAGGAATTTTTCAGTTGTGGCTTCCCATCTGTGGAATACACTCCCTAGTGAGGTCCATCTAGTGCCTTTATTGACATCTTTTTCAGCGCCAAGTAAAGACTTACCTTTTTTCCAGGCATTTGATAGACTGAGATGTTGTTGTTTTGCTCTTCGTATACTGTCAAAGTTGCCTGTGGCTGCATCAGGGTTGTTGTTGTGTTATTGTTTGGCTCGTATGATATCTATGGCAGAGCTATTCCTTGATCTAGACCAGGATTCCAGAAAGCTCTGGGCCAGCCATAGGCTGGTCCACCCCAGGACTTAGTCCAAGTTCTTATTTCTAGCAGTCCTGGGCCTCTGGACTCATAATGTATTTATTTTAACAGTGTTGTAAGTCACTTGGAGATCTTTGGGTAAGATGTGACTAACAAATCTGATTCATCATCATCATCATCTTAATGTTTCTAAGAGAGGAAATGCTTTGATCTGGATTCCTGCACTGAGCAGGGGGTTGGTCTTGATGGCCTTATAGGCCTCTTTCAACTCTGTTATTCTATGATTCTAAACACACTGAATGTTTCCTGAGTTGCATGATCTGTGGCGCTGTCTCACATTTGTCACAGACATAGGTCAAAATCTGCTGTTCTTTGTTTAGGGGATATTTTACAATATGGTAGCATGTGGGGAGATCTGTGTGCAGATTTTAGTGTTATGATTTGAAAAGAAATGCAACCAATCCAAAGTCCACAGTCCTGGAAGGAAGAATTGTATATATGCAGGAAACATGTAAAGAATAATGGAATGGCATTGTGGGACAAGACAAAATGTTAAGAAATGCATCAAAAGGGTGTTGATGTACAGAGATTATCTGAATGGAACATTTTTGTTTTGCTTTTAAAAAATCTGACTTTTGGCTCTTTGGAACAAACTGGTTGTAAGTGGGTGCCTTGTAAATCTCTTCCTGTCCTCTTGAAAGAAACATGTAAATATTTCAGACTATTTCCAGATGAAAGGGATTAGGGTCAGAATACAATAAAAGCTTAAATGTGGACTTCTCACCTTTGTCAAGAGTAGGGTTGAGATCCTGTTGCTGGTCCCAATCCATTGAACTGGAATGCAGTTCCACCTCATTTTTGTGTCTGCTAACTGCTTTCATCCTAGAGAGTCGTGCCCATTTTCAGGAGATTTTCTAGGCTTCTCTTTTAATCTCTAGTATTAACCTTTTAAATGATATACTTCCAGACAGGCTGGTGATTTATTGTTATTTATAATCCCCCCTTTGCTGCCTCCTCCTCCTTAGGAAAACAAAGACTTAGTTTCACATTAGCAAAGCCCTTCCCACCCTCACCTTGTCAGGGCAGGGAAGAAAGCAAGAGATCACCTGGTCAGGTTCACATCAGCAAAGCAAAAAGGCAGGCTCTCTGTTATGATTTCTAATCCCCCCTCACCTCCTTCTCCTCATTAGCAAACCAAAATCATGCAGGCTCTCAGTCACATTAGCAAAGCAACCCACAAGCTCTCAGTTCTCATTGTGTCTAATCCTCCTCTTCTTCATCATCATTAGCAAAGCAAAAACACGCAGACTCTCTGTTAATATTAGCAAAGCAAAGACATAGCACACAGGCTACCATTAACATCTAACTGACTGAAGTTAAGGGAAATGGGAATACAATTATATTTGATGCAGGCTTTTTTTAAAAAAAAAACCAAAGCCTGATGCTGGGAAAAGCTGTGGAAATTCAAAGCATTCAGGATTTGTCCACAAAGAGAGTGAACATGTGAACTATTGGAAAGTCTGGTTCCAAGTCTGATTTTGGTGAATTTCTAATCCATCCCTAAAGAGCCAGCAATGAGATCTGAATACCACTTTGCATCCCACTTAAACCCATACAAGTATGTGACCTGTAACTTCATAAACCACAATATAAAATCAGAACAGGAAAAGAAATCATTTGTGTAATCACTCTGGTTGCTTAACTGGAATAAAATACAAATGTGAAAGGTTAACAGTTAGACCTTTAATTTTATATGATGTTGGGGAAATTGTGCATTTAAATGTGGTCACCGGTCATTTGATCTATTCCACAGAATGAGACTATATGGTTGAGGTGAATTTAATGCAGTATGAAATTATTATCTGATTTGAATTTAAGTCATGACCATACAAATAAAGTAACAAAAAAACCCAAACAAACAGCAAGTTGAGAGGAATAAGTGCCACGCAGAGCTTGGAAAAGTTACTTTTTTGAACTACAACTCCCATCAGCCCCAGCCAGCATGGCCACTGGATAGGGCTGATGGGAGTTGTAGTTCAAAAAAGTAACTTTTCCAAGCTCTGCAGCTTCTGCTGTTCTGACATCCTTACTTACCAGACTGGGGCTTCATACCACATTTAGTATTAGTCCTCAAACACAGAAAAGAAAACATTTCTTTTATTGCTTAAGCTTTGATCTGGGGACCCAAGCAAAACCATCTTTTTGGCTTCCTCCCTTCTCCCCAATTCTCCAACAGCAACAGTGTCACTGTGAGAATGCTGCTGTATGAGGACGTGTGGAGAGACCATGACTCTCTTGGTCTTGTACAGCTTATAGGCGAAAGGTGCTTGATGAGGAGCTGAACTCCCTCGAGCAAGGAACACAGTCCAGACTGCCCAGCAGGATTCGGGGTGGGGTGGGGTGGGGGCAGAGGAAACAGCGTGGCACTTTTAATTTAATTAGAGGCCAAGAACCAGGCTGCCATTTTGGAGAAACTGCCTGAATTGTTAATTTTGAAGAATGTTTACTTCTTTAAAGACTCGCACAGCCTGGGAGTCTGTCCTGCTCCTCTGTGACTCAAGGTGTATATTTGTAAATACACGTATACCAGTATCTGCTGTAGTAGCTACTTCTGTATCTGGGAAGTGGGGAAATGAGGAACTATTTTAGAGGTGGGTGAGCACCACAGCTCTCCTCGCATTGACCAATCCCCCCCAAAATAGTTTACACCCTGAGCCAATCAGAGGGGCTTGGCAAATGAAAATACCTCCTCCCTGCCAGCCCCCCAAAGCACCCTCTCCAACTTCTAGCTGAAGCCAGTCAGACCTCCGTAACATGGGGGACAACCAGCACTGCTTCTCTGGATTATCCCAGTGATCAGGCTGGGATATGAGGGCTCAGGTGATCCTTAAGGTACCCTTATCCTCATGTTTCTAAACATTTTACCCTAAAATGCACATTTGTAATGCGTTTTGGCATATATTTTTGAGCCAAAAATTGCACTGCATAAGAGAAGCATGAAATCCAAAGGATAATTATAATCTGATCTGGACATTAGACTGGGAGGTGTAAATGAGGTCAGTTTGCCTCAGAATGTACAGAAAGGGCTTGTTTACATGCCCCACAAATGTGCATCCGCTGCTTTTTGCAGATCCTTTTGATTTGGACCATTTACTTGATGTTTTATCCAACCCACGTGCCTACTACTGCTTTTGCCTTTAACTCCAGAGTAAATGGATGCGATAAAAACCAGCATTTGCTTTTAAAATCCACACCTGCTTCTACAGTGTATTACCTTTTAAGCACCTTTTCTGGCTGCACAGTTTCTTTGCCGTTAGATCCTCCCTTTTCTCCGCCCCTTTCACGGTCTCAGGGTGTCATTTTGTTTCCTGCGGTTGATGAAGCAACTTCTGGTTGCTTTCGCCTTCCTTTCTGCTGTTTATTCCTGCTTCCCCCCAATACATTTCCTCCCCCACTCCTTTAAACAAAATCACATTCCCCACCCCTTCATCGAGGGTAGCAGGGCTGGAGCTCGTAAAATTCCTTCCTCGGAGCTGTGGTTTTGACGCTGTTGTTTACGTCTAGTGTGTGTGTGTGTGTGCGAGAGAGAGAGAGAGAGTGAGAAAGTGTGTGTGTGTAGGACCTCTTCTGCCTCGTGGCATCCCTCCGCTCCCCCCCAGAGCTGGATCTCTCACCCCGTCGGGCTGATGCATGCACCCTTTTTGCAGCCACAAAGAGAGGAGGCTGGTGAAGGTGCCGCTGGGGTAAGGGGAAAGGGGAGCTGCCTTGGCGTCTCATCCCAGCATCTGCTCCACTCACTAAACACGATAATATTAAATGGTCAATGCTTCCTTTAGTAGCTGCTTTTAATGTCTCTCTAAAGATAATTGTTTGGGGCTTTTTTATGTTTCCCAGAACGCATGCTGAGGCTTGTCCCGGGCCGGTGCCAAAGGCACACCAATCTCATGCAGGGACAGCCTGACAGCCACGGGTGGGAGCGATTCCCTTTCTTTCAAGCACCTATTCCTTCATTTAGGAAAACATCACCCCTTCCCCGCCTCTGCAGTTAGCATGCTAATGTGCGGGCATGGCAACAAGGAAACGCTGATAGCAGTAAACGCACACGCGTGTGAATGCTACAAAGAAAAACAGGCAATTTATTAGTAGCGAGGGCGAAAGTATGTGAACTGTCAAAATCAATCGTGACGGAAAAAGCAGCATTTTTAATGTGGATCTGGGGTCCCATGTAAACAGGCCCAAAGTGATTTTCTCTTCCTCATGCACGTTTGCCCCAAGAGGTTGAGGATGGGGCTGGCCAAGGGAGCTTTGCAGGCTGAGGAAGAGCTGTAAGCAAAGCAGCCACGTTGTGTCTTGCTGCCCTAAGAAGACTGAGCAGCATCAGCCACTCCCCAGGCAAGCACCGAGGAATGGGAGCTGCCACTCCTTTTCCATGGAAGCAGTTTCACTAGAACTGCTGAATATTTATTTTTATTGGTGGTGGTGGTGTTTCGTTCATTGCCATGCATCCTTATTTTATTTATTTATTTATTATTTGATTTATATCCTGCCCTTCCTCCCAGCAGGAGCCCAGGGTGGCAAACAGAGACGCTAAAAACACTTTAAAACATCATAAAAACAGACACTAAAATACACCAAAACAAAACAACTTTACAAACATTTTTTTAAAAAAACCTTTTAAAACATCTTTAAAAAAGGGTTAAAAACATATATATTTTTTTAAAAAAACATTAAAAACACAGACGCAGACTGGGATAGGTCTCAACTTAAAAGGCTTGTTGAAAGAGGAAAGTCTTCAAAAGGCACCGAAAAGATGGCAGAGATGGCGCCTGCCTAATATTCAAGGGGAGGGAATTCCACAGGGAAGGTGGAAGGGTCCTTGAAATATGTCTACTTTGTCCAACACTCAAGCTTACCCCAAGTGCTGTCTCACTAGCTGGTGAAATCAAAACTAAACAGGCCTCTCTCTTTCACCATTTAAACAGGAAAAACAGGGCTGAGTAAAGTTACGGGAAACTGGACTAGGAATAAAATTAATGTATTGATTTATCTCTTTTCTTTCGTTTGAGTGCTTCCTCCCTTCGTTCTTCCCCATCTCCCCTTCCCTGTTTCTTGCTATCTAAACCTGTTTCTGACAACACCTAGACACATGGCACCCATCAGCATGTACACGTGCTCTTAACCAGTGAGGAATTTCTTCCTGGGCAGAATATGTACATATGCAGGCATGGAGAGAGAGAGAGAGAGAGTTCTCTGTACTTCCTTCCATTTCATTGGCAGGAGTAGAAAAGCTGCTGTGACCTGGTTTGCTACTATGAGGAAAGAGGTCCCCTGAAAGGAAGTGAGGCAGCTGGAGCAGCCTGATGTTGTGTCCATAAATATCCCTCAAAGTATGGAATTAAATAAATAGAAATCAAAATATGGAGAAAGTTATTCCCAGAATCACATTTAGAGACAATACTCTTTCTTTCTTTCTTTCTTTCTTTCTTTCTTTCTTTCTTTCTTTCTTTCTTTCTTTCTTTCCTTCCTTCCTTCCTTCCTTCCTTCCTTTCTTTCTCTCTCACATTCACATTCAAAAGCCGTTCCGAGGCAGCTTACAGAAAATATGCCGTATCAAATAAAATGCTATAATTTAGAACAGGAGTTAAAAATATCCAAAAGTCCAACCTGCAATTCATAAAATTAACTAAACCATTTAAAATTGCCTTTGATCCTGGAAGTGATATACAGCCCTCATGAATTTTATCCTTCATGCATTTGTCTCATCCCCCTTAAGCCATGCGAGTTGATGGCTTTCATTAAATCTCGTGGTAGCAAATTCCCTAAGAACATGACTGAGACTTGTTGGATCAGACTGATCGAGGCCAGCTTTCTGCTTCCCAGAGTAGCCAGCCGGATGCCTGTGGGGAACCCATAAGCAACATCACTTAACGAAAAGACGACTCAGCTAAAAGCAATTCAAAGCAAAGTGGTCTTCAAAGCTTGTTTAGAAGCCAGGGCTGATGAGGCCAAGCATGCATCCTTGAGAGGGACTTCCACAGATGGGTGGAGACCCTGAAAAGACTGTGACTCTAGAACATGCCACTCTAGCTGACCTTAGCTGGGCTCGTCAGCAGGACTTCTGACACTGCTCTTAAGCCCTGGGTAGTTTCATATGGATGCGAGTAGTCCCTCAAATAACGTGGCCCCAAACGGTTTGGGTGAATGCCAGCATTTTGAATTGGCTTCAGAAATGCCCAGTATTGGTGGAACATTACAAAGGGTTGCCCCAATGAATTTTATTTATTTTATTTATTTTTATTTTTAAAACTTATATACCGCCCGACTAGCAATAGCTCTCTGGGCGGTGAACATAAATACAATAAAATACAGGAAAATACAAAAGCCTGAATAATCAGGCAGCTGCATTCTGTCCTAGCTGATGTTTGTTTATTTATTTATTAAATTTATATCCCACCCTTCCTCCCAAAAGGAGCCCAGGGCAGCAAACAACAAATGATAAAACAATGTCTTAAAAACATTTTAAAAACAAATCACCTTAAAAAAATCTCAAAAACAATTTCAATACAGATGCAGTTGTTGTTATGTGCCTTCAAGTCGATTATGACTTATGGCAACCCTATGAATCAGCGACCTCCAGTAGTATCTGTTGTAAACCACCCTGTTTAGATCTTGTAAGTTCAGGTCTGCGGCTTACTTTATGGAATCAATCCATCTCTTGTTTGGTCTTCCTCTTTTTCTACTCCCTTCTGTTTTTCCCAGTATTATGGTCTTTTCTAGTGAATTACGTGTCCAAAGTATGATAACCTCAGTTTCATCATTTTAGCTTCTAGTGATAGTTCTGGTTTAATTTGTTCTACAACCAATTATTTGTCTTTTTCGCAGTCCATGGTATCCGCAAAGCTCTCCTCCAACACCACATTTCAAATGAGCTGATTTTTCTCTTATCCACTCTTTTCACTGTCCAACTTTCACATCCATACATAGAGATCGGGAATACCATGGTCTGAATGATCCTGACTTTAGTGTTCAATGATACATCTTTGCATTTGAGGACCTTTTCTAGCTCTCTCACAGCTGCCCTCCCCAGTCCTAGCCTTCTTCTGATTGCTTGACTATTCTCTCCATTTTGGTTAATGACTGTGCCAAAGTATTGATAATCCTTGACAAGTTCAATGTCCTCATTGTCAGCTGTAAAGTTGCATAAATCTTCTGTTGTCATTACTTTAGTCTTTTTTACGTTCAGTTTTAGTCCTGCTTTTGTACTTTCCTCTTTAACTTTCATCAGCATTCGTTTCAAATCATTACTGGTTTCTGCTAGTAGTATGGTATCATCTGCATATCTTAAATTATTGCCATCCTGGGCTCCTGATGGGAGGAAGGGCAGGATATAAATAAATAAATAAATAAATAAATAAATAAATATATTTCTCCCTCCGATTTTCACACCTTCATCTTGGTCCAATCCCGCTTTCCTTATGGTATGCTCTGTGTATAGATTAAACAAATATGGTGATAAACTACACCTGTCTCACACCCTTTCCAATGGGGAACCAATTGGTTTCAACATATTCTGTCCTTACAGTAGCCTCTGGTCCAGAGCATAGGTTCTCTTCTCTTTCCCTTGAACGTCTGGCATTTCTTGCTGCATATATGGTAAGGGTGGGATTCCCTTTGAAGGGGCACTGGCTGGCAGCATTTGCCTATGTTGCCGAACAGAAGCCAAGGCACCCAAGCACCATGGCAGACACAGACTTCACTCAATATTCCTACTGCAAGCCTACCAGTACTTACCTGGGAGTAAGCCCCATTAAATTTAATAGGACTTACTTCAGAGTAGACATGGCTTTGTTGCAGACTACTGCTGCTAAGATGATGAATCTGAAACCTTTTAAAAAAATGAAATTATGATGACATTTACTTTGCTTCATTGTGGACCATGCTGCCTGCTGTCATTCTGGACAGGCACAGATTTATTGGCTCAGGGTCCCACTTCACTTTTTGCTCACAACAACCCTGAAGGGCAGGCTGACTGGGTGGGTGGGTTTGGCTACATGGAGAATGAATGTCTGCCACCCCCCACCCCGATTGTCCCCAGTTTGGTCTTTGTTGATCTCTGAGCCGAGGTGGCATATGGCACTCTGCAGCTTTTTCCTACATACACATCCGTCCCTCCCTCTTACTGCCTGTCAGAACTAGACTGTCAACAACCTCAACAACTCTGCAAGTGATGAACCACCAGTGCTGCTGTCAAACTAGAAAAATGAGGTCACGTGATGCAACAACTAGGCAGGAAAACCCATGAATGAGAGAAAAGAAAGAAAATGGTTCGAATTTTGGCCAGCTGGGGAGAATATCACTTCATTACAATCCTTTCTTTTAGTATGGAAGTCCAGCTGGTCCCAGTGAGAGGAAGAAAAGATTTGCTTTCTGATCTGGACTGCCAGCAAACACTGGCAAAAAAGGTCTATATTACTGTTATTTCTATAATGTTGTTATGTCTATAATGTTGTTGCCTTCGGGCTTAGGGCGGTATATAAATTAAACTAAATAAATAAATAAATAAATAAAAATTATATTCTCCATTAATTTTTAAAAAAGGTTTCAGATTCATCATTCTGCAACTAACATGAAAGTGGAATAGGATCATACAGTGTCATCGAAAAGTGGGGGCTTGCAGCTGTAATTTTTGTTTTTTCCCTTAATTCATAAATCCATATACATGGCTTTCCAACTTCTGTGCTACCTTTTCTTTCATCGTTTTACCACACAGAACTGGGGGATGGGGTCAGCCAATGATGCTCTGTTTCACCTCCCCCACATGTTGTGAGTCAATCAACCTACACTACAGGGTTGTGGTGTACTGTGCATTAAATGGGTGGTTGTGGACATAAAATGGAGGTGGACTAGCAGCTGACTGGAATGGGTATGGGACTTATTCCTACTGGGCGAGTTCCGATAGGATCACAAAGCACCACAGAAAATGTGGGGTGGGGGTGGGAGAAGCTTGCAGCTGTAATTTTTGTTATGCTCTGTGCCTCTCTCTTACTAGTGTTAAGAATCAATCTATATTCAACCCCCCCCCGCCAGCTACACAACAAAGGCATTTTGCTTACATTTTTTTGTGTATTATTACAGGCCATTTTCCATTTGTGTTACGTCACATTGGATGAAACCCTAGGAATGCCTACTCAGAAGCAAGTCTCACTGTGTAAAGTGCACTTGACAAGGAAGTACACACAAGGAAACTATTGGAAAAATATTTTTAACTTTATACCCAGTTGATCACTAATCTCTGCAGGTTTTAGGGTCTCCTGCGGATGCCAACTTATCAGGAGGTCTGTTCTGCACAACATTGGAAGCAGACCTTTAGTGTAGTGGCACTTACCCTTTGCAATTCCCTGCTCTTATATAATAGACAGGCACCATCTCTGTTATCTTTTTGGCTCCTACTGAAGACTTTCCTCTGTGAATAAGCCTTTTAAGTAGAGACCTTATCCCAGTCTGTGTCTGCATTGGAGTTGCTTTTTAAGATGTTTGTAAAGCTTTTTTTAAAAGGTGTTTTAAAGATGTTTTGTTCTAATATATTTTGAATTATGTTTTTATATGTTTTACAGTGTTTTTAGTATTGTTGTTTGCCGCTCTGGGCTCCTATTGGGAGGAAGGGTGGGATATAAATTTAATAAATAAATAAATAAATAAACTAATTTCCTAAGCAAAAGGGAAAAAATCGCTTTTGCAATGCACGCAAACTATTGTAAAAAGAAGTCACACAAGCATGCCATGTAGAGGTTAAAATGTAATAAGAATTTATTTCAATACACACTTTTTATTAAAGAAAAAAGAAATGATTCACAGATATAATATAAAAATGAAATTAAAGATCAGTTGCAATAATACTTTCTTTAAAAAAGAGTTATACTCACTTTTTGAAATGTGTCTGTGTGTATGTGTATGAAAGGCAATTTTTTTGTTAGATTTAAAAATTAAAAAACAAGAAAAAAGGACAAGACAAAAAATTGTGTACATGTACATGGAAACTTTTAAACAAAATTGATACAGTGTGTGATCATGATGGTCTCTATAAACAGTTAAACTCAGCAGTGGTTCAGTTTTCAATTGTAAAAAAACAAAAATACTGCAAATAACTTCAAAGAGCAAGCAAAGTTTAATGGGAGGTTTTTTGACAGTCTTCTGTCAGCAGTAAGCCTGGGGCAAGAGACAGATTTGATGGGTGAAGACCATCGGTAGAAATAATGACAACAGCAGTAGAAATGTTGTTACCAATAATGTCATTTTTTGAAGAAAAAAACCACAGATCAGAAATAGCTAAAATAACTAAAAAAAGAAAAATAGTATCTTGGAACGGCCAGCCAGTTCAGAAGAATGAAAAACAGATTGGAACCAACAAACACAATCCTGACTCTGAAGTAAAGAGTTCCATGATAGAACAGAACAGCACAACAGCCTTCTGAAGCACACATGTTTACATTCATTTTCCGGAATGTGTGTGTGAATGGGGGTGAGTAGTTGTACCCCTCAAAATATGTGAACAGAGAAGCCTATAGTGCAGAATCTCCATATGCACATCAAAGCACATGGAGTTTTACATCAGGGACTTGATACAGAATAGCAACCATTTGTAACAGGAGTGCAACTGCCATCTCACTTGCCATCTTGAAATCCAAGAATGGACCTTTAAGGCTGCAATTCAATACTTTGGAATAAACCTCACTGAGCTCATTGGGACTTATTTGTTTATTGTATTTTCTTATGTTTATACCTTGCCCTTCTTCCATCATGGAATCCACTGCAGCATACACGTGATTCCCAGGAGATCTCCCATCCAGGCACTAATCAGACCCGGACTTGCTGGGCTTCAGCAAGATGGTGGCCTCATGTGTCTTCAGACCTTTTCCCTGATAGACATACATATAGGATTGTGCTGTCAGTCACCCATTGAAAGAGGATAAAAGGCAGCAGTGGCTTCTCCCACTAGCTCCTTTCTTGCTCTGCCAGTGGCCCCCTCCATCATTTGCTGGGGTGGTGGTGAGAAGGAATGGTCAACGAAATCCATTGGCTGCAGTTGCATAGGCTGCATTTTCTCCCACTTCAATTCATATCTGATATCCAGGTTGCAAGTGGGGACTTGATTTTTTTGATACAAAATATTGCTGCAGCTCAGCCCAAGCAAGTGACTGCAACTGTGGATATCATCAGAAGTGGGGTGCCAAACTAATGTATAGCCTCTGGAACGTTAGTTCTGCATTTTATGTTTAGTTATATGTTTTATGCATTTTATGCATTTTATGTTTAGTTATATTACATACATGCAAAATATAATTAAAGCATGTTCTGGCGGCCTTTGGGCATCAGGTGCATTTCTAGAAGTGTCAAAAATAAATCGTGGTACTAACAGGGAAACATAACTATTATAATTTCTCCAACTCGGCAATAAACACAAGGTAGCCAATGATGCTAATAATGGTGTAACATGCATTCATGGCGATCTACTCATGTTGCTTGGCGGAGCCATAGTTGCCTTTCAGCCAAAGGATGGCTGCAGGATGCATGGTCCTCCAGGTGGCATTTGGAGACTGTGAGAAAATTTTGATGAACTTCTCCTGGGTGGGGTGCAATTACTTTCCTGTTGAGGTGCCCAGGAGTTGGGAAGCCCACAAGCAGAACATGAGCTCAACAGCGCAATTCCCCAGCAGCTGGAATTCAAAGGCCTTTGGCTACATAGCTAACAGTCACTGATAGCCTAACCACAAATAATCCCCTTCTAAAGCCATCCAAGTTGGTGCCTATTGTTCTGTCTTGTGGTACTGAATGTCATCGTTTTGCAGTGCGTGGTGTATTTGCTTCTCAAGCAACTAACCAACCAAAGAAGTACCTTCCCCTCTAACATTACAGTCTTCAGGCACAATATCTTCCCATTTATTCCCTGCTGATAGTCATGGCGGCACCACTGTTGCTACCTGGCCTGCTCTTGGAAGCCAGACCTTCTGCTTTTCCATCATCTGTGAAATTCCTGCTCTCCTCACCACACATTGGGCTTATCTACATGGGAGCATTACTTCTAGGGTTGCCAGGTCAGAAGTATCCCAAAACCTGAGATTTCAGGGGCAGGCCCTAGTGATGTTTTAAATGTTTATATTGTTTTAAATTTTGTTTTAAATTGTTTTTTAAAAGATGTATTTTAAATTCTATTTGTTGTTACTGTAAACCGCCCAGAGAGCTTCGGCTATGGGGCGGTATACAAGTATAATAAATAAATAAATAAATAAATGTCAGGGGGGTGGGCGCTAGTGATGTCATTAAGAATGATACATTCAGCATCAATTGCAGTGGCTTGGAGCATACAATTTAAAAAAAACATTTCTCTAATTGGAAATTAGATAGAAATCTTAGCTAAAAGATGGAGCCTGGGTAGGGAACATTTAATCTAGCCTACTTGCATTTGGCAAAAAGGATTTAAGTGCCCTTAGGCCAGGTCAGTCACCAGAAGGCCATTGTAGGAAAAAAGGAGCCTAGCGTTGTGGAGATGTTAGATGGGAGAATTCGGGAGCAAAGATGGATGCCCCTGAAGGCTTCAATTCTAAACATACTTACTAAGCACCATAGAACTCAATGGGACTTACTTCTGAGTAGATGTAGTTTGGATTGTGCTGTTGGAAAAGCTTGACTAGGGATCCTCTGCAGAGACATCCATATCCAAGCAGGGTTGGCAACCCCCTGCCTGGAATGCCCTGCCCCTACCTTTTAACATCCAAATTTCTTTACCGATTTGACCCTTCACTTCAGAAAGAGGTTTGAGAAATGAGTAAAAGTAAGAAGATTCTCTGCCCTTTTCTGTCTACCCTGTGGGCTGCTATAAACTTACTTTAACAGCCAACCCAATTCCAGTGAGTAATAATTGATAGAGAGAAAACACACATGGTTTGGTCTACCTTTGCAGGCAGTTGCTTGGGAACAACACCAACTGAAGCCACATTTGCCAGTATGTGAATTCTCTTCTACCACTATTGGGCAAAAAACAAACTGTCATGCAACCAACAAGGTGCATCATCAGTGGGTTTTAGGGGGTTGAGCTGAGCACATTCAACCGCTGCTGTTGCTTCTATGGATGAAAGAGAGGTTAAAGGTAACTGAAATGCAAACAGAAAAAGAAAAACAAAAGACAGTGATGATTTCTTCAATGCAGTACCATACCAACCACAACAAGAATCCTATGAGTAAGGCAGACAACTCAGCATCTCACAACCAGTCAGGAACTAGTCAGCCAAGGTCACAGAAATCCACATGCAGCACAACCTGACCCGAAGGATGCAGTTAATGCAGAATGCTGCAGGATAATTGCTGACATGAGTGAGACCCTGTCAGCACATAACACCTCTGCTCTGAAATCAGCACTGGTTGCTGATTTGCTACCAGGCCAAGTTCAAGCTGTGATTTCCATGTTATGGGTGCCACATAGTACTTGTTCTGCTCTTGTAAGAAATCAGTCCTGTAAAGTGGCAGCACCTGCACTTTGGAACTCTCTGCCCATTGACATTAGACAGGCACTTTCATTATTTGTACTCTTTTTTGGATCTGCTAAAAATATTTTTGTTTAGGCAAGCCTACCCTGGCATGTAGAAGCTATTTTTTTATCTGTTTTGAACTCATTGTTGGTTTTATTATTTTGAATGTTTTTAAATACATGTCTTTAACTGTTTTTGCCAATATTATTGTTTTAATTCCTTCTGTAAACTGCGTTGATATTTTTTACAATAAAGCGGTATATAAATGTTTTAAATAAAATACATAAATAAATTTTGGAGTCCCTGTCACATTTGGATCAAAGGAATCTGCCTTATACTGACCCAGGCCATTTGGTACCACATAGCTCAGTACTGATGACATGGAGTCGCATTGGCTCTCCAGGATTCCAGGCAATGGTGTTTTCCAGAAATTGAATTTTGGACCTTTGCATGCAAAGCAGGTGCCCTACCACTGAGCTACAACCCTCCCCCTGTTTAAAAAAGTATCTTTTAAAATTGTTCTTTTCAATTCACTCTTGAATGCACATCATACCTAGGGCAGATCCACACCATTCATTTCAAGCACATTCAACACCCAACTGAAGCACATGAATCCCACCACAGAATCATGGGAACTGTAATTTGTTAAGGGTGGTGAGAACTATAACTGTGAGAGGGAAACTACACTTCCCAGGATACTTTAGGGGAAGTCATGCACTTTAAATGCAAGTTGGATGTGCTTTAAATGTATTGTATGGATCTATTTAATACATTTTGCCTGCATGTAAATTCCTTTAATTAATTTTTCAAAATGGAAACGAGCTATAAAGTGTAGTCAGTGACCATTGGCTGCTCATGATCTCTCAGCCTATCTGCCACTCAGGATGAAAACAATAGAGGGGAACTATGAACACCCTAAGGAAGAAGGGCACACTTACACACCAAATGTAAAAATACACCCCATATAATATTTATTTATTTATTTATTACATTTATATACCGCCCCATAGCCGAAGCTATCTGGGTGGTTTACAGCAATGAAAAACAATAAAAACAAATATAATTTTTTTAAAAAATAATAAAATAAAATAATAAAATTTTATTTATGAGTCGCCTATCTGGCTGAGTTAACAACCACTCTAGGTGACGTACATTGCACAATAAAATACAATATAAAAGAACCACAATCAATGAATAGTCTAAAAAACCCCTTCCAGTTAATAACAGCATAAAAATTAATCCACTCCAGAGATCCTGTAGGCCTGCCTGAATAGCCAGGTCTTCAAGGCCCGGCGGAACCCCATCAGGGAGGGGGCATGGCGAAGGTCAGAAGGCAGGGAATTCCAGAGGGTGGGAGCCACAATTGAAAATGCTCTCTCTCTGGTCCGCACCAGTCTAGCAGTTTTAACTGGTGGGACCGAGAGGAGGTCTTGTGTGGCTGATCTCGTCAGGCGGCATAACTGATGATGCTGGAGGCGCTTCTTCAGATAAAACACAAAAAGCAATTTAAAACCACAATTTAAAACCACAATTTAAAACCACAATTTAAAACCACAATTTAAAACCACAATTTAAAACAATTTAAAAACACATGCTAAAATGCCTGGGAGAAGAGGAAAGTCTTGACCTGGTGCCGAAAATATAACAGTGTTGGTGCCAGGCACACCTCGTCATCTAAATCATTCCATAATTTGGAGGCCACCACTGAGAAGGCCCTCTCCCTTGTTGCCAGACTCCCAGCTTCCCTCAGAGTAGGCACCCGGAGGAGGACCTTAGATGTTGAGCATAGTGTACAGGTGGGTTCATGTCGGGAGAGCCGTTCCATCAGGTATTGTGGTCCTAAGCCATGTAAGGCTTTATAAGTTATAACCAGCACCTTGAATTGAGCTCGGAAACATACAGGCAGCCAATGTGCTTGCCAGAATTGGTTTTATGTGTTCAAACCGTCTGGTCCCTGTTACCAGTCTGGCTGCTGCATTTTGCACAAGCTGCAGCTTCCGAACCATCTTCAAAGGCAGGCCCTCGTAGAGCGCATTGCAGTAATCTAGCTTGGAGGGGGACAGAAAGATTTATAACACAAACACAATCCTTTGCTATGTTCACTCAAAAGTCCCATTAATTTACAGCGCAATCCTAACCATGTCTACTTAAAAGTCCTATTGAATTCAATGGGGTTTACTCCAGGTATGTGGGATTAGCATTGCTTTACTCCCAGAAAAGCAAGTATTGGATTAAAGCTGAATATTGGGAAGGTTTTCAAAGCATTGCCCTCTTTGACAGCCCAGGATTTGACTCATTCACACAAGAGAAAAAACCCCTGAAAGCTATATACTTACCCAATTTATGAGCTTTTCAGATAAATGGGGGGGGGGACACCACTTTCTGGTGTTGCAATGAGGTCTAAGCACTGCCTGGAGGTCAACAAATCACAACCCTGGCTTCACCGAATGGCTGCAATCCTAAAAGTGGGGTTAGAGCGACAAGCTGCTATAACAGATCTGTTAAAACAGATTTAACAGTTCTGGGGAGACTGACATTTTGGTGTATATCTTAGGAACCAGACCACCTAGAAACTTAATTGTTTAACAAAATTGAAACTGAGAGCCTGGAGATTAAGGTAAGTCACCCGGAGACCCAGGGGGGACCCCCAAAAGCCAGAGTATCCAGCTGAAAACCAGACATCTGGTAACCCTAATTACTTCATACTAAAGATGCTTTTTTACCTCTGTTTTTTATTTGCAGTGTCCACAGTAAGGGCTCAATGCCAGCAGCAAGGTTTTCTATTCACACTGAGGGGAAGGATCAATCACACAGTTCCTAAAAACCATGCCCTCTAATTTAACATTTCCACTCCCTCTGTTACCTGGCAACTGAGCATTCTCAGTTTGTTCTACCAGTAAGTTTCATTTTTAAAAACAATAACCTGGAAATGCAATTATTTGTATTTTCACTGTTACAGTACTGATGAAATACAAATCTTTGTTTCAGCAGTGTTATGCTTTTGCACACAAGTTTGGGGGAAAGAAAAACAAAGGCACCGTTTGCAGCAACATAAAAATGCTAGCAGAACGGGAGAGAGCAGCCAGAAGTTGCTTCTCAGCCCTCAGGAAACAAATGAACGACAGGAGGAGGAGGAGGGATTGGAAATGGAGAGGAGAACGATTGACACATCCACCTAAAAGTATCTGAGCACAGCATCTGCAAGCCCTAAAGATACAGAGTGGAGACATTTTCCCCTTCCCTTTTCATATTATCAGAGGATTGGGTTAGTATGGATTTACAGGGGGAAACTGCATGATAGCTTCTGTTTGCCAGTAATGTCATGTGAACCATGCAAATTAAAAGGGGATGTGAGTAGCACTAAATACACAGTAAACCACCATGTAGATCAGCCCTCTGATAAAGACAGATATTATTTGTTCTACAAATGAATTGATAAATTGCTTCCATTCTGATTCCAGCCAATATAATTCTAGGATGGACTTTCTCTACATCCAATATTGGTGTAGCTAAATGTATTGGAGTACCATAATTTATGCTGGTTAGAAAAAATATAAGGAATGGGGGTTGAGTGCAGTGATGCCAAGATAAGGTGAGGACTTATAATTTGCTAGTGGAGAAATACCTGTCTGGTGGCTGCCTTGGTCTTAGAATTGGATTTTTTTATCATGATGCCAGTGAGGTTTCTCAGCCTAGTACAGCTGGTTCAAGGTGAAGCATTTTAGTGAATGTTATTTCCAGACTCTTTACACATCCTTTCTACACATCCCCAGGGCCTTACAGAATTCAGATTTGACGTGATGCCCTCTGCCTACCTTATAGAACCATAGAATAGTGGAATTGGAAGGGGCCTAATAAGGCTATTGAGTCCAACCCCTTGCTCAGTGCAGGAATCCATCTTAAAGCCTACCTGACAGGTGTCTGTCTAGCTGCCTCTTGAATACCTCCAGTGTTGGAGAACCCACCACCTCCCTAGGTCATTGGTCCCATTGTCATACCGCTCTAACAGTTACAACGTTTTTCCTGATGTTTAGTCAAAATCTGACTTCCTGCAACTTGAGCCCATTATTCCATGTCCTGCACTCTGGGATGATTGAGAAGAGATCCTGCCCCTCCTCTGTATGGCACCTTTCAAGAACTTGAACAGTGCTATCCTATCTCCCCCCCAGTCTTCACTTCTCAGACTTAAACATGCCCTGTTCTTTCAGTCTTTCCTCATGGGGCTTTGTTTCCAGCCTCTGATCATCGTCGACACCCTCCTCTGAACCTGTTCCAGTTTGTCTGCATTCTTCTTAAAGTACAGTGTCCAGAACTGGACACAGCACTCAAGATGAGGCCTAACCAGTGCTGCATAGAGTGGAACATTCACTTCATGCAATTTTTAAACTATACTTCTGTTAATGCAGCCTAAAATAACATTTGCCTTTTTTTGTAACCACATCACACTATTGGTTCATAGTCAGCTTATAATCAACAACAATTCCCTCTCATATGTAGTATTGCTGCATCAAGTATCCCCCATCCTATAACTGTACATTTGGTTTCTTTACCTAGGTGTGGAACTATGCATTTATCCCTGTTAAATTTTCATTTTTTTGTTTTCAACCCAATGCTCCAGCCTATCAACATCACTTTGAATTTTGTTTCTGTCTTCCAGGGTATCATCTGCCAATTTTGCATCATCTGCCAATTTTATAAGCATTCCCTGCACCTCCCCATCCAAGTCATTAATAAAATTGCTGAAGAGCACAGGACCCAGAATCAAGCCCTGAAGTACCATACACGTTATGCCCTCCCCAATTTGAGGAACCATTGATTAGCACTCTTTGAGTATGGTTCTGTAGCTAACTGTGGATCCACCTGATCGTTGTTCCATCCAGCCCACACAGGATTCAGTTCATCGGGCCCTGGATATTTGATTAGGTATTCCTTGAACATTTGTCTCTCAAGCTGCAATCCTGCTCCTTCAACTTCACATTTGCCAGGAGGACCATAGTCCCTCTTTTGAGAGAAGACTGAGCCAAAGTAGGAATTGAGCACTTCTGACTTTTCTTTGTCATCTGTTATCATTTTGACATCCTTACTAACTGTGCCACTATTTCTTTTCTGTCTTTGACTTCATTCATTGGCGATCACTCGTGGCAGAGTAAGATTGTCTTCCAAGATAAGGTCTTTAACAGTGGGTCCATAAGTGACTGTGGAGGCCAATTCTAGATCCACACAGCCTCCCATAATGAGGACATAGGTTTCCAGATGGAAGATGGTTGCGATGAGGATTTGTTTTATGTGCCTTCCTCTTAGCTTGTTTGTCCCTTTCGGCCTGTATTCGTGCTTCCTTGAAGTCCACAGCACCTTTGATAATAGCTGACCTCCAATTGGGACGCTCATGGGCCAAAGCTTCCCAGTTCTCAATGCTCATGTTACATTTTTGTAGATTAGCTTTAAGAACATCTTTAAACCTCTTTTGCTGTCCACTGATATTCCGTTTTCCATCCTTAAGCTGGGGGTAAAGTAGCTCCTTTGGAAGACTGTGATCAGACATTCGAACAACATGGCCAGTTCAGTGAAGTTTTTATTAATTAATTAATTATTTGATTTATATCCCTCCCTTCCTCCCAGCAGGAGGAAGTTGATGTTGGAGAATCATTGTTTCAACACTGGTAGTCTTTGTTGCTTCCAAAATGCTAACATTAGTCCATCTGTCTTCCCAAGAAATTTGCAGAATTTTCCAGAGGCAGCGTTGGTGGAATCTTTCAAGAAGTTGGGAGTGGCGTTTATAAATGGTCCATGTTTCACAGGCATACAGTAAGGTCGGTAGTACGATGGCTTTGTAAATAAACATTTTGATCTCCCTGCAAATATCCCGTTCTTTGAACACTCTACGCTTCATTCGGGAGAATGCGGCACTCGCAGAGCTCAGACAATGTTGAATTTCAGCATCGATGTCAGCTTTTACAGAGGGATGGCTGCCAAGATAGGAAAAGTGATCAACGTTCTCCAGCGTTGCACCATTAAGCTGGATTGATGGTGCTACAGAGGGACTAGTTCGCACCTGTTGATGAAACACTTTGGTTTTTTTAAAATTAAGTGAGAGCCCAAGCTTTCCATATGCTTCTGCAAAGACATTTAGGGTAGTTTGAAGATCTTTCTCTGAATGTGCGGAGACCACATTATCATTGGCATATTGAAGTTCTATGACAGAGGTTGTAATTACCTTACTTTTTGCTTTCAGCCTACTGAGATTAAAAAGCTTTCCATCTGTTTGATATATGATTTCCCTTCAATATGATATATGATTTTTCTTCAGTAGAATCATAGCAATGAAGATAGCAAATAAGGTCAGAGCAATGATGCATCCCTGTTTTATACCTGATCCGACTTTGAGTGGATCGCTCTGAAATCCATGGTTATCCAAAATTCTGTGATGTCAACCAATGGCTAGGAATTGTGTGTGTAATATGGTGGGCACAGACAGACTTTTTAGGCCCTGTTTTCTGGGTACTATTAGGCTTACTCCACTTCTCTGGTGAGACATTCCAGTAGTACAATAGTTACCCAGGTTTGGTTACCTTTGGAAAGAGGTTAAAGGAGGCTTGTGGTGTTTCAAAACATTTGAGATAATTTACAGATATACAGGTTTAACATAGGTGAAGGAACTGCATAAAACACTTCAACAGGCAAGCAAAGTTCACTGTTTTCAATCAGACCTCAGAGAGGCAGCTCCCCCAAAATGCTCACAGGCCCCAAATTCAGCTCTCTGTGGTTCATCCACTGTGTCTCACTCAAACTGCAGTCTGTATTGTTCTTTTCACACACAGACACCTAGATACAAACATTAAAAAAATAGTCAATATTCCCAAAGTGTGTTGTTGTTCATGTATATTGACTGGGAAATTCCCCCTTAATGAATGGATTATGTGCACATCCTCCATGAGGCCTGCTGAATGTGCCCAATGGCCGGTTGTTATGTGCAATGACTCCTCCACTTACATCCTCTTCCATAACCCCCACATTCACACACTTCTAACTAACTAAAGCAGATTTGTCTTAGCTGAAAGGGATTTGCCTCTCTGTCTGACTGTCATGTTGACAATGTGGTTCTCCCATGCCAGAAAGAAGGTCTAATTGATACCTCTGATTCAGAGAATTTTGTTTCATGCGCTTTAGAATTAATTACGGTTTATTAAAGGACAGTTCAGGGGGTTGCTGGAAGAGAGTCAAACAGCAGCAGCAACTTCTACATTCTTCCTGCAATAATTGAAATGAGAACAATTAACTTTCCTAGAATTTAGCCATTTTGGGCAACATCCACCAACAAACATTTACAATGAGGCCCTGATGTATGGAAGGCTGTGCTGAGTAGGGGGAAATTGGTGCTTTAACTCCTAAGAAGAGCATAGGAAAAGCTGTTGCTTATATGCTCATTTCTTGAGTTTCTCTTGCTTGGGTAGGTATCTCAAGAAAATGCTCATGCAGTTAACAATCAAACACTGTCAAATACTGAGGTAAAATACTAAAATTCAACAACAGGATATTAAAATCATGTATCTTCAGGTTGATTAGGATATCAAACACGTACCAAATAAATTAGCATTCAGAGATCATGAGGAGCCTAATAGGAGCAAGATACTTTCAACTCAAGCTCACAAAAATCACATCCTGGCAGAAACAGCTGAGCCACAGAAGCAAGCAAGGGCTGCTATTTTATTGTGATTTTTTTAATAAAAATTCTATGCAAAAAATACAATGAGGTGTGTGCTTTGTGTATTTTATATAGTTCCACAAGACTATTAAAAAGATGATCCCTCATGTAAAACAATACTTCTGAACCTATGAATAAAAACAAAGAACAAGAATGGATAGTTATGACTTAGTAAAGGATGTCAGTTTTACCAGTGCCTGATCAGCATGGGCAGCCACCTCTAGGGGTGAATGGATAACGTGGTTTCCAGTCCATGACAATTTCACATCTCTTCAGGCATAAGTCTGTTGTGTCCCATTTCCACATTAATCTGTTTTGTGTGCGTGTGTGTTTTAATAACTCTGCATAAAACCTGTATTTAAATAATGTTTATCACAAAATGGAAATTTATTTATTTATTTATTTATTTTATTTTCATTTCTAGACCGCCCATAGCTAATAGCTCTCTGGGCGGTGTACAAAACGAGATTAAAATACAATATAGAATAAAATCAGTAACAAAGAGGAACACATTAAACTAAAACATTAAACATAAAACACTAAACATTAAAATGCCTGGGAGTATAGCCAGGTCTTAACCTGGCGCCTAAAAGAAAAAAACGTAGGCGCCAGGCATATTTCCTCCAGTAAGCTGTTCCACAATTCGGGGGCCACCACAGAAAAGGCCCTAGATCTAGTAACAGTCCTCCGGG
The DNA here is from genome assembly GCF_030035675.1 of Rhineura floridana. NCBI lineage: Eukaryota > Metazoa > Chordata > Lepidosauria > Squamata > Rhineuridae > Rhineura > Rhineura floridana. The sequence goes on from NC_084495.1 coordinate 1,787,491, forward strand.
CATCCTGGTGAGTTGGTACCCAGAGGAGGGCCTTAGATACTGAACGAAGTGAACGGGTAGGTTCATAGCGGGAGAGGCATTCCACAAGGTATTGCGGTCCCACACCGTGTAAGGCTTTATAGGTCAACAGCAGCACCTTGAATCTGGCTCAGAAACAAATAGGTAGCCAGTGCAAGCGAGCCAGGACAGGTGTTATATGCGCGGACCAATTGGTCCTCGTCAACAGCCTGGCTGCCGCATTTTGCACTAGGTGAAGTTTCTGAACAGTCTTCAAGGGCAGCCCTATGTAGAGCGCATTACAGTAATCCAATCTAGAAGTTACCAGAGCGTGGACAACAGAGGCGAGATCATCACTGTCCAGATAGGGGCGTAGTTGGGCTACTAAGCGAAGGTGGTAAAACGCATTCCGTGCCACCGAGGCCACTTGAGCCTTGAGCGACAAGGAAGGGTCAAAAAGGACCCCCAAACTACGAACCTGTTCCTTCAAGGGGAGTGTAACCCCATCTAGAACAGGATAAACATCCACCATCTGGGCAGAGAAAGAGCTCACCAACAGTGTCTCAGTCTTGTCTGGATTCAGTTTCAGTTTATTAGCTCTCATCCAGTCCATTATCGCGGTCAGGCAACGGTTCAGCACATCAACAGCCTCACCTGAAAAAGGTGAAAAGGAGAAGTAGAGCTGCGTGTCATCAGCGTACTGATGACAACGCACTCCAAAACTCCTGATGACCGCACCCAGAGGCTGCATGTAGATGTTAAAAGAGCATGGGGGACAAAACTGACCCCTGAGGGACTCCACAATGGAGAGTCCAGGGTGTCGAGCAATGTTCCCCAAGCACTACCTTCTGGCGACGATCCGCTAAGTAGGAGCAGAGCCACTGCCAAGCAGTGCCCCCAACTCCCAACTCCGCGAGCCTCCCCAGAAGGATACCATGGTCGATGGTATCAAACGCCACTGAGAGATCAAGGAGAATCAACAGAGTCACACTCCCCCTGTCCCTCTTCCTACAAAGGTCATCATACAGGGCGACCAAGGCTGTTTCAGTGCCAAAACCGGACCTAAAACTGGATTGAAATGGATCCAGATAATCGGTTTCATCCAAGAGCGCCTGGAGCTGGCCAGCGACCACCCGCTCCAAAACCTTGCCCCAAAAAGGGACATTCACCACAGGTCTATAGTTGTTCAAAACATCTGGGTCCAAAGAAGGTTTCTTTAAAAGAGGTCTTATTACTGCCTCCTTGAGACTGCCAGGGACTACTCCCTCTCTCAAGGAGGCATTTATTACCTCCTTGGCCCAGCCGGTGGTTACAGCCCTGCCAGTCTTCACCAGCCAAGATGGGCAGGGGTCCAGAGCAGAAGTGGTCGCCTGCACCATTCCAAGCACCTTGTCCACTTCCTCGAGCTGCACCAACTGAAATTCATCCAATAATAAAGGACAAGGCCGCGCTCTGGACACTTCAATGGATTCATCTGTCATAACATCAGAGTCTAAGTCCCGACGGATGCATGCAATCTTGTCCTGGAAGTGCTCCGCAAATTCGTTGCAGCGGGCTTCCGATGTTTCCTTAGTATCATGAGGGCCAGAATGTAGGAGCCCTCGTACCACCCTAAAAAGCTCCGCTGGGTGGCAAAGGGATGATCTAATGGTGGCAGCAAAATAAGACTTTTTCGCCGCCCTAACCGCTTTTATGTACAACTTAGTGGAAGCACTTACCAAGGAATGATTACATCCGTCAGGAGTTCGCCTCCACCTGCACTCTAGCCTCCTTCTCTCTTGCTTCATCACTCTCAGCTCCAGGGTATACCACGGTGCTGTATGAGTTCGGCACCGAAGGGGGCACGCAGGAGCGATCATGTCGATGGCCCTATTCCACAGGTCAACCATGGCCTCGACAGGAGCACCAGTGCTATCAGCCGGAAAAACTCCCAGAGCCCTCTGGAAAGCTACAGGATCCATAAGCCTCTGGGAGCGGACCAACTTAATAGGTCCCCCACCTCTGCAGAGGAAAAGGGCTGTCATGAGTCTAAAACTCAGCAAGCGATGATCTGTCCATGACAATGGAGTAGATGAAAAATACCCCACCCTCAGATCACCATCTCCATGTCCAGTGGCGAAGATCAAATCAAGAGTATGTCCCGATACATGTGTCGGGCCAGTAACAATTTGAGACAGCCCCATGGTTGTCATGGAGGCCATGAAGTCCTGAGCCGCTCCGAGCAAGGCAGCCTCGGCATGGATGTTGAAATCCCCCAGTACCACGAGTCTGGGGGACCTCAACAATACCTCCGAGACTATCTCTGTCAGCTCAGCTAGGGAAGCTGTTGGGCAGCAAGGTGGGCGGTACACCAACAGTATTCCCAGTCTGTCTCCTTGGCCCAGCACAAGATGAAGACATTCCAAACCAGTCGCCGTCTGGACAGGGTGCTTGGTGAGAGAGAAAGAACTCCTATAGACCACAGCAACCCCACCTCCCCGGCCCTCAGATCTACCACAGTGCTGCACCGAGTACCCAGGTGGGCAGAGCTGGAAGAGAGCAACTCCTCCCTGCTTGCCCACCCAGGTCTCGGTAATACACGCAAGATCGGCACCTTTCTCCACGATCAGATCGTGGATAAGGGGGGTTTTATTAGCAACCGATCTAGCATTTAAGAGCAGCACCTGGAGATCCGAGAGCTGGCTGACAGTACAACCAACAATCCTGTGGATATGAGGAGAACCGGAACAAGGCACAGACACAATTTGTCTGGGACGAGTTCCCCTTACCTGGCACGTTCTCCTCCCAACACCATACCTCCCATTACCCGTCACTACGTTGATTGGGGCCCCCGAAAATCCTCTTGCTAGGGCCAGAGTATGTTCTCCCAGGCACATCTTAAAATTAATCTAATACGACAAACACTAAAACAACAAACAACACAAATACTCACACACATCCACTCAATCTCATTCACACAACAACCAACCAACAAACAGCAACAATTAAATACAGCCAAAGAACAACAATAAACAACAACATTAAAAGCCCTCCTCCATAACAAGCCTTGTCTACAGGAGATATCGTCAACAGTGCTGGAAAATGTCCCTCATACGTTCTCCTGCCGCCGCTGTCGCCGCCAACCGGACCATGATGACAACCTGGCCTTCTCCTGCGGTGCTCTCACCTCCGCCAGGCCAGGATGTTTATGATAGATGGACTGCCTTCACGTCTATCCCAACTTATAGCGACCCTACGAACAGGGTTTTCAAGAAAAGCGGTATTCAGAGTGGGTTTACCATTGCCTTCCTCTGAGACTGAGAGGCAGTGACTGGCCCAAGGTCACCCAGGGAGCTTCGTGGCTGTGTGGGGATGCGAACCCTCATCTCCAAGGTCATAGTCCAGCACCTTAACCACTACACTACACTCTCTGTTTATCACAACGTCTTTTTATCACAACATGTATTTAAAATTTAAATGCATATTTGATTGCTATGTGTGCATTTTAAAATGTATTTTTACCTAAAATAATTCTGTGTACACATTTTGGTACATTTGTGAACGGAAAAAAGGCAAGATGGCGATTAGCAACAGACATATTTTACTAAGCTCCGTGAGTGCCTTTTATGTTCTCAACCTTTAAGATCTTAATACTATCTACAACTCTTTAGCCACTGGGAGCTTTTTTCATTTAGTTGTTGCTAAAGCTGAAGAAATTTTCATTTGAGCTGAAACTGTCCTAGATATAAGATTAAGTGTTTTACTTACTGCCAACAAACGCCCAAGGACGCTTTGAAAGTGTTCTCTTTATATTCAACTATCTCTTCATGCCAGCGAAAAGACAAAGTAATTGCTTTGCCAAGTAATTAAATTTTCAATCTTTAATGATAAGTGGCGAAGGAACTCTTAATCATTGTAGGGGTTGATCTAAACACTGAGAGTTACTTCCTCAGCAGAGAGGATGGGCATTTTACCTAGTCCTTCTACTGCACTTACTTCTGAGAAGAAACCTAAGACAAACTGTAACCAACTTAAGATTACTCAATTCTATGAAAAAGAAGTACCAACATCATCTTACCCAACTAGTAACCAGAGGCTGGGAGACAAATGGGCAGAGCTTGGAAAAGTTACTTTTTTGAACTACAACTCCCATCAGCCCCAGCCAGCACATACTGGCTGGGGCTGATGAGAGTTGTAGTTCAAAAAAGTAACTTTTCCAAGCTCTGCAAATGGGATGGGACAATTTTAACTGAATCTCCCATACAATCACAAGCCATGGAAGGAATTTCTCCTTTAAGAATACAAACTCATGAAATGCCCTCGTTAAATCTTGCTCAGGAGATAAGAACTGCAGAGGAACTAGAGGCTAATCTCTCCGGAGCTGACATAACTACTGAGGAAGTAATTGATGATTACTCTACTTCCAGCTCCATGCCTACATTGGAACCATCTTATAACGATCTAATGACTGAATCACTACCACACATAAAAGAGACTGAAAACACAAGAAACAATACAGAGTCATCCTTGCAACAAAATTCTACGAACACAAATGCTTTCAATTTCACCCAGTTCATTGAAAACATATTTAAAGAAACAGCAGTAGACAGCGCTCTCTCTTCTAGCTTTATTGGAAACAAATGTAAACATGATATATGCTCAGTACAAGATATTTGCAATGCAAATGGGACTTGGATGTCAGCAGTAACTCAATCTCTCTCACAAATTTCTAACTTTATGACAGAATCAATTTCTCTCCTAACAACTTTAACAGACTTCATTTTAAAAGTTGACTCTCAGGTAAAGATACAAAAAGTCTTCCCAACTCAAATATCACAAAGTACTCAAACTACGGCTGTAAGTTTGAATTCTTCAATCAATAAACAATATTTACTTCAACCAAAGAAAAAGAGTAAGAACATAAAGCACTATAGACTTAAACATAAATCCCACATGAATTTTGGGAAACTTTTCAACCTACTAGATGCTTCACAAACTTCAGTAAAAAAGAAAAAACAAAAGAAAAAGAGGAAAAAGAAACTTAAGAAGAACAAACTTATGAACTCTAACTTTCTACCTGGAATTGATACTAACCCCCCTTCTACTGATGTTGATCAGGAATTACATCCATTACGTTCACCAATACAAATTTTGGAAAAACTTAAGAAGGATGATTTTATGGACTCCAACTTGATTCCTGAAATTGTTATCAACTCTTCTTCTTCTGAAGACTGTTATGAGGCTCATATAGCAACTTCATCAAAGGAACTTTTGGAACATCCTAATTCCTCTCAATATACTCAACAAATTATTAACCATGAAAAATAAAAAAATCCAAATATCCAACAATGGAATCTGGTATTAAGTAAAGAAAAACTAGTAATACTAAATCTACCAAGACCTGCTAATTGGCTCAATTACAAAGCACGAAGATATCATCTTTGGGAATTTATTGAATCCTTACTCCCGGGTAAGATTAATTTTAATTCAGTCAAGTCAACTCAGTATCTATCTTATAATTATACATCGATTAGAGCACTAGTAACTTTTCATGATTCTGCCGCTGCAAAACTTCTATATCGAGAAAGATCGTCCTTAGCTACTCATCACGTCTGGATAACAAGATTTTTCGACAATTATACTCCTCCTGTAAATCTATGTTCACTTCATCCATCTAAGATAAATGACGATTCTGATAAATCTTCTCAAATAAACTTTCAAAATCATATCTCTTCAGCAAAGTTCCACCAAATGCAAGTCATTGAGAATCTGAACATGAAGTCCCATTCCAACAATGTTCCTAACGACAAGAAAAACGAAATCTTACCTGAAGAGTTCTTTCTCCTTGAATCTTACAAAGATTTTACTCTAGTTGAGCAGTCAGAGATAATTACCAGACTAAAACAACTATTATCTGCCCTCGAAAGTAAGAAGTTTTCAAATAATTATTCTTTTTGCCCTGAAACAACCGTTAGGGATCAGAAGCAGACATCTCACTCAAAAACATTCTCATCTAAAGAGAATCAACAGAAAACCTCAGCGGACCAAAGTGAAAATCTAGCTTCTCAATCTTCAGAAGAAACCGATCCACTGGAGCTAATAAATTATCGAGAAAAAAATCCACAGCAGTGTCCAAACTGACTAAGAACCAATTCTTTATATGGAACATTAAAAATTACCTCATGGAATATTGCGGGCTGGAACTCCAAATCCACTTCACAAAATATAAAAGACAACTTGTCTCTTCATGACATTATATTACTGCAAGAAACCTGGTCAATTGATCAGCCTTTACTAGAAAGCCATTTGTCTTTTCATCTTCCAGCACGTCCTAGTATCAAAGGGGGTCGTCCAAAAGGTGGAATCTGCTTTTTTATTTCAACTGCACTAAAATCAAAAACCTCCTCTCTAACTCCCCTTCAAGATATTGCACTCCCACTTATTGTAGAATTTTCCAAGATATCATTAATTATACTTAATGTATACATACCTCCAATACGAGATAAAAAAATGGTTATGGAAAAAATTACTCTCTTAGAGGCATATATTATGGATCTTATGATCAAATACCCTAAAATGTACTTAATTCTAGCAGGTGATTTTAATGCTAGGATAGGCTCCTCAGACCAATCACTATATGGGAAATACCATCAGTCAACGTTAATACCAGATGATTTCACAAATATTCCATCGAGACAATCAAAAGATCTAGGGATAAACTGTGCAGGACTATTATTAATGAAAATGACATCTAGAAACAATCTTGTCCCCCTAAATGGCCGTACTCCGGGGGATTTAGCCGGAGAACTAACATACCTCTCTTCAAACGGCTCGTCTCTTATAGATCTTACTTTTATCTCGATTGAACTTTATCTTCTGATAAAAAAATTTAATATTATCAATAGTCCAGAAAGTGACCACTTTCCAACTGCTATAGAGATTGAGAGCCTCCAGAACAACATACATTTTAAATCAAAGACCTTCTCTAATAAGGAAGTAGACATTTTTCCAACCAAAGTTAAATGGATTCCAAAGCTAGAAAAAGAGATTTTTAATTTCTTGACTTTGCCTCAAACTCTCCTAATCAAAGAGGAAATTATTCAGGCATCCAATGATAATAGCCCTCTTGTGCAGTTCCGTGAGCTTATGACAATGTTACAATTAACTATTACCAAAAATTCACAAAACTATCCTAAACACCGATATCCTAAATCCAAATCATGGTTCGATAAAGAATGTTACGAATTTAAAAAGCAACTAAATAATACTTATCGGAGCTATGGGGAACTAGGGACTAAAGAATCTCTTCATGTGTACTGTAACACAAAAAAAGGATATAAAAAACTAATTAAAAGAAAGAAAGTCCATGAAAACTCATTTATATTTATTTATTTATTTAATTAATTACTTTCATTTATAAACCGCCCATAGCCAATGGCTCCCTGGGCGGTGTACAACATACAATAATACAATAAATCAACAAAAATCACTAGATATAAAATACAGATACATAATAACACTAAACAGTATTGAGATAACTAAAACATTAAAACATTAAAATATATAAAATGCATTAAAATGCCTGGGAGAATAGGAAGGTTTTAGCCTGGCGCCGAAAGGATAACAATGTGGGCGCCAGGCATACCTCCTCGGGGAGACTGTTCCACAATTCAGCGGCCACCACCGAAAAGGCCCTGGATCTTGTCATTACCCTCCGAGCTTCTCGATGAGTCGGTACTCGGAGGAGGGTCTTAGATGTTGAACGAAGTGCACGGGTAGGTTCATAGCGGGAGAGGCGTTCCATCAGGTATTGCGGGCCCACACCGTGTAAGGCTTTATAGGTCAATACCAGCACCTTGAATCTGGCCCAGAAACAAATCAGCAACCAGTGCAAGCGGGCCAGAACAGGTGTAATATGTGAGGACCGATTGGTCCTTGTCAACAGTCTGGCTGCTCTGTTTTGCACTAGCTGCAGCTTCCAAACCGTCTTCAAGGGCAGCCCCACGTAGAGTGCATTACAGTAATCCAGTCTAGAGGTCACTAGAGCATGAACAACTGAGGCGAGGTCATCACCGCACAGATAGGGGCGTAGTTGGGCTACCAATCGAAGATGGTAGAACGCATTCCAAGCCACCGAGGCTACCTGAGCCTCAAGTGACAAGGAAGGATCAAAAAGAACCCCCAAACTACGAACCTGTTCCTTCAGGGGGAGTGTAACCCCATCCAGAACCGGATGAACATCCTCCATCTGTGCAGAAAAGGCACTCACCAACAGTGTCTCAGTCTTGTCTGGATTGAGTTTCAGTTTATTAGCTCCCATCCAGTCCATTATCGCGGCCAGGCAACGGTTCAGCACATCAACAGCCTCACATGAAGAAGGTGAAAAGGAGAAGTAGAGCTGCGTGTCATCAGCGTACTGATGGCAACGCACTCCAAAACTCCTGATGACCGCACCCAGAGGCTGCATGTAGATGTTAAAAGAGCATGGGGGACAAAACTGACCCCTGAGGGACTCCACAATGGAGAGTCCAGGGTGTCGAGCAATGTTCCCCAAGCACTACCTTCTGGCGACGATCCACTAAGTAGGAGCAGAGCCACTGCCAAGCAGTGCCCCCAACTCCCAACTCCGCGAGTCTCTCCAGAAGGATACCATGGTCGATGGTATCAAACGCCGCTGAGAGATCAAGGAGAATCAACAGAGTCACACTCCCCCTGTCCCTCTCCCGACAAAGGTCATCGTACAGGAGGTGGCTGGCAACCACCTGTTCCAAGACCTTGCCCAGAAATGGGACATTCGCTACCGGTCGATAGTTGTTCAAATTATCTGGATCCAAGGATGACCTCTTCAAAAGAGGTCTCACTACAGCCTCCTTGAGACAGCGAGGGACAACTCCCTCTCTCAAGGAGGCATTGATCACTTCCTTGGCCCAGCCGGCAGTTCCAGCCCGGCTAGCTTTTACTAGCCAAGAGGGGCAAGGGTCCAGTACCGACGTGGTTGCACGCACCAGTCCAAGCATCTTGTCAACTTCCTCAAGCTGCACCAACTGAAACTCATCCAATAATTGAGGACAGACCGTGATCCAGGTACCTCAATGGATTCAACTGTCCTAACATTAGAGTCGAGATCCCTACGGATGCATGCGATTTTATTTTGGAAGTGCCCCGCAAACTCGTTGCAGCGGGCTTCAGATGACTCTGTGGTGTCCTGAGGGCCAGAGTGTAAAAGCCCTTGTACTATCTTAAAAAGCTCCGCTGGGCGGCATAAAGATGATTTAATAGTGGCAGCAAAATAACACTTTTTTGCTGCCCTTACCGCTTCTATATACAACTTAGTGGAGGCACTTACCAAAGCATAATTGCATCCGTCAGGAGTTCGCCTCCATCTGCACTCAAGCCTCCTCCTCTCTTGTTTCATCACTCTCAGCTCCGGGGTATACCACGGAGCTGTATGAGCTCTACATCGAAGGGGGCACGCAGGAGCGATCGTGTCAACAGCCCGGGTCATTTCCGTATTCCACAGTTCGACCAGGGCCTCGACAGGAGCACTAGTCTTATTAGCCGGAAAATCTCTCAGAGCCTTCTGAAAACCCAGAGGATCCATTAGTCTCCGGGAGCGGACCAACTTAATAGGTCCCCCACCTTTGCAGAGGGAAAGGGACGCCGTAAGCCTAAATCTCAGCAGGTGGTGATCTGTCCATGACAATGGGGTAGATGAAAAACACCCCACCTGCAGATCACCATCTCCATGTCCAGTGGCGAAGATCAAATCAAGAGTATGTCCCGACACATGCGTTGGGCCAGTAGAAAATTGAGACAGCCCCATTGTTGTCATGGCGGCAATGAAGTCCTGAGCTGCCCCAGATAAGACAGCCTTGGCATGGATGTTGAAATCCCCCAGTACCAAAAGTCTAGGGGATCCCAACAACACCTCCGAGACTATCTCAGTCAGCTCAGCTAGGGAAGCTGTTGGGCAGCAAGGTGGGCAGTACACCAACAGAATTCCCAATCTGTCTCGCTGGCCCAACACAAGGTGGAGACACTCCAGGCCAGTCACCGCCTGGACAGGGTGCCTGGTGAGAAAAAAAGAGCTCTTATAGACCACAGCGACCCCCCCTCCCCAGCCCTCGGATCTACCACAGTGCTGGACCATGTACCCGGGTGGGCAAAGCTGGGAGAGGGCAACTCCTCCCTGCTCCCCCACCCAGGTCTCGGTTATGCATGCCACGTCGGCGCCCTCATCCACAATTATATCATGGACTAGGGAGGTTTTATTATATACCGACCTGGCATTTAAAAGCAGCACTTGGAGATCCGAGAGCTGGCTGATAGGACAACCCGAAATCCTGTGGATATGAGGAGAACCGGAACAAGGCACAGACACAACTTGTCTGGGATGAGTTCCCCTTACCTGGCATGCTCTCCTCCTAACACCATACCTCCCATTACCCGTCACTACGTTAATCGGGGCCCCCGAAAGTCCCCCCACTACACATAAAATCCTCTCTCCCAGGCACATATTAAAAACACAGAAAATTCATACACACACACAAACTGACATACACACAACACAATCCTCACTCATACAACACAACAACATAAGACGACAAATAACAATGATGATGATGGCGGCGTCCACACTCGGGTCAATGACAAAGCGATCAAAGGCTGTAGCAGCAGCAGCAACAGCACCCACAACCAAAGCACCGACGGCAATTCAGTTCCAGGCAAGCGACAGATGATGACAGATGGCTCTCCCTCCCTGGGCGGTGATGGTCCTCTTCCCCTTTCAGGCACTGGATCTCCCAAACCCCCTCAGCCAGCCGGCTTATATATCCCCTCCAGAGAAGGGACAGGTGGAACAGTACCAGGCACAGCTGGCTGAGTACCCGGGGCCTGGTCCTGCAAGGTGCCCACGTGCAGAGCAGGAGCCCAAGAAGGAGAGAGCAGAGATGCCGGCCAAGCAGCAGCAGCAGCACAAGCAGGCAGATGGCTCTCCCTCCCTGGGCAGTGATGGTCCTCTTCCCCTTGCAGGCACTGGATATATGGCAACAAATAATAAATGCAGTTAAACTAAATAACTCAACCATCTTTTGGCGCCTTATTGCCCAACACTGGCCAAAATCTTATACTCAAATTAATTCTGTTATTGCCCCTTGTGTCTGGGGAAAGTATTTTTACGATCTTTTTTTAGATCAAACTGATCTAAATTTTCACCAATACTTACTTACCAGTCAAACACAAGATTGGCCCCCGGTAACAACCGAAGAGGTTACTTTACTCATTACCGAGCTCAAACCTAATAAGGCCCCGGGTCCAGACAATGTCCCTCCGGAGGTTTTTAAAGCCAATAAGCAATGGTGGGCACTGGTATTAGCCTCCCTTTTTACCTACATCAATTCTTCAACTAGAATTCCTGAAGATTGGGGTACAACTACGATTGTCCCAATTTATAAAAAAGGACCGTCTAATGACCCGGCTAATTATAGACCAATTAGTCTCATCAATATAATAAGTAAACTCTATGCAGCGCATCTCCGCTCTAAACTAATTACCTGGATAGAGCAAAACAACATCCTAGCAATCGAACAGGCAGGTTTTCAACCAAAAAGATCGACAATTGACCATTCCCTCGTATTACATCATTTAATAGCCAAATATGCTGGAAAAAAAGGAGGGGCCTTTTACACGGCATTTGTTGATCTAAAGGCCGCTTTCGATTCTATATCACGACCTCGCTTATGGGGTAAACTTAATAGTATGGGAATCGATAGACGATTACTTATATTGATTCAAGGTCTTTATAAAAACACCTCTCTTCAGATCAGATGTAGTACTAAGGGGCATCTTTCTAATACTGTTCCAACAACAAGAGGGGTCAAGCAAGGTTGTGTCCTAGCTCCAATGCTTTTTAATCTGTACATAAATGATATAGTTTCAAATTTAGCCCCAGTTTCTTCCCAACCCCCAATGTTAGCCAGCAAACCAAGAAACACTCTACTATATGCAGATGACGCGGCACTATTATCTAGGTCACCAATAGATTTAAAACAGCTCTTTGTGAATCTAGTAAAATACTGCTCTGCTGAATACCTTACAATCAATTACCAAAAAACTAAAATCATAGCTTTTACTAAGAAAAAATCAAAGCATAGATGGCAAATTGAAGGTCAGCCGATTGAACAAGTTCAATCATACAAATATCTCGGCCTAGTATTTCAATCCTCTGGCTCGCATCACCTACATAGCAAATCAATGACTCTCCATGCCCGTCGAACAATGAAAGCGCTTCTAACATTCTACTATACTAAAGGAGGGCAGGCTTTTATCCCAGCCCTCAAAATCTTTAATACTAAGATCATCCCTCAAATGACATACGGCGCTCAAGCAAGTGTAAACATAAAATTTAATGACTTTGAGGTAGTCCAAAATATAATAACAATAATGGCCCTACCTAACTGCATACTTCGACTTGAGGCAGGAGTTCAAACTATTGAATCTAAGATTTGGTTTTACAGAATTAATACATGGCTAAAATTATTTTTCAATCCAATAGGTTTATCCCCTGATATTTTAATAGATAACTTGCATTCGCCATGGGTGCAATTAATATCTGATAAACTTTCAAAATTAGGCTTTTCATTCCATACTGTTCAACAACTTGGTTTCGAAAATGCCTCAAGAAATATACACCAACGTTTGAAAGATATCGATTTTTAACATCAATTATTATTAGTTAAAAATCAAAGATATAACCCCAGATGTTTTGTTCCAATGCCATATCTGTCCAATCTAAATATTCCCAAATACCATAAGGCAGTTACTATGGTAAGATTAAATGTTCTTCCCTCGGCTCTCCTAGAAGGGCGCTATGCGAAGGTCCCTTACATAGATCGTTACTGCCCATGTGGAGAGGGAGTGGTTGAAAATAATATCCATGTCTTGCTTTACTGTTCGTTCTATAACGTTATTCGACAACAATTCATTTTACCTTTAATCACAAATATAGAACATAAACCATGGATAGCTTTGGATCAATACCTTCTGGAAGATCACTCTCCAAAAATATCACTCTCAATAGCAAAATTCTCTGCAGCAGCTATACTTCTTAGATCTAATATTATGAAAAACTCACAAAATATACCCAGACTTGATAATAATAATACTTCTAAATAAATTTTAGAATAGTGTATATTCTGATACTGAACCCAATCTAGAATTTGAAGAACTAACAAGTTATTCTTGACCAATGTATTTTTTTAATATGATTTTAATGTTTGTACTGTTTTTATCTATGCTTGGCCAATGGGCTGTAACAATAAATTACTTACTTACTTACATTTGTGAACCAAAAATTGTATCTCAAAATCTGGCGAAGTGGGAAATTCAAAGGATAATTAGATATGTATCAGTCTGGAAGTTATGAGTTAGGTTGATTCACTTAAAAACTAAACAAAATTATCCTCCATCCAAAAAGGTCAAGGGGGATGGAGCAACTCCACTATGATGGAAGGTTGCAACATTTGAGGCTTTTTAGTTTAGAGAAAAGGCAAGAGGTGACATGATAGAAATGTCTAAAATTACGTGTAAGTGGCATGGAGAATGTGGACAGAGAAACCTTTTTCTTCCACTCTCCCTCTCTCATAACACTCGAACTCATGGATATCCAGTGAAGCTGCATGTTGGATCCAGGACAGACAAAAGAAAAGCGATTCTTCACACAGCGCACAGTTAAACTCTGGAATTCACTCCCACAGGAAGTAGTGATGGCCACTAACTTGGATGGCTTTAAAAGAGGATTAGACAAATTCATGAAGGCTATCAGTGGCTACTAGCCATGATGGCTACGCCCTGCCTCCATGCTCAGAGGCAATACGCTTCAGAATGCCAGTTGCTGGAAACCGCAGGAGGGGAGCGTGCGCTTGCGCTCAGGTCCTGCTTGTGGCTTCTTGTCCAGGCGTAGGGTTACCTACTGTGAGAACAGGATGCCCGACTGGATGGCCTGTGTCTCAGCAGACACTTCTCGTGTTCTTATGGTTCCTCGCCACTTTCTTAAGGTGCATCTCCACACACTACTGTAATATGAAGAACTTGCAGTCATCCAGAAACTCCTGACACTTGGAACACTTCTGTGCCAGCAATAATTTCAGTAATATCCACTGTTGCTGTGGACACTCTTTTATCCACTTTCTCTCTATTGTGAAAACCCTGTCTCTGCTACTTGATACACAGGTAGAAATGGCAGCCAAGGGTGCTGTTTATAGGCATCCTCTGTTCTTTGTTGCCACTGAGAGTCCTGAATTTACAGAGGTCAATTGAAAACATAGTCCTTCAAGAGAATATTAGGCCATATTCAACGAACTGGTGCAATGAGACTTTCCCCCCTCCTCTCCCCCATGCCTCCCAAATCTGCTCTGGAGGGTCAGGAGAACCCCCAGGACAGTGCATGGGGAGAGGGCAGATTATTCCATTGGGCAAGCACAAATGCTTGCCCTGATAGAACAATCTCCTTAACACTATTATTTATTATTTGTTGATTTATATCCCCCCCTTCCTCCCAGCAGGAGGAACACTATGTTGAATACAACCCACTGTCACTTATTGTTATTACACTGTGGTTTAGAAAAAAGTTCCATGTGGTTCTTCAAGCAAAACTTTATCCAAGGAAACAGATTCAAGTGCTCTTCTTCTAATGCATGCCTTTGTTCAGGACATTCTACTATCCCAAGATACATTGGAATTCAGTTTGTAGTGGCAAAATGTCCCCAAAAATGCCTGTGTCTGTTTCTGTCTGTAAGGATTAAGTAAGGTGGTCGTGTGCAAGCCCTTCGCACAAACACCCATCCACAAGATCTTCACACGACAGCCCTTCATGAACTTGCAATGTGCACAAAATAAAGGCTACTCATTGTGATTTGTCTCAGTTCTGAGAAAAGCAGCTGCCTCCCAGGAGTCCATTTATAGCAAATGGTCACTAGCCATTTAGAGACCATTTAGAGACCATTTAGTGTAATTTATATTTGCGGGTGGTTTTAACCAATATATAGGTTGAGCAGAGGTGGAGGCCCAGCTACACAATCCAGTGTACAACAAAAGCTCACTGGTCCTCCGTCACTTCTCCCTAAGGAGCCCAAATTCAGTTACCTTTGGTTATACCTTCCATCTCTTCTGACTCAAACGGCAGTCTATATTTATAGAGAGAAACCTAGATCACTTCATCCTCAGCAAGGAATTTAGGGAGAGGGAGCAGTATCCCCCTTTCTGATATTTCCTGGCCCTCCCAAAGGCCAGCTATTGGCAGCAATCAGCCAATCTCTTAACAAAGGAGATACGTATTACTTGGCAGCTCTGGCAGGATCATTGAGGCCCCACTGCTGGACCCATTAACCCTCCTCTGTCCATCTGTCAATCCCGCAACCATACTGATAACAAACTTGTTCTCTGAGTGCAGATCATTTTGTAGCCAAAACAGCACCATCCACACACAAGGGGGAGGTGTCAACATTCAGATGGCACACACAGCCCTGCAAAATAAACAGCAAAAACCAACAGCTGAGTGGGATATTTCAGCAGACATGGATTGTTGATTGGCTGTTGTAGTGGGATAGATGGACAGAAAACCAGGGAGGAATAGAAAGGAGGAAAGAAGGCATGGCTGGAGCCCTGAACAGGAGCACTCTGCACTTCAACATTTCGATGCAGGTCCCACTTATCCTTTTGAAAACCCATCTGATCTACTGGCCATCTTGTAGCCATGAAATTCATAAGTTAATTATATGTTGTGTGTAGCATAATTTCCTTTGATTTCTTCTGAACCCCAGGACTATCATATCATGTACATGGGATGACTGCAATTTCAAGAGCTTCAAAAAAAGACAGTGTTTTCTCTCTGCTCCTGCTCCCCACAGCAGTCATACTTTAGTCCCAAAAAAGCACTATCAACCCTTCTTGCCCTTGGTTGACTGTGTTATAAAGTGGTGGGGGAGCCCAAATTATAGAATCATAGAATAGTAGTTGGAAGGGGCCTGTAAGGCCATCAAGTCCAACCCCCTGCTCAACGCAGGAATCCAAATTAAAGCATTCCCGACAGATGGCTGTCCAGCTGCCTCTTGAAGGCCTCCAGTGTCAAAGAGCCCACCACCTCTCTAGGCAATTGGTTCTACTTCTACTTCTTGTGGATAGAAATATTTATGATTTTGTGCTCCCAAACAGAAATGGATTGCAGATGTCTGAAACCAGCACCACATTTGGAAATATTCTAACTGGATTTGTGAAAAAGTGTTGGACTTCCAGAGCAAGGTGTTTTGTAATAAGGATTCAGACCTGCATTAATTTAGGCTGCTGCCTGTGTTTTTGAATGAGGAACATGATGGCAATTGTGGGTAAATAATCCACATGCAACAGGCAATAATGATTTGGATCCACTTTCAGAAACTTACCTCTAACCCTTTAAAATGATGGAATGTGGGATATATACCTGGCCTGTCAGTAGATAATTTAACGGGTACTTCAGGTATTGTTCTGACCTGAATAAGCAGCATCTTTGGATGTCTTCCACCATGCAACTGGTTCCAACTAGTAAAAAGATTCTTTCTTGCACAGTTCTTTCAAATAAATCAAAATCAAGACTTTTGAAAATAATATTTGTGTGTGTTTGCTTCTAAATTTATGTTTGCTTAATTTGAATCTTACAAGCTCATGCTGGCAGACCCAGACTTGAAGGCTGAAGATCTCAGCTGGAGTTTAGCAGCTATTTATTTTCTCCACTGACAGATCCCAGCAATGCTGTAAGCTGACATTTTATAAAATAATTCTGATTCCTTTACCTAATAATAATAATAATAATAATAATAATAATA
Source organism: Rhineura floridana (assembly GCF_030035675.1). Classification (NCBI taxonomy): domain Eukaryota; kingdom Metazoa; phylum Chordata; class Lepidosauria; order Squamata; family Rhineuridae; genus Rhineura; species Rhineura floridana. The sequence goes on from NC_084495.1 coordinate 1,804,323, forward strand.
ATAATAATAATAATAATAATAAACTTTATTTCTACCCTGCCCTTTTTCCAATAGGACTCAGAGCAGCTTACAACTAAAAACAACACCATTAAAACATACAGAAATATACAATTAAAAATAGAATTAAACTATGAGAAAAATTAAAACCATAAAACATACATTAAAAACAGCAGACAATTTAAAATAATAAAATCATATACTATAGTCACCAATCCTATGACACTTAATCCTGGTCGTTCTCTATCCCAAATGACCGTTGAAATAAAACAGTCTTTACTTGTCACTGGAAAGACCGCAAGGAGGGAGCTAATCGCACCTCACTCGGAAGGGAGTTCCATAGCCTAGGGACGGCCTCCTAGAACACCCTCCCTCTCTTGGAAAGGGTAGGCCTGTAGGTTTAAATTATGGACAAGATTATCCTGTGCTCTGTGACTTCTTCTTTCCCTTTTCAATTCTGCAAGAAGGAAAGCTGGATTTTGCAACCCATAGATATTATTCAAAATAAATTTATTTGCACACAGAGGTGTGCTCATTTTGTACCATAGAAACCACTCCTGCTTGCCTCATGCCTTCCCCTTTCAATATACCACATTGCTGAAGGGGCTACTTTGTCTCATTTAGGTGCAAATAGGTGTGTATGTGTGTGTTTAAAAGATACATTTGTGTAAAGGATAAATTGTTCTACAGTATGTTCTCAACAATACCTGTCTTTATAAAGTGGCAAGTTGTGCACTGCATAGAACTTCAGTGTTCATACTCACTATTTACACACATGTGCATTAGAGACAAGATAAATCATCCCCCACACACCCAGATATCAAACTTCTAGAGCAGCCTTTCCCAACCAGTGTGCCTCCAGATGTTGTTGGACCACAACTCCCATCAGGCACACTGGTTGGGAAAGGCTGCTCTAGAGTCTAGCGGAAGGCAGCTGAACTCTGAAGAATGACCATTCTGGAGCTCACATTAGCAACATTTCATAAACTCCCTCTTCCCAGGCAAGCATTTCACAGATGAAAATGGAGACTTGCTTTGTCAACCCTAAACTCTCCTACTTTCTGATGGCCACCTTTTGGGCCTCCCACAACAACATGTAGGACGTTGCTGAGGGCTCTGCTCTGCCTGCTGACGGTGGGTCGTAGTTCGTTCTCTCCTACTTAAAAGTCATAAGCGGGTTCATTGCTTTTTGACTAAAGAACAATGGAATTGTCCAACCGTTCAGTGACAACACATTGATCCATTTCAGCAGCTACAGTGTGTGACATGGCCAACTGTGTGCTGAATGCCATCTGGCTTGCTTATTTAAAGAACGTATATGCCATCTTGCAAGAAAAGTATTTTCATGGCAATCAAATACTAGGCAAATACAATACCAGACAAAGCCACCATGTTGGGGGGAAGAGCCATCGTGGCTCAATGGGAGAGCCTCTGCTTTGCCTGCTGAGGGGCACAAGTCCAATCCCCAGAGTGGCACCTCCAAGTAGGGCTGGGAGAGACCCCTGCCTGGAGCCCTGGAGAGCCTCCGCTGCCAGTCAGGGTAGGCAATACTGAGCTAGATGGACCAAGGGTCTGATTCAGTCTAAGGCTGCTTCCTCTGTTCCTAACAGTGAAGCCCTCGTGACCATGGCATGCAATTATGCGTCTATATTATGGAAGCCAGAGATTACACCCCACACTCAAAATGTATGTTAGAGAGCATCAGGGAAAGGGACTAAACCCTGCGACAGCACCACAAAGGTGAAAGACTTATTCCCAAAACAAAAAGATGAAAGCAAGCCAAACAGAGGAAACCGATTTACCAGAGACAGAGGATGTGAAACTTGAATGAGGCATCTATAACGGGCAAAAAAAGAGGTGGTGATTTGATAGGGACAGGACATTCAGACCGTCCCTGATAATCAGGGGAAGCTGCAAGGCTGGCCCCGCCATTAGGAGGCAGCTGCCTCAGACAGCAGATGGTGAGAAAAGGGTGGTGGTGGCAAGGGGCTGGAGGAGAGAGCTAGATCTGCTCTGTGTGGGCTCCTACTGGGAGGAAGGGCAGGATGGAAATCTAATAAATAAATAAATGTGGTCTGGCCTGCACCTGCTAAGCTAGCCTGCTGCAGAGAAGGATGCTGTCCAAGTGCAAGCACTCGAATAAGATTCAGCCAGATTCTGTATATGGAATGAGGGAGGGGCGCTATTTTGTTCCATGCCACAGGCAGCAAAATGTAGGAGGAAATCCAGGCTGCTCAACTCAGCCCTCGCAGCCCCCCTCCTCACCTGCTGCTCTGTCGCTAGCCATTTGTGGGGCCCTGGCCTTTGGCCCTGACTGCTCCATTGCCCCACAGGTGCTGTGCACTCTCCTTAAGATGTGGGCAACAGGAACTGAGCTTACATTCTTCTCAATGTTCTTGTGAGGATGAATCATTGCCCCCACACCAAAGAAGACTCGTGACGCAAAAGTGGAATAATGTTATATTTATTAAATATAACATACTACATCAAATGCAAATCAGCCAATTCTTCGAATCTAAAATACTTCGGGCAGGTGAGGCAAACCTAACTGTGAGGGAATACTCCCTCGCCTTCTAAAGGCAGATAATTCTCCTCAGACTGTAACTCCAGAGTCAAGGATGTGGGTTAAATCCTCCCTCCTTGCTGTTGGAGTCAGCTGTGGTTCCAACCTCCGCACCATGGCCCCGCCGTAGAGGCGTTCACCATGATACACAAGCCGGTCCCACAAGGACACTCCCCAGATCCCCACCAGGCATTAAGCCCTAATGGTTCCCTAGGGAGTGCCCTTTACCTGAATGCCTTAACCGCCTCAGTTTAACCCCAATATACCTCACCTGCCTGAATTCCATTCTGAAGCTTGGTCCCCTCAACCCAAAGAAGAAAACAAACCGCCGAGGCCCCACCTGAGATCCTCCAGGAATAAATCACACCCCTGCTCCGAAAGATGAACCCCATCATCTCGAAACAAGTGTGGGGAATGGAACTTAATCCTATCATGAGAGATGAAAGCTCCCCCAAGGGACAAAACCAAATCCCTGACTTTCCTATTTACCCATTTCCGGGACCTATCAATCCTATTTGGGTGAAACGCACCTCTCCACACACGTCTCACAAGCATATCTGACCACACCAATATGAGCTTAGGATAGGAATGAATGAGCCACGTGAGATCATGAGTGAGCAGCAAATCCATACCAGGTCGCTGCACCAAGTCATTTTCTCCCAGATGTATTAACAAAACATGAGGCTGGCTAGCCGAAGACATAATTCAGCACACCAATGGCAGCAACGCATCACATAACATGCCCCTTCGGGCCTCCCAACTAACTGAAGCTGAGGCAGAAAGCTGCAGCTGAGTCCCGGCAACAGACGAAGAGGCCCTCCGGTGAGCCCAAAACAAGATGGAATGGCCACACAGGACGATCCTCACGGGGACTGGAAGACTTAGTATACCTAAGGAAAAAACAAAAGTAAAACACATAACATTAATACCGAACATAGGACTGGAAAGCGGAAGAATGCCACCTACCAATTGCCTGGATATCGCTAACGCACATGCCCGCCAGGGCTGCAGCCGTGGCCGCACCAATCCGAAATGAATGCAGCCCATAGTCTCCAGCATCGTGACCACTGGCCAACAAGGCCCGCCGAACAACGGCCCAAAATTGGAACTGAGTCAGGGCAGAACCATCCGCATGTATAAATAGGTAACACTGGCCCAACGGCCTTATAGAAAGAAATTGACGCATTGCAGACACAGGGCATAATTCAGGGACCTGGCAACTGCGTAAAGAAACAATGGTGCCACGACCCTTCTGATCAGTCTTAGAGACTCTAAGGGAAAACCTCACCAAATCAGCACCTAGAGTGCAATTGCCAAAGCATAAGGCACGATAGGACACATAGAGGGGACTAATACTTTGCTAGGGCAGAAACCACTATAGAACATCGGCGAACAGGTGCAACTCATACTGAGATGAACATAGAGAACGAAACAATGCCAAGATCTGGAGGAGAACATCGGGCGTAATTGGCCTCCTCCGGTCAGCGGGCCTGGGAGCGGAACGCGACCAACCCTCAAGGACCTTTCTGACCCTAAAATCTACAGAATGATCTGGCAGTCCCCGAGCCTTGGAAATAAAGGCCAGCGCAGAGAGGTGTCCAGTGATCGTAGAAACATAATTATTTTGCCCTTTTAAATATAACAGAAACTGCGATAAATGAGACACAGGATTGGGCCATGCCATAGGCAGATCAACACTATTTTGGAAAGCCTGGAACTTCTCAAAAGAACGCTCATATGCTTTTTGTGTACTGGGCACAAGGGCAGAAGCAACAGCGGCCCCAACTTCTAATTGCCAAGGTTCCATAGGAAAGGTGGGACCAGAATCGGATCCAGAGCTGCTCCAGGTGCAAGCTTCCGAAAGCACGCCATCTGTAAGCGGGAAAGAGCATCAGCAACACAGTTCTGCAAACCTGGCACATGGCCAGCAACGAATAGGATATTAAACCGCAAACATTGCAAGATGAATGCACGCACCAGGCGCATAATGCGAGGAGATTTTGAAGTCTGAGCATTAATAACGCACACAGTGGACAAATTGTCACACCAAAAACGTACTGTGCGATTCTGAAATGCCATAGGCCAGATGTAAACTGCTACCACAACTGGAAAAAATTCCAAAAATGTCATATCTGTAGTAATACCGGAGGCCTGCCACTTGGAAGGCCACCTTTCAGCGCACCATTGGGATCTGAAGATTACACCGAAACCTAAGCCCCCAGCAGCATCAGAATGTACCTGCAATTCAGCTTCCAGAAGTAACTCCTCGCGCCAAAAGGAGAGACCATTAAAATCTTCCAAAAATTCCATCCACATATTCAAATCTGCCCTCATCCCAGCAGAGACCCTAATGAAATGGAAGCGAGAGTGAACTCCTTTCATGGCGTCACAGAGACGCCTGAGGAACGCACGACCAGGGGAAATGACTTTGGAGGCAAAAACTAAATGGCCTACAAGTTCCTGCAACTGAACCAATGTGATTTTTTTAATACAAGTGCGGAACGAAGATGTTGCCACAAGGCAAGCAACTTGTCCCGGGGCAAACAGGAAGACTGAGCCACCGTATCTAATTGAATACCTAAAAAGATGAGTGAAGTCATAGGGCCCTCAGACTTTTCAGGAGCTAAAGGGACCCCCAATTCAGTGGTTAGAGCTGCAAAGGATTGCATCAATTGGAGGCAATGGGAAGACCCCGCCTGCCCTACAAACAAAAAATCATCCAGATAGTGGACTGAGAAGGAGGACGAAGTCCTCCATCGCAGTGCCCACTCTAAAAAAGTGCTAAATGCTTCAAAAGCAGCATAAGACACTGAACATCCCATCGGGATGGCCCTATCGACATAGAACTTGCCTTGAAATTTGAAACCTAGTAAATCAACATCATCAGGATGTACCGGGAGGAGACGAAAAGCGGATTTTAAATCACACTTCGCCAATAAGGCACCCCTACCGGCCCTACAGACTACCCTCACAGCCTCATCGAAAGATGTATATCTTACCGATGCATAAATTGGAGAAATGCCATCATTAACAGAAGCGCCCTTAGGGAATGACAAATTATGGATAAGGCGATATTCACCTGGTTGCTTCTTAGGGACAATACCCAAAAGATAAATTCTCAAATTATCCAATGGAGGAAAGAGAAAGGGGCCTGAAATGCGGCCAGCAATTATCTCCTTATTGAGTTTTGCCAACACTACCGGGGCCATAGTCCTAAGAGAGGGCTGGTTGGAGGAGGAAGTAGCTACCCTGGGACCCTCAAAAGGGATGCGAAAGCCATCCGTAAAACCCCTCAGAAAGAAACAAGCGGCACGCCTATTGGGGTAACCCTCTAATAAGCCAGCAAGAGGAATCAACTTAATTGGGCTACTGGCCTTGCGACGTACCGCCGCTGTTGCCAGAGCCGCGTTTAGAATGCTGCTGTTCCCCTGCACCCCTGCGAGTCTGCCGAGCCCACTGGCAGGAGGAACTGGGGTGGGTGCCACCACACAGTCTGCAGGTGTGCCGGAACCGACACGGACGCCGGAGGCATCGGCCGGTGCTATTAAATGTCCAGCAGACTTGCTGGGATTGAACCCACTGCCCGCCTTGGCCAGAGCCAAAGACGGAAGCCTGAGCACGAGCCAAGATGTGGCCACTATCGGCTCTATCGCCGAAAGTGGGCCTAGCAGGGGTCATGGAGCGCAGCCAGAGGCCCGCATGCTCCATGTTCCAACGAAGGGTGGGATCCAACGCCGCCCTTTGCCTAAAATTCTCATCGTACTGCAACCAAGCAGTACCAGAGAATTCGCAAAAGGCCCGATGAATGATGTCCTGATATTTTATCATGGACAGGGCCCTAGATGGATAAGCCTGCGTCATAACGCCCATATAAATTGTATATGCGTTCAGCCAATTAGGCCATACCCGATCAACCCTCTTTTTCGTGGCCGCCTCCCGCTCCTTTGAATCCTGATCTTCCTTAGGTTTTATCTCATTCTTCCGAAAAAGGAGAGTGAACAAGTCAATATACTCTCCACGCCAGATCCGTTCCTTCGTTGTTGCCAATAAATGGTCACCCAACAGGAGAGAGGTATCACCTTGTGGGTAAACACCGTGAGGAAGAGGCAAAAAGGCAGGAGATGGACTCAAGTGAGCGACAGATGGCTGCCATGGAGTCACAGCTGCAGCCGGCCAGGGAAGCTGAGGTTGCTGCGGTACTAATACCCCCCCATAAACACCAAAGGTTGTGAAACACCCCCTGGCGGCTGAGAAGCCCCTGCGGGTGGGTCTATAGCAAAAACACCTGGAGCCTGTATCTGTGTAACGGAAGCATGTGGTGCGATATGCTCACCTGTATACACAGCTGGAGAGGTCACAACAGGTGGTGCCACGCACCCCACAGCATCAGCTGTTATAGGCGGGACAACAGGCGAATGATACTGAAGCTGGCCAGGATTCAGCCCAGCAGCGGCTGGGACTGGGGAGATCGCAGGTGGAACAGCAGACGAACCCGCTGGGGGCATCAGAACCGTGGGCTCCTGAACAGGTGCTGCAGCCTCCAGAACACCAATCCTAGAAACCAAATCGGCAAGAAGACTCAACTTAGAACCCTTGGCTGCCAAGCGAGCAGATTTCTTACCTGAAGGGGCGGAACTTGGACCCGCCCCAGGATCCTGCAGCTGCGTGCACTCCCTCTCCAGAGCATCCACCCTGGCCACCAAAACACGAATGGTTCCCAAATCATCGTCGTCATCAGAAGGCTGATGCTGTTGAGCTGGAGGGCGCTTAGAAGCCTGCTTGACGACGCGAACACCCTTTTTCTGTTGAACCTTCCTTGGTGGCATATTTAAACCACACCACCAGAATTAGCAACAGCAAAAGCAACAATGATATATAAAAAAAAACAAAAGAAAATTCACAGTTCAAAACTGCAATTCAATTCAGAAATTAATCTAGAACGAGAAGCAAGAAAGAATATCAAAATTTGGAAAGATGAAAAACGAAAAACGAAATCAAAGCCCCTCTTTATTATTATTATTAGTATAATTTAATTTTTTTTTTTGGATGGGGGGGAGAGGGGAAGGGTTGATCTCAGGAATAAAAAGAGGTAAAGGGTGGAAAATATTTGGCAGGAATTAAAATACCAAACCTAAACTTAAAAATATAAAATTAAAACAACACCTTCAACAATTAACTTTAAAAATATATAAGCGCAAGCAATTCAATACTTCAATATAACTATATGGATAAGGGTAATAAGGCAAACAGGAATGGGGTGGGGGGATCCAAATGGAATCAAACTAATAAGAAAAAGGCTAAGGGAGGATCAACGATGAACGTTGTCACCCACAGACCCTGGAGTGAAACGCACACTGAAATCAGAGAACAACACAGACGTTTTAAAGCGACAAAATTACAAGAAGGGAGCAAAAGCCGCGAGCCGGCAGAAAGCCGCTGGGCGCGTGGGCAGACGCCCGCAGCCCAGCTGATCGGCGGGAATTCGAGCCAAAATTAAATAAAGGGATAGAAGCACAGGACGGGAGCAGGCAGCAAGGACAAACAAACGAAAAACACAAGAAGGGAGCAAAAAGCCGCGAGCTGGCAGAAAGCCGCTGGGCGCTTGGGCGGATGCCCGCAGCCCAGCTGATCGGCGGGAATTCGAGCCGAATTAAATAAATGAATAGAAGCACAGGACGGGAGGAGGCAGCAGGGACTAACAAACCAGCCAATAAGGAATGGAAACGACCACCAAGAGACGCAGACGGAGCACTTGCAAGCACAACGCGCAAAAGGAGCCGCGAGGCAAAAAAGGCAAACACTAAGGGGAAGGAGCAGCCTTATATACACTGCTCAAACCCCCTCCTAATTGGCGCAATGATCCCACGTGGCACAACTGCTAAGCTTCGAGATCCTTCTCGAGTCTTCTGCTTAATTAATGGTGGAGGCAAAAAACGCCCCTTGAACAGGAACGCCATTTCAAACATTTCTGTAAAATGTTATGAATTATGGTAATTCTTAAAGTCTAGGGCCTGCACAAGGATTAGCTTAAACTGCTCCATCCTGTCATGTGATGTTCATAACTTTTCCTTGTGACATTTCCATCAGTTGAGCTGTCCCATTCAGAAATAACCCTATCAAGGTGAAAACAAAACAAATAAACCTTATTATAGGCTGCATTACTTATATCTTCTGGTACCTTTTAAGACGAGTCAGCTACTTAGAGTTGTGTTGCTTTCCTTTCGAGACTTAGGAAAGATGATACCAGAAAGAAAGACAAAGAAAACAAAATATCGAAAACAAAAGGCTTTTATTCTAAGTGTAGGAATCTAAATTTTTGCATTTTCTGCAAAATGTTTAAAACTTAGTATGGATGGATAACAAAAACTCAAATTCTTAACAAAATGTGATATTTTGAATCCCTAGTCACTATATTGAGTCTGAAATGCACTTTGTGCACTTTGGGCATAGTCAATAGGCTCTAAATAATTCTGGTTCCATTTAATTGCTCAAAGTTTAAACAGCAAGAAAGAATCAAATCAATTGAGTAATTAACATGGAAACTTGCTCTCAACCCTTTCTTTCATATCTCAGATATGGATTGACTGATCTGAGACTTACAATGTTTAATGAAATATGACCATTGAGGGAGAAAGGAATTGCACTTTAGCACGATTGCCAGTGTGGACTCCATCACTGAATCTCCTCTCCTCTCAAAAAGCATATTCTTACATATAGAAAACTAGATGTCAGGAACAAGCAATTCTAGACTAGCCTTTTCTCTGGCATGCCATGGTATGATATTGCAGGGGGGGTATTATATTGTGTGAACCTCCCACTGTGCAGAGTTTACTCTGCTGTCGGTGAGAACCAGGCCAAAATCAGTCTCAGATACATGGCGAGTCTCTGCCACTCCTTCAACTTTCCCACCCAAGCTGGTCATTACAAAAACTTACTTATCCCCGAGTTTGGTTATTTCCTCCACTTTCCCAACCCATTTTCCTTTGGTTTTGTGCCTTTAAATATTTTAAACCTGAAGGCAGGGGGTGATTTTTTCTTAAAGAGATCTGGTTAGGTGCTCTGCAAGCCTTTTTTTTAGTTTTTCCATTTAAAGTTCAATAAAATGGAAAGCCTTCAAGGAATAAAAGCTGCTAGTAGAATCGATGTGAGGAAAAATCTAGATCACCTGGTAGCTGTATCATTACTCCATTCCAGACGTTGTCACCTTGCAAGCTACTAGCCGTAAATATCACCCCAGTTCTACCTGGAGTATATGGCTGTAGGCTGCACAAACTGATTTCTGAATCCCTACTGATAGTGATAGCTGTTGTTGATTATGATGGTGATAAATCAGAGAGACTATATTTTGTACTCTAATTCAAATGAATGTAATAGCAGTTGTTTAATAGTCTTTTAATAGCAAATGAATGTAATAGCTGTCTTTTAATAGCATCTAAGGAATTATGCTGATGCCTTAGAAAGCTCCTGTTAGTCTTGGAGTGCTTATTACTAAGTCTGCCTTCCCCAACCTGGTACCCCCAGATGTTTTGGACTACAATTCCATCATCCCCATCAGCACTGCTGAGTCTGCAGTGAACAGCAAGTGCCTGCAGCCTTCTGAATATGTCACATGGGCTAGCAGCTGACATTTTCATGCATATCTTTTGAACCAGACCATTTAGAAACGTAATTTTTTTTAAAGGAAAGCTAAGAGTCCAAAGATTGTGGTGACTCACATGGAGACCCGGCGAGCACCCCAAAAAACCACAGTCTCCAGGTAAAAACTGGAGAGTTGGCAACCCTCATGACAACAGTGTTTGCTACCCTTCTGCAATACCCCAAAGAAGTGGCCTGAGACAGCTGCCTCACTCTGCCTAATGGTAGAGGCAGCCCTGGGTGTCGGGCTCTCCTGTTGGCTTCCCATTGGACCAGCAATGTCTGGCTCCTCCCTGCCTTGGCATCTTTCCATTCTGGTGGCCATTCAAAGAACTTTCTGTCTAAGAAATAATGCCTTTTCATTTTAAGTTGTACGCCTGAGGGCAGGGACTGTCTTAAGTTATCAATGACATTTGTAAGCTGCTCTGGGAGCCTGAAGGTGGGGGGCTGAAGAGCACTATAAAACTTTGCAAATCACTAGAGTCTAAGAAAAGGAACTAGTGCTGGGCCTTCTAAAAGTGAGCGGCTCACCTGAGACATCTGACTAGGTGGGATGGCAAAGTCATGAGGCACAGTATTGTTCCCAACCTTCAGCCTGCATTGCTCTCTTCTGAAGGGAGGGGCCAACTGCTCCCAATCACAAATCCTATCTTGGCCAATGGGCTCAGGGCAGAGGGTTGTCCATAAAAGGTTGCCCCTCCCCCTGAGTCCTCTTCCTTCTCTGCCGTATCCTCCCACCCTTTGATGGGTGTGGGCTCTGCCAGTTGCCAATTTGGGGCAGAGTGGGAATTTTTTGGATGCACCCTGATTGGCTTCTGGGTGCTCCTTTTTTGCCTACTGCATGCTGTTCTGAATTTTCTTGGCTTATGGTGGGATAGGGTTTGGTTCATTTGACCTTTAGTGCAGACAGGTAGAAGGTTTAGATAATAGTCAGCACCCAGAGGAATGTTGGGTGGAGGGCACTTTCCTAACCAAGGCTGGGAAGAGTAGGTGGTGAGGTCAGGCCCTGGCTGAGAGCCCATGAGCTCAGAGGGACCCATGGCTGCCCTCCCCCACACCTGGAGGCCAGGCCGACCATGGTGACCTTGTAGGTGACAGCTTCTGAATGGATGCAGTGCAGCTCCCACGTGCCCACCTGTAAGTGCAATGCATGTCAGGTAATTTGATAGGCAGCCAGCCACTGAACATGAGAGCCGAATCGCTCCTATTCAAAAGCGCCAATATTGGAAGTTTAATGTGCTGTGGTGAGTGACTCCCTTTTATTCATGCAGGCTCCAGAGGGCCTGGCCGTGAGATCTAAGGGCAACCAATTAGCAGCTCAGCTTCACTTTTGTAAGCAGGGCAAACTTTTTTTCTTTTTTAAAAAAAATCTGCACTAAAAGGCAACATGAATAGCTTGAAAATGGTGAAAGGACTGCATGTGCGTGAGCAGGAGATGGAGGAAACAAGTAGGAAGAGATAATTGATAGTGGTTTCTGAATTGCTTCAGTTTTCTATCTCGCCCCCCTCCCTCTGCTTTTTTGGCACTTTTTGCAATCATAGCAAAGTTGAATGAAATCTGTATAGTTTTCATTCCTTTGCATGCTGGCTTTCCCACCATCCTCAAAGTGAGAGAAAAATGTTTCCACAACCAGGGTTGGAGGAGAAATAAAATTCACTTCACTTTTAAAGCCAAATCTATCAAATCCACACTTTCAAAAACAATAATCCTTTCTCACAATAATCCACTTCTGATTATTCTTCTCATGTCGTTTCAGAAAGTGCAAATTTGATAGATTAGGCTTGGAATGCAAACTGAATTGGATTTCTCGCCCATCCTTACAACAGGGTCAACAAAATGACTCCTCCTCCAGCCCAAAATTATATGGCTAAAATGAAGGAAGTTTTTGCTAACCAGAAATGGATTATAACGAGGAGGGATTAAGTTCCATTCAGTTCTGGTACTCAAAATAAATTCCTAGGCTTGTTGTTGTTATGTGCCTTCAAGTTAATTTTGACTTATGGTGACCCTATGAATCAGCTACAGTGACATCACTAGCTGGGTGTGGGGAGTGCGGACTGCACCAGGGTGACACCATGAGAGGGGGTGTCATCCAGAGTAGGGTTGCCATATTGCCTGGTTGGCTGGGTTTTACCCGGATTCTTTGCATGCCACCCGGCACCCGTTTAGCCCTTTAGCTGGCCCGGATTCTCAGCTTTCATTTTTTTAAAAAAATAAGTTTCTAGGTGGTCTGGTTCTCAAGATATACATAAAAACGTCACCCCCATTAAATCTTTTTTTAAACTACTGTATAGCACTTCATAGCTTTAACCCCACCCATTCAGGATTGCAGCCAATCAGTGAAGTGTTTGGTTGACCTGTGGCAGTGTCTAGTAAACCTCATTGCAAGGCCAGAAAATGGTGGTTTCCCCCCCTGTTTATCTGAAAATCTCATAAATTGGGTAAGTATATACATTTCAGTTTTTTCCCCTCTTGTGTGTTTTGAAAACCTTCCCAATACTTGCTTTTGTGGGGCTAAAAGCATTGCTAATCCCATATGTCCAGAGTAAATCCCATTGAATGTAATAGGATTTACTTTTGAGTAGACATGGTTATGAATGTGCTGAAAATCAATGGGACTTTGGAGTGAATGTAAAAAAGAATTGTGTTTGTGTTCTCTTTCTGTCCTCCCCCCCTCCGGTCCTATTTTAAAGCAAGTAGGCAGGGCTTACTTAGGTATTACAGTTTTTATTCTGTAGGAAACTAATACTGATTTTTTTAAAACTAATATTGATTTTTCTGCAATGACCAACTGGTTTGACAATAAACTATTATATGGGCTGTATGTATTTATACATCTGCAGTGTGTGTGTGTAGTCTTTCCAACAACCCTGGAGATAGGATTGGAAACCAAGGCAACTCACAACAAGAAATAAAGCCATTTAAAATCCAATAACCATAAAAACAAGTATATACAGTTACAAAACAGCGTAAAGTGGCATGATTCAGAATTTTGGGTTGTGTGAATGAAGTTGCTTATCACTTGAGGTTGCAGTTCTGTCCCTGTTTGAGTAAGTTCCACTGAATACTCTGGGACTTGCTTCTGAATAAATAAGGATTGCACTATAAATATCTTTACAGTTTGTGTAAATAATAAATATATCTGATAGTCATGCTTATATAAATATTTCTTCATTTATCATATTTTTGGTTTTTGGTTAGGAATCCTGACTGGCTGTGAGATGCTTAGTTTTCTGCCTTACTCATAGGAATCTTGTTGTGGTTGGTATGGTATTACATTTAGGAAAGTGTTACTGCCTTTTGTGTTGTATTTTTCATATTTGCATTTCACTGATCTTTAACCTCATTCCATTACAGCCATAAAAGCAACAGCAGCATATGCAAGATAATTAACTCCCATTAGTGATAAGAGCAAGAACCTATAATTATTATTTTAATTAAAACAAGAGGCTTATCAGTACTTTGAAGAGGACCAGATATTTATTTTCTTTCTGAGCCCAGGACTGGGTGTTTCATGATGCCTGGGGGGAGGGGGAGCAGGTGAGTAGTCCATAAGACAGACATCCTGGCATTGGTAATCTAATTAGCAAGGTATGTGTGGGGTTGTTGCACACTTCCAGGCCCAGTTTCATTTTGAGTATGGAGGTGGAACCTGTGTAGATGTGGTTGATCAAAGGGAGAAGAATTTGTGAGTTAAGCAAAGCTCTGCTTTTATAAAACCTAAGAAACATACAGATACTTTGAATGTCTCAGTGCCTGCACCAGTGGAATACTGGAGGAACTTGTAAAACTTGCTGCAACAGTATTTAGAACTGAGCATGTGGTGTGAAAGACTCCTTTTCCTAACATTTTGGCTTGTTTTTCTCCACCCACCACATCTCTGAAATATATCGTATATGTAATGCTTAACCATACTAAAAAATGTAAATGAGTTTATTCAGTCAATGACCAGCAAAGGTTAACCATACTGCTGCCCTGACTTACTTTATGTTTGTTGCTATTTTGTGTTTTTATTATGTTTTTATCAGAGCTTGGAAAAGTTACTTTTTTGAACTACAACTCTCATCAGCCCAATCCAGTGGCCATGCTGGCTGGGGATGATGGGAGTTGAAGTTCAAAAAAGTAACTTTTCCAAGCTCTGGTTTTTATATTGATTGTGCATTTTTATTGTTTTTATTATATTTGTAAGCTGTCCTGAGCTCTGTTTTTAACAGCAGAAGGGCAGGATATAAATCCTCTTAATCAATCAATCAACATTCCATAGTGTTGGAGACTAGAGTCTAGGCATTTAAGGCTGAAAATGTTGTTTTTTTAAAAAAAGATTTCTCACATATTTCCCCAGTTTTTGGTGGTAATTCCTAGGCACAAAAACAAAACAACTAGACAATCCATATATTAATATGCAAATATTTGCATAATATGCAATTAATATGCAAATATTTGCATAATATGCAAATATTTTGCATAATATGCAAATTAGCCTGCCTGGATTTGTGGAACTGGAATATGGCAACCCTAACCCAGAGCCGCCCCTCCCCTAGGCACCCTAGGTCTGGTACGGGAGGAGGTCCATGGGGGGTGACACCATGAGTTACTGCACTGGGTGACACCAACCCGTGACGCCACTGATCAGCGACCTCCAAGAGCATCTGTCGTGAACCACCTTGTTCAGATCTTGTAAGTTCAGGTCTGTGGCTTCTTTTATGGAATCAATCCATCTCTTGTTTGGCCTTCCTCTTTTTCTACTCCCTTCTGTTTTCCCCAGCATGATTGTCTTTTCTAGTGAGTCATGTCTTCTCATTATGTGTCCAAAATATTATAACCTCAGTTTCATCTCAGTTTCAGTTTCCTAGTCTTAGCATTCCTTAATTCCAGGTAAAAACAACAGAGCATTCTGGCACATTAAAAAATAACAAACTTATTACAGCAGAAGTTTTCATTTACTCAAGCCCACTTGCTTTGTCAACTACATAGTAAGTCTTTATTTGTGGTCAAAGACCCGTCCTGTTATAGGCAGTTACGGAATACAGAATAAAAACAGTTAAAATGAATTTTTAAATTAAGCATATATACATATCAAATAAACTGGGAAGTTAATACAAATTAATATTTAAAGGAGAATCCAAATTAGGCTAAAAGTTCTAAACGTATCCGCTGCGCAAGATGGATGAATTTAGCAACTCTTATAGTAATTTCTTTGTTGCGCCCTGATAAGAGATAGCCAATCTTATTAATGGGAGCCATTAATGTGTTGAAATATATTTAGTAATGAATAACAGCGTATAGTGTGGTATAGTGGACAGTCAAATACAACATGTGAAAGCGTTTCGATAACGGCATTGCCACAGGGGCATAGACATTGGTCCAGCGGAATCTTTTGGAATCTTCCTGTAAGTAGTGCGGATTGAATGGCATTGAACCTAGCCCTGGTAAAAGCCAACCGAAGATTTGGATCAGTAAGAAAGTCCAGATATGGGGCATATTTAAAAGGTTCTGGATTTAGTTTAAAATATAGAGGGGAGCAGGTTTTTGTAGCATTTGTGAGGGTAGTTTGGAAGTCTATGTCATAAAGACGAGTACGAATAAAGGCTTTAGCCGAAGTTGATGTTAAAGTTGACAAATATTCATGAGATAGACCAATAGAAGAAAGTTTTACCAAAAGTTTATTGCTCCAGGAGGAGGAAAAAGAATCGTTCCAAATGTATTTTAGGAAGCCCGTGGACTACTCATAGGATAATTTGGCCCAGTAGTTGGAAGTTAGCCTCCAAGCCTGGCATTGAATAGAAGGAAGGCTGAGTTCTAATCTAAGGGCAGATGTCGGAACACATCTTGGTACGCCCAGCAGTCGTCGTAGAAAATAGGAAAGGACTGCCTCGATGGAGGAGGCCAGTGCATGTATCCAGATGGGCGCTCCAAACAGAAGTTGGGGAATGATTTTTGACTGAAAAACCTGGGTAGCTGCAGGGACATATCTTCCTCCCTTACGGAAGAAGAAGCGTAAGATGTTTTTAACAGTTGTGCGTGCAGTTAGTATAGCAGCCCTTATGTGGGTGTTCCATTTGAGCGTAGAATGAAAAATAATTCCGAGATATTTATAATGTGGGACAAGTGCAGTTTGTTGGGTATTTACTGTCCAGGAGCCAGAAGATTTATGTCTCGAAAATACTCATATTTTAGTTTTGTTGTAGTTGATAATTAATTGATCGTGCTCACATAAAGGCGTTTAGAAGACGCTTAAGTCCAACCTTAGAAAGGGAAAGGAGGGCCGCATCATCAGCATAAAGGAGCAGGGGACAAGGATGGATCCCAATTTTGGGAGAATGAAAATCATTAGACATACAAATGGGATTGAGATCGTTAAAATATAAGTTAAACAGAAGGGGAGCAAGTATGCAACCCTGTCTGACCCCTTTACTGGTAGGAATTGAGTTGGTTAAACCTCCGTCTCGGCCACAATGGACTCTAAGGGACGTGTGCTGGTGCAGGTTATGTATTAGGAAAAGTAGTCTTTTATCAATCGATAGATTTGTTAGTTTTGTCCAGAGGATATCTCTTGGGATAGTGTCAAATGCGGATTTTAAATCCACAAATGCAACGTATAGGCCGTTTCCTCTGTTACTCTTGTATTTTTCCGCGAGAAAGTGCAACAGGAAGCAATGATCAAGGGTGGACCTACCTTTCCTAAATCCTGCCTGTTCGTCGCCCAAAATAGAGTTTTCCTCAATCCAGTTATTCAATTTTACTTTTAGATATGACGTGTAAAGTTTTCCGATAACGGATAATAGGCTAATTGGTCGATAATTTGACGGATCTTCTTTGTCTCCTTTTTTAAAGATTGGAACTACAATAGCTTCTCACCAGATTGGTGGAAATTGGCCTGAATTATTGATTTTAGTAAAAAGGTTAGCTAGAATCGGGGCTCACCAGTCAGGAAAATTTATCAAGAGTTCTGGAGGGATGTTATCAGGGCCGGGGGCCTTTGCAGTCTTAAGTCCTTTTATCAAAAAGAGAATTTCCTTTGTCGTAACTGGGGGCCAATGGGGGAGGTTTGAAAAGTCAGGAGGGGATATATATCTTGGAGAGGTTGATTGGGGAGATTCAAGGAAGAAGCATTCCCATTTTTGAGGTGGAATATTACAATATGTGTGTGGTGAGGAATTCATCGAGTTGGAAATGATTGACCAAATTTTTTTATGATTTTTAGATCTGGCAGCGATTATCAAAGACTGCCAGACCTCCTGTATGGCCACTCTTTTTTTAATCTCCAATGCCTGTTTATAGTTTCTTTTGATAACATAATACTCGGAAGGAAGGCTTTTAAGGTTTTGGTGGCGGTAAAGTAAGTAGGCATTTCTGAGCTGGCGTTTGAGATCTAGACATTCGCCATCAAACCAACGAGACTCGGCACGGAATTTATTATTGGCTCTAGTGGTTTTAGGTAACAGGAGAGAAGTTAGATGTGATAGTAATTGGTCATAGTGAGTGAAAAGCGTGGATAACTTTACCTCATCTGTTAATTGTTCACAGATGATCAAGGCCCAAGGTGCGTTCAGGAAGGATGTAATTTTTGTGGCCAGATTTAGGGTTCAGATCATTTTTTTATGAGTAAGATATGTATAGTTTAGGGTTGAATTCCTTATTCAAACGGATTTCCTCCGAAATATGGCAATGGAATATTAGGGGAAGGTGATCACTGATTTGGGTAGATCCAACTACAAAAGATATTTTTTGGCTCAGTAGTTTCTTAGATATTATGTTATAGTCTATCATGCTGTTTCCCCGTGAAGAGATGAAAGTGAATTCCCTGCTACCTTTAATATGTTGGAGTCCATTTAAAATCAAGAGATCATGGATACCCACAGTTCGTGTCAAACATATTCCCCCATAGTTGGTCTTAGAATCTTTCGATGATCTGTCAAGGGGAAAGGAGTACTGTTCAGTATATTCCTCATGCCATAGGGTGGAGGCAAACAGAGTCTCATTGTTAGGACCGATCCTGGCATTGAAATCACCTAGCAGAATCAATTTAGCGTTTGGAAGTCTATGTTCTAGATCGGTTAAATAATTATCTAGAGTATCCCAGATTGCTTCTGTGTGACACCATTGATTTGATGGTGGGATATACACATTGATAATTATAATATTTATCGTTTGAAATGAGAGAAGAACTGCCATGGCAGAATCTGCCATGGGATGAAGTTCGCTGTGGTGAGCTGATAGGGAAGTAGAAATAAAAATTGCTAGCCCTCCTTTTGCTCTGCCTTTTCCAGTGGAGGGGAGCGATGCTGGAAGATGATAGGAGGAAAATCCATTCATAGTTGGTATCGTAGTAGTCCAGGTCTCTTGTACTGCAATTATATGATAATTACCCAAATAGGCCAGGAGTTCTTGATCATTTTGTTTAGAGTTCCAGCTGGCCAGATTCCAAGATAGAAAGTGAACTGTATCTTTTTTGGGGGGACAAGATAGGGACGGTATAGTAGCTCCAAATTTTCTGGAAGGGGTATGTTGTCAGATCGAATCTTCCGCTATAGAAGACAAAATAGAGTTGTTACACAAATGAGATAAGTCAGATTGCCCAGAGGGAGAGCCTAGTTCTTCCGGGTATAGGTGTCTGGCTTTGTCCCATGTATCGCCTACCAAGATCGGTTTACGGAATAATTTGGGACTTTGAATCATAATAGTGTCCAGTGGAGGGATCTTCTGTCGAGATACATGGCCTCCCAGAAATTCCTTATCGGCGAAGTTTTGATTAGGAGACTTCTTCAAGTAGTCCTTCTCTGCTGATGATGTTTTAAAATGTCGTATCAGTTGGTAAAACTTATTGACGAGTAGTGACCGTTCGGTATCAGGGAGACGGGAGTAAAGTTCAGTAAGTTGTTCTTCTTCAGGTTCCAGTTCCTTCATACAGGCTGAAAGGGATTTAGGATCCTCATGAGAATGCTGTGATAACGTATCTGAAGTTGATAAGTTTATGTTTTGGGCCATGGCCTCAATTGAGGAGTCTTGCAGTAGTGAAGTAGGTACACTCACAACTGGATCAAAAAAAGCTATCAAGGGAGTAGGAGGAGCCCTATTGATGTAACACCTGAGGATCGTTAAACCAGCTCTTCTGAATTGATCTTTTGTTCGGTAAATCTGATTGGCGATATGTTGAGAGTGGAAGGTCACTATCAGGTGCCATTCATGGATGTTGGTAGAGATATTATTCATGGAATGGATGTAGTTCGTACGTGTGCCTGCATGTAGAGTTCTTCCAAAATGCCGATCCAAAGCAGGAATGCTTGGATAATTTGAGCTTTTTCCACGACTTATGCGGCGATAGGAGATAACTAATTTCCTCTGTTGGAGGATTAAATTCCGAGATTTTACGTATGTGTTAAGTATTTCAAAACGGTTGTTAGTTTTCATTTACTCAAGCCCACTTGCTTTGTCAACTACATGAAAACTTGATTTGTAGGTATATAAAGGAGAAAATCATAAAGTGGGAGTTGAATGGCACCAAGAGTCAAAAATATAGTCAATGAGAGCTTAAATGTACGCTCAGTATGCACCCCTTTTACAGTTATTGTTGCTGGGGACAAGAGGAATGGGTGTGCTTTGAGGAGAACAGGAAGGGGTCCAATGATCGTCCTCTGAAATTAGAGCCTGCCCTTTCACTAACCCCCTCCTATTGATGACCGGCTTGGGGGGCCGCTTGCTCTGGTACTCTTGGGGCTTGGCAGGTACCACCTGCTGGACGCTGACAGTGGGTTGACTCGCAGCTGTCAGGTTAGAAACCCAAAGCTTTCATTTACGGGAGGATGACTTTTGCCTCCCTTCATGTCAGCTTGGGTGAGGGAGCTACTCTGGGATGATTTGGCCCTTACAAGCAGGCAGGCAGATTTTCTGCCTGCCAGTGCAGGTCATAATCTACCTGCCCTTGTATTTTGGATTGGTGCAAGTTCTTTTTTGTTGTATTTTAAGAAATATAATGTTTTACCCAGGGCCAGCACCAGGCATTACTGGGCCCTTGGGTGTCTGAGGTTATTGAAGTCTATGCTATCTGTATTGGGGGGTGCCTGGGAGCTCCCTCTCCATATTCCGTGGCAGGGTCAGGTTGCAGAACCTGACATTGCTCCAGATTAAGGAATGGGAGCACCACACTACCAACCTAGGGACAGGCCCTTCAGGGGCCCTCAGCCAGGACCCAACTTGGCCACCTTCTGGTGCTGGCCCTGCTTTTACCAATTCCTGTTGCTCCCTGAAGATTGGGGGCTGGCTATAATTATCCCAGTATATAAAAAAGGAAATAGATCAAACCTGGATAACTATAGACCAATTAGTCTATTGAGTATTGTAAGTAAGCTCTATGCCAGACACCTACAGGAGAGGCTTTTAGACTGGATCAAACAGGAAAACATACTGGGAGATGA
Organism: Rhineura floridana; assembly: GCF_030035675.1. Taxonomy (NCBI): domain Eukaryota; kingdom Metazoa; phylum Chordata; class Lepidosauria; order Squamata; family Rhineuridae; genus Rhineura; species Rhineura floridana. The sequence continues at coordinate 1,824,934 of NC_084495.1, forward strand.
ACAGGCTGGGTTCAGGGCAGGGCGCTCTACAATTGATCAGGCTCTCATACTCCAACGCCTGGCTGAAAAATATATATCATCACCAGGAGGTACCCTATATCCAGCTTTTATAGATTTTAAGTCTGCTTTTGACCTGATCCCATGGGATAGACTTTGGGAAAAATGTGATGCCTCTACAATCAATAGGTGTTCCACCGTCTTCCAAAGCAGCTACTTTACTCCCAACTTAAGGATGGAAAACGGAATATCAGTGGACATCAAAAGAGGTTTAAAGATGTTCTCAAAGCTAATCTAAAAAAATGTAACATGAGCATCGAGAACTGGGAAGCCTTGGCCCATGCGTGTCCCAATTGGAGGTCAGCCATTATCAAAGGTGCTATGGACTTTGAAGAAGCACGAGTACAGGGCGAAAGGGACAAACGAGGTAAGCAGAAGCCACGTCAAGCAAATCCTCATCGTGACCATCTTCCGTCTAGAAACCTATGTCCTCACTGTGGGAGGCTGTGTGGATCCAGAATTGGCCTCCACAGTCACTTACGGACCCACTGTTAGACCTCACCCTGGAAGACAATCTTACTCGGCCACAAGTGATCACCAATGAATGAATGAATGAATGACTAATTCTTATCCGCAGACTCTACGAAAATGCTTGCAGGTAAAATGTGACCGACTGGGGCATATGTCTGGTCCTATATCTACTTTTAATGGAGTTACAGGGCTGTATTTTGGGCCCAACCCTGTTTAACTACTACATAAATTCCCTGGCTGAAAATCTAGTAGGCACTAATTTCCACCCTCCCAAGTTGGCCTTTAGACCAGTCTCAATTCTGCTTTATGCAGACGGTGCTGTTTTTTTAATCTCTAAGGTCAATAGGTTTGAGGCGCCTCTTAAGGGCTTTGGATTTATACTGTAAAAGGGAACTGCTGCATATCAATTACACTAAGATGAAGATATTGATCTTCATTAAGAAAAAAATAAGGCATAAATAGCAGATCAATGATCATATAATTGAACAGGTCACATCATATAGATATCTTGGAGTAACATTTCAATCTTCAGGTTTCTGGAATGCCCAAATTAACAACGCAATTACGAATGCCCAGAGGAATACAAAGGCACTCCTTTCTTTCTTCTTTACCAGAGGGGGCCAACACGTACCATCAGCTATTCAGGTATTTATAGCCAAGATCATAGCACAAATGTTATATGGCTCTCAGTTATGCGTTTATAGCAATTTTGCACCATTAGAAAAGATTCAAACCAAATTTCTGAGAGCTATCCTGGGAGTGTCAAGTTGTACACCTAACATAATTCTTTCTTTAGAGACAGGTCAAACTTCCATAGAGGCCCGAGCATGGCTGCTTAAGTTAAATTATTGACTGAAGCTGCTATTTTTCGCGGTGGGATTGGCCCCTTTGACTCTTACAGATGCCTTCCAATCCAAGTGGAAAAAAACATTAATAGCAAAATTACAGAGGCTGGGCTTTGCCCCCAATGCATTATTGGCCCTAGGATACCCTAAGGCCAAAGCAGCTATTAAGCAACATATCTGGGACATTGAATTTCAATAACATGTAGGCTTGGCCAGAGCTTATCCAGATTTCAGGGACAAGTTGGTGACATTTGCACCGGCAAATTATTTAATTAATTTATCAGTCCCAAAATATAGGAAGGCCTTTACGTTAGCCAAGCTTAATGTCCTACCTTCTGCCCTGCTTGAAGGCAGATTTAAGAGCGTGCCCTTCCGGGAGCATCTATTCCCTTGTGGGTCGGGGGAGGTGGAAACAATTCATCACATGTTGTTTTATTGTTCTTTTTACTGTAATTTTAGAGTTATTTTTATTACTCCGATTTTAATAAAAATCCCAGGTAGATCGGATTTATTTTATTTGGAATATTTGTTATCTGACCAGAACCCCCAGGTCACAATAAAAGTAGCCAGCTTTTTTGCATTAACTATTGACTGTCGAAAAGTAATGATTAAATGATTAAAAGTAATGATTAAAAAAAATGAGGGGATTGGTAAAAAGAAAGCTGAAAAACAAAGTCCCGAGGGTCACATCACTCGAAAATGCTTGGAAGTTGTTTAAAAACACTATATTAGAAGCTCAACTGGAGTGCATACCGCAGATCAGAAAAGGTACCGCCAGGGCCAAGAAGATGCCAGCATGGTTAACGAGCAAAGTCAAGGAAGCTCTTAGAGGCAAAAAGTCTTCCTTCAGAAAATGGAAGTCTTGTCCAAATAAAGAAAATAAAAAAGAACACAAACTCTGGCAAAAGAAATGCAAGAAGACAATAAGGGATGCTAAAAAAGAATTTGAGGAGCACATTGCTAAGAACATAAAAACCAACAACAAAAAATTCTATAAATACATTCAAAGCAGGAGACCATCTAGGGAGACAATTGGACCCTTGGATGGTAAGGGAGTCAAAGGTGTACTAAAGAACGATAAGGAGATTGCAGAGAAGCTAAATGAATTCTTTGCATCTGTCTTCACAGTGGAAGATATAGGGCAGATCCCTGAACCTGAACTAACATTTGCAGGAAGGGATTCTGAGGAACTAAGACAAATAGTGGTAACAAGAGAGGAAGTTCTAAGCTTAATGGACAATATAAAAACCGACAAATCACTGGGCCCGGATGGCATCCACCCGAGAGTTCTCAAAGAACTCAAAGGTGAAATTGCTGATCTGCTAACTAAAATATGTAACTTGTCCCTCGGGTCCTCCTCCGTGCCTGAGGACTGGAAAGTGGCAAATGTAACGCCAATCTTCAAAAAGGGATTCAGAGAGGATCCCGGAAATTACAGGCCAGTTAGCTTAACTTCTGTCCCTGGAAAAGTGGTTAGAAAGTATGATTAAAGCTAGATTAACTAAGCACATAGAAGAACAAGCCTTGCTGAAGCAGAGCCAGCATGGCTTCTGCAAGGGAAAGTCCTGTCTCAGTAACCTATTAGAATTCTTTGAGAGTGTCAACAAGCATATAGATAGAGGTGATCCAGTGGACATAGTGTACTTAGACTTTCAAAAAGCGTTTGACAAGGTACCTCACCAAAGGCTTCTGAGGAAGCTTAGCAGTCATGGAATAAGAGGAGAGGTCCTCTTGTGGATAAGGAATTGGTTAAGAAGCAGAAAGCAGAGAGTAGGAATCAACGGACAGTTCTCCCAATGGAGGGCTGTAGAAAGTGGAGTCCCTCAAAGATCGGTATTGGGACCTGTACTTTTCAACTTGTTCATTAATGACCTAGAATTAGGAGTGAGCAGTGAAGTGGCCAAGTTTGCTGACGACACTAAATTGTTCAGGGTTGTTAAAACAAAAAGGGATTGCGAAGAGCTCCAAAAAGACCTCTCCAAACTGAATGAATGGGCGGAAAAATGACAAATGCAATTCAATATAAACAAGTGTAAAATTATGCATATTGGAGCAAAAAATCTGAATTTCACATATACGCTCATGGGGTCTGAACTGGCGGTGACCGACCAGGAGAGAGACCTCGGGGTTGTAGTGGACAGCACGATGAAAATGTCGATCCAGTGTGCGTCAGCTGTGAAAAAGGCAAATTCCATGCTAGCGATAATTAGGAAAGGTATTGAAAATAAAACAGCCGATATCATAATGCCGTTGTATAAATCTATGGTGCGGCCGCATTTGGAATACTGTGTACAGTTCTGGTCGCCTCATCTCAAAAAGGATATTATAGAGTTGGAAAAGGTTCAGAAGAGGGCAACCAGAATGATCAAGGGGATGGAGCGACTCCCTTACGAGGAAAGGTTGCAGCATTTGGGGCTTTTTAGTTTAGAGAAAAGGCGGGTCAGAGGAGACATGATAGAAGTGTATAAAATTATGCATGGCATTGAGAAAGTGGATAGAGAAAAGTTCTTCTCCCTCTCTCATAATACTAGAACTCGTGGACATTCAAAGAAGCTGAATGTTGGAAGATTCAGGACAGACAAAAGGAAGTACTTCTTTACTCAGCGCATAGTTAAACTATGGAATTTGCTCCCACAAGATGCAGTAATGGCCACCAGCTTGGACGGCTTTAAAAGAAGATTAGACAAATTCATGGAGGACAGGGCTATCAATGGCTACTAGCCATGATGGCTGTGCTCTGCCACCCTAGTCAGAGGCAGCATGCTTCTGAAAACCAGTTGCCGGAAGCCTCAGGAGGGGAGAGTGTTCTTGCACTCGGGTCCTGCTTGCGGGCTTCCCCCAGGCACCTGGTTGGCCACTGTGAGAACAGGATGCTGGACTAGATGGGCCACTGGCCTGATCCAGCAGGCTCTTCTTATGTTCTTATGTTCTTATGTTCTTATGTTCTTATGTTCTTATGTTCTTATGTTCTTAAATCATTCTCTTTTTAATTTTAATATTTTAATTTTATTGTTTTAATATGCAGTAGGAGGGTATCTCACAAGAGTGATTATGTTTAGTGCTTCTTTTAAGTACTGTTGTGCATTTGTGTATTTGTATATGTTCAGTTTGGTCTATGACCATAAATAAAAATCAAATCAAATCAATTCCTGTTGTTGAGCCTTCATTCTAAGCATGGGGCAATCCAGCAAGCTATTGCCAGTTCCTAAAACAGTCCAGGCAAGTAGAATGAGAAGTAGACAATAGGACCGGTGAAGCTAAAGAACTAACTGAAGGCTTGCACAGTTGGGAAGTGAAGTTGGAACAGCCATGTGTTTTTTTCAAAGAGAGGCACAAGGTCAAGGATCATTCTCCAACCTGACTAGCAGGAAGCTCATGTTTCGAATTCATTAGCGGCTGATACTTCCTGTCACCCACCCCCTTAATATAAACAGCATTCGGTGGTTTGCTGCCTTGCACAAGTCTGCTTTCCAAGGAGCTGCTGATGGGAAGAGAATGGCGATGATGACAGCCTCAAACGCAAAGGCAGTTCATGTGGATGCAGAGCTCTGGATCGTAGCAAGTGTGTGCCCAACGTGGAGCTTGTGCATGTTATCAACTCCTCTCCTGTTGTCAAATGGAAACTAGAAGAAGCTGAAGGCAACAATCTGCCGACTGAATCAAGAGTGGCAGATGGGTGACTCTAACAGGTAGTACTAAAAGGGTTTAAAGTGGAAATAGAGCTGGGCTGTAGTTTGTTGAAGTTGATAGACTTGGCTTCCAAGTCCGTTCCAAACTCCTGGGATCAGATCACAGAAAGCAGCATGGAACCAGCAAGTGCAACAAGGAAATGCATCATAGAATAATTATTTCCTTCAGGGGTGTTGTTGTTTAAAGCTTCCATTTCTGTCTTGACATAATGATAGCTCTTCTTACCCTCACCCTGATGCTGATGCTGATGCAATTCTGAAATCGTACTGGTGAATGCAGAGACAAATGTATGGTTGGGTGTGGTTAGCCATTTAAACCTGTAAACACACAAGTCACAAGATCAAAGTGTTTCCACTAACCACACCTGGAGGGGGAATGGGTTGATCTGCTGATCAGTTGCAAAATCTATTTGAAGCAGAATGTTTAAAAGAACACTCAAGTTGCTCCCACCAGGTTTTACAGTAAAAAGGGGCAGGGTTTGACTAACATTGTGTGTCTCCGTTTTCAGGAGAGAGAGTGGTGGAGACACCCTGGAACTGGCAGAACAGGGAGTGTATTTCAAAAGTGCTAGCTGCCTGAAAAACTGTTGGTCTGGAGGCAATCTTAGCCCTTGTTTTACTGTGTGGTTAATCCCATTGTGATGTAAAAAGGAGAGTGTTTCTGTATGAAGAACATCAGCTAGTCCCTGACATTAATTGCTCACCGTTACTCTAAAGTTGCTGACTCTCAAAATTGAAAAAAACAACAACAGATGCCTGCAGGCTATGGCTGGGTGAGAAATTCCATATCAAATTCACACTTTCCAAAACAATATGAGAACCAGAGCACAGTCATCCTTCAAAATTTGCACTTATTCAAATCTTCAAACTGAACAATGTTTACAAAAGTGCATGTGTGAGGGGAAAGTGTGAATAAAAATGAATATATGAGTGAAATTCAAAAATGTATTATATGGTGAGAAATTGCTTGCAAAAAGGTGTACATTAGTCAAAACTACCTATAAAAATGTGTTTATTTGGAGAAATTTGCACTAAAATGCTGAACAATTTTCATGAGGATTTTTTTTAAAAAAAATGCAAAATGCTGCAGAAATGTGGAAAACCGAAGACTGGAAAAATGAGAAATTTGAGAGAACCGATAATGACAGATCACGCCATCCCTACTGCAGGCAGAGACCAGAGCACGTCAGGAGTGGAACTAGGGAAAGATGCTGGCAGTTTTGTGCAGACCTGGGAGCAGAGCCATGTGGTTTTAAGGGGATTTGAGGATGGAGCCCAATGCAAAACCTAAGCTGCATGTATTCAGTGCCCAGGGTGTTAGTGAGGGGGATGGTGCTTCCTCTTGCTTTTCTGCTTTTCTAGCCCTGAATGGAAAGACCTGGCCATGTCATTTCCCCCCCGATCAGTTGACAATGCTAATAAAAGATTAATATAAATTACTTATGGAATCAAAATTTCCCATCACTAACCTTAAATGTGCGCTCAAGATAACTGAAGAAGTGGAAATGGTCCTTGATAAAATCTGGGCCAAGAATTTTACTTTCAACAAAAATAGAAAAACAAGTAATTTCAAGTTTCCATATTCAACTGCAGTAATGTGAACTGGGATGAAGTAACTGTGATCTGCTCAATCTGTTCCAATCTGGCTAAATTTGGTAGTGTGCTCATCCCATTTTTGTCCTGCCAAGCCACTACAGAGAATTTGTATTTCTTTATTGAGAGATGGGCTGATTTCCAAGATCGAGAAAGCAAATGATCCATTTATGATGCTTGTACTGGACTATAGTGTTTCTAATCTTTCCAGTTCCATCTTTTATTTATCTTTCTATAATTTTGTGGCTTGAATGAGTCTATGTATGAACAAAGCTTCTCTTGGATGGCCATTTGCATAAGCAAGCAAAGGTCTTCCACTCAGCACTAATAAAATAGCATTAAAGAAGACAGTGTAAACTATAAGGATTTATCTTGGCCATCTCAAGGCCTTTGCCTACTGCTGACCAAGAGCTAGTCAGAACTAGTGATTGTGCATTTCATAGTTAGCTAAGCTTTTTCAAGCTTTCTTGGAGAACTCTCAGTGAAAATGTGGGTTCCTTCCTGGAGTTTTCCAAGAAGACTCAGAAAGATGAAGCGGGGGGGGAGAACTCCCTGCCAGCCATCCCCTTGGGCAGAGTTGGCATCAAAGGTCAGTATTGGTGGGCCATTGCCAAGGTCTCCCACCCTAGCAGGGGTCCTACTGACAAGAGTCCCTCTCCAGACCCACTGCTGTGAAGTGTGGGAGGGAGACCCATGGAGGATGCCCTGCCCAAGGGCCCTCCAAAACATAGCATTGGGGAAGGATCATAACTCAGTGGAAACACATACTCTACATGCACCAGTCCCACGTCCAACCCCAGAGGGACTACAGTGGTGCCCAAGAGGCAGTCACTACATGACAGATGGATGCTACCTTTTAGACTACTGTGGCATCCCTGGTTGGGTGCTGCTCCAATATGATACAGAAAGGTTTTGCTACTAGTCTGTCTGAAGGAGCTCCTCCAGCATCAGCAGCGATGCCGCCCAACAAGATCAGCCTCAAAAGACCTTCTCTCTATCCCATCAGTCAAAACAGCCAGACTGGTGAGGACTAGAGGGAGGGCTTTTTCATTTGTGGCCCCCACCCTGTGGAACTCCCTCCCAAATGATCTCTGCCAGGCCCCCTCTATGATGAGTTTCCACCGGGCCGTGAAGACCTGGCTCTTCAGGCAGGCTTTTGGGGTGGGCTAGATTTTATCATCATTGTTTTCAGATTTTTAATGTCTATTATATTTGTATGCCTATTTTGTACATTGCCCAGAGTGGCTGGATAGCCAGCCAGATGGGCGACTAAGAAATTCAATAAATAAATAAATAAATAAATACCTTCCTGCCTTTCCATAGTTGTCCCTTATTTGCTCTGAACAGAAATGGCTCCTGACTAAGTGTAGATTGAATTCCTTGCCATTGATGGAGGTGAAGAGGTGGTATTTATCTATTTATTTATTTGATTTATATCCCACCCTTCCTCCCAGTAGGAGCCCAGGGCGGCAAACAAAAGCACTAAAAACACTAAAACATCATAAAAACAGACTTTAAAATTACAACAAAACATTCTTATGGGCCTCAGTATGGTGTGGTGAGATATTGCCCAGCCAGATGCCCAAAGGTAGAGGACCTGATACACTTTTTAATGGAATGCCCCTTGTACTCACATTTGAGAATTTGATATCTTGAGCCCTTAACTCGAGGGAAATCTGTCAGATTGGCTCCAGGGAAGTCTCCAGGGAAGTGAATATTTATTTATTTATTTATTTATTAGATTTGTTAGATTCCCATCTGGCAGAGGTTAATCTGCCACTCTGGGTGACATACAACAAAATACAATACAATTCAAAAAGCAAACAGTATAAAATTTAAAAACTGAATAAACCCCCACGGAACTACCCTCTGCCACCCTAACCCCCTTCCCAAGCCTGGTTAAAGAGCCAGGTTTTCAAGGCCCGACGAAAGCATAACAAGGAAGGGCCTGACGGAGGTCAGTTGGCAAAGAATTCCAAAGTGAGGGAGCCACTACTGAAAAAGTTCTGGACCGTGTCCTCCCCAATCTTGCTGCTTTTGTTGGGGGAATAAGAAGCGAACCATTCAAAGATGATCTTGTAAGCCGGTGCCCCTGGTGCGAGTGGAGGCGACTCTTCAGGTAAAGTGGGCCAGCCTCGTGGAGCACCTTGAAAGTTAAAGCCAGGATCTTAAATTTGGCCCTAGCAACCACCGGTAGCCAGTGCAGTTCATTAAGTATTGGGGTAATATGATCACGGCGGCAGCAGCCCTTAATCAGGTGAGCCGCCGCATTCTGCACTAGCTGCAGCTTACGGACCGTTCTCCAGAGAAGACCCACATATAACGCATTACAATAGTCCAGCCAGGACAGATCGAGAGCATGTACCACATTAGGGAGCAGGTGGCTCGGGAAGTAAGGGCACATCCTACGAATGAGGTGAAGTTGGTAAAGCGCTGCCTGACTAACAGCTGCTACCTGTGCCTCCATGGATAGCTGGGAGTCAAGAATGACCCCCAAACTCTGGACGTGGTCTCTTAGGGGCAGTTGTATCCCATTAAGCACCAAATCCGTAATCCCCAGCTTCTCTTTATCACCCACCAACAGAATCTCAGTTTTATCGGGATTCAGTCTAAGTTTACTCCTGCTCATCCAATTCCTCACAGCCTCCAGATAATTAGATAGCCTTTCCATCGCCATTGGTGGGGGGGACTTAAATGAGAGGAAAATCTGGGTATCATCTGCGTATTGATGGAATAGCAGTCCAGATCTCCTGATGATTTCTCCCAGTGGCCTTACATAGACATTAAATAACATTGGGGAGAGGATAGAGCCCTGTGGTACCCCACATGTAAGAGGCCAAGGCTCCGAGACCTCCTCTCTCAGTACCACTCTCTGGTATCTCCCAATCAAGTATGACTTGATTGGTCTGTGAGCAATAAATCTGGATTGGATTGGTATCTCCAGTTGGATTGGGAAGGACCCCTGCCTGCAATGCTGCGGGCCCACTGCCATTCAGTATAGGGGGCTGTACTGAAGTATATGGGCCAATGATCCAAAGCTGTAAAAGGCAGCTTCCTTTGTAGAAAGGCAACAATTTACTGTTGCAAAGAAGGGGGTGAGTGAGTAGTGTGGTTTGAAGGATAAACATTATGAAAAATGGTACATAAATACTTTAATATAGGTAAGATATAAATAAAATAAGATATAAGAAACACCTTTAAGGCCTGGACTCTTGTGCAGAGTATTCATTGCTAGCTGGGAGACCTGTTTTCTAGGATTTCTAGGACAGGAGTATGTACCTAGCCATAAGGGAGGACCCTGCAGTGATCAGATGGACCAACCATCTTCCAGCCTCTCTGGGAGTTCCAGACACAAGGCTGGACATTTGAAGTTTTGCATGGGAATGCTGGGAGGAGTGGTAGCGAGCACTTTCCATGCATTCCAATGGAATGAACACAAAGCCCGAAAGCCTCTGTAAGGTCACTTGGAATATTTGTAAGCCCTTGATGCCTTTGGGGGCAAGCAGTGGGTGGTTGCGTAGTAGCCTAATCCTATGCAGAGTCAGCTTCTTTTAAGCCCATTGATTTTAATAGATTTTAGAAGTGGATAACTCTGCATAGCCAAATAAGACACAGAGACACATCCTGATAACAGAGATAAAATATATGGTCCAATAATGTGGAGCACAGTGCCTCTATCAATGTGATGGGTGCCTGTTTATTTATTAGTGAGAGGAATTTCTTTTCTACCCCACCTTTCCACTTCTGAAGAGGCACTCAAGTGCCAACTGAACAGGGCCTTGCAGAGCTAATAGTCCCCTGGGTACAAAAGAGTCCCCTCCCCTGTCTCTCCTGACAGTGGTGGCTTTCCAATGTTTCTTTCACATAGCTACCCCTTTAATCAAGGGGTTGCTTGTGCTCTGTGAATATTTATCAAACCAATAAGCAGTGGTTGAAAGAGAGCGCCCATCTTTTATGAAGGCATTCAATCTCAGTTTAGTTATGACAATTTTATCACTTATCCTCCTGCTCCATTCTGATTGTGCTATTAGCATTGAAAAGATATATCTGCTTTCCAGATATCCTTTCCTAACCTGTCTTGTCTAAACCATCCCTTCTTCCGCTTCAACAGACTATACCAAATATTACATAATGTGGGGTCCTTTGGAGGTGCTACATACTTGTTGTAAATAGAGCTTTTTAAAAGAACTAACCCCCAACCCACATTGGTCATTGGTGTGAGTTGGTTCAAAACTAAGTGGGAACATGGAGTCTAGCAGAGACCAAGATCTTGAGCACTAACAAATGGAGGTGCTGAAGTAATTAAGCTTAAACACCGTAAAGTCATCTCATTTTTTTTCTGTAAAAGTTGGACAAGCCTACTTTGCTCTGCTGAAGATGCTATGGAGTTGTCCTTCTTGAGGCCTCAAGGCTTATGCATCCATTGTTTCCAGTGATATAAAATTCTAGAAAGTTTTCATTGTCTCTTCCCCTGTTTGTGTGTCTCTTTATTTTGTAAGAATATTTCCATTCATATTTTTACCGCCAGTTTAAGTGGGAAGTGGTGGAGGGTTCTCATCCCATGACTTTAAGTTTGCAACTCAAACTAGAGGCATGATCCCAAGCTATGCATCTGAGGCCTAAGGATGGAAAGATCTGTGCTGGGAGGGGAGGGATGGGTTTGTAAACAAACTCACCACAACCGGGGACTCATATGTGCTCACATGTTGCCAGATCTCCGGTTTTCAGCCGGAGTCTTCGGCAAAAGGGGGGCGTCTCCGGTCTCCAGTCATATTCTCCTTAAACACATGGATCTCCAGTTTTCCAGCGGCCCCCCCAGCCACGCATGTGTGATTCATGCACACATACGCCAAAGGCTCTGGCTGCCCTCCCTTTCCCAGTCAGCCATCCTCTGCTTGCTGCTTGCTGCCTCCCCTCCCTCCTCCCTTCCTGCCCAGGTGATGCCAAGGAGCAGCACCACCACCCAGTGGTGTCCCAAGGGGGGCAGGGGGATGACACCCTGGGTGTAGTCAATAAGGGGGTGCAATAAGGGGGTGCAAGATGGAGTAGGGTTACCAGGTGTCCAATTTTCTGTGGGAGTTTATGGTTTTAGGGGGGTCCCCTCTGGGTCTCTGGCTAACATACCTTAATCTCTGGACTCTCTGCTTCAATTTTATAAAAAATTAAGTTTCTAGGTGGTCTGGTTCCCGAGATATACACCAAAATGTCAGCCGCCCCCCACCACTGTTTAATCTGTTTATTAACGGATTTGTATAGCAGCTCTTAGCAGAGCTTGGAAATTTTACTTTTTTAAACTATAACTCCTATCAGCCCCAGCCAGCATGGCCACTAGATTGGGCTGATGGGAGTTGTAGTTCAAAAAAACAACTTTCCCAAACTGGGGCTCTAACCCCGCCCTTTCAGGATTGCAGCCAATAAGGGAAACCAGGGTTGTGATTTGTTGACCCAGGCAGTGCTTGGGCTTCATTGCAACGTCAGAAAATGGTGGTTTTCAGATCTTCAGTTTCAGTAATAAGTAAGAATATGGCTTAAAGATTTTCTTTTCTCTTGTGTGCCCCAGGCTGACCCTGGGCTGTTGGAGAGGGCAGTGCTTTGAAAACCTTGGCAATATGAAAGTATTTAATCCAATACTTGCTTTTAATGCTAATCCCATGTACCTGAAGTAAACCCCATTGAATTCATTAGGACTTACTTTTGAGTAGACAAGGTTAGGATTGTGCTGTAAATTAATGGGACTTCTGAGTAAACATAACAAAGAATTGTGTTTGTGTTATTAATCTTTCCCTCTCTCTCCAATCCAATTTTTAAAACAATTAGGCAGGGTTCATCTAGGTATCACATTTTTTATTATGTAGGAAACTAATACTGATCTTTAAAAAAAATGTTCTGCAATGACCAACTGGTTTGACAATAAACTATTATATGGGGTGTGTTTTTACAAGTGTGTGTGTGTATGGAGTCTTTCCAACAATCCTGTGAGGTAGTGTTGGTGATTGGAAACCAAGGCAGCTCACAATAAGAAATAAATCCCTTTAAAAACCAATAACCATAAAACAAGTATAAACAGTTGCAAAACAGCTTAAAGTGGCATGATTCTGAATTTTGGGTTGGGTGAATGAAGTTTATTTATTTATTTTGCCAGGGCGGCAAACAAAAGCACTAAAACGCTTTCATAAAAACAAAGTTTAAAATATATTAAAACAAAACTTATTTAAAAACATTTTTAAAAGCTGTGACTCCAAACATTATTTATGTATTTTATTTACAACAGTTATATACTGCTTTATTGTAAAAAAAATCTCAAAGCGGTTTACAGAAAGAATTAAAACAATTAAATTATTGGCAAAAACAAAGACATATATTGAAAAACATTAAATTAATAAAGCCAACAATGAGTTAAAAACAGATTTAAAAGCACAATCGCTTTTACATGAGTGGATAGGCTTGCCTAAAGAAAAATGATTTTAGCAGGTGCTAAAAAGGAGCGTTTGCCTAATGTCAATAGGCAAGGAGTTCCAAAGCGTAGGAGTTGCCACTTCATTGTTGTTGTTATGTGCCTTCAAGTCAATTTTGACTTATGGCGACCCTATGAATCAGTGACCTCCAATAGCATCTGTCATGAACCACCCTGTTCAGATCTTGTAAGTTCAGGTCTGTGGCTTCCTTTATGGAATCAATCCATCTCTTTTTTTGGTCTTCCTCTTTTTCTACTCTCTTCTGTTTTTCTGTATTGTCTTTTCTAATGAATCATGTCTTCTCATTATGTGTCCAAAGTATATGTGTCCATAGTCAGAGGAAGGCAATGGTAAACCACCTCTGAATACCTCTTACCACGAAAACCCTATGAACAGAGTATCCAAAATGCTGCCACTTTACAGAACTGATTTCTTACAAGAGCAGAACAAGTACTATGTGGCACCCATAACATGGAAAGCACAGCTTGAACTTGGCCTGGTAGCAAATCAGCAGCCAATGAAGATTTCAGAGCAGAGGTATTATGTGCTGATAGGATCTCACTCATGTCAGCAATCATGCCCCAGCATTCTGCATTAACTGAATGGCTGCCACACCAGGATTTTTTTAGTTTTGGTTTTCGGTTATGAATCCTGACTGGTTGTGGGATGCTAAGTTGTCTGCCTTACTCATAGGAATCTTGTTGTGGTTGGTATGGTATTGCATTCAGAAAAACATCACTGTCTTTTGTTTTTCATTTTCTGTTTGCATTTCATTTACCTTTAACCTCATTCCCTTACATCCATAGAAGCAACAGCAGTGGTTGAAAGTGCTCAGCTCAACCCCCTAAAACCCACTGATGATGCACCTTGTCGGTTGCATGGCAGTTTGTTTCTTGCCCAATAGTGGTAAAAGAGAATTCACATATTTGAAAGTGTGGCTGCAGTTGTTGTTCCCAAGCTGCTGCCTGTTTTCTCTCTGTCAATTATTACTCACTGGAATTGGGTTGGCTCTCAAAGTGAGACAGGGTAGACAGAAAGGGTAAGGATCTTCTTACTCTCACTCATTTCTCAGACCTCTTTCTGAAGTGAAGGGTCAAATCTGTAAAGACGTTTGGAGCAGCCACATTAAAAGATAAGGGCAGGACATTCCAGGCAGGGGGTTGCCAACCCTGCTTGGATATGGATCTCTTTGCAAAGGATCCCTAGTCAAGCTTTACCAACAGCACAATCCAAACTGCTCAGAAGTAAGTCCTGTTGAGTTGTATGGGGCTTAGTCCCTTACTGCGTGAGTTTAGAATTGCAGCGTTCAGGCATCCATCTTTATTCCCGAATGCTCCCATCTAACATCTCCAAAGCACTAGGTTCCTTTCTTCCTACAGTGGCCTTCCGGTGACTGGCCTGGCCTGAAGGCACTTAAACCCTTCTTGCCAAAACCAAGTAAGCTAGATTAAATGTTCCCTAAAGGCGTTGAACTGTGACCTGACAGACCAGGGTTCGAATCCTCACACAGCCATGAAGCTCCCTGGGTGATCTTGGGCCAGTCACTGCCTCTCAGACTCAGAGGAAGGCAATAGTAAACCACCTCTGAATACCGCTTACCATGAAGACCCTATTCGGGATCAACTTGAAGGCAGTCCATTTCCATTTTTCATCCATGCTCCCTAAGCTTGTGAGAAGGAATGACCTTGTCACTTCAGATGGACCTGGGAACACCCTATTTTAGGTAAGATTTCTATTTTAATTTCCAATTAGAGAAATTTTTTTTGAATGGAATGCTCCAAGCAACTGTAGTTGATACTTAATGTATCATGCTTAATGACATAATTAGGCCCCGCCCCATGACATCACTAGGGCCTGCCCCATGACATCACTAGGGCCCGCCCCCATTTTCTCCAGTTTTTGGATGGTTCCGACTTGGCAACCCTAATGAGCACAGAAAGATGGGTGGTGAGTGTCAAGGCTAGAAACAGCAAAAGAGCAAAGTAGGTATGGAAAGATCTGTCAGTATTGGCTCTCTCAGTTTCTCATTTGTCCAATTTTAAATTCAGTTCTCCACATTTCTGTGGCAATTTGTGAATTTTTAAAAAATATATCTTTATGAAAAATTTCCAACATTTTAGGGCAAATTTCTCCTAATAAACATATTTTGAAGGGTGTTTTGATTAATGTACACATTTTTGCAAGCCACTGCTCATCATATAAAGCATTTTTGCATGTTATTTTCACTCATATATTCATTTTTATGCACACTTCCCCCTAATATATGCATGTTTGTAAACATTGGTTGGTGAACTTCATTGCAAAATTTGAATAGGTGTAAATTTCAACAGATGGCTGTTTTGGTTCTTACATTATTTTGGAAAGTGTGAATATGATAAATTCAGCTTGAAATGCGAACTGATACAAAATTCTCCCCCATCCCTGCTGAGTACACATAAGGCCACCACCTCTCTGAAGCTAAGTGGACTGAGTAGCGGTGCTGAAGTCAAGGCTGGTTTTTCTAACCAGGTGCCAACCCAGTTAAGTTAAGGTACATTACTTGGGTGCTTAAAAGCTTCCACTCGCTGCCCATATCCTACTAGGCCACGTTCATGTTCTTGTATTAATTTATAAAGCCCTTGACAAGTTCAGTCCAGAATACTTTAAGGACCACCTGATTCCTTATATCCCTGCAGGATCACTGTGGTGTTCAGGAAGTCACTGGTGGTGGTCCTCCTGGCTCAGACACATGGCTCACATTCACCAGGAGCTGCGTGCTCAGTATTGTGGACCCAGTTCTGTGGGACTCCCTCCCAGCTAAGTTCAGACAGACTCCCACCCTGCTGAACTTCAGGCATCTGATGAAGAATTTAAGGAAGCTTTTCTGATGTTATGGTTAATTTTAACTGATTGCATCCTTTGTATCTCTTTTGTGATTTTGTTCTTCACTGCCCTGAAACTACAGTACTAGGCAGCATTTAAATTGTTAGAGTAAATAAATAAAATAATAAATGTACAACCAGCCAGTCCAGACACAGAATGGATGAAAACCTGCTAAGTAGAGAGGATCCTATTTCCACTTTGCTGCAGGGTCAGATGTATGGCAGAATGCCCATCTGCATCGAACAAGCATCTTGGCCACCTCTTCTACTACTGACCTTTTAAAATAATCCATTTTAGGGCTAAACTACATGTTCTGTAGTGGCCTTCCCAACCTTTTAGCAGCTGTGGAAGAGGATTGTGTCTTTAATTTGCTTGGACAAATCCTCCCCACTGTTGTCCTAATCTAAATCCCTTTCCTAAAGCTGCAGTTAGTCCTGTGGTGAAAATACATATATATGCATATTTAATTTAATCATTTTTGGTTACAATATTTGAATTTTATACATTTTAATTTGCACATTGATAAGGTGACACTTCCATGATGCAGAAACAGACACAAAGAGTAAGATCTAAAGTGCGCTATGTTCATCTTCTTGACGGAAACCAGCCACGATTACACTTGCAGCAAGTGCAGATTGGTGGCACTCCTAGAAGAAAAGGTCAGTGGGCTGCAGCAACGCATCCACACCATGCAACTTATCAGAGAAGATGAGGACTTCCTCGATAGAACACAAGAGGAATTAAGAGAACGACACAAAGTACAGGAACAAAGTGACAAGGAAGAAGAGAACTGCAACAGCAACAAATCCTCATGGAGGACTGTCACTGTAAGGGCAAGGAAAAACAGGAGGGATTCAGAACTGCTGCAACTAACAAATCGCTTTCAGCGTCTCTCGGCAGACAGCACCTCTGAAGAGCCTCAACAAACTCACCTGCATCAAGAGACACTGACTGCAAAGGAAGACTCCACACCCCACAAGAAGGAAGCTGATGCAACCACCGCTTGCGGCAAAAAGAGGAGGGTGCTGGTGGTTGGAGACTCGTTGCTCAGGGGGTAGAGGCACCGGTATGCCAGCCAGACAAAATGAATCAGGAAGTCTGTTGTCTCCCTGGGGCACGCATCCGGGACATCGCTGACAACCTGCCGAGGCTCATTGGGAACCAAGATAGGTACCCCTTTCTCCTCATCCATGTGGGCACAAACGACATGGCCAGAAACACCTTGGAACAGATCACCTCGGACTATGAGGCTCTGGGTAGGAAGGTCAAGGATTTTGGGGCGCAGGTGGTCTTCTCGTCAATTCTTCCCTTGAAGGATAGAGGACTACAAAGGGAAAGGAAGATACTGCAGGTCAATGACTGGTTATGCAGATGGTGTCGACGGGAGAGGTTTGGATTCTGGGACCATGGTCTAAGCTTCTTGGAGAGGGGACTGTTGGCAAGAGATGGGCTGCACCTCACGAGGACTGGGAAGAATCTCTTTGGCAGAAGTATGGCAAAACTCATCAAGAGGGCTTTAAACTAAAGCCTCTGGGGGATGGAGATGATAGCTTAAAGACCGATCCAAAGACAGCGGGTTGTAAACGCAAGGATTTGAAGGGTACATGAGACACTGGGAGAGAGAAAGGGATGCACGGCAAAGCTCACGGTATATTAATGGAGGAATTCAATCGGGACAAAAGAGACTTCTGGTGTCTATATACCAATGTGCAGAGCTTGGGAAACAAGCAAGGGGAGCTTGAAGTCTTAGTGCATCAAGGCAAATATGACTTCATAGGGATAACAGAGACTTGGTGGGATGACTCCCATGATTGGAATGTAGCCATTCAAGGATATAAACTCTACAGAAAGAATAGAAGCAACAGAAAAGGAGGGGGAGTAGCGTTATACGTCAAAGACAAATACACCTCTATGGAAATCCAAGAGAGCGAACAAAGGGGTCCGGTAGAGACCATTTGGGTAAAAATAAATGGAGAAACAAATAAAACCGACATGGTAGTAGGTGTCTACTACAGACCCCCTGGCCAAGAAGAGGTGGTAGATGAGGCCTTTCTCAAACAAATCTCTGAAATCTCAAGGAGGCAAGAAGTAGTAGTGATGGGGGACTTCAACTACCCGGATATCTGCTGGGAGACAAACTCTGTGAAGCACAAAGCCTCCAACAAATTCCTGATGGGCCTTGCTGATAATTTCCTCTTTCAAAAAGTAGAAGAAGGAACAAGGGGATCGGCAATCCTGGACCTGATCTTAACTAACAGGGACGAATTGGTCACGGGAATTAAAGCGGTCGGTACCTTGGGGGAAAGTGACCACGTAATGCTGGAATTCGTGATTCTGGGGAAAGCCAAAGAAGAATATAGTCAAATATGGACCTTGGATTTCAGGAAAGCCGATTTTAGCAAGCTCAGGGAAAGGATGGGTAGGATCCCGTGGCTAGATAGACTAAAGAAAAAAGGAGCCCAAGAAGCGTGGGAGTTCATGAAGAATGTATTACAAAAAGCACAATCGCAAACAATTCCAAAGAGGAAGAAAAACGGAAGACATCGGAAAAAGCCAATGTGGCTACACAGAAGACTGGTGGAGGAAGTAAAAATTAAAAAAAGCATGTATAAAGAATGGAAGGAAGGATGCATCACCAAGGAAGAGTACCGACGAGCGGCTCGGGCTTGCAGGAATAGCGTAAGGAAAGCTAAAACCCAGAATCAGCTGAGGCTGGCGAGGGAAGCGAGGAACAACAAAAAGGGGTTTTTCAGATATGTTCGAAGCAAGAGAAAGACCAAGGAAACTGTGGGACTGCTGCTCAATGAGGATGGCAAAATGTTGACAGATAACAAGGAAAAGGCAGAACTGCTCAACGCCTATTTTGCCTCCATTTTCTCCCAAAAAGGGAACAATGTGCAACCTTGCATTGGTAGCAATCTCAGTAAGGGGTCGGGATTGCAGTTCCAGATTGATAAGGAGATAGTCAGGAAATACCTAGTTAACCTAAATGAGTTCAAATCTCCAGGGCCTGATGAACTGCATCCCAGAGTATTGAAGGAACTTGCTGATGTACTCTCGGAACCTCTTGCCATCATCTTTGAGAAATCCTGGAGAACGGGAGAGGTGCCGGAGGATTGGAGACGGGCAAACGTTGTCCCGCTCTTTAAAAAGGGTAAAAAAGAAGATCCGGGGAATTACAGGCCGGTCAGTCTGACTTCAATACCGGGAAAGATATTAGAACAGATAATAAAAGAGTCCATTGGCAACTATCTAGATGACAATGCTATGATTAGTAGGAGCCAGCATGGGTTTGTCAAGAAAAAATCCTGTCAAACTAATCTCATCTCTTTTTTTGATCGGGTCACTAGCTTAGTAGATGGTGGAAATGCTGTAGATGTCATCTATCTAGATTTCAGCAAAGCGATTGACAAAGTCCCCCATGACCTTTTGATTAGCAAACTGGTCAAATGCGGACTAGATGGAAATACTGTCAGGTGGATTCACAACTGGTTGGAAAACCGTACTCAAAGAGTGGTCGTCGGTGGCTCTGCTTCGGACTGGAAGGAGGTTTGGAGTGGAGTGCCACAGGGTTCTGCATGGGGCCGATACTCTTCAACATTTTTATCAATGACTTAGATGATGGGGTGGAGGGAAGCCTTATGAAGTTTGCGGATGATACGAAACTGGGACGGATAGCTAACACAATGGAAGACAGGAATAAAATCTAAAGGGACCTGGATAGACTAGAAAATTGGGCTGAAATTAATAAAATGACATTCAGTAAAGACAAATGCAGGATTCTGCATTTAGGCCACAAAAACAAAATGCACGGGTACAGGATGGGAAATACCCGGCTTAGCAGTAGTGCGTGTGAGAAGGACCTTGGAATTGTAGTGGATCGCAAGTTGAACATGACCCAGCAGTGTGATGCTGCGGCAAAAAAGGCAAACACGGTTTGGGGCTGCATGAACAGAGCTATAGTTTCCAGGTCGAGGGAAGTAATAGTCCCACTATATTCTGCATTAGTCAGGCCTCATCTGGAATACTGCATTCAGTTCTGGGCGCCTCATTTTAAGAAAGATATAGACAAGTTAGAGCGGGTTCAGAAGAGGGCGACGAGGATGATAGCTGGTATGGAGAACAAGTCTTATGAGGAAAGGTTGAAGGAACTTGGCATGTTCAGTCTGGTGAAGAGAAGGCTGAGGGGTGACATGATTGCACTCTTTAAGTACCTGAAGGGCTGCCACATAGAGGAGGGTACAGATTTGTTCTCTGCTGCCCCAGAGGGTAGGACTAGGTCTAATGGTTTTAAGTTGCAGGAGTGTAGATTCAGATTGGACATTAGAAGGAACTTCTTGACAGTAAGGGCGGTTCGGCAATGGAACCGACTGCCTAGGGAGGTGGTGGGATTCCCTTTGCTGGATGTCTTCGAGCAGAGGCTGGACAGCTATCTGCGGGAGATGCTCTAGCTGTGGATTTCCTGCTGTGAGCAGGGGGTTGGACTTGATGGCCTGCAAGACCCCTTCCAACTCTATGATTCTATGATTCTATCTATTCTTTTCTTTTTTGTGGGAGAAGGATCCCAAACCAGAGATGGTTTTTCTGCCCTGGGCATCCAAGATCTCTTGAGGCAGCCTCCTTTTAGAAATTAGGAGAATTTCTGTAAGGAAATTAGTTGCATGGAAGGACTTCATAATTTTTGCAAATTAACATACATCACTTGACAGCAGCAAGCCTTAGACATTTACTTTCTCAAGTACTTCATTTGAAATATGGTAAAAAACAAACCACCCACAACTCATTGCTATAACTGTGAAAGGACAAAAGGAAACCAATAGATAAGGCATGATGTTGCTTTTTGTTGCCTTAAGAAAAATATTTTTTTTTAAGAAAAAGGAAGAAACAGTTGTGGTGCCCTATTAAATAGAGGTGGGGGTCTCTCATTGGCTACTTCTTCTCACTCATGGCTTGCTCTTGGCATAGCAGTTAGAGTGTTGGACTATGACCTCGGAGACCAGGGTTCTAATCCCCACACAGCCATGAAGCTCCCTGGGTGACCTTGGGCCAGTCACTGCCTCTCAGCCTCAGAGGGAGGCAATAGTAAACCCCCTCTGAATACCGCTTACCATGATAGCCCTATTTGTAGGGTCGCTATGAGTCGGGATCGACTTGAAGGCAGTTCATTTCCACTTTCTCCTTCCACTCTTGTACTTTGCATTGTTCTTTACCGAGATACTTAAAATGAAATCCCATCATTTCACAATATAAATCTGTTTTAGAGTAGTGTTCTCAAAGCCAAACCAGAGCAGCAGAGACTTCTTGTTGCTGACAGACAAGATTGCCTAATGACTCTCTGGCAGCCACTAATGGAAGACTTCCTCCCCAGGCACAAATCAATGGCCTCCTTGTAGTCATCCGTTTTCACCACAAAAGGGACCTGTCAGTGGGAGCTCAGAAAGCAAAAAGAAAATGTGAATGCCAGCTGTAGTGGGTTTCTCCTCACCGCTCCCTTTTTTCGGAGCATTTTGGAACAGTTCAGAATGTGGCTGTAGAATGGGAGAAAGAGACTCCTTTACACTGAGGACCTCAGATCTATTTTATCCTGGCAACCCTACCAGAGTTTAGTCAGGGGAATAGTATTTACCCACAGTTTGGGTTGTAAGAAAGGAGAACACCCCCAAGTTCGATGAGATATCAAACTTCCATTACTGTTGTTTCAGGTTTTGTATGTAGCATTGCCAGGTCTCCAGCTTTTACCTGAAGATATTGGGGGTGGGGGTTCCTCTCAGAGTGAGACACCCCACTCTCTGGTTTCTGGTCAGCCAGGGGGTGCGACAATGGGCTCAAATCTCTCTTCTGTGGGGAGACTTAGGACCTTTGATGCGCCCTCTGGTTTCAGAGCCAGCTGCAGTCCATCTGCAGGTTGAGGAGGAACTTCCACCTTGCCCCTATTGATCCTTGCCTCTCCCATTGAATGTAGCTAGCTCTGAGGCTGGAGTGCAACAAACAGCCCAAATCTCCCTTCCCCCCCAGGCATTGGAGTCAGATCAGGGTTGCCAGATCAGAAGCATCTCAAACCCTGAGATTTCAGGTGTGGGCCCTGGTGATGTCACGGGGTGGGCCTTAGTGATTTCCCAGGTGATGTCATGGGGTGGGGCCTAGTGATGTCATTAAGCATAATACATTAAGCAGCAACCACAGTTGCTTGGAGCATACCATTCAAAAAAATTTCTCTGACTGGAAATTAAAATAGAAAGCTTAGCTAAATGAGGGTGTTTGCAGGTCCAGCTGAAATGATGTTAGTCCTTCTCACCTGCTTAGGGAGACTGGAAAGGGGTCATTCAATCAAGCCTACTTGCTTCTTCTGACAAGAAGTGCTGTCAGGCCAGGCCAGTCACCAGAAGGCCGTAGTAGGAGGAAGGGAGCCTAGTGTTGTGGAGATGTTAGATGGGAGCACTCAGCAGTAAAGATGGCTGAAGGCTGCAATTTTAAACACACTTACTAAGGGACTAAGCCCCATAGAACCCAATTGGACTTCTGAGTAGACATGGCTAGGACTGTGCTATTGGCAAGGCTTGACTAGGGATCCTCTGCCTGGAATGCCCTGCCCCTGCCTTTTAACATGGCTGCTCCAAACCTCTCTACAGACTTCAACTTTCACTACAGAGAAAGGTTTGAGAAATGAGTAAGAGTTAAGAAGATTCTCTACCCTTTCACGCCTACTACGTGAATTCCACTATTGGGCAAGAAATAACCCCATACAACCAACAAGGTCCATCATCGATGGGATTAAGGGGGTTGAGCTGAGGGCATGGAATCACTGTTGTTGCTTCTATGGATGTAAGGGAGTAAGGACACAGGTAATTGAAATGCAAATAGAAAAACAAAAGACAGCAATGATTTCCTAAATGCAATACCATGCCAACCACATCAAAATTCCTAAAAGTAAGGCAGAAAACTCAGCATTTCACAATTAGTCAGGGTTCCTAACCAAAAACCAAAACTAAAAAATAATCTGGCAGCCAGTCAGCAAAGGTCACAGAAATCCCCATGCAGCACAACGTGACCCAGGGACTGCAGTTAATGCAGAATGCTGCAGCACGATTGCTGACATGAGTGAGATTCTATCAGCACATAATACCTCTGCTCTGATATCTACACTGGTTGCTAATTTGCTACCAGGCCAAGTTCAGTTTCCATGCTACGGGTGCCATATAGCATTTGTTCTGCTCTTGTAAGAAATCAATCCTTTAGTGTGGCAGCACCTACACTTTGGAACTCCCTGCCTATTGACATTAGGCAGGTGCCTTCATTGTACTCTTTTTGACACCTGCTAAAACATTTTTGTTTAGGCAAGCCTACCCAGGCATGTAGAAGCTATTATGCTTTTCATCTGTTTTTAACTAATTGTTGGTTTTATTATTTTGAATGTTTTTAAATACCCATTTTTAACTGTTTTTGCCAATAATTTTATTGTTTCAATTCCTTCTGTAAACCACTTTGAGTTTTTTCCCAATAAGGCAGTATATAAATGTTGTAAATAAAATACAAAAATAAATTTTGGTGTCACTGTGGCCCTTGGGTCTCTTTCCTCTTTTAGGAACAAAGGAATCTGCCTTATACTGACTCAGGCCATTTGATACCATCTAGTTCAGTACTGATGACATGGACTAGCACTGGCTCTCCAGGATTCCAGGCAATCGTCTTTTCCAGAGGTTGAATTTTGGACCTTTATATGCAAAGCATGTGCCCTACCACTAGGCTACAGCCCTTCCCCTGTTTAAAAAAGTATATTTTCAGCTACATTTCCCAGGATCTTTTGGGGGAAGTCATGCACTTTAAATGCAAGTTGAATGTACTTTAAATGCATTATGTGGATTGCTTCATAAATGTTGCTGTATATACATCATTTTAATTAATTTCTAAAATGGAAATTAGCTATGAAGTTTAGTGGGTGACCATGTGCTACTTACCATTTCTCAGCCTAATCTGCCCTTAGGGTGAAAACATGACCATGCCAAGGAAGGACACATTGAAATGCAAAGGAAATAATAATGTACAACCATAGTGTGAAATCAGATACATATTGAGATATAGTAGGAAGAAATATTTAAATGAGCATGAATGTCAAATATGTTTATTATTTACACAACCTATAAAGACATTTACACTGCATTCCTGTGCATGTTTACTCAGAAGCAAGTCCCAATATATTCAGTGGGGCTTACTCAAACAGGGAAACATTTACAGGACTGCAACCTCAAGTGAAAAGGAACTTCACTCACCCAATCCAAAATTCAGAATCATTTTAAGCTATTTTGCAACTGTTTTATACTTGTGTTATGGTTATTGGATTTTAAATGGATTTGTTTCTTGTCATGAGCTACCTTGGTTTCCAACCCCACCTCACAGGGTTATTGGAAAGATTCCATATGCACACATGCTGGAGATGTAAAAATACTGAAACCCCATGTAATAGTTTATTGTCAAAACCAGTTGGTCACTGCAGAACATGTTTTTAAAAATCAGTGTTAGTTTCCTACTAAATAAAAGCAGTGACAGTTAAGTAAGCCCTGCCTAATTGCCTTAAAAAGGATTAGAGGGGGAGAGAAATATTTACAACACAATCCTTTGCTATGTTCTCTCAAAAGTCTCATTGATTTACAGCACAATCCTAACCATGTCTACTCAAAGGTAATTCATATTGAATTCAATAGAGTTTACTCCGTATTGAATTCAGCAGAGTTTACTCCCAGGTATGTGGGATTAGCATAGTAGCTATACTCCCGGAAAAATGAATATAGGATTAAAGCTTCATATTGGGAAGGTTTTCAAAACAGTTATGAATAAAACAAACAAACCTCTTATTAATTTGATTATTATTATCAAATTAAACTGCCCTCTTCAGCAGCCCAGGAAAATTTAAACGTGTTCAATTCCCTATAATTGGAAAAGTATAACACATTGTAATGGCACCATAAGCTGCAGCATGTACACTTTTTAAAATTTCTGTTCAAAAATTATTCAAAAGATAAATGTATAATAGCTATATTTGCAGTAATCGAAAAGACTTCTTGTTATGTGCCTCCAAGTCAACCACGACTTATGGCGACCCTATGAATCAGTGACCTCCAAGAGCAACTGTTATGAACCACCCTGTTCAGATATTGTAGTTTCAGGTCTGTCTTTATGGAATCAATCCATCTCTTGTTTGGCCTTCCTCTTTTTCTACTCCCTTCTGTTTTCCCCAGCATTATTATCTTTTCTAATGAACCATGTCTTCTCGTTATGTGTCCAAAGTATGATAACCTCAGTTTCATCATTTTAGCTTCCAGTGACAGTTCTGGTTTAATTTGTTCTAACACCCAATTATTTGTCTTTTTTTGCGGTCCATGATATGCGCAAAGCTCTCTTCCAACACCACATTTCAAATGAGTTGATTTTTCTCTTATCCACTTTTTTCACTGTCCAACTTTCACATCCATACATAGAGATTGGAAATACCATGGTCTGAATGATCCTGACTTTAGTGTTCAGTGATACATCTTTGCATTTGAGGACCTTTTCTAGTTCTCTCACAGCTGCCCTCCCCAGTCTTAGCCTTCTTCTGATTTCTTGACTATTGTCTCCATTTTGGTTAATGACTTACATGTACACTTTTGTTATAATCATAACTGAAATTGTTTACTGTGCATGCCTACCAAGATCCTGCTTGTGATCTTCTGTTCGAGAAGTACAGAGAAAATACTCTTCTTGCTTCTGAAAGCTATAAATTTACTGAATTCCTGATGGGCAGACAAACGGGAAAGGGAAACTATTTTCAGAACTTGCAATGGGTTTTAGCTATTGCCTGAAGGTCAACAAATGACTTGTCAATGACAACCCTGACTCCACTTATTGGCTAAAAACCTGAAAGGCTGGGGATTAGAGCAGCTGGTACTGCTGGCGTGGAAAATTCTCCCTCTGCTGAGGTTTATGTCTGTTATAAAAAAAATGTATCTCTCCCTAACCTTTTAGGCTTGTGCTAAGTATGTGTTAATTCTTGGCAAAGCAATGACATCTATAATCTGTTGTAACTGCCTTACTTTATCTAGAACAAAGACAGAGTCATGTTCCTTTTAGAGACGATTTCAATGATGCATTTAACCAGTGGTCACAGTGTCTGTTTGAAGGGGTGATAACATTAGGGTAAGATCTAACAAGAACAGGAAGACAGAAAGGATGAGACTTTGTTGGATGTTGGATCGGGCACAAGCAGATGCCCAGAATGCAGAACAGAATAGTGACAGGCTAGATCCCAGTTGAATCACTCAGCCAGACAAGTCATTAGGTTTTAAGAGTCACTTTACTGACATGAAAAGTTTCATGACACATTTACAAGCTCTTTCTACTAACAAACTCCTTGACCCCCACACCGACTGGCCAGATCTGCCAAGTCTTATAGATAAGGCCAGCTGGTTGCCTTGGATACTTGTCCTTGAGATCTGCACGGACTCTGCGCTTCTTGGCCTTGTCGCTCTCTTATGGAAATTTAACTCTTACTTAGTTCTTTAACTGCCAACAAGCCCCCACCTTAAATTTCCATATACAGCACTTTACATTTTTTTTACATTTTTGATTTCTTTTTCATGTCATTTACATTTACATTTCTTGCATTCACATACATCATTTTCTTCCACATGACACATTTTTTTCAGTTTACATGTTCAGTTCAGTGTACATCTACATTTCTTTGTTCCTTTATTTTACAGAGGTTTTACAAACATCATCAGTTTATTTCTTTGGGTTTTACACACTCCAAGTGTAATGTGTCAGCATCCATTACCCTGTGTGTTTGTGCTTCAATCCCCTTTACTGTGGCATTCCTAAATCTGTCAGGCAGCACACCCAAATTTGCCCTTCCAGAACGTCTCAACATTCGCTTGTCACTTTTACCAAGGTATTTAGTGTCTTTTTCTTTTACCTCTGTTTCTCTGTCATGTACTGTGGGTGCATTTGTACTAGACTTGGCTTCAGTGTTTCTTGCTGACACAATTGCTTTGGTTTGTTGACACACATTACAGGCTACATATTTTCCACAGTTTCTTAATGTAAGGAAGTACTTCTTTACTCAGCGCATAGTTAAACTATGGAATTTGCTCCCACAAGATGCAGTAATGGCCACCAGCTTGGATGGCTTTAAAAGAAGATTAGACAAATTCATGGAGGACAGGGCTATCAATGGCTACTAGCTGTGATGGCTGTGTTCTGCCACCCTAGTCAGAGGCAGCATGCTTCTGAAAACCAGTTGCTGGAAGCCTCAGGAGGGGAGAGTGTTCTTGCACTCGGGTCCTGCTTGCGGGCTTCCCCCAGGCACCTGGTTGGCCACTGTGAGAACAGGATGCTGGACTAGATGGGCCACTGGCCTGATCCAGCAGGCTCTTCTTATGTTCTTAATATCATTACTATTCTCTGTTGTTTTCACCACATTTCCATATCCTATATGGCCTAGTTTTCTGTGCCATAAATGCACACAATCATTATGGGGTTTCTCATTGGCACACATGAGCACATGATTTGTTTGTTTCAAGTGTAAGTAGAACAGTGAGTTCTTTACTATTCCTTTCATGAATATTTTGTTCCCTTTCATGACTTGACATGAGCCCCTTTGAAACAACACATTGAACCCCATTCCATTAAGTTTAGAAACTGACATTATGTTACTTTCAACGTCTGGAATAAACAGCACGTCTGTCATAATTGTATTAAAAACTGCTAATTTCACTGTACCCCTTCCTTTGATAAGTTTCTTAGATCCATCAGCCATTATCACATAATCCTCTACGTCACAATATGTATGAAACATTGATTTATCTTTGTTTATGCTATTTGTAGCCCCACTGTCAAGAGCCCATAAAACATCACATTTATTTCCCTGCTCATTTTTAATACATTGCTTATTCTTACTAGCATAGATCACCTGTACACATGGTTTTCTTCCTCTTTCTCTTCTTCTTGCTTCACAATTCTTTTGAAGATGTTGCCTGGAACCACAAAAATAACATGCTTTTTGTCCATACAGCCTCTCCTCCGCTGCTTTGTTGTTCTGCTTTTCCATGTGTTTAGTCTCAGTCTTTTCCTGCTTTGCCATTTCTTGCCTTCTTTGATACTCCTGCAAAAGTTTGCCTTCTATGTAATCCATGGTCAGATTTGCGTCATTCATCGCTTCCATCGAACTCACCAGAGCATCATAACTGGAATCAAGAGATGATAACACGATATAGACTTTTTGCATTTGAGAATGTTCCACGTCACGTTCTGTTAAGTCAACAAATAGTCTATTCATCTCTAATAAGTGCTCTGACATGGTTGTATTGTCAGATAAGCGCATCTGATATAATCTTCTGGCAAGATAAATTCTACTACTAGCAGTCTTTTTCACATGAATATTTTTCAAAGTTTCCCAGGTTTCCTTTGCTGTTACTGCGTCACGCACGTGCAGTAGTTGAGAATCATCAATAGCAAGAACAATTAACGCCTTTGCCCTTTCATCCAGCCTTCTCCAATCCACTGGTATTGGCACTACGGCGGGTGGGTCTTCTGCGATGGCTTTCCAAATGTCTTCTTTCACTAGAAACGCTTGCATTCTCTGTTTCCAACTGCCATAATTTTTCCCTGTCAGCCCGGTAACAGACATACTTTCACTTTTCACAGTTCACCACTTTTGTAATTAGAGCTTCTCACCTCCGTCCTTCAGTCAGTTTTCCCACGGCTCTCTCACAGCTTTCAGCTCAGCTTTCAGTTTCGCCGTCTCTTCACACGCCTGTCCTCTTTACTTCTCTTTTGTCTTTTCTTCGGACATCCGTCTGCGCATTGTAACCATCCTCTGCTACCACTTGTTGGATGTTGGATCGGGCACAAGCAGATGCCCAGAATGCAGAACAGAATAGTGACAGGCTAGATCCCAGTTGAATCACTCAGCCAGACAAGTCATTAGGTTTTAAGAGTCACTTTACTGACATGAAAAGTTTCATGACACATTTACAAGCTCTTTCTACTAACAAACTCCTTGACCCCCACACCGACTGGCCAGATCTGCCAAGTCTTATAGATAAGGCCAGCTGGTTGCCTTGGATACTTGTCCTTGAGATCTGCACAGACTCTGCGCTTCTTGGCCTTGTCGCTCTCTTATGGAAATTTAACTCTTACTTAGTTCTTTAACTGCCAACAGACTTCACCTTCTGTTTCTTTTGAATACGTATGTTCCCTATATTACGTTTGTTTACATCCTCGTTTGATGACTCTGTCTTTTGCAGTTCTTACTGCTTGCCATGCCATGTTGATCTATACATTGTTGCTGTTTCCTGAATAAAGTTGTCTTTCTGACCAAGGTTGCACTCTCGGTTGGACTGAGAAGCTTCTTTGGGACAGTTAGAACCTTTGATCAAGGTTCTATTGTGTTTGGATCATGTTTTCCTTCCTTACTCGATTCAGGGTCCAATTGCAGCTCGTGTCTTACCTGGGGAAGGTGGCACAGCGAGATAGCCATTGAGATCTCACCCATCAGTACTAACTAAAGTTGGAGAGGGGCTGACATTTTTGTGTGTATCTCTTGAACCACACCACCTAGAAATTTAATTTTTCTTTGAAATGAAAGCTATGAGTCTGGAGATTGGGGTGACTCACCCAGAGCTGGAGAGGACCCCCCCAAACTGGAGTCTCTAGGAAAAACGTGGAGACTTGACAACCCTAAGCGAGATGCATTCAATGGGGGAGAAGAGGAAGGACTTCCTTCTCACCCCCCTAATTGAATGCAGCTGACTCTGAGGTCGGGGACGTGACAACACGCCCAAATCTTTAGGCCTGCTGTCATGCTTCCCTGGGTTCGTAGCTGGCTGCATTCAATTGGCAGTGCAAGGAGGAACTTCCTCCTCACTTCACACATTGAATGCAGCTGGCTCAGCGGCGGGGGGGCATGACAATGGGCCCAAATCTTCCTTTCCTGGGGAGATTTAGGCCCATTGTTACACCCCCATGGCTTCAGAAGTGGCTGCATCCCATCAGGGGGGGAGGAAGAGGAAGTTCCTCCTTGTTCCCCCGATGGGATGCATCCAGCTCCATGACCCACCCCTGAAATATCAGGCTTTGGGATGCTTCTGGCCTGCCAACCCTGTTTGAATGTCATGCCCCAACAGCATGCAAAACACATGTGCTCCTCAGAAGGTCTTACTGCAAGATGACAGGCACCTGGTTGGCCACTGTGAGAACAGGATGCTGGACTAGATGGGCCACTGGCCTGATCCAGCAGGCTCTTCTTATGTTCTCATGTTCTTATGACACCAACTGAATTAAGGAGCCTGATCACTTGTGAGGGGGTCAATTTGGGCAGCAAAATACACTTCTGTTCCCAAACGCACAGTCTGGAGAAAAGCATGAGTCACAGGGAGTGAGACCAAATTATGCCACTATCAGACCCTCGGCCCATCTCACTCTAGAATGTCTACTGCAGCTCTCCCGGGCTTCAGGAGACATTCCAAGCCATAGTTGTGTTTTATCTATTCATAAATAGCCTTTTATACCTATTTCATTGGGGGGGTTTGGGTTCCTGTGACCTTGTCTGTTGTTTTGATATTCCTGGGAAACTTCTCCTTTGTTTTGGATGTGCATTTAAACCTCAACCAGAAACCTAGACTAAACCCAGTCAAAAGGGGGTTAAAAAGTGTAATATTTCTACATTGCCCAAGGCCCAACAAGTGGAAAAGTCAGCTTATAGTCTTTCAGTTCAAGCTCCATGAAGGGTGAATTCAGCATAGCTTATAAACTGTCAGCGCAGACTGTAATTCAGTTTAAAAGTCCAGCTTCTAGTTTGAGGGTAAGTTTAGAAAAGTGCGCACTGAGGCAGGGTCATGGTGAGTTAGACCTAGGGGGGTATTTCCAGGGACACTCCAACTACCCCTCCCATCATTTACTCCACTCCCTGGGGGCTCAACTGGGCTGCATTGTGCTTCAAAGTTCTACTCACCGAGGTCTGGTGGGTCCCAGCAGCTGACCTATACCAGCTTTTTAATGAAGCTCTCCTAATCCAACTGATGGCAGCAGACGTCCCTCTGGCTCAGTATTGTCTACACTGATGGGCAGCGGCTCTTGAGAGTTTTGCACTGAGGATATTATCAGCCCTACCCAAGATCCCAGGGAATGAACCTGGGGTTCAATCTGCATGCAGAGTAGATGCTCTGCTACTGAGCTAAGGCCCTTTCCTTTTCATGCAAACGTACCTAATTCCTGTTTCCTGAGCCAATCGGAGAACTTAAACACAGTTGTCTTCCAAAATTCACAGTTCTTCAGATTTTGCAATGCGATTTTCAACAACAACAAAAAGTGCACGCAAGTGAAAATAACGTATAAAAATGCATTATATCAGAGAAGAATAGGTGTATATTAGGCAATAGGGCATGCTATGTATATTATAAGAAATGCACAGAAGAATGTGTATGGATTTTTCTGCAGACAATTTTTAAAAAATTGTGCTGATGTGAAAATGGGGTAAATTAAATTTAAGATTGGAAAAATGAGAATCTGATATTCATGTCCATCACTATTCAAATGTAAATCTCACAGAGTTACTGAGACATCCCAGGTAAATGGGTATAGGATTGCAGCCTAAGCTTCTGCAGATGTTTAGGTTTTTTTATTTTGAGAATACAGTGAACACAATGAATAAATATTGTAATCTATTCCTACTGAAAACTTTCCTTTGCACTTGGAAGGGGGCTAGCATTAACCATCATGCAAGATGGTCCTATTGTCAATGCTTTATTCTTAACATAAACATACAGATCTGAATGTGGTTGAGTTCCACAGCTGGAAAGGCAGGCTAGATAATCAGAAGTGGTATTGTTATCCATCTTAAAAACAAAAAGTATTTGTTGCTTGTATACATTATTTTAAAGACAGCTTTATTATCACGTATAGGTGATATATAACCTGACATAACTTACAGAAATGACTCCACAACAATAATAGATCTCATTGCAGGCAAAATGTCACCTAATGAAATTAGGCTTCTATCCAAAGACCTCAACTTCTGCCCAACACCTAGAGAGCACAATAGAGCACAGATGAAATGTGACATCAAAGCATTTGAAAGGAGATGCAGATTGGCTGAATTTTTTTATGATGACTCTAAGAACAACATAGACCTCTACAACAGAGATCCTCTGCTACAGTTTCTGCTACCTAAAACTTGGACACCGAACATTAACACGATTCCAGTCCTAGAAACCTTTATCTTATCAATAAACAGAGTCATCAACAGCCACACACCAACTCCTACTCACGACAAAACCTTACAAGTAGGAAACTTCTTAAGGAGTGCCTTTGCCCAGTTAAGACTAGTGCACCAGCTGCACCCGTTCCTGGAAATGCCTGATTTGACTATGGTGATGCATGCCTTAGTTGCATCCCGTCTAGACTACTGTAACGCGCTCTACGTGGGACTGCCTTTGAAGACTGTTCAGAAACTTAAACTGGTACAAAGAGCTGCAGCCAGAGTATTAACAGGGGCTGGTTACAGGGAACATACAACTCCCTTGTTACAACAGCTCCACTGGCTGCCAGTTTGTTTCCGGTCACAATTCAAAGTGCTGGTTTTGACCTTTAAAGCCCTATACGGCTCAGGTCCAGGCTATTTGTCAGACTGTATCTCCCTATACGAGCCTGCCCAGGCCCTGAGATCTTCAGGAGAGGCCCTTCTCTCAGTCCCAACACCCTCACAAGTGCGATTGGTGGGGATGCGAGATAGGGCCTTCTCGGTGGCTGCTCCTAGGTTCTGGAACTCCCTTCCTAGGGAGGCATGGATGGCCCCCTCCTTGCCATCCTTCCATCGGCAAGTAAATACTTTTTTATTCCAACAGGCTTTTGGGATAGAAGGTGTTTAGGATTGGGCTTTACAAGGCTTGTTTTATTGTTTTATATTATTATTTGTATTATTTTAAATTGTTTATAGATTTTTAAGTGCTTTTTACGGTTTTAAGGTTGTGCATAGTTTAATTGTATTTTAATTGTATGTTTTTCTATGTTTTTAACTACATGTAGTTCTATTTGTAAGCCGCCCTGAGTTCCAGTTTGGAAAAAGGGCAGGGTAAAAATAAAGTTTCAATTCAATTCAATTCAGTTAAAGAGGAGACTGCTGATCTCCTTGTTAATCCAAATCTCACCCCTGGAAAGTTTTACATGCTGCCTAAAATCCACAAAGCCAACAATCTTTGTCGCCCAATTGTCTCAGGTAACAAAACACAGCTACTGAAAGGATTTCTCTGTATATTGACTTAAATTTACAAAACATGGTGCAAAACCTCCCATCATATATCAAAGACACCAAGGACTTCTTGCTTAAAATTGAGTCTTTAAACAAGCAGTATCAATTCCACAACAATACCATACTAGCTACTTTAGATGTCATATCTCTTTACACCAATATACCACATAACGATGGGATTCAGGCTTTAAATGAGTTCCTTAACACCAGAGATATGAACAGTCCTCCAACAGAGGTTCTCACAACTTTAGCTACGCTAGTCCTGACTTGCAACAACTTTACATTCAGTGGAGAACACTACCTGCAACTACAAGGCACAGCTATGGGGACTCGCATGGCTCCATCATATGCGAATTTCTTTATGGGTAAACTGGAAGAGGAGATCCTCAAAAAGGCCATCAACAAACCACGTATATGGTGGCAATACACTGATGACATCTTTATGGTCTGGACAAATGGTAAAGAGAGTTTAGAACAATTTAAAAATTACATCAACTCTATCCATCCATCTATTAAGTTTACATTTAAGAGTACAAATGACAATCCGCACATCCCTTTTGTGGATGTGCTTCTCACCATTGAAAACAACAAAATAGCCACTGATCTCTACAGCAAACCCACTGATGCCCACACCTATTTAAACTGGAAATCCTGGCATCCTAAGCATATAAAGAAAAACATTGTGTATAGCTTAGCTCTGAAAATTAAATTTATCTGCAACACTGAAGATAAATATAAGAGAAGGATCAGTGAACTTAAAGAACACCTTCTTCTGAGAGGATATCCTCCACATATTATTGATTGCAACATCCACCGAGCCTCCATTCTGTCCAGAGAAAACCTCCTCCAACATACTGAGGTGTCAAAGAGCAGAGAGCAATGGATTCCATTTGTGGTAGATTTCCATCCAGCATCTCCTGACTATCACCGAGCAATCAGGGAGAGCTACCCATTGCTAGCAAACTCTGAACATCTTGCTAGAGCCATCAGCAGGCCTCCTGTTGTAGCATTTTGCCAGCCTCCTAATTTGCTCAGACTGTTAGTGAGAGCTGTGCTTAAGCCACCTATCACCAATCCTGGGTCTCATCCATGTCACTCCAAACGCTGTATCACCTGTGTGTACCTCAGGGAGACAGCTACTTTTACAAGCACTAGGATAGGCAGGACATATTACATCAAACAGAACATCACCTGCAGGTCTTGCAATATAATTTATGTCATCGAATGCAAAATACCAGGATGTCATATCCAATACGTAGGAAACCTACACACACGCTTCAGAAACCACAAATCGGCAATCTTAACAAAAGAAGTGGACATATATATATGTCTGTATCTCTCATTCAAAATGTTTATCTGGACTTCTCAGCATTCATCCAATTTTGGATCTGTGTGCTTGTGATTGTGTGTGAGAGAACTGTACACGGCCCTTTAGAAAACAACATAAGTAGACATCAGGTCCCTGACTCTGAACTTCCAACCTAAATTTTGACATTGAAGGAGATGGTGGGCATTAAAGCTGGTGGCATTCTCAGGTGGGCTGATTCATGCATGCACAGCACCAATTAATAGCTTGCATGCATGAAATACTGCATGAAATACTCCCTACAGGTTAAACATCTCTCACCATCTCAGGCACAAAAACTGCCAAAGGAAATAGTTATTCATCTGCACATCACTGAGTGGGGAGACAGGGGAAAGCCAATGATTTCTATTCATGTATGAATAGGTACTCAGTTTAAAGATGGGATAGGAGAGTTAATGTCTTTCTTACATTTCATTTTAATGGATGGAAAGCTGCCCATCTAGTGTGGGTTGAACTTTGCAATGGGAAAAATCAGCCCTACTATGATAGCCAACATATTTGCCACACAAATGGCAAAACAATGAAAAATGCAAATCCTGAACTTTACTCCTAGTCCACAGGGGACACTCATGTACATTTTGGAGTTCTATTTTCTAACAAGGATAAAGTACATCCCACCCCCACCCTCAAGATTCACAATACAGATTTAAATTTTAACATGCTAATGTGAACCAGTTTCCTGCTTGTTAGCCATTTTTGTTATCTCTCATCGGACCCCACGCACACAGATCTGTGTGGTTTGTAGATTGTAACGTTGCTCTTCCATGGAGCACACAGTGACAAAAGAGAAGCTTTGATTAAGTAACCATTGCAAACTTATTATTTATTTCTTTCCTTCACGCATAGCAGACGTGGTTCCACAAGCAAAGGTCAAACCAAGACAGCACCCTGGCCTATGGCCCAGGGAAAGAGGCCAGCCAGAGCACACCATGTTCTACTGTATTTGGCACCACAAGACCTTGGGCAACATGTATTAATTTTATTTTAGTTATATTTTTAGTTACACTGGTTTTTTTTCAAGTGAATCACTTGAGAGGAGCTGAGTTAATTTCTACCCAAGAAAGTCTAAGTGCTGTTTTCCAAAGCTATGTTTTTAATGTGCCTTTTTGTTAAATGGTTTAACTCATTCTTTCTAGTCTGTGAGAAAACCAGTGGTGCAATTAATAAGAGGTTTGGGAAGCCATGTTGACCAAGATTCATTCTGCTGTCACAAGGGCGTTTCTGAATTTGTACTGAAAGAGGAGTGGCTACTGTCTCTCAGTTTGCTCGTTTAGTCTTATCTTATTTTACATTCAGGTTAAATTCAGTGCTATTAAGGCATTACTATTATCACATCATTCATGTGGCATAAGAGGCACGTGGGTGCGCAGGCAGGCTTATGTGTGTGTGTTGGGCTACGGTGCCACGGGCCCAGACATGCCTGGCACTGGCCCTGCCTGTGCCCAAACTATACCAATCATCAGCCTGGGCTGAGTCTGAGCTAGACCATCTAAAAACCCTCTGAAAAAGCTTCATTGGGTGGTAACGATTTGATTCTGCAGAAAATACAAAACCCTCTGGCAGAAGAACCTGAGCAGACCATCCTGCTGATTGCAGAGTACCCATTGAACACAACTGCCAGTCTGGCACCGGTTCTGCTTTGACTCCACTGAGTCACCTGGCTGAAGGAGCAAGTTGTGCAGAGCCTATTGCTGCTTCGCTGTAGCTTTTAAAAAGAATCTCCTAAAGTCAAATATCAGAAGATTTCTCTCATTCAAAGGTATCTTTCAAGCAATCAGTAGATTAGCATACATTTCAGTAGAGATTTCCGTAGACCTGGCAATATCAGAATAGATCAGGGCATAAATGTAGGCCTTGGTCTCTCGAGGCCTTGTGTGCTGCTGCCTCGGCCTACTTAGTTCATCCTGCGTTGGGCCTCATGGCTGCCAGCCGGGGACTCGCTCTGGGGTTGCACTGCTGCAGCTGCCATAAACTGAGAGAACGAAGAAGGTTTGAGAAAGGGAGGAGGAACCTGCAGGCCCCGAAGAAAGAGCTGGGCCTGCCCTGGGGCCTTTTTTAAATGGAGAAAACTAACGGAGAATGTAGCAGAACCAGGACTAAGTTCTGCGGAAGGGCTGAGGAAGAAGCATACAAAGCCCCAATGCTTTTTTGGTAAAGAATGAGATGCTGGTACTCATCCCTTGATAAAAGCTGAAGCATCCAATGGTTGCCATGAGCAACCAAAACAAAGGTACCAGTACTCCATACTGGTAAGTACCATCTTAAAAGAAGACGTGCAAAGCCCTAAAGAGCTTCAGGCCCAACTACTTGAAGGAGGACTTTCAGCAGTACGAGCAAACCCAGGTTTTGAGATCTGCATGGGGGGGGAGAGTTACTTGTGGTGCCCTCAGGAAATATGGCCCAAGGGGGTCATCACTAGAGACAGGGCCTTCTCAGTGAAGGCACCCTGGCTGTGGGACTCTCTCGATAGAGATCAGGTTAAACATAACGTGAGTGACATTAAGGTGACAGTTTAAGACCTATTTGTTCCAGCAGGCCTTTGGAGCATAACATGAGTGACACTGTATAATGCAATATTGATTATTCAATAATAGGCAAAAAACCTTGCGGTTTAAGAATGTACCTATAGTCAACAGATATGGGGAGCAGGAGACCTGACTATGGGGAGGAGGGGGGAGGGCAGAGTGGAGGAGGAGGGGATTGGAAGGGGATGAGGAAGGGGAAGTGGGATGAAGGAAGGGTGAAGGAAGGAGCAAGAGGGAGGGAACAGGAGGGAGGAGGAGGAGGAGAGGGCAGGTTTGATTATTTGCATGCTTTTTGAGTTCAGTGGGATTTACTCCTGTGCAATTCTGCTTAGGATAGGTGAAACTGATCTGGGGCATGGGGAGGAGAGGAGATTGGGTGGATGGCACTGGACAGAGGGGAAGCCCCTTTCCAAAAGGAAAACATTGTGAACAGTATCATACTTTTTCAGTGTTTCCCCCACCTTTTTATTCTACAGCAGGCACATATAGTCTCCCACACAAATTTAAACCAACAGCTGTTCCTGGCCACATCCACACCAGACCTTTATTTTACTTTAGACAGTCATGGTTTCCCCCAAAGAATCCTGGGAAGTTAGTGAAGGGTGCTGTCGGGAGGATGAGCTGGGCTCCTGGGGGTTGTCAGAAGAGGATTCAAATGGCTGGCAGAGGGAGGAACTTACCCTCTGTGGAGCGAAGCCGAAACAGAGGACATGCCAGAGATAGGGTCGCCTAGCAACGGGGAGCCTGAGAGCCTTGAAGTTTTAGAATCCCCCCCAGACATTCCCAGGCCCTCCCTTCTCCGCAGCTCAGAGCAAGAGGGAGGGCTGATCACAGCAGAAAGGCGGAGAGATGGTTTACCCTCAGCCCCTTCTTTATCACCCATAGGGGAATCGGACACTTCAGAAGAGGAGGAGGTGATGCCTCCCCCCTCACCACGCACACGCAGACGGTTGAAAAGACAGGAGAGAAGGGGGGAAGGCGGGCAGTACCTGAGGGGGAGTTAAGGAGGAGCGAAAGATTGCGCGCCCATTTAGCCCCTTCTTAAAGAACAGGCGGGAAGCAGCCCCTTGCTCTGTCAACTTTATCCCAATGTCACAGGACCTGTATCCCTGTATTGCTTCATGAGAAAGCGCAGTCTTTGTTGGACATTACTCTAATAAAACACAAATTAACTACAACCTCTGGTCTGGTTCCTGAGTCGCATCCTGGGCCTGACAGCTTGACAGAGCCACCTCAATCACCCTCAACGCTCTCTTCACTTGACTGGGACAAGATGTCAAAGGGAGCAGCGGGGGGGACGAACCCCACTTCTGAGACGGAAGAAGTGAAACTCTTGAGGACTAAGGTAGCTGAATTGCAGACGGATGTCCAAGCCCTGCTAGCAGCAGTCAAGGCGCTGAAGATGGATAATCAAACCTTGAAGGCCACGATAGACCAGATGCAAACAGCCCCTCCAGCTGCCGTAGTAAAGGTTCCCATTGGATTGCCCCCAAAATACGCGGGACAAAGTGATCAGTTGGCAACTTTCGTGGCTCAATGTGACTTATATCTGGATGTCAGGCACATGGAGTTTCCAGACGATGGGGCTAAAGTGGCCTTCGTGATTAGCCTCCTGGAGGGAGAAGCTGCAAAATGGGTGACTCCGTATCTCGTGAGAAAAGATACTGTCTTAAGAAGGTACAGAGGATTTATACAGGAGATGACCGAGATGTTCCAAGACCCGCAAAGAGCTGAAACAGTAGCGCGGCAACTAGGCGCTCTGAAGCAAGCTAAAGGGACAGTTTCTGAGTACACTAACGCTTTTAAAATTCTGTCCCAGGAAACTGGTTACAATGACGCCACCCTGATGTTTATGTACCGGAGTGGATTAAATGCTGAAATCCTGGATGAGTTGGCCAGGACCTCCCCTCCCGCTGACCTACCAGGGCTCATCCGGCTATGCCTACAGATAGATCACCGGATGGAAGGAAGGCGCCTGGAAAGGAAGCAGGAGGTCCCGAGATACTCAGCCTCGGCATCTCGCAGCAAGACCCTTCCCTCTGCAGGAATGGCAGGTAATGCAGCTGAGGGACAGGGAGGGGCTAGGCCAAGACTGTCGGAAGAAGAAAAGGAAAGATGCCGCCGAGAACGTTTATGCTTTTATTGTTCAAAGCCGGGCCACATGGCCAGAGACTGTGGACTAAAAGGGGGGAAAGCTGAGCCGTCGGGAAACTAGAACACTCAGTCCACGTGCAGGCCGGTGGACTGGGGGCAGCGTTGTATAAAGGCCCCCCAATGATCTAACCTCCCTCAAAGGGGGTGTTGGTCTTGCCTATTTGGATTACAACTTCCAGAGGAGTGGTGTTTAATTCCACTGCCTTAATTGACAGTGGAGCCTCCACAAATTTTATTGATGCAAAGTTAGTCAAGTGTCATGGAATTTCCCGGTGGAAACTGAACGCTCCCCTAGCTGTGGAGACTATCGATGAGAGACCCCTGAAGTCAGGAGGGGTGACACAAGCCACGGAGGAAGTGAAACTTCAAATCCCCGGGCACGAAGAGTTCATTTTGCTATACGTGTCAGATCTCTCGAACTTTGAGGTGATTCTGGGAATGCCCTGGCTAGCAAAGCATGAACCCACAATAAGTTGGAAGGAGGCGGTGGTGTGGTTCACCTCACAGTATTGCCAGGAGAACTGTCAACCTGAAGGAATCAAGAACACTTTAGCGGGGGCAGTGCAAGAGATCGAGCAAGTGACCCTGCTGCCAAAGTATGAAGAATTCAAAGATGTGTTTGATGAAAAGGAGGCAGAGACTTTACCCCCCCACCGCCCTTACGACTGTGCGATTGATCTAGTGCCAGGAGCCAGCATTCCATCAGGGAGAATCTACTCTCTCACAGAGATTGAGAGGGAGGCCCTGAAGGAATTCCTGGATAAAAACCTGAGACGAGGATTCATACGCCCCTCACAATCCCCTGCTGGAGCGCCACTATTGTTTGTGAAAAAGAAGGGGGGGAACTCAGACCCTGTAACGACTATCGTGCATTGAACCAGATCACCATCCCCAACAGCTACCCGCTGCCCCTGATCTCAGAGTTGTTGGACCGACTGCGCTCTGCAAAAATCTTCACAAAGTTGGATTTGAGAGGAGCGTACAATCTGATCAGGATGAAGCAGGGAGATGAATGGAAAACAGGGTTCTTGACCGCTTACAGACAGTATGAATACCTGGTCATGCCGTTCGGACTTTGTGGAAGTCCAGGAATTTTTCAAAAATTCATGAACGACGTGTTTACAGACTTGTTGGACACATATGTAATCTGTTACTTAGATGATATCCTGGTGTTCTCAAAGAACCAGGAAGACCACGACCAGCATGTGAAGACGGTGTTGCAGAGACTGAGAGAAAATCACCTGTATGCTAAATTAGAGAAATGTGGATTTGACCTCAAGTCTCTAGACTTCCTTGGATATCGAATCTCAGCGGAAGGCGTGGAGATGGACCCAGGGAAAGTAAGCTGTATATTGGACTGGGGCCAACCTGTCACCAAAAAGGATGTACAACGGTTTTTGGGGTTTGCCAATTATTACAGAAAGTTCATTCCAGGGTTTTCCAAATTGACAGCTCCTCTGACTGACTGTTTAAGGGGAAAGAAGAAGTTTCAATGGACAGAGAATGCCACCCAGGCCTTTGAGGAGCTGAAGAGAAGGTTCGCTTCTGAGCCCATTCTGCACTTTGCTGACCCGACCCGCCCTTTCATCGTGGAAGCAGATGCTTCAGATTTTGCTATCGGGGGGGGTCCTTCTGCAATTAGACCAAGAAGGAAAGGAGCTGCACCCCTGTGCGTACTTCTCTCGGAAGTTAAAGCCTGCAGAGAAGAATTACACAGTTTGGGAGAAGGAGCTGCTGGCCATCAAGGACTCTTTTGAAAACTGGAGACAATACCTAGAGGGGGCCCCTCATCAGATCGAAGTGCGCTCTGACCACAAGAACCTGGAAAGCCTCCAAACTGCCAGAAAGCTGAACCAGAGACAAATAAGATGGTCCCAGTTCTTCACCAGGTTTAACTTCAAGATCACTTACCAAGCCCAAGCCAAAAACCAGAGAGCTGATGCCTTATCCAGACAGCCACAGTACAAAGAAAGTGAATCCGAGGACCAGCCTCAGTACGTGATCCCGCCAGAGAAATTAATGTTGGGATCATGCCAGTCTTCGTGGGAAGAGGAGCTCAAAAAGGCACAACAAGAAGATGCAGACGTACTAAAATATGGGCAGGAGATGGGACAAAGTCAAGACTCAGAAGTAACCTTTCACTGGAGGAATGGACTATTATGGTTCAAAACAGCCAGATATGTGCCAGAAGGAGAATTAAGGCTCAGAATCCTACGCCAGTGCCATGATTCCATCACAGCGGGACACTTTGGGATTTACAAGACCATTCAGAACGTGGCCAAGGACTTCTGGTGGCCTAAAATGCGTAGGGATATTGAAAGCTATGTAAAGTCCTGTTCTGTCTGTCTGCGGACAAAAACACAAACAGGAAAACCAGCAGGACTGTTACAACCGCCAACTGTCCCACATGAACCCTGGAAGGATCTCTCCATGGATTTTATAACTGATCTACCCAAATCCCAAGGAATGACAGCCGTTTTAGTCGTGGTAGATCTACTCACCAAAATGGCGCATTTCCTCCCTTGTGCAGGGGCCTTAGAGGCTAAGGAAACGGCCAAGTTATTCATCAAAGAAGTCTACTGACTGCATGGGTTGCCAAACAGTGTAGTCTCAGACCGAGGAACTCAGTTCACAGCCAAATTTTGGAGAGCAATGTGGAAACAGTTGCAAACGGAATTACAACTCTCCTCCGCCCATCACCCCCAGACAGATGGGCAAACGGAACGCTTGAATGCTGTTTTGGAAAGATATTTAAGAAGTTATGTGTCCTATCAACAGACTGACTGGGTATCATATTTGCATTTTGCAGAGTTCGCCTACAACAATTCTCTACACTCCAGCACTCAACAAACCCCATTCTTCGCGAATTATGGATTCCATCCTAAAGTCTTTCCAAGCAGCTCAGAAGGAATGCTGGTACCGGCAGCTGAGGACTTCCTAAAAGAATTGTAAGCGGCGCAACAAACACTGAAACAGCAGTTAAACGAAGCCAAAACAGAGTACAAGCGAGTTGCTGACATGCACAGGAAGGAGGGCCCCCCCCTTCAACCAGGAGACCAGGTATGGCTGTCCACCCGTTTCCTCCAGATGCCGGGCAAATGTAGAAAATTACAAGACAAAAGGGTGGGTCCTTTTGAAATAGAAACTCAAATTAATCCCGTGGCGTACCGGCTGAAGCTACCTGACACGTTTAAAATACATCCTGTGTTTCATCGATCCCTCTTGACGAAAGCTGCCCCTCCCAGTGAGCTGCGGCCGGAGGAGCCTCCTGGATCCCCACTCCTGATAAATGAGCAGCTTGAGTTTGAAGTTGAGGAAATCTTGGATTCCAGGATCAGACGCCACAAGCTGCAGTATTTGATTCACTGGAAGGGCTATGGAGTGGCTGACAGATCATGGGAAAATGCAGATGATGTGCATGCTCCAGAGTTAGTAAAACTTTTCCATCAACATTTTCCTCACCGCCCCAAGCCAGACAGGGGGAGGGGGGCACAGCTTGAGAAGGGGGATGGTGTCGGGAGGATGAGCTGGGCTCCTGGGGGGTTGGAAGGAGAGGATTCAGATGGCTGGCAGAGGGAGGAGGGAGGAACTTACCCTCTGTGGAGCGAAGCCGAAACAGAGGACATGCCAGAGATAGGGTCGCCTAGCAACGGGGAGCCTGAGAGCCTTGAAGTTTTAGAATCCCCCCCAGACATTCCCAGGCCCTCCCTTCTCCGCAGCTCAGAGCAAGAGGGAGGGCTGATCACAGCAGAAAGGCGGAGAGATGGTTTACCCTCAGCCCCTTCTTTATCACCCATAGGGGAATCGGACACTTCAGAAGAGGAGGAGGTGATGCCTCCCCCCTCACCACGCACACGCAGACGGTTGAAAAGACAGGAGAGAAGGGGGGGAAGGCGGGCAGTACCTGAGGGGGAGTTAAGGAGGAGCGAAAGGTTGCGTGCCCGTTTAGCCCCTTCTTAAAGAACAGGCGGGAAGCAGCCCCTTGCTCTGTCAACTTTATCCCAATGTCGCAGGACCTGTATCCCTGTATTGCTTCATGAGAAAGCGCAGTCTTTGTTGGACATTACTCTAATGAAACACGAATTAACTACAACCTCTGGTCTGGTTCCTTAGTCGCATCCTGGGCCTGACAGGTGCTGAGTGTTGCTAGGAGATGCCCTGTTCCCCTCACAGAGCTTCAATCAGAGCAGCTGACTGTTAAACCAGTCTGGCCACTGGAGCTCTGTCAGGGGAATAGGGGTCTCCTCACAGCCCCCTTCACAAACTACACTTCCCAGGATTCTTTGGGGGAAGCCATAAATGTCTCATGTGAAATAAAGGTCTGGTGTGGATGTGGCCCCCTGATTAGGCAAGCAAAGCAGCTGTGAGTCTGGCTTTTAAAACACTGACAGTTGGTTCTTATTGAGCATTCTTGACACTATCATTCAGTTCAATGAAAACGTTCTTAAATTAATTAAAAATCAGCCAGGCATTTTTTAAACTTTTAAACTGCAGAAGATGAAGGTCAGAGTATGGGGCAACGTCAGTAATAGAATTACAGGTATTCTGTGAACATGGCTGATTTTTAATTAATTTCAACAGATTATGAGAACTCTGACAGAAAAAAGTCCAAAAGGGGTCTGTTTTTTCCTCTCATTTTGCACTTTGAATTCTCAATTCTCTCTGACTTCGTGTTTCACCATGAAAATTTGGAGGGTTGTTAACAAGTGTTTCTGAGTTCAGGACTATAAGTTTTGTAAGGTTTTGTTTTGAAATGAGCTTATGGAAAGCATCAGAATGGCATGGGGGGTATTTGCAATTAAACATTGTGGAATGCAAAAAATCCATGCTGACTATAGTATATAGCCACTCTTGTGGCTGTATAATTATTGTATGTTGCATCTTGTATTGTAGTTTTACTTTTATTTTTAAATGATGTACTTCTATTACTAGGTACTAGCACCTCAAGAGAGAAAGGGCAGCCTATAAAAATTAAAGCTTCCTTCCTCATTCTGTGTTGTGATTGGCTGCTGAAAGAGCCAGGAGCAACCTCCAAACAATCCCATTTGGCTGGAGGGAAACTGAGGTGCTGTGGAGAGTTCATAAGGATGGGGCTGTGTTACACTGGTGGAAGCACTGGTGTAGCAATTGCTAGCACAGCAGGAGCAGAAGATGATTCTATTAAAATGTTATCAATAACAGTCACACTGGCCTTTGAGGTGCCTTGTTATTTATGGAGCTAAAATTTCAGACAATGTAAAGCTTAATGCTTTCAAGGGTTGTTTTTCCATAACATAGTTGTGAATTATGTCAGTACTTTTGCATGTCAAATATATAGTGGAAGATCTTGCTGATACGGTGGCAGAACTCTTTTGCCTTCTATATGCAAAATGCATTTACAAATTTGGAAGCCTTTGTCTGATATGATTATTTATGAGGCTTTTTCCCCTTTGAGAATAAATTTGAAGTTC
Source organism: Rhineura floridana (assembly GCF_030035675.1). Lineage (NCBI taxonomy): Eukaryota > Metazoa > Chordata > Lepidosauria > Squamata > Rhineuridae > Rhineura > Rhineura floridana. The sequence continues at coordinate 1,869,679 of NC_084495.1, forward strand.
TGTTGTATTATTTTCACCCGTCAACTGAGCTAATCCCTTACAACATTGTATAGTAGAAAGAAACTATATAATCTGTACCTAGGAAGTGTGGATATTCTGCAGGTGGTAGCCCTTTCCAACTTTTTTCATATACTAGCTGGGCTCTGCCCCCTGCTCACTTCACTTGCCAACCCCCTACCCCCAAACACACACACCAGACAACCCCAAATACTCCCAGGCATCCCCAAACACATGTACACACACACACACAGGGCACTCCCAAGTACACACACACAGGGACTCTGAAACCCACACTCTCAGAAATGTGCCTCCTCAGGCACTCACTAATTCCCCCCAGGCACCCCACTCCCCTTGCCAACCCTCCTTGCAATTCATCCCATACCTCCAGGCGTTGGCATGCACCGGCCACTATGGGCTCACAAACACCCTCCTCTGTTCTCGTGCTGCATGGCTGCCTCACACCACCACTTCCGCCTCCACAAATGGTGGTGCTGCACAACTCCGCACAGCATGCCTCTGTACCTAGGGCATCTACCTGCCTCCCACCCAGGCTGCCACCACTGCCACGTGCCCCCTGGCTGCTCTCCCTTGCCCCTGGCCACTCACTCCACACTGCCTTGGTCACTCGCCTTGGTCACTCACCCACCTCACAGCCAAAAACTGGCCTCACTTGCCCTACACCCAGCTGACCCACTCACTCAGTTGCCTGCCCCCCTGACACCTGTCCTTGCTTCCCTCCCTCCCCTCCCTTGCCACCCTGCCACACCATGACCCCATGTGATGCTGCGTGATGGCATAGGAAAATATTTTATATTTCATATATATCTGGAAATATATTGTCATGGCTACTGGCCAGAGCAATAATATAGAGATTTACCTTGTTAGCTTTAGATGTGCTGAATGAAGACACCCTTCAAATAATTTTCTTTCTTTTCCCCTCAAAAGGAATAATTAACATAAGGCAAGAAAATGGAGCTGGGGGGTGAACTTGAGATTTAAGATGTAAAAGCAGTTTTGGCCCTGAGCAAATATTCTGTCCACTTCTAATATCTCCACACACTTTCCCCTCACCCATAAAATGGTGATGCTACGTAAGAGTACTTATCAAACTGAAACAAGAACTTCCATCCTCCCCATGTATTCACCTCCTGATAATTCATAAATTATCCCATACTTTCCCAAGGACTTTAAAAAGAGGTTAACCAGACCAGCTTTTGGGGCTGCTTAGAATGTTTACCTGTGATGTCAGTGGATGATGGGCAATTATGATGATATGCTGGCAAAATTATACCTATTCTATGACTTAAGTCAAATACATTTTCTTGGCTGTTGGGGGAGCAAAAAGTAGTCATTGCTCTTAAAATAACCTCCCTGAGGGAAAGGAACACCTGGCAAATACCTTTATAGTTCCAATTTGGAGGTGGCCAACCCAAAGACATCTTCCTAGTAAGCTGCACAGGAACTACTGGAAGAAGAGGACAACAGGGTCTCTGTGTAATGTTTGTTTTTGTATTTTACACTTTGAAATGTCTATAATTAAGAGGTCTACAAGTACTGTAAATCAATTAAAACTCTCAAAATAAACCTTCAAACCTTTTAAGTGCTTTAATGCCAGTCAAGGAACATTCATTACCAATCAAAACTAGCATGTTGATGATCTGAAGATTTTGGTTCATGTCACTAGCTCAGTTCATGCACAACATTTGCATACAATGGAAGGAAGAAAGGACTTCTGTTAGTCATCTGGAACAAGCTGCAGCTTCCCATTATGTCCAGTTATCGGGAACTGGTTTGTTCAAACCACAGTTAGTTATAACAAACCAGGATAAAACTCTGATTTCAGAACGTAGTTTGTTAATTAACTGTAGCTGGAACAAAACATAGTTTCCAAGATTTTGATGCAATAGGAAACTGATTTGTTCCAAACTGCAGACAGAAGCTTTACGCTTCATCTTCTTATGCATGAAGGGACATACTCATAAGCATCATAAGAACATAAGAACATAAGAAGAGCCTGCTGGATCAGGCCAGTGGCCCATCTAGTCCAGCATCCTGTTCTCACAGTGGCCAACCAGGTCACAGTCACAGCACTGAGCAGGGGGTTGGACTCGATGACCTTATAGGCCCCTTCCAACTTTACTATTCTATGATTCTATGGTTTTGTAGGAATGATCCAGGTGAAGTTCTATCAGGCTTTCAAAATATTGATACAGAAGTCTCATCTCTCCTCCCGCAGAACAGTCCTCAGCTGTAGAATTGCATTAGGTCATGAGCTGCAGCATCAGTATGCACAGCACTTTGTAAGTTGGCATTATTATTATCAACCCAAGTGACTTAATAGCTCTATTCTCCATTTCCTTCCCTTGGAGCTCCTCTCTTATGGTAATGCCCTCACAGATAGAGAAGGATTTGTTCTCTGCAGTCCAGCTCTTGAAAAACATTCTGTTGTAATCCTGAACAAAGGCAGAAAGGCTTATTACCTAGACAAATCTTGTAGCTAAATGCCTTTTGCATTGTTCCCGGAAAGGAATGCTGGAGATGACTTTGCAGCCCTAACATGCCTGCCAAACTTCTGGTATTTCACTCCAGTCATATTTATTAAGCACAAGTATGCAACTTAAGCCATGGCAGGAATGGATTTACTTTGTGACATGACAGTCAGTGTATTTTAGCCTCAGCAAGTTGCTACATTAATGTTTCAGAAAGATGCTCTTAAATGTACCCAAGGTGTGCAATGATCTGCATTTACTCTGCTATATAATTCCTAGAGCCAAATCATTACCTTTTAGAGACAGCTACACTGGCTAAAATTGCTTTAGGGTTTCTATATGAAGGGTAAGTGCTTAATATGGCCTATTCTTCATCATCTCCTCCTACTCCGCCACCTCTTTAAAACACGCTTTTTAACTTTTATTTTCTGGGTGATTCCATAGTTCACAATAGAACAGAGAAACTGCAAGTAGGAACATGACGGGGTCACCCTGACATGCTGGCTTGGCCCTCCTGTTTCTTTCTCCAATCTAAGGTAAGGATGCATTAATCTTCCAGTTAATTCCACTGGTTTAGTTTGTTACACCATTTGACATCTATTCTATGGTGGTGGAGCATTCTCATGCATGCTTGAGATTGCTTTTCCCACATATTGGCAAGTTCATAACTGCAACATTGGCACAGATTCACATGCTTAAGACAAGGGTGTGTGTCTTGTGTGTGTCTGCTTTTAAAAGTCCTTCTGACTTTTCTGAAGATGTATTTTATTTCATGGAGGAACCGTATGATGAAGAACCAGAAATTTTAGAATGTGAGGTGAAAGCTGCTCTTAAAATACTCGGAAGAAATCACCAGGAATAGATGGCATACCAATAGAGTTGCTACAAGCTACTGAGACTGAATCTGTCCAAATTTTGAGAATTTTTTTCCAAGAAATATGGAAAACTAAACAATGGCCCACAGACTGGAACCCTTCAATATACATCCCAATTCCAAAGAAAGAAGATCCCAGGGAATGCAGTAATTATCAAACTATTGCCTTAATATCTCATGCAAGTAAAGTAATGCTCAAGATTCTACAACAAAGGCTCTTACCATATATGGAGCGAGAAGTGCCAGATGTCCAAGTTGGATTTAGAAAGGGAAGAGGCCCCAGAGATCATATCGCAAACATACGTTGGATAATGGAACGGAGCAAGGAATTTCAGAAGGAAATCACCTTGTGCTTTATAGATTTCAGCAAAGCCTTTGACTGTGTAGATCATGAAAAACTATGGAATGCTTTAAAAGAAATGGGGGTGCCACAGCATCTGATTGTCCTGATGCATAACCTATACTCTGCGCAAGAGGCTACTGTAAGGACAGAATATGGAGAAACCGATTGGTTCCCAGTCGGAAAGGGTGTGAGACAGAGGTGTATTTTATCACCCTATTTGTTTAATCTATACACAGAACATATCACACAGAAAGTGGGATTGGACCAAGATGGAGGTGTGAAAACTGGAGGGAGAAATATCAATAACATATATTGAACAGCTGCAGCACTAGGGGACTAAAGAAGACCTACCCTGGGAGTATCTGAGCATCTGGGTGCTTGCTGCTTGCTCCTTTGGGGTGCTGTCTCTCAAGACAGCTGAAGTCCCTGGTAAGTGCTGCAAGGCCTGGGACCCCCTGCCTGACCCTGGCTCCAGAGAGAGGGTGCAGTTAATCTTGCAGCTTCTTGCATCAGCTGTTGGCTGGGTCAGGAGGCATAAAAGCTCAGCTGCCCTTGCAGAGTCCCTTAGGGAGTCCTGAGGGTGAGGGTGCTACCCCCTTCTATTACTTTTCTTTTGTTTGTTTTAATTTTCTGTTAAACCAATCTAGAGGAGATTGGTGGTGGGGAGGGTGCGGTGCATGTGTAGTTCCTGCAAAGGGTGAGAGCCTGTGCAGTGAACTCAGTGGTAGGAGAAAGTTGCGAGATGCCTTCAGAGTGAGAGTCTGTAACTGGCAGAAGGCTGGCCCTCCCTGGATGTGAGACAGGAGGGGGAGTAGATGGGCCTTGTGTGAAAAAGTTTGAATGGGTATGACTGTTCCCAATTCTCGCAAAGGCCTTCTGGGATAATTGGCTCCGGCAGGCTTTGTTGGTGGGCTCGTGTTGGGTCCATATCAGGTGTTTAGGTGGAGTCTTAGTACGGAAGAACATGGGTGATGCCACCCCAACTTCAGTGATCATGGGTAGAGAGAAATATAGCCATGGGGATGTGGTGAAATACCGTAGAAGACGAGGGCAAGGTTATCTGCGCCTTGTTCCTTGCTGCCACTCCTCTCATGGATGGGTTCCTTGTTGCTCATCTGCTGTGCCCACTGGCCTGTGTGTGTTGTTGTTTAATGCCAGATCGGTACACCATAAGACCACACTCATCCATGATTTGATTGTGGATGAAGGTGCCGATTTGGTGTGCATTACCGAGACCTGGGTGGGTGAGCTGGGAGGAGTTGATCTAACCCAACTTTGCCCACCTGGATACTCAGTGCAACACCAGCACAGGCTGCAGGGACCGGGGGGGGGAGGAGTTGCTGTGGTCTACAGGACTTCCATCTCTGTCACCAGGAAACTACTCTGTCTTGGAGCTGGCTGTGAGGGCCTACACCTAGTGTCAGGCTGAGGAGATAGTAAACTAGGGTTGCTGCTGGTGTACCGTCCACCCTGCTGCCCAGCAGCTTCTCTGACTGAGCTGGCGGAGGCCATCTCGGCTGTGGTGTTAGAGGAGCCCAGAATGATAGTGCTGGGTGATTTCAATTTCCATGCTGAGGCTGCCTCTAGTATTCCAACTCGGGACTTCATAGCCTCCATGACGAGCATGGGGTTGTCTCAAGTCATCACTGGTCCGACGCATAGGGTAGGGCACACTCTTAACTTGATTTTTGCTCCAGATGGAGGAAGGGGTGGTCTGGAGATAGGGGGGTGGATGTCACCCCATTGTCATAGTCAGACCACTACCTGGTGAAGGTTAGACTTATGGCTCCAATCCTTCCCTGCAGGGGTGGTGGACAGATTAAGATGGTCCGCCCCCGGAGCCTAATGGAATGCACTGGATTCCTGAATGCCCTGGGGGAATTCCCAGTAGATAGAGCAGGTGACCCTGTTGAAGCCCTTGTCACGCTGTGGAACAGTGAGGCGCATCTGGCGCTTGACAAGGTTGCCCCCGAGCACCCTCTCTGGCATTGTGGAGCCCGGCTTGCACCTTGGCACACCAGTGAGCTAAGGGCAATGAAACAGGCTGGATGACAGCTAGAGGGCAAGTGGCAAAAGACGTGCTCTGAGGCTGAATGGGCATGAGTAAAACATCATAACCGTGCCTACTGTGTGGCGGTGAGGGTGGTAAAGAAGGCCCACTTCTCTGCCTCCATTGCATCCTCAAGTAGCCGTCTGGTGGAGCTTTTCTGTATTGTCAGGAGTCTGTTGACATCAACTCCTGTGGCTACTACCCATGACAGCTATGTATGCCTTTGAATACCAGTTGCTGGTAATTGCAGGTGGGGAGAGTGTTGTTGCACTCAGATTTTGGTTGGGGGCTTCCTAGTTAGCTGCTCAGGAACTACTGGAAGAAGAGGACCACAGGGACTCTGTGTAATGTCACACAGCATCACGTGGGGTCATGGTGTGGCAGGGTGGCCCGTCGTTTAGATAGTTTGGTAGACAGTGCTGGGAAGGAGTCAGTGGTCGTGGTGCACGTTGGCACCAACGACATGGGGAAATGCAGCCGTGAGGTCCTGGAAGCAAAATTTAGGTTGCTAGGTAGGATGCTGAAAGCCAGGACCTCCAAGGTGGCTTTCTCTGAAATGCTACCAGTTCCACGCGCAGGACCAGCCAGACAGGCCCAGCTTCGCAGTCTCAATGCGTGGATGAGACAATGGTGTCGGGTGGAAGGGTTCGGATTTGTTAGGCACTGGGGAACATTTTGGGACAAGCCGGGCCTGTACAAAAGGGACGGGCTCCACTTGAACCAGAATGGAACCGGACTGCTGGCACTTAAAATTAAAAAGGTAGCAGAGCAGCTTTTAAACTGACTGAGGGGGGAAACCCGACAGGAGCTGAGAAAGGTCCGGTTCGGAATAAAGCTCCCCCCTGGGATAAAGACCAAAGAAATGATGAAATTTTAAAAGGGGTAGGCCTAGAAGTAGGCATTGTGAGACCAGGGGCACAGCATATAAATTCAGAAGAGCAAAATTACCACAGGCCTAACCACAAGTGCCAAAGACACTTGAAGAGAGACACTGCTTACAAATGCCTGTACGCTAATGCTAGGAGCCTCCGAACCAAGATGGGAGAACTGGAGTGCTTGGTCTTAGAGAAGAACATTGATATAGTGAGCATAACCGAGATCTGGTGGAATGGAGAAAACCAGTGGGATACGGTTATCCCTGGATATAAACTATATCGGAAGGACAGGGAAGGATGTATTGGTGGCGGAGTCGCTCTATACGTGAAAGAAGGCATTGAATCCAGCAAGCTCGAAACCCCAAAAGAGGCAGACTCCTCCACAGAATCGTTGTGGGTGGTGATACCGTGCCCCAGGAGGGACTTAATACTGGGAACGATCTATCGTCCCCCTGATCAAAATGCTCAGGGAGACCTTGAGATGAGATATGAAATTGAGGAAGCATCCAAACTAGGAAATGTGGTAGTAATGGGTGACTTCAACTACTCAGACATAGACTGGCCGCATATGTGTTCCAGTCATGACAAAGAAGCAAAGTTTCTAGATATTCTAAATGACTATTCCCTAGATCAGTTGGTCATGGAACCGACCAGAGGGACGGCAACCCTGGACTTAATCCTCAGTGGGGACCGGGACCTGGTGCGAGATGTAAGTGTTGTTGAACCAATTGGGAGCAGTGACCACAGTGCTATTAAATTAAACATACATGTAACTGGCCAATTGCCAAGAAAATCCAACACGGTCACATTTGACTTCAAAAGAGGAAACTTCACAAAAATGAGGGGATTGGTAAAAAGAAAGCTGAAAAACAAAGTCCAGAGGGTCACATCACTCGAAAATGCTTGGAAGTTGTTTAAAAACACTATATTAGAAGCTCAACTGGAGTGCATACCGCAGATCAGAAAAGGTACCGCCAGGGCCAAGAAGATGCCAGCATGGTTAACAAGCAAAGTCAAGGAAGCTCTTAGAGGCAAAAAGTCTTCCTTCAGAAAATGGAAGTTTTGTCCAAATAAAGAAAATAAAAAGAACACAAACTCTGGCAAAAGAAATGCAAGAAGACAATAAGGGATGCTAAAAAAGAATTTGAGGAGCACATTGCTAAGAACATAAAACCAACAACAACAAAAATAAAAACCAACAACAAAAAATTCTATAAATACATTCAAAGCAGGAGACCATCTAGGGAGACAATTGGACCCTTGGATGATAAGGGAGTCAAAGGTGTACTAAAGAACGATAAGGAGATTGCAGAGAAGCTAAATGAATTCTTTGCATCTGTCTTCACAGTGGAAGATATAGGGCAGATCCCTGAACCTGAACTAACATTTGCAGGAAGGGATTCTGAGGAACTGAGACAAATAGTGGTAACGAGAGAGGAAGTTCTAAGCTTAATGGACAATATAAAAACTGACAAATCACCGGGCCTGGATGGCATCCACCCGAGAGTTCTCAAAGAACTCAAAGGTGAAATTGCTGATCTGCTAACTAAAATATGTAACTTGTCCCTCGGGTCCTCCTCCGTGCCTGAGGACTGGAAAGTGGCAAATGTAACGCCAATCTTCAAAAAGGGATCCAGAGGGGATCCCGGAAATTACAGGCCAGTTAGCTTAACTTCTGTCCCCGGAAAACTGGTAGAAAGTATGATTAAAGCTAGATTAACTAAGCACATAGAAGAACAAGCCTTGCTGAAGCAGAGCCAGCATGGCTTCTGCAAGGGAAAGTCCTGTCTCAGTAACCTATTAGAATTCTTTGAGAGTGTCAACAAGCATATAGATAGAGGTGATCCAGTGGACATAGTGTACTTAGACTTTCAAAAAGCGTTTGACAAGGTACCTCACCAAAGGCTTCTGAGGAAGCTTAGCAGTCATGGAATAAGAGGAGAGGTCCTCTTGTGGATAAGGAATTGGTTAAGAAGCAGAAAGCAGAGAGTAGGAATCAACGGACAGTTCTCCCAATGGAGGGCTGTAGAAAGTGGAGTCCCTCAAGGATCGGTATTGGGACCTGTACTTTTCAACTTGTTCATTAATGACCTAGAATTAGGAGTGAGCAGTGAAGTGGCCAAGTTTGCTGACGACACTAAATTGTTCAGGGTTGTTAAAACAAAAAGGGATTGCGAAGAGCTCCAAAAAGACCTCTCCAAACTGAGTGAATGGGCGGAAAAATGACAAATGCAATTCAATATAAACAAGTGTAAAATTATGCATATTGGAGCAAAAAATCTTAATTTCACATATACGCTCATGGGGTCTGAACTGGCGGTGACCGACCAGGAGAGAGACCTCGGGGTTGTAGTGGACAGCACGATGAAAATGTCGACCCAGTGTGCGGCAGCTGTGAAAAAGGCAAATTCCATGCTAGCGATAATTAGGAAAGGTATTGAAAATAAAACAGCCAATATCATAATGCCGTTGTATAAATCTATGGTGCGGCCGCATTTGGAATACTGTGTACAGTTCTGGTCGCCTCATCTCAAAAAGGATATTATAGAGTTGGAAAAGGTTCAGAAGAGGGCAACCAGAATGATCAAGGGGATGGAGCGCCTCCCTTACGAGGAAAGGTTGCAGCATTTGGGGCTTTTTAGTTTAGAGAAAAGGCGGGTCAGAGGAGACATGATAGAAGTGTATAAAATTATGCATGGCATTGAGAAAGTGGATAGAGAAAAGTTCTTCTCCCTCTCTCATAATACTAGAACTCGTGGACATTCAAAGAAGCTGAATATTGGAAGATTCAGGACAGACAAAAGGAAGTACTTCTTTACTCAGCGCATAGTTAAACTATGGAATTTGCTCCCATAAGATGCAGTAATGGCCACCAGCTTGGATGGCTTTAAAAGAAGATTAGACAAATTCATGGAGGACAGGGCTATCAATGGCTACTAGCCAGGATGGCTGTGCTCTGCCACCCTAGTCAGAGGCAGCATGCTTCTGAAAACCAGTTGCCGGAAGCCTCAGGAGGGGAGAGTGTTCTTGCACTCGGGTCCTGCTTGCGGGCTTCCCCCAGGCACCTGGTTGGCCACTGTGAGAACAGGATGCTGGACTAGATGGGCCACTGGCCTGATCCAGCAGGCTCTTCTTATGTTCTTATGTTCTTATGTTCTTAAGGCCCAGCAGAGGGGTGGGGCAAGGCAGGTGGAAATGCTTGCCCCTTGATGGTCCCAGCACAGTCTCATCCCTGCAGCAACACGACTCAGCCTGCAGCTTCTCCTGATATGGCCCAGGCAGAGGGGTGGGGCAAGGCAGGTGGAAATGCTTGCCCCTTGATGGTCCTAGCACAGTCTCATCCCTGCAGCCAAGGTGTTGGACTATGACCTGTTCAAATCCCCACACAGCTATGAAGCTCACTGGGTGACCTTGGGCCAGTCACTGCCTCTCGGCCTCATGAAAACCCTATTCATAGGGTTGCCATAAGTCAGAATTGATTTGAAGGCAGTACATTTTACTACTGATAAGCTCTTTGGTTTTGTTGGACTCTTTCCCCAAGACAGCCCAATGTGAAATAGCGAGAGTAGAAGAGCCATGAACATGATGAAGCATGTCAGTTTCTTACACTTCAAAAGGACATTCCATGCAAGAATATCAAAGCACTTTACAAATTTGAAATAATCAAGCTTCATTAGTTCAAGGACAGTAATTACTGAGCACTGTAATTCTACAAGCCATTGTGCGACTGACAGCAGTGAGGCAATGGAAACCCATTAGAAGAAAATAACATGACCCCCACACAGGCAGAGTACTTGCTGTTCTGGCCCCTCTGCTCTCCTCTATTGCACAGTGTTGGACCTCAAGGCACTGTTAGCATCACTCACCTATACAAATGACAGCCTCCCTTACAAGAAAGGCTGCATAACAGCTGAGAGGCTCCTGTGGTTACATACCATAGTAAGTTGAACAAAACCAAGTGTACAGTCAACTGTAGAGCATCTTTGGGGGGGGGCTATAAGGAATACCAGGTGACTCCTTTCATGGTCCCAATATCAGCAGTTGGGTGATGATGGGGTCAATCTTGTGCTTCCCAAGCCCTTAGTTTTTTTTGGAAAAACTAGCCCCTTCACAATAAAATAGCAATGTTCCTATTTTGACCATGTCATTGTCTGATAAGAAGTCTGGCTGTGGCCCTTCTAGCATATGCTCCTTGTATTTTTACAACCCTCCTTTGCAGCATTCCCCTCCAAAGCTTCGAGCCTTTAAGGTTTTGCCCATCTTTGTAAAGTTGGTAAGAAAGGGGTATAAGCGGACTCCATAAGAATGTGACATGATTTTTTAAAAAAATCACATTGATTGTCATGACATGGAGGTTGGTATGGAAGCGAAACGGAGGCTGAATGGAGGCAGCAGCTGAACAGGGCCCCGTTTACTTCCAGCCCTTGACTGAGCAAGTTATATCCTAGGAGCTCTCCTTGGTGCTGTGGCAACCAACCTGCCTTGCTGCTTTGCTTTGTGGGCTCCTCCGGAGGATTGGAACAGGTCAGCCTGGCCTGCTCATGTAGCTTTGATGGGTATGCCAGGCTAAACGCTACACAGCAGACTCTGAGCAAGACTGGGAGAAATCATCACTATGCATTGCAGGGACTGGAGACAGGTGGGTGATCTGACAGGCTGCACAACAGAGAGCCTCTGGCTCATTACCTCAGCTGGCCAACAGCCTGACTGTTGCTGCTGTTCTAGAACTTCTTCCGGGTCACTGCAAGTGCAAGGGTGTTTCCTCCTTTAATATTATATTTTTGCTGGGTCTTGCCTTCTATCTTTTTATAGAGAGAAATGTGTGAGGTTCTATAGCCAGGTGACATATGAACTTGGAGGTACTGATTCTTACCTAGTCTTGGGCAACAGTTTGATATTTGGATAGATTTTCGTCCCTCAGGTAAGATATGAGGGAAGTGTCATTGCCTAGTAAGTTGAATAAAGTGGTGTCTGTAACCCCAGGATGAGATTATTGGGGATAGATTCTGCTCCCCTCCCCTCAAACAAGAGATGAGGGGGGAGTGCTTTGTGTGAATGTTTTATTTAGGAGCTGTTTGTATATTGTTGCTTGCTTGTATGTCTAGGTGTGGTGAAATGGAATTCTGTGACTGCTTGCAGAGTGTGGAGAGAGTGATCCAAAGGTGTGCTAGAACAGCAAACGTATTGCTGTGAGTGTGCTGATCTTGTCAAGGTGTGCTTGAGTGAACTGAATGCTATATATTTCCAGCTGTCATTTAAGTTATGTTTATTGCTGTAGAGGGGGCTGGTAAGTTAATTGGATTGGTTTGATGTATGGTGGTTTGGGAAGTGAGTTGATTTTTTGTCTAATTATCTATCATGCTATTTTAAAAGGTTGAATTTATACTTGATCTTTATTTGTAATGTTACTGCCTGATGTCTAGAAGAGATTTTGTTCTCTACATTTATTTATTTTCCTTGTATTTTTTGTAGCTGATTTTTATATATATGTTTGTTTTGGTACTAAAGAGGATGTTCTGTTAAGCTGTTGTGTTTTACAGAATGTAGAAATTCCCTGATGTTTTTTGTATTTGCTGTTTAAGATGGTTTAACTTGAGCTATTAACCACTTAGAGTTTTGTTTAAATGTTAGCAGTATATGAAAATGGAAATGGACTGCCTTCAAGTTGATCGTGACTCATGGCGACCCTACGAATAGGGTTTCCATGGTAAGCGGTATTCAGAGGGGCTTTACCATTCCTTCCCTCTGCGGCTAGTCCTCCCCAGCTGGCTAGGGCCTGCTCAGCTTGCCACAGCTGCACAAGCCAGCCCCTTCCTTGTCTGCAGCTGCCAGCTGGGGGGCAACTGGGCTCCTTGGGACTATGCAGCTTGCCCACTGATGCACAGGTGGCAGGGCACGTAACCCCTGAGCCACTCACTGTGGGGGTGATCTTTAGCTGGCCCTTGATGCCCAGAAGACACGAGCAGGGATTGGAACTCACCAAATCTGGACTCCCAGCCAGGTTCTCCTCCCCACTGTGCTCTACCACCTGTTTAGCAGTATATAAATTGTCCAGATTAATAAATAAAAGTCAAGGTGCTGGGTTCAAGCCACAGCTACAAGGGAATGGTCAAAAACCTGCTCCACTGGGACATTTAATTATTATTTTGTATTTATGTTGCTGTACACCACCCTGATGTTTTGCAAGATGGCAGTATATGAATTCTTTTATAAATATATAAAAATATAAATATAACAGCAAAAGAACACAAGAGCCCTGCTTGATCAGACTAAAGATAAAATCTAGTCCCACACCTTGTTTTCCACAATGGCCAACCACATGCATTGGGTGCAGAGCAGGCTCTCTCCCTTGTTCTTCCCTAGAAACTGCTCTTCAGTGGCACTCAGCATACAGAGTCATCTGATTTGCAGCCATGGATAGACTTATCCTTCACTAATTTTTCTAACTCCGTTGTAAAACCATCTAAGCTAGTGTCCGCCACCGCCCACCTGCTGCAGCATCCATATATGAATTAGATGCTTTGTGAAGAACTGCTTTCTTTTTTAGTATGAATCTCTGGCTAATCCATTCCTTTGATTACTCTGGTTTTATGAGAGAGGGGGGAAAACTCTGCACTTTTGTACACAAAGTGCAATTCACACCATGCAACGCTTTAAAGAGGAATCTCTACTTTTTTCCTTAAGTCAAAATAAAGACAGTGATTTAGTAGGGAACAGATCTAAGGAAATTCTGAACCTAGAAACTTCAAATTTTGTGGCAAAAATGTAAATTAAACCTCTTAGCCTAATTTGTCCTATTTCGCATTATTGCCTTTGCAATCTGTGCATTTTTTCATAATTTATCTGTTTTGCTAGCTATGTGAAGGGGACAAGGAGCTAGCCAGGACACTGATATCTCACCACTTGGACATTTCAGTAAGCTCTCTCCCTGATTTCTGATATTTCAGGAGGCACTTCCAACTAGGGTTGCCAGGTCAGAAGCATCCCAAAACCTGAGATTTGAGGGGCAGGCCCTAGTGATGTCATGGGGCGGGCCCCAGTGATGTCATGGGGCAGGCCCCAGTGATGTCATTAAGCATAATATATTAAGCATCATTCACAGTTGCTTGGAGCATACAATTAAAAAAATATCTGATTGGAAATTAAGATAGAAATCTTAGCTAAAAGATGGAGCCTGGGTAGGCAACATTTAATCTAGCCTACTTGCTTTCAGCAAGAAGGGTTAAGTGCCTTCAGGCCAGGGCAGTCACCAGAAGGCCACTGCAGAGACAAAGGAGCCTAGTGTTGTGGAGATGTTGGATGGGAGCTTTGGGGAGTAAAGATGGAGGCTCCTGAAGGCTGCAATTCTAAACACACTTACTAAGCGATTCAGCCCCATAGAACTCAACAGGACTGATTTCTAAATAGATATAGTTTGGGTTGTGCTGTTGGTAAACCTTGACTAGGGTTCTTCTGCAAAGACATCCATATCCAAGCAGGGTTGGCAACCCCCTGCCTGGAATACCCTGCCCTTATCTTTTAACGTGGCTGCTCCAATCTTTTTTACAGATTTGACCCTTCAGAAAGAGGTCTGAGAAATGAGTAAGAGTAAGAAGTATCTTTTAAAATTGTTCTTTTCAATTCACTCTTGAATGAACATCGTACCTAGGGCAGATCCACACCATTCCTTTAAAGCACATTCAACACCCATTTGAAGCACATGAATCCCACCACAGAATCATGGGAACTGCAGTTGGTTAAGAGTGGTGAGAACTATAACTGTGAGGGGGAAATGACACTTCCCAGAATTCTTTAGGGGAAGTCATGCGCTTTAAATGCGAGTTGGATGTGCTTTACACATATTGTGTGCATCCACTTAATAAATTTTGCCTGCATATAAATTGTTTTAATTAATTTTTCAAAATGGAAATGAGCTATAAACTGTAGTGGGTGACCATGGGCTACTCACCATCTCTCAGCCTATCTGCCCCTCAGGATGAAAACAATGGAGAACCATGACTACCCCAAGGCATACTTAAAATGTAAAGGAAGTATTGTACAACCATAGTATGAAATCGGATACTTATAGGGACACAGCATGACAAAACTGTGTGGAAGTAACAAGTGGGGTACCACAGGGCTCGGTCCTGGGCCCAGTGCTCTTCAACATTTTTATTAACTACTTGGATGAGGAGGTACAGAGCATGCTTATCAAATTTGCAGATGATACAAAATTGGGGGGCATAGCTAATACAGTGGAAGACATAAAGAAAATTGAAAGGGACCTTGATAGGCTGGAGCATTGGGCTGAAAACAACAGAATGAAATTCAACAGGGATAAATGCAAAGTTCTACACTTAGGAAAAAGAAACCAAATGCACAGCTATACTTGGATCAGCAGTATGACATGCGAGAAGGATCTTGGAATTGTCTTTGATCACAAGCTGAATATGAGCCAACAGTGTGATGTGGCTGGAAAAAAGGCAAATGCTATATTAGGCTGCATTAACAGAAGTATAGTTTCCAAATCGTGTGAAGTGCTAGTTCCCTTCTATTCAGCACTGGTTAGGCCTCATCTTGAGTGCTGCGTCCAGTTCTGGTCTCTGCACTTCAAGAAGGATGCAGACAAACAGGAACAGGTTCAGAGGAGGGCAACAAGGATGATCAGGGGACTGGAAACAAAGCCCTATGAGGAGAGACTGAAGGAACTGGGCATGTTTAACCTGGAGAAGAGAAGACTGAGGGGAGATATGATAGCACTCTTCAAGTACTTGAAAGGTTGCCACACAGAGGAGGGCTGGGATCTCTTCTCGATGGTCCCAGAGTGCAGGACACAGAATAATGGGCTCAAGTTGCAAGAAGCCAGATTTCGACTGAACATCAGGAAAAGGTTCCTAACTGTTAGAGCCATACGACAATGGAACCAATTACTAGAGAGGTAGTGGGCTCTCCAACACTGGAGGCATTCAAGAGGCAGCTGGACAGCCATCTGTCAGGAATGCTTTGATTTGGATTCCTGCATTGAGTAGGGGGTTGGACTTGATAGCCTTATAGGCCCCTTCCAACTCTACTATTCTATGATTCTATGAAAATATTTATATAAGCATGACTATCAAATATGTCTATTATTTATACAACCTGTAAAGATATTTATAGTGCAATCCTATGTTTGTTTACTCAGAAGCAAGTCCCAATGTAGTCAATGGGGCTTACTCAATCAGGGAAAACTGTACCCTGAAGTGATAAGGAACTTGTTCTTTTAACAGGTCTTTTAAGTTGAGACCTTATCCCAGTCTGCGTCTATGTTGGAATTGCTTTTTAATATGTTCTTAAACCTTTTCTTTAAAAAAAATGTTTGTAAAGCTTTTAAATATGTTTTTAAATATGTTTTGTTTTAATATATTTTAAAGTCTGTTTTTATGATTTTTAAAGTGTTTTTAGTGCTTTTGTTTGCCGTCCTGGGCTCCTACTGGGAGGAAGGATGGGATATAAATCAAATAATAAAGAAATAAAAATAAATAAATAAACTTCATTTTTTTAAAAAATCAGTATTAGTTTCCTACATAATAAAAACTGTGATAAACCCTGCCTAATTTCTTTAAAAATAGGGTTGGAGGGAAAGAGAAAGATTTACAACACAAACACAAGTCCGCACTATGTTTACTCACAAGTCCCATTAATTTACAGCACAATCCTAACCATGTCTACTCAAAAGTAAGTCCTAATGGAGTTCAATAGGGTTTACTCCAGGTACATGCTTTACTCCCAGAAAAGCAGATATTGGATTAAATACTTTCATATTTCATAGCCCAGACTCTTGGACAGAAGATGAAAAAAAGTTAAGCCATATTACTTATGCAAACTGCAAAAATCTTAAAGCCACCATTTTCTGACGTTCAGCCTAGGCATGCCTGGATCAACAAGTCACAACTCTGGCTTCATTGGCTACAATCCTGAAAGGGCGGGGTTACAGCCAGAGCTTTGAAAAGTTACTTTTTAAAACTACAACTCCCATCAGCCCCAGCCAGCATGGCCACTGCAAAAGTCGTGCAGGGGGGGGTTGACGTTTTGGTGTATATCTCGGGAACTAGACCACATAGAAACTTCCTTTTTTTAAAATTGAAGCTGAGAGTCCAGAGATTAAGGGGTGCTAGCCAGAGAGCCAGAGGGCCCCCCCAAAACCAGAGACTCCAGCCGAAAACCGGAGATTACACAACATGGAGGCAATTCTGGCCGGAAGTGAGAAAGGCAAGGGCGGGGCTGGAGTTTCTGGCCATTTGCTGGAGATCTGGCAACCCTACTTCCAACCTTATATTTACAGTCAGTAATCACAAAAGAAATGATCAGGCAACTATTGCTGCAGGGGTGAGACTGTGCTGGGACCATCAAGGGGCAAGCTTTCCCACCTGCCTGGC
Source organism: Rhineura floridana (assembly GCF_030035675.1). Classification (NCBI taxonomy): domain Eukaryota; kingdom Metazoa; phylum Chordata; class Lepidosauria; order Squamata; family Rhineuridae; genus Rhineura; species Rhineura floridana. Next base: position 1,886,704 of record NC_084495.1, read on the forward strand.
CCTACCCCTCTGCCTGGCCCTTATCAGGAGGAGCTGCAGATGGAGATGTGTTGCTGCTTTGCCCCCTGCTCTTAGTGACGTTTTCTGGGGACTGTCCTTTACCAAGATGATGACTGCCTTTATTTGTTATTGCTTTTTAGAAATGTTATAATTTTGTTGGTTTGAATTCTTGTAGATTGTGTTGTTTTGATTTGTATCTATGCTTTTCAATTTGTGTGTGAGCTGCTTTGGGGGCCTTTCTGGCCGAAAGGCGGCCTAGAAATAAACACTAACATAGCATAACTAAATTCTGTACCCCATTCCACTTTTTCTGCAGCAAAAACAAAGCCCTGTTTAAGGAATTAGTTGTCAAGATGCTATTGTTTGCTTTTAAACTGTGCAAAGCATGAAAAAGGCTGCTCCATCTGTTGGTTGGGGCCCTGAAAGCAAATTCATCAGGTTCCTCCTCAAACTGATACATTACGCCTTCCTAGTACCATGAGGTTGCCAAGAGCAGTGAAAATGCTAATAACTGCTACTAATGGTAGCAATAGATATAGAGATGTAAACTCCAGCTAGCTTGGGGCTTGCCAAAAGGCTTCCCATTGGTATGTAAATCAGAGTATGAGTTTGGGGAAGTGAGAGACATTAAAAGGAAATGTTTCTCTCAGCTTATCAATGCCAACTTTTACAGGCAGCAAGTGGCTTGGAGCTCAGTCTTTTCTTGCTGCTTTTCCACCAAATAGGAGCCGGGCTTTGCATTAAATAATAAAAGCCAAGCCTTGCACCAAAGTAATCCCGATGTCTGTGTTTGGGGAATGGAGGAGGGAAGGTGTCAGTTGCTTGCACCTCTGCTTCAGAATATGATCAAGCTGTATGCACCTTGCGTGCTCAAAACCCAAATGCTTCTGGTCCTGGGAAGGGAAATAACATAATTTCTGTTTCCTTTCCAGTGTCTAGCAAGGACATTCAATGACAGGGAAATGGCTGCTCCCACATAGGTTGTCCCTTCTAAAAAGGAAGGCACCAGCCATGATGGCAATGCTCTGTTTCCACTGTCAGAAGCAGCATGTCTCTGAATACCAGCTGCTGGCAGTCCTAAGTGGGGAGAGTGTGCCTGTTGTGCTTGTGTCCTACTTATCGGCTTCCCCTGCACATCCGGTTGGCCACCATGGGAATAGGATGGTGGGATAGATGGATCTTTGGCCTGGTCCAGCAGGCAGGCTCTCTGCTGGAACTTTATTTATTTATTATTTGATTTGTATCCCGCCTTTCCTCCCAACAGGAGCCCAGGGCAGCAAACAAAAACACTTAAAAACACTTTAAAACATCATAAAAACATACTTTAAAATATATTAAAACAAAACATCTTGAAAAACATTTAAAAAAAGGTTTAAAAACATATTAAAAAGCAATTCCACTAATGTTGAACTAACACTCAGATCTACCACTCAGGCAACATCCAGCAGTGAAACTCGCATTGCTTCCCTTCCCAGGGCCAGGGCTTTTGAATGTCCAGCGCTTGCATGACGCAGCCGAGAGCAGCCCCTTCGGTCAGCAGCTGCCTTTCCTGCTGCTGCTGCTGCTTCCCTCCTTAGAGGAGAAAAAGAGAGAGCACCCACAGGCCACCTGGGCTCTTGGTGAACACCCTCCCCACCACCTGAGGGAAATGCGAACTAATGTTGCTCAGGTGCCTGTGCCCTAAGGGTTGAGGTGAAGGGGATGGGGATGGGGAGAATGCAAAGAAACATTAAAGGGGGGCAGAGTAAAGCAATACTGATGATGCTGTGGAGGGGACAGAGACATCCTTAAATCAACTGCATATCATCTGCCATATATACCGTATCGAAAGAATATTAAAAACACACCATTCTTCTTTGTGGTGTTCTTGCGTGCCCTAGGACCAGATGATTTCCATTGTAATCAACATCAGTCTACAGCTACAACTTGAGACTTTAAGCTCAGAAAGGGTGTAGCTTGGCACCAGAGCAGATTTCAAGGCTATGGGATGTCCACATGCTAAATGTTGACCTGAATCAAGTGGGCATAAAACATGCACAGGCAAACAAGTCACATCCCTAGCTGGTGGTAATGCAGGTTATAGGCCACATTCACACTATAGATTTATTCCACTATTAACCATCATGGTTTCCCCCAAAGAATGTTGGGTAGTGCAATTTGTGAAGGGTGCTGAGAGTTTTTAGAAGATCCCTATTTCCCTCAAAGCTACAATTGCCAGAGTGGTTTAATAGTCAGTCCCTTTTCTCAGAGAACACTGGGAATTGTAGCTCTATATGCAGGGGTGTAGCAACCAAATAATTCTGCCCCACAAATAATTCTGCCCCACAAATGAAATTTTCTTCAGTCCCCAAATTTCTAGCATTTCAATAATTTAACATTTCAGTTGAGCTTTTAGAAATGCAGTTGAGGCACCCAAAGAGAGGAGCAGGGTAAAGTTACCAAGGGATTGCAAACATGGTGTTGTATTCTGTTATTAAGTCTAAGAAGTTTGTCTTGAGCAGGGGCCAGGAGTTGAGGGGAGGAAAAAGGGGCAGGAGGGATTAGGCCCCAAATGGGAGTGGATGTGATCAATAAAGTACTCCTCAAGAATCCACAGTACCTTCATCTCATGGATCAAAGGGGGCTGATACCAAGCATGGCAAATATAAGAGTTGAATGTGTGAATGAGGTGAACACAAATCTTGATGGATGGGGGAGGGAGTTGGCAAATTTAATGGTTTGCATTTGGAGGAAGGCAAGGGGGGAAGGACAGTATTGTGATAGAGTGCAGAGCATTTCTCCCATCGTTGCCAAATTCATGATTTTCCCACTAAAACCTAGTGTTTTTAGGTGCATGTCTGGTGGCAAATTTTTCTATCTATAATGGCTTGTGGGAAATTTAGTGGATGTGAAATAGGGTTGCCAGATCAGAAGCATCCCAAACCCTGGGATTTTAGGGGTGGATGCTAGTGATGTCATAGGGGGCAGGCCCTGGTGATGTCATAGGGGCAGGCTCTAGTGATGTCATTAAGCATGATACATTAAGCATCAACCACAGTTGCTTGGCGCATACCATTCAAACAAGAAACATTCTCTGATTGGAAATTAAGACAGAAAGCTTAGCTAAATGAGGGTGTTCCCAGGTCCAGCTGAAGTGACGGCATCATTCCTTCTCACCTGCTTAGGAAGCCTGGTAGGGAACATTTAATTTAGCCTACTTGCTTCTGGCAAGAACGGTTGAAGTATCCTCAGGCCAGTCACCAGAAGGCCATTGTAGGAAAAAGGAAGCTAGTGTTGTGGAGATGTTAGATGGGAGCACTGAGGAGTAAACATGGTTGCCCCTGAAGGCTGCAATTCTAAACACATTTACTAAGGGACTAAGCCCTATAGAACTCAACAGGACTTACTTCTGAGTAGATATTGTTAGGATTGTGCTGTTGGTAAGAATTGACTAGGGATCCTCTGCAAAGATATCCATATCAAAGCATATCCCTTGCCTGGAATGCCCTGCCTGTCTTTTAACATGGCTGCTCCAAACCTCTTTATAGACTTGACCCTTCACTGCAGAGAGAGGTTTGAGAAATAAGTAAGGGTTAAGAAGATTCTCTCCCCTTTTCTACCTACCATGTGGGCTGCTATAAATTCACTTTGACAGCCCAGTTCCAGTGAGTAATAATTGACATAGAGAAAACACACATGGTTTGGTCTACCTTCACGGGCAGTAGCTTGGGAACAGCAGCCGTTGAAGCCACACTTCCCAGTATGTGAATTTTCTTTTACCACTATTGGGCAAGAAACACACCATCAGGCAACCAACAGGGTGCATCAATGGTGGGTTTAAGGGGATTAAACTGATTGCATGGAACCACTGTTGTTGCTTCTATGGATGTAACTAAGTGATGTTAAACGTATATGAAATGCAAACAGAAAAAGAAAAACAAAAGACAGTGATGATTTCCTAAATGCAATACCATACAAACCACAACAAGATTTTAATGAGTAAAGCAGAAAACTCAGCATCCCACAACTACTCAGGGTTCCTAACCAAAGCTAAAAAAATCCTGGCAGTCAGTCAGCCAAGGTCACAGAAATTCCCATGCAGCACAACCTGACCCAGGGGCTGCAGTTAGTGCAGAATGCTCTGACACAATTGCTGACATGAGTGACACCCTATAGCACATAATGTCTCTGCTCTGAAATCTTGACTGGCTGACGATTTGCTACCAGGCCAAGTTCAAGGTGCACTTTCCTTGTTACAGATTCCACATACTATTTGTTTTGTTCTCATAAGAAATTAATCCATTAGTGTGGCAGCACCTGTGCTTTGGAACTCCCCGCCTATTGATACTATTGATACTGCCTATTGGTACCTTCATGGTACTCTTTTTGGCACCTGCTAAAAACATTTTTGTTTCATCAAGCCTATCTAGGCATATAGAATGTTTCTATTATTATTATTTGTTTTTAACTCTCTGTTGGTTTTATTATTTTGAATGTTTTTAAATATCTGTTTGGCCAATAATGTTTTTTCCAATAATTGTATTGTTTTAATTCTTTCTGTAAACTGCTTGGAGGTTTTTTTACAACAGAGTGGTATAGAAATGTTGTAAATAAAATACATAAATAAATTTCGGAGTCACTGTGGCCCTTGAGTCTCTTTCCTCTTTTAGGAACAAAGGAATCTGCCTTATACCGACTCAGGCCATTTGGTACCATCTAGCTCAGTACTGATGACATGGACTAGCATTGGCTCTCCAGGATTCCAGGTAATTGTCTCTTCCAGAGATTGAATTTTGGACCTTTGCATGGTATGTGCCCTACCACTGAGCTACAGCCCTTCCCTTGTTTAAAAAAGTACCTTTAAAATTGTTCTTTTCAATTCACTAATGAATTCACAGTCGGGAATCGTTCCCAGTATTAAGTCCCTCCTGGGGCACGGTATCACCACCCACAACAATTCTGTGGAGGAGTCCGCCTCTTTTGGGGTTTCGAGCTTGCTGGATTCAATGCCTTCTTTCACGTATAGAGCGACTCCACCACCAATACGCCTTATCAGGAGGAGCTGCAGGCTGAGTCGTGTTGCTGCAGGGATGAGACTGTGCTGGGACCATCAAGGGGCATGCTTTTCCACCTGCTTTGCACCCACCCCTGCTCTTAGTGACGTTTTTCTGGGGACTGCCCTTTACCAGGAAGATGAATGCTTTTGGTTTGCTGCTCCTGTTTTTTTAGAGATGTTAGGACTTCGTTAGTTTGATTTTTTTTTTGTAAATTGTATTGTTTTTATTTGTATTTTGTATTTGTATTTTTTTGTGTGTGTAAGCCGCCTTGGGGGCCTATTTGGCCGAAAGGTGGCCTAGAAATAAAACATTACATTACATTACCTTAACCACTACACCACACTGGCTATCAGTAGAGGGAGACATATTTACATAAGGAGGGGAAGAGCTCCTTTCTGTTCAGCAGAGGCTCTGCTAGTTACTATCATTTATATTTATGGGTTGCTTTTTTTCACCAAGCAACCCATGGCTACTTACATAACCAATAAAAAACAAACAATCCATAAAGTTTAAACATACATCTACCAATTAAAAATCAAATTAAAACAAATACAAGGGCAGATATACAAATCCTGTCCCACTAAAAGAGGTCATCAAGGGCCAAAGGTGTAGAGCAGTGGTTCCCAACCTGGGGGCCAGAACCCCCAGGGGGGCCACGAAGTAATCCAGAGGGGGCCGTGAACGGTAAAGAAATGAATTATTTATTAATTTTTTAAAAAAGTCTTCACTCCGTCTACACTGTCTGCTTTCCACTGCCACTGCAGATGACACCTCCCCCTTGCTCCAAACGACAGGGGAGGCCTTTTCTGAAGCTCGAGTGCCTTTCAGGCACACTAAGGGCAGACATCTGCCTATAAAATACATGGCAGATGCCAAAGGAGGCTGAGGGTGGAGCTACCAGGAAGAAGAGGGGATTACTATCACTGATTCCCGTCTCCTTGCACTGCCGCTACTGGCAACACCCTTACTTAGAATGAGAGGAGAGGGCTTTTCGTGAAGCAAAAAGAAGCAAGCCTTCCTCCCTGGGGGGAGGGGGTCACAATTTTTTTTCAGCTTATAAAAGGGGGTCCTGTGCTCATAAAGGTTGGGAACCACTGGTGTAGAGGAAGGTCTTTGCCTGGTGCCTAAAGATGGATAAAGATGGCATGAGGTGTACCTCCCTGGGGACAGTGTTCTACAACTGGTGGGGGGGGCACTGAAAAGGCCATTTCTAATATTGTCACCCTCCAAGTCTTCCAAAGGGAATGCGACTCCATCCAGAGCAGGCCACAGGCCATCCATTCTGTCCAGAGAACCACCCACTAACAATGGCTCTGTTCACATGTTACAGTCAATGAGTGTACAGTCTGTGTACCTGGGTACACAAGTAGCTGGGCTGTACACTCGTACAGTTATTCACATGTAACATTCAACGAGTGTACAGTCTATTATATACACATTTGCTGCCAGGGAAAGAAAATGGCTTCAATGACACTTATTAAATGTGCCATTGAAGCAATTCCCTTTTACTGGCAACAAGGCAAGGCATGCTGGGTTTGTTATACTTCCTGAAACTGTTTCCTGTCAAGCAATTCAATAGAAAGAGTGTTGGCAGAAACAGGAATGTAGTTTTGCTCTTTTCATTTTTCCTGCAGATTCTTTTTAAAATCAAAACACCAACTTTTAAAAAGAAAATACTCACCTGTAACTATCATAATTATAGTTATTAAAATATTGCATTTTTCATTGCCTGTTATTAGAGTATGTATGGGTTTTGATGTAGGCTTTCATGGAACAATCCTATACATGTGTTAGGTCCAAACCCAACACGCGAGCTGTCTCTGTCTACCTCAGCTCACATTCACCCAGGAGGGGGTGCGGAGGTGAGTGGATCTTCTCATAAATTATCACAAGTATGTGACCTTTAAGATTGACACAGGAGCACAGGCTAATGCAATGTCTTTAAAAACATACAAAGCCTTGCAAGCTGAACCACTTCAGCATTCAAATACCAGATTAATAACCTACTCTGGAGAAAGACTACATGTGTCTGGTAAATGTAACCTGGATTGCAAATATAAAGATCAAAGAGCTGAGTTGGAATTTCACATAGTAGACTTTGATGCACAAGCTGTACTCGGTCTCCAGGCTGTGACTAATTTAAATTTGGTGCAAAGACTTAATTTAATGAAAAGAGCTCCAGTAGATCAATGTTGCAGTTGAATACAAAGATGTATTTGAAGGCTTAGGTTGCTTACTAGAGAAATACGCCATTAAAATCAACCCACAGGTTCCACCTGTAATTCATGCACCTCGGAAGGTTCCAGTGGCATTAAGGGATAAAGTCTAAATGGAACTGACTCGTTTGGAGCAATTAAAAGTCATAGTTAAGATAGAAGAACTTACAGAGTGGGTGAATTCAATTGTGGTTGTAGACAAGCCTGGCCGGGACCAGATAAGAATATGTTTAGATCCAAGAGATATGAACAGAGCAATTTTAAGAGAACATTTTCAATTGCCTACTGTAGAAGAAATTACCAGTAAGCTAGCAGAAGCAGGGCTATCAATGGCTACTAGCCGTGATGGCTGTGCTCTGCCACCCTAGTCAGAGGCAGCATGCTTCTGAAAACCAGTTGCCGGAAGCCTTAGGAGGGGAGAGTGTTCTTGCACTCGGGTCCTGCTTGCGGGCTTCCCCCAGGCACCTGGTTGGCCACTGTGAGAACAGGATGCTGGACTAGATGGGCCACTGGCCTGATCCAGCAGGGTCTTCTTATGTTCTTATGTTCTTAAGCAGACTTGTTTACGGTTCTTGATGTCAGTACTGGATTCTGGCAAATTCAGCTAGATGACAACAGTTCCAGGCTATGCACATTTAATACACCTTTTGGCAGGTACCGATTTACAAGAATGCCATTTGGTATCTCTTCAGCTCCTGAGGTCTATCAGAGGATGATCCAACAGACATTTGAGGGTATTGATGGGGTCACATGCTACATAGATGATATCCTGGTTTGGGGGAAGACCAAACAGGAACATAATGAGAGACTGAAGAGAGTTCTGGACAGGTGCCGAGAGAGGAATCTGAAATTGAACAAAGTGAAATGCAAATTTGCCATGACTGAAATAGAATGTCTAGGACACATCTTAACCAAAGAAGGACTAAAACCTGGTTCATCTAAAATAGAGGCCATCACTGAAATGCCCAGCCCAAGTAACAAAGCTGATCTTCAGAGATTTCTAGGAATGGTGACTTACCTAGCAAAGTTTATCCCAAATTTGTCAACAGTAACAACCCCTTTAAGACAGCTGTTGGCCCAAGATGTTGAATTTTGCTGGATGTCAGTTCATGAAACAGCATTCACACAGTTGAAAGAACTATTAACAAAAACTCCTGTTTTGAAACATTATAATGTGAAAGAACCTGGAACTCTGTCGGTGAATGCTAGTTCTACAGGCTTAGGTGCTGTACTGTTGCAAAGAGGTGTACCTGTTGCATATGCTTCTAAAGTAATGACTGTGGGCCAACAGAACTATGCTCAAATAGAAAAGGAAATGTTGGCAATAGTGTTTGGATGCACAAGATTCCATCAATTTCTCTATGGCAAAAAAATGCCTGTGGAAACAGACTACAAACCATTGGAGGCAATTTTCAGAAAACCTTTGCATAATGCACCTCCAAGAATCCAAAGATGGCAGTTAACACTGCAGAAATATCAATTATAAGTGCACTTTAGACCAGGCAAAGAATTAATCATTGCTGATACCCTGTCCAGGGCATATCTTGAACAGGAGTTCTGACGAAGCTGAGGTTGCTGTTAACCTCATGTTATCTTATTTACCAATCTCTGAATCAAAACTGAAAGAATTTCAGGTGGCTACTGAAAATGATAGCATTTTAAAATCCTGAAAAATGCCATTTTGCAGGGGTGGCCAGATAGAAGAGTAGAAGTTCCAGAGTGTATACGTGTTTATTGGAATTACAGAAAGGAATTAAGTGTTCATGATGGACTCATTTTTAAAAGTGACAGAATCGTAGTACCACAAGATTTGAGGAAAGAGATATTAAATATTATACACAAGAGTCATCTGGGTGTTGAATTATGTAAAAAGCGGGCACGAGAAGCTGTATATTTGCCAGGTATGTGTGCCCAAATTGAAGAATTGGTACTGTCATGTACCACATGTCACACCTTCAGAAATAAAAACCAAAAAGAACCAATGTTACCTCATGAAGTTCCAAGAAGACCTTGGCAAAAGCTAGGAATGAACTTGTTTGAATTTGAAAGAAAGGACTATCTACTTTTGGTTGATTATTATTCAAAATATGTGGAAATATGTTTGCTTGAAGACACTACAATTAGATCAGTAATTTTACACTGCAAATCTATATTTGCAAGACATGGTATACCTGAAGAAGTTGTCAGTAATAACGGCCCTCAGTTTTGCTCTAGAGACTTTAAAATGTTTGCCAAAGATTGGGACTTTGTTCACACAACATCCAGTCCACTATTTCCTCAATCAAATGGAATGGCAGAAAGAGCGATCCAAACAGTAAAGAGGATTCTTAAGAAAACTAGTCTGAATAACACAGATCCTTATTGTAGTTTATTGGATTACAGAAATACGCCTACAGTAGATACAGCCTCACCTGCACAACTTTTAATGGGGAGACGTTTAAGAACCAGGTTGCCTACCTCAGCACTGTTGTTATTACCTCAGCAGGTAAAAGGTGACATACAGACACATCTGAAGAGAAGACAAGAAAAACAGAAGTTTTACTTTGACAAAGGTTTAAAGTCTTTACCACCTTTGCAGGTTGGTGATTCTGTTAATGTTTGGCAAAATAGAGTGTGGAAACCAGAGAGAGTGACTGGACAAAATATGACTCCAAGATCATATTTGGTTCAGTCTGATGATTTAGCTGTCTACAGAAGGAACAGAAGAGATCTTCAAAGCACTCCAAGTTGTGAACCAAAAATGGATGAGACTACTGAGACTGCAACTGCACCTCCATCAGAGGTAGACCTATCAGAGTCTCAAGAAAGTGGAACAGCTGTAGCACAAAGTGCCAGTGATATTATACCAGAAAAGATTTTGGACTCTGAGTTACCTGTTACTACATCAAGAGGCAGAGTGATCAGAAAACCAATTCGATATAGACAGTAGTTTCTATTTTTTTCTTTTTTTAAAAAAGGGAGATGTAATGTGAGTAGGAACTCAAGTGAATTAGATATAGTTGTATGGGGGAATCAGTTGGGAGAGGGACCAGTAGGAAAACGAAAGCAGAGCTCTTGGTTCTGTAGCAACACACTGAGTAGAAAAGTTTGTTCCTTCTAAACAGTGTTTGGAGTTCATTTCAACACTTGCAAATATTACAGTCAGTTTTCCATGATGTTCAATGGAGCTTTGCCACATGGCACTGATGTCCACATTTTTATATCCTCCAAGACAAAGAAATTAACATCTTCCAATCCAAAAGTTACTCATAAGTATTACATAGACATCATGCTACTTACATTAAAATCTAGCCAACCAGATAATAGTCAGAAACTCTAATACCAGCCCATCACTTCTCTCACCTAATACATTCCAAGGCTGACCCTTCATGACCCTTTGGAGACAAGCTGCTTTAGCAAGGTCTTTATCTAATTTCCAGGGTCTTCCTGACCCATCATACTGAACATTCCAAGAAGGGACCTTGGAAGGGATCCCAAAGAAACAGAATCAACAGAGAAGAAGAGATTTTCAGCTTTGATTCACCTATTACTATATTATAACTTCAATATTCCTAAAGAATATATAGTTTATTAGTTTATTATAAAAATTCCACATCATCTTCAAGTTGATCCCGACTTATGGCTACCCTATGAATAGGGTTTTCTTGGTAAGCAGTATTCAGAGGTGGTTTACCATTGCCTTCCTCTGACTAATAGGCACAGCAAAAATCACAAAAGACCTACTCTCTACAAAGCACAGTAGAAAGATTACAAATGTTGCTGTTACCCTTAATGTTATTGCAGCAAAAACGAACTATGAGTTCCACAAAGTAGCATACTGAGATGGCAGCATTACATAATCCATTTTAATATTCACATATATTACAAAAACTATCCTTTTAGTCAATTTTATTAGCCAGCTTTTCACCCAAAGCTGTGTCCCAAACCTTTCTATACCAATATTTTATATAGCTCCTTGCAAATCCTTCCAGAAACAGGAAATCATTAGTTTTGCTGCCATTAAAAGATGACTAACCTACTCTTTATTTTTTAAATTCTTATTGCTGTTCAATAAAATATTTAATAAAGTTAAATAACAATCCAGCTGTATATGTTCACTAGTTATATCCTCAATTTCATGAAAGGCTAATTTCCAGAAACATCCCCTGATCATTTTGGATTGCCTTTTCACAAAAAATCCAGCTTTGCTTGGCCAGGTGTCAGCAATTTTGTAGGTAAATGATTGTGTATGTATGTTGGGCCTTAGACTGCTGCAAATGGGGAAGGAGCTGCCTCAAAGAAAAATGTGAAAAATATGGGTCTCTTCAGTAGAGTACGCTAGAGATAGAGTGGACCTCACCTTTCCACTGGGGTTGCGAGTGGGGATTCTGGGAAGCGTAGCTTAGATTGCCCCTGAGCTCTTTGCAGACGAGAAGGTGGGCCCTGCTTCTCCAACCACAACCATTAAGCCCATTTTCTCAACATCTCCTCATCCACACTGCTGGCTCAGGAACAAAGCCACCCAGGCCTGGAATCAAACCCTTCAAGGTCTCAGGGAATGATCCTGAGCCATGCAAAGCTGGCAGTCTGACATGTTTGATCTACAGAGCAATGCAGATACTGGGGAGCCGGAGGAAGGGGGACTGGTGGAGGACAAGCCAGCGGAAAGCTCTGCGAGATCCCCCTCTCACTTGGGAACTGCCAGCCTGGCTGAACACTGGCTCCGTTGGGAGCTGCACACATGAGCCAGTCCGGAAGCGCCAGCTCCCACAAACAGGTGTCCTGGGGAGTAAGTGCATGGGGCATATTTAAAATTATATATCTCTGCCAACCTTTTGGCCAGTGGAGTCTGCAGGGGATCAGGACCCGGGTAGGGGTCTGAATGCGAGGAGGATATTGTGTAAGTCTCCCCCATCCCCGGTTTCTCCCCTGCCACAACCTGGAATGCCCCATTTGGGGGGCTTCCACCAGCTTCTGCCAGCCCTCCATCTACCAGGTTGGCCATCCCCAGTGGATCCCTTGGCTCAGCCATGGCAGAGGATTACTGCCAGCGGAGCCCGGGGTCCACAGTATCCAACTCACCCCAGCTTGGGGGAAAAGGGAGTTGGATTGCACCCCTCGAGGCTGTGTAGTGACAAAATAGCAAATTCAGCCTTAAGAACAAAGAACGCCTTCTTGTTCTGTAAGCTTGATTCACCTCACCATGTGTTGGCATTTATGTGTAAATCGTGTGGAAGTTACAGAGCAAATACATGCAAAATTCACTCTGCAGTTCACTGCATTTTTTCCTCTGGTACAGCACAAATACTTGGGCAGCACAATGAGAATTCACTGGAACTGGTGCAACCTTACTGGAACTTGATGAATTTCCACTTTTTCTTCCATATCTGGCCACAGACTCTGCCAGCTACAGAATAGTAGCAGCACTTTGCAAACCACTTGTTGATTTTAGAGATCTTGGCTGTTCTCCCACCTCGCTTCACCCTCTCAAAAGTTCCACCTTAACAAGCTACCTTAAGAGTTACAGCCACCCTGCACTAGGAGCCAAACTGAATCTGTGGGGGAAGTCATGGCATAAAGATAGAAATTGCGACAGATGCACAGGCAGCCTCTCTTGTCTATCAGCAGCAGAAAAAAGTGTTTTAAGAACACAAGAAGATCTCTGTTGAATCAGGTCAAAGGCCCACCCAGTCCAGTGACCACTACTTGCCTCAGTTTTTCAGCTTCCTTCCCGTGAAAGTTAGGTCATGCCCAGGGATCTGCCTTATGTTGCCTTCTAGGAAGACTGATGCAAATAATTTATTCAGCTTCCCTGCAATCTCATTTTCCTCCTTTAACATGCTTTTCACTCCTTTATCATCCAAAGATCCAATCTCCTCTCTAGCCGGTCTCCCACTACCAATGTATTTAATGTTTGCTTTTGGTTGGCTTTTATGCTTTTTGCAATGTGTTCCTCAAATTCTTTTTAGCATCCTTTGTTGTTTGCTTGCATTTCTTTTCTCCCTCTCCCCAAATTTGTGTTCCTTTTTATCCTTCTCGTTTGGACAAGACCCACTTTCTGAAGGAATCCTTGCCTCTGATAGCTCCTTGACTGCATGTTAAGCTGGGCACCATCTTGTTCCTGGTGGAACCTTACCTGATCTGCAGTATAGATTCTAGTTGAGCTTCTGTTATTATGGTTTTGCACAACTCCCAAGCATTTCGGATAGATTCTACCCTCTTGACTTTGCCTTCTTTCAAGTTCCTTTTTACCAGTCCTTTAATTTTTTTAAAAAGCCATTTTTACCCCACTCTCATCTGAAATGTGGTGGTGGAGGAGAGCTTTGTGCATACCGTGGACTGCAAAAAAGACAAGTAATTGGGTGTTAGAACAAATTAAACCAGAACTATCAATAGAAGCTAAAATGATGAAACTGAAGTTAACATACATTGGACACATAATGAGAAGACATGATTCATTAGAAAAGATAATAATGCTGGGAAAAACAGCAGGGAGTAGAAAAAGAGGAAGGCCAAACAAGAGATGGATTGATTCCATAAAGGAAGCCACAGACCTGAACTTACCAGATCTGAACAGGGTGGTCCACAACAGATGATCTTGGAAGTCACTGATTCATAGGGTTGCTATAAGTCATAATTGACTTGAAGGCACATCACAACAACAAAACTTCAGTAGAAAAGACTCCCAGAGTGGCTTACAAAATACTAAGAAAAATAGCAAACAAGGCACTCCCCACCGGCAGGCTTACAATCTAAATGACCCAACTGGAAAAAAATGGTATTGTCTGATTTTTGTGGAGTTTCTTCTGTTGAAGTCAACTGTGACTGTGTTGGACTTTCTTGGCAATTACAAATAAAATGACTTTGGTTGCACTAGGTCATTTCCTAACTGTTTCAACACTTGTGTGGTTTAAGATTAAGTCCAAGGTCACTGCCCGTCTGATTGGCTCCATGGCCAACTGTTCTAGGGCACAGCCATTTAGGGTATTTAGACATTTTACCACATTGTCATGAGTAGGAATGGGCGAGAATTCTACCCACTTCAGATTTATAACTGGATTTTTCCATAGTTTGCATACTCACTCTGTGGGCAGAGACCTTTAATTGTACCCCTAAGCCGACTTTGTCTTTCCGTTAGTCTTTCCTCCAAGCTCAGCTTTGCTTCTAAAACATACCAGAATCTGCCAGTCCCTGTTCTGCCCCCCAACTAATTTAACTTCTTAAAATTGGGAAGGGGCTGTGTGAGTGTGTGTGGCTCCAACAGATCTTAGCAAGTGAGGGAAGCTCTTTTTGCAGTATCTTAAGGCCACCTGGGGCCTCCAATGCAGGTTATTACGGTTCTTTTGGCACCTCTGTTGGGGTGTAAACTGATATCCCTCTGCACCCAACTTTTCTGGGATTATGTGCTGTGGGTGGCTAGGATTACGTTCTTCACAGTAAAGCATAAAAAAGAGCTGCAGCGTGGGGATCTGTTCAGAATCAGACTGCAACTGTATTTTTATGATCTTGTCCAAAGAGCAATGACAGGAGAGCTATTTTTTATTTTTGCCATGGAGCCGGCGCTCGGGGTGCCATTAAATGGTGCATTGTGTGGTTTGTTTCCACACAGACTTGTGCAGGGACAATGTCACTCAACAGAATCTGTGATTGGTTGGCCCTTCCCTATCTTTGCTATCTCTTTAGTCATTCAATGAACAAATATCAGCAGCAATTCTTGGGCCAATGCAGAATTTTGCTGTTGTTACTAGTATTAGTGTTAATCATTAATTATTTCATGCCATGCATATACCCACAACTAATGGCAGGGGAAATGTTTTACATATTAATTAGCAACTTTAATTTCAGTGCTAATCAGTGTGTAGCAAGGTAAAGAAGCAAATGCATCAAAACACAAGAAAGTTACAGGGTTTTTTGTTGGTGGCATTTTAATGAGTAAATAGAATTTCCTATTCATTATTTCTCCATGTTCTGTATTCTGCATGAATAATTTCAATGGTTATTTATTACTGCCATCACAGAGATATGAACATCTAAGAAGCGTGGAGTGCATATTAGGAGCATTGCAGATTTCTGCAAATAAGTGCCGTATAATAAAATAGAATTAATGATTTATTTCATAGTTGCCAAGGGCCAATGGAAGAGTAGCCAGTGGCATAAAAGACTTCCCCACTGAAAGGTCTGTCTGGAAAACTGCAATGATGTGTCTGTTTGGAGAGCTAGCAACCAAACTGCATGATCCCATCAGAAGAGAGACAAGGAATTAAAATGATTTTTGAAAACTCAAAACTTAATTTCTAGAGGCTAATCTACATTAAGCAGAACCATTCTAATCTGTACCACTTCAGACTGCAAGTTAGATACAGACTTTTTGGAATGTCCCCCTCCAACAACACACAAACGATTCACTGTACATTACAGAAAGCCCTCCTCTATGTTCTAGCCCAGAGCACACTGGAGGCAGTTGATGGAGGTGGGGAGCTTTCAGACATTAATTCTCATCTACAATCTGAATTTAGCCACCTCATTCTATGTGATGTGCCAAATGTACTTACTGCACTTACATGGGCTCCAAACTTTCCTGGATGTCAAGTTATTGGCAATAGCAACACTGCCCTCTGCTTCCAGTTCTGCAGGGAGTGGTTGGGTTTGCACCATAGTGAGACCAGTGGCATATTGCTGTATCTCACTGGTGTTCAAATGGATAGCCTAGTCTCAGTTGTCCATGCTCTAGTGACCTCCTGTAGAACTGTCCTTGAAGATGGTCCGGAGGCTGCAGATATTGTAGAATGTGGCTGCTAGGTTGGTATGTGGAATCATGTGCCACCAGTTCGAAAGCACTGGCTGCCAGTTCAAAGCGTCAGTACTAGTGTACAAAGCCCTAAATGGCTTGAGACCCAAATATCTAATGGAGTGACTGTGATGCCCCTGTAAATGTTGTACAGTAATTATGGTAAGTGTCGGTTTTGCAGGGTAAATGTGGTAAGTCGAGTGAGTGAGAGGGGGGAGTACATGTTGAGGAATGCTGAATTGTGATTGGCTGAGCATCTGGGTGATTGAAGGTATAAATGAGAGAATGGCAGGTGGAGAGGTGGAGAGGTGGGTTGGTTGGAGGTTGTTGGTTCTGGGTTTTGGAGGGGTGGATTTGTGTTTAGACGGGTAGTGAGGCAGGTTGTAGGACTAAGAGGTATAAAGAGAAAACTATTATTATATGTAACCACATGCATATTGACTGAACTTAAAGTAATCTTGTCTATTCCTTGTGTTAATAAATAAATAGTTTTGGTTTAACATCACGCCTGATCCTTGCCTGTGATATGACAGACCAGAAGGGTGGGCAGAGCAAATACTAAAGCTGGGAACAGTCTCAATGGTGGCAGCGGTGAAGGGATCGTGTAACAGCAGCAGGTATCCAAAGCAACCCGGGGCTGTCATCTTTAAAGGCAGAAAGACGCAGGGGGCTGTGGCCTGTAAGTGCACCCAGACACTACGTAGCAATCTGAGGGGGAGACGAAGGCTCAGTCTCAGGGCAGTATTGCATTATTATTATTATTATTATTTAATTAATTTGTATCCCGCCCTTCCTCCCAGCAGGAGCCCAGGGTGGCAAACAAGACACTAATAACACTTTAAAACATTATAAAAACAAATCTTAAAATACATTAAGACAAAACAGCATTAAAAACATATTAAAAACTTTTTTAAAAGGTTAAAAACATTATTAAAATCATATTAAGCAAATCTGACACAGAGACAGACTGGGATAGCTCTCAACTTACAAGGCTTGTTGAAAAAGAAAAGTCTTCAAAAGACGCCGAAAAGATAGCAGAGATGGCGCCTGCCTAATATTCAAAGGGAGGGAATTCCACAGGGTAGGTGCTGCCACACTAAAGGTCTGTTTCCTATATTGTGCAGAATGAACCTCCTGATCAGATGGTATCTGCAGGAGACCCTCACCTGCAGAGTGCAGTGATCGACTGGGTATGTAAGGGATAAGACGGTCTTTCAGGTAACCTGGTCCTGAGCTGTATAGGGCTTTGTACACCAAAACTAGAACCTTGAACTTGGCCCGGAAGCAAATTACAGAGTGTCAGGTGGTGGCGCCTAGTTGTGGGATCGTGAGAGACCTGTGCATGGACTAGTGTGAGAGATCCATTATGAGACCAGACCCTGAGTAGGGGTCTGACAGTGACTCCCCAGAATCAGCCATCTTGGACCTCATGATCATCAGCCAGGGAGGCCCAGCTGGCCATTTTCCAGAAGGAAAAGAATAAGAGATAACTGGCTTAAATTGGGGGACATTGTATGGGCAACCATTTGTGACAATCACCTCAATAGACTACCTTGTAGGTCTACTTATGTACAAACTGCACAATGAAAAGTGCTCCAGGGTAAGTCTTTACCCTACAAAATTGGATGAAGGATTTAAACATTTTACTGTCTGTATTTCGGTAGGTGTACCCAATTAGAAAATACTTTTTTTCAATATAGATGCATGTAATTAACACTTAGCAAAAACTGCAGTCAGGAAAAGCTAAGATTACAATTCAAACTTAGAATTTTAAATAGAAATGCATCCTTCGCACTTGATGAGTGGAACAGCTGCAGCCCTGAGGGACTGGAAGAAACCTGCCCTGGGAGTGAGTACCTGAGTATCCGGGTGCTTGCTGCTTGCTCCTCTGGGTTGCTGTCTCCTGAGACAGCTGAAGTCCCTGGTAAGTGCTGCAAGGCCTGGGACCCCCTGCCTGACCCTGGCTCCAGAGAGAGGGTGCAGTTAATCTTGCAGCTTCTTGCATCAGCTGTTGGCTGGGTCAGGAGGCATAAAAGCTCAGCTGCCCTTGCAGAGTCCCTTAGGGAGTCCCGAGGGCAAGGGCAATACCCCCTTCTATTGTTTTTAAACCAATCTGAAGGAGATGGTATGGCTCATGTGTAGTTCCTGTGCAGGGTGAGATCCTGTGCAGTGAATTGAATGTTAGGAGAAAGTCGCCAGATGCCTTCAGAGTGAGAGTCTGTAACTGGCAGAAGGCTGGCCCTCTAGGGTGTGAGACAGAGGGGTAGCAGATGTGCCCTGTGTGAAAGACATTGAGTGGGTCTTACTGTTCCTAATTCTTGCAGAGGCCTACTGGGATAACTGGTTCAAGCAGGTTTTGTTGGTGGGCTCTTGTTGGTTCCATATCAGGTGTTTATGAGGAGTCTTAGTACGGAGGAACATGGGTGATGCCACCCCAATTTCAGTGATCATGAGCAGAGGGAGGTATAGCCATGGGGAGGTGGTGAGCTGCCACAGATGATGAGAGCAAAGCTATCTACTCCTTGTTCCTAGCTTCCACTCCTCTCATGGGCGGGTTCCTGATTGCTCATGTGCTGTGCCCACTGGTCTGCGTGTGCTGTTGTTTAACACCAGATTGGTACACAATAAGACCACACTCATTACACTCAAATCTGGAACACCTAAAACTGTATGTGGTTCATGGTGTTTTAAAGATTTATATTGATATATGCACGTGTCCTATATTGGGTTGTTTTTTTAAAATTGCACCTCAAGAATTTATTGATTTTCACTATATATGGGCTTTAAATTCAATATTTTGCAGCAAAGGGGGAGGGGAGAATTTCAGGTTTGTTCTAGTTAAGCAATTTTCTTTTTATGTTACGCAGTACTCATGTTTGGAGGCTGTAACTGATGTATAATTTGTTCATAAAATTACTAAAAGATAAGACCAAACTCATCCATGATTTGATTGTGGATGAAGGTGCCGATTTGGTGTGCATTACCGAGACCTGGGTGGGTGAGCTGGGAGAAGTTGATCTGACCCAGCTTTGCCCACCTGGATACTCGGTGCAGCACCAGCACAGGCTGCAGGACAGGGGGAGGAGTTGCTGTGGTCTACAGAACTTCCATCTCTGCCACCAGGAAACCACTCTGTCTTGGAGCGGGCTGTGAGGGCCTGCACCTAGTGTTGGGCTGAGGAGACAGTAAAGTAGGATTTCCGCTGGTGTGCCATCCACCCTGCTGCCCAGCAGCTTCTGTGACTGAGCTGGTGGAGGCTGTCTCAACTGTGGTGTTGGAGGAGCCCAGAACGATAGTGATTTCAGTGTCCATGCTAAGGCTGCCTCTAGTGTTCCAGCCCTGGACTTCATGGCCTCATGACGACCATGGGACTGTCTCAAGTTGTCACATAGGACAGGGCACACCCTCAACTTGGTTTTTGCTCCAGATGGAGGAAGGGGTGGTCTGGAGATGGGGTGGTGGTGGATGTCACTTCATTGTCATGATCAGACCACTTCCTGTTGAAATTTAGACTTATGGCTCTGATTCTCCCTTGCAGGGGTGGTGGACAGATTAGGATGGTCCGCCCCGGAGACTAATGGAATCCACTGGATTCTTGAATGCCTTGGGGGAGTTCCCAGTAGATAGAGCAGGTGATCCTGCTGAAGCCCTTGTCACACTGTGGAACAGCGAGATGTTTGGGGCTCTTGACATGCAATTCCAACACAGATGCAGATTGGGATAAAGTTTCTACTTAAAGGGCTTGTTGAAAGAGGAAGGTCTTCAGTAGGCACCAAAAAGATGTTTAATATTTAAGGGGAGGACATTCCAAAGGGTAGGTGCCTACACAACAAAAGTCTGCTTCCTATGTTCTGTGAAACATTCCATGCTTAGAGATAAGGCAGACCTGTGAATTTCTGACTACCTTGCTGTGTAAAGGCACAGGAGATCTATCTGAAAGAAATGGAAGGGGCTATTCCTTGGGGGGGCAAATATTGCTTTTAGAGCTTTTAAAATCTTTCCATACACAGAGATTTTGTCCCTGGGCAGAGGCAGTGTGTGAGGGGCATCTGGGACCCAAAAGCCTCATTCAGCAGCCCATGCAATTGGCTACAGTCCAGAGTGGGGCCTAGTTCCTCTCTTCCTCAGAAAGAGTCCAGATTGAAAAGGAATGTTCCCAAGGTGCCTTCTAACTCCACATGATATAAAACACTCTTCAGCCCCAATAAAAAGAGAAAGCCATAAAACAGCAATAAACTTGCATTTTTGGAGAAGTCTTCTCTCCCCCTCTTCATTCTGGGCAAGCTGACAGGCTCTCCATTAGCAATCCCTCCAGTTGTGACTTCAGAGGATTCTTAAACTGTCAGCCGGCCCAGCCCATAATCCAGCAAACTATGAATAGTCTACCAGTGCAGGCTCCCAGAATTTCCATATCATAATACAGTAAATGTTGAAGGACTAGACATTAGTTAAATGGTCCTGGACCTGAAGTAAATTTACTCTCAAAAGGTTCACTATTATGCATTCTCATCTCTGAATGTTAATGGTGACTTTATTCTGCCTCCATGGCCAGAGACAGCATGCTTGTGAATGCCAGTTGCTGGTTCTTCACAGGACAGGGGAGTCTTGCTTCCAGATGTCGGACTAGGGGCTCAGCCAAACGGAGCGGGATAATCCACATTTTCCATATATTTTCCATATACAGTTCGTCGTCTGACAGTCCTCACTTTGCCAGTTTGTTCGCTCTTTCCCAATAAAAAAACCCGCTTTTTTGTGCCCACACACGCAGCGAGAGGACCCGTACTTCTTGCTTTTTCCCAGCTCCACCCATAACACTACCCCCTATCAGCCAATTGGTCCACAAAAATATGACGTATGCTCCTCTCCCCCTTTGCAGCAAAGCACAACAAGGCGCATGCGCTTGAATGTACGAGCGCAAAAGTTTGAATTTCCTGATGGTAATGGAGTTCCTTGTTGCTCACCACTCTAGAGCAGCGCCGGCCAGGGGTGCGTGTCTCCAGGAGCCCCTGACCATCCAGGGGGATTGTGGGCAGTGCAAGGGATCAGCGCTTGTAATCGCCGGGCGAATCCCCCCGTGACCCTTGGACTCATTCACTGCAGGGTTCAGCCCCAGACCATTATGTGGCTCGGCGGCAGGAATGCTGCCCCTGAGAGAAGCAAACAGCCCCCCCCACGGGTGGCCGCTCTTGGCTCAGGCAGGGAATGTGGGCAAACAGCCCTGTGTGCTGCTGTGTCAATCTGCGCTGAAGCAACCAGCACAGGCTTTGCGGTGTTCCCTCTGATAAAAGAAACATGCTAACCACTTACATGCCTATAATTCCTGTATTTTTGTTTGTTTGTATTTGCGATATTTTGCAAAACCGGCTGTATGCTTTTCTACCTTTAACATTTCTGGAGATACACATGATTGCAATTCCACTTCTTTCTCCAGAATAGCAAGTAACGATGTGTCATGTCTAGGAAGGTAGATCCCCCCAGTCTCTATGGTTGCGGGTGGCTGAGACGCTCTAGCAAACCACTTATATGCTAATAATTCCTGTGGGGTTTTTGCTTGTATTTGCCATATTTCGCAAAAGGGGCTGTATGCTTTTCAGCTCAGCTGGGCGGCAAGAACCTGCAGGCTGTGGTTGAAATTGATAAGACTCAAAGAGAGTAGCCTTGCAGGCAGGAAAGCAAAATTGACTAAGGGTGCGTGAGTGTCTGTAATCCAAGAGGAAAGCCTCTATTTCTCTTCTCCCCCCCCTCTCCCTCGACTCTGGATGCCTGGAAGCAAAGACCAATACGTTCAAGAAGGACATTTAATGTGGGGGTGAGGGGTGGGAGGTGGAGGTTAGGCAAAGATAAACATTTTCTCCCTTGAAAAAGTTTACAAACAACTGCAATTGCAGATCTCACCCTGAGCGGCTGCCCAGTTTGCAGGCTGGCTAAAAATTAACAGCTGTTGCTGCTTCTGCGCAAATGCACTTTTTTGCATCTGCGCAGCAGAAGTTGTA
Organism: Rhineura floridana; assembly: GCF_030035675.1. NCBI lineage: Eukaryota > Metazoa > Chordata > Lepidosauria > Squamata > Rhineuridae > Rhineura > Rhineura floridana. The sequence goes on from NC_084495.1 coordinate 1,908,716, forward strand.
GGGGGTGCCCCCAACACCACACCATTGCTCTGATAGGTTCCTTTTTCCCTGGCTTTCCCTGGACATTCGCACACATGCACAACAGTAGAAATATGTGATTGACTGAGCATGAGGGAAGGGATATGGGGAACCGCCCAAGAACTGCCCATCAAACACCCACAGCTGTAAAGTACGCAGTATTGCATCCGAGCGCCTGAAGGTACAGCGGATGATTCCTGGTTTAAAAAAGCAAATTGCATGATTTGCAGTATTGCACAGAGCTTGGAAGATTACTTTTAAAAAGTAATAAATTACAGTTACAGTTACATGGCCCAAAAAAGCAGTAATTACCGTTACAATTACTATTGCTCTGAAAGTAACTGATTACTTTACTTTTACTTAAAAGTAATCACTACAATTACATTTTAGTTACTTTTTTTAAAAAAGGTGCTGGCCTTGGCTGCTGCACATATAAGTAGCCTAAAATAACATTAAAAATAAGAACACACACACAGAGGGTAGTAGAATAAAAAAAATTATCTGTAAGATTAACAGAATGGCATAACAGAATCTCACATCCCCCACCCCACCCCCAACAATGTTACCCCAACACACATATAATTCACTTGAAATTAAATTTTACATTTGTAATGCTGCTTTTACAATGCATTTCTGTTATGTCTCAAAAGAACAGGATGCTCAAAGAGCACATCAGACAAGGGATGTCTTTCTACAGATTATGTTGCCATCAGTACTGACCAGGTGTTCTACAGCGGTGCTTGAAGGCATGCCTGTGTTGTGCTGTAAAAAACAACACAGCACCCCTTTCAACTAAAAAACATTTTGATCAAAATGGCAATCCCCTATCATCAAAGAAAAATGCAAACTTTAGTACCTGTACTTTACTAGTTGCCTTTGTAATTTTTTTTGTCAACAGTATAGCTTAGAGGTAACTTAATCCTGTATATAGTTACCAGGAAGTAAGTCCCATTGAACTCACTGGATAAACATGTATGCACAATTGAACTGTCAGAAGCAGAATTTAAGAGACATAACGTAGGTAAACAGAAAATGCACATATCAAAAGTAATCCACCAGCATAAACGTTATCCCTTCTCCTGCAATTAAAAATGTGGTCTTGCCCAGCATATAGTGAAACTATGGAATTTACTACCACAAGAAGCAGTGATGGGCACCAACTTGGATGGCTTTAAAAGAGGATTAGACAAATTCATGGAAGATAAAGCTATCAGCGGCACCTAGCAATGATGGTTATGTTCTACTTCCACTTCAGAGACAGGATGCTTCTGAATATCAGTTGCTGGAAATACAAGTGAGGAGAGTGCTGCTTGTGCACTCAGGACCTGCTTATGGGCTTCCCTTTAGGGCATATGATTGGCCACTGTGAGAACAAGATGCTACGCTACATGGGCCACTGGTTGGATCCAGAAGGCTCTTCTTAAGTCCTCCTTTATCCATGTTCTTGCCCACTGGCTCCTTTATCTCTCCACTCCATTCTTCACCACCACCACCCATTTTTTAAAACAATTGTTTTCTCCACTCCACCCCATCTTGCTCTCCACCTCCTCCCTCATCACCTCCTAAGCACCCATAGAGCACAAGGGAAGAGCGACGCTGCACAGAAGCCAAATTTGAAGCACATGATTTTTATCCACAAATCAGAGGAGCAGAACACTTCCCCTGCTCCCCCCCAAGTAATGCCCAAAAGTAACTCTGGAAACGTTACAGTTACAGCTCAAAAGTAATGAAGTTACTACTCGTTCTATTACCAGCAAAATGTAATGAAGTTACCCACTCGTTACTCAAAAAAGTAATAAATTACAAGTAACTAGTTATTTGTAGCTAGTTACTTCCAAGCTCTGGTATTGCAGGAGCAGATTTAACAGCACGAAAATGCGCAAAAGCTCGCAGTGTCATACGGATGACCGAAAAATAATGAAAACACAAAGCGATCATGTCACACATTTTACAGTCATCTGGATGAGCCCTAAATGAGCAACTGACCTGATCCAGCAGGCTCTTCTCACACTCTCTTGCCTAAATATTCACTAGATATTTAAGAGCATCATTTGCCATCCTAAGCCATTTGATTCCGGTATTTCATATTGGACCTTGGAGTTTTTGGAGGAAAGAAGAGATTATATATCCAGTAAATAAATCAAAGAGGTGTCTGTCTGACTGTGAATCTGTCCATTTGCAACCAGTAATTGCAATGAATGGCTGACAGGGAGTTTCTGATCATGGCAAATGTGAGGGAGAAGGGGGGGAAAGGAGTTAGTGGGCCCCTTTCCAGCCACTCCACCTTACAATCACCCAGATTTGCTCACCCAGAACCATTAGAGTTATTTTTTCTTTACTGGGGGAGTTGGTATGTTGCTTGCCTGCTAGATGAAGTTCTCAAGGAGGCTTCTGACACATTTAAAATACAGCAAAATAGAAGAGAGTTACTCCGGAGGGTTAAAGCTGCATACAGGTTTTCTTCTACGCCTGAGGCATCCAGCTGCTCCTCTGCTTCTGAAAGTCTGAGCCATGCCCATGGCAGGCATCAGAGGAAGGTGCCCCAGCCAGGTCTCCCAGAACACCGGCTGCTGCAGCTGCTTCTAGCCATTTTGGCTGTGGTGGCAAACAGATGTTTACAAGCCTTCCCCCACCCGCCTCTCTCTTGCACACACACAGAGAGCCTTGTTCTTTCTTTCTGAGTTTCTGCAATGGAGGAAATGCCTGCCCAGCATTTGCCTCTGACCTCCTTTGGTTCTCTGTGGATGTAGCTCAGGGCAGAGTGTCTGCCTTGCATGCAGAAGGTCCCAGGGAGGGATCTTCAGTTAGGGATGGGAATGACTCCCTGTTGAGCTGCTGCCAGTCAGTGCAGGCAATACTGATGGATGGACCAGAGAGCTGACTCAGGAGAGGACAACTTCCTATGCCCCCATGTGATACAAATGTGAGATCTGATTTTGCTCAAGAACTACAGCTGTTGTTTGGGGTCACTCCTTTTTATGTTCTGTTTACCATTAGTTTAAAGCTTCTATACTTCCATTCCTGAGTTTGATTGACCTCTGGCTTTGGTTCCTGATTAATGAAAATATTTCTGGCAAATGGTTTGCTTGGGCACGGGGAAGGATCCCATTGCTCTGGACACTTGCAAATGAACAGTGGATGGCTTCACTGTCCCGCCACTTCTAGTTTGCCAAAGTGGGTTATCTGGCTGGGACCAATCCTTTCTTTAGTTTATTTATTTATTTATTATTTCATTTATATCCCACCCTTCCTCCCAACAGGAGCCCAGGGCGGCAAACAAAAGCACTAAAAACACACTAAAACATCATAAAAACAGACTTTAAAATTAATTAAAACAAAACATCTTTAAAAACATATTTTTTTAAAAAAGCTTTAAAAGCATATTAAAAAGCAATTCCAACACAGATGCAGATTAGGATAAAGTTTCTACTTAAAGGGCTTGTTGAAAGAGGAAGGTCTTCAGCAGGCATCAAAAAGATGTTTAATATTTAAGGGGAGGGCATGCGAAAGGAGAGTCCGGAGTTGTACGACGCACACAATAGGAACATGGGATGTGAGAAGCATGAACCAGGGAAAGTTAGAAATTGTCAAGCAAGAAATGGAACATATAAGCACTACAATACTTGGTGTGAGTGAACTAAAATGGACGGGAATGGGACATTTTCAATCAGGCAACTACAAAATATTTTATGCAGGAGATGAGAAATTAAGAAGAAATGGAGTTGCTTTAATAGTGAGAAGTTATGTTATCAAGAGCAATTAGGAGCTACAATGCAAGGTCTGAGAGAGTTATATCAATGAGATTAAATGGGAAACCTATCAACATAACCATCATCCAAGTCTATGCTCTGACTGCAAATGCAGAAGAAGAGGAATTGGAGAGATTTTATGCAGAAGTACAGGAAGAAATAGATCACACACCAAAAGAAGATGTGCTGATAGTCATGGTGGACTGGAATGCAAAAGTAGGGAACAGAGAAGAACTAGGAATTGTGGGGAAATGGGGCCTTGGAGACAGAAATGAAGCAGGAGAAAGACTTATTGAATTATGTGAAGCCAATAATTTGTTTCTTGAGAACACATTTTTTGAACAAACGAAAAGACGACTGTACATGAGGGCATCACCAAATGGTCAATATAGGAATCAAATTGATTATATTGGTAGCAGAAGATGGAGAAGTTCCATACTTTCTGTGAAAACAAGACCAGGAGCAGACTGCGGTACAGATCACGAACTGGTCGTATTGAAAATCAGAGTAAAGCTAAAGAAGAAGAACAAAGCAATCATAATGCCAAAATACAATTTAAGTAACATCCCAGAAGCATATAAAGATCAAATAAGGAACAGGTTTGAGGCTTTAAACTTAGTTGACAGAGAACCAGAAGAACTATGGAATGAAGTCAGAGACATTATCAGGGAAGAATGCAAAAAGACAATACCTCTAGTTCAAAAGAGAGAAAGACCTCAATGAATGACTGAAGAAACTCTTCAAATGGTTAAAGAGAGAAGGAAAGCAAAAGCAAAAGGAGATAGAAACACAGTCAGAACCGGACTTCCGGGAAGTGGTGCTGGCTGGTGGTTGTCTCTGAGGGAGCTCTGCCTCAGAGGAAGCTTTTTTCAGGTTAAAAGCCAGCCAAGAGGAATCTTGGACTGGCTTAAATGTTCTCCAAGGTATAGGAGAACCGATCAGATCTTCCACAAGACTTCGTTGAGCTGTCGGCGGCTGGAATTGATCAGGAAATTCCTGAGATAAGAAGGCAAGCCGATCGGCTGAAGACGGAGTCAGGAATTCCACGCAAGCTGAACTGGAATAAAGCGAAGCGTTTTTTCTTCTCTCAAAAAAAAACGTTCTTAACCAGCGAGCCCACTTCTGCCTAAACCTTATCATTCGGCTTAAATTACTGCAATAAAAGGGATTTGTTTATGAATCAGCAATTGAGAAACCTGGGTGAGTCATACTTTTTCTCTTTTAAATATAATTAAGGAAGAAAGAAAATATAAACAACTTATATACTTTTTTTACGACAAAAAGCTGGCTTGAATTTGGACTTTTAAAGTTTAAAAACGGATGAGAGGTAATTATTATATTTTGGACTATTTTTCTCTTTGGACTATTTCTTGTTGGATGAATCCGCTGCTCGTATATGCTACTAATTGTTTAGTCTTGGCAACCAGAATTGTTTTGCATTCTTGGAAGCAGATAAGGACTGTGTTGTGCTGGCTGGATTTCAATAATAGGCCTGGAATATTAACTCTTCTTTTTGGTGGAGGGAAAAAAAGAAAAGAAATAGACTGCCCTTAGGTTCTGAAACAGTGATTAATATTAGAAATTAAAGGCCTCTTTTTGAAAATGACAACTAAAAAAACAACCAAGGCCCAGGGGCGAAGAGGTTCTATTGATACACAGGAAGAGGATATACCCCCAGAAATGTTTCAAAAAATAATGGAAGGGATTAATGCTATAAAACAGGAAATGAAACAGGAAATGAAAACTGAATTGACAGATATAAAAGACTATATTAAAACACAAGTGGATGAGATTAAAGGGACAATTGGGCAAATAAAGGAAGATGCAAAAAATACTAAAGAAAAGGTACAAACCTTGGAGAATAGAACAGATATACTAAATCTGGAACTAGAAAAAAATTTGGACTATTTAGCTGTGACTGAAATGAGAAATAAAGAGCATTGTTTGAGATTCCGTGCAATCCCTGAGGAAACAGGTGAAGACATTAGAGATAAAATTGTTAATGCTTTAGTAAAATTTCTGGACTTGAATGAAGATAGGATGGAATTTGAAATAGACAAAGTTTATAGAATTAACTCCAGATATGCAACAATGAAAAAAATTCCAAGAGATGTGCTTGTTCATTTCGTAAAGAAGACGACCAGAGATATGGTTTTACAGCAACACTTTAAATATACCTTTAAAATTGATGGTAAGGAAATACTGGTGATGAAGGAAATTCCTATTAGACTTTTACGTAAGAGAAAAGAATATGCTTTCCTTACAGAAAAACTTAAGCAATGCAAAATTCAATTTAGGTGGGACGTTCCAGAAGGAGTGATTTTTACATTCAGACAACAGAAATACAGACTGAATACTGTTCAAAAAGCAAGGGACTTCTTGAGAAAAGCTTCAAAAGATATGGAAGAAGATAAACTCAAAGATATGGATATAGTTCCTGGGAAACAAAGTCAACAAGGATATGCAGAGGAGGGGAAGGAAGATGATGGATCAAAAGGAGCATCAGGCAAATTTTAAAATACACGCTTAATGATGGATTACAAATACCTAACTTGGAATATAAATGGAGCCAACACGGCGCAGAAGAGAAAGAAAGTGTTTCATTATTTGAAAAAATTAAAATTGGATATAATTTGTTTACAAGAAACTCATATTCAGAAGAAAGATTCCAAATATTTGATTTGTAAAAATTTGGGTGAAGAATTTATTTCAGCTGGACCAAAAAAAAAAAATGGAGTTGTTCTCTATATTAACCCACAATTGCTTCCTAAATTGGTATTATTGGACGATAGTGGTAGATTTGTGGGGGTTGAAATTACTTTACAAGGTACAAACATTTTGATAGTGGGTATTTATGCCCCCAATGAAGATAAAACAAGGTTTTATACAGGACTTATGGAAAAATTGTCAGAGTTTTCATATGAGCATTGGTGTGTCATGGGTGACTGGAATGGGGTAATCTCACCAAAAATTGATAGGCTTTCTGAAAAAAATATCAAAGAGACACAAGGTAAATTACCGAAGATTTGTTTTGAACTCATGGAACATTTAGAATTGGTGGATACCTGGAGATATATAAATGATAATGCAAAGGAATTTACTTATTTTTCAGAAAGACATAAAACATTTTCGAGGATTGATATGATTTGGATGTCAAAAATTTTAGCGAAGGATATTTTTAAAATGGATATATTACCAAAAACTTTTTCGGACCACAATCCTGTGATATTAACTTTAAAAAAAAAAAATCTTGGATTTAGATGGAGACTAAATGAATCTTTATTACAGAATGATAAAGTAGTACAAGAATGTAAGAAGAAATTAAAGGAGTTCTTTGAATATAATTTATATAAAGGAACAAGTGAAAATATTGTTTGGGATACTAGTAAGGCATTTATGAGGGGATACTTTATTAAATGTAATTCTGAATTAAAAAAAAAGAAACAACAGAAAATGCAATTAATTTTGGAAGAAATAAAACAAAAAGAGGAAGAATTGAAAAAGAATCCAGCTAAAGTTTCTATTGTAAATCAAATTAAAATGTTACAGAAGCAAGTATCAATGTTGACAGTTAGAGAAATTGAAAGGAAATTAAATTTTGCTAAACAAAGGACTTTTGAATTTGCAAATAAACCTGGGAAATGGTTAGCATATAAATTAAGAAAAGAACGTCAAAAAAATATTATTTTAAAGATACAAGAAGGAGATGAGACGCTGACAGATAATGTAAAAATCAAAAAGATTTTTCATCAATATTACTCAACATTGTATAAGTGTCAAGAAATTCCATCTGAAAAAATAGAAGAGTATTTATCTAAACAGAATTTGCCGAAAATTACAGATTTTCAGAGACAAGTTATTTTTTTTTTTCAATAATTTTTATTCAAATTTTCATAAAACATACAAGACGAAATCATAAAACATTCAAAGACAAAAAACAAAATCAAAAATAGTTAAACAAAAAAAAAATAAAAATAAAAATAAAAATAAAAATAAAAAATAAAGAGTAAAATATTGACTTCCCATTTGTCAAAGATCAGATCAGTTATAAGTCTATAATATATAACAATCCTGTCTCTTAAGTCATATTATAAAATCACTTTCCTCCAATAGTTATCTTACTTAATCATCAAATCTCATAAACATTACTTTATTCTTTCCACAAAAAGTCAAAGAGAGGTTTCAATTCTTTAAGAAATATATCTATCAATTTTTTTTTCCAGATAAGCATATCGATTAATCCATCTCATTACTAATTATGATAATCTTATTGTCATAACCATAGTCAAAATAAACATTTCAATTAATCCATCACATCAGAATCTGTTAGGTTCAGTAATTTCAGTAGCCATTGTTCTATTATCCCTATTAGTTCCATTTTCCATCTTCCATCTTCAGTAGTCTTGTTAAGTCCAGTAATTTCAGTATCCAATCTTCCATTATCAGTATTCCATAATAATCTTGCTGTCAAAGCCATAGTCATATAGTAAGAGTCTGATGGGAATTACCTCTATCCCAAATATTTTCTTGCCATCCATTCTGAATAGGTTGCTGAAATACTGCTGTAAAATCATATCTCTGTTCTTTTTTTCAAAATACACTGGGTCATCTCTTGAAAGTTTTTCCATTGTCACATGGCTGCAGTTAATTCCATAGATTTTCTCTATATTGGGCTCCATCACATCATTCCAGTCCAGAAGATTATCCATGCCATTGATAACTTTATCTCTAGAATCTTCATTAATTTCTTCAGAGATAACATTGAGTTCCAAACAATAGATTTTATTTCTAAAGTCCATAGACTCCAAATCTTTTTCCTGTTCCACGTTTGTTCCAATCTCCGGGGTCTCCTCTCTCACAGGGACCCCTGTTCCAGTCTCCAGGGTCTCCTCTCTCACAGGGACCCCTGTTCCAGTCTCCAGGGTCTCCTCTCTCACAAGGACCCCTATGTCTTTAATCTCCTGTGTCTCCAAACAATAGATTTTATTTCTAAAGTCCATAGACTCCAAATCTTTTTCCTGTTCCACGTTTGTTCCAATCTCCGGGGTCTCCTCTCTCACAGGGACCCCTTCCAGGGTCACCTCTCTCACAGGGACCCCTATATCTTTAATCTCCTGCGTCATTTTACTCAATTCAATTTTCAACTCCTTACAACCCTGTCGCAGGTTTTGTTTCGTTATCTCAATCTCATCCATTATTTTCTGAAACATAGTTATTTCCAGATTCTCAGCCACTTTCTTAATTGCCATTTTAAAAGAAAAATATAGGAAAACCACTTCTTATTTCAGCAACAATTGGGTTAATACTCCAAACTTGGTGACATCACAGTATAAACAGAGCAGACAGCCTTATCTCTCCATAGTTAAGTAAACAAAATGCAGTTCCCAGGATCGAAACAATTAATGGCAGTCGTCAGAAAACAGATTCGTCAAAATAAAATAGACCAAAAAGAGAGTAGTCTCAGACAATATAATATTCTTCAAAATAAAAATCTGGAATAGAAATCCCTCTTCTGTGTATATCTTTAGAATGCAAATCCAGGACAGCTTTTTGCAACAAAAACAGAGATAAGCTATTAATTAGTGCGTAGCAGAGAGAAGTTATGGCTCCCCAGTGAGATGTCAAAAACCGATCAATCTGGCAAATCTCTTTTAAACAGCAACAATTTAAGTCAAGTAAAAGAAAAATATAGAAAGAAGGGTGCTTGCCTGTTAGTACGTTCTCTCTTAGAAGATAAGATGAACGTTCGCTTTATCAGATAGAGCTTGCCGTTGAAAATCCGTCCCACCTTCGTCGGCTGGACCTCGTCCCATAAATTAATGAGATCTGGTCGTCCCAACAAAAATAGGCTTTGAGGTTAATCTCTTCGTTTCTCCCTACCCGGGAGAAGTTTAATCAGTCAAAAAAAAAGAAAAAACTGACTGATATATCTGAATAAGCTTCTTTTGAGGCAGGAGCCCGTCTCAAAAGCAGGCACAGGCTAAGTCACCCTTCCCGGAAGTCCAGAGACAAGTTATTAATGGCCCTATTACGTCAAGAGAGATATCTGAAGCTATAAATAAAATTAAATTAGGAAAGGCGCCAGGACCAGATGGGCTATCTGCAATGTATTATAAATGTTTGGAGGAAGAACTCTTGCTACCCTTACAGTCTACAATGAATTCTATTTTGCAAGAGGGAAAGATACCGGATAGTTGGAAAAATGCTAATATAACATTAATACCTAAAGAGGACCAAGATTTAACTAAAACAAAAAATTATCGGCCAATATCTCTACTGAATAATGACTATAAAATTTTTACAATGATTTTGGCTGAAAGATTGAAAATAATATTGCAACAATTTATTCAGGAAGATCAATCAGGGTTTTTACCTAAAAGACAATTACGTGACAACGTCAGGAATGTTTTGAATGTGTTGGAATATTTAGAACAACGAAATGATAAACAAGCAGCTTTGATTTTTTTAGATGCTGAAAAAGCATTTGATAATTTGAATTGGAAATTTATGTTCCAGGTTTTGGAGCAAATGGATTTTGGAGACAACTTTATAAAATGGATCAGATCGATTTATACATCACAGAAGGCCCAGATAATTGTTAATGGAGACTTAACGGATTCATGTGAAATACAAAAGGGTACAAGACAGGGATGTCCATTATCTCCCCTTTTATTTATTCTGGTTTTAGAAGTGCTGCTTAGAGATATAAGGCAAGATAAAAGGATTTCGGGATTAAAAATAAAAAAAGAAGAATATAAATTGAGAGCATTTGCTGATGATTTGATAATTGTACTAGAAAACCCTTTGGAAGGAATTCATATATTGATGGACAAATTAAAAGAATTTGGACCGTTAGCAGGATTTAAGATCAACAATCAAAAAACAAAGATGTTGGTGAAAAATTTAACTTTAAGGGAACAGAAAGAGTTAATGGACAAGACAGATTTTACAATAGAAAAAAAGTTGAAATATCTAGGCATCATCATGACAAATAAAAACTCAAAGCTGTTTCATAATAATTACGAAAAATTATGGACAGAGATTAAGAAAGACTTGCTAAGATGGGATAAACTACAACTGTCATTAATGGGTAGAATATCTGTGATAAAAATGAATGTATTACCGAGAATGATGTTTTTGTTTCAAACAATACCTGTAATATCCTCTGATTTACCTTTTAAACAATGGCAAAAAGATATTTCTAAATTTGTATGGCAAGGAAAAAAACCAAGAGTTAAATTTAAATTACTTCAAGACGCTAAAGAAAGAGGAGGACTGGGATTACCAAATTTGAGACTTTATTTTGCTGCCTGCTGTTTAGTCTGGATAAAGGAATGGATCTTATTGAGGAATAAAAGACTATTGGATTTGGAGGGCCACAATCTGAAGTGGGGATGGCATGGATATCTATGGTATGACAAAGTAAAAGTAAATGTAGACTTTAACAATCATTTTATAAGACGTTCTCTGTTGAAAATATGGAATAGATACAAACCAAGGTTTTATTCGAAAATACCATTATGTGTCTCAAGTCAAGAAGCGTTTTATAGAAGAGAAATGTCTGGAAAAGAGAAATGGTTAACTTATCAAGAACTATTAGAAAATGTACATGGAGAATACACAATGAAAGAGAGAGAACAATTGATAAAGGAAGGATATGGTTTTCATTGGTTTGCCTATTTACAATTGTTAGAAAGATATAAAATGGACAAGAAAATGTATGGGTTTGAAATAAGTAAATCTGATTTTGAAATAGGTTTGTATACAAATGATGAAAACATAATTGCAAAAATGTATAAACTTTTATTGAAAATGGATATGGAGGAAGAACAAGTAAAAGAGTGCATGGTAAAGTGGGCAAAAAATTTTGGTCATAACATACAAATGGATCAATGGGAAAATATGTGGAAAAAAGGCTTGAAATTTACATTATGTTATAATCTTAAAGAAAATTTTTATAAAATGATGTACCGTTGGTACATGACTCCAGAAAAGCTGTCAAAAATGTATAGTAATGTCTCTAATGTTTGTTGGAAATGTAAACAACAAGAAGGATCTTTTTATCATATGTGGTGGTCATGTAAAAAGGCGAAATTATTCTGGGCACAGATAGGTAGGAAGATGCAAAAAATTTTAAAGATAAATATTCAGTCAAAACCAGAATTTTTTTTACTGGGTTTTATGGATAAACAAATAGAAAAGAAATATGGAAGAATATTATTATATATGATTACGGCAGCAAGATTATTATATGCACAAAAGTGGAAAATGGAATCAATACCAACAATGGAAGAATGGCTACTGAAATTAATGGACTTAGTAGAAATGGATAAATTGACGTGTTTACTTAGAGAAAAATCGACAGATACATTCCTTAAGGATTGGAAGCCTCTCTTAGACTTTTTGTCGAAAGATCAAAATAAAATGATGATACTGGGATTTGATGATTAATTAAGACAGCTTATGGAGAAAAGGGATTCTGTATGTACATATTAAGGGACAGGTTTGATGTATATTATATACTTATAGCTGATCTGTGACAAATCGGAAGTCAACCATTTTATTTTTATTTTTTGTTGTAGTATTGTTATGTTTTTTCTTACTTTGTTTTGTTTGTTTTTTGGAAAAATTTGAATAAAAACTATATAAAAAAAAAAAAAAAAAAAGAAACACAGTCAGAACCCTAAATGCAACAATACAGCGACTAGTACGTAGGGACAAAGAGAACTATTACAATCGTTACTGTATAGAAATAGAAGAGGACAACAAAAAGGGTAGAAGAAGAGCCCTATTGCAAAAGATTAGAGAAATGAAAGGAAAATTTAAACCAAGAGTAGGGATGTTGAATAATCAACAGGGGTACACACTGACTGACCGAGATGAAATAAAAGGAAGATGGAAGCAATACACTGAAGAACTCTATAAAAGAGATGCCAGGATGACAGATTCATTCATGGAGGAACCGTATGATGAAGAACCAGAAATTTTAGAATGTGAGGTGAAAGCTGCTCTTAAAACACTTGAAAGAAACAAATCACCAGGAATAGACGGCATACCAATAGCGTTGCTACAAGCTACTGAGACTGAATCTCTCCAAATTTTGACAAATTTTTTCCAAGAAATATGGAAAACTAAACAATGGCCCACAGACTGGAAGCGTTCCATATACATCCCAATTCCAAAGAAAGGGGATCCCAGGGAATGCAGTAATTATTGAACTATTACCTTAATATCCCATACAAGTGAAGTAATGCTCAAGATTCTACAACAAAGGCTCTTCCATTTATGGAGCGACAAATGCCAGACATCAAAGCTGGATTTAGAAAGGGAAGAGGTACCAGAGATCATATCACAAACATACATTGGATAAAGGAACGGACCAAGGAATTTCAGAAGAAAATCACCCTCTGCTTTAAAGATTACAGCAAAGCCTTTGACTGTGTAGTTCATGAAAAACTATGGAATGCTTTAAAAGAAATGGGGGTGCCACAGCATCTGGTTGTCCTGATGCTCAACCTATACTCTGCACAAGAGGCTACTGTAAGGACAGAATGTGGAGAAACCAATTGGTTTACAATCGGAAAGGGTGTGAGACAGGGGTGTATTTTATCACCCTTTTATTTAATCTATAACCTGAACATATCATACAGAAAGCAGGATTGGACCAAGATGAAGGAGGTGTGAAAATTGGAGGGAGAAATATCAATAATTTAAGATATGCAGACGATACCATACCACTAGTAGAAACCAGTAATGATTTGAAACGAATGCTGATGAAAGTTAAAGAGGACAGCACAAAAGCAGGACTACAACTGAACGTAAAAAAGACTAAAGTAATGACAACATAAGATTTATGCAACTTTAGAGTTGACAATGAGGACATTGAACTTGTCAAGGATTATCAATACTTTGGCACAGTCATTAACCAAAATGGAGAGAATAGTCAAGCAATCAGAAGAAGGTTAGGACTGGGGAGGGCAGCTGTGAGAGAACTAGAAAAGGTCCTCAAATGTAAAGATGTGTCACTGAACACTAAAGTCAGACCCTATGAATCAGTGACCTCCAAGAGCATCTGTCATGAACCACCCTGTTCAGATCTTGTAAGGTCAGGTCTGCAGCTTCCTTTATGGTATCAATCCATCTCTTCTTTGGTCTTCTTCTTTTTTTCCTCTTCTGTTTTTCCCAGCATTGTCTTTTCTGGTGAATCATGTCTTCTCATGATGGGTCCAAAGTAGGATAACCTCAGTTTCATCATTTTAGCTTCTAGTGACAGTTCTAGTTTAATTTGTTCTAACACCCAATTATTTGTCTTTTTCGCAGTCCATGGTATGTGCAAAGCTCTCCTCCAACACCACATCTCAAAGGAGTTGATTTTTCTCTTATCCGCTTTTTTCACTGTCCAACTTCCACATCCATACATAGAGATCAGAAGTACCATGGTATGAAAATGTAAGAATACTACACCTGTCTTTTTCTCACAACCTTTCTCTTTCTACTGTACATGACTTGTGAGTTACAAGGATACACTGTGCTTGTTTTACATGTATTGTTGAGTTGTTATTATTACTTTGTAAAACCTCATTAAATATCATCTATAAAAAAACAAATAAAAATCAAACCACAATCTTTAAAAACCATAATGCACATTAAAAGTGATTGTCCAACAATAATTAAATGAACTATCTTCCCACTTTAAGTATAATCACCACAAAACCAACAGAATGCTTTTAAAATAGCAGCAGAATTTAAACCTCTCGTAATTTTTTTCTTCTAGAAACAGAATTGCAATTGAGAAAGAAGGCTTTTGACTGTGAAACATGTTGCCATAATAAAATAGTTAGTCTTTACCACAAGTTAACATAGCTGCTATTCAAGAAAAAGTAAACATGCTTACCAAGAAACATAAAAGTTCCAAAATAGGACAATCAAGTAGGACAAGCTTACAAGCTCTATGAGACATTTCTGAGCAGACATTTATAGGATTGCACTGTTGATGGTATTTCTTCTCTGATAGCGTCTGGCAAGTCTCTGGCAGTATGTCGTGGCTGTTATTACTGTTATGTTTTAAAAAACGCATGCCACATTTTTCTTTATAAAATAATAAAATACATAAAGCACAATAGAACTTTTTGTTATAACAAAAGCAGTTCAATAAGCAATTCGGATTATTAAAATCTGTTTCATACATTAAAACCAAAGAGCAGGACAATTCAACACAAAACAAAGAGTCTGACCAAAGAGATGCTAAATGCTCAGGGAAAGAACAAGGTGTCAGCCATTCACCTGAAACTGAAAAGAGAGCAGATCTACAGAACCGCTCAAGAGACGGCTCCACAGCAGAAAAGACTAGAACACAGTGGCGTTGACAGCGAGAGGCGACATGCAGTGGGACTGGTGTCTGTTGGTATTTGACAGCTTATTAGATTTCAGATCTGATCCTTGCCCAGATAGTCAGGTACTGACAACTAGTTTAAAATGCTTGCATTAAATGTTGAGTTATACTAGTCTGTAAACCATCCGAAATGGTCTGTAAACTGCTCAGAAAATTCAGTTATATGGATAGTGTCCTAATGTAATAATAACAATAGCAACAACAACAAGAACAATAAATATTTCCACATTAAAATGCAGGTTTCACTTTTTGAATTAAAATGTCATATTACAAAATTGAGTAATTTGTGGACCTGAGCTTGCCACGTGAACCACTGAAGAGTGTTGAATGACCTTGTCCCAGCGTAGGAGGATCTTTCCATTTCAGTTCTCGCCGTTTCTCATTTTTCCAGTCATGCCATAAATTCCGTTTTCCAAATTTCTGCAGCACTGTGCAGAATAAATAATAAATACATTTTTGCAAGCAATTTCTCCTAATAAAGTGCATTTCTGTATGTTATTTTCACCAATACACTCATGTTAATGCTCACTTTCCCCTTAAATATGCATTTTGCAAACATCCTTTGGTTGGAGGACTGTATCGCAAACCTCGGATAGCCAAGAATTTTGAAGGGTGGCCGTTAGCAAGAGCTAACAGCTGATTTATCCCTTCTTCTCTTGAATAGACTGAGAACCATTCCTTCCTCAGTGGGTGGGATGCAGCATCAATGTTGCAACACCAGAGGTTATGGCATTGCCCTGGTGCAGGCTGCTTGCTCCTGTATGGTGGATAATATGAATGAGCTTTGCAAAAGTGTCTTTCTAACTCTTGGCCTGAGGAATTGCACAGAATTATTAACTCTCTACTCATCTGAACCATTAGTTTATTTTTATTTTTAAAAAATCCATTGGAGTTCAAGGTGGCTAACAAATTGCTCACAACCACTGGGGGAAATATATAATAGCACAGGGTCAAATTGCTGAATTTGGAGGTTATTTCCCATGTGACTGATCTGAAGGAAAGCTAATACGATTCAATGAGGAGCCAAATCACCAGCCTGTCACTCCATGTCTGTTGCCTCAAGCAAAAGTTAGAAATGACTCGCATCAGCTTCAGGCATTTTGCTGCCTGAAGCAGTGCCCAAATGCCCCCCACCTCACCCTGGTACAGCCAATACTTTAAAAACTCTTCCTGGCTTCATCTGCTCGGATGCATGGCAGGACCAGCCCTGATAGTTAAGAGTTTCCCCCTCAAGCAAACCATCTGGGGAATTTTAAGGGAAGCCAGTAAGGGTTGCAATAAGACAATTCCTTAGATGGATTTTTCATACTTTTGAGATCAGAGCAATTGTCAGAGAAGCCCAAAGAATGTTAGCAAAATTTCTCTGTGCATTTCTGCTTGTGTCTGGTTGAAAAAGAGAAGAGAGGAAAGTTTGGATTTGTGCGTTCTTCTTGATCAACAGCTGTCATCTTGTTTGTTTTGTATCCTGCAGGTTTAAAAATCCTGGCTGCTGTGACGGCTGCTCTTCCTGACTGCATCATCATTGCTTTCCTATAACATGTGCATCGGGGGACTTCCTGTCCTCTTGCCATCTCAGCTACCTTGGCAGGAGCTAATGAACATTCACTGCAGGTGTCAATGGTGCTCATCCTCCCTCCTTGCTGAGACCGAAATGTTACTCTTCCTGTTGTTGCTGCTGCTGCTGTTTCTGCATGTGCTCTTGTTCCGGTTCTGTCAGCACATCCTTGGTGCGCAGCTTGTTTTGGCAAGCAATAGCCCACCAAGAGAACAGGCATGTACGGTGGGCAGCAGGAGATAACTCGTAACCTCTGTAGTCAGAGAAGACAATCCAACTCTTTTGGCTTCACTGATGGAGCTAGCAAGGGATGACAAAACAATAGACTTGAAATTTTCACATTAAGATCTCAAGCATTGTTACTCATGCATTTGTTTATTTAGCTTAATGCAAGATGTTCAGATGGAGAGTTTTATATATTGCTCTGTACTCTTTCCACATGGAGGCACACCAACCTACCCTATTTAATTGCTACCAACCGGTCACTAATGTTCCATTCTTGGGCAAGGTTTTGGAGCATGTGGTCGCAGACCAGATCCAGGCTCTCTTGGATGAAACTGATTTTCTAGATTCATTTCAATCTGGGTTGAGACCTGGTTTTGGCACAGAAACTGCCTTGGTTGCCCTGTATGATGACCTATGCCAGGACAGAGATAGGGGGACTGTGTCCCTATTAATTCTCCTTGATCTCTCAGCAGCTTTTGATACCATTGACCATGGTATTCTTCTGGAGCGGAAGTCTGAATTGGGGGTGGATGGCACTGCTCTAGGGTAGTTCTGTCCTATTTGGATGATTGCTCTCAGAGAGGCATGCTTAGGAGGTATCATTTGGCTCCATGGAGCATCTTTTGGAAAAGCCCCACATCTTCATCTGCAGAGCCCCATCCTGAATGATTTGGTGCTTATGCATGAGTGTGATGGGTTGTTTGGACATGGCTTATTATACAGGCACTGTCATAAACCATAAATGCCATAAATAAAATCCAGAAGGTTCCTCCATGAATGAATGAAGTGCCACACTTCTCTTAACCCTGACCTGAACATCATCCAGGACTCTGATATGGGGGGAGGGGACCAACAGGATCAGCAGTGCAAGCCACAAAGGTGATGAACTTGGACCCTGGCCCTGGCCAGTCCCTTAAACCAGAGGCCCCTGAGTGCTCTTCACACACCACCCCCTGAACCAAATACCCCTGGGAAACCAACCCCTTTCATAGAATCATAGAATAGTAGAGTTGGAAGGGGCCTATAAGGCCATCAAGTCCAACCCCCTGCTCAATGCAGGAATCCAAATCACAGCATTCCCAACAGATGGCTGTTCAGCTGCCTCTCGAAGGCATCCAGTGTCGGAGAGCCGACTACCTCTCTAGGTCATTTGTTCCATTGTTGTATGGTTCTAACAGTTAGGTTTTCCTGATGTTCAGTCGAAATCTGGCTTCCTGCAACTTGAGCCCAGTATTCCATGTACTGCACTCTGGGACGATCGAGAAGAGATCCTGGCCCTACTCTGTATGACAACCTTTCATGTACTTGAAGAGTACTATCATATCTCCCCTCGGTCTTCTCTTCTCAAGGCTAAACATGCCCAGTTCTTTCAGTCTCTCCTCATAGGGCTTTGTTTCCAGTCCCCTGATCATTCTTGTTGCCCTCTTCTGAACCTGTTTCCAGTTTGTCTGCATCATTCCTGAAGTGCAGAGACCAGAACTGGACACAGTACTCAAGATGAGACCTAACCAGTGCTGAATAGAGGGGAACTAACACTTCACGCGATTTGGAAACTACACTTCTGTTAATACAGTCTAATCTAGCATTTGCTTTTTTTGCAGCCACATCGCACTGTTGGCTCATATTCAGCTTGTGATCAACGACAATTCCAAGATCTTTCTCACATGTCGTATTGCTGAACCAAATATCCCCCATCTTATAACTGTGCATTTGGTTTCTTTTTCCTAAGTGCAGAACTTTGCATTTATCCTGCTAAATTTCATAGAATCATAGAATAGTAGAGATGGCTGTCCAGCTGCCTCTTGAATATCTCCAGTATCAGACAGCCCACTACCTCTCTAGGTAATTGGTTCCATTGTCGTATGGCTCTAACAGTTAGGAAGTTTTTCCTGATGTTCAGTTGAAATCTGGCTTCCTGCAACTTGAGCCCATTATTTCATTCTGTTGTTTTCAGCCCAATGCTCCAACCTATCAAGATCCTTTGAATTTTGTTTCTGTCTTCCAAGGTATTAGCTATCCCTCCCAATTTTGTATCATCTGCAAATTTGATAAGCATTCCCTGTACCTCCTTATCCAAGTCATTAATAAAAAAACGTTGAAGAGCACTGGGCCCAGGACTCAGCCTTGTGGTACCCTGCTTGTTACTTCCCCCCAGTTTCAGAAGGAACTATTGATAAGCACTCTTTGAGGATGATTCTGGAGCCAACCTGATAGTTGTTCCATCCAGCCCACATTTAGCTAGCTTGCTAATCAAAATATCCAAGCAAAGGGGCTAATTCTCCCCAGTGCCGGCTCATCCATTCCGGCCATGGCCAGACTGAAGTGGCCAGAGGCTGGGAGGAAGAGTCAAGCCAAGCAGCAGCCAATATGTTTTACAAGCAGAGGCTAGCACAGAAGAAGATCTGAGGATGGTGTATTTTCCTCTTTTCCTTTTTAATATAGCCAGAGCATAGTAGTCTTTCTTTCTCTCTTTCTCTGTGATTCCTGTCTGGAATCACCCTAGTTATTCAGCTGGAGGGGGGGGGGCTTGCACAGCTTGTGACTTATGAAGTTTGCGGATGATACGAAACTGGGAGGGATAGATAACACAATGGAAGACAGGAATAAAATCCAAAGGGACCTGGATAGACTAGGAAATTGGGCTGAAATTAATAAAATGACATTCAATAAAGACAAATATAGGATTCTGCATTTAGGCCACAAAAACAAAATGCACGGGTACAGGATGGGAAATACCCGGCTTCGCAGTAGTGCGTGTGAGAAAGACCTTGGAATTGTAGTGGATTGCAAGTTGAACATGACCCAGCAGTGTGATGCTGCAGCAAAAAAGGCAAACACGGTTTTGGGCTGCATAAACAGAGCTATAGTTTCCAGGTCGAGGGAAGTAATAGTCCCACTATATTCTGCATTAGTCAGGCCTCATCTGGAATACTGCGTTCAGTTCTGGACGCCTCATTTTAAGAAAGATATAGACAAGTTAGAGCGGGTTCAGAAGAGGGCGACAAGGATGATAGCCGGTATGGAGAACAAGTCTTATGAGGAAAGGTTGAAGGAACTTGGCATGTTCAGTCTGGTGAAGAGAAGGCTGAGGGGTGACATGATTGCACTCTTTAAGTACCTGAAGGGCTGTCTCATAGAGAAGGGTACAGATTTGTTCACTGCTGCCCCAGAGGGTAGGACTAGGTCTAATGGTTTTAAGTTGCAGGAGCGTAGATTCAGATTGGATATTAGAAGGAACTTGTTGACAATAAGGGCAGTTCGGCAATGGAACCGACTGCCTAGGGAGGTGGTGGGATCCCCTTTGCTGGATGTCTTCAAGCAGAGGCTGGACAGCTGTCTGCGGGAGATGCTCTAGCTGTGGATTTCCTGCATTGAGCAGGGGGTTGGACTCGATGGCCTACAAGGCCCCTTCCTACTCTATGATTCTATGATTCTATGACTAGGGATAGGGGAGGATTTTGCTGGCACCGGACTACCCTTAGTTCACACGTTCACTATCTTTGCAGACTGATCTTCTTTGCTACGAGCTTCTGTGGCTATGCCCGATACCTTTTTTTAAAAAAAAAAACAGCATCAAATATAACATTGTGATTGATAACTTCTTCAATTTAAACAGCTGAAATGTATATTCCCTTGAACTTCTCTGTCAATGACGGGATGATGGTAGCCATTAACATTCATTGTTTTATTCTTAACCTGTCTCCCCCTTGTTTCTTTTTTTAATTTTTAACTCATAGTACGGCATAGCAGTCATTTATACAGCCAGTGTCTGTCAGATACGTCTGCTGAAAAGATGCTTCATGTGTTAGCACAAATTCTCTTGTCTCTGTCTCTTTAAGTAATATTTTCTTAGCATCATTCAGGTGGACTTTTTAATATTTTCATGACATTTTAATGATCACTGTTTTTTTTAAAAAAAAAAACTGCCTCTGTGTGTGAATTACTCTGTTAACAAAAATGTGAATATATTATGATTATTTTGTAGCTGGAAAAGATCCAACAGGACAAGCCTCATTTAGTTGCAGTGGGGTGGTAGTTTACTGTCCTATGACAGACAGTAAGCCTGAGGCAAGAGACCTACTTGATGGGTAATTACCTGCCTCATTTGCATTTGAATATAAAAACACACAGAGCCTCAGTAGAAAGAATGAAAACAATGAAAAAAAATGAAACAGTAAAAGCAGAAGAAAATGGAAAACAAACTAACCGTAACCGGCTGCCAGTTGGGCAAAATGAGAACTGAACCAGGACCCAACTACATCCCTACCTATGACCTACTGAGCCAAATACAGCCAATCAGCCACTTATTGCAGCTTCCCAAGGCCTTGGTCAACATTCTCCTTTAGCTTTCTGTCTCAGCTGCAAAGAGAGGGGAGGTGACAAGCAGCTGGCAGGATACAAGATATAATTGTTGAGATGTGGTTGGCTCAGCAGTCTCATTTTGTGCAGGCATAGGGCTTCAGACTTTTGGAAAGTGGGCCAGAGTCAGGTTCCTTTCTTTTCCCTTGAGGAATCCCAAAATGAAACTCACTAAAGGAGAGCCTGGTTTCAAATCTCAGTGCAAATTCTGCAGGACACCTGAAATCTGAAACTTTACATCTGCAGTTAACTACCTCTGTGGAACTTGTGCTTCACTGCAAGAGAAAATGATGTCATGGAGGAGTCTTCTTCCTCCATCCGACTGGCAGTAATATTTTCTTCCACACGCTGATTCTCAAACGTCTTTTTGCTGCTATCAGATTGCTCCATCTGTTTTGACATGTCTTTCAAGATGGCTTAACTATTTCCAGTTCATTCCAAAGAAGATCTGTTGTGCATTAGGTTACCTAATGGCTCTGGGCTTCCACTAAGAAAGGGTAAGAAATACAATATGGTGTGGAAAGTGGGATGCTAAGATCAGATAATGGAGATTTATTGGTGGTGCATGAGTACTGCTATAAATTTGAAAGAAAAATGCATTTATCTGCTGAAGTCCCTTTCCCTCTCTATAAGGAACCATTATAGCCCATCTTTCTATTATCAGAAAAACTTCCAGGATGGTTCACAATTTCATGTGAAAAATACAATAAATAAATAAAAGGAAGAACAAAGATAGCAAAAGGCAACAAGTAAAAATCCAGGCAAAAACTAAACTCCTAGCTTACAGCAAGGAGTGTAACAAATTCTTCATATATATCTGGCAAACCAAAAGCTTGGAAAAATAAAAAGAGCCTTTAGGTGCCAGACTGACCTCTCTGGAGAGAGAGTTCCACAGTCAAGTGGCAGCCACAAAGAAGACCCTCTCAGTTCTGTCCACCAGCTGAATGTCAGATGGAGGCATGACATAGAATCATACAGTTGGAAGGGGCCTATAAGGCCATTGAGTTCAACCCCCTGCTCAGTGTAGAAATCTAAATTAAAGCATCCCTGACAGGTGGCTTTCCAGTTGCCTCTTGAAGGCCTCCAGTGTTGGGGAGCCCACCACCTCCCAAGGTCATCAGTTCAATTGTTAAACCACTCTGACAGGAAATTTTTCCTGATGTTCAGTCAAAATCTGGCTTCTTGCAACTTGAGCCCATTATTCTGTCCTGCACTTAGGGATGATCAAGAAGAGATCCTGGCCCTCCTCTGTGTGACAAGCTTTCAAGTACTCATGGAACAGTAGAGTTGGAAGGGGTCTGTAGGCCATCCAGTCCAACCCCCTGATTAATGCAGGAATCCAAGTTAGAGCATACCTGACAGGTAGCTGTCCAGCTACCACTTGAAAGCTTCCAGTGTTGGAGAGCCCACCACCTTCTGAGGTCGTTGGTTCCATTGTTGTACTGCTCTGACAATTAGGAAGTTTTTTCTGATGTTCATTTGAAATCTGGTTTCCTGCAACTTGAGCCTATTATTCCATTTCCTGCATTCTGGGACCATCAAGAAGAGATCCCGGCCCTCCTCTGTGTGGCAACCTTTAAAGGACTTGAAGAGTGCTATCATATCTCCCCTCAGTCTTCTCTTCTCCAGGCTAAACATGCCCAGTTCTTTCAGTCTCTCCTCATAGGGCTTTGTTTCCAGTCCCCTGATCATCCTCGTTGCCCTCCTCTGAACCTGTTCCAGTTTGTCTGCATCCTTCTTAAAGTGCAGCGTCCAGAACTGTAAGAGGCCCTCCTCTGATGATCTCACAAAGTGGGTAGGGCTCGTGTGGAAGGAGGCAGGCAGTCCTCTAGGTAAACACTCTGCACAAGGGATGGGTGAGAACTTCAGTTCAGTTTGCATTTCACACAGAATTTATCAAATGCACAATTTCCGAAACAATATGAGAACCAAAACACAGCCATCCTTCAAAATTTGCACTTATTAGAATTTTGGGATGCAGTTGGCCAACTAAACAACATTTTAAAAAATGCACATATTAGGGGAAAGTGTGCATAAAAATAAATACATGAGTAAAAATAACATGCAAAAAGGCATGATATGATGAAAAATGGCTTGCAAAAATGTCTACCTTGGTCAAAGCTGCCTTCAAAAATGTGTTTATTTGGAGAAATTTGCACTAAAATGGTGGAGGATTTTCATGAGGATTTTTTTAAAAAAATTCACAGATAACTGTAGAAATGTGGAGAACTGAATTTAACATTGGGAAAATGAGAAACTGAGAGAACTGAAACAGACAGATCTTTCCATCCCCACTCCGCACACACGGCATCTCCAGGTAGATCCAGGAAAGGCTGTTACCCAAGACTTTGAAGAACAGCTGCCAGCCAGAGTTGACAATACTGAGTTAAACAGAGCAACAGTTGGACTCTGCCTGTGTTCCTAAATCCCATATATATACCATAGATCTGGCTCTGATTTGCTGAAATTCTTAATGTTCGTAGTTAAAGATGAAATTTATAACAGTGTAATAATTCTTTCGTGCCTATATGTTTTTCACATGGCTGGCACAACTAAATAGTTAATTCAGGTGGTATGCATTCTCTTAGCACATGCTGCTACATTGCTTACATGATGTACTTAACACATGTGGAAGCAGCCAATCAAAGGCTGAGATGCCAATATGGTCACACAGGGCAAACCGTGTTCTTAATGTGCACTTTAAAAATGTGTCACAAAACCGTGAGTGATTCAAGAGCTGAGAACAAAAGTGTGCTTTTTTCTGAGTTTATTATTTAGTTAATTAATTTATATCCCGCCCTTCCTCCCAGTAGGAATTTCCCTCTGTCTGAACCTGTAAATCCCACTGGATTCTGAATGACAGGGGTGGGAGAGATCAGTTTGCCCAGGGGAAGCTTCTCTGTTGGAGCAAATGGGACCAGCACCCTCCCAAAATCCTGACCCCCCCAACCCCAAAGCCATAGCCTAATCTTCCTCTTTCCGCTGACAGTCATGTTCATACATTGGCACTGACTGAGAGGCTTCCTAGATGCCTCTGTCCATCTCTCTCTCCTACGCCTCAGTCATCATCACTATGAACAGGTTCCCACCCTCCCCTGGGAGGGAAACAGTGGGGAAAAAAGCCAAGCAACTACTTGCTCACATTGGGAAGACGCTTGGCAAGGCAGCCAGGGAAGAAACAAGCTGAAACGGGCTGTCCATTTGCCCCCTCTCCCCCTTTTTCTCTTAGTAGCTAAAGCCACAAAAAAAGAATGGGGGGGCATCCAGAGATCTGCCCAGAGCCAGAGGTCTGCCCCCAGCCAAGCAGAGCCATGCATTCTTCCTGTGGGTGTGGCTGAGTGTGGACAGCAGCCAGCAGAACATTCCCCTCACTTTCAGAACACTCTCAAAATGAGGTCAGCTAGCAAAGCTTTGTAGCAACAGTCATGCCATTTTTACTTATTTCCTCTGTGTGTGTGTGTGTGTGTGTGTGTGTGTGTGTGTGTGTGTGAGAGAGAGAGAGAGAGAGAGAGAGAGAGAGAGAGAGAGAGAGAGAGAGAGAGAGAGATCTACAAGCAAGTAAGCAAAATGTGGTGGGTAGTTGAGAGGAAAGGGCTGGTGAACCACAATAATCCTGTTCAGTGTAGCGGTGGGCTCCATTTCTGCCATAATTGGATTTGCCATTGGATTAATTATTATTTCTGATATTCTATATCTTTGTGGTAAGAATTTGAAGTAGCAACTCTCCATGCCTGGTTTCCAATTCATTCTTTTTTCCAATTCTTTTTTTTTTAAATTCACTTTGAAATCATCGATAGTGTGAATGATACTTTAATCAATCTCCTTTCTCTTCATTGAGCTCTTCACTGTATTCCCTTTCACTGATGTCAATGAAGATTGTAACTGACAGACAGAAAGCAACAAGGGAGAATGGAAGCAGCAGCATCTATATGTTGATGGCACTCAAGTCCACCTCTCAATGCCATTTACATCAGCAGAGACTGTGCAAGTATTGGACCAGTTTCTTCAGGCGGGCTGTGTCATGGGCTCTTCAGAGCATTCCTAGAATGATCAGGAAGAGGAGGAAGAGATCTGGGACCCAGGGGAGGGACCCAGTGGGTTACAGAGGCAGGTGCTGAAACTGGGAAAAGCTTTAGCACTGTAGACAGTGACAGCTCTGTCCCCCCCCCTTAGTTTCACTTCCAGCCAAAGAAACAAGGCAGCCCCGGTTCGTCCTCTTCCCCCTCTCTTGTTGCGCCAGCCACTGCCTCTGCTTGATGGGGGAGGAATAGGAGGCTGGACCAGAGGCAGTTTCCAAGGAAGGACTTGCCAGGATGTCACCAAGGGCATGCCAGCAGATGAGCAGACAGGCACAATTACCAGCCACTCTTTCCCTGGTTGCTCACCCAGTCCCATTCCGAGGCACCTCCCCCATGCCAATGGAGAGCCTGCCCCAAGTCTTTTTAAAGGGTTTACTTAATTATTTCTTTATAAAAAATATTTGTATGCTGCTCTTTTGTTTAAAACATTAAAGCACGTTAAAAACAACATATAAAAAACATTAAAAATAAAAAACAGTACAATAAAAACCCCTTAGCTTGAGTAGTCGTGCTCTGTACTACTGGGCAGAGAAGCAGAATCCTGTGTAACCTGTCAGCTGATTTATGAAACACTCTACGCTGAAATTCCACATTAAACATAATGGAGAAAAACATACAAGTGAGTCTGGGTCTGAATCTAACAGGGTTGGCCAGGACCGCCTGGATGAGGGCCAATAAAGTGAAGCTGAATCCCAGTACGATGGAGACACTATGGGTGAGTGGCACCTGGCTCCGAGAGTTAGGTAGGTAGCATGCCCTGGAGCAGGTACTTCCATTGAGTATTGCATCTAGGGTACTTCTTGACTCTAAATGGAGGCCCAGGTGGCCTTGGTGGAGAGAAGTGCCTAATGCCAACCTCTGGCTCACCAGCAGTGGCCTTCCCTAGAGCAAAATATCTTGGCTACAGTGATCCATGTCTGAAAATCTCCCATTTGGACTATTGCAATGCACTGTATATGGGGACTCCCATGAAGATGGCCTGGAAGCTGCAGCTAGTGTAGGATGCCACTACCCGGTTATTAGTTGGGGTAGTGAGGCAGGACCATTTGCCTCGTATTCTTAAAACACTGCACTGGCTGCTGGTGAGTTATTCATTCTAAGGTGTTGCTACTAGCGTACAAAGCTCTGAATGACTTGGGATCCAGATACTTGAAAGAGCACCTTCCCCAAGGCTTGTCAGTCCAGCCTCTGAGATTAGCAGGAGAGGCCCTGCTCATGGCCTGGCCTGGCCTGGGGGATGATGACCACGGCAGGGCATTCCCAGTAGGGGTGGCACCCCAGCTGTGGGACCCTCCCGAGGGAGATCTGTGTGCCTCCCAGTTAATAACTTAAGACCTAAATGTTTGCCAGGGCCAAAGCCGTCTGCATCTTGCCATTGTTTCATATTTGGGGTTTTCCTATTGTTGTTAAGCTAATTTATTTGTATGATTGTTGTTAGCCACTGTGGGCTCCTTCAAAAAGGGCAGGATACAAGAATAATAAATAATACTATGTTGTTGTCGTCATTGCTACACACACACATACTGTTTCAACACGAGAAAGAAATCATTGGCAAATGATAAATTTCAGAGAAAACATCAGATGCTTCTCCAGATACTCTCAGTCTCCTTGGCCTTTGAAACAAACGGAGCTGGAAATCTTGTGAGAATAGTCTTCCTTGCATTTCCTATTTCCAGCTGAGGCACTGACATGCGAGAACCATCTTTCTCATGGCATTTCACTGTTGCCCAAAATTGGAGGGTGGAAAGAGCTAAAAAAGGGAAGCATAGAGGGAGTGGCATACACAGAAGCTCCATGACGCCCCATTGATTTCAGTGGGAATTTACATACTCTGAATATGCATATGTGTAAAGTGTTGTTATAATACAATAATCTAAGCCCAGCTCTATGCTCCACTTCTATATGTAGGAAAGCAAAGTTAGTGGAGTTACAACTATTGTGGATTCCATGCATAGGAACTAGGGTTGCCAGATCTCCGGTTTTCAGCCGGAGTCTTTGGCAAAAGGGGGCCATCTCCAGTCTGCAGCCATATTCTCCTTAAACACGTGGACTCCAGTTTTCCAGCGCCCCCCCCAGCCACGCATGCGTGATTCACACACACATATGCCAAAGGCTCTGGCTGGCCGCCCTTTCCCAGTCAGCCATCCTCTGCTTGCTGCTCGCTGCTTCCCCTCCCTCCTTCCTTCCTGCCCAGGTAATGCCAAGGAGCAGCACCACCACCCAGTGGTGTCCCAAGGGGGGGCAGGGAGCCCCCACCCCAGATGTAGTCAATAAGGGGGTGCAATAAGGGGGTGCAAGATGGAGTAGGATTACCAGGTGTCCGATTTTCAGTGGGAGTTTCTGGTTTTGCGGGGGGTCCGCTCTGGGTCTCCGGCTACCGTACCTTAATCTCTGGACTCTCTTATTCAATTTTTTAAAAAATTAAGTTTCTAGGTGGTCTGGTTCCCGAGATATACACCAAAATGTCAGCTGCCCCCCATGACTGTTTAATCTATTAACGGATCTGTATAGCAGCTCTTAGCAGAGCTTGGAAAATTTACTTTTTTAAAACTACAACTCCCATCAGCCCCAGCCAGCATGGCCACTAGATTGGGCTGATGGGAGTTGTAGTTCAAAAAATAACTTTCCCAAACTGGGGCTCTAACCCCGCCCTTTCAGGATTGTAGCCAGGTTGTGATTTGTTGACCCAGGCTGTGCTTGGGCTTCATTGCAACGTCAGAAAATGGTGGTTTCCAGATCTTCAGTTTCAGTAATAAGTAAGAATATGGCTTAAAGGTTTTCTTTTCTCTTGTGTGCCCCAGGCTGACCCTGGGCTGTTGGAGAGGGCAGTGCTTTGAAAACCTTGGCAATATGAAAGTATTTAATCCAATACTTGCTTTTAATGCTAATCCCATGTACCTGAAGTAAACCCCATTGAATTCATTAGCACTTACTTTTGAGTAGACAAGGTTAGGATTGCGCAGTAAATTAATGGGACTTCTGAGTAAACATAACAAAGAATTGTGTTTGTGTTGTTAATCTTTCCCTCTCTCTCCAATCCAATTTTTAAAGCAATTAGGCAGGGTTTATCTAGGTATCACATTTTTTATTATGTAGGAAACTAATACTGATCTTTAAAAAAAATGTTCTGCAATGACCAACTGGTTTGACAATAAACTGTTATATGGGGTGTGTTTTTACAAGTGTGTGTGTGTGTGTATGGAGTCTTTCCAACAATCCTGTGAGGTAGTGTTGGTGATTGGAAACCAAGGCAGCTCACAATAAGAAATAAATCCCTTTTAAAACCAATAACCATAAAACAAGTATAAACAGTTGCAAAACAGCTTAAAGTGGCATGATTCTGAATTTTGGGTTGGGTGAATGAAGTTTATTTATTTATTTTGCCAGGGCGGCAAACAAAAGCACTAAAACACTTTCATAAAAACAGAGTTTAAAATATATTAAAACAAAACTTATTTAAAAACATTTTTAAAAGCTGTGACTCCAAAAATTATTTATGTATTTTATTTACAACAGTTATATACTGCTTTATTGTAAAAAATCTCAAAGCGGTTTACAGAAAGAATTAAAACAATTAAATTATTGGCAAAAACAAAGACATATATTGAAAAACATTAAATTAATAAAACTAACAATGAGTTAAAAACAGATTTAAAAGCACAATCGCTTTTACATGAGTGGATAGGCTTGCCTAAAGAAAAATGATTTTAGCAGGTGCTGAAAAGGAGCGTTTGCCTAATGTCAATAGGCAAGGAGTTCCAAAGCGTAGGAGTTGCCACTTCATTGTTGTTGTTATGTGCCTTCAAGTCAATTTTGACTTATGGCGACCCTATGAATCAGTGACCTCCAATAGCATCTGTCATGAACCACCCTGTTCAGATCTTGTAAGTTCAGGTCTGTGGCTTCCTTTATGGAATCAATCCATCTCTTTTTTTGGTCTTCCTCTTTTTCTACTCTCTTCTGTTTTTCTGTATTGTCTTTTCTAATGAATCATGTCTTCTCATTATGTGTCCAAAGTATGATATGTGTCCATAGTCAGAGGAAGGCAATGGTAAACCACCTCTGAATACCTCTTACCACGAAAACCCTATGAACAGAGTATCCAAAATGCTGCCACTTTACAGGACTGATTTCTTACAAGAGCAGAACAAGTACTATGTGGCACCCATAACATGGAAAGCACAGCTTGAACTTGGCCTGGTAGCAAATCAGCAGCCAATGAAGATTTCAGAGCAGAGGTATTATGTGCTGATAGGATCTCACTCACGTCAGCAATCATGCCCCAGCATTCTGCATTAACTGAGTGGCTGCCACGCCAGGATTTTTTTGGTTTTGGTTTTCGGTTATGAATCCTGACTGGTTGTGGGATGCTAAGTTGTCTGCCTTACTCATAGGAATCTTGTTGCGGTTGTTATGGTATTGCATTTAGGAAAGCATCACTGTCTTTTGTTTTTCATTTTCTGTTTGCATTTCATTTACCTTTAACCTCATTGCCTTACATCCATAGAAGCAACAGCAGCGGTTGAAAGTGCTCAGCTCAACCCCCTAAAACCCACTGATGATGCACCTTGTCAGTTGCATGGCAGTTTGTTTCTTGCCCAATAGTGGTAAAAGAGAATTCACATATTTGAAAGTGTGGCTGCAGTTGTTGTTCCCAAGCTGCTGCCTGTTTTCTCTCTGTCAATTATTACTCACTGGAATTGGGTTGGCTCTCAAAGTGAGTTTATAGCAGCCCACAGGGTAGACAGAAAGGGTAAGGATCTTCTTACTCACTCATTTCTCAGACCTCTTTCTGAAGTGAAGGGTCAAATCTGTAAAGACGTTTGGAGCAGCCACATTAAAAGATAAGGGCAGGACATTCCAGGCAGGGGGTTGCCAACCCTGCTTGGATATGGATCTCTTTGCAAAGGATCCCTAGTCAAGCTTTACCAACAGCACAATCCAAACTGCTCAGAAGTAAGTCCTGTTGAGTTGTATGGGGCTTAGTCCCTTAGTGTGTGAGTTTAGAATTGCAGCCTTCAGGGGCATCCATCTTTATTCCTGAATGCTCCCATCTAACATCTCCAAAGCACTAGGTTCCTTTCTTCCTACAGTGGCCTTCCAGTGACTGGCCTGGCCTGAAGGCACTTAAACCCTTCTTGCCAAAAGCAAGTAAGCTAGATTAAATGTTCCCTAAAGGCGTTGAACTGTGACCTGGCAGACCAGGGTTCGAATCCTCACACAGCCATGAAGCTCCCTGGGTGACCTTGGGCCAGTCACTGCCTCTCAGACTCAGAGGAAGGCAATAGTAAACCACCTCTGAATACCGCTTACCATGAAGACCCTATTCGGGATCAACTTGAAGGCAGTCCATTTCCATTTTGCATCCAAGCTCCCTAAACTTGTGAGAAGGAATGACCTTGTCACTTCAGATGGACCTGGGAACACACTATTTTAGGTAAGATTTCTATTTTAATTTCCAATCAGAGAATTTTTTTTTTGAATGGAATGCTCCAAGCAACTGTGGTTGATACTTAATGTATCATGCTTAATGACATAATTAGGGCCCGTCCTATGACATCACTAAGGCCTCCCCCGTGATGTCACTAGGGCCTGCCCCGTGACATCACTAGGGCAGTACATAGATCCCATTGCAAGGCTAGAAAACCATTCTTTTTTTCTGCTTATCTGAAAATCTCGTAAACTGAGTAAGTATATAGTTTTCAGTCATTTTCTCTCGTGTGCAGGAGTCAAACAACTTTTCCTGGGCTGTTAAAGAGGGCACTGTTTTGAAAACCTTCCCAATATGAAGCTTTAATCCAATACTCACTTTTCTAGGAGTAAAGCTGCAATGCTAATCCCAAATACCTGGAGTAAACCCCATTGAATTCAATAAGACTTCCTTTTGAGTAGACATGGTTTGTATTGTGTGGTAAATTAATGCGACTTTTGAGTGACCATAATAAAGAATTGTGTTTGTATTGTAAATCTTTCTAAACCTATTTTTAAAGCAATTCGGTAGAGCTTACATAGGTATCACTGCTTTTATTATGTAGGAAACTAATACTGATTTTTTTAAAAAGTGGACCAACTGCTTTTGACAACAAACTATTATATGGGGTGTATGTATTTTTACATCTCCAGTGTGTGTGTGTATATACAATCCTGTGAGGTAGGGATGGTGATTGGAAACCAAGGCAGCTCACAACAATAAATATCTTTAAATTCAAATAACCATAAAAACAAGTATAAACAGTTGCAAAACAACTTAAAGTGACATATTCTGAATTTTGGGTTGGATTATCCAAGTTCTGTGAATGGGTGAGCCCCACTGATATTGGGACTTGCTTCGTAGTAAACAAACATAGGATTGCACTATATATATTTTTACAGGTTGTGTAAATAATAAACATCTTTGACAGTCATGTTTTTATAAATATGTCTTCATATTATGTCCCGATAAGTATCTGATTTCACACTATGGTTGTACATTATTACTTCCTCTACATTGTAAGTGTACCCTTTTTCCTTCGGGTGGTCATGGTTCCCCTCTGTTGTTTTCATCCTGAATGGCAGATTAGGCTGAGAGGTGGTGAGTAGCCCATGGTCATCCAGTAATTTTATAGCTCATTTCCATTTTAAAAATGAATTAAAGGGATTTACATGCAGGCAAAGTAGATCCAAACAATACATTTAAAGCACATCCAACTCATATTTAAAGTGCATGACTTCTCCCAAAGAATCCTGGGAAGTGTAGTTTCCCCCTTACAGTTATAGTTCCCACCACTCTCAACAAACTACAGTTCCCATGATTCTGTGGTAGGATTCATGTGCTTCAAATGTGTGTTGAATGTGCTTTAAATGAATGGTGTGGATCTGCCCTAGATGTGCTGTGCATTCATTATGCTTCCCCTGGCTGTCACCACCACCACCCTTCCTGCTGGACTGCTGCTATTAACAGCTGCCACGCCCTGCAGGACCAGGTCCCAGGTACTCAGCCAGCTGTGGCTAACCTTTTCCACCTGTCCCTCCTTGGAGGGATATATAGGCTGGCTGGCTGAGAGGCCTGGGAGACCTTCTGCCTGCAGGAAGAGGAACATTGCGCTGCCAGGGAAGGAGAGCCCCTCGTCATCTGCTGCTGCTGTGCTGCTTCCCCTGGCTGTCACCACCACCACCCTTCCTGCTGGACTGCTGCTATTAACAGCTGCCATGCCCTGCAGGACCAGGTCCCAGCTTATTTCATCGTTGCCGCTGCACTGCGCGAGGAGAGTCTTCGGCGTGGGACATTGTCGCCAGATGTATGCTGTGTGGTGTGAATGAGATTGGTGTGTGTATGTATGTGAGTCGTTGCTTGTTTTAACTACACTTTAATTGTATTTTATTGTATTTTAATGCTATTTAATTATTTGCTCTGTTGAGTTTGCTATTTATTTCTATGTTTTTGTATTTTATGTTGCTGTTTTACTCTTATGTACACCGCCCAGAGAGCCTTTTGGCTTTGGGCGGTATAGAAATTAAATTAAATAAATAAATAAATTAGTGAATTGAAAATAACAATTTTCAGGGGAAGGGCTGTAGCCCAGTGGTAGGCATATGCTTTGCATATAAAGGTCCAGAGTTCAATTTCTGGAAAAGACGATTGCCTGGAATCCTGGAATGCCAATGCAAGTCCATGTCATCATTACTGAGCTAGATGGTATCAAATGGCCTGAGATCGAACAAATGGCAACAGTGGCTCAGAAATTTATTTATGTATTTTATTTACAACATTTATATATTGCTTTATTGTAAAAAAAACCTCAAAGCAGATTACAGATGGAATGAAAACAATACTATTATTGGCAAAAACAGTTAAAGACAGGTATTTAAGAACATTCAAAATAATAAAACCAACAATGAGTTCAAAACAGATAAAAAAAATAGCTTCTACATGCCAGGGTAGGCTTGCCTAAACAAAAATATTTTTAGCAGATCCAAAAAAAGAGTACAAATAATGAAAGCGCCTGTCTAATGTCAATGGGCAGAGAGTTCCAAAGCATAGGTGCTGCCACATTACAGGACTGATTTCTTACAAGAGCAGAACAAGTACTATTTGGCACCCATAACATGGAAAGCACAGCTTGAACTTGGCCTGGTAACAAATCAGCAACCAGTGCTGATTTCAGAGCAGAGGTATTATGTGCTGATAAGGTCTCACTCATGTCAGCAATCATGATGCTTAGTATATCATGCTTAATGATATCACTAGGGCCCGCCTCTGTGACATCACTAGGGCCCGCCCCTGAAATCTCAGGGTTTGGGATGCTTCTGACCTGGCAAGCCTACCCAGCAGAGACAGACAGCAGGGCAAGGAAGGTATTGTAGGGAATGCTTTCCCACATATCATCCTGCCCACTATTGTTGTTGTAACTTTTGTATTGTATTGCACATACCTTTGTGATTTTTAAGTGATATTTTAAACAAACATATTGTTGCGCACCACCCCAATCTCCGAGCGGTGAGATTTCCAGGAGTCCCTGTGCTCACCCAGCATTTGGTTTCCTTGGGAAGAAGGTCAGCGGAGACTGTGGTGTCTTTATGAAATATGGTTTGTTTATTTACACACATTCCAACCTGAGCTTAGGATGGAGGGGTTCAAGGCATCAGCAGTCCAATATCCAGCTTTCCATCTGGGTTGCAGGAGGCACCCCAAATGCCATGGTGAAGAGAGTCAGTCTCTCTGCCTGCCTAGCCTTTTGTCAGACTCAACTCAAAACACAAGCCACCAGGAGGTGGGGGAGGCTCTCCTGAAGAGTTTCAATAACAATAGGATCTCCCTGGCCCAGTTAATGGGCACTTGATAGACCCATTAACCCACCTGGCCACTCTGTTAGATTAACAAAAGAAACTCATCTGACCAGCAGAGTGGGTTTCTCACCCCCAGGCGCAAGGTTCCAAATCCGAGGTTGGAAGGGTACTCATAGAAATCATCCATCTCAACCCCAAACCCATAACAATATTTTTAAATACCCTTAAATAAGGAAACCACTATGTGAGGGCTCAACTCACACTATGATCAGTAAGACCTAATCTGCTGTGGTGACTGGAGTGGGGCTGTTGGTGATGCCCATTGTTTAAGGCTTTGTCTTGGTTGACAGTATGCATGACTGTATGTAATTGTTATTGAACAATACATACTTAATATTGGGGTCTATTACCAATTGCATCTGCACTTAATGTACACATTTATTTATTTATATTTATATCTTACTATTTATTTATTAGGGCTGTGCACAGTCCCCATAATCTAATTCAGGGCCTGATCCAGTGCTTCAGAGTGGCTTCAATTTGATCTGGGACCATACAGGGGGTGAGCCAACCGAGATTCAGGGCCTTGCACAGTGTTAAATTAGGGTTTTAAACTCTAATTAACTATGCAGATGGGAGGGCCCTCTCCTTGCCAACAGACCACCACCCCCATTTTGACAGCATCGGATTACTGTGAGTGGACCTGATGTGATCTGGAGCTGACTCAACCACTTTGACTAAATCCCAGGTCAACCCAAATCTAGCCAATAATGGGAATTTTCAATGCTAGAGGATTTTTTTTAAATTTTATTAATAATAATTTAAATGTGTTAAAATTATTTGATTTCATGTCCCCTTTTTAAGAAAAAACTGTAAAAACAGCAGGCTGCCTATATTTAAGATCTGTTTGTTTTGCATTGATACTGAACTCCTCACTATGAACCTTTCTGCTCCTTCCTCACAAGAAAGCCAAGGCTGCCTGCAATCCTGTACCTGCCTATCTGGGAAGGAGTCAAATTAAACACAAAGAGACATACTTTGTATTAGGGATGGGTGAGAATTTTGATTCAGTTCGTATTTCAAGACTGCAAAAGTTAAGTTCAGGCACAGGGATATGTCCTGTATCTGCCGCTGTGAAGACAGATGCAAAAAAATAAATAAAAAAATTTCAGCTTCTCTGCAATCTTCTTGCCCTCATTTAGGACACCTTTCACTCCTTTGTCAGCCAAAAGTCCAATCACCTCCCTAGACGGTCTCCTGCTACTAATGTATTTAAAGATTTTATTGTTGTTGTCTTTATGTTTTTAGCAATGTGCTCCTCACATTCTTTTTGGGCATCCTGTATTATCTGCTTGCACTTCCAAAGTTTGTGTTCCTTTTTGTTCTCCTCCTTTGTACAAGACATCTATTTTTTGGAAGGAAGGTTTCTTGCTTCTAGTAGTATTGACCCTGCTCATGAACCATGCTAGCATCACCTTGGCCCTGGTGGTACTTTTCCTGATCAACCGTATACACTCCACTTGAGCTTCTAATATAGTTTTTCAACAACTCCCAAGCATTTTGGAGTGATCTGATGTTCTTGACTTTGCCTTTTAACTTCCTTTTTACCAATCCCCTCATTTTGGGGAACTTTACATTTTTGAAGTCAAATGTGACCATATTGGATTTTCTTGGCAACTAGCCATTTGCATGTATGTTTAATTTAATAGCACTATGATCACTGCTCCCAATCAGTTCGACAACGCTTGTATCTCACACTAGGTCCTGGGCACCACTTAAGATTAAGCCTAGGGCCTCCACCCCTCTGGTTGGTTCCGTGACCAACCATTCTAGGGCACTGTCATTTAGGATATCTAGGAATTTTACCTCTTTGTCATGACTGGAACACATATGTAGCCAGTCTATGTTAGAGTAGTTGAAGTCACCCATTACTACAACATTTCCTCTTTCAGATTCTTCCTCCATTTCAAGTTTGCCTGTGCTTGATATACTTGATAACTTTCTTTCTAGAAGAACTAGACTCTTACTCTTTTTTAAATGAAAGCTCAGTATCTGGGCCACCTGCCTTATATTCTGTTAATTTGTCTAATCTTCTTTTAAGCCATCCACGTTGGTGGCCCTCACTGCCTCTTGTGGGAGTAAATTTCGTAGTTTACCTATATGCTGTGGGGAGCAGCACTTTCTTTTGTCTGTAAGCAAACATTCTTTGGTTGGAGAACTGCATTGCAAAATGTGGATGAGTGCAAATGTCAAAGGATGGCTGTGGTTTGGTTCTCATGTTCCTTTGAAAAGTGACAATTTGATAGATTCACCTTTAAAGATGAACTAATTAAATTTCTCCCCATTCCTAGATTGAGGGCATGAAACAAAAACAAATGCAGCGAGGAAGTGAGTCTCTCCTACTCAGTATTCACCACTTTGCTCACACACTTCTAAAACCTCACATTTATGCAAGCAATATACATGCTTTTTATGACTGAGGCGATGAAGACAAACGGAACCAAAGAGGCAAGTGCAAAGGGAGGGGGGCGTGCCTCAGCTGAGCGATGCTCCATTTCACCCCTTGACTGTGCTGGGGGAATATTACATCCTAAATTCTAATGAGCATTTCATGTTTAGTGCTCGTCTGTCTGGCATTCTTGTGAGCTGCTGTTCCTTCCTTTTTTCTTTTCTTTTCTTTCCCTCTTTGCCTCATCAAAATGAAAACGGGCCACCAATAATGGCTGCAAAGTATCATTCCTTCCTTCAATTATTCTGGCCACTCTCTTTAAGACCAAAAACCTGCAGAAGAAGAAAATAATTAGACTGCTTGGTAGGAAAGAAACAACTCAAACTTCCTAATTAGGCTGTACACGAAACTGCAAGGGAATGTGAGGGACATGAACTCACTGCCCCATCATTACTTGGGATACCCTAAATTAAGCTGTGAAGGTCCACCGCAGGGAAGAGGGACTCCAAGTAACCAACAACCCTTCCTCAGAGACGATTGTGCTCACTCAGCACCAAGATAACCCTCTCTTTGCTTTGTCTACCTTCAGAGCTTTGGTATTTTTAAGATGCAGCTGCTGGTATCTCATTTGCTATGGCTGCTGATTTTAATATTTATGCATCAACTGGCAGCGAGGAAGAAATAACACATAATCATAATACCACAAAAGAAAATCAGAAGAAAAACAGAGCTGTTACCTTGTACCAAGTGTATTTTTTGCTTCCTAACAAGACACAGAAAAAAAACAAGGTTTGTGCTCCAGCAGAGGGTCACTGCCAAGGACAGTCAACCGGACATTTGACCCAGATGGCGCTCTCTCTCTCTCTCTCTCTCTGAACTTTGGAGCCTGCCATTTCTCTCTCCTTTTGTTTTTACAAGGCTTCCTTGCACCTCAACTGATGAAGGAAGCTCAACAGTATGTGCAGGACAGGAGTGAGTGGGAAGCAATGTCTGGGCGTGACTGTTAGCAAATTGGTATTACTTCTTCATTGCGCCTCCTCCGAGGAGCTTGGTGTGGTGGTTTCGCCACAGCAAGAAGCTGTGCAGATGGAAGGGGCATATCGACAGGTGAAGCTTTAAATTTCTGCCTGCTAATGTCTAAATGGCTTAGGGCAGCCTTAGCCAACCTGTGCCCACCAGACCTTTTGGACTGCAGCTGTACCAGCTGGGGCTGATGGGAGCTGTAGTCCGAAACAATTGGAGGGCCCTGGTTGACTTATGACCAAGATTCTCCTTAGTTATTAAGATGTTTGTCAGATTCCTGATCAAGGCCCTACCCTCACTCACCTCTGTAGACGTTGGTGGCTCGGGACAGGACCCATTCTTGTGTGGCACCTGTGCACTGAGAAGCTGTCCCCAAGGAGCCTTGCCTGGCACTGAACCTGATGTCTTTGCAACCCCAGCTGAAGACCTGTTTACTTATTCGAGGCTTTGAGTTTTGTGTTGCTGATTTGCATTGTTTTACCATTTCACCATTTCTCTCCTGCTTCTAAATCATTGTAATGTGATTATTTTCATGATGTTATTATAAAATACATAAATGTCTCTGAGAGGCTATAATTTAAAGAGCAAAGAACAACATATAGTAGGGATGTGCAACTGCTCTGCACTGGGACTGAATTCTGAGGAGTATGGGGTGATTTTATCCCTTCTTGAGTTAACAATATTAATAGGGCTGTGCACAGCCCTCTGTATCCATCCTGTGGCCCCAATCTGTGGCCCTTGAGGAGGGCCAATCGGCCCTGTCCCAAAGATGGCACCACCCACCTCGCCCTGGATCCATCCCAAAAGTTATTTGGAGGGCAGAGCTAAGGGCTTTTTGAAATTAAAAATATGGCCGGGAGGGGGGGAGGAGACACATCTCCCCCTCAGCTGAGAGCAGGTGGGTGCAAGTGCACAGAATAAATCCTCCTGCTGATAAGCAAGAGGATTCCTACTTGGAGGTGCTGTTCCTTTGTGAGAGGCTTCCCTAAATTCAGGCAAACCACTCACTAAGGGGATTTGGCCCGTGGGGCGGGGAGGAGGAGAGCTCAGACAGAAAGGCACCTTTGCTGGTGCTTCCTTTCTCTGGTTTCTCTCTTCCTTCCCATGCACTCACACCTCTTTTTTTCTGCCCTGCACCCCCCCCCGAGAGCCCCAGATCACTCTGGGCCACAGTACCTGACCTGTAGCGATCCAGGACTATCTCAACTCAACTCACCATGGGTGTTGGCCAAATAATGAGCACAGTCCTATTATTAACAAAGCACCTTGGGTAAGATCCGTGCTCCCTACTCTGGAAAAACATCTCGGTTTGTCTGTGTCTCTGTGTTTCTCTACTCTAGGTCCATGAGCTTTGCAGGAAGTGAAGCCTGCAGAGTGCTGAAAAACCCTGGAATTTTGTTTTGTTTTGTCAAAGCAGAGCACTGGAGGATTTTTTTTAAAAGGAATTAAAAGCTTCATTTAACTCTTAAAAACTTTTTTTTAATTGTTCACTGTTCTGCTTGCAAAGGAAGGGGATCCTCCAGAGCTCTTTAGAACTCCCCAGGCACAGCCTTACCTTGTAATGCCTATTGGAAGGTGTCCCCTCCCATCACAAAAATGCCTGTAATGTTTTTAAAAATGTACAATCAACAGTACACACCATTCAGCCACCTTTTAATTGTTTTATGGTAGAATAGAGCAAGTTACAAGCCCTACTCTCCCCCACCTCCAAAATATGAATCTAATATGGACCTGCAATGTGGCAGGCATAATCAACTCTCTGCTGTACCTGCAAATTTCATCTGCATTTGCCAAAAGTGGGGAAAGAAATGGCCAATTATAGATTCCCCACAAGAGTGAAGGAACACACAGCTTCATTCTATACAAAGAAGCTCAGAAATTGATCGAATATGCCAAGCACAGAGCGACTGAGAAACATATCAATTTTTTTAAGGTACACATCTAGGTAAAAGGTGAATCTTAGGGCTTGTACACATCCCTAGCATATACATTCATCATCATCATCATCATCATCATCATTATTATTATTATTATTGTTATTATTATTAGATTTATATCCCGCCCTTCCTCCCAGCAGGAGCCCAGGGCGGCAAACAAAAGCACTAAAAACATTAAAACATCATAAAAACAAACATTAAAACAAAACATCTTCAAAAAGTTACTTAAAAAAAGCTATCAAATCATTTTAAAAAAGAAAGTTTAAGAACATATTAAAAAGCAATTCCAACACAGATAATGTTGCTGATCAACTTGCTCTTAAAGGCACAGGAGCAGAGGCTGATTTTAAAATGTTGGCAGCTGTGGCCTGTGTTCCACCTCCAAACTCTTGTGCAGCCATTACTCTGGTAATGGAGGAAATCATGGCGAAGGAAGGCGAAACTGATCAATACGGATAATACAAGATTTAAAATGTTGAAAACAGCAGAAGAGCCTCTGAGTTTTATACTGCACTTTTCTGGCTGAAAATAAGATAGGACTAGATGGGCCACTCCATTGGTCTGAGCAATGGGCATCCCACTGCTTGCTTTTTCTATGATCTGTCCCAGTTCAACATTTACCTTTTAAATGCACTAGCCAAGCAGCCCATTCATCCTTTTGCTCCGCCAGCACTGCAGCAGTGAGTGATGAGGCAGTGAAGGCAGCTGCACTTCCTGTGCCTCCCACTGGGAGATGCACTTACGAAGTCAAGCCTGGCAACCCACATTCTAGCAAATGCTACAAGCAACTTACACAATCTGCAATTTGCATCTTGTCCTTTTCCAGCCATGCCATTGCACTGCCCCACAGTCCTGCAAATGACTATGGGGACGAGCATGTTGTGTTCTCCTCCTTCTAGCGTGGTTTCATTCATTCCTTTCTCACCACCTTTGCTGGAACTTCCCCAGGGTCAGGCCAACTGCTTCAGGCAGCAGAGTGTGGCAGGAGGGGAACACCAGCAGGATTTCAGAGTGACGCATCCCATGCTGCCTGCCTTGTGCTCCCTCAGCCAGACTGCTCAAGGTGCGGCTCTTCTGTTGAAGTGAGGCTCAATGGCTAGTGTGGTCAGATTCTACCAGAGCTTGGAAGTAACTAGTTACAAGTAACAAATTACTTGTAATTCATTACTTTTTTGAATAACGAGTGGGTAATTCCTTTACATTTTGATTGTAATAGAACTAGGAGTAATTTTACTACTTTTGTGGAGTAATTGTAACGTTTCCAGAATTATTTTTGGGTCCTACTTGGGGGGCAGGAGCAGGGGACGTCTTCTGCTCCTCTGATTTGTAGATAAAAATCATGTGCCTCATACTGGGCTTCTGTGCAGTGTCGCTCTTTCCTCATGCTCTGTGGATGGGTAGGAGGTGACGACGGAGGAGGAGGAGAGTGAGACGGGGTGGAGTGGAGAAAACAATTGTTCTAAAAAAAGGATAGTAGTGGTGAAGAATGGAGTGGAGGGGGAAAGGATCTGCAGGTCAAAAACATGGATAAAGGAGAAGAAGGCAGCAGCAGAATGGAGATAAAGAACTGTGGAGGTGAAAGATGACAGTGCGTGTGTGTGTGTGCATGTGTGTGTGTGTGTGTGTGTGTGTGTGTGTGAGAGAGAGAGAGAGCGAGAGAGAGAGAGAGAGAGAGAGAGAGAGAGAGAGAGAGCATACTGTGTTTGCACTTGGCACACAAAGTGGCCGCCTCCACCCTCTCTGGCTACTATGCTACATTTGCAGTATTTTAACTTTTTGCATCTCAGGGGAAAATGTTTGCTTGGGTGAGTGTCCCTTAGTTGGTGGCAGGGCAGGGTTCGGGAGGTGGTTAAGTGAGAGAGATTATGCTGGCTGGCTGAGTGGGGGGGTTGCACTTGGTTTGACATGCAAAGATCTGAGTAGTGGCCTCTGCCTCCCTCCCCACCACCCTTACCAGCGGAGAGACCACCATTGCTATCTTATGAATAAAAATAATTATTCTACTACCTCTGTATGTGTGTGTTTATTTTTAATGTTGTTTTAGGCTACTTAGATGTGCAGCAGCCAAGGCCAGCACCTTGTAGGCATTTATTTTTTTAAAAAGTAACTAAAATGTAATTGTAGTGATTACTTTGGAGGAAAAGTAAAGTAATCAGTTACTTTCAGAGCAATTACTACTTTTTGGGCCATGTAACTGTAACTGTAATTTATTACTTTTTAAAAGTAATCTTCCAAGCTCTGGATTCTACATGTAGACTCGTGGGGGGGAATGCCATTTTGACTCAGGCGGCACAATGTTTTGAGACTACCCTGGTTTCCCCCCTACTTTTAACTGCCAATTGTGCAAAAGTCTACCTCTCTCACTCACATCGATAAGCAAGATTGCACAATCAGCTTCTTTCACGTGTATTTTTTCATTGACCAGACTGCAATTTGTCAAATTTCTCCACTCCCTATCTTGGCCCACAGATTTCTTTTCTTTCCTGTCCCCACCTCTGGCTGTTTCCATCTTGCTTTCCTTGCTTCCACAATGTGACCTTCGTAAATTGCTAGAGGAATTTGGCTACCATGTATTATTTATGCAATGAAAGTGGTAAGCTTGCAAATGAAGATGATAGACATCCATGACAACACAACTGTTCTTTTGCGAGGCCCCAGTGGTATGCACAGCTTCCGTGATGTGAAAAGCAGCACACAAAGATTCATACAGCATTGAAATATCAGTGGCTCCCAATTCAGTTATTAATGAAAACCACTCTTCCAATTACAGGAGCACTCCCTGGTGTGTGTTTTTAGAGGCAGTTAGTCTGCAAACGCATTAGCTTGGCTGAAGGTGTGTGTCTGCGTGTGCTACAGAATTGGGGGGGAGGGCGCAGATTTATGGGTTCTTTGTCATTTGCAAATTAAAGGTATTGTACTTGATTCATTGTCAAATGAAACTGGAAGCTCCTGATTAGCAGGAAAGGTTGCCAGTTTTTCAACAGACAGAGACCATGGTATGTTCACCTGCTGCAGGGCAGGCAAAATGCAACAAGTGAAGCTTGGGAACATAGAAAGTTGCCTTTTGCTGAGTCAGGCAGCATTAGTCCATCTGGCTCAGTACTGCCTACACGGACTGGCAGCAGTGGCCCCCCAGGGTTTCAAATGGGGTTCTCTCCCAGCCATACCTGGAGACTGAGCCGGGGACCTTCTGCATGCAGAGCAAATGCTCTGTCCCTAAGCTCTGGTCCTTCTTCTGCCTGGAGGATGCCTGTTAAACTTCTGCTTGCCATGCAGCTGTTCAGATCTTCTGCCCATTAACAAAGTGTCAACTTTGTTCTAGACTCTGCAAAGGGAATACAGAAGGAGGGCTGTTGGAAGCGGGATCATCTTCATGGTTTCCTGTTTTGCCTGTCAGAGAGAAAAATACAGGAATATTTATCATTTCCATCATTACATTTGTTTTTCCAGTCTTTATCATGTAATAAAATCAGACTGCACTGTCCACAGTAAAGATTGACAACGGTTTGTTAATCGCGTTGCTTGGATTTTGTTTCGCAATGAATCAGGTGCAATCTTTCTAAAGACTGAACAGGCACTGTGCGAGATACAAAACTGGCAGTGTGCAGATGCACAAGAACAAGAGCAAGGACTTAGGATCCTCCCAAGTGAGTTCCTCTCCAGAAATCTTTTAACAGCTCTTTCCAGCCAACTCCGAATGGATGCCTCCAGGTTTTACTCTTTGTACCCATACACAGACGAGAAATGTCCAGCCTTCCCCCACTCTGCAGATTGGTAGGGAGGATCCCCTTCTCCTTCAAACATTCAATGCATCTTAATTAACATCCGTTCTTAGTGACCGAGGCTAAACTGAGGCTTGGAAAAGCAGAAGCAACGAAGTATCTTATGGCTCCTTAAAGATCACCTGCATGAAGTGCTATCCTGAGTTGACACAGAGAGAGAGAGAGAGAGAGAGAGAGAGAGAGAGAGAGAGAGAGAGTGGAATGGGCGAGAAGAATTCTGTCCACTTCGGAATGGATTTGTCAAGAGTTCACATGCTCGCCTCTGTGTGTGGAGGAAGCATGCTTGCTGCAGGCTCAGCAGCTTTTCCAGGACACTGGATTTGCTCTGCAGCACAGCACGAGCCCTGCCTGCAGTTGCCACCCTTCTGAGCTGCTGGGCTCATGTCCCTTCCTTCCCTCTGCCTGGGCCCACTTCTATCCAGAAACAGTGGCAGCTAGAGCTAGTTTGCCTCACTGATGGGGGCTTGGGATCTAGCCCGGTTCAGAGGACCTGTGGCTGCCTCTCTTTCCTTCCACTCGTGAGGAGGCACATCCTCTCTTGCCTCCCTCCCCTCCTTCTAATGGCATAGGAGGAGTGCAGCATTTAAATGGTTAATACTAGAGATTAAAAGGAAAGTCTAGAGAGATTTGTCCAGGTAAGCCTCTCTAGGCTTCTCTGTTATTCTCTGTAATATTAACCCTTTATATGCCTTTTCCACCTAGTTCCTAGCTGCTTCTAACTAGTTCACTTGAACCACATGAAGCCTGAAGTTAGCAGAAACAAACAAGATGGGTCAGAAATGCATTCCAGTTTGATGGAATGCTAGCTGATTGGGGCCATCAAGCAGAGCCCAACCTTATGTGTGTGTGATTTGATCCTCGCTGTTCACAGCTTTGGGGTGCTCCTTGATGCTAAATGATTGCTGGAGCCTCCAGTGTCTTCAGTGGCCAGAAATGCCTTCACTTAGCTCCAGCTGGTCTTATCAGCGGCTGCCATGTCTGAACTGGGATAGCTTGGCCTCAGTTGTCCATGCACAAATATATAGGGCTGTGCACCAGATCCAGCCAAAGCCTTGATCCTGAACCAAATCAGCCTGATCTGGGCTTTCACTGAATTGGGTCACATCATCTTGGGTTGGGTCAGCCCACCTAGAGCAATATGGGGCTCTCCAAGGGTAGGGCAGCTGGGCAGCAGGGGAAGGGGACAAAGGAACACATTGGCAAAGCAACACCCAGCAAGAATGAACTCTCCGCTCATCAGCTGGTTCAATCCTGTTCTCTTTATTCCCCACATGGAACATGCTGGTTGTCATGAGCTCTGCTGGAGGGGGTGGACAGATGAGAATGAAGCGGAGGAGGACTTAGAGTGGGACTCAGAAGGCTCCCCAGCTTTGGACTTTGACAGTTCAACCCCAGCAGCTCCAGATATCCCTGTGGCGAGTCACCCTGACCAGCCGGGTGTTTCCCAGCCTGGCACTTCCCCTCTCCTTGCCCCCATGTCGCCCGCAGGCAGCCCTTCTCCCTTGGAGGGGGAAGATGGGACAGTGACGGAGGCTCTGCTTTCGCCTCGCACCAGGAGGTGGGTGCAGCAGGAGAGTCAACAGACCAGCTGAAGTGGAGTCTTCTC
Organism: Rhineura floridana; assembly: GCF_030035675.1. Classification (NCBI taxonomy): domain Eukaryota; kingdom Metazoa; phylum Chordata; class Lepidosauria; order Squamata; family Rhineuridae; genus Rhineura; species Rhineura floridana. Next base: position 1,953,656 of record NC_084495.1, read on the forward strand.
CTGCACACACACTCCCAGCAGTGACAGTTGGCACACGCAAGCAGGGCGCCTGCCCAGCCTCACTTCAGCCGGGGAGGGGGAAGAGGTTGCTGAGTCAACGTCTTAGTGCTGCAGAATTGTGCCTAGTTAGACCTCGGGAGATGCTGAGTTCTGAGTAAGCTGTAGGTAGATTCATGAAGCGCACAGAACTGAAACTGTCTCTTACTGCAATAAAAGAAAAAACCACAGCCGTGTCTGAGTCGGAGCTCTTCGGGTTCCGGCAGGACACTGGTACAGCAGCACCCAGCAGGACCAGCTGCAGGGCCAACTTGCCCCCCTCCCATTGAACACAGCATCTTTTTCTCCCACACCCCCTCCCAACAATATGTTTAAGTAGCATAATAAACCTCGATTAAACATGTGGTGGAGAAGCAGGGAAGAAATGCAGCTTCTTCTTCTTCTCCATCTCCTCCCAATCACATGTTTTACTAGTGTTTAAAAACCTAATTAAACATTAGGGCTGCCCCTCCAAAAAAATTATTTTGGGGCCCGGATTCGATTTAGGTTGATCTCAGATTGCCCATGTCAGATTGGGGTCAATCTGAAGTGCCACTTCAGGCCCTGGATTGGATTGGGGGCTGCACAGCCCTACTAATAACCTCCAGAATAGATTACTTTAATGTGTTCTACATGGGACTGCCCTTGGAGGCAGTCTAGAAGCAGAAGCTGTTGTAGAATGCCACCGCCAAGGTATTGTCCGGGTACAGTGATCGGAGGTTTACATTATCCCATTCCTCATATTCCTTCATTGGTTGCCTGTGAACTTCCAGACCTGATTCGTGGTGCTGGTTATTTGTATAAATGACTTGGGACCGAAGTACCTCACAAACAAAAGTGGCTGTTATCATAGGATTTAGCTGTAGGCAATGGATCTTCTGGTATCCTCTGTGTGGAAGCAGGCAGCTATCAGACATATGTAGTAGTCTGTGGGTTTCTGCATAAGGGATTCTTAGATTCCATGGTGGTGTGGGGGTGCATTTCTTACCCGCCATTCACTAATTGGTCCCAAGGCAGGAGTACAGCAATAAAACAACATCCTTAAAATGTAAGATCAGCTAGCAGCAGACAAACAACTTCGTACCAAGTGGCTCATGATAGTTTGAAGAGTATGTTTATTGTAAAGGTCGTCAAATACATAAAGTAACAGGACATAATGTCCAACGTTAGAGGAAAACAATCCCAAAACAATCAAACAAATAATAATAATAATAACCATAATAAAAGAGAGAGAGAGAGAAGAGAGAGAGAGAAGGGGAGATAGGAGAGAGGCTGGAGAGAGATCAAGATATGGCACTGCTGAAAAAGAAAAGATGTATGTGAACAACATCAATATTACAACATATCACTGTTTAAATTACACATATGCACAACATTTGAATTCTAAAAAGAAGTACTAGGAATATTAGGGCAATGTATAAAGGAGAGGTGATGAGTATAATTCTGGGGTTATTCAACCAAAAACATCCCTCCATGGAGAGTCATGAGTAGAGGGAGGGTTCCAATCATGTTGTGGCTCATGTTTCTCGGTTCTCATCACCTCCCAAAGGTTTGGGCAAAGCTGACTGGGATTTGTGGGAATTGTAGACCAAAACATCAGGAGGTATTGCACAGCAGGATAGCATGTTTCTTAATATATTTGCAACCCTTCCCATCCTAAATGTTCAGAATATGTAGCATTTTAAAACATGCATGTCACATATAAATAGCTGTTCCATATACACATAATGAAATGAAATGATTCTACACCTTGTTGAGGGGCAACTTCCTACTGGTGTGGAAATCACATATCGAACACATGGAAAGCTTTTTAATCTCAGTAGGCTGAAAGCAAAAAGGTAAGGTAATGTCAACCTCTGCCATAGACCTGCAATATGCCGATGATAATGTGGTCTCCGCACATTCAGAGAAAGATCTTCAAACTATCCTAAATGCCTTTGCAGAAGCATATGGAAAGCTTGGGCTCTCACTTAATATAAAAAAAACAAGTGCTTCATCAACAGGTGCGAACTAGTCCCTCTGTAGCACCATCAATGCAGCTTAATGGTGCAACGCTGGAGAACGCTGATCACTTCCCCTATCTCGGCAGCCATCTCTCTGTAAAAGCTGACATCGATGCTGAAATTCAACATCATCTGAGCTCTGCGAGTGCCGCATTCTCCCGAATGAAGCGTAGAGTGTTCAAGGATTGGGATATTTGCAGGGAGACCAAAATGTTTATTTACAAAGCCATCGTACTACCAACCTTACTGTCTGCCTGTGAAACATGGACCATTTATAAATGCCACTCCCAACTTCTTGAAAAATTCCACCAACACTGCCTCTGGAAAATTCTGCAAATTACTTGGGAAGACAGACAGACTAATGTTAGTGTTTTTGGAAAAAGCAAAGACCACCAGTGTTGAAACAATGATCCTTCAACATCAACTTCGCTGGACCGGCCATGTTGTTCAAACGTCTGATCACCGTCTTCCAAAGCAGCTACTTTACTCCCAACTTAAGAATGGAAAATGGAATATTGGTGGACAATGTTTGGGCAGCTCAGGATGACGCAATTTCTTAGGTCTCACTGGGCAGAGGCACATTCAGAATGAATGTTCACCACATAGAAATTAATGTGAAAAGACCACTTTGCAGCAACTGTACCCTGAATGGAGAAGTAGTTGATTAAAGGCTGATTCATTTAGTTGCCGCTTGCCAAAGCGCCTGTGCAACTGCTTCAGTGCGGCTGTTTCCCACACTTTCCTTCTAGCATCTGGAGCAAGCCCAGCCCCAGCAGAGGCAAGGTGTTGAGCCTCAGCTCTCCCAGAAGGGACAGGAACACCGCCTTTACGTTAAGCTGGAAAAGTGTGGGTTTGACCTGACCACTTTGGACTTTCTGGGGTATCGGGTCTCTCCGGCAGGAGTAGAAATGGACCCAGAGAAGGTCCGTTGCATTCTCACGTGGCAGCCCCCCAAGACCGAGAAGGATTTGCAGCACTTCTTGGGGATTGCCAGTTATTACCATCGGTTCATAGCCAATTACTCCAAGCAGACTGCGCCACTCACAGATTGCCTGAAGGGCTAAGGACCTTTCCGCTGGACAGAAGCTGCCCAGGAGGCCTTTGAGAGCCTGAAGCGAAGGTTTGCTACCGAACCCATTCTACAACATGCAGATCTGGCACTCCCTTTTGTGGTAGAGACAGATGCATCAGATGTAGTGATTGGAGGCGTCATTTTGCAACCTGCCCAGAAAGGGGGGGGACTGAAACCTTGTGCCTACTTTTCCAGAAAGTTAATTGACTCTGAACAAAACTACACCGTGTGGGAAAAGGAGCTGTTGGCCATTAGAGATGTCTTTGAAGCCTGGAGACAACATCTGGAAGGGGCGCAACATGAAATTGAGGTGCACACAGACCATTGTAATCTAGAGAGTCTACACACCGCCTGCAAACTCAATCAACGGCAAGTGCGCTGGGCTCAGTTCTTCGCACGGTTCCATTTCAAAATCCATTATATATCCCAAGCGCAGAATAAGAGGACTGACGCCTTGTCCCGGAAACCGGAGTATCTGGGGGAGTCCACTCCAAGACCGTTACAGTACATTATTCCCCCCGAGAGGGGAGTGGTTGGGGCCTGCCAAGACTCCTAGGAGGCTGAAGTGCGTGAGGTGCAAAAACAGGACGCCTTCGCACAGGGGCAGTGGGTCGGAGTGGGTGCGCAGCCCGAAACAGATCAGAAGGACTTTACATGGAAGGATGACACCATCAGGAGACTATTTATGTGCCCCGCGGAGAACTGAGAGCCAGAGTATTACATCAGTGTCATGACTCCCCCACGGCAGGCCACTTCGGGGTCTTTAAGACCATTCAATCTGTCACCCGGGAGTTCTGGTGGCCCAAGGTGAAGAAGGACGTAGAGCATTATGTCCGCTCCTGTCCCACTTGCATAAGGGCCAAACATGCCACTGGGAAGCCATCGGGGCTGTTGGAACCCCTTTCTACCCCACCAGGACCCTGGTGGATGATTACTATGGATTTTATTACAGATCTTCCCCCTTCTCAGGGGAAAACCACAGTTTGGTGGTAGTTGATGCCTTCTTGAAAATGGCTCACTTCATTCCATGCGGTGGACTCCCAAACACTCAAGACGCTGCCAAGTTGTACATTCAAAACATGTACCGGCTGCACGGACTGCCAGACAGCTTGGTTTCCGACTGGGAAACACAATTTACTGCGCGTTTTTGGCAAGCATTGTGGAAGTTACTGCAAAGGGAATTAAGACTGTTGTCCGCTCATCATCCTCAAATGGATGGGCAGACCGAGAGGGTGAATGCTATTTTGGAACAATATTTACTTTGTTACGTGTGTTACCAGCAGGACAATTGGAAGTCCTACCTGCTTTTAGCAGAATTTGCCTATAATAATGCTGTGCATTCGCACACACAACAGACTCCTTTCTTCGCCAACTTTGGCTACCACCCCCGAGCGTTCCCTGCCCCAAAGGATAACCTCTCCGTCCCAGCTGCCGAGGATTTCCTGCAAGAACTTCACGCTATGCAACAGCTACTCCAGGAACAACTGGAACGAGCCAAGGCAGATTACAAACGTGCAGCCAACCAGCATCGGCAAGAGGGAGCCCTCATTCAAGTGGAAGACAAGGTGTGGGTGTCTACACATTATTTACCTATGCCTGGCCAGTGTTGTAAGCTGCAGGATCGGCGTGTAGGGCCTTTCGAGGTGGAGGCACAGATTAATCCCGTGGCTTACAGACTAAAATTGCCTTCCACTTTCAAGATGCACCCGGTCTTTCACCGGGCATTACTGACGAAGGAGGCCCCTCCCGACCCTCACTGCCCACGGGTCAAGCCCGCTTCGCTGCTGTTGGTAGATGGGGAGGAGGAGTATGAGGTAGAACAGATATTGGATTCGAGAAAATGCCGCGGGCGCCTTCAGTACTTGATTCATTGGAAGGGTTACGATCCATCAGAACATTCATGGGAAACAGAGGAGAACATACATGCCCCGGCTTTGGTGAGAGAATTCCATGAGGCTTACCCTGCAAAACCCAGACCTCGGGGGTGGGAAGGGTTAATGCATGGAGGGGGGGATGATGTTGAGCCTCATCTCTCCCAGAAGGGACAGGAAGGGGGGAGGCATGAGTTGCAGGCACCTCCGCTGCCAGGAGACACAGAAGACTTGGGAGTTGTTGGGTCTGAGTGAGACCTTGGGGGGGGGGAAGTGAGCCTGAATTCCAGCCAGTTCCCATGGATGGTGCGATCTCCGAGGAGGAGAGTGCACCACCCCCAGGTTCTGCTGAGGACCTGTTGGGGGAAGCTCCAGCAAAAGTGCCAACTCCTCCCTTACCAAGCAGTTCCCAGGATGCCACCAGTGTGACGCAGCCCCCTGACCTCGGATCTGTTACTCAGGAGCAGGTGTCTTCCGATGAGCCATTAGAGACATGCCCCCCGTCACCTCGCTCCCGCCGCCACGAGAAACGGACAGGGCAGAGACAGGACTTGCGAAGGAGTCAGAGATTACGATCGAAAACGTTCCCTACTTAAGTTTGCCGCTCACAGTTTGGAGCTGCTGTGTCAACTTCCTTCATATGCCGCAGAGCATGTCTAGAGTGTAGTTAGGGATTTTAGTGAGTCAGTGCAGGTTTTTCTATGAAGCACAATGCCTTTGATGTATCCATTACTTTAATAAAATGTTATTTAATTGCACCCACATCTCAGCCTCGTAGTTCCGGCTCTGGAAGGTGAGGCAGTTCCCAGTCTGCAGCAATGGCAATGGTTGCTCCTTCTTGGCCTGGGGTGCTGGCTGGCCTTTTCCCAGCAAATCACAGACAGCACCACTGGAACAAGCCCCGGGCAAGCCCAGGCAATGCAGTGCAGTGTGCAAGTGTTGGTGCTGCTGAGACTTCCTTGCAGCACCAAGTGGGCAGTAAGCAGAGCCAGGCCAAGTGGTGAGGGGGTGGTGCAAAGGCGCTGCAGGGCAGAGACGTGTGTGCCAGGTGGCCTGCCCTGCTCATCTAAGTCAGTTTTCTCCCTTAGGACACTGTCCAGCTGCACATGTTGAAGCAAGATTCAACTGCCCATCTGGTCAGCTTTTGTACATGGAATGGAGATGGGGTTGTGTGGGATGCACCATCTCATGCTTGACTGCACTTTACCAGGTGGAAGAGGCAAAGCTTGGAAAAGTTACTTTTTTGAACTATAACTCCCATCAGCTCAATCCAGAGGCCATGCTGGCTGGGGCTGATGGGAGTTGTAGTTCAAAAAAGTAACTTTTCCAAGCTCTAGAAGAGGGAGAGAGAGGAAGGGGCGGAGCCATGAGGAGGCTCTTTCCGGGCACTGCCACCACGTGGGTCTCCCCACCCACCCCCTCCCAGTAAGGCAAGCCCAGCTATCCCTCCCCGCTGACCGTTCCTGACTAGAACAAACCAAATGCCAACCTAAATAGCAAAGTGTGGACAAAAATATGTTGGTGTTGAAAACCTAATAAAGAGCCACTTCCAGGTTGCCACATAACAGGTGTTATTCAGCTGCAGAACAGCCAAGAGGATCCCCCCCCCAGACCTTAACTCAGAGGCAAGTTGACATGGTGGAAGGCACTCCTTTAAGTACTTGAGTCCCAAGTTGTTTAGGGTTTTCTAAACCAGCATGAAAACCTTGAATCTGGCCTGCTGGTAACTCCTTCAGGGCAAGTGTTAAATGATACCTAAACACTGATCTATTGAATAATTGAGTGGCTGCATTTGCACAAGCTGCAATTTCCAGTCCAGACTATCTTCAAGGGCAGCCTAACATAGAGCACATTACTCTCTCTGGAAGGTTATCTGGACTTGTGGCACTCTTGTCAACAAAACTGCTACCACTTTACAAGAAACAAAAGACCGAGACACACTTACTGTTGTGCCAGTTCGAGTGCATTTGCACCTCTGTGTTCTGAAAACCAGGGCACACAATGTTAGTCAAATAGGGGCACACAAGCTTTGTACACACATGCATGGGTCCTTGTAGGGGGCAGCAACAGAGCCCCCAACATCACATCTGCTCCTGACCCCATAAACCCTCTGGGTGGCCCTGCAAAGCTGACCACAAGGGGAGATGGCAAATGCGCTCCTCAGCCGGGACACTATCTATCCTACAACTGGTCCTGATGCTGAGGGTTATGCTCTCTGCATTTTTATTTCCCAGTCCTAAAGAACGCCTAGGATATCAACTTTTCAAAAATCTCTGTGTTCTTTGCAGAAGCCATTCATGTCTTCTTTCCTCCCTGGCCCCCTTCCATGAGCCTGGTCCATGAGGTAGGCTCCCAAAAATGTGGAGAGAGGCTGTTCTTGTTGCCTTATTCTAGACTTTTCTTGAGACCAAGGAATGTTCCATGTGAGCGAGCAGCTACAAAAGAATTTTTTAATTAAGAATTGCAACCATAAATCAATTGCAGTTTGTTTTCACTACAATTGAAAAGCCACAACTGTTTTGATATTTGCCTTGGAAAGATCAGCAAAGTCAAGGGCAGAAAAACAAATGCAGTGAAGGAAATGATAGATGGCTGCCTTGTTTCTTCTGATGATAGGCAAAGCAGTAAACCATGAAGAGCAGAATTCAAAGAGGTCTCCTCTTTCCTTAATCTCTATGCAGCGTCCGAAACAAAGTGGCCATTTTTTCAGTGGGCAGAAATATTGGAGTTTGGTTTGACATATAGAGCAGCAGAGTGCAGAAATGAATGGTCTTGTAAGACTGATGGTAGAAAGAATAAGGAAATGTGAGGTTTATTACTCCTGAGAAATGAAGCCATTCTAAGTATAGCTATACATGTGGACGTTATGGAGTCGCAAGGGAAGCACACACTCTCTATCTAAGGAGGAGGAGGAAGGAAGTAAAGCCCCAGAAAAGCAATCCACATATCAACAAAATGGAAATGGAAATGGATTGCCTTCAAGTCGATCCCTATGATTAGGGTTTTCATGGTAAGCAAGTGGTTACTTAAAAAAGGACTCAACAGGGGGAAAAAAGGTTGTCTATCCCCCCCCCCCCAGTTCAGGTTACTTGTTACAAGCATTGGTACTTTACTCCGCACAAGATCTTAATATCTGCATGGAAAACAGAAACTGAACAGGCACACTTCCAAGGCAGCAAAGGTTTCTCCTATTGAATTCTGCCTGCCCTGCATCAGGTGAAGACGCAAAACCTCCTGAATATAAAAAGATGTCAACCTGTGCTAATAGGGAGCATCCACTCCCCCCGTAAATGCAATCTCATCTTTTTGCTGCTTCAGGCTGATTCATCTGAATGACTTGGGAGCATTCAGAACTGCTGGGAATATTACATGAGCAAGACTGGACTTTCATTGACTTTCTCCTTTCTCATTTTCCAGCCTTAACCTCAGCTCTCTGCATTTCCACATCACTTTTGTGATTTTTTAAAAGTCGTCATGAAAATTCATCAGCATTTTAGTTTAAATTAATATATATGTTTGTAAACTTTGTATGCAATTTTGCCTAATATACACATTTATGAAAAGCAATTTCCCCTAATAAAATGAATTTGAATGTTATTTTCATGAATATATGCATTTTTGTACACACTACATTGCAAAATTAAGACAAGTGTTAATTTTGAAGTATGGCTGTGTTTGCATATTGTTTTGGAAAGTGTGGGTTAGGTAAATGTGCTTTTAAATGTGAACTAAATCAAATTTCTCCCCAATGCCAGTCCCTTAGAAAGGTGTTAAAAGAAGATTAGACAAATTCATGGAGGATAAGGCAGATTTAGTCTTATGTCACCTTAAATGAATATTATGGACTAGGTTTTAATAGACTCAAGTTCGTACCATAATAAATTTGTTAGTCTTTATGGTGCCACAATACTCTGTTGTTTTTGCTGCAAGAGATTAACACAGCTAGGCCTCTGGAAAAGAAGGTGCAGGCTACCCCCCCCCAAGGGCCTGTCTGTACTGTGCAGGCATGAGGGCAGAAATGACAAGAGGCAATCAGCAACAAACTTGCTTACACTGGGAGCTCTGGCTTCAGTGAATTGCACTGCCAGGATTAGGGTTGCCAGGTCGGAACCATCCAAAAATGGGGGCGGGTCCTAGTGATTTCATGTGGCGGGCCCTAGTGATGTCACGGGGCAGGCCCTAGTGATGTCATGGGGCGCACCCTAATTATGTCATTAAGCATGATACATTAAGTATCGACCACAGTTTCTTGGAGCATACCATTCAAAAAAAATTTCTCTGATTGGAAATTAAAATAGAAATCTTACCTAAAATAGCGTGTTCCCAGGTCCATCTGAAGTGACAAGGTCATTCCTTCTCACAAGCTTAGGGAGCATAGATGCAAAATGGAAATGGACTGCCTTCAAGTTGATCCCGAATAGGGTCTTCATGGTAAGCGGTATTCAGAGGTGGTTTACTATTGCCTTCCTCTGAGTCTGAGAGGCAGTGACTGGCCCAAGATCACCCAGGGAGCTTCATGGCTGTGTGAGGATTCGAACCCTGGTCTGCCAGGTCACAGTTCAACGCCTTTAGGGAACATTTAATCTAGCTTACTTGCTTTTGGCAAGAAGGGTTTAAGTGCCTTCAGGCCAGGCCAGTCACCGGAAGGCCACTGTAGGAAGAAAGGAACCTAGTGCTTTGGAGATGTTAGATGGGAGCATTCAGGAATAAAGATGGATGCCCCTGAAGGCTGCAATTCTAAACTCATGCACTAAGGGACTAAGCCCCATACAACTCAACAGGACTTACTTCTGAGCAGTTTGGATTGTGCTGTTGGTAAAGCTTGACTAGGGCAGAGCTTGGAAGATAACTTTCAAAAAGTAATGTTACAGTTACATGGCCCAAAAAAGTAGTAATTACCGTTACAATTACAATTGCTCTAAAAGTAACTGATTACTTTTCCTCCAAAGTAATCACTACAATTACATTTCAGTTACAGGCGGGCCCCGCTTATACGGCAGGTTCCATTCCGGACCCCTGCCATAAAGCGGAATTCACCATAAAGCAGAACCCCATTGAATATAATGGAGCGTGTTGCATGAAAATGATGCAAAAATGACGCGAAAATGCCGCAAAAGGGCAAAATTGGCTTTAAAAATGGGGAATCAAAGCCGCCGCATTAGCGGAACAAGTGCAACCCCCCCACTCAGCCAGCCAGCATAATCTCTCTCACTCAACCAACTCCCAGACCCTGCCCTGCCACCAACTAAGGGACACTCACTCAAGAAAACATTTTTCCCTGAGATGCAAAAAAGTTAAAATACTGCAAATGCAGCACAGTAGCCAGAGAGGGTGGAGGAGGCCACTTTGGGTGCCAAGTGCAAACACAGTATTCTCATTCACATACACACACACACACACACACACACACGTTGTCATCTTTCACCTCCACAGTTCTTTATCTCCATTCTATCTTCTTCTCCTCCTTTATCCATATTCTTGACCTCTGGATCCTTTTTCCCTCCACTCCATTCTTCACCACCACTATCCATTTTTTAAAATAATTGTTTTCTCCACTCCACCCCGTCTCACTCTCCGCCTCCTCCCTCATCGCCTCCTACCCATCCACAGAGCATGAGGAAAGAGCGACACTGCACAGAAGCCCAGTTTGAGGCACATAATTTTCATGCACAAATCAGAGGAGCAGAAGACTTCCCCTGCTCCCCTCCCCAAGTAATGCCCAAAAGTAATTCTGGAAACATTACAATTACTCCACAAAAGTAGTAAAATTACTCCTCGTTCTATTACAATCAAAATGTAAAGGAATTACCCACTTGTTACTCAAAAAATAATGAATTACAAGTAATTTGTTACTTGTAGCTAGTTACTTCCAAGCTCTGGACTAGGGATCCTTTGCAAAGAGATCCATATCCAAGCAGGGTTGGCAACCCCCTGCCTGGAATGCCCTGCCCTTATCTTTTAATGTGGCTGCTCCAAACTTCTTTACAGATTTGACCCTTCACTTCAGAAAGAGGTCTGAGAAATGAGTGAGAGTAAGAAGATTCTTGCCCTTTCTGTCTACCCTGTCTCACTTTGACAGCCAACCCAATTCCAGTGAGTAATAATTGACAGAGAGAAAACAGGCAGCAGCTTGGGAACAACAACTGCAGCCACACTTTCAAATATGTGAATTCTCTTTTACCACTATTGGGCAAGAAACAAACTGCCATGCAACCGACAAGGTGCATCATCAGTGGGTTTTAGGGGGTTGAGCTGAGCACTTTCAACCACTGCTGTTGCTTCTTTGGACGTAAGGGAATGAGGTTAAAGGCAAATGAAATGCAAACAGAAAATGAAAAACAAAAGACAGTGATGCTTTCCTAAATGCAATACCATACCAACCGCAACAAGATTCCTATGAGTAAGGCAGACAACTTAGCATCCCACAACCAGTCAGGATTCATAACTGAAAACCAAAACCAAAAAAATCCTGTCGTGGCAGCCACTCAGTTAATGCAGAATGCTGGGGCATGATTGCTGACATGAGTGAGATCCTATCAGCACATAATACCCCTGCTCTGAAATCTTCATTGGCTGCTGATTTGCTACCAGGCCAAGTTCAAGCTGTGCTTTCCATGTTATGGATGCCACATAGTACTTGTTCTGCTCTTGTAAGAAATCAGTCCTGTAAAGTGGCAGCATTTTGGATACTCTGTTCATAGGGTTTTCGTGGTAAGAGGTATTCAGAGGTGGTTTACCATTGCCTTCCTCTGACTATGGACACATATCATACTTTGGACACATAATGAGAAGACATGATTCATTAGAAAAGACAATACAGAAAAACAGAAGAGAGTAGAAAAAGAGGAAGACCAAAAAAAGAGATGGATTGATTCCATAAAGGAAGCCACAGACCTGAACTTACAAGATCTGAACAGGGTGGTTCATGACAGATGCTATTGGAGGTCACTGATTCATAGGGTCGCCATAAGTCAAAATTGACTTGAAGGCACATAACAACAACAATGAAGTGGCAACACCTACGCTTTGGAACTCCTTGCCTATTGACATTAGGCAAACGCTCCTTTTCAGCACCTGCTAAAATCATTTTTCTTTAGGCAAGCCTATCCACTCATGTAAAAGCGATTGTGCTTTTAAATCTGTTTTTAACTCATTGTTGGCTTTATTAATTTAATGTTTTTCAATATATGTCTTTGTTTTTGCCAATAATTTAATTGTTTTAATTCTTTCTGTAAACCGCTTTGAGATTTTTTTACAATAAAGCAGTATATAACTGTTGTAAATAAAATACATAAATAATTTTTGGAGTCACAGCTTTTAAAAATGTTTTTAAATAAGTTTTGTTTTAATATATTTTAAACTTTGTTTTTATGAAAGTGTTTTAGTGCTTTTGTTTGCCGCCCTGGCAAAATAAATAAATAAACTTCATTCACCCAACCCAAAATTCAGAATCATGCCACTTTAAGCTGTTTTGCAACTGTTTATACTTGTTTTATGGTTATTGGTTTTAAAAGGGATTTATTTCTTATTGTGAGCTGCCTTGGTTTCCAATCACCAACACTACCTCACAGGATTGTTGGAAAGACTCCATACACACACACACTTGTAAAAACACACCCCATATAATAGTTTATTGTCAAACCAGTTGGTCATTGCAGAACATTTTTTTTAAAGATCAGTATTAGTTTCCTACATAATAAAAAATGTGATACCTAGATAAACCCTGCCTAATTGCTTTAAAATTGGATTGGAGAGAGAGGGAAAGATTAACAACACAAACACAATTCTTTGTTATGTTTACTCAGAAGTCCCATTAATTTACAGCACAATCCTAACCTTGTCTACTCAAAAGTAAGTGCTAATGAATTCAATGGGGTTTACTTCAGGTACATGGGATTAGCATTAAAAGCAAGTATTGGATTAAATACTTTCATATTGCCAAGGTTTTCAAAGCACTGCCCTCTCCAACAGCCCAGGGTCAGCCTGGGGCACACAAGAGAAAAGAAAACCTTTAAGCCATATTCTTACTTATTACTGAAACTGAAGATCTGGAAACCACCATTTTCTGACGTTGCAATGAAGCCCAAGCACAGCCTGGGTCAACAAATCACAACCTGGCTACAATCCTGAAAGGGCGGGGTTAGAGCCCCAGTTTGGGAAAGTTATTTTTTTGAACTACAACTCCCATCAGCCCAATCTAGTGGCCATGCTGGCTGGGGCTGATGGGAGTTGTAGTTTTAAAAAAGTAAATTTTCCAAGCTCTGCTAAGAGCTGCTATACAGATCCGTTAATAGATTAAACAGTCATGGGGGGCAGCTGACATTTTGGTGTATATCTCGGGAACCAGACCACCTAGAAACTTAATTTTTTAAAAAATTGAATAAGAGAGTCCAGAGATTAAGGTACGGTAGCCGGAGACCCAGAGCGGACCCCCCGCAAAACCAGAAACTCCCACTGAAAATCGGACACCTGGTAATCCTACTCCATCTTGCACCCCCTTATTGCACCCCCTTATTGACTACACCTGGGGTGCCCCCCCGCCACCCCTTGGGATGCCACTGGGTGGTGGTGCTGCTCCTTGGCATCGCCTGGGCAGGAAGGGAGGAGGGAGGGGAAGCAGCAAGCAGCAAGCAGAGGATGGCTGACTGGAAAAGGGTGGGCGGCCAGAGCCTTTGGCATGTGCATGCGTGAATCATGCATGCATGGCTGGGGGGGCCGCTGGAAAACCGGAGATCCACCTGTTTAAGGAGAATATGGCTGGAGACCGGAGATGGCCCCCTTTTGCCAAAGACTCCGGCTGAAAACCGGAGATCTGGCAACCCTAGCCAGGATCCTACCAAATTATCAATGACTGCACTGCAGCCAAGCTTCCAAACACTCCCAGCCACTCTGAGGACTAACACTCTTTAAAACAAAGTAGTAATTTTCCTTATGAGTTGGAAGGCTGCAACTCCTTGGAAATCTCACAAATCCTAATAAAACTATGGTATTTGACAATGGCTGCTGAACACTGTGCACAGTAAACATGAGCCCAAACACAGACTGCAAATCTGTTCACTCAGTCAGCCTTTCCTGGGAGTGATTATCACAGCACCATACCCATCTAAGCCAGTTGACTGAATCCAGCTGATTAATACATTTTGGTGTACATGATCCAGAACATTCATGCCAAAGTAAATGTCAAAACTCATTAAGAGATTATCTCAGCCTGGTTTACTCTATTAGTAAACCAGCATTTTTATATAGAAAATAGTCCAGCCAGGTGCTCATAATCCTTGGTTCACAATCTTAAATGGAAAGTAAATCCCATTGAAATAAGGGGGGAAGCAGGGGGGTTAGAACATAGGCCAACATTACACCACAGGCCCATCCAGCTCAGTACTAGCCACAATGGCTGGCAGCAGCTCTCTGCAGGTTCATACAGGAGTTTTTCACAGCCCTATTGGAGATTCCACTGACTGAATGTGGGACCTTTCTGCATATAAACCATGTGCTCTACCACTAGGAATTGGGGAGAAATTCAATTCAGTTTGCATTTAAAGCCAAATCTATCAAATTCTACTTTCTGAAACAATAGGAGGCAATAATAATTTGCACTTTTCCAAATTTTGCAGTGCAGTTCTCCAACCAACCAATGTTCACAAAAATAGATATATTGTGGGGAAACTGCATAAAAATGAATGTATTAGTGAAAATAATATACAAAATGCATAGGGAAAATGCTTTCAAGATGTGTACATTAGTCAAAACTACATACAAAATATATTTAGTAGGAGAAAATCACACTAAAATGCTGAAGAATTTTCATGAGGATTGAAAAAAATTGCAAATTGCTGCAGAAAGGTGGAGAACTGAATTTCAGATTGGAAAAATGAGAATGGAGGAATCGACAGACCCTTCCATCCCTAGCCCTGAAAGGGCCCCTTCTGTTCATTTTTATCATCCTCTGACAGGACAGCCCAGACGCTTTCATTTTTTTAAAAAAAGAGTAAGTCTCTAGCCCTTCTAGGAATAAAGTTATGAAACATAGTGTGCAGACAAACTTCTAAGCAATGTCTGTGAGACTGACTGCTCCCATCTTTCCGTGTTTCTTCACTTGTTACTCAGTTACTTGTGCTATAGGTTCCAAGTAAGTATAACAGGTCACAAGTACCACTGCTGTTACAATAATTTACAAATAAATGAATAGATTCCATGACAGACTGCCTGATGCTGCAGTTATGGTTCACATCAGTAAAACTCTCGTGTTTCTATATTGCCCCTGCCAGCGTGATGGGACAACACAAAAACATTCGTGTTAGAGCAACTGCTTTGTGTCCAAGAGTTCAGTCCCCACTCCAGCTCCGGCTCCTTCTCCAGGCAGAGCTGGGAAGCCCCCGCCCCCGACACTGTGGAGAGTTGTTGCTAGTCAGGGTCAACAATACTGAGTTAAAGAGACCAATGGCCTGGCTGGATATAGGTTGCTTCCTATGTTGCTGGGATGAAAATGTTTGCCAGCAGGATTCTCTGAATTTCCTATAACAGATGGGGGTGGGGATGTCATTTCCAGAAGGAATGACTAGTGTGGAAGCAACCATGGGGCATGTGAGGCTGACTGATCATCTTAGCAATATTTTGTTAACATAATATGCGTACGGAACCATCCAGAAAGGAGAAGACACCACACAAATCTGGCCTACAAATATTGGTCTTCATGCGTAGATGCACTTTGGCTTAGACTTTTCACAGTTAGGAGGAACATGTGCATAAGACTGTTGTAATAGAAATACCAATGGTACCACCCTGTCTTTTCACATTAATAATGGTTGTTTGAACAAGTCTTTCTTAACTCCATCCTTCAAGGCAGGGCCGGCACTAAAGGGCTGCGAGGTTGGGCTCTGGCTGAGGGCCCCATGGCCCCTGAAGGGCCCTCTTTAGGGTGGGGGAGTAGCACTCCCCTTCCACGATCCGTGGCAGAATCACTGCTGCAGATAGCACCACCCACCCGTTCCCTCGCTCCGCCTACCTTTCCTATGTTTTGCAGCTGCATGCCATCAACCCAAATGGCTGTGGAGGCTTCAGACCCTTAGGGAAACCTCATGGTTAAGGGCAGCACTGTGCACGCAGCCGCAAAACACAGGACAGAAAGATAGGCGGAGTGAGGGAACGGGCGGGCGGTGCTATCCGCGGCAGTGTGTGCCGGGGCCCGAGGCAGGCTGGAGCCCAAGGGCTCCGGCATGGCTGGAGCCGGCCCTGCTTCAAGGCCATTACCTTTTCTGCCCACCCCCAGTAGCCAACTCTGCCACTAGTATGGCTACTTTCTTCCCAAAAGTTAAAACTGAAAACTTGAAGAATTTGGGGGCAGTTCAGTCAGTGTTTGTGTCAGGAAGCTCTATGACCTACTTCCACAACTCCAGGAAAGCCACAACGCTCACAAGAGATTGAGTAAACTGCAGATTGACTGGGGCGTATTAATTGCCAAACAGAGCCAGAGCTGTTGAGAGACAGAGCAGATGCACGGTGCAGAGGCCAGATGCAGGAAGCGCCCATGAAACCTGATCTGAGGCTGCATCTGGTCCCACCTTTCCATTTGCCAAAGGCATTTTGGGAGAGGCTCATCATTGCAGGAGGAAATAAGCCCCAGTGCGAGCCTTTCAACTGCTTGAGGCATATGCCCAAGGAGACGCCTTCCATAATATTTTGAGCAGACATTTGGTGTGTGAGGGGCCAGGTCCATCTTCCAAACACAGGATGAATGGGGCCCTTGAAGGCTCTCTACACACCTATTGACCTCTAGCATGATTTGTAGCCCCTCCTGTTCAAAATCTTTAGGTCTTTTGGAAGGGCCATAGTTCAGTGGCAGAGCATGGGCAGAAGAGCCCAGCTCCAATCCCCGGCTGGGGAGACCCCAGTCTGACAAGAGCCGCTGCCGGTCAGTGTAGACAGCATTGAACTAGATGAATCAATGGTCAGATTTGGTATAAAGCAGTTCCTATGTTCCTACTTGCCCTCAACACCAGCTTGACCCCCACAGCCCCTTTTCCTCGGGCCTGGGCATCTCTTCAATAAGAGCAGAGAGGAGAGGGTTTCAGAGTCCAGTTCCATAGGTGGGGTAGGAACTCCAGTTTCTCAGCTTGTATTCCTTTTCTGCATAGTGACCCCCACAGCTCTCTACCCCATGGCAATCCAGCAGAAAATTCCTGGCTGATCGCCTGCCCAGTGTTTATGAGCACTGTACTGTGAAAGTGACCTAGAATACTCCCATGGATCCAACTTCTGGATTATATTACATCAGAAGAGCCACTGTCATTGCCAAAAGAGACCAGCATTTGTTGGAGAGGGGAGAGACAGAACATAAAACAGTCAAACAATAATTTAAACATAAATAAACAGCTACACAGTGTAAACTCAGCAAATGATGCTGTTTTCTGGTTTACATGCATGTAATCCAGTTTGAGGATTGTCCTCAGGGTCACATAAATCAGTTCTTCCAGGGGGCAAGGGACCAAATAAAGAATCCCTCATAAATCCATATCTCAAAACATTGCTTATGGGGGGCTTGGCACCGCCTGATAACCCACCTGTAGCCCCTCATCAGGGCTAATGCTTCTCAGAAGGAGAGGGCATTGCGTCCCTCCCCCATTTCTATTGAACCAAGGCCTTGGTGGCACTGACAAATTGCATTGTCAAGCTGCCAAAAGCAAAGCCTGAGATGGGCAATGAACTAATTCATTTCTTCTTCTTCTTCTTCTTTCAGCTGTTCTTTACGCTGAAATCCTGAGGCCACTGTAGAGAAGAAAGTCATAAGAATGTGATGGCAGAAGAGCAATTCCATTGTAAAGTGGCTGAGAAGTAGCAGAATGGTGATATTGGAGGCTGTGAGGATCATAGGGCCTTGGTGTACAAATGGGAAAGCAAAGACAGTTTTAGGGAGATGGCCAGGCAAGGCCACAGGGACTTCTCAAGACTTCTATTCCTCTCAAGGCAAAGGAAAAGCCCTTTTGTTGTGTCTCAGAAACTTCCATGTAGATCAAGTCTTGTTGATTGGCTTGTTCTGCCTTATTGATGATGATGATGATAGTGGGGAGGATTAGCCATTATTTGTTCATTATTATTGGAAAATGTCTTTTATAGTTGGTGCCAGGTTTTAAGAGCCCTAGCTGCACTCAGTAGACTCCCCTGCATGCCTGTGCTACCTACGGGTAATGCCAATGTTTTGAGGAGGCATGAGGAGTAATGGGGGACTTCAATTACCCTGATATCTGTTGGGAGACAAATTCTGCCAAACACAGCCCCTCCAAGAAATTCCTAGCTTGTGTGGAAGGAAAAACTTCCCAAGTCAATTGATTGTGCTCCAAAGGACAGAGTTCATTAAAAAAAAAAAAAAAAAAAGGATAGCAAAGACCAATGCATTGGGAGAGAAGTTCCTCAGAACAACTCTAAAAATCACAGCCAAAGCACAGCTTTTTATAATCAATTTCACGTCATACATGTAGATATGTCTAGACCCCTGCCCTCTTCCTCTCAGATGGTATAGAGGCATCTCGGCCTTGCCCCTCTAGATGCATCTGAGCCCTGCCCCTATAACTTATTTACATTGAAAATACCCAAAGCCACATAGACAAAATTAATATTAGCACACTCAGATGCCTCTCATCTCTTTCTGTTACTTTTGTAAGTTCAGCAGTTCTTATAGCTTCATATTGTAACATTGGCTACTTTCGTTTTTCATTCAGAGCATAGTTCCTCTTTTTACATTGTTCACTCAAGCACTGCTTTTTCTTCTAAGATTAATAAACTGCATAGAATCAAGCAAGCAAGCAATGGAATAATCTCATTAGCTTCTTAAAATCAGGAATATATTTGCTCAGGATCAGAAATCCTTCCTCACTTGTGATGGAGATAACTTTCTCCTACAGAAAGTGGAGGAAGCAACTAGAGGATCAGCTATCCTTGACTTGATTCTAACCAACAGAGATGACTTGGTGGATGAAGCGGCAGCTATGGGAACTCTGGGGGAAAGTGACCACAACATACTTGAATTCTTGATTTTGAAGGAAGCAAAAGCCAAGAGCAGCCATACACGTACCCTGGACTTCAGGAAAGCCAATTTTAATAAACTCAGATCAGTGATAAATAAGGTCCCATGGCAAGCAACCTTAATAAGAAATGGAGTCCAAGAAGTCCAGCAAGGAAAAAAGGGGGAAAGCATAATAATAATAATAATAATAATAATAATAATAATTATTATTATTATTATTATTATTATAATAAACTTTATTTCTACCCCGCTATTTTTCCAATAGGACTCAGAGCGGCTTACAACTAAAAACAACACCATTAAAACATACAGAGTATATTATTAAAAAAGAATTAAACTATGAGAAAAATTAAAACCATAAAATATAGGTTAAAAACAGCGGACAATTTAAAATAATAAAATCATATAATGTAATCACCAAACCTATGACACTTAATCCTGGTCGTTCTCTATCCCAAATGCCCGTTGAAATAAAACAGTCTTTACTTGTCGCCGGAAAGATGGCAAGGAGGGAGCTGATCACACCTCACTCGGAAGGGAGTTCCACAGCCTAGGGGCGGCCACCGAAAAGGCCCTATCTCATGTCCGCTTCATATGTGCTTGCGAAGGTGTGGGGAACACAAGAAGGGCCTCACCTGAAGATCTCAAATCCCGGACAGGTTCATGTAGGGAGATACGATCTGTCAAATAGTCTGGACCTGAGCCGTATAGGGCTTTGTAGGTCAAAACCAGCACTTTGAATTGTGACTGGAAACAAATTGGCAGCCAGTGGAGCTGCTGTAACAGGGGAGTTGTATGGTCCCTGTAACCAGCCCCGGTTAGCACTCTGGCTGCAGCTCTTTGTACCAATTTAAGTTTCCGAACAGTTTTCAAAGGCAGCCCCACGTAGAGCACGTTACAGTAGTCTAAGCGGGATGTAACCAAGGCATGCATCACCCTAGTCAGATCAGGTAGCTCCAGGAACGGGCGCAGCTGGCACACCAGTTTTTTTTTTTTTTACAATAATTTTTTATTCAAATTTTCATAAAACATACAAAACAAAATCATAAAACATTCAAAGACAAAAAACAAAACAAAACAAAAATGATTAAACAAAAAAATAAAATGTTGACTTCCCATTTGTCGCAGATCAGTTATAGGTCTACAATATATAACAATCCTGTCTCTTAAATTATATTATAAAATCACTTTCCTCCAGTAGTTATCTTAATTAATCATCAAATCTCATAAACATTACTTTATTCTTTCCACAAAAAGTCAAAGAGAGGTTTCAATTCTTTAAGAAATATATCTATCAATTTTTCTCCAAATAAACATGTTGATTAATCCATCTCGTTAATAATAATAATAATCTTATTGTCATAACCATAGTCCAAATAAACATATCGATTAATCCATCTCATCAAAATCTGTTAGGTCCAATAATTTCAATAGCCATTATTCCATTATCCATATTAATTCCATCTTCCATCTTCAATAGTCCTGTTAAGTCCAGTAATTTCAGTGTCCAATCTTTCATTATCAGTATTCCATAATAATCTTGCTGTCATAGCCATAGTCATATAATAAGAGTCTGATGGGAATTTCCTCTATCCCAAATATTTTCTTGCCATCAATTCTGAATAAGTTGCTGAAATATTGTTGTAAAGTCATATCTGTGTTCTTCTTTTTTACAAAATGCACTGGCTCATCTCTTGAGAGTTTTTCCATTGTCACATGGCTGCAGTTAATTCCATAGATTTTCTCTATATCAAGCTCCATCACGTCATTCCAGTCCAGAAGATTATCCAAGCCATTGATAACTTTATCTCTAATATCTTCATTAATTTCTTCAGAGATAACGTTAAATTCCAAACAGTAGATTTTATTTCTAATATCCATAAACTCCAGATCTTTTTCCAATTCCACATTTGTTCCAATCTCCAGGGCTTGTATCTTCCCTTTATTTTTTCTTTTCTCATCTCTGATCTCATTCTCCTCTCTCACAGGATCACCTATTTCTTTAAGCTCCTGCGTCATTTTGCTCAGTTCCATTTTCAGCTCCTTACTGCCCTGTTGCAGGGTTTGTTTCGTTATCTCAATCTCATCCATTATTTTCTGAAACATAATTACTTCCAGATTCTCAGCCACTTTCTTGATTGCCATTTTTAAAACCACGAAAACAAAACAAAACAAAAATAAAGAAGAACCACTTCTTATTTCAGCAACAATTGGGTTAATATTCCAGGCTTGATGACATCACAGTATAAACAGAGCAGCCTGCCTTATCTCTCTATGTTCAAGAATACAAAACAAATTTAGTTCCCAGCATCAAAACAGTTAGTGGCGTCGTGAAGAAGCAGATTTGTCAAAATAAAATAGACCAAAAAGAGAATAGTCCCAGACAATATAATGTTCCTCGGAATAGAAATCCCTCTTCTGTTTATATCTTTAGAATGCACTTCCAGGACAGCTTTTTGCAATAGAAACAGAGATAAGCTGTTAATTTCGTGAATAACAGAGAAGAGTTATAGCTCACCCAGAAGTTCTTTAAAGCTGATTCATTTGACAAATCTCTTTTTGCTGCACCAATTTAAACCAAGTAAAAAAAATAATAGAAAGAAGGGTGCTTGCCTGTTAGTCCGTTTTCTCTTTGAAGAAAAGATAACGTATTGCATTAATCAGATAGAGCTTGTTCGGAAGTCCGTCCGGCATTGCTGGCTGGACCTTTTCTCATAAATTAATGAAATCCAGTCCTCCCAACAAAAACAGGCTTTTGAGGTTGATCTCTACGTTTCTCCCTGCCCGGGAGAAATTTCATCAGTCCAAAAAAAATGTTCTGACTGATTTATATCTGAATAAGCTTCTTTTGACGCGGGAGCCCGTCTCAAAAGCAGGCACAAGCGAAGTCACCCTTCCCGGAAGTCAGCTGGCGCACCAGTTTTAATTAGGCAAATGCGCTCCTGGATACAGCAGTAATCTGGGCCTCCAAATTCAAAGCTGAGTCCAGGAGTATACCCAAACTGCGAACCTGAGACTTCAGGGGGAGTGCGACCCCATCCAGCACCGGTTGAATCCCTATTCCCTGATCTGCCCTCCGACTGACCAGGAGTACCTCTGTTTTGTCAGGATTTAATCTCAACTTGTTTGCCCTCATCCAGTCCATCACTGATGCCAGACACTGATTTAGGACCTGTACGGCTTCCTTGGCTTCAGGTGGAAAAGAGAAATAGAGTTGAGTGTCATCAGCATACTGATGGCACCGAACCGTAAAACCCCGGACAACCTCTCCCAGCAGTTTATGTAGATGTTGAATAACATGGGGGACAAAATGGAACCCTGAGGGACCCCATAGGTCAATGGCCAAGGGGTCGAGCAGGAGTCTCCCAGTACCACCTTCTGGGTTCGGTCCTCCAGGAAGGACTGGAGCCACTGTAACACAGTGCCCCCAAGTCGCATCTCAGCAAGGCGGCCCAGAAGGATACCATGATCGATGGTATTGAAAGCCACTGAGAGGTCCAGTAGAACCAACAGGGACACACTCCCCCTGTCCAGTTCTCTGTGTAGGTCATCCACCAAGGTGACCAAAGCCGTCTCTGTCCCATAGCCAGGCCTGAAACCAGATTGAAATGGATCCAGATAATCTGTATCATCCAGGAATCTCTGAAGTTGGGCGACCACCACACGCTCTATTATCTTGCTTAAAAATGGAATATTGGAGACTGGCCGGTAGTTACCTAGTAAAGAGGGATCCAGGGAGGGCTTTTTCAGCAGTGGTCTTATAACTGCCTCCTTTAAGCATGATGGAATTCTGCCTTGTTGTAGAGAGGCATTAACTACTCCCCTGACCCAATCGACCAGTCCCCCTCTGGTACTACAATGTGGCTCCACAGAAAGCTTAGAGATGATCTGAAAACAAAAAAGGACACATACAGGAAGTGGAAGGAAGACCACAAAGAAAGAGTACAGACAGATAGCACGGAATTGCAGGGATGGCTTCAGGAAGAATAAGGCTGAGAATGAGCTGTGGTTAGCGAGGGATACCAAAAGCAACAAAAAGGCTTTCTTCAGGTACATCCATAGTAAAAGACAGAGAAAATAAATGGTGGCACAGCTACTCAATGAAGATGGCAAAACGATAACAGATGACAAAAGAAAGGCAGAAGTGGTCAATTCCTACTTTGGCTCAGTCTTCTCCCAAAAGAGGGTCTATGACCCTCCTGGGAAACATAAAGTTGAAGGGGCAGGATTGCAGCTTGACAGTGATAGACAAATGGTCAAGGAATATTTATTTATATATTTATTATTTGATTTATATCCCACCCTTCCTCCCAGCAGGAGCCCAAGGCGTCAAACAAAAGCACTAAAACACTTTAAAACATCATAAAAACAGACTTTAAAATACATTAAAACAAAATAACTTTAAAAACATTTTTAAAAAGTTTTTAAGACATCTTTAAAACAAAGGTTAAAAAACATGTTGCTTTTTTTTAAAGGGTTAAAAACATATTAAAAAGCAAAAGAATACCTAATCACTTTGAACAAGTTCAAATCTCCAGGGCCCAATGAACTGCATCTTAGAGTAATGAAGGAACTGGCTGAAGAACTCTTGGAACCACTGACTATAATGTTTGAGAAATTGTGGAGGATGGGTGAAGTGTCAGATGACTGGAGGAGGACTAATGTTGTCCCTATCTTCAAAAAGGGCAAGAAGGAGGAACTGGGAACTACAGACCAGTCAACCTGACATCGATCCCTGGGAAAATTCTGAAGCAGATTGTAAAGTGATCTGTAATCATCTTGAAAACAATTTAGTGATCAGAGCTTGGAAAAGTTACTTTTTTGGACTACAACTCCCATCAGCCCCATGCTGGCTGGGGCTGATGGGAGTTGTAGTCCAAAAAAGTAACTTTTCCAAGCTCTGCCAGTGATTACTAATAGCCAACATGTATTTGTCAAGGACAAATCCTGCCAGACTAATCATCATTTTTTGATCAGGTAACCTTCCACATAGACTGTGGAAATGCTGTGGACATATTATAACTTGACTTCTGCAAAGCTTTTGACAAAGTGTCCCATGGTACTCTGATTAGCAAGCTAGATGGAACAACCATCAGGTGGGTGGATCCACAGTTGACTACAGAATTGTACTCAAACACTTCTGTAAGAAGATCTGTTAGAGGGGTATGACTTAGGGAGGTTGTGGGCTGTCCAACATTAGAGTCATACCTGTTGGATATGCTTTGTTGGATTCTTGCATTGAGCAAGGGTTTGGACTTGATGATCTTATAGGCCCATTCCAACTCTAGTATTCTATGATTCTATGATTTCCCAGACATGAGGGTCTTATAACAAGGGGAGAGATGTGCTGCTAGCATTCAAGGAAGAGTTGGGGTCTGCTCTAGGCAACGCCTATGAGTTTGACACTGATAATGAAATGGAAACCTTAAAGAATTGTTTCACCATGAGACCCAAGAATACCCTCTAGCACTGTCTGATAGTGGAACTTTTCATCTAGGTTCAAAATACTGTTTGGTATTTTAAAATATATACCAAGCTGAAATAGGAACTACGTTCGATGGTCCTATTTCTTAGCAGAGATAAAAACAAGCAGCAGAGTGAGATAAACCAGTCCACACCTTTCTCTGTACAAATAACAACAAACACAATCTTCTTAGGTAAAAGATAAAGAACATTTACTCACAACCTCTTCATATGTTCAGAAACATAGGCTCTAGCTTAGATGAAAGAAAAATAGTTTCAGTCCATCTTAGTCTTTAGTATTGATGCTCTCAGCAGAGAGCCATGCGGCCTCTCCCAGAGGTAGATAGATCAGCAATGGAGAATATTCAAAGAATCCCCAGGACAAAGGAAGGAGGAAACCAGGTAACTAACCCCACCCATAAGGAAGTTACATCATGATGAACAGGTACATGGGATATTTCCCCAAATATCCCCCAAGGTGAACATCTGCCTATTCCAACAAATACGACCTCCTTGAATGTCTAGAAGAATTATCTGTGGACCAGCCCAACATTTTTCCTGCTACCAGTTTTATTC
The DNA here is from genome assembly GCF_030035675.1 of Rhineura floridana. Lineage (NCBI taxonomy): Eukaryota > Metazoa > Chordata > Lepidosauria > Squamata > Rhineuridae > Rhineura > Rhineura floridana. The sequence goes on from NC_084495.1 coordinate 1,978,697, forward strand.
TTGGTGGAGCTGCCATAATTCAGATGTTGAAACCAACAACTGCAAAGACCTTTCGTGCATATGCCACTGGAATAGTCATTCCATACTTATCTAAACAACAACATAATGTGACACCTAGATTTAGTATGGGACACTTATTCTGAAGATTCTCTGAAACATACTGCAAGAGGAAAGGCATAAGCAGATATGCAGCAGCATCTGCCTCCATACCTGAAAACCAGAGCTTGGAAAAGTTACTTTTGGGAGCTACAAGTCCCATCAGCCCAATCCAGTGGCCATGCTGGCTGGGGCTGATGGGAGTTGTAGTTCAAAAAAGTAACTTTTCCAAGCTCTGCTGAAAACTGGCAGAGCTTCCTACATGATGACCACAACAAAGTCAAGTTGTTGATATTTCTATCAGATGCTGCCCTCAAACTTTTCAATAATAATGATAAGCAAGTTGTATTATTAATGGTGAAGGAATTCTGAGTACACTGGAGGATCTTGGTCTCTTGCACCATGCACTCATGAAGAAGGAGACTGTTGCATGGGTCTGCATGCACTGCATGATATACAACACGAGTACCACAACATCCTCATTCAGGCGCTTGATACAGATGTTGTGCTACTGTCGGTATCTTTTGCACAGGATTCACAACCAGGGAATCAGCTGTGACTGGCATTTGGAACTGGAATACATTTTCATTACTTAGCAGCCCAGGAAATGGCAGCTGGTCTAGGACCACACTCAGTCATTCCCCTTGTTTCATGCTCTAACAGGATGTGATATTGTGTCAAGATTTGTGGGATGTGGTAAGAATCCAGCCTGGTCTATATGGACCGTGTTCCCCAAATTAACAGATACATTACTGAAAGTATCCTCAGCACCAAGAATCATACCAGATGTCTTTTCTTGCATTGAAAGACATCCTTTTGTATGACTGAGCAAGCATCAGTACTAACATAGATAAAGCAAGAAAAGAAGCTGTTTGCGAAGAATAATGTGCAATTAATTCCTCCTATAAGGGAAGCTTTAGAGGAACATGTTAAGAGGACAATCTACCAAGGATCTCATGTGTAGGGACATGTACTCCTACCAAGACAAGAACTTCCAGCACCAACTAAATCGGGTTGGAATAAAACCCACAACATCATTTATGAGTCGCTTTGAATAACTTTGCCCGAAGCAGCTAAGACCTGCCAATAGTTGTGATCCTGCAACTGCAAGAAGGATTGTAAGAAGCGATGCAATTGCAAAATGCTGAAACTTCCATGTACTACACTGTGGTTTGTGAAGGAGAATGTTTTCAGCAATGACATGTGAGATGTTTTACGGTAACAATTGACTCAAACTTGGACAAGGACGTTGCTATTGTTTTTATTTTTAATTAAAGCTTGTTTAATCAACAAATATTGAAAGAAAACAAATTTCAAAGAATAAAACTGGACTATGACAAAGAAGTCAATGTGTTGCTTTACTGTAGTTTTTTGCTTTTGAAGCCGTCTTTGATTCAAGAATCAACAATTGATTTAGAGATATGGATGTTTTTTGGATTGTTGGAAAGCTCTTACAATGTAAAATATAAGAAGTGTTTATTAACTTAAGCAAATGCAAAACAGTACTAAGATGCAGATATTGCTGAGAAAAAGTGATTATAAAGGGAGTGGAATCTTCAGGTATATTAATGTATACATTTGATGTACATCTCGCTGGGTAACATATCTTTGAGCAAAATGTTGGTACTGAATAATACTACTCAGTATAACATTTAACCATAACATATAATATATAACAAATAGGTTCAGCATCATTTTCTCTATGGCTGCCATTTTGAAAATGTCTGCCATCATCTTCAGGAGCCAGAATCAACTATGCCCCAATGTCCAAACTGTACTGGATTTCATGCTTTTATCACAATGTGCATAATTCTTGTATACTTTTCAGCTAATCCGCCCCACTAATGAGGCTTCTTGTGGGTCTGGCTGGTTCCCTTCTCATGTCCTTGTTTGGCACTCCCTACTTGCTCGCCCTCAGTCCAAGTTACTTGGATTGGGGGCTCCAATCCCATTTCTACCAAAAGCAGCCATCTTGAAAAAGCAATTCCTGCATATGGAAAGCCACTTGGAAAAAAAATAGATGCTAATGTCGGAACAGAAAGAGCTGCAAAATCAAAAACCTCCAAGTTTTGGAGTGCGTTGTCACCAGTACGCTGATGACACGCAACTCTATTTCTCCTTTGCATCTTCCTCAGGTGAGGCTGTTAACGTACTAAACCGTTGCCTGGCCGCGATAATGGATTGGATGGGAGCTAACAGACTGAAGCTTAATCCAGACAAGACCGAGACGCTGTTAGTGAGTGCCTTCTCTGCCCAGATGGTGGATGTTCATCCTGTTCTGGATGGGGTTACACTCCCCTTGAAAGAACAGGTTCGTAGCTTGGGAGTTCTTTTCGACCCTTCCCTGTCTCTTGAGGCTCAGGTAGCCTCAGTGGCACGGAATGCTTTCTACCATCTCCAGTTGGTAGCCCAGCTACGTCCCTATCTGGACAGTGACGACCTCGCCTCAGTCGTTCATGCTCTGGTAACTTCTAGATTGGACTACTGTAATGCGCTCTACGTTGGGCTGCCCTTGAAGATAGTTCGGAAACTACAGTTAGTCCAGAATGCAGCGGCCAGATTGTTGACACGGACCAGAAGGTCCGCTCATATAACACCTGTTTTGCCCCTCTGCACTGGCTTCCTATTTGTTTCCGGGCTAAATTCAAAGTGCTGGTTTTGACCTATAAAGCCTTACATGGCATGGGACCGGAATACCTGATGGAGCGCCTCTCCCAATATGAAACTACCCGTACACTGCGCTCAACATCTAAGGCCCTCCTCCGAGTACCATCCCATCAAGAAGCTCGGAGGATGGTGACTAGAAATAGGGCCTTTTCGGTTGTGGCTCCCGAACTGTGGAATGGTCTCCCCGATGAGGTGCGCCTGGCGCCGACGCTGCTATCTTTTCGGCGCCAGGTGAAAACCTTTTTATACTCCCAGGCATTTTAAAGTGTATTTTTACAGTATTTTATTACTATGTTGTATTTTGGATGTTGTTTGGTTCTCGTATTGTTTGTGTGTTTTTGTTTCTTGAGTTATTGTATTTATTGTATTTATATATTGTGCTTGCTTTTACTTTTTATGTACACCGCCCAGAGAGCCTTCGGGCTTAGGGCGGTATATAAATTAAATTAAATAAAAAATAAATAAATGTATTTTCTTGTTGGGCTGAGCATAGCCGTGATTTGGGGCTAATTCGTAAAACTGTACCTGTTTCCACTTGTAAAGCCACTTACTCTCATCACACTTTCTGATCTTCAGGATTCAGAAAACTCTGGTCACAATCACACATGTATGTAGGAAGCTGCCTTAGATCACACTGGCCAATTTGTCTATCAAGGAATCTTTGCAAAGTCTCCACACCCTCCTTAACATGCCTATTACCTACACTGTTGCAGGTTTGGGGAGATGTTAGTAGAGTTGCAAAGTTGTGTTGATTAAGCACTTAGAATTACTTCATTAAAACATCTTGATTGTTTTTAATTACATTTTTTAATTAAATGATGTCCTGGGCAGATTTTTTTAAATATATATAGAAAAATTGTAGGCAGTAATGGCTCTTGTTGGAAAAGGCAAGCTCTCTCTCACTCTCTCTCAAACACCCATGGATTATTTCCTCCTGCAAGATGTGTATTCATAGTAATATAGAATGATGGTTTTTTACATGTAAAAGATTGGGATCAGAATATCTAAAAGACCATCTCATCCCTAATATACACAACTGATCACTGTGATTTGCAAGAGAGGCTCTCCTGCAGATACCATCTCATCAGGAGGTCTGTATCACATAATATAGGAATTGGGCCTTTAGTGTGGTGGCACCTATTGTTTGTAGTGGCACCTACTATTGCCTTTACAGTGCCACTAAGGAACTTCCTTTTTCAACAAGCCTTTTATATCAAAATCTTATCCCAAACTGTATCGGGCTTGGAATTGTTTATAGATAAATAGGTGCCTCTGTACAGCAGTGGTTCACAGACTTGTGACTTGTAAGCTGTTTCAGATTTTCTTTCAAGTGCCATTATAAATATTAGTGTCCTTTTCATTGACCATGAGGGAGGGATAAGCAGTGTGTGATGAGAACAGGAATCACACCAAAAGACTTATTTTTGTGGCTAAGTTGCTGTACTGCTTTATAGAGACTTTCTGCAGCTGAAAACGTATTATGCATGCCGTGAATCCACAGAAAGGGGAAAATCTAACTCCAAATGATATGTGTGGGAAGGGAACTGGATGTGGTTAAGGAGAGTAGCGCAGCAATTTGCTTTGATGGCCTGTTTGACTTCTCCCACTTACTTCACTTTCAAATTCCACCACGTTCTGTTAATAAATGTCAGAGATGGCATTCTAGGAAGATGTGAACAAAACAAGTAGGATGAAACCTTAATGAATACCAAAGGTAAAAATAAAAAATAAAAAATTAAGGTGAATGTAGCAGTATAAATCCTGAAAATATTTATTATAATAAGGTAAAATAAACCAAGAATGCATCAATATAACAGAATATATCTGAACTCAAACATGAAGAATTTTTTACAAAAATATATGTCAAGAATAATATATAAATGTGAATATTGTTTCTAATATGGAACAAGATTGGTAGGAGAAATCAAATTCTAATGTGGTGAGGATGTTTTCAAGGTGGTCCAGCCAGACGCGTTTCGACACAAAATGTCTTTTTCAATGGCCTTAAAGATAGAAAGAGTATACAGCACAGTATAATTTATGTCTTAATATAAAAAATATTTTTATAGAAAAATCTAATCTAATATAAAATATACATACTATAAAACTGGCTCACAACATGAATCAAATATAATTCAGTATCCAATGAATTCTGTAAAATAAGGCCATTGAAAAAGACATTTTGATTTCTCCTACCAAAAGAATTTGATTTCTCCTACCAATCTTGTTCCATATTAGAAACAATATTCACATTTATATATTATTCTTGACATATATTTTTGTAAAAAATTCTTCATGTTTGAGTTCAGATATATTCTGTTATATTGATGCATTCTTGGTTTATTTTACCTTATTATAATAAATATTTTCAGGATTTATACTGCTACATTCACCTTAATTTTTTATTTTTTATTTTTATTCTAGGAAGATGCACAGCATCTATGCTTACATTTTGGAGGAACTTCCAACACATTTCGTCCTGTACCCTTCTTGCATACTTTTGTTTTAATATGTTTTTAAATTTGTTTTGTTTTAACATATTTTAATTTCTGTTTTTATGATGTTTTAGACTGAGTGTATTTGTTTGCCTCTCTGGGCTCCTACTGAAAGGAAGGGCGGGATAATAGTAGTAGCAGTAGTAGTAGTAAATGCCCATCATTGTGATGCATGAAATCCTTTCATGTATCAGGGGCACATATGTGCATATGGCACATACAGGCACATGGGATCCCTGTCACTGAGGGCTGGACCACCAAATGTATATTCAGCTCCCTAGCAATGTCCAATATAACTTTAGTACAGGAATCAGCATTCTGAGTGCTTCACATAAGAGTAAATCCAGCCATTGAGAATCAAACATGATTATCTTTGCATAATCGCATCTTCAGTTCTGTTAAAGGTAGAATGTGAATCATCACTATTCTTACCCCAAGTGCATCACAGGAATTAAAAAGAAGAGACCCCCCCCCGACCCAGGCTTACCGTCTGAATATTCTCAAGGAAAAAAGCAGGGAGCACAGAAGGATTTTTTTTAAAGTGCACAATATTTTATACCCACTCTTTTTTGGAAATTAAAAAAAACAGAAAATATGAAGTCAGGAAAACCAAGAGGAAGGAGTAATTTTTAAAGCTTTTGTTTGATCTGTTTCTGTGGCTAGTGTATTATGCTATTATTTATTTACTTTTACATATTTAAAGGTCACTTTCCTGAGTGCAACTCTTTCAAGGTGGGTTACATAATGCTGTTAGGATATTAACAAACAAGACATAAAAACAAAACATTTGCAATCTCCCCACAGTTAGGGCTCATCCAGACGACTGTAAAATGTGTGACACGATCGCTTTGTGTTTTCATTATTTTTCGGTCATCCATATGACGCCACGCACTTTTGCGCATTTTTGCACGGTTAAATCTGCTCCTGCAATACCGCAAATCATGCGATTTGCTTTTTTAAACCAGGAATCATACGCTGTACCTTCAGGCGCTCGGATGCAATACCGCAGACTTTACACCTATGGGTGTTTGATGGGTGGTTCTTGGGCAGTTCCCCATATCCCTTCCCTCATTCTCAGCCAATCACATATTTCCACTGTTGCACATGTGCGCAAATGTCCGGGGACAGCCCAGGAAAAAGGAACCTATCAGAGCAAACAGGGCAGCTGCTCAGGGTGAGATCTGCAATTGTGGTTGTTTGTAAAGTTTTTCAAGGGAGAAAATATTTATCTTTGCCTAACCTCCACCTCCCACCCCTCACCCCCACATTAAATGTCCTTCTTGAACGTATTGGTCTTTGCTTCCAGGCATCCAGAGTCGAGGGAGAGGGGGGGAGAAGAGAAACAGAGGCTTTCCTCTTGGATTACAGACACTCACGCACCCTTAGTCAATTTTGCTTTCCTGCCTGCAAGGCTACTCTCTTTGAGTCTTGTCATTTCAACCACAGCCTGCAGGTTCTTGCCGCCCAGCTGAGCTGAAAAGCATACAGTCCCTTTTGCGAAATATGGCAAATACAAGCAAAAACCCCACAGGAATTATTGGCATATAAGTGGTTTGCTAGAGCGTCTCAGCCACCCGCAACCATAGAGACTGGGGGGGTCTACCTTCCTAGACATGACACATCGTTACTTGCTGTTCTGGAGAAAGAAGTGGAATTGCAATCATGTGTATCTCCAGAAACGTTAAAGGTAGAAAAGCATACAGTCGGTTTTGCGAAATACCGCAAATACAAACAAAGAAAAATACAGGAATTATTGGCATATAAGTGGTTTGCATATTTCTTTTATCAGAGGGAACACTGCAAAGCCTGTGCTGGTTGCTTCAGCGCAGATTGACACAGCAGCACGTGGGGCTGTTTGCCCATATTCCCTGCCCGAGCCAAGAGCGGCCACCCGTGGGGGGGGCTGTTTGCTTCTCTCAGGGGCAGCATTCCTGCCGCCGAGCCACATAATGGTCTGGGGCTGAACCCTGCAGTGAATGAGTCCAAGGGTTACGGGGGGATTCGCCCGGCGATTACAAGCGCTGATCCCTTGCACTGCCCATAATCCCCCTGGATGGTCAGGGGCACCTGGAGACACGCACCCCTGGCCGGCGCTGCTCCAGAGTGGTGAGCAACAAGGAACTCCATTACCATCAGGAAATTCAAACTTTCGCGCTCGTACATTCAAGCGCATGTGCCTTGTTGTGCTTCGCTGCAAAGGGAGAGAGGAGCATACGTCATATTTTTGCGGACCAATTGGCTGATAGGGGGGAGTGTTATGGGAGGAGCTGGAAAAAAGCGAGAAGTACGAGTCCTCTCGCTGCGTGTGTGGGTGCAAAAAAAGCGGGGTTTTTTATTGGGAAAGAGCGAACAAACGGGCAAAGTGAGGACTGTCAGATGACGAACCAGATATGGCAAATGTGGATTATCCCGCTCCGTTTGGATGAGCCCTTAGTAAGCCAACAGTGGAATACACTCCATTCATAATAGAAAACCTGTTTGCCACAATAAAAGCAAAACAGAACATCCCATAAGCCCCCTTGAGTGAGATAGGGAAGACATTGGGAACAACTGAAGTATGATAACTTTCCAGAGATCCACTGGTAGAGTGTTCAGAAAGCCCTCTCCTTCGTTTTCTTCTTGTTGTTGTATTATTATTTTGTTAAGAATACAGGAATGCCGGTCTGAGGGTCCCTCTGTCCCAGAGTCTCTGCTTCCCATAAGCCCACAAGAAAGGACTGAAAGCAAAAGTTCAGAGGATTCCAAATTACTCAACAAGGGATGATGCTGTCAATCTTACAAGATGACTCAAGCAGAGCTTCTGTAGATGAACTTTAGGGTCCAGGTACATTGTGCTCATTTGCTGACTGTATCTTCTCAGGAATAGGGGGGGAAATGTTGGTTTATGTTGAATATTCCATATTTTTTCTCACCAGAACATGAAACATATTTTTTATTTTTCTCCCCCTTTCTACAGCAGCCACAATCTGCCATTTCTTCTCTCCATTGTGTTTGATGAGAATTCTGCCTCCTGGTTCTATGTATGATAATTCTCACAATGAAAAGTGTTCATAGCCTCTCCTGCTTGGTAATTGGAAGAGGCAATGTTGTCCAGGTCAAACCACTTGGGATTCGGATTCTTCTCGAGGGTCACAGTGGTTATTCTGATTTGTCTTCCCCCCATTAAACCATTCTCCTAGGCTATATCCAGTAGCTGTCAGTTGTGTTGTAGACCTACAACCTATAAGAGCCATATACATAAATAATGTGGGGAAATTTGCAGGATATACTTTCACACTGGATACTGTGGTATTTGGTTTGGAATGTGAAAACCTGGTGTGTTTGATCAAGAGGATATTGAAATTATTATCCACCTGTTAACAGTGGCAAGAATTGTGATTAACCACGTATGGAAACAGAGGATTCCTGCATCACTGAGAGATTGGATGATGTGGATTTGAGATGTGGTGTATATGTTAAAAGCAGGAATGGAGAAATCAGTTGCTCAGCTTTTCAATTACATGCCAGTTAGCCCCATTTCTGCATCAGTTTGCTCTTTTTAAAACTGCATAAAAGTCATATAATTTGTGTTCATTTCTCCTAATATTTACATTTTTGTGCACAATACTGCCCCCAATATACACATTTTTGCCAAGTCTCTCTCTCTGTGTAAAATTTTAACCCCGAGCTTTCAAAGTCACATTAAAACTACAGCATGTGACATTGTTATGGTTTGTGGACTAAATCTGCCTCAAGATCAAAGGCCTGATGAACCACAGTGCTGTTATTGATTAATTCTTTTGAATCACTGCTATTTCTGTATCACATGGGAATGGTCAAAAGTACAACACTATAAAATTAAAACTGGGGGAGGGGTAATCTTCTTTTCATCTCTTCTTTACAAATATGTAGGGATACACAATGGTTTTATTCAGTCAGCATTGATAAATGAACCAGCCAGATTTGGACTTCACATAAGCAGACCAGAATGCTCTTATCCTCTGGTTTTACATGTCTTCAAATTTTGCACTAGAGTTCTTGGCTCAAAAAATAGGTACCAAAACATGTACAAAATGCATATTACTGTGCATATTTTGTCTATTTCTAATTAGAAAAGTAAAAACAATACATTAAAAATAGAAAGAATAAATAAATTGCTGCAGAAATGTGGGGAACTGGATTTAAGTGGAGAAATGGGAAATGGGGAGAACCAAAATTGACAGATTCCACCTCTACATTCTACACGCACAGGGTAGTAGAATCTTGCCAGGTACCAACTTCAAGAGAACTGATCTCTAGTTTCCTAGGTCTACACTCCCCTTTAAAGGTAGAGACAGATTAGCTTGCCCCCATTCTTCCAGCTTTTCACCCATTCTCTAAGAATGCTCCAAGATTCTACAAGATTCTCTGAAATAACATCCAAAAAGTCCTGTAATGCTTTGGGGAACAGGAGGTGGTAGCCTTTCCTTCAATGGGGGTATTTAAGCAGAGGCTGCTGAACAACCATCTGGTTGCTGAAATAATTCTGTCTGGGAGGTGGGTATACAAAGTCTATGACTTGTAGGGATAGAAGAACCTGACAATTTTGGTTCTCTCATTTATCCAATATTTAATTAAGTTCACCACATTTCTGCAGCAATTCGCAAAATAATAATAATAATAATAATAATAAATACTCATGAAAATTCTTCAACCTTTTAGCTGATTTTTCCTAAGAAATACATTTTGGGATGCAGTTTTGCAAGCAATTTCTACTTGTTGTTGTTGTTGTTATGTGCCTTCAAGTCAATTATGACTTACGGCGACCCTATGAATCAGTGACCTCCAAGAGCATCTGTCATGAACCACCCTGTTCAGATCTTGTAAGTTCAGGTCTGGGGCTTCCTTGATGGAATCAATCCATCTCTTGTTTGGCCTTCCTCTTTTTCTACTCCAGAGCTTGGAAACGTTACTTTTTTGAACTACAACTCCCATCAGCCCAATCCATTGGCCATGCTGGCTGGGGCTGATGGGAGTTGTAGTTCAAAAAAGTAACTTTTCCAAGCTCTGTCTACTCCCTTCTGTTTTTCCCAGCATGATTGTCTTTTCTAGTGAATCATGTCTTCTCATTATGTGTCCAAAGTAGGATAACCTCAGTTTCATCATGCATTTTTGTATGTTATTTTCCACTAATATCCATTTTAATGCAAATTTTCCCTTAATATATGCATGTTTGAAAACATTATTTGGTTGGAGAAGTGCACTACAAAATTTGGATGTGTGATTTTTGAAGGATGGCTTTGTTTCGGTTCTCATATTTTTTGGAAAGTGCAAATTTGATAGATTTGCACATTTGTTTTGGCATTAAATGCAAACTGAATCAAAGTTCTTCTCCCTAATGACTTTTACATTGCAATTGTTTTACATTGTAATCCCTAATTACATTGTAATTACAACTGGCTATACTAGCATAGAACACAGTACATAACATCTATGGTATAGTCCCAGGGCATAGTTTGAAGGCATTGGCATAGCAACCATAGCACTTGCTACAGACATGAAAACAGTCTTGGCCTGGTCAGTCCTGGGAAGGGAAATCCTATGTACTTCCCAGATGATGGAAGAAAGGTAGCATGTAAATAAGAATAGTTGTTGTTTCTTTGCTTTGCTTGTCATGTAATTGAGCATTATTCATAGGAATGGTTTGTAAAAAGTAATATTGTACAGTTGTATCCACTGAGGTAGAAGATGGTTTCATGTAACCACAAAAATATCAGATAAAACAAAGGCTTCATTATTCTTCTGTAGCTTTATCATTATTTATTTATTTATTTATTTATTTATTTATTAAACTTGTATACCACCCCATAGCCAAAGGTCTCTGGGCAGTTTACAATAACTAAAAACAAATACAATTTAAAATACATCTTTTAAAAACAATTTAAAACACAATTTAAAAATTTAAAACAATATAGAACACATGCTAAAATCCCTGGGAGAAGAGGAAAGTCTTGACCTGGCATCAAAAGGATAACAGTGTTGGTGCCAGGCGCATCTCATCAGATGGATCATTCCATAATTTGGGGGCCACCACTGACAAGGCCCTCTCCCTTGTTGCCACCCTCCCAGCTTCCCTTGGAGTAGGCACCCGGAGGAGGGCCTTTGATCTTGAATGTAGTGTATGGGTGGTTTCGTATCGGGAGAGGCGTTCCATCAGGTATTGTGGTCCCAAGCCATGTAAGGCTTTATAGGTCACAACCAGCACCTTGAATTGAGCTCGGAAACATAAAGGCAGCCAGTGCAAGTGGGCCAGAATTGGTTTTATATGTTCAGACCATCTGGTCCCTGTTACCAATCTGGCCGCTGCATTTTGCACAAGCTGCAGTTTCCGAACCGTCTTCAAAGGCAGCCCCACGTAGAGTGCATTGCAATAATCTAATTTAGAGGTTACCAGAGCATGGACAACTGAAGCCAGGTTATCCCTGTCCAGATAGGGACATAGTTGGGCCACCAACCGAAGTTGGTAGAAGGCACTCCATGCCACTGAGGCTACCTGAGCCTCAAGTGACAGAGATGATTCTAGGAGAACCCCCAAGCTACGAACCTGCTCCTTCAGGGGGAGTGCAACCCCATCCAGGACAGGTTAGACATCCACCATCTGGTAAGAAGAACCACCCACTAGCAGCATCTCAGTCTTGTCTGGATTGAGCCTCAGTTTCACAATAATTTCCTCCAATCCTTGGGGGACTTCACTTTCTTCATCATCATCATCACTATTTATTTGTATGCCGCCTTTCCATATCAATCTATGCTCAAGGTGGTTCATAACATGAAAAAGAAGTTATACAATTCACTGTTAGAAAATAAATTCAAATAGTCAATAAGTTAAGAAAAGTATCTTAAGAAACTTACAATAAATTGATACACCCTTATAATTCCTAATAAGATCCAACAATAAAATGCAGAAGCATAGTCTCAATAAGAGCAAAATAAAAAACTGACCAGCAGAATTAATTTTTTACCCAAACAGCCCCTAAACAACACCCCACAGTCAAGGTGGCATCTTCAGGTAGTGATACCTTTTACAGCTGCAGTCAGTCAAGGCCCCACCCAGCCAGGCCGGGTGGAAAGAGGCCAGTGAGCAGGGAGAGGGTCTTGCAGGTCTTACAGTTAAGGTGGTCTTCAGCCCTCCATTGGAAGAACTGTCCATTTATTCCTATTGTATATTTTCTGTTTCCTAGCCAATTCCTAATCCACAAGAGGGCTAAACTTATTCAGGAGTCTTTGGTGAAGTAACATTAAAAGTGTACTTACTTTCAAAAAGCTTCATCCACTGGATCTCTATCAATACGCCGGTTTCACTCTCAAAGAACTCTAATAGGTTAGTGAGACAGGACTTAGCCTTGCAGAAGCCATGCTGGGTCTTCCACTTTTCCCAGGACAGATGTTAAATTTACCGGCCTGTAATTTCTGGGATCCCCCTGGATCCCTTTAAGATTAGTGTTACATTGTTACACTGACCCCTTTCTAATCTTCAGGTATGGAGGCAGATCTGAGGGACAAGTTACATATTTTTGTTAGAAGATCAGCCATCTCACATTTGAGTTCTTTGAGAATACTCTTGGGTGGATGTCATCCAGACGTGCCAATTTGTCAGTTTTTATTTTGTCTGTTGAACCTAGAATTTAATCTTTTGTCACCTTTTCATATTCCCTTCCTGCAAAAAGTTAGTTCAAGCACAGGGATCTGCCCTATATCCTTTCCTGATTTAGCACATCTTTGACTTCCTCATCATCCAAAGGTCCAATCACTTCCCTAGATAATCTCCTGTTTTGAATGTATTTAAATATTTTTGTTGTTGGTTTTTTAGTTAAGCAATGTTGTATCTGGATTAAAATTAATGGGGCAAGTAATAAAAGGAATGTGCTGCTTGGAGTCTACTACCGACCACCCAATCAAGGAGAAGATGAGGATGTAACTTTTGAAAAGCAAATTGCCAATGTTTCAAGGAGGCATGTAGTAGTAGTAATGGGGGACTTCAATTATCCTGGTATCTGCTGGGAGACCAATTCTGCCAAACACAGCCCCTCTTGCCTGGCATGAAGGCTGCAGATGTCACCCATCATTTCAATAGCTTTGTAGATAGTGCTGGATAGGAGTCAGTGGTCGTGGAGCACATTGGCACCAATGACATGGGGAAATGCACCCATGAGGTCCTGGAAGCAAAATTTAGGTTGCTGGGTAGGATACTGTGACAGGATCTCCAAGGTAGCTTTCTCTGAAATGCTACCGGTTCCACGCCCAGGGCCAGCTAGACAGGCATAGCTTTGTGATCTGATCTCAATGTGTGAATAAGGCAATGGTGTTGTGAGGAGGGTTTGGATTTGTTAGGCACTGGGAAACATTTTGGGACAAGCCATACCTATACAAAAAGGACAGGGACAGGCTCCACTTGAACCAGGATGAGCCAGACTGTTGATGCTTAAATCCAAAAAGGTGGCAGAGCAGCTTTGAAACTGACAGGAGTTGTGAGGAGAGTCCAGTTTGGAACAAATCCTCCTCCCTGGGATAAAGACATAAAAATGTTGAAAATTTAATTGGGGTAGACTTAGAACTAGGATAGCCAGAGATGTCAAAGTACCACAGGCCAACCCAAAAGTGCCAAAGACACTTGAAGAGAGATACTCTATATGTATTTATAAGCTAATGCTAGAATGCTCCGAGTCAAGATGGGAGAACTGGAGTGCTCTGTCTCAGAGGACTGCACTGATTTTGATTGTAATAGAACTAGGAGTAATGTTATTATTTTTGTGGAGTAATTGTAATGTTTCCAGCATTACTTTGGGGCATTACTTGGGGCGGGGGGGAAGCAGGGGAAGTCTTCTGCTCCTCTGATTTGTTTTCAAATATATTATTTTAACTTCGGGAAAAATGGCATAAGTTCAAAAGTAATAGCATATGGAAGAGACAATACAAACACAAATTTTGGGGGAGTTAATAGAAGAGAAGGGAACAACATTTTAACAAAGCTAAAACAACTGACTCCTAATCTGCTAGGTATTGGTTATCCTGTGCATGTTCTGCACAACACAGTTCAAACTGGAGCAGATTGCCTAATATTTGATGGTCAGTGTCTCATTGTTAAGATTTTCAGTTATTTTTGTATATATACAGTTAGAGTTCAGAGTCTAAATGAATTTTGCGAATGTGTTAATATTACATACCATGATCTTTTAAGCCATTCTAAAACTAGATGGTTAATGCTCTTACCAGCTATAGAAAGAGTTTTGCTAATGTTTGAAAGACTGAAATCTTACTTCCTATCTCAAAAGACATGCCCTAAAGTTATCAAGGACTTTTTTGAGCATCCATTGGGTGAAGCATACTTACGGTTTATACATTCTCAAATGAGTCTATTCCAGAAAGGCATACTGAGGATTGAGAAAGAAAAAATTTCAGTTGTTGAAGTAGCCACTGTTCTAAATGAAATTAGAGATTATCTGCAGGAGAGAAAGAATACTTCTTTTTTGAGCCTTAAGGTAAAACAAATTTTAAGAAACTCAAATGAATCTGAAGTACACATAAACAAGTTTCAGACGGAAGTAAACCAGTTCTATGAAAACTGTAATAATTACTTGGACACATGGACTGTCTTCTTTCATAATATAACAGAACATTTTTCGGGGATGACTCTGAGCACAGTTCCAGATTGGGAAGATATACAGAAAACCTGTGAATTTGTATCTGAGATAACTAATGTAGCAATTGATGATACTATTTTAATTAACAAGTATGCTCTTTTGACAGGTCACTTAGAAATCAATCTCTAGAATGGAAACCAATTAATGGCACACGAAAAATGGGTGAAGTTTTTCAACTCATGTGTTAGTTCAGAACAATCCAGTGAATTCCTAAAAATAGCTCAGTATTATTTTGCTACCCCCAGTACCAATGCTAATGTTGAAAGGATTTTTTCATTTATGAATGCTCAATGGGCAGATGAACGAAATAGGTTGCAAATACACACAGTATGATCTATACTTCTTTTGCAGTACAACTTTGGTGACTTCAGTTGTTGTGACTTTTATTATTATATCATTAAAATGCCAGCAATACTACATGATGGACTAACTTAGGTCCAGTAATTTCAGTAGGTCTACTCTCAGTAGAACATTGTTGGATACAAACCTTTGTATTCAAGTGTCTGCTTAAAACAGGGACGCGCCATGAGCCGCACCATGGATACTGGTAGTAAACGATATGGGAAGACATCTCCACCAGGCTCAGTCTAGTAGACATTTGACGTTGCACACGCCTGCGTGCGGGAGGACCTGAGATCTCAGAGAAAAAAAAAGAGAACCAGCCGCCAGGACACGCGGGGTAGCTATGAGTATGAGGAGACGGGTAATGAATCCGATAACCAGAGGCCTCTTAAAAAGTGAGGAGTGGTGATTGAGGGTATTTATGTCCCTAACCTAACAACCAGAGGCCTCTTAAAAAGTGAGGAGGGTTGCAACATATGGGTATGGACGTGACACTGGGGATGGTGTGCGTAACATTCAAGGATTGGTTATTTCTCTGGGTGTGCTAGATTATGACACAAAACACTATCTTTTATAGGTATTCAGAAGTTTGAGGATAGAGATGCTTCGAATTTATGGGCTCAGACTAGAGGCGGGATGGGGTCCTGGCTAAGCAGATCGTGGTGATTTCCAGCGAAATGGTTGTAATGAATTGTTTAATACTTAAGAATATTCATATTGTGAAGCAATAATGTACAAAATATAGAAGTCGATCAGCATATTCAGCACATTTTAGCCTGTGTTTTTAAATTGCTTTTTTAAAAATGTGTTTTTAAAATTCGTATATTTGTTTTCAGTGTTTTAATTGTTGTAAACCACCCAGAGAGCTTTGGCTACGGGGTGGTATATAAATGCAATAATTAATAATTAATAATTAATATAATTAATAATTAATAATTAATACTGTGCTGCATTTGCAGTATTTTAACATTTTTGCATCTCAGGGGAAAATGTTTGCTTGGGTGAGTGTCCCTTAGTTGGTGGCAGGGCAGGGTCCGGGAGGTGGTTAAATGAGAGAGATTATGCTGGCTGGCTGAGTGGGGGGTGTCATACACTTGGCTTGACGTGCAAAGATCTGAGTAGTGGCCTCTGCCTCCCTCCCCACCACCCTTACCAGTGGAGAGACCACCATTGCTATCTTATGGATAAAAAGAATTATTCTACTACCTCTGTATGTGTGTGTTTATTTTTACTGTTGTTTTAGGCTATTTAGATGTAAAGCAGCCAAGACCAGCACCTTGTAGGTGTTTTTTTTTAAAGTAACTGAAATGTAATTGTAACAATTACTTTTGAGAAAAAGTAAAGTAATCAGTTACTTTCAGAGCAATTGTAACGGTAACTGCTACTTTTTTGGGCCATGTAATTGTAACTGTAATTTATTACTTTTTAAAAGTAATCTTCCAAGCTCTGATAATCTCTTATCATTTTGCTCATTGAGTAGCTGTACCACCATTTCTTTTCTCTGTCTTTTACTATGGATGTGCCTGAAGAAACCTTTTTTGTTGCATTTGGCATCTCTCGCTAACCTCAGCTGATTCTCAGCTTAATCTTAAATAAATAAATAAATTTCCCTAGTGGTCCATCCAGGCAGAAAAGTACCTTTTCACTTCATCATAAACTCAGAGAGGAGCTGTCAAGGATGGAGGCTTTACACAGAGAAGACTGAGGAATGGGTGAGCTCTGTAGTCATTGTAAAGACACTTAGTGGCAAGTTACTGGTATGTCTTGATCCCAGAAGCCTAAACAAATCTATCAGCTAGGGAGAAAATCATGGCACAATTTGCAGATACTTGTTTTTTCCAGTAAACTTGATGCCTCCTCCTGCCATTGGAAGTGGAAGTTTACAGAAGACAGCACCAAACTCTATGCATTCAGTACCTACTTTGAGAGATCCCTCAGCATGACATTATGGAAGACAATACGGAAGGAAGTGACATGCCCTGGTGGTCAGGAAGGAAGCTGAAAGCCCCACAGACATAGAAAGTTGTTGAAAAGCCTGGTATAGGGTAGGAAATGAAGACTCACTCTAGAGTGATGTGCGAGTAATGTCTTCTCTACACATTATGACATTTACTTCATACTTGCCCATTGGTGTTTGTTACTTTTGGTTGAGAAAAAAGATGCAGTGGCTGTATTAATTTAAAAAAAACATTTCCTTCTAAGAAACATTGGGATTGGAGTTTAGAAAGGATCCTTGGAGAGGGGTGTGAGGGGTGGAGTCTGAGTGCCTGAAGGAGCTCCAGTAGAAAACTAGTGCTTGTAGCTGCTGACTAATGAAAACACTATGTGTGATGCCTTTATGTTGGAATCCCTGTGTGTCCACCCCACACATGTCCCATTAAATATGTTTCTGTGAGAGGCCAGAACTTTTGCTGGAGTCCCAGACACTGCTCTGAGAATGTGCATAAATCATCCTGTACCCCAAACTGTGCTCTCGCACCAGACTCCTGCACTGAGCAGGGGTTGGACTTGATGACATTCCAGCTCTAGTATCCTATGAGATAAATTGCAAAAGGAACCTTGTCTTTGAGTCAGTGTCCCTCATTTTGGTTCTCACATTGGTTTCCTCTCATACCCCTGTTATATTCCATGTCAATGCAAATCTGGATCCATAGTATATTAAAACACCACAAAGTTTGCAAGATTTCTGGAATTTCAAGTAATATCTTAGTTTCAATCAAACCCAACTATTGTTGTCCTAAAAAGAAATAATTTCTGAAAAATCAATGAACATAATTGATCATTTTAATACAATGGAGGGTGTTGAGGACAGACTGGAACTTACCATAACCCAGCAATTAAGTTAAATGATCCCACAAAAAAGGATGTTCAAGCTACATTTTCAGTCTTGAGCACAGAGTGTCAAAATAGGTAGCAGAGTCTTTTTTATAAGGGATCATATAAGACATCATGGAGCTTTATATTAAGCTTAAAGAGGTCTATTGGTTAAGTCGAGCACAGATAATTATCTCCCTAGAACTGTCTCTGGATAGAGAATTTTGCCTTCAAGTAACACCTCTGACAATACAAAATTCACTCCCAAGAAATACTGTCACTGATGAAAACTATTATTCCTCTGGCAAAGAACTTCCTTTATCCATTAATTTGATGCAGCTTCCATGGTTTTTCAAAGATATGTATAATTTAAGCTGCATTACATTTTCTCACCCATTTCTTGATCCTTCGTGCCCAGAACTTATTTCCTCCGGTGATGAACTTAGGAAGGTATAGATCAAGTAGAGGAGTAGGCTTTGATCAAGGAGATTTGATCAGGACAGACAAAAGGAAGTACTTCTTTACTCAGCGCATAGTTAAACTATGGAATTTGCTCCCACAAGATGCAGTAATGGCCACCAGCTTGGATGGCTTTAAAAGAAGATTAGACAAATTCATGGAGGACAGGGCTATCAATGGCTACTAGCCATGATGGCTGTGCTCTGCCACCCTAGTCAGAGGCAGCATGCTTCTGAAAACCAGTTGCCGGAAGCCTCAGGAGGGGAGAGTGTTCTTGCACTCGGGTCCTGCTTGCGGGCTTCCCCCAGGCACCTGGTTGGCCACTGTGAGAACAGGATGCTGGACTAGATGGGCCACTGGCCTGATCCAGCAGGCTCTTCTTATGTTCTTATGTTCTTATTTGAGTTCAAATAAGGAAATTTCTTAAGTGGCTTTGTGCCAGCTACTGACTGCATCAACATAATTCATGTTGTATTTTAACTATGGTTTGTTTAAAAAAAATCACAAGTCATTGGGGCCAATAACACATTGTAGCTGGGCAACTGCTATCAGTCATCATTTTTTGCCATGGCATAAAGGATGATCAAACAACGGATGTTCCAGAAAATTTACTGGACTGGTTGCCAGCATCTGTAAATGAGGTCAAGAACCTTATATTACAGTAGCATTGACTTTTTACCTCCAGAACTTTTGAAATGTAACATTGACTGGTGGGCTTCTTTGCTAGGAGTTCTTTTCTCATTCATCAGCTCAACAGGGTTAATGCCAGAGGTCTGATGTATTGCTGTAATTTTCCTCTGTTTAAAAAAGGATCCAAATCTGATCTAGCAAATTATCATCCAAACAGCTTGCTATGTGTAATTGGAAAAATATGCAAAACATCTTCATAATGTTAACTGTTTTGATAATCAAGGAAGCTGTTTTTGGTTGCTGTAAACCACCCCGAGAGCTTCGGCTATGGGGCGGTATACAAGTGCAATAAATAAATAAATAAAGCTATTTTTGCTGACGAACAAGCAGGGTTTCAACAGGGCAGATGTACTATAGATCATTGTTCTAACCTAGTTGTTTGATACATTTGAAAAAATATCAGTTGGTGTGTTATATTTATTGATTTGAAGGTGGCATTTGATTCAATCTCTCACACAAGACTGTGGGGAAAATTAGCTCTCTTGTCTATAGATAAAAGACTCCTTTTTCTGATTAAATGTTAATAAGATAACACTTGGCTGAAGTGCAGTGCACTTTAGATGATCTTACAGATTCTGTCTCAGTGACAAAAAGAGGTTAATAAAGGCTGTATTTTTGGTTCCTGTATTGTTCAGTTTGTATATCAACAATATAGTTGAGCACATCTCCAGCCTTTCATGCTCCCAAACTGACTACAAAAGCTATTCCCTTCTTATTGCACTCGCATGTCGCTGTGCTTCTTTCACAAACAAGAGTGGATCTGATGGTGACTGATGGGGAGCATTTTCTGAATACTGCCGAAAAGCACACATGGTGAACCACATAAAAACCAAGGATATTATCTTCTCCAAACAATATATAGGCCCCGATATGTTTTTTTTTATAAGCAGCCAAGTGAACAAGTTAAAAAATTTAAATACCTGGGTGTAGTTTTTAAATCAACAGGGCTGTGGGTGGCCCAACAGAAATACATGGCTGGAAAAGTCTTACAGAGCAGTAAAAGCCTGTTTTTTTTGCACAAAAAGTAGTGGCTTCATATCTCTAGCACTTGAATTTCTTAAGGCTAAATCAGCCCAATTACTGTATGGGATTCAAATTTAGGCTGACACTTGTGTAAGACTATTGGAAGTTGTGCATTCCAAGTTTTTGCCTTGTCCCATGTTATGTTTTGAATGCCTTATTGTGATTGGAAGCCAGTTCCCCATCTACTGTTTTACAGACTTAGGACATTTAATTATCGGCTGCAGTTAAACTCAGCGCCTGCTGATTTGCCATCTTTAGATCTGTATGACTCTTACAAGAGCAGCTGGATGAAGGTGAATGCCTTAAGGCTCGATTCTGGTTTATCCACAACAGTTACTACTTTAAGGGCCTAGTAAAGCAAGAGATGTAAAGCAAGAGTATCTCTGTGATATTGAACAGCAGAATAATCTGGCTGCTTTAAAAAAGTTTCCCCATGATATGACAGTTTCCCATCTAGTTCTTGTAATACTTTTGCAAATTCTAATAATCATAAAACCTAGAAGAGCTTTTACTAGAGCAAGATTGAACATACTACCATCAGCCATGTTAGAGGGAAGTTTCAAAAGAATCCCACTGCAAAATCATTTATGCCCATGAAGAGATGGCAGTATTGAAACAGTAGCTCTTTCTGTAGAGCTTTGAGAAGGGAGCTAATAAATCCACTGTTGTCCCCTCTTCCAGGGTATTCAACTAATTTTTACATGGATTTTCTTCTTTCAGAGCAAGAAAAGCTGGTGACAACAAACTTTTTAGTTGGTGCCATTAAAATAAAATCCATTATGGCACCTTGAGTTTCATCTTAGTTTTTTTGTTCAGATGATAGTTTTATCTGTTAGTTGTTTTCTGTTGTTTTGCATACTAATTTTATTGGTTTGTGTGACATGTCAATTTTTAGAATTTCAGTTGGGCAATTTTATCAAGTTGTTTAATTGTCATTCTTTCTCTGTATATTCAATTGCAATGGCTTGTGGCTAAATGCAAATAAATATCTTTGAACTATCCATTAACTGAAAAAGTTTCAGTTTGCTGATGAGGACCAATTGTTTGCCCATATTTGCTTGCCCATATTTTGTTTGGGTTTTTTACTTTTTTTGTATTATGTTATTTTTCTTTTTCCATTTCATAGGTCATCTTAGAAGGTCAATCCGTAACTGTCCATGTGTGGATTCTTTGGGTGGTCCTGGTTGTTTACATACAGAACGAAGAAGTACCAAGTACTGATAAATTTATCAGAATCGGCTTTTTTAAAAGTCTCTGAGTAAGGTTTTCCATTAAAACCATGTACCAAATCTTTTTCAATCCATTGTTCAGAATAAGATTGTTTGCTGCTTTCCATTGGGAGGCCATTGTTTGGCATGCTGCCACAATAATAACTTTGCACTATCAGCACAGGGAGCCTTTGTTGGGTGGCAGGCAGCCCCCAGATGCACTGGGAGGGAAGTCATTCAGTACCTTCATGGAATGGGCAGTCTAAAGGGGTATTCACATGTTACTCTGTACCCAGGTAGAAGCCCCCGTACCTGGGTACAGCTGCTCTTGAGAAAGAGTCTACACGTGGTGATTTCAAAAATCACCACGTGTACAGATACCCTGAAAAAAGACGTCTTCTGCTCATGTGGTGATTCTCCCTGCATGCTGTCCATGTGGAGCTGATCGGTGAGCAATCAGTCTTTCTCCCCGGGGAAAGCCTGAGCCTTGTACCACCACCACCAGCAGCAGCAGCAGCCAATCAGAAATGGGCTGAAGAAAAACGTCAGTTGCTGGAGCCACGGAGCGGGAAAGAAGAGTAAAGCTAAAATGGAGGCAAGTGCAAGGAAGAGAAAAGGGAGACCAGCCTGAAGCAAGGAATGAGCTTGAGGGAAGGAAAGAGGGAGAAAACGGGGGGGGAGGCAAAAAACGGGGGGGAAGAGGCAAAAAATGGGGGGAGAGGCAAAAAACGGGGGGAGAGGCAAAAAACGGGGGGAGAGGCAAAAAATGGGGGGGAGAGAGCTTCGAAGGACTCACTGCAATTTTTAAAAAGTCTACTCAGAAGTAAGTCCCATTGAGTGCAATGCTTCTGTGTGCTGGCAGTGATTGAGTTTGAGGAAAGGAAGGAGAAAAAATGGGGGAGTGGGAAAGCTTTGGAGAATTCACATTTGAATTTTAAAAAGTCTACTCAGAAGTAAATCCCACTGAGTTCAGTGGGGCTTACTCCCAGGTAAATGGAGTGACTAAAAATGTGAGAGGGACTTGTCAGGAAGCTAGAGCTAGGTTTAAAAAATAAGTTTGTTTTACAAACTTAAATGGAGTTTAAGCCTCTTGTGGGCTCAGACAAGTGAAAACTGCTATTTTGAGAGAAGGGCAGAAGGAAGGAGCAATCAGAAAGCGAGTGAAGAGAGAGAAGGGGGAGAGATTCTGAGGGCTCACAATATAATTCTAAAAACATTACTCAAAAGTACGTCTCACTTAGTTCAGTGGGGCTTACTCACAGGTAAGTGGAGTTAGGATTGCCTAAAAAAAGCAAGTGTTCTGTCAGAGAAGCTAGAGCTAGGCAAGGACTTACATTGTTAATATTTACAAAATTAAGTTTGATTACATTCCTAGTACAATCCTAACCCCATGCTTACTTTAAAGTAAATCCCATTCAGTTTGGTGGGACTTACTCTCAGGTAAGAAGCATTAGGATTCCAGCCTCTTAAAAGAAACAGTTGGGGGGCAGAGAAAGGGAGGGGAGTTTGCCTCTGTGTCTGCTCACAGTCCAGTCCAGGCCTAGCCATGTTTACCCAGAAGTGAGTCCCACTGAGTTTAATGGGCTTACTCCTGAAGTGAATGTGAATATAGAATTACAGCCTTTAACTTCTAACTTCAACCCTTTCCTTTAAATACTAGGTGATTTATCAATAAATATTATAAAATTTATAATATCTGTTAAATGTTCAATGTGTCATCATGTGACTCATATTGTTGCTTGTTACTAGTACACCTACTTTTCAGGATAGTGCCACAAATAGATTCCAAAACTTGCTCCAACCCCCCTGTTCAGGTAATGAATAATAGCTGCTATCACAACTGCAATAATAAAATAACTTAATGGCTAGGTAACACATTGCTCAGAAATTATATATATAATTTCTCAAGTAATTGTGCAAAGGATTGTAGCCTTAATCTTATTTAATGCCTTATTTCCTTTATATCTCAACTTTCTTGCAAAGAGCTCAGTGTGGCATACGTACACACAGCACCTCAGAATAGCCCTATGAGGTAGTTTAGGTTGAGAAGGTGACTAGCCCAAAAGTCTAGCCGTAAGTTTCATGGCTGAATGAGGGTTTGAATCCAGGTCTCCCAGACCCTAGCCCAGTACTCTTATCGCTACACCACACTGGCCTTTGCAGAACTTGTACACTATAGTACCTCTATAAATCCAATATACATTACCCACTATACTTCTCTTCCTTGGTCTTTTAAAACCTATTGAAATCAATGGTAAGGTAAGTTCTGTTGTGTGCTTTCAATTTCCTCCTAAAGGTCAAGAAAGAGAAATGTAGCCAAGACTCTTCCAATAATTTGATGACATAGGTCAGCAGTGATACATTGGGGGGGGGGAGAGAGAATGGCAGTGGCACAAAGATGGCAAAGTTGGGGGTACTTTGGTGGAATGCAGCACAAGCTTGCAGGTGTGTGCCCACCTGCTGCAGGATGGTGGTGCCACCAGCCCTGAACTTGCAGGCACCTTGTCTCATTCAGTGAGTGGCAATGTTGCCATTACTGAGAGAGCACCGCTATTGCAGAGTCTGGGATCCACCCTGCGTTTTACTAGAACCTCAAGAACGACCAACTGCAGCCAGCTGCAAAAGACATATGTCTACTATGAAAGAACATGGTGTCTGCGAAGCTGCTGAGCACAGGGTTATCAGAACTGAGATGAGCTCACAGTCTTTCCACACATAGATCTATTCCTGCTTTCCACAAGTATTCTTAATTTCAGTTGTCAAATTTCCAAACGGATATGTGCCCTTTTGTTGCTATTGTTAAACAAGTGGAAGCCAGAAGCGCTTGCCAATTGACTACAAATCTCCCAGGGATCTACCAATAGATTAGAGTCTATCTTCTGGCCATCCCTGCACTAAATCATTTGTATGGGCACAGACCTACTTTGCAGGGTTGTTGTAGCATGGTTCAAAGGAGTGCTTGCAAGAATGAAACTACAATAGCAGAGGTAAGACTCTTCAAAACATTGCCAAAGAAGGCATTCTCAAAAAAGCAATGTCACCTTTCTACTGTGTATCCAGAAATTGAGAAGAAAAAAATTGTGGATTTGCTCATCTCTCTGCAGCTCTTTTCTATGTCAAGTGTCGTGCATCAAAACTAGACACACCTGATGGTCAAACACATGTTAATGGCTGCCTCCATTAGAAACTGCTGTCAGAGGTAGCTGCATCACATGGTTTTATGGTAACACAAACCTGCCTTGTAGGCTTGTAATGTTTTGATTATTTATTTATTATTTGATTTATATCCTGCCCTTCCAGCAGGAGCCCAGGGTGGCAGATAATCTATGGTTCGGATGGTTAGACTAGATCAGGATCTAATACTCTAGATCAGGATGGTTAGACTTCAGGTTTTTTGTATTGATTTTTTTATTATTATTACAAAAACCCAAGATCCACCAACCAGAGCAAGCCACAAAATACATGCACTTAAGAGTTAAATAATTCTTAGCCCCGGAATTTGTTTGGAGTTCCAAAATTGAACTGAGCTCACAGTATTTCCACACAAAAATCCACTCTGATTACCCCCCACTTTCTTCATTTCAGCAGTATAATGGTGGGGTGGTCATTTTCTTGTTTTCATTGTGAAACAGGAGTCTGAAATGCTCACTGATCTTCTGTGAGTCATCCTGAGATACACCAATACATTTTGATCTACTTTCTGCCCACCCTGCATTTAAAGTGCTGTCCAAAAGCCAAATATTATGACATAGATCAGCGGTTCCCAACCTGGGGGCCGCGAAGTAATCCAGAGGGGTCTGCAAACAGTAAAGAAATTAATTATTAATATTTTTAAAAAGTCTTCACTCCCTGGACACTGTCTGCTCCCCACTGCCGCTGCAGATGACACCTCCTTGCTCCAGTTGAGAGGGGAGGACTTTTGCTGAAGTGCTAGGGCATCTTTCAGGCGCACCAAAGGTATAAAATACATGGCAGACACCAAAGGAGGCTGAGGTGGAGCTACCAGAAAGAAGCGGGAATTACTACCACTGACTGCCGTCTCCTTACACTACCACTACTGATGACGCCCTTACTCAGAACGAGAGGGCTTTTTGTGAAGCAAAAAGAAGCAAGGCTGCAAGGAAAGGCCGCTTTCCTCCTTCCTTCCTGGCAGCCAAGCTGCCTTCCTGGAGGGAGGAGGTCACAAAAATGTTTGCGCTTATAAAGGGGGTCCCGTACTCATAAAGGTTGGGAACCACTGACATAGATCATAAAAAAAGATACTGATGATCACTTTTTGATACTGAGCTACAAACATTTCTACTGAAAAACCACAGCCCAGAGCTTTCCTGTTTCCCAAATACCAGGAAAGACTTTCCAGGGGACAGAGTGTGTTACAGTGAGAGCAATAGGCTGGAAAGCCCAATTGATAAAGAATTTCCCCCACATTTATATTTTGAGTGCAGTTTTGTGTATTAAAACGCATGATATCCTCAAGAAAGAATCAGGTGTACCATGTTGGAAGAATAGTTTCAGTTTATATTCTTTTAAGCAGCTTGTTTATGTTGCAGCCCCCTCCTCCTCAAAATATTTTCATATATAAATATTCAATATATTTAGGTCTGCACTTTCACGCATTTATCTATGAGTAAGTCCTATTGATCTCTATAGGACTGTAAAGACATGTATAGGATTGTTCCATGAAAGCCTACATCAAAACCCATAGATACTCTAATAACAGGCAATGAAAAATGCAATATTTTAATAACTATAATTATGATAGTTACAGGTGAGTATTTTCTTTTTAAAAGTTGGTGTTTTGATTTTAAAAACTTGAGAATCTGCAGGAAAAATGAAAAGAGCAAAACTACATTCCTGTTTCTGCCAAAACTCTTTCTATTGAATGTAGGCCTTGACAGGAAACAGTTTCAGGAAGTATAACAGACCCAGCCTTGTTGTCTTGCCTTGTTGCCAGTAAAAGGGAATTGCTTCAATGGTGCATTTAAAAAGTGTCATTGAAGCCATTTTCTTTCCCTGGCAGCAAATGTGTATATAACAGACTGTACACTCGTTGAATGTTACATGTGAATAACTGTACGAGTGTACAGCCCAGCTACTTGTGTACCTAGGTACATAGGCTGTACACTCGTTGAATGTTACATGTGAATAACTATACGAGTGTACAGCCCAACTACCTGTGTACCTGGGTACACAGACTGTACACTCGTTGACTGTAAAGTGTGAACAGGGCCTAACTCATTACCTGGATGATTTCCTATTTGCAGGCTCTCCTGGCATCAGTAAGTGCCTCAAATTCCTATCAGTTTTCCAGAGGCTTGTGGACCATTTTGGGGTGCCCCTGGCTCCAGATACCACACTCCATTAGCATACTGACATACCTAGGTATCCAACTGGATACCACAGCAACCTCCTCCAGCTGTCTTCCTGATGTTGGCTTATCAGAAAGTTGGCCAGCTTTCTGATAACATGGCTCTTACAGTGCAAACTAAGGAAGTTGCAAGTCCTGCTCAGCCCCTTAAATTTCATCTGTAGAATCATCAGGATGGGCCAGGCATTCTGCACAAGGCTTGTTCATGCCATGGTAGGGGGTACCCTCTCCACACCATCTGCATCAGAAGAGCCATGAAAGAAGACTTGCTGGTCTGGGTCTGCTTTTCCTCAAGTAATTCAGTGGTGGGTGACACCTTGGACTTGGGAGCTGACCTACAGATTCAGTCTAATACCTCTGGGAGCCTTGACTTTGGGGATTACTGCAAAGGCCGCTGGTACACCAAGCACTGGCCAGAGCACTGGGGGGGGGGGCTGCTAGCACTACCCATGACCTCATGTTAATAGAATGCTTCCCCATAGTGGTGTCCACTTTTTATTGGAAGGAACACTTCATGAACAAAAGCAAATGATTCTAGTGCAGTAACCAGGTTGTAGTGAGAGTTATTAGAGAGCCGTCATCTTATTCTGAGTGGTTCATGACCCTAGTTAGGGAATTCATCTTGTTCTGCTTGGATGCTAAACATCTCCTTTGTAGCACACCATGTCCCATGTCTTGGTTTCAGAAAGGCAGATTTCAGGCACTCGTACCCTTGGCCACCACTGAGCCAAAGGTGTTTCTGGAAGCCCTGAGAGAAATTGGGGCAATAACATCACCCAGGCAGGTTAGATTCTTTTCCACCTTCCACTTTCAAGCTAGCAGCAGGGGAGGTGTTCATTGACTTTGCCAAAACATGAAGGTCCCGGAAGGCTTGGCCAGCTTGTAAGGCCTTTATTCCCAGCTGCCTGTCCAATCTCAGGGACCAAGGATGAACCCTCCAGGCACAGGGGTTTCCAGCAACTCCTATGTAGCTCACAGGGCAATTGAAGGACGGAGGAGGTGGGACCCACGCAGAAAGACACTGGGTGCTGCATCAGCGGTGACATCCTGTCATGTACACTGGAGCAACGACACTCAGTTTGCTGGTCAAGCTAATGAGTTATTGTTTTTCTTGTCAAAAATGTGGTCTGGAATCCAATGTATGCTTATATTTTGGAAATAAATATTAAAAATCATAAATACATCATAAAGAAAAAAGTAAAAAGTTGTAGTGTAGTCTATACATAGTGAAACTACTACTTATTGTTAACAAACTGGTGGGTGTATTGAGATTTGTAAAATTTTGATTGTTGTGGTTTAGATTTTATTGTGTTATATAGAGCTGGACTGATATTTTGGACTACCATTTTTTGGCAATTTGGAGGTGCAGAGAAGAAACTGGAAACGGGGGGAGGGGAGAAATTCAGACATTTTCAGAGGTGAACAGGGGGGTTGATTTACCTTCCTGAGTGGTGAGAGTTTCCTGTTGTTCAAGTCTGACAAAAGCCTTAAGCGGCTTCCTGGATTGGGCATGAGATATGTTGGAACCTCCTGACCCCTCTGTATTTCCTGATGGGGGTGGGCTAGAATGCCCAAGTGTGAGCCTGGTGGGGCTGCAACTTCCACCATCTGCTTCCCAAAACTATGCCCTAAAAAGTAAGCATCTGCAAGATTTTCTGCCAGGATAGTGCAGAGTTTCTTTGTCCATAAACTGTACCAGCTTGCTGCCTTTTAAGCAATCTGTGACTGTCATATCTCTTTTTTATTAAATGAGTGGATGCATATGTCAAGCATACCAAGTTGGCTGGGGAACTCACCAACATTGCAGGTTTGATCTTCACTGCAATCACATATGGATAAATTACATTCAGTTCACATTTAAAGCTAAAGTTATCCAATTTGCACTTTCCAAAACGATAATGAGAACTGAAACACAGCCATCTTTTCAAATTCCCACATCCAAATTTTGCAATGCAGTTGCGCAACAATATTTAGAATAATGCATTTATTAGGAAAAAGTGTGCATAAAAAATAATAAATTAGTGAAAATAACATACAAAAGAAACATACAAAAAATAATATTAGGAGAAATTAGCACTATAATGATGAAGAAATTTCATGAGGGTTTTTTTTAAAAAAAATGCAAATTGCTGCAGAAATGTGGAGAACTGAATATAATGTTGGGAATATGAGAAATGGAGTGAACTGAAATGCGCAGGTCCTTCCATCCCTAAGTGCAACACTGAAACATTTGATGTCCTTTGGTATGCTCTGGTGAACAGAACATTTGCCACTCTGGTCCCCTTCAAGAAGAAGGGCGGGATATTAAATTGAATGAATGAATGACTAAATAAGTAAATAAATTAAATTAGAGCTCTAGTCTGCACACATTTTTCAGCTGCAGCTGATGTCAAAATAAGGTCAGCCTGACTTAGGTCAGGAAAAGGTCAATTTTATATTGTAATATAGCAGACTTATAAAACACAGATCAGAACAACCACAACATTCATCATTCTTGGGATAGCTGTAGAATAACTTGAACCCTAATATGTTAAGGTTTTGAAGAGGAAAAAACCTTGAAGATGGAAGGCAGTTGTCAAAGACGGATTTTTTCCAGTTATTGAAGTAATAAACATCTTGTAATGTGCTTTTAACCTTGTTCATAAATGATCAAGAGTTAAGGGTGAGCTTGAGGTGGCCATGTTTGCTGACAATACTAAATTGTTCAGGGTTGCTAATGAAAAGGGATTGCAAAGAGCTCCAAAAGGAACTCTCCAAACTGAACAGGCAGTAAAATGGCAAATGCATATTTGGGTAAAAATCTTAATTTTACATATATGCTACTGGAATCTGATCAGTTAGTAGTTGACCAGGAATGACACCTTGAGGTTGTAGTGGATAGTTCAATGAACATGTCGACCTATGGCATGGAGAAAGTGGATAGAGAAACATTTTTCATCCTTTCCCAAAATGCTAAAAATCGTTGACAAATGAAGCTGAATGTTGGAAGATTCAGGACAGATTAAAAAAAAGTACTTCACACAACACATAGTTAAACTATGGTATTTGCTCCCACTTGGATGGTTTTAAAAGAGGATTAGACAAATTCGTTGAGGGTAAGACTATAATGATCACTCCATAGTTGGAGGCAATAAGCTTCTGAATACCAGTTGCTGGAAACCAGAGGAGAGGAGAGTGCTCTATCACTCAGGTCCTGTTTGCAGGCTTCTCATGGGCATCCAATCTGTCACTGTGTGAACAGGATGCTGGACTAGATGGACCACTGGCGTGATCCACCAAGCTCTTCTTATGTTTAGTACTTGTGACCTGCAATATTTTGCAAAGTCGTTGTGTCTGCCACAGTTATAATAGACCTTCCCAAATGCAGCCCGCTGTTTTTGATCATGCTGCAAGCCACAGTTTCTGCAAGTTTGGCTCAAGCCCATTTCTGTTCCCAGGAGAAATGTCAGGTGGCTGGTGCACTCTCTGATTTAACTTCTGCTGTCCCTGTTGCTGCTTGCTTAGGGGTTTTAGCTCTGTACCATATTGCTCTATTTTTTAATATATTTTCTTCATGCATGTAAAAAAAAATGCCTTCCATTCCTTGAATTTTCCCAAACATTTACATTCTGGCTGGAGGTTGCAAAAGTTCCATAATTACCTGTGTGCTGTGGAAGCTGGTGGTGATGCTGCTAAATTGAGACCAGTCCACAGGTCTTTGGGTGCCTTCACTACTCAACTGCCCCAAGGAGAAGAAAGCGAAATGCTTTTGCAGAAGCCTTGTGAGCTCCACTTCAGATACCATCTAAAAAGTTTGGATTAGGGTTGCCAGGTCTCTGGTTTTCTCCTAGAGACTCTGGATTTTGGGGTCTCTCCATGTCTCTGGGTGAGTCAACTTAATCTACAGACTCTCAGCTTTCATTTTTTTAAAAAAATTAAGATTCTAGGTGGCCTGGTTCAAGAGATATACACCAAAATGTCAGCCACCCCACTGCAACTTCTGTTAAATGAGCTCATAGCTGGCTGCTCTAACCCTGCCCTTTCAGGGTTGTAGCCAATAAGTGAAATCAGGGTTGTGATTGACAAGGCAGTAGCTAGACCCTATCGCAAGGCCAGAAAACTTTTTTCCCTGCTTATATGAAAATCTAAAAAACTGAGGATCCCTCATCAAGCTTTACCAACATCACCATCCACTCACTAATAGAGATCTGAGAAAGAGCAAAAGGAGGTGTGCTGGGGGAGACAGTGCTGCCAGAAACTGAAGAGTAGGAATCAGAGGCCTCTGGGAAAGAGAGACAGGGAAATCAGAAGCCTGTAAGAAAGGTAAAACTTCACAGAGGGCACACTGACAAACTATGGGGGTGAGAAGCAGGGCTGGCTCTAAAGGGTGGCAAGGTTGGGGCCTGGCCAAGGGCCCCATGAAGGGCCCCTCTTTAGGGTGGGGGAGTAGTGCTCCCCTTCCATGATCTGTGGCAGAATCACTGCCGCAGATAGCATTGCCCGCCTGTTCCCTTGCTCTGCCTACCTTTCCTGTGTTTTGTGGCTGAGTGCACAGCGCTGCCCTTAAACAAGATGGCAGCCAAGGTTTCCCTAAGAGGCTGAAGCATCCGCCGCCATCTTGGTTGATGGCAGCCCTGTTTTCTAGATTGTATACAGCAGTTTCCCAGACGGTGAGGGCTTCAGCCCCTTAGGGAAACCTCAGCTGCCATCTTAGTTAAGGGCAGCGCTGTGCACACAGCTGCAAAACACAGGATGGAAAGATGGGCGGAGCAAGGGAACTGGCAGGCAGTGCGATCCACAGCAGCCTGTGTCGGGGCCTGGGATAGGGTTGCCATATTCCAGTTCCACAAATCTGGGCAGGCTAAGTTGCATATTATGCAAATATTTGCATATTAATACTTGGATTGTCCAGTTGTTTTGTTTTTGTACCTAGGAATTACCACCAAAAACTGGGGAAAGATGTGAGAAATCTTTTTTTTAAAAGCAACATTTTTAGCCTTAAATGCCTAGACTCTAGTTTCCAACACTATGGAGTATTTATTGATTGATTAAGAGAATTTATATCCTGCTCTTTTGCTGTTAAAAACAGAGCTCAGCACAGCTTACAAATATAATAAAAACAATAAAAATACACAATCAATATAAAAACATAATAAAAACACAAAATAGCAACAAACATAAAGTAAGTCAGGGCAACAGTACGGTTAACCATATACGATATATTTCAAAGATGTGGTGGGTGGAGAAAAACAAGAAGCCAAAATGTTAGGAAAATGAGTCTTTCACACCACATGCTCAGTTGTAAATACTGTTTTTTACAAGTTCCTCCAGTATTCCACTGGTGCAGGCACTCAGACATTCAAAGTATCTGTATGTTTCTTAGGTTTTATAAAAGCAGAGCTTTGCTTAACTCAAAATTTATTCTCCCTTTGATCAACCACATCTACACAGGTTCCACCTCCATACTCAAAATGAAACTGGGCCTGGAAGTGTGCAACAACCCCACACATACCTTGCTAATTAAATTACCAATGCCAGGATGTCTGTCTTATGGACTACTCTCCTGCTCCCCCCCCCCCCGGCCATCATGAAAGACCCAGTCCGGGGCTCAGAAAGAAAATAAATATCTGGTCCTCTTCAAAGTATTGATAAGCCTCTTCTTTTAATTGAAATAATAATTATAAATTCTTGTTCTTATCACTAATGGGAGTTAATTATCTTGCATATGCTGCTGTTGCTTCTATGGCTGTAACGGAGTGAGGTTAAAGATAAGTGAAATGCAAATAGGAAAAAAACAATACCAAAGGCAGTAACACTTTCCTAAATGTAATACCATACCAACCACAACAAGATTCCTATGAGTAAGGCAGAAAACTAAGCATCTCACAACCAAAAATATGATAAATGAAGAAATATTTATATAAAAGCATGACTATCAAATATATTTATTATTTACACAAACTGTAAAGATATTTATAGTGCAATCCTAGGTTTATTTATTCAGAAGCAAGTCCCAGCATATTCAGTGGGGCTTACTCAAACAGGGACAGAAATGCAACTTCAAGTGATAAGCAACTTCATTCACACAACCCAAAATTCCGAATCATGCTGCCTACCTCACAGGGGTGTCAGAAAGATTCTATACATGCACACGCACATGCAGACACTGCAGATGTACAAATACATACAGCCCATATAATAGTTTATTGTCAAACCAGTTGGTCATTGCAGAAACATCAGTATTAGTTTTTAAAAAATCAGTATTACTTTCCTACAGAATAAAAACTGTAATACCTAAGTAAGCCCTGCCTACTTGCTTTAAAATAGGACTGGAGGGCACAAACACAATTCTTTTTTACATTCACTCCAAAGTCCCATTGATTTTCAGCACATTCATAACCATGTCTACTCAAAAGTAAGTCCTATTGAATTCAATGGGATTTACTCTGGGCATATGGGATTAGCATTGCTTTTACAAAAAGCAAGCATTGGGAAAGTTTTCAAAACACTGCCCAAGATCTGACTCCTGCACACAAGAGGGAAAAAAACTGAAATGTATATACTTACCCAATTTATGAGATTTTCAGATAAACAGGGGGTGAAACCACCATTTTGTTTTCTAGACACTGCCTAAGGTCAATGAAACTGAAACACATTCCCTGATTGGCTGCAATCCTGAATGGGCGGGGTTAAAGCTACAAAGTGCTATACAGTACTGTTTAAAGAAAGATTTAACAGTCGGGGGGCGGCTGACGTTTTTATGTATATCTCGAGAACCGGACCACCTAGAAACTGAATTTTTTAAAAAATTAAAGCTGAGAATCCGGGCCACCTAAAGGGCTAGCCGGGCGTTGGGTGGCATGCATAGAATCTGGGTAAAACCCGGCTAACCAGGCAATATGGCAACCCTAGCCTGGGACAGGCTGGACCCAAGGGCCCCGGCATGCCTGGAGCAGGCCCTGGTGAGAAGGGGGAAAGAGCTGGGGGAGACCAAGGAAGGAAGGTGTCCAGAGGCCAGTGTTCATGTGCTCATTTGAAATAACTAGCTAAATATTTGGCAAGGTCTTGAGTTCTTTTTCTTTTCCTGGAAAGTAGGAAGACAGGGAGTGGGGTTCATGTGCTTAATTCCTTTACACCCAAACACCATTTGTAGCAATCCATTCTGGCCTATGATTATTCTTTGATGGTTATCCTAATAAAGTTCATAATCAAGAAGGCAAATTTCACTGCCAGCCTCTGCTCTACCACATCGTAAGTACTCCTGAGCCAGCCTCTTATCTCTGCAGGAAGAAAGTATTAAGTCAGTAATTTCTATTTCTTTCCCTTTCCTGTTTGAATCATTCAGAGTGAAAAAATGTTCCCCAAACCAATCCTGTAAGAAGCTGTAGGGGCTGTTCAGAATTGTGTTGGCTCAGCAGGCCTGTCAAAATCCCTTCCTTTCTGGATGCCTGATTCCAATGGCAGCTGGTCCATTACAGCAAATGGGACACTGACCCACCAACATATTTATTTATTATTTGATTTATATCCCGCCCGCCCGCCCGGCAGGAGCCCAGGGCAACAAACAAAAGCACTAAAAACATTAAAACATTGTAAAAACAAACTTTAACATACATTAAAACAAAAACATCTTTAAAAACGTTGCTTAAAAAAAGCTTTCAAAACATCTTCTAAGATTAAAAACATTTTAAAAAAGAAAGTTTAAGCACATCTTAACAAGCAATTCCAGCACAGACGCAGATTGGGATAGGTCTCAACTTGAAAGGCTTCTTGAAAGAGACCTTCAGTCTGCCATCTGCCAGTCCTGGGAGGAGGGGCTGCTGGTCCTCTCCCTCCTCCTCTGCCTTAGCCTTGGTGTTGCCCCTTGCAGAACTCCGCACGGAGAAGGATGGTGACGAAAGCAGCATCAGCGTGCTCTGCCTCTCATTGGCTGTCTGGCTCCGCCCTCTGTTTGGGCTCTCTGACTTCCTCCCCACCAGCCCCAGTGAGCACCAGCTGCCCTCTCAAAGCGCAGAAGGCTTTCTGGAAAAGCTTGCTGCATGCGCAGCGAAAAGTGATTGCAAAATCAGAAGACTTGGAGATTGCATCTGCATTTTGGCTGTTTGCTTTTGGAGTCAAGCAGAATCATGTTTCATTTTTTAAATGGCAGGTCAGATATTGAAACACAGCAAAAAATGGGGGCTTTCATTCAGTTCTTACCAGCCCTTTAGGAGGCAAATGGGGGGGCACCACCCCTGCTAGAGCTGTGTTTCACCATCACCACCCTGAGGTTTTGGAGAAACTGTCTTCTTTTTAATTTGTGACATGACAGCCTCCATTTAAAGAATGATAGCTTGCTTCGAGAATGG
The DNA here is from genome assembly GCF_030035675.1 of Rhineura floridana. Classification (NCBI taxonomy): domain Eukaryota; kingdom Metazoa; phylum Chordata; class Lepidosauria; order Squamata; family Rhineuridae; genus Rhineura; species Rhineura floridana. Next base: position 2,013,845 of record NC_084495.1, read on the forward strand.
TAATACACTGCTTACGGGGCTGCCCTTGAAGATGGTCCACATGCTACAGCTGGTGCAGAACGCAGCTTCTGCACTGATCAGTGGGGCAGCCTGATGGTCCTGAAAGTGCTGCACTGGCTGCCGGTGAACTGCAAGGCCCAATTCAAATGTTAGCACGACTATGTTGAGTGGTCCATTGTTGATACTAGGCTGGTCTGGACCACTCTAAACAGCTCTGATTCACTGACGATGCAATAGAGGCCAAGAGATATCACAGAAAAGTAGAGTTGGAAGGGGCCTCTAAGGCCATCAGGTTCAACCCCCTGCTTGTTTGTCACAATCCCAATACCCAGAAGTCTAAAAATTGTGCCCATAGCAGTTTGAATGCTGAAGGCAAAATGCAGGTATTTTTTCAAAGGAAAATATTTCAAAGGAAAAACAAGAGGCAGGTTCTAAAGGCTTTCACAACACAGACAATGAAAAATTGTGGTTCTTTATTGAGGGCTGATGTAGAAATGTCAATATAATATTTAGGGAAGGAAGAAGTGGGGCTGTAACAAAATGTTGAGCTGCACAATGCTTCTGTTCAGGGTCCCAGCCAGTTGGCCACACCATCTTACAGGACTCTTCATCACACATATACACACCGCCAGATTAAGGTGTTGAGGGTCCTGGAGCAGTTCCCAAAATAGACCCTCTTTACCCCCCCCCAAAGAAGAAATAAGATACCAGAAAATACATCTTGAGGTATACCTTGAAAATATGTCTTGAAGCTTAAAAACAGTAAGTCACCTAGAGCTGATGAGATAACTGGAAGATGTCATAAAATATATTTAGACATTTAACACCAATTCTTACAAATTAGTTTAATAAAATCTTGGAAGATGCAACTATCCTCAAGTCCTGACAAACAAAAAATAGCTTTTCTGCTCAAGCCTGGGAAAGATCCTGACGAAACATACTCTTAACATCCTATTTCCCTTATCAGTCAAGCCACCAAAGTATATACAAATGTTTTAGCCAACACAGTTATATATCCTGAAGTTAATTAATGTAAATCAAATTAAATTCATAAAAACTACACAGATTTCAGATCCTATCTGCAGAGAACTGAACATTGTATGCCACTGCAGAATTTACAAGACCCCAACCCAAGGCTTTCCCAAGTAGTGAGCCACACACAGAGCAGGTCACACACTAGATTTAGTCTTCCCTTCAGGGTGAGTGTGGGTGGTGTGTTTGGATATTGGATGAAATGGATCCCTTTGTCATTGTCATTTGTCATTATCAGAACCTGGTTCACTCATAATTGTTCTATTTGTTTAGCAATATGCCATCACAAACATAGATCATTCAAAGTTGAGATTCAAATTTATCTCTTAATTTCCTGGCTACTAGCATAAATAAGGACACATGCACTGAGATATAATTTTCCTTGTCCAATAGCAAAAAGCACACTAAGTTACTTGGTGTAACAAAATTTTTCCTACAATTAAACTCAGTCAGATATTTCTCACACAGGTCTTGTATAAAGGACACTGGGTAATATAAGGAACAACATCCTCTATAGCTGTTTTACAAAACACACAAAACAGCTATAACATCCCTGAAGGCCTCCTCCACACACCTCTCTGCCTCTCTCAGCTTTTCCAGGTCAGCCACCTTGGCCTCAAGGAAATGAAGTCATTCCCGGAGAGCCAGGAGCTCATTGCACCGAGAGCACACCCACGACTTCTGTCCAACAGGCAGATAGTCGTACATGCTTCAGGCAGTGCAAAACACTGGAAAGCCTCCACACCACTGCTGGCTTCTTACCTGCATAGTTTTGTTTAAGGTTTATTATGTCAATGGGTTGGGGACTGCTGTTTAGTTGAGGTCAGGGAACAGACAGGCAGAGTGGGGGGCCCTGGCCTCCTTGCCCTGCTGCCGAACTCGCTCTGCTGCTTAACTCACCTTGACGCTTTGTCAGTTGGGGCTCCCTCTAGCTCGTGGAACAGGTTCCCTCGCTAGGGTGCTCTGAATTTATATGTGTGGCTGGTCCCTCCCAGCTACTGCTGCCAGCCAATGATGTGTTAATTGAGGCTGATGGCTCAACTATCAGCTGGAGCTTAACTCCTTAGGATTATCTCAGGCTTCCTTCCTTAGCAAGGGGCAGGGCTGTGTAAGGACTTTTGTTTGTTTGTTGTTTTCCCACCTAGAACAGCCTGACCGTTCTTTAACCTAGGGAAACAGAGCTTGTGGTTGTGTTTCAGGAAGGCTAAAACTGCCCTTTTTAGCAAAGACTGAGCTGACTCTCTCCCTGTATGTATTGGTGAAGTTTCCTTTTTCCCCTTCTCTCCGACTGGAATTTAGCCTTATTTACAGTGTCCCCTGAAGCTTTCCTGCTAGGGTGGTGTTGAAAACTAGCTTTCTATAGGCTTCCTTCTCCTAGGATCTGTCTCCTAAGATATAGGTTCTTCCAGGATTTGGCTCCTAGCTCAAGGTGACCTTAGGCTGCCCTTATTACTTATTGCTCTGAGCTGTTTTAATTCAATTAAAGAATGAAATAATGGGAGCTACTTACCCTCTTTTCGCTCTGCTGCTTAACTCGCCTTGATGCTTTGTCAGCTGGGGCCTTGATACTTCGTCAGCTGGGGCTCCCTCTATTTCTATATAATAACTATTATAATAGTTATCTTTGTTCCTAAGTACTAGTCACTGTAGTTAGGGTTCTACCAGTGTTTCTATCTCCTTTTGCTTTCCTTCTCTCTTTAACCATTTTAAGAGTTTCTTCAGTCATCCATTGAGGTCTTTCTCTCTTTTGAACTAGAAGTATTGTCCTTTTGCATTCTATCCTGATAATGTCTCTGACTTCATTCCATAGTTCTTCTGGTTCTCTTTCAGTTAAGTTTAAAGCCTCAAATCTGTTCCTTATTTGATGTTTATATTCTTCTGGGATGTTATTTAAATAGTATTTTGGAATTATGATTGCTTTCTTGTTCTTCTTTACTTCATGATCTGTACCGCAATCTGCTCCTGGTCTTGTTTTCACAGAAAGTATGGAACTTCTCCATCTTCTGCTACCAATTATATAATCAATTTGATTCCTACATTGACCATCTGGTGCTGTCCACATGTACAGTAGTCTTTTTGGTTGCTCAAAAAAATGTGTTTGCACGAAACAAATTATTGACTTCACAGAATTCAATAAGTCTTTCTCCTGCTTCATTTCTATCTCCTAAGCCCCATTTCCCCACAGTTCCTAGTTCTTCTCTGTTCCCTACTTTTGCATTCCAGTCCCCCATGATTATCAAAACATCTTGTTTTGGTGTGTGATCTATTTCTTCCTGTACTTTTGCATAAAATCTCTCCAATTCCTCTTGTTCTGCATATGCCATTGGAGCATAGACTTGGATGATGGTTATGTTAATAGGTTTCTCATTAAATCTCAGTGATATAACTCATTCAAACCTTGTGTTACAGCTCTTAATTGTTTTTGCTACATCACTTCTCACTATTAAAGCAACCCCGTTTCTTCTTAATTTCTCATTTCCTGCATAAAATATTTTGTAGTTGCCTGATTGAAAATGTCCCATTCCAGTCCATTTTAATTCACTCACACCAAGTATTGTAATGCTGATACGTTCCATTTCTTGCTTGATAATTTCTAACTTTTCCTGGTTCATGCTTCTCATGTTTCATGTTCCTATTGTGTGCATCGTACAACTCTGGACTCTCCTTTCGCATCTGTGCGTATCAGCCTCTGGGCTTCCTTTCGGCTTTGACCCAGCTGCGTCATTAGTCACAGCGCTACTCGTACTTGTCCTTTGTTCTTCCCCAGTAGCTCGGTGAGTGTCTTCTCACCTGGGAGTCTCATCTTCCAGCACTATCTCGTGTTGCATTTTGGATACTCTGTTCATTAGGGTTTTCGTGTAAGAGGTATTCAGCGGTGGTTTGAACATAAGAACATAAGAAGAGCCTGCTGGATCAGGCCAGTGGTCCATCTAGTCCAGCATCCTGTTTGCCATTGCCTTCCTTGTATGCATCTTAGTCTGGTGTCTCAGCTTGACCATTCCGCCTTGGGTGCCCCTGCTTGGAGCCTAGCCTCTTGGTCTAGACTCCTGATGGCATTGCTCTCAGCTTCTTCAACACTCTCAAACCCCCTCACCACATTAAGGTGTGCATCTTAGAGGGGGAAAGCATGGGTACAGCCTAGAAAATCTTGAAGAATGAATAGGTAACATATCAGTTAAAGAACCTCTCCCATACACAAACAGCTTTAACTGTAATGTAAAGCAATTTGATCAGATCAGATCATTAACATAAAGACTAAAAAGGAGGAGAGCCAGAATGTATCCCTGTTTGACACCCCTTAATTGGGATAGGGTCAGATAAGAGACCAGTCCTGCCAACTCTCATATTAGCTACAGCATCTTGATGCAAACTTTGAAGCAGCATCAACAGCCTGGGGTCTGTATCAAGAACATGCAGTTTTGTCCATAAGCAATTTCTATCAATTGTGTCAAAAGCTGATGAAAGGTCAACAAACATGCAGAGAGTCTTGAATTGTTTTTAAAGGTTTTCTCAATAAGATAGAACAAAGTATAGCAATGATTAATGTGGAACAAGAGTTCCTAACACCAGCTTGCTCTTCATACAAAATAGAATTGGAGGAGATCCACTCCTGTAGCTTGTTAAATAACAAGGAGGCATATATTTTAGAAGAGATATCCAACACACTAAGTAAAACGTAAGTAAAATTGCCTCTAGAATTGTCTGAGAAGCTGCCATTTATTATAACAAGATTAGGATTGTAGATAGATGCTTCCCTAGATGATTCAGGCACCTATCCCTAGAGAGATGTCCCAAAGGGAAAAAGGCTTCCCAGTCCATATGATCTGGTAATGAAGCTTAATGGAACCATTCCCAATCCTGTCATTCACATCATCCATGATAAGAAAGCTTGCTGTAGGGTGACTGAAACTAATGAAGCTCAAGAGATTATTGAACTGAGCCCACAAATCTAAAGAATTAGGTAAATTGGAATGAGGAAAATAAGTAAAGACAAACTAAAGTTGTCCTATTGGGAAGTTATATCAAGACTGGAAGCATCTCTACAGTAGGATCCAGGTAATATTGAGAGAGAACCATTGATATCAACAGAGATCAAAGTAGCTAGCTGTGACATCCTTCCCCAGCACCACCTGTGAAGCTCTCACTTGTGGCTACCAGCAGACAGGATCGTCAGGTTTATTTCTACCTTTCACCGCACTAGCACAGATCTCAGAAGATCCCCCTGCTAGGCCTTACTACCCAACACTCTGTATCTCTTATAACCTTTAGAGTCTCTGCCAGGCTATCTCGATACCTTGTGTCTATGGGTATAGGTAATTCCCAACCCCCCCTGCAGCCTCTTGCACTGAAGCTTACAGCCCTGGGTTTCTCTGTGGTACTGGATACAATATCTTTTCCTCCGCCGCTGCCACCATTTGATACAACTGTTCAGCCTTGGTTACTTGCTATCCCCCCTGGTTTGTGTTTCCCAGCTGAAGGAATCAGGCTTTTGTTTAACCAAGAAATATTTATTTAGTATTAGAAATAACAAGATTACTTAAGAAATGTTTCACAAGCATATGGTTTCATCTATATTCTGTTATGTACTTGACTTCTTACTAATTGCCTCAGAACTCCAACTCACTCTCAACAACAATCTCCAAACACCACCTCACAGACACCACCTCAATTCACCATCAAACCTCCACCCAGATTCAACTGTCATTCTTCCATTTATACTCCTAGCCATTCAAATGCTCAGTCAATCATCCAGCATTCTACTGCTCATGTACTCCCCCTCCTCTTTCACTCCACTTACCATATATCTTCTATATAACCAGCATTTACCATATTTACAATATAAGCAGGAACATCACACTAGCCCACCCATATCTCATCCAAAATTGTGTTTCTTAGTGGCAGAATAGAAAAGGGATCTATAGCCATGAACCTTGTGAAAATTCTCTAGTAGCCATGTTTCCTGCAAACAAACAATTTTAAATTTAGTTAAAAAGGTTAAAAAATCAATATCATTGCACTTACTATGCCAGCCTGCCACATTCCAAAATGTGTTTAGTAATGGGTTGGGAACAATACAATCAAGAGCCTGTTCTGAGATAACAAAAATGCAACAGTTGTCTTTTGGGAACTCCAAAAATTGTACGTCAGGTGGAGATGGATTAACAGCCCCATCAGAATTGGGTGAACCAAGTTTATATGATTCCACACATCACATAGCCATCTAATTTCTAGTAGTTGGTGAATTCAAAGGTTTCCTACTCCAGTCTATCTCAATGGATGGGTATTTGAAGGAAACTGGTTAGAGTTACTGACTCTAACAGATGGTAAGGACATTTCTCCAACTGAAATGGGATGTAAGGACAGATTGACTGAAGGAGTAGCTTGTTTAGTGTTTCCAGCTGGAGAAAATGTTATTAAGGATACCTCAGCATAAGGAAAGTTATTTTGTAGATTTAATCCCTTTACAGACACTAATTTACTTGTTAGGATTTCAAGCCTGCCTAAAATAGCATCCTACTTTCATTAGAAAGATTTCCAAAGGAGCTCAAAACATCCTCCTCAGTGGGCTCTGGAAACCCTATAAACTCTCTCATGTATGGCACAGAACCCCAAAACTGCTCCAACCTCCCACTGTGTAAAATGGCAATTATATAAGGATTAATGCTTTGAGGTGGAATTATGATGAAAATAATCTGCAGATTTAGGTTTCCTTGAGGAGATGGCATGGTTGTGAAACAAGGAGAGAACACGCTCACTCCTAAACACAAATATCCCAGCCATAGCTAGTGATTCCTTTTAAAACCTGGGCATGTAGGAAGGAAGGTTAATCGAATCAGATCAATTTTAGAGGCTGGCAAATGAAGTTGGGTAGCAAGAACTGAGAGTAATGAGGACATGTTAGGCCATACCCCATGGAGCCTTATAGATTAAGGCCCAAACCACCTGATTCTGGGCTAGAATAAGATTTGTAGAAGGGGTAGACCTACTATCCTCTCCTAATGTTCCCTTTCTATCACCCACCTTATGGACCTCCAAGTTTGATGTTTGGCAGATTCACTGGGCCCCAATTTATATACCATTTCCTTTAGGTCATGGATGTATAAAGACTGAACAGTTTTGGAAAATAAAAAGCAGCAATGTTCAACGGAAATCCCTGAATTACCTTTGACATCAGGGCCATCATTACCTTCATCTAATATATTCAAAATGCCCCTTCTTAACAGGAGTGGTAACTATATCTTTAGAAGAGATCAGGATCAAAATCTGCAGATAAAACAGTAAATCTATGAGAGGATGCACTGGGGTCTCTGTGGGTCTCATAGGGAGGGAAAAGGGATGGCCTCTTCATATTTCTCATAGTTAAAAACTTTTTCTTTCTACTTTTCCATTTATCATAAAGAGGGTTTTTTAAAAAAAAGAAACTTGCAATGATTAAATTATCACAGTTCCTCTAACAAGCCTAAAAATCTCAGTACTTCAAAATAAAACCGCACAACAGGACTCTTAAGCAGTTGAGCTATTGGCAGTTCTTTTCAAATTGAAATAACTATTTGGAACCTCCTCTCTGTGAGCTATGCACAAGTGATGGACTCCAACTCATCTTTCCGTTAAGAACGATCAAGTTTCCAGTTCTAGCAATTCCCTCTGAAAAGGAGCAGCAGCACCAGGAAAGAGAGGCAAGCACAGCCAAAGTGGGGCCACCGTCCAAGCTTGAGCTGCCCCACTCAACCCACTCAGCCACTCACTTCATGGAGGAGGTTGAGACAGCTGCCTTGCGGTTCGTACAGCTGGAGAACACCAGGGCCACGTGGAAAGCTGCCCAGCAGATGAGGCAGGAGCTGCAAGGGACCCTCTTGCCATTCAAGACAGTGTAGTTTAAGCCCCAAGTGCCTGGATTCAAGGGGCTGGTGACTTGGCAGCTTGCCTCTGGGTGTGCCAAGGAAGGCCGCGGTGGTGGGAGTAGCAAAATGTCCCTTTCCCTTCGCATTTTGGGCTCAAGCTTCCGTCTTCTTTTCCAGGTTAGGGAGGGTTTTGGCAAATAATAAGCTTATAAAGGGACAATACAGCTGACAAACTCCTGTCTAACTTTTGAGTGTTAAAGTCTGCTGGAAATTACAGGCTTGGGAGCTTGCTGATTCAGTCTTTCTCTCTCTCCTGATGTGTAATTGAAAGTCAAAAGAGATAAGGAATCCAAAAAGAGAGAGAGAAAGAGAGAGAAGAAACATCCTCTACGTCCTCTGCATCTGTTTTCTCATCTAATAAGAACTTCTGTGGAGAAAGAGCACAAGGCAAAAGGTGTGGGAGTAAACCAAAATATGCCTGACTATGCCGCCATCTTATCTCCCCCTAGTAAAGTTTCAGTTTACACATCTCTAGGAGTGGAGGACCAATTTGAATGGTCTGCCCATACAGAATTATGGAATGGGGGATTTTCTAGTAGCCAAAGTTGGGGATGCTATTGAGGCCCTTAACTCATTGTGAACCACTGAGATGGGGAGAGCTAGTGACATGATCACCCCAGAGGGCATGGTCCAACACTGCACAGCTTGTAGTGCTTCTTGGTTCTCCTCAGAGCTACAAGCAATGAAACTGGCCTGACAACAGATAGAGCAGGAGTGACACAAGACTTTGTTTAAAGCTGACTAAATGGTAGTTAGAAAGCTGAGCTGTATTTATCACAGAGTAACAACGGCAGCAAAAAAGACCCATGTTGCTGCTCTCCTCACATCCTCAAGTAGCAACAAAGGTGGAAGAAACATTCAATTTAGTCCACATTTAAAGCTGAATTTATCAAATTCGCACTTTCTGAAACAGAGCCATCCGTCAAAATTTGTACTTACCTAAATTTTGGTTTGGTTTCTCCAGCCAAACAAGCGTTACAAAATTCCATTCATTTTCATTCATTGGCGATCACTCGTGGCCGAGTAAGATTGTCTTCCAAGATAAGGTCTTTAACGGTGGGTCCGTAAGTGACTGTGGAGGCCAATTCTAGGTCCACACAGCATCCCACAGTGAGGACATAGGTTTCCAGATGGAAGATGGTCGTGATGAGGATTTGTTTGATGTGTCTTCAGCTTGGCTCATTTGTCCCTTTCGCCCTGTATTCGTGCTTCTTTGAAGTCTACAGCACCTTTGCTAATAGCTGACCTCCATTTGGGAAGTTCATGGGCCAAGACTTCCCAGTTCTTGATGCTCATGTTACATTTTTTTAGATTCTCTTGAAGGATATCTTTAATCCTCTGTTGCTGTCCACCAATATTCCATTTTCCATCCTTAAGTTGGGAGTAAAGTAGCTGCTTTGGAAGAAGGTGATTCGAACAACATGGCCAGTCCAGTGAAGTTGATGTTGAAGGATCATTGTTTCAACACTGGTAGTCTTTGCTTCTTCCAAAACGCTAACATTAGTCCGTCTGTCTTCCCAAGTAATTTGCAGAATTTTCCAGAGGCAGCGTTGGTGGAATCTTTCAAGAAGTTTTATTTATTTATTTATTAGATTTATTAGTTGCCCATCTGGCTGGTTGTCCAGCCACTCTGGACGACGTACAGAATAAAAACATACAAATACATTAAAACATTAAAATCTCAACAGTAGTAATAAACCTAACCCACCCCAAAAGTTGGGAGTGGTGTTTATAAATGGTCCATGTTTCACAGCATACAGTAAGGTCGGTAGTACAATGGCTTTGTAAATAAGCATTTTGGTCTCCCTGCGGATATCCAAATCCTTGAACACTGTACGCTTCATTCGGGAGAATGTGGCACTCGCAGAGCTCAGACGATGTTGACTTTCAGCATCGATGTCAGCTTTTACAGAGGGTTGGCTGCCAAGATATTGTTGTAAACCACCCAGAGAGCTTCAGCTATGGGGCAGTATACAAATGCAATAAATAAATAAGTAAATAAATAAATAAATAAACAAGATAGAGGAAGTGATCAACGTTCTCCAGCATCACACCATTAAGCTGGATTGATGGTGACACAGAAGGACTAGTTTGCACTTGCTGATGAAGCACTTTGGGTTTTTTTTAATATTAATATTATCCATATATTATTATTATATTATATATATTAATATACATTATTATATATTATATATATTATTAGATATATTATTATCCATATATTGTCCATATATTATTAATATTAATATTATCCATTCTGCTTTACAAAAATGCATAAAATGAACACATTATATACAAATAATATACAAAATGCATAATATACAAAAATGCATAGTTAGGAGAAATTGCTTGCAACAATGTGTACATTAGCCAACTCTGCATACAAAAATGTGTTTAGTGCAATATATTTACAATGAATTGCTGAAGTATTTTCACGTGACATATTTTTAGGAAAAAATGGAAATTGCTGCAGAATTGAATTTAAGACTGGGAAAATGAGGTGTTCCCTTCCTTTGCAGCCACCCAGCAGAGACCATTTGTATGGGGAAACAACTTGTATTACCTGCCCATCAAAGGCCTGCTGTGATAAGTTCACTAGAACTTTCAAGGACAAAATGGTTGCCATCATGCTGATTGTGGTACTGTTGCTAACACTGTAGTGAGGCATCAAGCACACTGTCTTATACAATCTTGTATGATCAGTTCAAACTGGAGGACTGAGGATGTGGACAAAGTGCTTCTGGTTGACGCTCCCATCACTTGCCCTCTTGATCCATGCCCATCCTGGCTTGGGTGGGCACATCAGGAGGAGGATGCTGACCTGGTCTAGGGAATGGTTAAGACCTCCTTGCATGAGAGGTAGTCACAAACACCTCACAGGAGGTGGTGGACCCTCAGATATCTGACAACTATCATTCCTCTCTAATAGCCTCTTTAGAAAGAAGGTACTTGAGAGGGTGATGGTGGTTCAGCTACAGGCCCTTTGCGGGAAATAGATTATCTGCACCCAATCCTAGCCGCGATAATGGACTGGATGAGAGCTAACAAACTGAAGCTCAATCCTGACAAGACTGAGACGCTGTTGGTGGGTGCCTTCTCGACCCAGGTGGTGGATGTTCAACCTGTTCTGGATGGGGTTACACTCCCCCTGAAGGAACAGGTTCGTAGCTTGGGGGTCCTTTTCGATCCATTCCTGTCTCTTGAGGCTCAAGTGGCCTCGGTGGCACAGAATGCGTTCTACCATCTTCGGTTGGTAGCCCAGCTGCGCCCCTATCTGGATAATGATGACCTCACCTCAGTTGTCCATGCTCTGGTAACCTCGAGATTGGACTACTGCAATGCACTCTACGTGGGGCTGCCTTTGAAGACAATTCGGAAACTACAGCTAGTGCAAAACGCAGCAGCCAGACTGCTGACGAGGACCAGACGGTCCACACATATAACACCTGTTCTGGCGCGTTTGCACTGGCTACCTATTTGTTTCCGGGCTAGATTCAAAGTGCTAGTTTTGACTTATAAAGCCTTACATGGTGCGGGACCACAATACCTTGCGGAACGCCTCTCCCACTATGAACCTACCCGCTCACTACGTTCAACATCTAAGGCCCTCCTCCGAGTCCTGTCCCATAGGGAAGCTCGGAGGGCTGTTACTAGATCCAGGGCCTTTTCAGTAGTGGCCCCCGAATTATGGAACAGTCTCCCCGATGAGGTGCGCCTGGCGCCTACTCTTCTATCTTTTCGGCGCCAGGTTAAAACCTTTTTATTCTCCCAGGAATTTTAATTGCTTAATGTTAAGTTAATTTTATATCATGTTGTTAAATGCTTAAGCTGTCTTTTTTAGGGATTTTATCTGATGTCTATTTTATTGTATTGTATTTTATTACTTGCTGTGAACCGCCCAGAGAGCCATTGGCTAGGGGCGGTATAGAAATGGAATGAAATAAATAAAATAAATAAATAAAATCCAACCTAGATTCAGGCCTGGGTTTGCCACAGAATAGGTCCTGGTCACCCTGAAGGCCCTGGTGACCCTCTCCCATCGAGGGAGACTCTGCTGCTGCTTTGGGTGTCTCAGCGGCCTTTGATATCATTGACCATGATAGCCTCCTGGGTCACCTCTGGGAGTTGGGAGTTGGAGGCAGTGTTGTACCAACTTGCATGGTTGATCTCAGCAAATAGCATGGGGGCACTGCATCTCTACATCTTGGCAGCTTAGCTGCAGAATACCACAAAGCATCATTTTGATTCCAGTGCTATTTAACATCTATATGAAGCCATTGGGAGCAATCTTCAGAATGTTTGAGGCACAGTATAATCAGCATGCTGATGACCAAGGTCTATTTTTCCATTAAATTTGAGAAAGGAGAGGCCATGCATAAATTGACCCAGTGCCTGAAAGCAATGGTGGCATGGAAGAAGCAATGGTTTGAAGAAGAAACCTGCTAACACACTGTGGGTAAGGGGTTCCCACATCCAAGAACTGGGGAGTTGGCTTGTTGTAGACAGTGTTGCGCTCCCTTTGAAGGAACACCTAAGCAGTCTAGGCATACTCTCATAACTATCCTTGCTCGTGGAGGACCAGGTAGCCTCTGTGGTGAAGAGGGCCTATCACCAACTTTGGCTGGTATGACAACTGTGCTCTTTCCTGGACAGAGTAATATGATGTAACCCATGCATTGGCAATCTCATGTTCAGAGTATTGTAATGTGCTCTGTGTGGGGCTTCCCTTACAGCTAGTCCAGAGGTTACAGAGTGCCACAGCTGGGGGTAGGGATGCTCCTTGTCGAGCTCATATCATGCCAGTGCAAACCCTGCCTGCCTCAAAGCCACAGAACACATTTTAAGGTTCTGCTACTTAAAGCCTTAAACTCTGGAGCAGGTTACCTGAAAAACAGTCTTCCCCTCTGCTGCCCCATATTGGTTTTTTATTCATTTCATTAAATTTGTTAGTTGCTTTTCCTCACAAAAGTGAATCCAAAGGAACTTACAATCAATAAAATGTTAAAACCAGTATAAAAACACAATAAAAAGTTTTAAAAATACATCAATATAACAATGGATGAATAACCCACCTTCTCAAAGATGCTACGACATCACGAGCCCTCCAAAATTAAAAGCCAAATGCCAAATGATGACACCAGGCATGCCTCCCTGGGCATTAGAATCATAGAATCACAGCAGAGTTGGGAAGACTCCAACTCAAAGCACACGCGACAGGTGCCTGTCCAGCTGCCTCTTGAAGGCCTCCAGTGTTGGAGAGCCCACCACCTCCCGAGGTCACTGGTTCCATTGTCGTACTGCTCTAACAGTCAGGAAGTTTTTCCTGATGTTCAGCTGAAATCTGGCTTCCTGCAACTTGAGCCTGTTATTCTGTGTCCTCCACTCCGGGATTATCGAGAAGAGATCCTCGCCGTCCTCTGTGTCTTTCAAGTATTTGAAGATGTGATCATATCTGCCCTCAGTCTTCTCTTCTCAAGGCTAAACATGCCCAGTTCATTCAGTCTCTCCTCATAGGTCTGTTTCCAGTCCCCTGATCATCCTCAGTGCCCCCCTCTGAACCTGTTCCAGTTTGTTTGCATCCTTCCTAAAGTGCAGGGTCCAGAAATGGATGCAATACTCAAGGTGAGGCAAATCAGTGTCAAACAGAGGGGAACCAATACTTCACTTGATTACCTCCCCTCAACTGGAGAAGTAACCATTAATAAGCACTCTTTACGATTCTGTAGCTTTGACCAGGGACGTTTTATACCTTGCACAGAGCTATGCTAAAATATGTAGGTGTGCAAATTCATAAATCATTGTTATAAGTCAAGCAGAAATACATCTCACCAGAGTGGAGAAGACGGCAAACAAATGATCTGCCTGCCTGCTCAGTCTGCTGCCTGGTGTTAACTGCAGATGGCAACCCCCAAGACCTCCTGCTGCTCATGGCCCTCCTTATGGTTTAAATTGGGCTGGGATGAGACAGCCCTGCAAATAACAGATGCCTTCAAACAGAGGATTGTCACCCAGAAAGTAGGATGCTACTTTGCAGGCTGCTATTTGTGTGGTGTTGGGAAATGCTCCTATCAGTAGTAGCTGCACTGTGAAGCTTCCTTCCTCCTGGCACCCATGTCACTGCAGCTTGCCTGGATGCCTCTGGGGCTGTGCAGAGGCACTGGTGGGGGCAGCAGAATGGCTCCATTGGCGCATCTATGCAGATCTGCCTCACCCCAGCACTGCCGACATCAGTGCCAGAGGTGGGAGGGTGGCTTCATGGCCTGCCCCCAGGACAGCGGCTGCTACCAACTAACATGAGGATATTGGAGATTTCCATTACTACAAACAGGCTTGTTGCTGTGGGTTTGCGTTAAGCAAGGTCAACAGCCAAAGATATTCAGATGATGTCTCTGTATCAAGAAGCAATCTTCTAACGATGAGCTCTCATTGAGAGACCTCTCTGCAACATGCTGAAAGATCAGTGAGAAGAAAGTGATGCATATTGGAAAACAATAAATGCCTTTTGGGGACAAATTTAAGAGAGAGACAAGCTGAGGGGGGCACTTTGCAGAGTATTGGTTACCTGCACCAATGATATAGCAGCTGCCACTTCCTGGAGATCTCAGGTCAACTGACTTTCCCTTTTTGGAAAGTTGTGCATCCACCTATGCTGAATTCAAATATTATAGGAACATCCGTGGTCCCTCCTTTGAAAGGAACCCAAACCTGGGTCAGCACTGGGCTCCTGGAGCCAAGTTGGACCTCAAGGCATGAAACTCTTGTGAAGATAAATCTGGATAACAATCATGTATATATTGTTCTGAGCTTCTTGGAAGAAGAGTGGGATATCATTTTGCAAATATAATGAGGAGAAAAAGGTTTCTTATGACAATTATGTAAGTCCTTATTTATTACTCTAGTTCATAGTGATATAATTACTTTTGTCCCTGTTAACAATGACTCTGGGCTGATTCACACAGCCACTTTTTAATGTGAAAGACTCTCCATGAGGGCTGTTTGTGGAGAGAGGCTCAGTGCTACCCAACCATTGCTGTTCTCCTTTCTGATTAGGAATTGCAACTGAGCAGAGAAAGCACAGGGATAAGTCCCTCTGAGGGATACCTTGTTATGTTCCACCCACACAGTGGGCACAACACAAAGACTCCTCTAATCCAATAATACCTTCCCATCTTCATTTCACCTCCTTAGCATCCATTTCTGTGTTCTCTGAGCCAAGTACTGTCTTTCACTGGCCTTGAAGTTTAGCCACAACACTTCTTCACCCCTGCAGATAGAACACTCTTGTCTTGCACACACACAGAAAGCAGCAGGCAACACAAAGACTTTATGTCTTAGTCCCCCACCACCACCACATGCACATACAGAGCTTGGGAAGGATGAGAAACAAATGCCACACATGGCCCATGGCCCTTTCCGTCTGGGAATGCAAAACACAAAAAAGGACACCTGCTCCAAGCCTTGTTGATGGAGCTTTGGTTTCTTTTATTCCCATTTCCCATCATGGCCGATTGGGACACTCTAACACCACCTATCAGCACATTGCTGAGATAAGCCACAATTTGTGCCCAGAAAGCCAAGCACAGCACAGCACCCAGGCATGGAAGGCCAATAAACACCCTATGTTTGCTGCCTGCCCAGGTCTGCACAATTGGGTAGTGGGAGGCAGATGGTTGTGCACCTGGCAAGTCACACTGCAATGCTGGAGGGCCTCATTCAGCCTGGTGGGTCAATGGTTGTGCAGGCCTGTCCAGGAGGAAAGGGCAATGGTGGAAACAGCTGGAGAGTTTGGGGGCACATGACGCAGAGTGGTAAGCGGTGGTAACGCAGCCGAAGCTCTGCTCACGGCCGGAGTTCGATTCCAATGAAAGGAGGGAGTCGAATCTCCGGTAAAAGGGGTCGAGGTCCACTCAGCCTTCCATTCATCCGTGGTCGGTAAAATGAGTACCCGGCATACGCTGGGAGGTAAAGAAAGGCCGGGGACAGAACTGGCAATCCCACCCCATATATACGGTCTGCCTAGTAAACATCGCAAGAAGTCACTGTAAGAGTCAGAAACGACTCGCACTACAAGTGCAAGGACACCTTTACCTTTATGGCCATATCTGGCATTTGTATCCAAGGCCACAGAGATGTGGAGAGACTGGCTCAGGAACGCTGAAAAATAAAACCTGTCTCTCTCAGCTCCCAAACACACAGCAGAGCTTTCAATTTATGTCAGAGTTCAGCCCTAGAACTTACTTGGCGGAGCCAGATCCAAGTTCCAGAATATGTTGTGAAGGGCTTCTGAGCATGTTCAGAGTGACCTTTCAGTGGTGGATTAATCTCTGTCTGCAACAGATTTCATTTTCTGGCAAGCTGAGACTCCACAACCTCCCTTTTATTTATTTATTGCTATAAATGCAATATGATTTACAGCTACTGACCACAAAACCTCTTTTGGTAAATTTGCAAGTGTTGATTGGAAGCAAATGGAACTAGTTCAAGGTCTGCAAACAAAAGGGCTCTTGGTTGGTGCCTTGAGCTAAATGACTGCATTCTTCATGTAGCAGAATGTGGACCGTTCACATGCTCATTTGGGTAGCTGTGACTGTATGGGAGCAGGGTTAGCCCAGCTGGTGCCATCCCTCTCATTTCCACAATTTATCTGAACCTGTAAAAAGAACCACTGGTGATGGCCTGTTGGCTCCAGAGGTTCAGGTGAACATGCTGTGTTTGGGTGTGGAGCCAGACGTAATTTTTAAAGATGGTCCAGTATCTAAAACAATGATACTCTAGCTTTGTACTTCCAGCACCAAAGGAACTACTGCATAGCACAGGAGGCTGGCTCATCAAAGACCTCCAGGGCCAGGGCCATGCTTGTTATCAAGTGATCATTAGCTGAAAACCGCAATATACCAAAATGTAGCTCAGCTGTTCATTGGCAGTCAGATTGCCCTCCCACTCCTATAGGAATTCTGATGACTTGTTTTGACTCCCTCATCTTAATGCATTAATTAATTTATTCATATGCCGTCCTGGGCTCATACTGGGAGGAAGGGCAGGATATAAATCTAATAAATGAATGAATGATTGAATGAATAAATATGTATTATTTGCATTACCCTGCTACCTCCATGCTAGGGTTCTTTAGGGAACAAACAACAATTAGATTTAAATCAAAAATAAAACCAAAACATGGTAACTAGTGACATACAGCTCAACCATGTTTCCATATCTTACAGATGGGATTTGTGGAAGGTTCCCTCCTCCCAATTTTTTATCCTAATGAACTAATGAAACTGTTTTGTTTGGTAACAAATTATGGAGAAAGTTTGTTCAGTGAAACTCATAATCTCATCTGATCACCTGTTCAGATGTGCAGAAAGAAAGGAGAGGCAGCAACAGAAAGCAAAATGGAGATGCAAAGCCTTGCACTATTTCTTTAAAATGTCTATACATATATTTTGATAACATTTCACAGAGAAGCTATCTTGAGCAACCTCTTCAGGCAACTTTAGTAGACCAAGGCACATTACAGGCATGGGTGCAGGATTTTCTTGGCCCAGTACACTCTATGTGGTGTAGCCATTGCAAAGGAGGACATAGATTTGCACAACTTTTAGATATGCTTTAAATAACTGTCTTAAAGCACCCAATGATTCTTGGCCTAATGAAGACCTTTTAAAAACCAAAGCCCTTCAGGCAATACACAAATATCAATCTATACATAGTTTGGGGTATCATTTTGCAGCTTTGTGTTTCCACTTCTGTTTATATTTTAATTTGTATTCCTGCACTGAGCAGGAGGTTGGACTCAATGGCCCAACTCTGCTATTCTGTCATTCTATGATCCTCCCCCGTGTGTATCAAACAGGTGACAGGTTCCACTTCATCGCTTTGTTAGGAAAAGGTTCACCTGTTTCATTTCTACCTGCCAGGTAGCTGCTGCTGTTAAACACAGAAGAGCAAGGCCTGGAACATAAGGACATAAGAAGAGCCTGCTGGATCAGGCCAGTGGCCCACCTAGTCCAGCATCCTGTTCTCACAGTGGCCAACCAGGTGCCCAGGGGAAGCCCACAAGCAGAACCCAAGTGCAGGAACACTCTCCCCTCCTGAGGCTTCCGGCAACTGGTTTTCAGAAACATACTGGAGAAAGGAGGCAGTGAGATGGGGGAGGATGCTTCCAATCCCATTTCTGTCCAATTGTATTGATGATACACCAAACACAAAGCAAAAATAAAAGCTCTTGGTTTGGTAACTTTTCAGAAAATTTGCAGTGGCACAGGAGACTGGCACTAGGTGGGAGTATTACAACAGAGAGTTGCCGTAACCTTTTCTCCTAGCTCCTTTCCTTTCTCCAAAGGATTGTATCACCAGCAGCACTTTCTGGGGGCTAAGCCAGCATGCTGAATTAAAATGGCGTATATGTTTTGCTTGGGTTTTAATAATAAATAATAAATTTTATTTTTCAGCCGCCTATCTGTCCGGGTTAGGGACACTCTAGGCGACGAACAACAAGAATTCTAGGCGACGAACAACAAGGTTTTTTTTATCATTAATTTTTATTCAAATTTTCAAAAACAAAACAAAACAAAACAAAAATAATTAAACAATAAAATAAAATGTTGACTTCCGATTTGTCGCAGATCAGTTATAGGTCTACAATATATAACAAACCTGTCTCTTAAATTATATTACAAAATCACTTTCCTCCAATCGTTATCTTAATTAATCATCAAATCTCATAAACATTACTTTATTCTTTCCACAAAAAGTCAAAGAGAGGTTTCAATTCCTTGAGAAATATATCTATCAATTTTTCTCCAAATAAACATGTCGATTAATCCATCTCATCAAATCTGTTAGGTCCAATAATTTCAATAGCCATTCTTCCATTATCAATGTTAATTCCATCTTCCATCTTCAATAATCCTGTTAAGTCCAGTAATTTCAGTAGCCATTCTTCCATTATCAATATCCCATAATAATCTTGCTGTCATAGCCATAGTCATATAATAAGAGTCTGATGGGAATTTCCTTTATCACAAATATTTCCTTGCCATCAATTCTGAATGTGTTGCTGAAATATTGTTGTAAAGTCATATCTCTGTTCTTCTTTTTTACGAAATGCACTGGCACATCTCTTGAGAGTTTTTCCATTGTCACATATCTGTAATTAATTCCATAGATTTTTTCTATGTCAAGCTCCATCACATCATTCCAGTCCAGAAATTTATCCAAGACATTGATAACTTTATCTCTAATATCTTCATTAATTTCTTCAGAGACAACGTTGAATTCCAAACAGTAAATTTTATCTCTAATATCCATAAACTCCAAGTCTTTTTCCAGTTCCACATTTGTTCCAATCTCCAGGGCTTGCATCTTCCCTTTAATTTTTCTTTTTTCATCTTTTCTAATGCTTGTCCAGTTGTATCTCTGATCTCATCAACCTCCTCTCTCACAAGATCCCCTATTTCTTTAAGCTCCTGCTTCATTTTGCCAAATTCAATTTTCATCTCCTGTCTACCCTGTCTCAGGGTTTGTTTCGTTAATCTCATCCATTATTTTCTGAAACATAATTACTTCCAGGATCTCAGCCACTTTCTTGATTGCCATTCTTAAAATCACGAAGAAGAAAAAAAACCACTTCTTATTCCAGCAACAATTGGGTTAATATTCCAAGCCTGATGACATCACAGTGTAGACAGCACAGCCTGCCTTATCTCTTATATGTTCAGGAATGCAAAACAAATTTAGTTCACAGCATCAAAACAGTTAGTGGCATCGTGAACAAGCAGATTCATCAAAATGAGCGACGAACAACAAGTTTTGAGACCACACCATCCAATGAGCTCAGAGCAAGTAAAAACACTTTATGTACACTACCAGATGAAACAAGTGAGGTAAAGTACCCAATATAAAACACCATACTGATTCAAATAAAAGCTGTGCCAGCATAACCACAGCTCATAAAAGCCAGAGTGAACAACAATGCTTTATGTGGCTGATGTCAGGCGCAGAGTCTGCAGAAGGAAGGGAAGTCTACTTAAGAAGGGAAGTGGTGATTTCCATGACTGCCATAAGTAGGGTTGCCATATTCCAGTTCCACAAATCCAGGCAGGCTAATTTGCATATTATGCAAATTATTTGCATATTATTTGCATATTATGCAAAATGTTTGCATATTAATATTTGGATTGTCCAGTTGTTTTGTTTTTGTGCCAAGTAATTACCACCAAAAACTGAGGAACGATGTGAGAAATCTTTTTTTAAAAAGCAACATTTTCAGCCTTAAATGCCTAGACTCTAGTCTCCAACACTATGGAATGTTGATTGGTTGATTAAGAGGATTTATATCCTGCCCTTCTGCTGTTTTAATTAAAATAATAATTACAAATTCTTGCTCTTATCACTAATGGGAGTTAATTATCTTGCATATGCTGCTGTTGCTTCTATGCCTGTAATGGAGTGAGGTTAAAGATAATGAAATGCAAATATGAAAAATACAACACAAAAGGCAGTAACACTTTCCTAAATGTAATACCATACCAACCACAACAAGATTCCTATGAGTAAGGCAGAAAACTCAGCATCCCACAACCAGTCAGGATTCATAACCAAAAACCAAAAATATGATAAATGAAGAAATATTTATATAAGCATGACTATCAAATATATTTATTATTTACACAAACTGTAAAGATATTTATAGTGCAATCCTAGGTTTATTTATTCAGAAGCAAGTCCCAGTGTATTCAGTGGGGCTTACTCAAACAAGGACAGAACTGCAACCTCAAGTGATAAGCAACTTCATTCACACAACCCAAAATTCCGAATCATGCCACTTTACGCTGTTTTGCAACTGTTTATACTTGTTTTTATGGTTATTGGATTTTAAATGGCTTTATTTCTTGTTGTGAGCTGCCTTGGTTTCCTACCCTACCTCACAGGGTTGTTGGAAACACTCCATACACACACACACACACACACTGCAGATGTATAAATACATACAGCCCATATAATAGTTTATTGTCAAACCGGTTGGTCATTGCAGAAAAATCAATATTAGTTTTTTAAAAATCAGTATTAGTTTCCTACAGAATAAAAACTGTAATACCTAAGTAAGCCCTGCCTACTTGCTTTAAAATAGGACTGGAGGGGGGGACAGAAAGCGTTAGAACACAAACACAATTCTTTTTTACATTCACTCCAAAGTCCCATTGATTTTCAGCACATTCATAACCATGTCTACTCAAAAGTAAGTCCTATTGAATTCAATGGGATTTGCTCTGGGCATATGGGATTAGCATTGCTTTTACAAAAGCAAGTACAGTAGGGCCCCGCTTTATGGCGTACCTCATTACGGTGCTTCGTTCATGCGGCAGTTTTAAATTTACACCTTGTCCCATTTTTGCAGTGCTGGTTCCATTTTTGCGGCGATTTCCCGTCCTCCCGCAAAGACGCAATTGATGGCACCCGAGGCTGTGAGCGTGTCATCAGAGCTTCCTCCCACAGTTGTGCTGATGGGAGTTGTAGTAGAAGCAAGGAACATTCCTAAGCTCTGAGCGTCGGGCGCCATTTTGTCTACAGTACCACTGTATGGTTGGTGCAGTGTGATTCAGCGTTACCGTACTGTAGTGCATTCAGCGTCTCTTCTCTGCGTTCTGGCAATTTTACAAAAAGGTTAAGTACTGTACAGTACTGTATGACTGTATATTATACTCTGTATACTGTACTTATAAATATATACTGTATATATAAATAATAATATTTATTTATATTGTACAGTGTACTGTACTCTATAAATATATATATATAAATAATATACTGTAAATAAATATAAAAAATAATTTACAATTTTACAATTTACAATTTATAATACTATATATATAGTAATATACTGTATATATATACAGTACTGTACTGTAACATACAGTACTGTAAAGTACTGTATATAATACTGTACTGTACACAGTAAAAATATAAAAATATACTGTATACAGTACTATACAAAATATATGCACTACAGTACAGTAATATTTTTGTGTTAATTATAATGGCATCTCAGTGTAGTGATAAAAAAGAGACGTAAGCCTCTTTCTTTAGCTGCCAAGTTAGAAATAATAAAACTAAGTGAACAAAGCATGTCTATGGCTGAGATAGGCCATCAGCTAGGTTTGGGTTGCCAAACAATTAGCACAGTTGTGAACAGTAAGGAGAAAGCGTTGATGGAAATTAAAAGTGCCACACCAGTGAACACAACAGTTATAAGAAAACGTGATAGCCTTATTGCTGACATGGAAAAACTCTTAGTGGTGTGGATTGAAGATCAAACCAGTCACAATGTGCCTTTAAGCCGAGCCATCATCCAGGGCAAGGCCCTAAGTCTCTTCAATGCTATGAAGGCTGAGAGAGGCGAGGAAGCTGCTGAGGAAAAGTTTGAAGCTAGCAGAGGCTGGTTTAATAGGTTTAAGGAAAGAAGCCATCTCCACAACATCAAAGTGCAGGGTGAAGCAGCTGGTGCTGATGCAGAAGCTGCATAAAGGTATCCACATGAGCTTGCAAAGATCAAAGAAGATGGTGGATATACTAAGCAGCAGATTTTCAACGTGGACGAAACTGGCCTATTTTGGAAGAAGATGCCTTCTAGGACTTTTATAGCTAAAGAGAAGTCAATGCCTGGCTTCAAAGCTGCAAAAGACAGGCTAACTCTCTTGTTAGGGGCTAATGCAGCTGGTGATTACAAGTTAAAACCTGTGATGATTTATCACACAGAAAATCCTAGGGCCCTAAAGAACTATGCAAAAGCTAGCCTCCCTGTGTATTATAAATCCAATTCAAACGCTTGTATGACTGCCAGTCTTTTCTCAAATTGGTTCACAGACTATTTTAAGCCTACAGTTGAGGCTTACTGCAGGGAAAAGAACATTCCTTTTAAGATTTTACTTCTTACAGACAATGCCCCTGGCCATCCTAGAGCTCTAGGAGATATGTACGAGGAGATAAACGTCATTTTTCTACCTGCAAATACAACTTCATTGCTGCAGCCTATGGACCAAGGTGTAATTGCAGCATTTAAATCCTATTACCTAAGAAGAACTTTTGCTAAGGCTATCAATGCCTTAGTCAGCAATACACTACCTGGGCAAAGTGAAAATAAATTAAAAGCATTTTGGAAAGGCTTCACGATTTTGGATGGTATAAAAACGATTAGAGATGCAACATTGAAAGGTGTTTGGAAAAAGCTAATTCCCATACTTGTGGATGATTGTGAACGCTTTGAGCATCCAGTGGAGGAAGTCACTAGCAATGTTGTGGAAATGGCAAGGGAATTAGAATTGGAAGTCAAGCCTGAGGATGTGGCAGAATTGCTTGTCTCTCATGACGAGACCCTAACAGATGAAGATCTTCTTCTGATTGAAGAGCAAAGAAAGATGTTTCGTGAAGAGGAGTCCCATCCTGATGATAGTCCTGCTGTGCCTAGAGAAATGACAACCAAGGAATTGGGAGAAGCTCTCAACTATATAGAAATGGGGATGGCAGATTTTGAGAGGATTGATCCAAATTTTGAAAGAAGTTCTAGACTTAATGCAAGCCTTCTAAACGATATTGCATGCTATAAAGAAATTCTAAGGGAAAGGAGATGGGAAATCATCAGGCAAAGTTCATTGCTTTCCTACTTTAAGAAAGTACCATCGCAACCTTCAGCAGCAACAGCTACAGCTAGCCTTGAACAACCTTCAACTTCAACAGCAAGAGTTTCATCCTATTCTCCACCATCAAAGCGAATAAGATTCGATGATGATTCAGATGCTGGAACCTTGGATGACTTGGACTCTGATGATGAAAATGTGCCACACAACAGAGAGCTAGCCAGCCTCACAGCCCTAAAGGATGTACAGTAGTAAGCGCTTCTTTTTGAACTGTGAACTGTGTACAGTACAGTACAGTACAGTACTGCCTTCAAGTCGATTCCGGGTCACGCAGTGAGCTTCATGGCTGTGTGGGGATTCAAACTCTGGTCTCCCAAGTCATAGTCCAGCACCTTAACCACTACACCACACTGGCTTCTTTTTACCCAGCCTTTAATTGTTTTGGAAGAACTTTGCACTTGGGCTTCTGTGCTGAAGCAGACTGAAGGAGGAACTGCTGCTCCTCCCAACTAGTTCTGACCCTTACAAATCACCTGTTTATGTGTGACATATCATCAGTCTCACCATCTCTCTCCTGCCTGTGCTGCCCATTTTTCTGACTTTCCATTGGAATAAAACCTGCATCAGCTCCAACCCACTCCTCAGCATCATGCCAGGAGACCCATCAAGATACAGTAGAAGCACTGCAGCCAAGGTAAGCAATGTGTGTTTAATGAGTGAGTGAGCCAGAGAGTGAGCAAGTGGGGGGGAAGGGAGAAGGTGAGATGTCGGAGGGGACAAGTGATGCGGCGAACAGGCTGGTGAGGGAGGCGAACATTGCCAACCCTGGGACCTTATGGTGAAGGGCAAGGAAGAAGTCAACTTATTGTGACTTGTGATGATCACTAATGTGTAAAATTGCATATTTAATTGGTGCATGCTCCTGTAGTGAAATACATGCATGTGTAGGAAAAAGGCAATTTCCTCACAACAGATGCAGAAAAGACATTTGGATCGCTCACAACAGTTGTGTAAGCACTGCATTTATTACAGGAGGAAAAAAAACCTTTTTTTCCTGCAAAGCTTCTCTGCAGCACAAGTATCTCCCAGTGATTGTTTCACAATTGACTGGACATTTGGGAGCCCAGGGATAGTTCAGCCAGCATGCTCTCAAACTCAGGGAGGGAGGTGAAGGGCAATCAAGGTGAGGCGGTGAACGGGCAGGTGCAAGGGTAAGAGGTCGGGGGGGGACAATCCAGGCGGCGAACAGGCAGAAGCGAAGCTAAGAGGTCAGGGGGGACAATCCAGGTGGCGAACGGGCAGGCGCGAGGGTAAGAGGTCGGGGGGGACAATCCAGGCGGCGAACAGGCAGAAGCGAAGCTAAGAGGTCAGGGGGGACAATCCAGGTGGCGAACGGGCAGGCGCGAGGGTAAGAGGTCGGGGGGGACAATCCAGGTGGCGAACAGGCAGGCGCGAGGGAGAGAGGTTGGTAGGGATGAGTGAAACAGTGAACAGGCTGGCGAGGGAGGCAGCGGAGAAAAGTGGAACATCAATCAGCTGTTGAGGGGGAAGCTCCCCGCACTACAGCTGATCGATGTTCTGCTTTACAGCGATTTCCGCTTTATGGCGGGGGCCTGGTCCTTAACCTGCCGTATAAGCGGGGCCCTATTGTATTGGGAAGGTTTTCAAAACACTGCCCAGGATCTGACTCCAGCACACAAGAGGAAAAAAAACTGAAATGTATATACTTACCCAATTTATGAGATTTTCAGATAAACAGGGAGGGAAACCACAATTTTCTGGCATTGCAATGAGGTTTTCTAGACACTGCCTCAGGTCAACCAAATGCAACCCTGGCTTCACTGATTGGCTGCAATCCTAAACGGGCGGGGTTAAAGCTACAAAGTGCTATACAGTACTGTTTAAAGAAAGATTTAACAGTCAGGGGGGAGGCTGATGTTTTTATGTATATCTCGAGAACCGGACCACCTAGAAACTTAATTTTTTTAAAAATTAAAGCTGAGGATCTGGGCCACCTAAGGGGCTAAATGGGCGCCAGGTGGCATGCAAACAATCCTGGTAAAACCTTGCTAACCGGGCAATATGGCAACCCTAGCCATAAGTGATTATTGTGCCAGGAAAACTACATGTAAGTAACAAAGGAGGGAATATTCATAATGCATAGGGTCAGCATTATTCAAACCGGGGCTGCCTCCTTGCCAGAGTTTTTTCTGGTATGACCCAAATTGTCTCCTTCTGGCTGGTTGGTAGAATCAAAGAAAAAAGGTTGAGATATTTTTGCCTTATTGTACATGTGTGAACCATAATAGCACACACATATACACTAAGGTGTCACCTGGTGGTAGTGGTTGCATTTGGAGTGTTGCATAGGCTGTGCAGATTTGGGGTGCAAATGCATGCATATATTGTGGCCACATGGAGCTCTGTCCATGAATAGGAAGCCACCTTTGGTAAGATATCATGCAAGTGTTATTCTTTCTAAGCTCCCAGGCAGGCAAGTCAGCCCACCTAGAAAATGGCATAAACCAGTGTTGACTGCCTCCACTTTCATCCCAGCCTGCTTCTCAAGTAGTGCAGTACCTTTGGAGCTAAGGCACAAATGGAAAAGCATCTCACTCTCTAGTTGCCAGCAATATGCCCTGCCTAGGACAGGGTCTCTGTCCTGAGAACAGCTGCTGGGCAAAGCCCTCCCTGACGTTATTTCAATGCATCCTCTGAGCATTTTATTTATTTATTTAATTTTTATCCCACCCTTCCTCCCAGCAGCAGCCCAGGACGGCAACCAAAGTGCTAAAAACACTTTAAAACATCATAAAAACATCTTAAAATACATTAAAACAAAACAGCGTTAAAAACATTTTAAAAAACGATTTTGGCAGTCATTTAAAAGAGCTGGAGTTTGTGATTGTGTTTATGGGATGTTTGCCACCCTGAGGATGAGGGGAATGGGGGAAGCTGATTTGATTGTTTTTAAAATCTCCCAATTCAGACCTGCCAAGAGGGAGGTTCCAGAGATGCTTCAGAACCCAGCCCAGAGCCAGCAGGGGACATAGACTCTGAGCCCTTTAAAAAGAAATAGTCTCTGATTGTTGTAGAATGAGGGGTTACAAAGCAAAAGGTGGAAACACTATCCTAACCAATTGCTTTTTGAGAAATGGGCCCACTCCTGCTTTTAGCAGTGTCTTTAGCCAATGGTGAAGTCACAGCTATGACTGATGAGGGCTAGAGAAAAAATTAGACTCACATACTAGGGAAGATAAGAAAGACTTAGAAGAGACTTCAGGAGGTCCCATCACCAGACAACGGGACAAAGGGCTTCCCCATTCATTTTGGTTGTCTGACATGCACATGACTCTAAATTTTGTCTCTAAATCAGAGAAGGAAAACTTTGCTTTGAGATTCCATTCTTTCTGCCTGGAGTAATTTTACACTCGGTTAAGTTTTTCTGGGCTGAGTTTACCATATACTTTTTGTGCAGTGATTTGTTCATGTTTGAGGTTCAGACTTCACTATTTCGTTTCTGAACAGCTATCTTTTTACCTGGAGTGTTTTTTCCTGTCTGGATTTTCCTGGATCTCACACCCTGGACACCAGCCTGATCTCCAGTAATACGCATCTGACTCCTGGAATTTCACTGGGTTGGTGCGATGTTCTTCTCTTAAACTAAAAGGCCTTGTAAATGGGACAGCTGGAGGAATTTTAACTAGAGGGCTGGTGGTGTTTAGGTGGGCCAACATAGGATTCAGCAAATTGT
Source organism: Rhineura floridana (assembly GCF_030035675.1). Classification (NCBI taxonomy): domain Eukaryota; kingdom Metazoa; phylum Chordata; class Lepidosauria; order Squamata; family Rhineuridae; genus Rhineura; species Rhineura floridana. The sequence continues at coordinate 2,041,168 of NC_084495.1, forward strand.
AGTTAATTTCAGTCTTGTATATTGTTTGAGTAAAGTTTCAAAGTTAAGTTGCATGTTCATATTCCATTTTGTTTTTCCCTATCATCATTATTTGCATACACTGTTTTGAATTTCTCCCTCCCCCAAGATTCATTCATGTATAATATGGATGGGATCCACCTCTTGTTGCTGCTCCAATTCAGTTCCAGCAAACTGGCAGGCCGTTTCATCCTGAGTTTGCTTGTTTCCACCATTGTCTGCATTTATCAAATTTGATTATCCTCTCCCCTGCCAAACCAGGACCATTAGCAGCCAGCAGCCTCGTATCTAGGCAGGTCCAGGGAGAAAAGGAAGAGGAGGCGTGTCCTGCTATGGCCCAGTCATGCTCCCTGAGGATGGGGGAGGGGGAGCAGGCGGCAAGAGAGGAAGTCCCACCCCATGAGGAAGGAAAGAGCAGTAGCAGCAGTTCCGAGCCTGATCTGGAAGAGGAATAGGAGGTGTCCTTGGGCAAGTGGCAGCGGGTTGGCTGCAGCAGCAGCAAACTCAGGAGCCATAGTGACCCCAATGCACTCACTGATCTGCAGGTGGAGCTTTGGCAGGGCTTAGTGTTCTCCTGTAATTGGCAGCAGGCCCAGCCAGGGAAGGGAAGGAAGGGACACAGGTCTGGCAGTGTGGAAGGCAGCAGCTGCAGGACTTGAGTGCCACACCACAGTTGCCCAGAAAATCTGGGGTTGGGGAAAGGTTGCTGAGTTCACAACAAGCATGCTTACTCTGCAAACCGAGTGCACATCAAGCGGGACGGTGTAAAAGCCGGAACGGAATGGAACAGGCCGGAACGGGACCTTTATAAAAGAAATTGATGCCAAAAACACTAGGATGTGCTAGAGACACTTGAGAACAACATTTAGGAACAAAAACCATTCCGATAGGATTTTTATTAACCCTTTAACAACCAAAATGCCCTCCAGGACAGAATGAAACAGCCCGGAATGGTGACTTCCCAGCGAGCCAGACCTCCGAAATTCACCAGTCCCACATGACTACGTGGGATGCATGCAATAAGACACAAAACTTCCACGAAAACCACGTTCCGATACCCGTTTTTACGTAAAACAGCCTGGAACGGCGACTTCCCAGCGAGCCAGACCTCCCAAATTCACCAGTCCCACATGACTACATGGGATGCATGCAATAAGACACAAAACTTCCACGAAAACCACATTCCAATACCCGTTCCGGGCTATAATATGCTTTTATGTAAAACAGCCTGGAATGGTGACTTCCCAGCGCGCCAGACCTCCCAAATTCACCAGTCCCACATGACTACATGGGATGCATGCAATAAGACACAAAACTTCCACATAAGCCACGTTCCATGCAATAATATATATTTCTGAACAGAGCCCAGAACAACATCTGAACCAGCCAAGTCAATCAAATGCACCAGTCATGCATAACTGTATGAGTCAATGCTCTGGGCCACAAGCTTTCACAGCAACCACTTTCACTTGCATACACACAAGCAAAGATTTGTGCTATGTGCTCCAATTGTTTTCAGTGGTATATAGCCAAATATAACTTCAGTTAATTTAACAACAGAGACAAATTTCATTTGATGTCAAATTTAAATTGGTACTGCTGAAAGTTAAGGGCACACTTCTGTATTTTTGTGAATACTTTGATTCTCTTATGTTACTGTAATATATATTAAAGATGACCTTTCATTCCAACGAGCGGTAGTGTTTATTTATAAATTATACAGCCATCTACACAAAACATCCTGAATGAAATGTTGATAGATTGCAAATTTAACTGCAAAGCAATTTGCTCCAATAAATATTATTACTTAGTTGGCAGCTCTAGTAATGATTAATGAGGTGTGTGTGTGAAAACAATATGGTACATTGTTGTTTTTCTTTCCTAGCAAGGTTTTTGTAGTAAGCTATACTAGAATGCAACTACAGATAGCTTTTGGTGCTAGAGAATAGCTGCAGTTTACTCTTCTTCCCACTAGGGGCACTATAAGATCTGTTGGTCTCTGCAGAGAGAGGATGATCCCTTCTTTTTTCAGACCAAAAAGGCAGCAGCCCAGGTATGCTATATTTATACTGTGGAGGTGGCTCAGTAGCAGCAAGGAGTGTCTTCTCTCATTACCTACAGCAGAAAAGCCATGAGTAAAAGCCAGCCGACTTGCCCCTCCAATCTCTCTCTCTCTCTCTCTCTCTCTCCCCAATTCACCAGCCATTCGCAACCTGGTAGCAGCACCAATAGTGCTGCTTAGTGGACCTACAAACAGCAATAAAAGGTATTGCTGATCACCCCAGAGGTTCCTGGGTCATCCTGTGTCATCTCCCATTTCCCAACAAAAGGAGAGGCAGCAACATGTGCGGTTGGTGAATTTGGTAGGTCTGAATCCCATGTAGTCATGTGGAACTGGTGAATTTGGGAAGTCTGCCTTGCTGGGAAGTCGCTGTTCCGGGCTGTTTTACATAAATGTATTATAGCCCGGAACAGGTATTGGAACGTGGTTTTCGTGGAAGTTTTGTGTCTTATTGCATGCATCCCATGTAGTCATGTGGGACTGGTGAATTTGGGAGGTCTGCCTCGCTGGGAAGTCACCGTTCTGGGCTGTTTCATTCCATTCCAGAGGGCCTTTTGGTTGTTAAAGGGTTAATAAAAAATCCTATCGGAATGGTTTTTGTTCCTAAATGTTGTTCTCAAGTGTCTCTAACACATCCTAGTGTTTTTGGCATCAAATTCTTTTATAAAGGACCTGTTCTGGCCTGTTCCATTCCATTCCGGCTTTTACGCTGTCCCCATGCAAGCTATTGCAAAATCTGGTAGCAAGTCCAAATTAATTCTCTCCCATCCTTAATATAGGTCATGCTGATTGATGCAATCATGCTGATCTCTTTCATAAGCTGAAATGCATTTACTGGCCTTCTGCTGATATATTTCAAATAAATCTTTCTGTACAGATTGTAGCCTCTTCAGTCCTGTCTGGCTACCACCCTCTCACCTTAATTTTCAGGAAAATCTCATTTTCAGGAAGGGGTAGCGATGAGAGAAGGGTAGAGAGGTCTTGCTTTTAATCACAGTGAATTACTTTCTGAGGCCACTCCAAAAACAGTGATTTGATGAGGGATATTGACAGTAGCGATGTGTGAAATTTTTGATTCAGTTCGCATTTCAAGCAGAATCTATCAAATTTGCAGTTTCTGAAACAATATGAGAAATGAAGCACAGCTATCCTTCGAAATTTGCATTTATTAGAATTTTGGGATGCGATTCACAAACTATACATTTACAAAAATTCATATATTAGGCGAAAGTGTGCATAAAAAGGAATACATGAGTGAAAATAACATGCAAAAATGATGAGAAATGGCTTGCAAAAATGTGAACCTTTGTCAAAACTGCCCACAAAAATGTGTCTATTTGGAGAAATTCAAGTTAAAATGGTGGAGAATTTTCATAAGGATTTTTAAAAAAAAAAAAATCGCAGATTGCTGCAAAAATGTGGAGAACTGAATTTAACATTGGAAAAACGAGAAACTGAGAGAACCGAAACAGACGGATCTTCCCATCCCTCATTGACAGAGTTGTTCTTCGTGTGCTTTGTCACTATTCCCCTCTGCGTTTTGGCTGTGAGAACAGGGTGTAAGTGGTGGAGTTAGATTATTCGGGTGGCCTGCTTCTTTACCCACTGATCTTTTCCCTACCAAGTAAAAATTATGGTTCTCCCGCTTTTTTTCTTCACAGAAGGAAGTTTCCCCGGGGGCAGGGAGATGTCAGTTTCTTCTAATGTTTTGTTGGTTGATGGGATCACACTGATCTCTTTCATAAGGTGAAATCACAAAGGTAAAATCACCTAAATTAGCCCCTGGACCAATAAGTCTGAACTTTGGCAGGTTACTTATCAAGAGGCACTTCCTTCATGTCCTCAGTTTTAAAACTGACTCCTCCCCCCCCTCCCGGGGAAATGCTATTTTTATTTTCCTATCTCCAAACTGGTAAAGTAATGGAAAACCAAACCATATTTCTGAAGTTTGGTGGACTTCATTCCCTCAGAAGAGGCAACCATGCCTGCAAATTACATCTAAGTCTGACAGAAAATCAAAAAGTCAGACTTTTCTTTCATAACTGTAAAGGTGCCCTGCAAGAAACTCACTGGATGCATCTGCCTCACCTTTTTCTGAAAAGTTTGTTCACTTACATGAAAATGAAAAAAATTATAGCCATTTTTAGAGTCCCCATTATAAATGGGTGTGAAACACAGCTTCAGAATTAACAGCTCAGACTTGAACCTGAATAGCAAATCAAATCAGAACAGACTGTGGATCCAAAACAGATTGGGCTACACCCAAATGCTAATTGTGTGGTCACCACACACACACACACACACACACAGCTGATAACATTGCTATAATTATTATGAGACATGGATAGATGACCACAACAAATGCTTGCTTTTCAACAATTTAATCTTGGACTTCCCAGGAGGATCCCTCCGCCTGTGCAGCTCTGAGATGGGCTCCCGTCTTGGATGAAACTTTTTCAGCCTTAAATCCAGTCAGAAGGGTCTTTTTTGACTGGGGATAATTTCTTCCGGATAAGGAAGAAACGTGAGATTTCCCACACAGCTTTGTTGTGGTTGTGGGAGACTGGAATTCGTCAGAATCGTCTGTGAAAGAAGGTCTTCCAGCAGCTCGGACAGAGCGAGGATTTATAGCCAGCTCAGCTGAATAAGTGACCCGTTTTTTTTCCCTTTTTTAAAAAAACGGACTAACAGGCAAGCATCCTCCTGTCTATGCTTATCACTTTCTTATCTATACAGCTAAAGAGATTTGTCAAAGGATCAGCAATTAAGAAAACCTGGGTGAGCCAAAACTTTCCTTTTTTATTTTACTCACGGAACTAAGGGGGAGGAAAATAAAAATAGCCTATCTTTTTCCTATTGCAAAAAGCTGACATGGAAAATGGCATTGTAAAGATTACAACGGATGAGGGGTTTCTGATTGGAAGAGAAAAGAAAAATCTTTTTGATTTATAAGACTTTTGTGTAATATATGTCTGGGACTATTTTTTCTGATGTACTTTTTTTTTTTGACGAATCTGCTCATTCTCGTTGCTACTAGTCATTAGGATGCTGTGAACTAAAGCTGTTTTTGCACTTCTGGGCATATAAGAGATAAGGGCTGTCTAGAGTGTGACGCCAGTTGGTTTGAAAGATTAACTCCTTTATAACTGGATAAAGAAATAAACTGCTCTTTGCTTGGGACATTGAAAATTGAAAGAGTTTAGTTCCTTTGGCTTTAAGAATGACAATTAAGAAGATCATGGATGTACAAGAAGGGACTTTATCTTTAGACATGTTTCAGAAAATAATGAATGGGATTAAGTCAATAAAACAAGAATTGAGAAATAATAGACAAGCGTGGAGAATTGAATTTGATGAAATGAGACAGGAGCTGAAAGAAATTCAGGATTCTATGAGAAAGGAGAATAAAGATAGATCTGGAAAACCAAAAAAGATGAAAGAGAAATTAAAGGCAAGGTTCAGACTATGGAGATTGGATTAAATATGGACATGGAAAAAGATTTGGATTTCCTGGTTGTGATGGATCCTGGAGACAAATATTATGGTTTGGAAATCAGCGCTGTCCCTGAAGGAATTGAAGAGATTGGAGATAAAGATATTATCGGTTCAAAAAAATTCCTGGACTGGAAGGATTTGATGGAACTTGAAATGGAGAAAGTTAACAGAATTAATCCCTGTTTTGTGTTAATGGAAAAATCTTCAAGAGATGCGGCTTTGCAACAATACTTCAGTGATACGTTCGGAATTGATGGCAAGAAAATATCTGTGATAAAGGAAATTCCTATCAGACTTTTATTATATGACTATGACAGCAAGATTATTGGGTGCGTAAAGATGGAAGATGGAAGATGGAACCAATATGGATAATGGAAGAAGAGCAATTTGAAATTACTGGACTTAGTAGACTTGATGAGTTGGATTAATTGACATGTTTATTTAGAAAAAAAATTGATGGACATATATCTCAAAGATTGGAAACTTCTCTTTGACTTTTTGTGGAAGAATGAAATGATATGATGTTAATGAGATTTGAAACCAGTTAAGATAACCGCTGGAGGAAGGTGATTTTATAATCTATTAAGAGACAGGCTTGTTATATATTATAGATTTATAGCTGAACTATGACAAATCGGAAGTCAATATTTTTATTTTTATTTTTTATTGTATTAGTTATTGATTTGCTTTTTTTTTCTTTTTGTATTGTTTTGGTTTTGAAAATCTGAATAAAAATTAATTGGAAAAAAAAAAACAATTTAATCTTGAATTTATCCAAGCATGGACATCTGGACATTGGATGATATAAATCTTAAACCTTTTTTGACCCTGATTCTGACATACCATGCCTAGTCTTGCAATGCAAGACATAAGATCAATGATGAAAGACCTGCAACGCCAAGATCCTGACATACAGCAACATGTACTTTGCAACTTATGCACATAGTAGCAAGCAGAAAGTAGGAAAAGAAATTCATACTTTTCCAGTCTGGATCTACAGTTATGGGGAAAGCTTCAACTGTTGACACTCTGTTTGTCACACATGTTGTTGTGTGGCCCCTGCGTGACCCCCGGAAAGGACAGAAATTTGCATGAACTTTGCATATGACACAAAGTATATACAAATGTCTGTGAAAATGTGTCTCCTCTTTTGCAAGCCCTATTTCCAACATCACTCATGCTCCACTCTAACTTTCTTCCAGAGTTCTCAATTATGTTGAGGCTTCCTATGGACATTTAGCTGCATGTGCTTAGACACTGCCTTCAGACCTTCCAACTCAACATGGGGGAGGAACAGGCATACCTGGCGCATGCAGGTGCATTGGCCGGGGGGGGGGCTTGTGTGCCTCTTATTCGTGTCCCCAGCTTGTTCTTTCACATGTTATTTCTGAATGCCTGAAAAGGGCTAGAGTGGGCTAGAGGATAATGGAACAGACAGCCTTATGAGAGGCAGAATTAAACCACACAGAAAGAATGTCAGCATGATGATGTTTGACAAATGCAACCATGCAAATCTGAAGGCAGCCACAAAGAGAGAGAACATAGGAAATGTCAACAGGGCACTGAATCTGTGGAAAGCGGTTTTAAAGTGCATCTCGGTTTTACAGAAGCAAAGCGTGGACTGGTTAAAATCATCATTCTGATTGTTTCAGAAAGGAAGAAGAATGAAATCAGACTATGAGCTCACTGCTTGCTGTGATTAAAACACTGAGCAGCTGTTATCATAGAATCATAGAGTTGGAAGGGGCCTATAAGGCCATCGAGTCCAGCCCCCTGCTCGATGCAGGAATCCGACTTAAAGCATCCCTGACAGGAGACTGTCCAGCTGCCTCTTGAAGGCCTCCAGTGTTGGAGAGCCCACCACCTCCCGAGGTCACTGGTTCCATTGTCGTACTGCTCTAACAGTCAGGAAGATTTTCCTGATGTTCAGATGAAATCTGGCTTCCTGCAACTTGAGCCCGTTATATCATGTCCTGTGCAAAGATAATAGACAGCAGTTCTTAGAGTTCTTCAGCCAGTTCCTTCAATACTGTAGGGTGCAGTTTATCGGGCCCTGGAGATTTGAACTGGCTCAAAGTGATTAGGTGTTCCTTGACCGTTTGTCTATCAATCTCAAGCTCCAATCTTGCCCCTTCTACTTCATGTTCCCTGGGAGGGTCACAGACCCTCTTTTGGGAGAAGACTGAGCCAAAGTAGGAATTGAGCACTTCTGCCTTTTCTTTGTCATCTGTTATCATTTTGCCATCCTCATTGAGTAGCTGTGCCACCATTTCTTTTCTCTCTCTTTTACTATGAACATTCCTGAAGAAAGCTTTTGTTGTTGTTTTTAGCATTCCTCGCTAACTTCAGCTCATTCTCAGCTTTTGCCTTCCTGACACCATCCCTGCAATTCCGTGATACCTGCCTGTACTCTTCCTTTGTGGCTTGGCCTTCCTTCCACCTCCTGTACATGTCCTTTTTTGCTTTCAGGTCACCTCTAAGCTTTCTGTGGAGCCACATTGGCATCTTCTGCTCTCTTCTGCTTTTTTTCCTTGACAGAATTGTTTGCCACTATGCCTTTAGAGTTTCCTTTTTTAGAAATTGCTACCCATCTTGGACTCCTTTTCTCATTATGGCCACTTGCCATGGAACCGTACTTACCGTTGTTCTGAGTTTATTAAAATAGGCTTTATTAATACTATACACATACAAAAAGCTGTGACGCTGTCTTTCTGCACATACAACTGAATGAGGTTGTAGCAATGTAGCAATGTAGCAAGCTCATGTGTAGGCCAGGCCTCACTGAGGTTAGAAAAAAAATAGCCTAGTTGGGGAAAGAGCAGAAGTAAGAGGGGAGGTGGGGCAAGGAAGGGAGAAGGTAAATTCAGAAGGCTAAAAAGGCACCAGGGGTTCTGTGTGGAGCAGCAGTTAATTAGACCTGATTGATATAGCAGGTCCACACCATACATTTAAAGCACATCCAATGCACATGTACAGGAGATGACTTCTCCCAAGGAATCCAGGGAACTCTCACAAAACTACAAATTATGTGGTGTGCTAATTAGACTGTCAGATTGGGATCTGGGATACCAAGGTTCAAATTCTGCTTGGCATGATGCTCACTAGGTGATCTTGGGCTAGTCACCAATTCTCACCCTAACCTACCTCACAGGGTTGTTGTGAGAATAACATTGGGAGGAGGAGAACCACGTTTGGAAGTCAAGGTTGGAGGAAATGTGGGATTGTTGTTGTTGTTATGTGCCTTCAAGTCGATCACGACTTATGGTGTCCATATGGATCAGTGACCTCCAGTAGCATCTGTTGTGAACCACCCTGTTCAGATCTTGTAAGTTCAGGTCTGTGGCTTCCTTTATGGAATCAATCCATCTCTTGTTTGGTCTTCCGCTTTTTCTACTCCCTGCTGTTTTTTAAATGTTTGTTGGATGTGCTTTAAATGTATGGTGTGGATCTGCCTGCTGGCACTCTCACTGGAGGTCTTCCTTCGGTCAGCACTGAGTGATGGAAGAGGCTGGCTGAATTTCCAATGTTGCATTGGCTCTGAAGTAAGCTGAGCTATATCTTGCTGTTTTGGGAAGAAACACAGTTTATCTCAGCCAATCTGACAGGGAGTGGAGTGGAGGGAGTTGCCTATCTCTAAATGGAAGTTTAGTAGGGATAGCAGCTTATTCTCTGAAGTACCCTATGTGATTGCAAAACAATTGCAGTTTTGTTCTGCCTTTGAGAGGGACCTGGATGCATTCCTACTATTAATTCAATTTGCAAGTGTTCAGGAAAAAACCCCCCCAAAAAACCTCAGTTGGTTTTGTGAATTTGGATGGCCCTGCTTGTTTTTGCTCCAATACTCAATAATCAAGACATTAGAGTTACAAAGAGCAATTTTAGGTAAGCCAAAACTACTCACTTTTTCATAAGCATTATCAGCATTGTCAAAAAAGTCTTCTTCACCATTTTTGATACACCTTGTAAAAATGTTTATTAATTTTATTTGCCCTCACTTACCGTCAACAACATGTACACACAGCCACATGATCTTTGATTGGGTGGGATCACCCATGTGATTAACTGGGAAGGAGGAAGAAGCAGCACCCTGTGCCAAAGCATCAATAAGCGATAGACTGTAGTTGTAGTTAGTGCTGCTGTACCATCCATTTGTCACACTTTCACCCCTAACATTCTCTGTCAGGCAATGAGGGGGAAAAACTTGCCCTTGAATATTATCAGAGGAGAGAGAAAATCCAGTGATTCTCATGGGTGGGTTGCAGGGTTTCTGTGGTGCTTACCTGACTGTTTAGGTGGCTGGTGCATGTTTGTGAGTGACCTTTCCTTGATTCTACAAATCATCCCACCAGTGGACTGCACTCTACAGCCAGAAGAAGACATCATGAGGTTAACTCCTCCCTGAAAAGAAACCAGAATGCTCAAGGAACAGCTGATAATTGGAAGTGACCCAGGAGAGCCAACAGGGCTGCATTGCCCCTGCTGATTTCCTGGCATCTGCAATGTCAAGTCAAATGCATTTCCCCATCACTTTCCTTCATTCCATCTTTTGGGGGAAGGCAGAGAGGAGCAACAGGCTGGAAGCACCCCAGGACCCCTCTCTGGTTGTCCATACCATGTACTATGGCATCCTTAGGAACACAGGAAGGTGCCTTATGCTGAGTCAGTCCTAAGGACTGTCTGCCTCAGTGTTGTCTCCATTGACTGGCGGAGACTGTCCAGGGTTTCAGATGCTATTGGAGATCCATCCTTCTGCGCTATCCTTCTGGATTGTCTCACAGGGTGGGGCTTAGAGGCTTGTTTTACGGGGTTCTGGTCCTTCCTTGGGGGACAAACCCAGAAGGCAGTGCTGGGGGACTGCTCTCCCACCCCTCAGCAGTTGTTGTTATGTGCCTCCAAGTCGACTACGACTTATGGTGACCCCATAAATCAGCGACCTCCAAAAGCCACCATGAACCACCCTGTTCAGATCTTGTAAGTTCAGGTCTGTGGCTTCCTTTATGGAGTCAACCCATCTCCTGTTTGGCCTTCCTCTTTTTTGTTAAATAAATAGGGTGCTGAGAGTGACACCCTACCACAGAGGAAGCACACATGCCAGGGAGGAGGAGGCCTTATTCGAGAAAAATCCCTGAAAAAATGTTGGCTTTTGTGTACCAAAATCAATGGACATTTTTTCTTAATAATGTTATTTGTTATTTAGTTTAATTTTTGTAAATTGTATTGCTTTCATTGTATTGCTTTCATTGATATATTTTTATATTTGTGTTTATTTTTCTTTGTAAGCCGCCTTGAGGGTCTTTGGCTGAAAGGCGGGGTATAAATAAATGTATTATTATGATAATGTGTGTTTTTAAAATATTTATCTATTTCTCCTTTTTATCCTCTTCAGGTGAGGCTGTCAATGTGCTGAACCAGTGCCTGGCTGCGACAATGGACTGGATGAGGGCTAATAAACGGAGGCTCAATCCAGACAAGACCGAGATGCTGCTAGTGGGTGGTTCTTCTGACCAGATGGTGGATGTCCAACCTGTCCTGGATGGGGTTGAACTCCCCCTGAAGGAGCAGGTTCGTAGCTTGGAGGTTCTCCTAGAATCATCTCTGTCACTTATTTTATTTATTTTATTTATTTTTATTTATTTATTTATTAGATTTATGTACCGCCCGACTAGCGATAGCTCTCTGGGTGGTGAACATAAAAATAGCATAAAAATACAATAAATAACAGAATAATACTAGTAATACAGTCAAAAATCAAATACAATAATATTTTTAAAGTAAATCAATTTAGCTTAAAATGCTTCAGAGAATAGGAAGGTTTTGACCTGGTGCCGAAAAGAAAGCAAAGTTGGCGCCAGGCATACTTCCTTGGGGAGACTGTTCCATAGTTTGGGGGCCACCACTGAGAAGGCCCTAGATCTTGTCACCACCCTCCGGGCCTCCCTATGAGTTGGAACCCGGAGGAGGGCCTTCGTAGCAGAACGTAGTGTACGGGCCGGTTCATATCGGAAGAGGCGTTCTGCCAGGTATTGTGGTCCCGCACCGTATAAGGCTTTATAGGTCAATACCAACACTTTGAATCTGGCCCGGAAACATATTGGCAACCAGTGCAAGCGGGCCAGAACAGGTGTTATATGCTCGGACCGCTTGGTCCTTGTCAGCAATCTGGCCGCCGCATTTTGCACTAGCCTTCTACCAACTTCGGTTGGTGTCCCAACTACGTCCCTATCTGGACAGGGATAACCTGGCTTCAGTTGTCCATGCTCTGGTAACCTCTCAATTAGATTACTGCAATGCACTGTATGTGGGGCTGCCTTTGAAGATGGTTCGGAAACTGCAGCTTGTGCAAAATGCAGTGGCCAGATAGGTAACAGGGACCAGACGGTCCGAACATATAAAACCGATTCTGGCCCACTTGCATTGGCTGCCTGTATGTTTCCGAGCTCGATTCAAGGTGTTGGTTTTGACCTATAAAGCCTTACACGGCTTGGGACCACAATACCTGATGGAACGCCTCTCCCAATACAAACCCACCCGTACACTACGTTCAAGATCAAAGGCCCTCCTCCGGGTGCCTACTCCAAGGGAAGCTCGAAGGATGGCAACAAGGGAGAGGGCCTTCTCAGTGGTGGCCCCCAAATTATGCAATGACTTCGTTGACGAGGTGCGCCTGGCACCAACACTGCTATCTTTTTGGCGCCAGGTCAAGACTTTCCTCTTCTCCCAGGCATTTTAGCATGTGTTTTATACTGTTTACATTTTTAACTTGTGTTTTAAACTGTTTTTATAAGATCTGTTTTAAATTGTATTTGTTTTAATGTTTTTAGTTACTGTAAACTGCCCAGAGAGCTTTGGCTATGGGGTGGTATACAAGTATAATTAAATAAATAAATAAATAAATTTACATTAACGCCTTTACATTAATTTAATAATGTACATATTGCCATCTTCTTCAGTGCATTGATATTCCACCTTATGATGTTATAGGTTATAAAATTAATATATTATGTTACATTACAACATAACAAGGTGTCAAAGTAGAATGCATGCAGGTAGTTCAGTCCCTTGCAATGCTTGCTGACAATTGCTGCAGCCAGTTAGACTACGCGGTACTGATGTCTAGATACACCAGTGAGATAATTCAATATAAGGCAGTATTATCTGGTCTCAAATTCATACCCAACATTTTCAGAGGTGAGGGTATTTTAAGGATCAAGAATGGGAACGACCTCTCTGGCCAAGTCCTTGGTGAGCTGCTGCCATTCAAACTAATCAGTATTCAGCTAGATAGACCAACTCTTTGACTAAGACTAAGGCAGAGTAATATGCATGTGAGGTGAGAGCCAGTGTGGTGTAGTGGTTAAGGTGTTGGACTAGGACCTGGGAGACCAGGGTCCGAATCCCCACACAGTCATGAAGCTCCCTGGGTGACTTTTGGCCAGTCACTGCCTCTCAGCCTCAGAGGAAGGCAATGGTAAAACCACCTCTGAATACCTCTTACCGTGAAAACCCTATTCATGGGGTCACCATATGTTGGGATCGACTTGAAGGCAGTCCAGTCAATATGCATGTGAAGGCTATGAAAGCAAGCCCTTGCTTTGTTTTGCAAATGAATATAAGTTCCCAGCCTAGATTCCCCTCCCCAAAACTATGGAGCACAGCACATTATGCAGATCTGGGCCATATGCAGATATTTAGCTGTAGCTCATGGAATCTGGCCACCCTTGAACTATGCTCAAAGTTATGGGTATTCTTGGCCAGTCTGTGTGCATGTGTGTGTGTGTGTGTGTTGCCAAGGAAATGCAGATTCTCTGCCCAGAATAAATCACATAAATTAAGACCATTTGAATACATTTCCTTCTTTGCAAAAGTAATGTCTGTTTCCAAATATAAGTATGAGCTTCTTCCCCCTTCTTAAATTTCTTGGCAAGAATTTGGATGCTCCATCCCACAATAGAGGAATGTAAATGTGGTTTAAGTGTTCACAGCGAGGAGGTCCAGAGCATCAATTCAAGGTGTGCACTGGCCAAATTTTAAGATACGTTGTTGTGATTCACAGACAATAGACAGTCTAGATGTAAAGGGTTAGGTTTCAGCCTTGCTGAGGGGAAGATAAACTGTGGTGCAGGTTGATATGTTCTCTAGCCTTCAAGGGCTCCACTACCAACCTGGAATTTGCCTAGTCTCCTTTGTCAGTTTCACTTTGCCCAGGAATTCAGTATAAACAAGTGTAAAATTATGCATATTGGAGCAAAAAATCTGAATTTCACATATACGCTCATGGGGTCTGAACTGGCGGTGACCGACCAGGAGAGAGACCTCAGGGTTGTAGTGGACAGCACGATGAAAATGTCGACCCAGTGTGCGACAGCTGTGAAAAAGGCAAATTCCATGCTAGGGATAATTAGGAAAGGGATTGAAAATAAAACAGCCGATATCATAATGCCGTTGTATAAATCTATGGTGCGGCCGCATTTGGAATACTGTGTACAGTTCTGGTCGCCTCATCTCAAAAAGGATATTATAGAGTTGGAAAAGGTTCAGAAGAGGGCAACGAGAATGATCAAGGGGATGGAGTGACTCCCTTATGAGGAAAGGTTGCAGCATTGGGGGCTTTTTAGTTTAGAGAAAAGGCAGGTCAGAGGAGACATGATAGAAGTGTATAAAATTATGCATGGCATTAGAAAATAAGAACATAAGAACATAAGAAGAGCCTGCTGGATCAGGCCAGTGGCCCATCTAGTCCAGGATCCTGTTCTCACAGTGGCCAACCAGGTGCCTGGGGGAAGCCCGTAAGCAGGACCCGAGTGCAAGAACACTCTCCCCTCCTGAGGCTTCCGGCAACTGGTTTTCAGAAGCATGCTGCCTCTGACTAGGGTGGCAGAGCACAGCCATCACGGCTAGTAGCCATTGATAGCCCTGTCCTCCATGAATTTGTCTAATCTTCTTTTAAAGCCGTCCAAGCTGGTGGCCATTACTGCATCTTGTGGGAGCAAATTCCATAGTTTAACTATGCGCTGAGTAAAGAAGTACTTCCTTTTGTCTGTCCTGAATCTTCCAACATTCAGCTTCTTTGAATGTCCACGAGTTCTAGTATTATGAGAGAGGGAGAAGAACTTTTCTCTATCCACTTTCTCAATGCCATGCATAATTTTATACACTTCTATCATGTCTCCTCTGACCCGCCTTTTCTCTAAACTAATGGCATTGAGAAAGTGGATAGAGAAAAGTTCTTCTCCCTCTCTCATAATACTAGAACTCGTGGACATTCAAAGAAGCTGAATGTTGGAAGATTCAGGACAGACAAAAGGAAGTACTTCTTTACCCAGCGCATAGTTGAACTATGGAATTTGCTCCCACAAGATGCAGTAATGGCCACCAGCTTGGGCGGCTTTAAAAGAAGATTAGACAAATTCATGGAAGACAGGGCTATCAATGGCTACTAGCCATGATGGCTGTGCTGTGCCACCCTAGTCAGAGGCAGCATGCTTCTGAAAACCAGTTGCCAGAAGCCTCAGGAGGGGAGAGTGTTGTTGCACTTGGGTCCTGCTTGCGGGCTTCCCCCAGGCACCTGGTTGGCCACTGTGAGAACAGGATCCTGGACTAGATGGGCCACTGGCCTGATCCAGCAGGCTCTTCTTATGTTCTTATGTTCTTAATTAACTCCCAACAGATTGAGTGGAGTGGGATGGATCTTCCAATCCCTTAATTCCACAACTCTGACTGAACAAGCTACACTTGCTGAAGACTACTAGCAGCTGAATGTGTAAAGACTGTGTGTGTGTAGCAGCTGATCTAGGTAGGTAAACATTCATAGTTGTTTGTGGTCACAGAGGTGAAAACTGAGGCCAAAAGCTGCTCTGGAAGGAAACAAGTCCTGTGCTTCTAATGTTAACATGTAACCTCAGTTGGCTATTCCCTGGCCTGGGAACAAAATTCCCCACAGGAATTTTCTGCTTGTAGCAAGCCACAACCATCACTGCTGAGGGTAAAGGGTGGCTTTCAGTGAGCTGGTGCCCTCTGCTGCTCAAACAGTCTTCTTCCACATGAAAAGCTTCATGAATGCAAAGGGAGCCAATGTGGCCCTGACAAGCACAGATATTGCTGGTCTCCTTACTCCCTTGTGGGCCAGGAAAACACAGAGAAATATCCCTTTCATCAAGAATGCTGCATCTCAGATTAAGTTGGAAGCTTCATTTACACAAAGTTCTTGGAGGTTTGGACCCTGAATTCTTTTAAATGTTCCATAAAGCTACAAAGAAAAGAAAAAGATCAATATGCTTTTCTGTTCCTCTGCCCACTGCTCATTCAGTCTGCAATGCAAAGCTGTAGCATATTTCACTGATGTAGGCAAAATGTTACAGGGAAACTTCATGGGCTTGGTTGTAGTGTCACTGAACTGCTGGAAAAGAGGTGTCATGATTCTGTTATAGTTCTGGCAGCGATTTCACTGTTCAAGTGGGAAGAGACAATAAGTGGATAGTTGGCACGTTAAGAGGAGGATGATCTGATTTTCTCACTGTCCCCTCCTATTCAAGGATCGATAAATCAATCCAGCTGCACTACAGCTGTTAAAGATTCCTTGTAATTCAATTCCAAATCATCAACTGACAAAGTGCCAAAGGACAACAGTGGTGGTTTTACCTTTATCTCCCCATTTGAGGTCAGTGCAGTGGATTACACATGTCCATTTGGTTGGCAGAGTTTTAAACTTTGAAGTTTTGCCGTTTGAAAAAAGTAATTAAAGTTGATTTTAAAACTTCAGCTGAAAAGAGAAGATTAATTATGAATTCTCAGGCCCTTGGCTAAACCAGCACTGAGCATCTTAAGTGAAATGGGAGTGAAGCTGACGGCATTAGACATGTTTTTGTCTGATGGCCTGTGGCAGCTGGGAGTTTCCTTGGGATCTGATCTGATGGTGAAAGGTAGGTGGCAATAACAATAATAAACAACATTTGTCAAAACTGGAATGTTGGGCTAAAACAGAGAAAGCTTTTGTTGAAGCACAAGCAAGTTTTCGATAGGCTACTATGTCCTGCTTTTGTGGACACAATTGATCAAGAAACAACTGTGGGAGAAACTTTTTTGAACATATCTAAGTTGTTATTTGTTAACATAAGCCTTATGTTCAGACACCAACATGAAAAGAATTTAAAGCAAGCATGTATCTGCTTTTTTCTCTTTAAATGACATTTTAGTGGACCTGGGTTCAGCCCTTTGATTGTTGGGAAGAGGGAAATTTCTGTGAAATGATAACATGATTCTCATCTTCTATAGGGGCTGCAAATGTGCTTTAGGAATGTTTTCCTTTAATTTGGGGGGAATTCATTATGATAAAACCCAAGGTCTGTTTTCTGCTTTTGTGAACATTGTGCACAAAATCCACCATTCTACATGGTTATTGACTTTCACAAAATCAACACAATTCAGTCTAATTGATATATCAGAATGTTGTGCTCTGGTTCAGATAGCTGGAAAAATATTTGGGTAGATTGAAAATGGAACAGAATTTCTTTGGTATTTAAATTCTGTGGAATTTATTGGGGCAAGCATATTCTACAGATTCTTGGATCCATTTTTTTCAACCCATTCTGAAGTCTGGGTAGGACCTCCCAATCAACTATATTTCTGGAACATGAATTTGCCAATATGTGATTGAATCCTATCCAGAAAAAGCAACAGTCCAGAAGTACCCTTGGTTTCAAGGTCCAGAGTTATTGGCCAAATCAAGAATTTGTTACTGAGCCTAGTTTTGACTTTGAAGGCCTTTCAGAAATTATGGCCAGCAAAGCATCTGATAGGACTAGGAGCTTCACCTCAGAGAGTTTCTCAGACCGACTCTCCTTCTCCTCCTATATGAGCCTCCATGTCGTTTAAGCTCAGCTGTCAAATCTCAGCAACAAATAACACTTTATCTTGATGCTACCAGGTGCTGTCTATTAGAAGCAGAGCCTTTTCAGTTGTAGACCCTGGAACACCCGGAAGCTCTTCTATCTGGCTACTCCAATATGTCCTTTTGTGAACAAATTCAGATACTCTGGCTGCCTCATGACTTTGAAAGACAAAATTTGCAGGTTCTGATGCTTGGGGTTATATTGTTATGTCTGTTTCTTATATATATAGTTTTGCTTGCTGATTTTATCTGTACACTGCTGGAAAAATAATCACTGGAAGTGGTATAGAAATTTTGTAAATAAATACTTGAGCAGAAAGTGAAATATTTGCTTGCCAAAACTAACAAAGTAATTGTCCGGCCAGGATCTACTTTTGCACAGAGTGCCATGATGCGTGGGCTTCACAGTTCACTGTTTTGATTCTAATTTGAAATTTGTTGTCTTGCTTTTTAACTTTTTTTTCCATCTAAGTGAATCAGTTTTTGTTATGACAAATGGCAAAAATGAATAAACTTGAACTAAGCTTAATACTATTGAATGATTCTTAACAACTCTTATCAACTATTATTGCAATAAATAGAAAGAGTAAAAGTACTCTTTCTAAAGTCCCACAGATAGATTTTAAATAAGTTTTTCAAGGAGACTTGGAGGAAGGGGGAAAGTTGGTTGACAAAGAACACGCCACAAAGGATTTCCCACACCAGATTTTCTCTTGCTAGAGCCCACTTGAAAAGGCTGAACATTTCTGAGGCCCACCAGTCACAAAAGGCAGTATAGAGGTGGAGCTGGTCACAAAAAGGTCTGCTGACTAAATCATTCTCTATTGATTTCTAATCCCTCTTTGGAAATTGCTAACTTCTTTGCCACTGTGTTTTCCTTGAGGTAAGGAGTTCAGCATGAGAGTTCAGACATTGGCTTTGGAAGTATTGTGACTCTACCTACATTTGAGACAGAATGTGAATCAGAGGCTCTAAGAAGTATTTCTATTTTATATCCCCCCCAAAAAAGTATTTTTACTCATTTCCACTAATTTCTTCTCCCCCTTTTCCTTTCATACTTAACTGATATCCTCTCTCACCACTACCAGCACACTGCTTCTATCACCCCTCCTCCCAATCTTTTTACATTCTTTTCTTCCTGCTATAACTTTCCTCTCTTATCCTCTTCCTTTCAATTCCCAGCTGAAAGTAGATTGACACCCACTGGTCCCCTCAACACTCAGGATCAAAATGGAATCCCAACTTGCCATAGGAAACTAGTTTTTATCATATATGCCTATTTTGTACCATATATGCCTATTTTTCTCAGTGTTGCCCTTGAGCCCTCTCATTCAGATGAGGGTGGGCACTTGATAATGAGGACCCAGAATGGGAAAAGGGGGGGGATGAGATTATGCAGCAGAGTCCACTGGATGAAGTACCCTCCCCCGGTCCCCGGATGCACACAGATCTGATGAGACAGGAGAGACAGGAGCTGCTCCTTCCCAATCTGTGCAGGAGAAGGGGGTGTCAGAGCACAGCCTGCTGTGACAGAGCAGGAGAGTTGAGGGTCGCCTGCCAATGTGTCCCAGTGACAGGCAGTGCATCAAGGAAAGAGAGGCGAGTCACCCTCTCTTCCACACAATGAGAGAAGACAGGAGTGCCCACCTTCTGGCCATGAATCCCTGCTGAATGGCTGAGACTTGTCCCATGTCTGCTTAAAAACTTGGCGGGTGGGCGGGGAAACTTGTTAGAACAACTTCACAGCTCCTATGCAGGCTTGGAACTTTTGCTTGGCTTTTGGACTCGGACTGGATTTGTTGTTGCTACTCCTTTGTCCTGTAAGAGCACCTGCACTACATACTGGGCTCCTACTGGGAGGAAGGGCGGGATAAATCTAATAAATGAATGAATAAATAATACTGCTATTTCTTAGCCATTCATGGTTTGTTCCTTTAGACTGCAAGTACACACATCCATTGTCTGGTTTTGGGCTCCTCATGTTAGGATGCTCTGGTGATCCAAAGGAGGACTATAAGCCTTCTATAGGAGTGTAGTTGTCTGGGGGCTCAGGGGAACTTAAACCCTTTACTTTTTTAGGAGCAGGGTTCCAGCAGGGTCCCTATATCTCCAGCATGCTATAAGCCAATCAGCATGAAAGGGGAGTGTGTTAGCTACCAAGAAGAGTCTTCTAACATGCTTCCTTATTTTCTTCTGCTGATTGAAGCCAATCAGAGTGAAAGGAGGTGAGTAAGCCACTGAGAAGACTCTTCTCAGTAGCTAACACTCTCCTCTTTCCTGCTTATTGGCTACTAGAAGTGTCTGTTGTTGTGGGAAAAGGCATTCACAAGGATCTTATTCTCAACCTGACAGCAAAAAGGGGGGGAGGGTGTGTGACTAACACGAAAGGACACTGGACTTCTGAATTTGCCGCTACGCTGCTGGTCTTCCATATCTGTAACCGTGGGGCAGAAGAGGGGATTTTGTGAAGTGAAGCTTCTCATGCAGGAAAGGTTCACCTATTGACATTTTCTCTTCTGCACAACCATGAAAAGTAAAGGAATGTTGTCCTAAGCATCTTCTCTCCCCCCTTTTCCTCCTGCAACACCTGTCTCTCATTTTCTTTTACTGCCTTTTTCCTCCTAACAAAAAACAAGAAAATAACGTTTAAAAAATGGCAGGGATGCCACTAACACAACCCATCTGTGGATCCCAATTCATCAGCTGAAGAATGGAGTTCTAAAACCCTGGAGAATTTGTAAAATGTCTTCAAATGCCATTCAAAGGATCGGGGTACTTCCAGGGGACCTTATTGGGCATCCATCCTGATCAGTTGTGTGGTGGCCAATTCAGAAGTGCAGCTTTCCTTCTTGTTAGTCACAGCCACGCCCCCTCCCCCTTTCCTTCTGTTGGGTTGAGAATGACATCCTTGCCAATGCCTTCTCCCACAACAGACATCCCTAGGAGTCTTCTCAGTGGTTGACTCGCCTCTTTTCACTCTAATTGGCTCCAATCAGCAGGAAATGTCAAGGAAGCATGGTAGAAGACTTTTCTCAGTGGCTAACACACTCCCCTTTCAAGCTGAATGGCTCACAGGATACTGGAGACATAGGGACCTTGCTGGGACCCTGCTCCCAAAAAAGGAAGGAGTCTAACACCCCCTGAAACCCTGCATGACTACACCTCTGATCCTGATTGATTTGTAGGGAGATTGAATGATGTCAGCTTTCATTAAACATTCATTCTGATTTGTTTGCAGGAAGGTTAGATAATGTTGCATAAAAGGAAGTGTTATCCCAGTGCATTTTCCTGTCATTTGCCAAAATAAGGCTGTTCTTTTGGGGAAGTGGGTTTGTTATGCAAGACAACTATAACTGAGCATCCTGAATTTGTTGGCAGGCCTGGCACCAGAGGGTGGCCAGATTGGGTCCTGCCTGAGGGCTCCTGCAGCCTAGAGGGGCCCCTGAAGGGCCCCTCCTTAGGGTGGGAGGGCAGACCATTCCGTGATCATGCCAGTGTCAGGGCCTGCAACCTGACCCTGCCACTGATCATGGAGAGGGAGCACCCAGACACCTCCCCAATACAGACAGTACGGGCTTCAATAAGCCCACATGCACTTTCCAACTACCTCTCCCATGTGAATGTCGTGCGCACTGTGCAAGCATGAGTGCCATCACCCAAGATGGCGATGGGGTCTTCACTAAGGGGCTGACACCCCCACTGCTGTCTTGGTTGATGGCAGGCATATACACATAGCGTGTACATCATTCACAACACAAGAGGTTGGTGGGGCACACAGGAAAGCTTATTAGTCCTGTACTGCCTGTATTGGGTGTTTCTGTTGACCTAAGGCACCACAGGCCTGGCTAGTGTCTAAGGGCCCAGTCATGCCGGGCACCAGCTCTGTTTGCTGATATGTGGATGTGTCCCATGCAAAAATAGTGATAGTCTGGAAACCACCTAGGAGAGAGAACTCATGAGAGACAGCAAAGGAGAACAAGTTGCACCTGTTCCTTCAGGGAGAGTGCAACCTCATCCAGGACAGGCAACTTACTGACTTCCCAGATCTGAGATCCATTTGCCCACAGAGCCCCCATCATGCCAGGACTCAGACTCAGTTTATTAACCCTCATTCAGCAGACCATTAAGCCCAGTATTATCTGTGCTGGTTGATCGAGGCTCTCCAGGGTTTCCGACAGGAGACTTGTCTTCCCCAGCACTACCTGGGGCTGAGCCTCAGACCTTCCCATGCAAAACATGTACTCTGACACCACGTTGCAGGCCTTCCCCTTGCAATGAAATGCCCTAATTCCCCCTCCCCATGTGGCCGTTTGTTTTACTTCTACCGTATTTTGCCCCAGAACTTCCAGCACCACCGGTGATGTCTCTCCAAGGCATCAGTCACCACATGGGATCAATTGGGATACTGCACAAAGGGACACGCATGGGAGAAGGAAAGGAGATGGAGGAAGGAAGCTAAGGCAAACCGACACGGGTAGGCAGCGCCGTGCTGTTGAAAGAACCTCTCTCTCTCTCTCTCTCAAACCTAGGTCTCAACATTGGGTCACACTCTGATATACTGTATAACCAGAGCTATATACTGGTATATATGGTACCTAGCATAAAATATGCAGAATACTATTAAATGTGTTGCAAAACGGAGTTCTTTCTAATAACATAAAAAGAAGAAAACAAATCCAGAAAGACAATCAAACAAACTCTGTAATACAACTGAGATAAATACATTAAAATAATAAGCATATATCACAACGTATCTCAGTTGTATTATAGAGTTTGTTTGGTTATTATCTTTATATTGCTGGATTTGTATCAACTTGCTCTTTTCATTTTTGTGTTACTAGAATATAACTCCATTTTTATGTAACAAATTTTTGTAACACATTTTATGGTATTCTGGATATTTTATGTTATGTACATACAGATTGATTATATTTATCCAAGTTTTGTTACCCTTGACTTTTTTGCTTGATATAGTTGGTTTATTGGTCAGGGTTTTTTCCCTTTTTGTTGCTTGTTTTGAGACACTCTGGTGTGGCCAACAGTCAGAGCTGGACGTGTGCTGTACAAGTAGGAAGGAGCTTGAGTCTTCTTAATTCTTTACTGTTTGAGAGAGCCCTTTCATCCTTAATGTTTGAGATCCAAGGACAAGAAACCTCTGACATTCTCATAATCTCTCAGGCTAATGTGTCTTGGTGATGGTGACCCCAAGTTTTGGAATCACTCATTAAGACTGGCAGGCCATATCTGGGGGGCTGCTCCTTTAAAAAGCCTCCAAGAACTCTCTTTTCAGGCCAACCAGCCTTTTATTGCTAAGATGTTGCTTTAATGCCCGCTCTCCATTTTTAATCTGCCCCTGTTATTGTGGTTTATTGTTATTATTGTAACTTTATGGTGCTTTTTTTTTTAATTGTAACCTGGTTTGAGAACTGTTTAAAACCAGACTTGCTTTGCCTTCAATGTGCACAGGGGCAGGAGCCCCACACACTAACTAACTGCTTGTAGGCAGCACAAAACCTGTTGCAAGTGCAGAAGAGCTTTCAAAGCTCATCTCAAGGCACTAAGGCCCTTAGGCAGGGAGCCACTTGGATCTCACTGCGGAGATAGTTCCATAGCTGAAAGAAAGCCTCCTCAGTTGAACTTCCAGAAGATGGAAGGCAACAATTCCAAAGGTGACTTCAGCGTGTTAACAGGACTCATATTGCTCCAAGTGGCAAGAAGTTTATGTCAGGTAAGTTAAGGGCCAGACTTGACAATGCATCTGCCACGTATCTGTGCCGTTAAGTGTCAGCAGATGGAGGTCCTTTCATGGGGAGTAGGAATATTGACCTTCTCCTACTATAGTATCAGTTCAGATTGGGGGCCCAAGTGAGTGGGATTTTTTCCCCCAGTGCAAGTTACCGACATGGGGGCAAGAAGGGATGGCAATCCAAATCAGGACCGTAGCAAGGGGCACCTTACCCACACTAGGGTCCCAATCCAGATTGAGGTTCCTACACTGTGTAAGAAACAAACAACCCAATAGCCCTACACATGACACATACGTAGCTAACATATTGCCTAGTTTAGCCCTCGGTGATAGATGTGAGCTGCGTTCATGCGTAAGCCAGGCCAGTGCCTCGATGGAATGGTGTAAAAGGTGAGCTTACAGTGCCATCACAGCGTGATTCTTGGCCTGGTGCAATGATTCTTAACACAGATTCCTAGTGTCACTGGAGCAGCTCATAAAATCAGCCATGAGGCATGCCATGAGCGGTCAGTTCTGTGCGCCTGTATCTGTGGATAGGAGAGTGACATTTGTCCAATGGAACATTCCACTTGTTTTGCCTCTCATGTCAAACCCAACAGCACACAACGATCAATGCCAACTATTCAGACGATTTAGAGCAGTCTTGAGCCACCCTCTGCTGGTGAAAGAGACAAAAAGCATCTCACAGCTGCCAGCCCTGGGAAAGGGAAGCTTATTTGGAGTCATTCCCTCTCATTCTGAATCGAGTCTTCCTGTGGTTTTGGAGGTGTAGCCAAAGTGACACTGCCTACACACAAGAGGCAGGTCTCAATAGACTCAGGGTAGCCCCAAGGCGGGGGGGGGGGAACTTTACGAGGAAAAAACCTAAGGGGGAAATTCCCACAAGAGCCCGAGAAGAGCTCAGTGGCACAGAATGTTGACAGATGGAGAGGGGAAATAAGACAACTAGATGGGAGAGTGGAACGGAGTAGCTGGAAATGGAGGAGGGAGGAAGCAACACAGACATAAAGGCTAGAAAGAACCGCCTCACTCTCCGGATATCACGCCCTGGGTCACACTGAGAAGTTACGTCATAGTAGGGACAGACATGCAAGCTGCTCATAGACATCAGTGCAGCAATCAAAGATCTTTTTGTGTAGCAGGGTCTGTGCACACGTGTGCCCACCCCATCCTCCCAACCCCAGAAAACCCTAAGCTGTAGGGAAGAAATGCCCCAAACAAGCCAATGGGTACGGTTTTTGCTTAGGGTTTTTGCGGGGAGGTGGAGACATTTGTGCACAGACCAGCTGCACTAAAACATCTTGAATGCTCCACAAACATGGAATACTGACTGAGCACAATTCAGTTTCCATGTGTGGAGGGGGGGGAAACAGGGAGGAGGATGTGATGACTGGAATCCTGAAGGGAAGCATTCCATACTGCAACATTTTGTTGCAAATTTCCACTTGTTTCTTTTGCTAGATTTGTTTGGTTGTATTTTGTGTTTTAAAACACTCACAGCCAGTTTTTCTCCTTTAGCCAGTTAGAGGAACTTATACAGGTGACTGCCTACTATTTTATTTTATTCTGTTCATAAAATTGCTTCTCCCACCCTCCACCATGAGGTCCCAGGGCAGGTTACAACAATAGTATATAAATTATATACAAAAAAGATAAAACAATTACAATTACAAAACACATAAACCCATTCCAAATGGAATAGAACAACTTGAATTCAGCAAAAGAGATGGGTCCACAAATAAAATACCTTAATTATCAAAGGCCAGGATAAAGAGGTAAAGATTGTTCTCATCCAGCAAGGGAGATCTGCACATACAGACACACAAAAATACAATAGGTCTGTATATGGATGTATGTTGGGATCCTTCTTCTTTGCAATTATGACTATTGCCACTATTGCCCCATTTAATCAGATGGATGTGTCTGCCTGCAGATGCAGACAGGGAGGTATAACCTCCCTCTGGGGGCACTAGTTGAGCTTGACAAGAATTGAAAGAGGGCCCCTGTGTCTCAGACTGTGGCATGTCTACTTCCTGCTTTCAAGCCCTAGAGCAGAATTTACATGAGATTACTAAAAGCTTACATCAGACTTTAAGAGTGCATACCTTGGGAATTTGCAATACTTTGGGGGGCTCCCTTTCACTATTGTCAAGCAGGATGAAGAAATGAGCAATTCCACTCATAAATTCTATTTTTAAAAGGTGGAGAAATGAACAATCTAACTCTTTTCAGAATACCTGGGGTTTTCATGTGAATCCTAAAAGCCATGGTAGTAAAACCGAGAGCCAACAGGGATTCAAAAACAAGCCCTGAAGATCAGTTCCACTTGTTCAAGAAGACTTCAGGATTTTGCTCCACACATGTCAAGTGCTCAAAGCCAAAGCACAGGCAAGTCCATTGGACAGATGAACAGGCCAAAGACCTACAGTTTGTGGTGCAGACGGAAATTCTCAGAGTGGTTTAACATTCAATCCCTCTTTCCAGGGAACTCAGGGAATTGTAGCTCTGTAAGGTGAATAAGTGTCTCCTCAAAACTCTCAGTGCCCTTAATAAACTACAGTTAACAAACAGCATCTTTAAACCCAACCTTAAACCCAGTGATAGTCCCATGCAGACTATAGACCAGGTGTGAGGAATCCTTGGCCCTCCAGATGTTGCTGAACTACAACTCCCATCATCTCTGGCCATTGGCCATGCTTGTTGAGGCTGATGAGAGTTGGAGTCCAACAACATTTAGAGGGCCACAGGTTCCCCACACCGGCTATAGGCCCTTGTATGGAGGCAACTACACCTCTGGGCTGGCTGTTCCCTCTTGTATTTTTTAAAAAGAAGAAAAATCTTCTCAAATGGCTTTTAAATGTGTCTGGTGTAGTGGTTAAGGTGTTGGACTACAACCTGGGAGACCAGGGTTCGAATCCCCACATAGCCATGAAGCTCACTGGGTGACCTTGGGCCAGTCACTGCCTCTCAGCCTCATGAACATCCTATTTGTAGGGTCGCCATAAGTCGGAATCGACTTGAAGGCAGGACATGTACATTTTTTAAACTTATTTCACTGTATTTTTATGTAAATACTCATGTCCTGGCTCCCAACCAGAAAAGTAGACTCAGGACTTGGAGATGGGTTTTTATGCATAAAACTTTATTCTAGAGATCAGAGCAGGGATCTAGCATCTCATACTAGGCCTAATCCAGGATTCAAAGAGGAGCGGGCATATCAGACATTGGAAGCAATAGCAGACGAGTTGTTGTAACAACAAATGCAATCAGTGCTGCTTCTTTCATTCAGAAATAGGGAGGGCACTTGACACTATGAATTAATTCAGGGTCTTTCTAGCACGAGCTGCCAGACGGGCTGTGATGCGGGGCGGGGGGGATGGCAACCTCTGCCTCTGGTGAATGACTTCCATTTTCCACTGCCAGACACATTCCACAGTGTTGGCTCATCTCTTCAGACATTGTGCCTTCCTCGATGCCAGCAGGAAGTCCCACCAGCTGGCTGAGACAAGGAAAGGCTGGCTGAACCTTCCTCAGCATCTCTAGCAGCCGCCTTTAAGGCTACTGAAGAGACCCCCTCTGTAACCCCGTCATTTCCATAATCAGTGCTGGCAACATTCTCCTCAGGGTTGGTACCCCATTTTCTACTCTCCCACCTGTGCCAGGGGTGCTCTTGGGGCCTATGACAACTAGGGGCTCCACCCCTTCTCTCTTCACTTGCCAACCACGCCTACCATCGCTGAAATTCCCTGTGCTCCCCGGTCTCTGAAGCCCCCCTTGCCCCTGTGAGTCACCAAAGCTTCCCCCTTCCCCACACAGGCCACCAAACCTGCTGGGTGGCCTGCTCTGAGGCCTGGATGCTCCCCTCTTGCCAACACCACCATGGTTTGCCTCTCCTTGCCTGCAAGTGTCATGCCACCTGTGAATGTTCAGCGTAGGTACACACTTGCACTTGCACAGAAGCACTTATAAAAATATAATATAGTGAGATCCCCGAGTCAATTGGTAGTGGAAACAGGAGTAGTCTAGAGTTCCATATGGGCTGAAATTGCTTAAACCCAAAGTGTATGGACAGTCATCTTCTCCAGTTTACTTTCGCATTTTATTTGTGTCAATAAACATCAGCTTGATGGGATTCTCTTGTGCCAGTCTGAGTCCAGTTCAGCCATTTAGGGCTATGACATTCAATTTAGTGGAATCTCTGGTGCTTAATTATAACTATGATCATGCCACTCATCCAGTTAAAAACTGAAAAAGAAATAAATTGTAAATTTACTATTGAACTATAACACCAACTATACCCGGATTGGAGCCTGCTGACTTTCAGGCAAGGAGCAGTATTTGCCTTCAAAGAGTCTTTGGCGCCTTTACTTACATGTCTGACCTCCTCACTTTGGTATCAATTAGGAAACGTTCCCCTGCTATGTTCGTGCCTTACAGTGCTCTCATCTGTTGAAGAGGCATATGAAGAGGAATAATTGCAATAAAAACCTCAGGCTGGGACTAGAGAGTCACTCCAGCCTGTTGCTGAGAGAAGAGAGACAAGATGATTTTAGAAGGGGATGCTGTAGAAGCAAACTGAAGGATTTTATTTTCTAGGTACCTTGTTCTTGTATGTGAAATGCAACACCTACAAATCAGAAAAAACATGCCCTCTCAGAGGAGAAGCTGAGGACACTGTGACTAGGTGCCATCTAAATCAGTCTGATCGAACATGTGTGATAATGCTTATCCTGGTGTCCAGACTAATGACTCTGGAACTAGGGGCCAAACTACACATTATGCAGAAGATCAATCTTGACCGCTCACTGATTTTAGATTGGCCTTAAAGCAGGCTCAGGGATTCTCCAAACTGCGAACTCATCCAGCCCATACTAAAAATCCGTGTTTCCCTTATTGGAATGGTCTGTTGGAAGTCCAAACCTGGTTGCCTTGCCCTTTCTTTGTCCTCCAATCAAACTTTCTCCTTGCAGGTGCAGCCTTTCTTTGTTCACAAACTCCCAAGCTGTCTCCTTCTCATTGTGTTGTGTTGCTGATTGGATTAGATTAGAAGGGAGAGGGGAGAGGGAGCCAATGGGAGCCCAACAGAAGCAGGGGGCGTGGAAGGAGATCAAAGAAGGAGATCAGATGACCTGAACAACTATAGACCGGTGGCGAATGTCCCCTTTTTGGGCAAGGTTCTAGAGCGGGTGGTTGCCGGTCAGCTCCAGGCACTCTTGGATGAGACCGATTATCTGGATCCGTTTCAATCCGGTTTTAGGCCTGGTTTTGGCACTGAAACAGCCTTGGTCGCCCTGTACGATGACCTTTGTCGGGAGAGGGACAGAGGGAGTGTGACTCTGTTGATTCTCCTTGATCTCTCAGCGGCGTTTGATACCATCGACCATGGTATCCTTCTGGGGAGACTCGCGGAGTTGGGAGTTGGAGGCACTGCTTGGCAGTGGTTCCGCTCCTACTTGGCGGATCGTCACCAGAAGGTAGTACTTGGGGAACATTGCTCGACACCTTGGACTCTCCATTGTGGAGTCCCTCAGGGGTCGGTTTTGTCCCCCATGCTTTTTAATATCTACATGCAGCCTCTGGGTGCGGTCATCAGGAGTTTTGGAGTGCGTTGCCACCAGTACGCTGATGACACGCAGCTCTATTTCTCCTTTTCATCCTCTACAGGTGAGTCTGTGGATGTGCTGAACCACTGCCTGACCGCGATAATGGACTGGATGAGAGCTAATAAACTGAGACTCAATCCAGACAAGACCGAGACACTGTTGGTGAATGCCTTCCCTGTTCAGATGGTGGATGTTTACCCTGTTCTAGATGGGGTTACACTCCCCTTGAAGGAACA
Organism: Rhineura floridana; assembly: GCF_030035675.1. Lineage (NCBI taxonomy): Eukaryota > Metazoa > Chordata > Lepidosauria > Squamata > Rhineuridae > Rhineura > Rhineura floridana. Next base: position 2,070,215 of record NC_084495.1, read on the forward strand.
GGTTCGTAGTCTGGGGGTGCTTTTCGATCCTTCCTTGTCTCTTGAGGCGCAAGTGGCCTCGGTGGCAAGGAATGCGTTCTACCACCTTCGGTTGGTAGCCCAGCTACGCCCCTATCTGGACAGGGATGACCTCGCCTCAGTTGTTCATGCTCTGGTAACTTCTAGGTTGGATTACTGTAATGCGCTCTACGTTGGGCTGCCCCTGAAAACAGTTCAGAAACTTCAGCTAGTGCAAAATGCAGCAGCCAGACTGCTGACAAGGACCAGCCGGTCAGCACATATAACACCTGTTCTGGCCCATTTGCACTGGCTACTTCGCTCAGCAGCTAAGGCCCTCCTCCGGGTACCAACACGTCAGGAAGCCCGGAGGACAGTTACACGATCTAGGGCCTTTTCTGTAGTGGCCCCTGAATTGTGGAATAGCCTCCCCGAAGAAATACGCCTGGCGCCTACGCTGCTATCTTTTCGGCACCAGGTTAAGACCTGGCTATGCTCCCAGGCATTTTAATGTGTTTACTTTTATATTTCTGTGGTTTCTGTTTGTGTTTATTATTGTTCAGCTGTCTTATTATGATATTTTGTATTTTAATCTTTTGTACACCGCCCAGAGAGCTATTCGCTATGGGCGGCTTAAAAATGGAACAAATAAAAAAAAAAAAAAGCAACCACATCTCTCCTCAGCAACCCTTTGTAATTTTCTTTTCGGTGTATAGTTGGTGATCCGAATCAAGGGAGGGGAAAGTGTCAGAAGGCAATGATTGGAGGAGAATGTCAGATGGATGAGGGTGAATTATGGAGGCACAAAAGGGCTTACTTTATACGGCTGTATCGCAACAGCCAACAGAGTATTTAAATATGTTCTTGATCTAAGCGCACATATAGCTGCACACAAACACACACACATCCCATTTGTAATACAGCAACTTTCAGGATCTAAGATCCAGTAAAGCAACAGATGCACTGTTATTAACAGTTTACATAATTAAGGATATGTTAGAGACTATCTACGACTTCCCTCTACTGAGGGGCTGCTCTTAATCACAACTCTCCGAAAGTGACAGTGGCCTCAGAAAGGCAGCTACTATTAAATGCCTCTTTATTCCTCTGTGGGGCCAACAGCAGGTTCCCCATTGCTTCAGGATACAGATTAATGGGACTAGATATTTGCAGATGGTGGGATACTAAGGGAGAAAAATCAATAGAACAGAAAAACAATTTAAAGACATGTACGCAAACTACAATTTGTTAGACTGGAGGCCTCCTGCATTCTGAAATACATGCCAGTACACAACAAGTGTGTGATTTATGTCCTATGGAGAAGGACATCTTGCCTTTGGAATCCAGAAACTGAGTCACTGTTTCCCAACCCAGCAAGAATAACTTCAGCAGCTGTGCCAGAGCCAGCTCCTGTCAGGTCAGGGATAGGGTTGCCATCTTGCAATCTGATATGGAATGCATACCGTTCGCTTCCCAGTGCAGCAACATCCCCTCCTGCCTGTTTTCTTTACAGTCTCCTTCTTCGCCTTGTTATCATCATCATGATGCTTTTTTGGGGTGAGGGGAAGTATGAGGTGCTGGTACTCATATCTTGATAAAAGTGCCATGATGTGCCAGCACAAATTGCCTGCCATGAAAAAATGAAGATGGACTCACTTCAAGTCAATCCAGACTTATGGCGACCCTATGAATGGGGTTTACATGGTAAGCAGTATTCAGAGGGGGTTTACCATTGCCCTCCTCTGAGGCCAAGAGGCAGTGACTGGCCCAAGGCCACCCAGTGAGCTTCATGGCTGTGTGTGGATTCGAACCCTGGTCTCTCAGGTCGTAGTCCAACACTCTAACCACTAAGCCACACTGGCTCTCACTCACAGGCAGCAGAAAAAGCACTGATGGTGATGATTAAATTTATTACCCTCTGCCCTTCACCAGCAGGTCCCAGGGTGGGTTACAATTTCGCATTAAGTATTAAAAGCAGTTACAACAAATTATAGTCACAGGAATGGGTCCTTAAAACACACATATTGGGTCCAAAGGCAAAAGAGGTACATCTCCAGCATTCACCAAAACCGGTGTACTGAAGGTGCCAAGCACACTCCCCCCTCAGATGCTGCAGCAAGCAGGATTTCAGGAAACAAAACTGGGGAGAGAGTGGAGTGGAATGGGGGAGCTGGTTTGACATTCACTACACTGGGAGATTTAAAGGTATGTATTTTATGTCCAAACTACATGGCAGTAATCCCAGACAGGAAGGCAGATCAAAGCAGATTGGGATCAAAGCAGATTTGAGCAAACAGCAACAAGTCCCCTTTGAAGAGAAAGTCTTTCCAGAAACTTATCAGGACTGAACACTGGGCCTGTTTTAGTAATAGCTGTTGGGGGGGGTCTCACTTGTTATCCTGCAGTTCCCAGGGCTCTCCCCCCCAAAATACCTGCTAGTGAATCTGCGATTGTTCCTTGGAGGGCTAGCGGCAACACTGAAGCAGTGGGGTTGGATTGCCGTTTTCCCAGAGGATGAAAGAATTAAATATGTCCTCCCCAGTTCTGATAAAATGCTAGAACTATTAAAAGTTGTATATTTAGCAGTCTTCTGAGGCACCCCAAGGATGTGAGCGCACTAGTCATCAATGGAAGCTTTTCCATTGGCCACACCTGGAAGGACAACAGGTTGATCTGCCTATCAGTTGCAAATGCTGTTTGAAGCTGAATTTTTATAAAAAGAAAAGCTCAAGCTGATCCCACTTGGTATTACAGTAAAAAGGGATGGGGCTTAATTAGCATCATGTGCCCTCAGTTTCAGAAAAGAGAGGCAGATTCGCACTAGAACCAGCAGAACAGTAAGTGTGTCTCTACCCCAAATGTCTTATGCCAACCCTGTTTCTTCCACAGTTCTTGATAAAAGGTGGACCCTCATATTGCATATGTGCCCTGTGACAAGCATTTCATAGCGATGTGTGGTCTTCAACCAATTTTATAACCTGCTCCAGATTTTTCCCAGGGGTTGATGCCAGGCTGACTGGTCTGTAGTTCCCAGGTTCCTCCTTTTTGCCCTTTTTGAAGATAGGGACAACATTAGCCCTACCTCCAGTCATCTGGCATTTCACCCATACGCAGCGATTTCACAAAGATAATAGACAACGATTCTGAGAGTTCTTCAGCCAGTTCCTTCAATACTCTAGGATGCAGTTTATCAGGCCCTGGAGATTTGAACTCGTTCAAAGTGATTAGGTATTCCTTGACCATTTGTCTATCAATCTCAAGCTCCAATCCTGACCCTTCTACTTCATGTTTCCCAGGAGGGTCACAGGCCCTTTTTTGGGAGAAGACTGAGCCAAAGTAGGAATTGAGCACTTCTGCCTTTTCTTTGTCATCTGTTATCATTTTGCCATCCTCATTGAGTAGCTATGCCACCATTTCTTTTCTCTGTCTTTTACTATGAACATTCCTGAAGAAAGCTTTTGTTGTTGTTTTTAGCATTCCTTGCTAACTTCAGCTCATTCTCAGCTTTAGCCTTCCTGACATCATCCCGGTAATTCCGTGATACCTGCCTGTACTCTTCCTTTGTGGCCTGGCCTTCTTTCCACTTCCTGTGTGTGTCCTTCTTTGTTTTCACTAATCTCTAACCTTTTTATGAAGACACATTCATTCATTTCTTCTGCTGTCTTCCCCCTTTTTTCCTTGACGGAATGATTTGCCATTGTGCCTTTAGAATTTCCTCTATTAGAAACTCCCACCTATATTGGACTCCTTTTCTCACTAAAGTGGCTTTCCATAGGACTTTATTTACCATTGTTATGAGTTTATTAAAATTGGCTTTCCTGAAGTCCAGGGTACATGTATGGCTGCTCTCGGCTTTTGCTTCCTTTAGAATCAAGAACTCAAGTATAGTGTGGTCACTTTCCCTCAGAGATCCCATAACTGCCACTTCATTCACCAAGTCATCTCTGCTGGTTAGAATCAAGTCAAGGATAGCTGATCCATTCATGCACAAGGTTCTGGAGCATGTGGTCGCAGGTCAGATCCAGGCTCTCTTGCATGAAACCGATTTTCTAGCTCCATTTCAACTGGGGTTCAGACCCGGTTTTGGCACAGAAACGGCCTTGGTTGCCCTGTATGGTGACCTATGTTGGGAGAGAGATAGCAGAAGTGTGTTCCTATGAATCCTCCTTGATCTCTCAGTAGCTTTTAATTCCATTGACCATGGTATTCTCCTGGAGCAGCTGTCTGAGTTGGGGATGGATGGCACTACTCTATGGTGGTACCGGTCCTACTTGGATGGTTACTCTCAGAGGGTGGTGCTTGGCTCTGTGGAACCTCCAGTGTGGAGTTTTGCAGGGTCCAATTTAATCTCTCATGCTATTCAACATCTACATGAAACTGCTGGGTGGGGTCATCTGGAGATTTTGAGAACACTGTCAGGCATATGTTGACAATACACAACTCTATTTGTTGTTTTCATCTCTAGGCGTGGCTGTGGATGTGCTAGATCAATGTCTTGGCTCAGTAATGGACTGAATGAGAGACACTAAACTGAAGCTGAATCCAGACAGGACAGAGGCACTCTTAGTACATGGTTCCTTAGACCAGATAGAGGGGTTGTGTCCTGCTCTTGATGGGGTTACTCTCCCTCTGAAGGAGCAGGTATGTAGTTTTGGAGTACTTCTGGATCCACTACTGTCACTTGAGGCTCAAGAGACCTCAGTGGCGAGGAGTGCCTTCTATCCACTTTGGCTGGTGGCCCAGCTATGACCCTATCTGGATAGGGATAGCCTGACTTCTGTTGTCTATGCTCTGGTAACCTGTAAGTTAGATTACTGCAATGTGTTATATGCAGGGCTGCCTTTGAAAACAGTTTGGTAACTGCAGCTGGTGCAGAATTCAGCAGCCAGACACTCATCGGGACAACATGGTTTGAGCACATAACACCAATTCTGAAGCAACTACACTAGCTACCAATTAGTTTCTGGGCTCAATTCAAAGTGATGGTTTTGACCTATAAAGCCTTATATGGCCCAAGACCTGAAGCACCACCTCTCACTATATGTACTAACCTGGACTCCACAGTTGGTGTTAGAAGCCCCGTTTTGTGTGCCCTCTCTGAAAGTGCAGAGAGTGTCAACACGAGAATAGGCCTTCCCAGTGCTGGCCCCCCATTTGGGGAATGCTCTCCCCAGGGAGGTACACCTGGCATCATCACTATCCATTGTTAGGTGCCAGACAGAAATATTTCTCTTCTCCCAGGCATTTGACTCTTAACTTCTTCGCTGTTTAAATTTTGGAAGACAGTAAAAACCTACATATTCCCCCCTGGCAATTATGAGCTACTGATATGCTGTGGTGTCTTCATTGTGCTGCTACTTTAATGGTGTTACTAGAAATAAAGTTTACTGCCTTTAATTAATGTCATCTTCTCTACACCAACATACCTCTATTTCCTGGTGGGTTGGCAATGGCTAGCCCAATTTTGTCAAGAGCAATAACACCCCTTCCCCAAGTTATTTTGTTTGGCTGAACAACGTACATTTTGTGTCTCTTTTCTGGATTTGGTACCATTGTTTGCAAGAAGGAGAAGGCATACGGCTTGATTTTTAGAAAGGTGAAAAATGGCTCTTAAGCACACTCCCAGAGAACATATTGTTCTCTAATCTCTGAAAATAGAAATGGGCTGCCTTCAAGTCGATCCCGACTTATGGCGACCCTATGAATAGGGATATTTCATGGTAAGTGGTACAGTATCCAGAGGGGTTTTTCCATTGCCTCCCTCCAAGGCTAGTCCTCCCCAGCTGACCAGGGCCTGCTCAGCTTGCCACAGCTGCACAAGCCAGCCCCTTCCTTGTCTGCAGCTGCCAGCTGGGGAGCAACTGGGCTCCTTGGGACTATGCAGCTTGCCCACGGCTGCACAGGTGGCAGGGCACGTAACCCCTGAGCACTCACTGTGGGGTGATCTTTAGCTGGCCCTTGACGCCCAGGAGACACGAGCGGGGATTGGAACTCACAGACTCTGGACTTCCAGCCAGGCTCTCCTCTCCGCTGTGCTCTACCAGCGGTTTCTCTAATCTCTAGGGGGAGAGATACACACACAGCCCATCCTACCTGGCTGGCAGTGAGAGATCCTGCCTTCCAGAGACAGGAAGACAGAAGCCAAATGAACTGGATAAGGCTGAATAAACTGAAAATCAACCAAGACAGAGTTGCTCTGGATGGCAGAAATCCCTCGTATGTAAATATATCTACTACATATCGCTGTCCCACCCTTTCTCCAAGGAGCACAAGGCAGTGTACGTTCTCTTCCTACATTTTATATGCACATCAACCCAATTAGCCTGAGAGAAAAACTGACTGGCCCAGGGTCGCCTTTTGAGCTTCATGGCCAAGTGGGGATTTGAACCCTGGTCTCCAAGGTCCTCGTCTGATACTCTAACCACTACATCACACTTAAATGGGATCATGCCATCTCAAAAATATCTGGTTCACGGCTTGGGATTACTCTTGGATCTACGCCTCCTCTTGGATGGCCAGGTTCATTTATCTGATTTTTTATCAAGTTCATTCCATTTGCCAGCTGGGCCCCTTTCCTGGAAAAGGGGGGGGGGTTGAGCACCAGGGTGCAAGCCCTGGAAAGCTCCAAGTGAGACTACTGTCACCCACTCCTCCTTCAAAGGCTGTTCAAAAACTGTAATCAGAATGTGACAGCCAGGTTAAATTCTGGTCTCATTTACGTGTTTGTTCAGTTTATATCCTTGTCTTCAATCCCATCAATCCTGGACATGTTCTGTCATAGCACACCAGTCATGTAACCGGGGTGTGTGTGTCAAATGGGGGCACTGCCCCCAGAGCTGTGCTTCATGCTCCCAGTCTTCTTTTCAATTTGTGACATGACGCACTGGCAGCCACCATTTAAAGAATGACAGCTTGCTTTAAGAACAGGAGCAACTGAAGAAAGGAAACTGAAACATTCAGTGAAAGGCAGAGCAATCCAAGTGATGGGAAGCTGGGGGGCGGCTGGTGGAGAAGGACCCATCTGAAAGCCCTGCAGCATCCACTTGCCTTTCAGGAGCCATCAGCCTGCCGGAACGCCGGCTCAGCCAACAGAACTGAGCGCAGGGGCTAGAAGCTGGCACCCAGAAACACCCCTACTGAGGAGTAAGGACCAGAAAGCACAACTCCACATGTCCACAGGAGCAGGCGGCCAACCCCACAGGGGAACTCCGGCTCCCGGCAGAGCACTCTTTGCACGGCAGCAATAGCAAAAAAAAAAAACCAGAAATCAGGGCACTGCCTCCAAGCATCCTGCCAATGCCCACCACAAACAGCCCACCACAGCCCCTGGGAAGTGCAGGTAGTGCACACTGCAACTGCCAATGGCAGCCTCCACATGAGCCCACAGAGCTGCCACTGTGCATGGAAGCGGCTGCACAGGGTGAGGGCCTCGGGGCCCATGGCCGCAGCTACTCTCCCTGCTCTGGGCAGCCTCCTCCTTGGACACCCTTTTCCCTTCTGGATCATTCCGCTGATTGAGCCCCTCCTCCCCCTCCTCCTCTTCATCCCAACATCCCTTGTCTAGGGCAGGGGAGTTGTGGGGAGGCACCCCATCCCTGTCCCTGGAGCCGGGCTGAGCATCCCTGCCATCGCCATGGCTCTCCCACCCTCACTGTTCCTGCCATTGCCGCCACTTGTTGCGCCCCAGACACAGGGGGAGTTAGATCAGAGGGACAGGAGTAAAATGAGGATGAGGTTCCTGAGGGCGTTGGAGGAAGGGAGGGCTCTGACAGCCCGCAGACTCCCATGGCCGGCACCCCATCGAGGCAGTTCCAGCCCTGCCTGCAAGTCCCCCGCCTGAACTGTTGGGAAGCAGCCCTTCTCTTGCGCCAACCCTGCCCATGCAGGAATCCCTGCCAGGCACTTCAAACACTTCCCCACCAATCAGCATCCCACTTTCAGAGCCCACGTTGTCACCTAGCAAAGCCCCGCTGTAAGATGGGCAGTCTGAGGCTTGTCCCCCCTTGCCCTGCACGAGGAGGCGCGAGAAGAGAGACTTTCAGAGGGTGAAACTCTGTCAGAGCTGTTGTTTACGCACGAAGACCTTCCCTACTTAAGCAGGTGCCTCCCAAGACTCTAGTGCTGAGTCAACTCTTCCCACACGCTGCAGAGACTGCCTAATTAGAATAGTTAGGGAAAGTAGTGAGTCAGGGTAGACAGGTATATGTGGTGCACTGCTTTGGATGTGACCATCACATTAATAAAACAAGAAACAGATCACACCTCATCTCAGGCTGGTTCCTTCTTCTCTGGGTTGGACAGCTTGACTCAGCTGCCACCTCCCTTCACCGACACTCACATGATTGAACCCATGGAGGCCAGTGGCAATGCAGAAGGGGGACTTCAGAGAACTGTCGAAGCCTTGTTTGCAGAAGTCCAGAATCTCCACGTAGAAACCCAGAATCTCTCATTTGAGAATCAAAACCTCAGAGCCATGTTTAACCAAGCTGCCCAAGGGGGCACGGCTCAAGAGGCCATGCCACCCACCAGAGTCAAGGCGCCAGTGGGATTACCCCCTCATTATGGTGGCCATTATGGTGGCCACTTTCCTTGCCCAATGTGAACTGTACATGCGAGTGCGTCAAGCCAAGTTTCCAAATGACGATGTGAAGGTGGCATTTGTCATCAGTCTCTTGCAAGAGGAAGCTGCCAAATGGACTACCCCATTTTTGGTGAGAAATGATCCTGTCCTGACCCAATACACCGCGTTCATTGATGCCATGACTGAGCTGTTCCATGACCCTCAGCAAAAAGAGACTGTGTCCCGGCAGCTGGGATCCCTGAAACAAGGGGAAAGCCCCATGGGGGTGTATACGTTTCATGTCCTCACTCAGGAGGTGGATTACAATGACTCTGCACTGATGGACTTCTACTGGAATGGACTTAGCACAGAGGTCCTGGATAAACTGGCTTGTGCCTCCCCACCCAGCAGCCTGGCAGAGCTGATCCATCTACGCCTGCAGATAGACAGTGAAGGTCGCTGTTTGGAGCACAAGGTGGAAGCCCCACATTCCCAGACTCCCATACTGCTCCCCTGTGTCCATTTCACTCCTAGCGTGGGAACCTCAACTCTGTCGGGGGTAAAGTCCATGCAAACTGGAGGGGCGAGACTACACCTGTCGGAGGAGAAGGAGAAGTGCAGGAGGGAGGGGGGGTGTTTGTACTGCGGAAAAGGGGGGCATCTAGCCCGAGGGTGCCCCTCCAAAGGAGAAAGAGCTCCGGTGCAGGAAAATTCCAAATCCCTGCTCTTGTAGAGGCCAAAGAGTTGGGAGTGAAGCAGACACCGCGGCCTCGCCAGCAGCCCCTCCCATCGCAGCCCACCCTCCACCAGCCAGTCTGGTTGATTCTACCTTTGAGGCAAAGTCTCCAGGTCAGCGCCATGATCGACAGCGGGCTTCTTCAAGTTTTATGGACTGGAGTTTTGCCCAGGAGCATGGCATACCCACTCAGACACTCGAGAAGCCCTTGTCCATGGAGACCATTGATGAGCAGTCCTTAATGTCAGGAACTGTTACCAGGGCAACAGAGACGCTAAGAATGGAAATTCTGGGACATGTGGAGAGTCTGTCATTCTACGTGGCGTCCCTGCCCTATTTCCCAATGGTGTTAGGAATTCTCTGGTTGGTTCAGCACAACCCCACAATCTTCTGGGGCGAAGCAGTGGTGGTGTTTACCTCTGGGTATTGTCATCAAGCCTGCCAGCCGTGGAAGGAGTCTTCCCCCAACACCTTGGAAGGAGCTGCACTGCAGGAGAGGGTTGTCTTGCCTGACAAGTATGAGGAGTACCGGGATGTCTTTGACAAAAAGGAGGCCGATCAGTTGCCCCCCACCAACCCTATGACTGTGCCATAAATTTGATGCTGGGGGCACACATCCCTTCAGGGCGGATCTATTCCTTGTCTAAACCAGAGTTGGCGGTGCTAAGGGAATTCCTGGATACGAATCTCAAGAGGGATTTCATTCGGCCATCACAGTCTCTGGCCTGTGCTGTTTGTTAAGAAGAAGAGTGGGGAGCTACATCCATGTAATGACTACCAAGAGTTGAACAAGATCACAATCCCCAACAACTACCCCTTGCTGCTCATCACGGAGATGTTGGAGCAACTGCAGTCAGCCAAAATTTATACTAAATTGGATTTCAGGGGGGCTTACAATCTAGTGTGAATCAAGGAGGAAAATGAGTGGAGAGTTTGAGTTCTTGGTCATGCCTTTTGGTCTATCTAATAGTTGTGGGGTCTTCCAGAGCTTTATGAATGACATATTTAGGGACTATTTGGACTGGTTCGTGTCATGTATTTGGATGATATCCTCATCTATTTGGACTCTCCAGCTCAGCACGAACAGCATGTGCAGGTGGTGTTACAATGCCTCAGGAAACATCGCCTCTACGCCAAGCTGGAGAAGTGCAGCTTTGATTTAACCATGTTGGACTTTTTGGGGTACCGCATTTCTCCCACCAGAGTGGAGATGGACCCGGGCAAGGTCCACAGCGTTCTCACATGGCAGCCTCCCAAAACTAAGAAGGATCTTCAGTGGTTCCTGGGGTTCGCTAACTGCTATCATTGGTTCATTGCTAACTACTCTGACAAGACCACACCCCTCATTGACTGCCTGAAGGGTTCAGGTCCCTTCCATTGGACCAATGCTTCACAAGGAGCCTTTGAGGAGCTGAAGGTTCGGTTCGCCTCTGAAACCATACTGCAACACATGAACCCTACATGCCCCTTTGTGGTGGAGATGGATGCGTCGGACGTGGCCATTGGAGCACTGCTTTTGCAACCAGCCCAGAGATGGGGGGTGTGTGTCTGAGGTCATGTGCATACTTTTCATGGAAGTTGACAAGTTCTGAGCAAAACTATACCATGTGGGGAAAAGAATTGTTGGCAATCCGGGATGCTTTTGAAACTTGGTGACACCTTTTGGAAGGGGCACAGCATGAGATAGAGGTGAGATCATTGGAACCTGAAGAGTCTCCACTTCGCCCATAAGCTAAACCAGAGACAGGTGTGTTGGGCTCAATTCTTCGCTTGCTTTCATTTCAAAATCCATTACATTTCCCAGGCGCAGAATAAGCGGGCAGATGCTCAGTCCTGCAAACTGGAATATCTGGAGAACCCAACCCCAAGACTGCGGCAACTCATTATACCCCTTGAGAAGATGGTAACAAGGGTGTGCTGGGATTCTGGGTGGAGGAACTATGCTTGGCACAGGAACTAGATCCTTTTGTCAAGGACAAATGTTCGGAACTAGAGGGGCAGCCTTCTGGAAGTGTAGAGGACTTCATGCAGAGGGGGATGCTGTATCACTATGATGCTATGTATGGGGACATGAGAGCCAAGGTCCTGTGCCAGTGGCATGATTCTCCCACCACTGGGCATTTTGGATTTTTTAAAACCTTGCAAACAATTGCCAGGGAGTTTTGGTGGCCACGGATGAAGCGTGAGGTGGAGCACTGCGTCCAGTCCTGCCCCACCTGTGCCAGAGCCAAACATGTCACGGGACAGCCAGAAGGACTTTTAGAACCACTCCCTATGCCTGAGGGTCCTTGGCAGATGGTGACTATGGATTTCATCACTGACCTCCCCCCCTCCCAGGGGAAGACAATGGTTTTGGTGGTGGTGGATGCTCTTACTAAAATGGCTCAGGACTTCCAAACACACGGGAGATGGCTCAGCTATATGTCCAGCACATTTACCGTCTCCACAGACTTCCTGACAGTTTGGTTTTGGATCGGGGCCCACAATTTACGGCTCGGTTTTGGCATGCAATGTGGCAACTATTGCAGAGTGAACTGAGACTGTAGTTGTCTCATTTTTTATTTTTTATTTTATTTATTAAATTTATTAGTCGCCCATCTGGCTGGTTCTCCAGCCATTCTGGACGACGCACAACATAAAACATACAATTCACATTAAAACCTTAAAATTCCAACAGTGACGCTAAAACCTAACCCACCCCAAAGGCCTGCCTGAAGAGCCAGGTTTTCAAGGTCCGGAGGAAACTCATTATGGAGGGGGCATGGCAGTTGTCATTTGGGAGGGAATTCCATAGAGTGGGTGCCATGATTGAAAAAGCCCTCTCCCTAGTTCTCACCAGTCTAGCTGATTTAACTGGTGGGATGGAGAGGAGGTCTTTTGAGGTTGATCTGGTTGGGTGGCAATATTGATGATGCTGGAGGCACTCCTTCAGATAGACTGGACTGAAACCGTGCAGGGTTTTAAAGGTCAAAACCAACACCTTGAATTTGGCCCAGAAACCAACTGGTAACCAGTACAACTCCTTCAGCACTGGAGTAATGTGGTCTTGGCGGCACCTACCCTTAATCAGGTGAGCTGCCACATTCTGTACCAGTTGCAGCTTCCGGACCGTTTTCAAGGGTAACCCCACGTAGAGCGCATTACAGTAGTCTAGACGAGAGGAGACCAGGGCATGTACCACCAATGGGAGCAGAAGGTTTGGAAGGTAGGGGCGCAGCCTCCGTATCAAATGAAGTTGATACAACACCACCCAGCTCACAGCCGAGACCTGAGCCTCCATGGACAGCTGGGAGTCAAGAATGACCCCCCAGGCTGCGGACTTGGTCTTTCAGGGGCAATTGTACCCCATTGAGCACCAAGTTAACATCCCCCAACCTTCTCTTTCCTCCCACAAACAGTACCTCAGTTTTGTCAGGGTTCAGCTTCAGCTTATTCCTTCCCATCCAACCACTCACCGATCCCAGGCACTTGGACGAACGGATGGTCAGACTGAGAGAGTTAATGCCATGTTGGAGCAGTACCTCCGTTGCTATGTCAACAACCAGCAAGACAACTGGGTGTCCTTTTTACCTCTAGCGGAATTTGCTAACAACAACATGGTGCATGCTACCACGCAGCAGAGCCAGTTCTTTGCCAACCTGGGATACCACCCTCGAGCCTTTGACGCCCCACATGTCAGTCCTGTCATTTCAGTAGCCGAGGGCTTTGTGCAAGAGCTTCGGGCTATGCAACAGTTGCTGAAGGAACAGTTAGAGAAGGCAAAGACTGACTACAAGAGAGTAGCGGATCAACATCAACAGGAGGGGCCCAAAATTTGAGTGGGAGATAAGGTGTAGCTGTCCACATGCTATTTGCCTACTTCGCTGTCACCTAGCGAAGCCCTGCTGTCGGATGGGCCGTCTGAGGCTCCCCACCCCTCGCCCTACGCAAGAAGGCATGAGAAGAGAGACTTTCAGAGGCTGAAACTGTGTTGGAGCCGTCATTTACACTCAAAGACCTTCGCTCTTTAAGCAGGTGCCTCCCAAGACTCTAGTGCTGAGTCAACTCTCCCCACATGCTACAGAGACTGATTAGGTAGGCTAGTTAGGGAAAGGAGTGAGTCAGGGTAGACTGGTTTATGAAGTGCACCGCTTTGGATGTGACCATCGCATTAATAAAACGAGGAACAGAGCACATGTCGTCTCAGTCTGGTTCCTTCGTCTCCTTGGGTGGCAGGAGGAAGGGCAGAGGCACAGAGGGTGCCTGGAGGCCCCGGGAATGGGGGGCAGCAGCTCAGAGGGAGCGGGTGGGCCTCTTGGCTGTGGCTGTCAGGAGGGCGGCAAGGCTGGGGCAGAGGCTGCCAGGGAAGAAGCTGGCAGGTCGGAGGGCAGCGCTTGGCCCTCAGGCAGTCGTGCCGGGGTGTCGTGGATGGCCCAGCCCCCCTCCCCGCTGGATCAGGGACAGCGGGAACTGGCACAGGTGTGACGTGGAGAATCTGGAGCAGCGGCTTGTGTGACAGTTGCTGCATCAACATCACTTTCTTTGGGGAGCACCAGGGAGCCTGCAGAGGACAGGGGAGATGAGTAGGAGGAAGAGCGACGGAGCCAACATGAGGTCTCCGACACCAACCTGTGGGCCAGGAAAGGCCCCCGGGTGCTGGCACCCACACGCAACTCACTGCCTGGGCAAAGAGCCAGAGCAGGGGCAGACTGACAGGGATGCCAGCAGGCAGGCCCTCAGCAGGCTAGTGGGCAACGGCCATCGCAGGCCCAGCATCCACACCTTGGCCGGCAGGCACGCCCAGTGGGAGCGGCTGTGGGGATTCCACTGGCACATCCTGGAGCACATACTCCCCTGAGTAGGAGGGGGGGATGTGCTTCTCTCATGGCCCTCTGCAGCTGCACCAGTTTGACCTCTCCCTGCCCATCCTCCTGACCTACATGCTGGACCAGCAGACATGCCACCGGGCATGGAGGCATCCTAGCATCCCTGCACACCGGGGGTTTGCCCTGTCGGAGCTGCAGTCGTGCCAGTTCTTCTCTCTGGACAGCTGTGCATGATGCTGGCTCCCCACCTGGAAGCCTGGCACCATGTTCGCAGCAACATCCCCATGCTGCAGAAGGGGCTCCTTGGCCTGTGCTACCTGGTAAGCCAGTGGGAGTTAACCATGAATGCCTCAATGCCTGGGAGTGTGATTGATGCCGAGGTCTTGCAGGCCTCTGCACTGCTGAACACCTTGGAGGCATGGTCCCCCTGACCCGGAGTGGTAGATCGGTAGGTGGAGGCAGTGGCGTCCCAAGGGGGGTCGGGGGGGCAGCCCGCCCCGGGTGTAGTCAATAAGGGGGTGCAATAAGGGGGTGCAAGATGGAGTAGGGTTATCAGGTGTCCGATTTTCAGCAGGAGTTTCTGGTTTTGGGGCGGTCCCCTCTAGGTCTGCGGCTAACATACCTTAATCTCCAGACTCTCTGCTTCAATTTAAAAAAAAAAAGTTTCTAGGTGGCCTGTTTCCCGAGATATACACCAAAACGTCAGCCCCCCCCCGGGACTGTTTAATCTGTTTATTAATGGATCTGTATAGCAGCTCTTAGCAGAGCTTGGAAAATTTACTTTTTTAAAACTACAACTCCCATCAGCCCCAGCCAGCATGGCCACTAGATTGGGCTAATGGGAGTTGTAGTTCAAAAAAATAACTTTCCCAAGCTGGGGCTGTAACCCCCCCTTTCAGGATTGTAGCCAATAAGGGAAGCCAGGGTTGTGATTTGTTGACCCAGGCAGTGCTTGGGCTTCATTGCAACGTCAGAAAATGGTGGTTTCCAGATCTTCAGTTTCAGTAATAAGTAAGAATATGGCTTAAAGTTTTTTTTTTCTCTTGTGTGCCCCAGGCTGACCCTGGGCTGTTGGAGAGGGCAGTGCTTTGAAAACCTTGGCAATATGAAAGTATTTAATCCAATACTTGCTTTTAATGCTAATCCCATGTACCTGGAGTACCATTGAATTCATTAGGACTTACTTTTGAGTAGACAAGGTTAGGATTGTGCTGTAAATTAATGGGACTTCTGAGTAAACATAACAAAGAATTGTGTTTGTGTTGTTAATCTTTCCCTCTCTCTCCAATCCAATTTTTAAAGCAATTAGGCAGGGTTTATCTAGGTATTACATTTTTTATTATGTAGGAAACTAATACTGATCTTTAAAAAAAATGTTCTGCAATTACCAACTGGTTTGACAATAAACTATTATATGGGGTATGTTTTTACAAGTGTGTGTGTGTATGGAGTCTTTCCAACAATCCTGTGAGGTAGTGTTGGTGATTGGAAACCAAGGCAGCTCACAATAAGAAATAAATCCCTTTAAAAACCAAAAACCATAAAACAAGTATCAATAGTTGCAAAACAGCTTAAAGTGGCATGATTCTGAATTTTCGGTTGGGTGAATGAAGTTTATTTATTTATTTTTATTTATTGTTTGATTTATATCCTGCCCTTCCTCCCAGTAGGAGCCCAGGGTGGCAAACAAAAGTACTAAAAACACTTTAAAAATCATAAAACAGACTTTAAAATATATTAAAACAAAACATCTTTAAAAACATTTTTAAAGGCTGTGACTCCAAAAATTATTTATGTATTTACAACAGTTATATACTGCTTTATTGTAAAAAATCTCAAAGCGGTTTACAGAAAGAATTAAAACAATAACATTATTGGCAAAAACAGCTTAAAGTGGCATGATTCTGAATTTTGGGTTGGGTGAATGAAGTTTATTTATTTATTTTGCCAGGGCAGCAAACAAAAGCACTAAAACACTTTAAAAATCATAAAAACAGACTTTAAAATATATTAAAACAAAACTTATTTAAAAACATTTTTAAAAGCTATGACTCCAAAAATGTATTTTATTTACAACAGTTATATACTGCTTTATTGTAAAAAATCTCAAAGCGGTTTACAGAAAGAATTAAAACAATTAAATTATTGGCAAAAACAAAGACATATATTGAAAAACATTAAATTAATAAAACCAACAATGAGTTAAAAACAGATTTAAAAGCACAATCGCTTTTACATGCGTGGATAGGCTTGCCTAAAGAAAAATGATTTTAGCAGGTGCTGAAAAGGAGTGTTTGCCTAATGTCAATAGGCAAGGAGTTCCAAAGCGTAGGTGTTGCCACTTCGTGTTGTTGTTATATGTGCCTTTGTGACGCACTTCCCTGGCTCTCCCTGTCAGGTTCCTACCTGCTCGTGGCTACTGCCTTTCACTAGGCACCACCAGGGACTCCACCACTCCGGACTGTCCTTTTTTATTATTATTATTTATTATTTATTTTGTTCAATTTTTATACCGCCCAAAGCCCGAAGGCTCTCTGGGCGGTGCACAGCATAAAACTATTACAATTATAAAGTACAATAAAATCACAATAAAAACATCAAAACATACATTTCAAACATTCAACATCCTAAAACATTATTAGCTACAAGTGAAATAAGTTAAAATAAGTTCAAGTATTAAAAATATTAAGAATATTAAAATGCCTGGGAGAATAAAAAAGTCTTGACCTGGCGCCGGAAAGATAAAAGAGTGGGCGCCAGGCACATCTTGTCGAGCAGACTGTTCCATAATTCGGGGGCCACCACTGAAAAGGCCCTAGATCTCGTTGCAACCCTCCGAGCCTCTCTGTGGGTCGGAACTCGGAGGAGGGCCTTTGATGTTGAACGTAGTGAGCGGGTAGGTTCGTATCGGGAGAGGCGTTCCTCCAGGTACTGTGGTCCCGCACCGTGTAAGGCTTTATAAGTCAAAACTAGCACTTTGAATCTAGCCTGGAAACAAACAGGCAGCCAGTACAAACACGCCAGAACAGGTGTAATATGCACGGACCGCCTGGTCTTCGTCAGCAGTCTGGCTGCAGCGTTTTGCACTAGCTGAAGTTTCCGGACTGTCTTCAAAGGCAGCCCCATGTAGAGCGCATTGCAGTAATCCAGTCTAGAGGTTACCAGAGCGTGCACAACCGAGGCGAGGTCGTTGCCGTCCAGATATGGGCGTAGCTGGGCTACCAACCGAAGATGGTAGAACGCATTCCGTGCCACCAAGGCTAGCTGAGCCTCAAGAGACAGGAACGGATCGAAAAGAACCCCCAAGCTACGGACCTGTTCCTTCAGGGGGAGTGTATCCCCATCCAGAACAGGCTGAACATCCATCATCTGGGCCGAGAAGGTACTCACCAACAGCGTCTCAGTCTTGTCAGGATTGAGCCTCAGTTTGTTAGCTCTCATCCAGTCCATTATCGCGGCCAGGCAACGGTTCAGCACATCAACAGCCTCACCTGAAGAAGATGAAAAGGAGAAATAGAGTTGCGTGTCATCAGCGTACTGGTGACAATGCACTCCAAAACTCCTGATGACCGCGCCCAGCGGCTTCATATAGATGTTAAAAAGCATGGGGGACAAAACTGATCCCTGTGGGACTCTGCAATGGAGAGTCCAGGGTATCGAGTAGTGCTCCCCAAGGCCTATCTTCTGGAGACGACCCGCCAAGTAGGAGCGGAGCCACTGCCAAGCAGTACCTTCAACTCCCAACTCTGCGAGTCTTCCCAGAAGGATACCATGGTCGATGGTATCAAAAGCAGCTGAGAGATCAAGGAGAATCAACAGAGTTACACTCCCCCTGTCCCTCTCCCGACATAGGTCATCATACAGGGTGACCAAGGCTGTTTCGGTGCCGAAACCGGGCCTGAAACCGGATTGAAACGGATCAAGATAATCGGTTTCATCCAAGAGCACCTGGAGCTGGCTGGCAACCACCCGTTCCAAGACCTTGCCCAAAAATGGAACGTTCGCAACGTTATGGTTTCTCTCTCTGCTCTAGCACAGATCTCAATAGATCCCCCTGCTAGGCAGCACCACCAGTCACGTTCTACAACCAATGTTCCCAGAGACCTTGCCTGAGTCTCTCTATCCAGTTACATTCGTGACTGCGTGCCTATGCTGTTCCCAACCCCCTTGTATCAATGCAGATAACTCATAACTCGGGGTTGCTCTGGATACTTATAATGTTATCTTCTCCTCTTCACCGCTGCCACCATTTGTTACTGTTTCCCTACAGCCTTGGTTATTACCTTACCCTCCCTTCTGGTCTGTGAAACCCCAGCCAAGGATCAGGCCTTCGGTAAACCAAAATAGTATTTATTAAATAACATTAATAACAAGATAACTTTGATAACGATCTACAAGCTTATGGTTTCATCTATTACTGTGATATTTGACTTATTACTAATCCGAACTCCACCTCCCTCTTTCTCCACACTCTCCTGACATACACCAACTCACCCCCGCCTCCAAACTCCACCAAAACAACCCACTCACGTCCACCAAACACCTCTCAAACAACCCACTAACGTCCAACCAGATTCAACTGTCCTTCTTCCATTTATACTCCCAGCCATTCAAACACTCAGCCAATCATCCAGCATTCTACTGCTCATTTACTCCCCCTCCTCTTTCATTCCACTTACCATGTATCTTCTATACAAACAGCACTTACCATATTTACATTAATACAGGAACATCCCAGCCTTCAAGTCAATTTTCCACCCTCTGGAACTCCCTTCCTTTAGACCTCCGCCATGCCCCTCCTTGATGGCTTTCCTCCGATCCTTGAAGACCTGACTGTTCAGGCAGGCCTATGGGGTTTCTGGGGTGGGTTAGTTTTTAATACTGTTCATTATATGTAAGAGTGGGTAGTTTAATTATTGAACATTGTTGTTATGGTTTTATATTGTATTTTATCCTGTTATTGTACGTCGCCTAGAGTGGCCGTTAATTCGGCCAGATAGGCGACTCAAAAATAAAATTTTATTATTATTATTATTTTGACTTATGGCAACCCTATGAATCAGTGACCTCCAATAGCATCTGTCATGAACCGCCCTGTTCAGATCTTGTAAGTTCGGGTCTGTGGCTTCCTTTATGGAATCAATCCATCTCTTTTTTTGGTCTTCCTCTTTTTCTACTCTCTTCTGTTTTTCTGTATTGCCTTTTCTAATGAATCATGTCTTCTCATTATGTGTCCAAAGTGTGATATGTGTCCAAAGTCAGAGGAAGGCAATGGTAAACCACCTCTGAATACCTCTTACCACGAAAACCCTATGAACAGAGTATCCAAAATGCTGCCACTTTACAGGACTGATTTCTTACAAGGGCAGAACAAGTACTATGTGGCACCCATAACATGGAAAGCACAGCTTGAACTTGGCCTGGTAGCAAATCAGCAACCAATGCCGATTTCAGAGCAGAGGTATTATGTGCTGATAGGATCTCACTCATGTCAGCAATCATGCCCCAGCATTCTGCATTAACTGAGTGGCTGCCACGCCAGGATTTTTTTAGTTTTGGTTTTCGGTTATGAATCCTGACTGGTTGTGGGATGCTAAGTTGTCTGCCTTACTCATAGGGATCTTGTTGCGGTTGGTATGGTATTGCATTTAGGAAAGCATCACTGTCTTTTGTTTTTCATTTTCTGTTTGCATTTCATTTACCTTTAACCTCACTCCCTTACATCCATAGAAGCAACAGCAGTGGTTGAAAGTGCTCAGCTCAACCCCCTAAAACCCACTGATGATGCACCTTGTCGGTTGCATGGCAGTTTGTTTCTTGCCCAATAGTGGTAAAAGAGAATTCACATATTTGAAAGTGTGGCTGCAGTTGTTGTTCCCAAGCTGCTGCCTGTTTTCTCTCTGTCAATTATTACTCACTGGAATTGGGTTGGCTCTCAAAGTGAGACAGGGTAGACAGAAAGGGCAAGAATCTTCTTACTCTCACTCATTTCTCAGACCTCTTTCTGGAGTGAAGGGTCAAATCTGTAAAGAAGTTTGGAGCAGCCACATTAAAAGATAAGGGCAGGGCATTCCAGGCAGGGGGTTGCCAACCCTGCTTGGATATGGATCTCTTTGCAAAGGATCTCTAGTCAAGCTTTACCAACAGCACAATCCAAACTGCTCAGAAGTAAGTCCTGTTGAGTTGTATGGGGCTTAGTCCCTTAGTGTGTGAGCTCAGAATTGCAGCCTTCAGGGGCATCCATCTTTACTCCCGAATGCTCCCATCTAACATCTCCACAACACTAGGCTCCTTTCTTCTTACAGTGGCCTTCCGGTGACTGGCCTGGACTGAAGGCACTTAAATCAGTAACCTATTAGAATTCTTCGAGAGTGTCAACAAGCATATAGATAGAGGTGATCCAGTGGACATAGTGTACTTAGACTTTCAAAAAGCGTTTGACAAGGTACCTCACCAAAGGCTTCTGAGGAAGCTTAGCAGTCATGGAATAAGAGGAGAGGTCCTCTTGTGGATAAGGAATTGGTTAAGAAGCAGAAAGCAGAGAGTAGGAATAAACGGACAGTTCTCCCAATGGAGGGCTGTAGAAAGTGGAGTCCCTCAAGGATCGGTATTGGGACCTGTACTTTTCAACTTGTTCATTAATGACCTAGAATTAGGAGTGAGCAGTGAAGTGGCCAAGTTTGCTGATGACACTAAATTGTTCAGGGTTGTTAAAACAGAAAGGGATTGTGAAGAGCTCCAAAAAGATCTCTCCAAACTGAGTGAATGGGCAGAAAAATGGCAAACGCAATTCAATATAAACAAGTGTAAAATTATGCATATTGGAGCAAAAAATCTGAATTTCACATATACGCTCATGGGGTCTGAACTGGCGGTGACTGACCAGGAGAGAGATCTCGGGGTTGTAGTGGACAGCACGATGAAAATGTTGACCCAGTGTGCGGCAGCTGTGAAAAAGGCAAATTCCATGCTAGGGATAATTAGGAAAGGTATTGAAAATAAAACAGCCGATATCATAATGCCGTTGTATAAATCTATGGTGCGACCGCATTTGGAATGCTGTGTACACTTCTGGTCGCCTCATCTCAAAAAGGATATTATAGAGTTGGAAAAGGTTCAGAAGAGGGCAACCAGAATGATCAAGGGGATGGAGCGACTCCCTTACGAGGAAAGGTTGCAGCATTTGGGGCTTTTTAGTTTAGAGAAAAGGCGAGTCAGAGGAGACATGATAGAAGTGTATAAAATTATGCATGGCATTGAGAAAGTGGATAGAGAAAAGTTCTTCTCCCTCTCTCATAATACTAGAACTCGTGGACATTCAAAGAAGCTGAATGTTGGAAGATTCAGGACAGACAAAAGGAAGTACTTCTTTACTCAGCGCATAGTTAAACTATGGAATTTGCTCCCACAAGATGCAGTAATGGCCACCAGCTTGGACGGCTTTAAAAGAAGATTAGACAAATTCATGGAGGACAGGGCTATCAATGGCTACTAGCCGTGATGGCTGTGCTGTGCCACCCTAGTCAGAGGCAGCATGCTTCTGAAAACCAGTTGCCGGAAGCCTCAGGAGGGGAGAGTGTTGTTGCACTCGGGTCCTGCTTGCGGGCTTCCCCCAGGCCCCTGGTTGGCCACTGTGAGGACAGGATGCTGGACTAGATGGGCCACTGGCCTAATCCAGCAGGCTCTTCTTATGTTCTTATGTTCTAATCCTTTTTGCCAAAAGCAAGTAGGCTAGATTAAATGTTCCCTACCCAGGCTCCATCTTTTAGCTAAGATTTCTAGCTTAATTTCCAATCAGATATTTTTTTAATTGTATGCTCCAAGCAACTGTGATTGATGCTTAATGTATCGTGCTTAATGACATCACTCGGGCCCGCCATGTGACTTCACTCAGGCCCGCCCCCATGACATCACTCGCCTGCCCCTAAAAACTCAGTTTTGGGGATGCTTCTGACCTGGCAACCCTAAGATGGAGTGTTCATTATGAAGCTGGACGTGCAGCTATGGAGGCCGAGCCGGGTGGCAGTGGCCTGAGCCAAGCTGTATGCATTGTGACAGGTGCCTCATGGGGCTTGGGCCAGAGCCTGGCATGCCTGCTGGCCCTGTGACTGGCGCCTGGCTCGGCCCTGCTGCTGGTGGCTTGTTCGGCCGATGCCCTGGGTGAGCTAGAGGGCGAGCTACACGCCGCCTGCCCAGCACTGCACATGTAGGGCCTGCCTGCCAGCCAACCTGGCCTCAGATGAGGGGCTGCAGCGCATGCTCCAGGCCGGGCGGGCACTCCACGGCGGGGCTGGCTGGCTCCAGTAGCTTCTTCTCATCAGCAATGCTAGTGAGCGCCCTCCCATTTGAAAGAGGCGCCTCTGAGGCTGAGCGAGTGCAGAGTGCTTTCGTTTTTCACGGTTTGCCAATCTCCCCCCCCCCGCAAGTTCCCTTGCCCTGCTGTAAGTAACCCTCCGCGGGGCGCCTTCTGCTTCCCCAGCCCCCGTGGAAGTTTTAGATTGGAAGCTCCCAGGGGCAGGGACCTCTCTTCTTGTACCCTGTAAAGCACTAGGCACAGTGATGCCATCATATAAGCAAATAAAGTACCCCCAAGCGCATGGTTTAAGTGGGATGGGAGCTTGTTAAATAAATTCCAAGACAGTTTTGAGGTCGGCGGCAGGAATCGCATTGAGGTTGTTACTGTGGGAATGCCAGTAGAGAGGAGTCAAATGTTTCCACTTTTAAACATGTCTGTTTGTAGTTCATGGGGGGAGGAAATCTAGCGCAGGGGTTCCCAAACCTTTCCCCCCAAGGACCACTTCAAAATTTCAGAGGGTGGGAGGGGACTATTAAGAGGAGGGGGGTGTTTAAAAATGATCCACCCCGGGTGTCAAATACGCTAGGTACACCACTGGCTGGAGGGGGGCAGCCATGGGGGCCTCTGGCTCTTTGCTGACTTCTCTCCTCTCATTCCTGCAGTTGACTGCACTTACCCCCTGCGGCCCTACCTGCTGAGGCCCTACCCTGCTGACCTGCCTGGCCACAGAGCATGCTACAAGCAGGCTCACTGCAGGCTCCCTGTATGCAGAGGGGGTTTCCCATTGCCTTCCTCTGAGGCTGAGAGTCAGTGACTGCCCAAGGTCACCCAGGGAGCTTCAGGGCTGTGTGGCCGTAGTCCAGCACCTTAACCACTATACCACACTGGCTCTCTAAATAACTAAAGCATCGGCTAAACTAAAACATTGGCTAAATCACAGCAAAAAGCAATACAATAACAAGACTGCAGCAAACCGTCACTAACAGCAAGTGAAGCATTTACTTGGCTCCCTCACAAAGGCTGAGTGAAAGTGGGGGGTTAGTTGCATGGAGCAGTGACCCCTATCTTGTATTTGAGATCAATTCAAGGCAACAGTGCTTCCTCAGGTCCAGCATCGGGGTCAGCATTGCTGAGCCCCTGCCAAGGCCCACTCCAGAGCAGGGAGCCATGTTCACCTCGGAGCCTTCTCCCTGGTGCTATTACGCCCAACAAGAGTCATTATGAGAGGCAAGCAGCAATATTAGGACTGCCGCCGCCACCAGCTCATCTCCTACTGACAGGCAGCTCTTGGAGTCACATGGTAAAACCTTTAGACCCAACCTTTTGGAAATGATACTGCGCTCACCCATTTCCCTTCCAAGAAAATAGCTGTTTGGCCATTCTTTTTTTAACCTCTGGTTTCTTCAGCCTCAAAGCTCTACAAGGCACAGCCAGCATTTCAGCCTCCGCTTTCTTCTGGGCATTTCTGCCCACTTCTTTTGGCTGATTCATGGGATCCTCACCGTTCTCTCTAATCCAGATCTTGCTGTATCTGCAGCCACCTCTAGCTGCTCCTCCTCCCGTTTAGGAACCAGTTGAATATCACTCCTGTTTCTCATACAGGTTTGTTTGTCTTTCATCAGTTGTTACCATATAAAATTGAGAAACAATTTCTTGAGTGACCACATCTTTCTGTGATCATATTTGGCCATTGCAAAGGCCTTGTAGTTCCAAAACTTCACATGAGTCTGCAACATAACAGAGTTTCTGTTTACATTCCCCTTTATTTTTTCATGCGTTTACAAAACCTTCATCAGCAATGTCAGCGAGCACCAAATAATGTAGGAAGGGGTTTTTTTGCTCAATATGGGAAGAGCAGAGCTTGGAAGTTATGTCTAACGGGTTACTTGTAATTCACTACTTTTTTGAGTAACAAATGGGTAACTTCATTACATTTTGCTTGTAACAGAACGAGTGGTAATTGCATTACTTTTCAGCTGCAACTGTAACGTACCCACATTACATTTGGACATTACCAGTGGTGTGCTGGAGCCGGTTGTTAACAGAGGGAGCAGGGGAGTCTTCTGCTCCTCTGATTGGTGGATGAAAGACATGTGTTAGAAGCATGGGCTTCTGGGCAGCTCACTCTGAGAAGGGGTGTGTGCGTGCTTGCACTGAGCGGGAGAAGAAGCTGCTTCCCCCGCCCTTTGTGGCTACTTGCTCCGTCTGTCCTTGGTGAGCCTGGATGGCAGGCAAAGCAGCTGCGTTGTGGCCTCTGTCTTCCTCCCCTCCCCTCCTCCCTTGGGCAGGCAAGCCCCGCAAGTACCTTAGTTGCTGGCAGGGGACGTTTGTTCCAAATAGGTCTTTCCTTCCAAAGTAAACTCATTTCAAACCATCCATGCCCCCCATAAGCAATTTTGTGATAGTGCATAGAGGCTTGTGCAGAATTAAGTAATTATTATTAATAATAATATTTTTAAATAATGCTTATTAAGGAAAAGAAAATTACACAGTACTAAAATAATAATAAATAAGAAAAGGGAAAAAGAAAAGTGCTTTACATACATCATTAAGCTTTATTACTAATTATAGATATAGATATATTGATTCATGATTCATTAGAAAAGATAATAATGCTTGGACAAACAGAAGGGAGTAGAAAAAGAGGAAGGCCAAATAAGAGATGGATTGATTCCATCAAGGAAGCCCCAGACCTGAACTTACAAGAGCTGGACAGGGTGGTTCACGACAGATGCTGTTGGAGGTCACTGATTCATAGGGTCGCCGTAAGTCGTAGTCGATTTGAAGGCACATAACAACGACTGTTTAAGTGGTACAATACTATAGTAAATGTATGGTGCTGTTGCCATCAGCAATAGCCTTCTGAAGACTGTGACTGATCTGGGATTAAGTTTGCTTCTAACCTGGTGCTATTGGTTTTATTTCTGTCTCCTCACTTTGTTACCTTTACCTTAATACTAGAGGTAATAGTTTCATGGTGATTGTTCGATTTCTTTGAATAGAGCTGAGAGTGGATCTGCCAGCAGTATGTTATTTAAGAAGGAAATTATACCTTTTAAATTTTTGTCCAAATTAACACAAGAGTTTTCAAAGAAAGTCAGGCTTCTGTGTGAAGCAGGTAGACAATTATTATTTTTTGTTTTTATTTATGTATTTATTTGTTATTTAATTTATATCCCACCCTTCCTCCCAGCAGGAGCCCAGGACGGCAAACAAAGTGCTAAAAACACTTTAAAACATCATAAAAACACATCTTAAAATACATTAAAACAAAACAGCGTTAAAAACATTTTTTAAAAATACGTTTAAAAGGATTAAACACATCATTAAAAAACATATTAAGTAATACTAACACAGATGCAGACTGGGATAGGTCGCAACCTAAAAGACTTGTTGAAAGAGGAAAGTCTTCAAAAGGTGCCAAAAAGATAGCAGAGATAGTGCCTGGCTAATATTCAAGGGGAGGGAATTCCACAGGGAAGGTGCCACCACACTAAAGGTCCGTTTCCTATATTGTGCAGAACGAACCTCCTGATAAGATGGTATCTGCAGGAGGCCTTCACCTGCAGAGTGCAGTGATTGACTGGGTATATAAGGGGTAAGATGGTCTTTCAGGTATCCTGGCCCGAGCTG
This sequence comes from Rhineura floridana, assembly GCF_030035675.1. Classification (NCBI taxonomy): domain Eukaryota; kingdom Metazoa; phylum Chordata; class Lepidosauria; order Squamata; family Rhineuridae; genus Rhineura; species Rhineura floridana. Next base: position 2,096,242 of record NC_084495.1, read on the forward strand.
TATAGGGCTTTGTACACCAAAACTAGAACCTTGAACTTGGCCCGATTGTTGTTATGTGCCTTCAAGTCGATTATGACTTATGGCGACGCTATGAATCAGTGACCTCCAAGAGCATCTGTCATGAACTACCCTGTTCAGATCTTGTAAATTCAGGTCTGTGGCTTCCTTTATGGAATCAACCCATTTCTTGTTTGCTCTTCCTCTTTTCTAATCCCTTCTGTTTTTCCCGGCATTATTATCTTTTCTAGTGAATCATGTCTTCTCATTATGTGTCCAAAGTATGACAACCTCAGTTTCATCATTTTAGCTTCTAGTGACAGTTCTGGTTTAATTGGTTCCAACAACCAATTATTTGTCTTTTTCGCAGTCCATGGTATGCGCAAAGCTCTCCTCCAACACCCCATTTCAAATGAGTTTATTTTTCTCTTATCTTCTTTTTTCACTGTCCAACTTTCACATCCATACATAGAGGTCGGGAATACCATGGTCTGAATGATCCTGACTTTGGTGTTCAGTGATACATCTTTGCATTTGAGGACCTTTTCTAGTTCTCTCATAGCTGCCCTCCACAGTCCCAGCCTTCTTCTGATTTCTTGACTGTTGTCTCTATTTTGCTTAATGACTGTGCCAAAGTATTGATAATCCTTGACAAGTTCAATGTCCTCATTGTCAACTGTAAAGCTGCATAAATCTTCTGTTGTCATTATTTTAGTCTTTTTTATGTTCAGCTGTAGTCCTGCTTTCGTGCTGTCCTCTTTAACTTTCATCAGCATTCGTTTCAAATCATTACTGGTTTCTGCTAGTGGTATGGTATTGTCTGCACATCTTAAATTATTGATATTTCTCCCTCCAATTTTCACACCTCCCTCATCTTGGTCCAATCCTCCTTTCTGTATATGTTCGGGTTATAGATTAAATAAATAGGGTGATAACATAGACCCCTGTCTCACACCCTTTCCTATTGGGAACCAGTTCTTTTCTCCATATTCTGTCCTTACAGTAGCCTGTTATGCAGAGTATAGGACAATCAGATGCTGTGGCACCCCCATTTCTTTTAAAGCATTCCATAATTTTCATGATCTACACAGTCAAAGGCTTTGCTGTAATCTATAAAGCAGAGGGTGATTTCCTTCTGAAATTCCTTGGTCTGTTCCATTACCCAACTTATGTTTGTGATATGATCTCTGGTACCTCTTCCCTTTCTAAATCCAGCTTCGATGTCTGGCATTTGTCGCTCCATAAATGGAAGAGCCTTTGTTGTAGAATCTTGAGCATTACTTTACTTGCATGGGATATTAAGGCAATAGTTCAATGATTACTGCATTCCCTGGGATCCCCTTTCTTTGGAATTGAGATCTAGTCTTCTTGACATTCAGCTGTAGTCCTGCTTTTGTGATTTCCTCTTTAACTTTCATCAGCATTAGTTTCAGATGATTACTGGTTTCTTCTAGTAGTGTGGTATCATCTGCATATCTTAAATTATTATTATTATGATTATTATTATTATTATTATTATTATAACAGGTTTGTTGTTGTTATGTGCCTCCAAGTCGACTGCGACCTCCAATAGCATCTGTCGTGAACCACCCTGTTCAGGTCTTGTAAGTTCAGGTCTGTGACTTCCTTTATGGAATCAATCCATGTTTTTCACTGTCCAACTTTCACATCCATCCATAATAATAATAATAATAATAATAATAATAATAATAATAATAAAATTTTATTTGTGAGTCACCCATCTGGCCGACTTAACGGTCACTCTACATAGAAATCAGGAATACCATGGTCTGAATGATCCTGACTTTAGTGTTCAGTGATACATTTTTGCATTTGAGGACCTTTTCTACTTCTCTCATAGCTGCCCTCCCCAGTCCTAGTCTCCTTCTGATTTCCAGACTATTGTCTCCATTTTGGCTAAGGACTGTGCTGAGGCATTGATCCTTGACAAGTTCAATGTTCTCATTATCAACTTTAAAGTTACATAAATCTTCTGTTGTCATTCCTTTAGTCTTCTTGACATTCAGCTGTAGTCCTGCTTTTGTGCTTTCCTCTTTAACTTTCATTATCATCATGGTTTGTGGGTGGGTAGGAGGTGACAAGGGAGGAGGTGAAGAGTGAGACAGGGTGGAGTGGAGAAAACAATTGTTTAAAAAAATGGAGTGGAGGGAAAAAGGAGCCGGAGGGCAAGAACATGGATAAAGGAGGAGAAGGGAGAAGCAGCAGAATGGAGATAAAGAACTGTGGAGGTAAAAGATGACAACATGTGTCTGCTTGCACTTGGCACACAAAGTGGCCTCCACCACCCACTGTGCTGCATTTGCAGTATTTTAACTTTTTTGCATCTCAGGGGAAAATGTTTGCTTGGGTGAGTGTCCCTTAGTTGGTGGCAGGGCAGGGTCTGGGAGGTGGTTAAATGAGAGAGATTATGCTGGCTGGCTGAGTGGGGGGTGTGATGTTCCTGTATTAATGTATATATGGTAAGTGCTGTTTGTATAGAAGATATGTGGTAAGTGGAATGAAAGAGGAGGGGGGAGTAAATGAGCACTAGAATGCTGGATGATTGGCTGAGTGTTTGGATGGCTGAGAGTATAAATGGAAGGATGACAGTTGAATCTGGGTGGACGTTGGTGGGTTTTAGAGGTGTTTGAGAGGTGTTTGGAGCTGGGTGTTTGGAGGTGGATGTGGGGAGAGTGTGGAGTTCGGATTAATACTAAGACAAGTATCACAGGAATAGATGAAACCATATGCTTATGTGCCTTTATAAAGTAATCTTGTTATTTCTAATATTTAATAAATACTATTTTGGTTTACCGAAGGCCTGATCCTTGGCTGGGGTTTCACAGACCAGAAGGGAGGGTAAGGTAATAACCAAGGCTGAAGGGAAACAGTAACAAATGGTGGCAGTGGTGAAGAGGAGAAGATAACATTATAAGTATCCAGAGCAACCCCGAGTTATGAGTTATCTGCATTGATACAAGGGGGTTGGGAACAGCATAGGCACGCAGTCACGAATGTAACCGGATAGAGAGACTCAGGCAAGGTCTCTGGGAATATTGGTTGTAGAACGTGACTGGTGGTGCTGCCTAGCAGGGGATCTATTGAGATCTGTGCTAGAGCGGAGAGAGAAACCATAAAAAAAGACAGTCCGGACTGGTGGAGTCCCTGGTGGTGCCTAGTGAAAGGCAGTAGCCATGAGCAGGTAGGAACCTGACAGGGAGAGCCAGGGAAGGGCGTCACAGGGGGTGTCATGCACTTGGTTTGATGTGCAAAGATCTGAGTAGTGGCCTCTGCCTCCCTCCCTCCCTCCCTTACCAGCGGAGAGACCACCATTGCTATCTTATGAATAAAAATAATTATTCTACTACCTCTGTATGTGTGTGTTTATTTTTAATGTTGTTTTAGGCTACTTAGATGTGCAGCAGCCAAGGCCAGCACCTCGTAGGCATTTTTTTAAAGTAACTGAAATGTAATTGTAGCGATTACTTTGGAGGAAAAGTAAAGTAATCAGTTACTTTCAGAGCAATTGTAATTGTAATGGCAATTACTACTTTTTTGGGCCATGTAACTGTAACTGTAATTTATTACTTTTTAAAAGTAATCTTCCAAGCTCTGGGGAAGAGTCTAAGCAAGTATTCAAGTGCCATATGCTTCTCTACTTACAACTGTTGCAGGGTTATGAACATTTGTCCTAGTAACAATGAAAATTTATATAGTGCTTTCAAGTGTTCAAGGTACTTCACATGCATTAACTTATCATCCTGGTAAGAGACCTAGAAGGTAAGTCAGCACTGTTATCTCTCATATTGCAAACAGGGAGCTGAAATGATTGGGAGAGGCAATATCTGAAGCGGTGGGACATTACTTCTGCATAGGTTTGTGTTGTTAATGACTCGGTTGCTTGCCCGCTACTGCTATAGTACAGCAGCTCTTAGTACATTTCAACACTCAGAAGCAGAGGTTGCAGTGGTCCTCAAACAGCTCTGGCTTGTCAGGTGGGAAGGGGAGTGGCACATATTGTGAGCCGCTTCCCCAGAGAAAACAGATTTGTCATCTCCATATGATAAAATCTGTCTGTGGTATACTGATATATTCTTGTTATTCAGACAAATGCACTTAACCGTGATGTAAAATGAAAACCAGCCCAAAGACACTGGAGTTGTATAGCCTTGAAAACCTTTTATTTTATGCTGGTTTGCTTTTATCTGTCTGTCTGTTTTATTAAATTTATATCCCAGCCTTCCTCCTTAATGTTTTTGTTGGCTACTTGTGCTTACAGTTTATAGCTAAACAAATAAGTGAAGACTGATTGACACCCTCCCCCATATTAAAGGTGTCCTAAATGTGCAAAGCTTATGTATTAATTAAGTGACTAATTGTAGGACAATGCTCAGAAGAAAGACTCACCTTCCTTCAGTAGCTTCTGCAAAGACCTTAATAATTCATTTGCCGTTTTCATATAATGATGGGCTGTGTCATACTGATTATTTATATATGCAAAACATTTCCGTCACTACAAACCGTCACTAACAGCAAGTGAAGCATTTACTTGGCTCCCTCACAAAGGCTGAGTGAAAGTGGGGGGTTAGTTGCATGGAGCAGTGACCCCTATCTTGTATTTGAGATCAATTCAAGGCAACAGTGCTTCCTCAGGTCCAGCATCGGGGTCAGCATTGCTGAGCCCCTGCCAAGGCCCACTCCAGAGCAGGGAGCCATGTTCACCTCGGAGCCTTCTCCCTGGTGCTATTACGCCCAACAAGAGTCATTATGAGAGGCAAGCAGCAATATTAGGACTGCCGCCGCCACCAGCTCATCTCCTACTGACAGGCAGCTCTTGGAGTCAAATGGTAAAACCTTTAGACCCAACCTTTTGGAAATGATACTGCGCTCACCCATTTCCCTTCCAAGAAAATAGCTGTTTGGCCATTCTTTTTTTAACCTCTGGTTTCTTCAGCCTCAAAGCTCTACAAGGCACAGCCAGCATTTCAGCCTCCGCTTTCTTCTGGGCATTTCTGCCCACTTCTTTTGGCTGATTCATGGGATCCTCACCGTTCTCTCTAATCCAGATCTTGCTGTATCTGCAGCCACCTCTAGCTGCTCCTCCTCCCGTTTAGGAACCAGTTGAATATCACTCCTGTTTCTCATACAGGTTTGTTTGTCTTTCATCAGTTGTTACCATATAAAATTGAGAAACAATTTCTTGAGTGACCACATCTTTCTGTGATCATATTTGGCCATTGCAAAGGCCTTGTAGTTCCAAAACTTCACATGAGTCTGCAACATAACAGAGTTTCTGTTTACATTCCCCTTTATTTTTTCATGCGTTTACAAAACCTTCATCAGCAATGTCAGCGAGCACCAAATAATGTAGGAAGGGGTTTTTTTGCTCAATATGGGAAGAGCAGAGCTTGGAAGTTATTTCTAACGAGTTACTTGTAATTCACTACTTTTTTGAGTAACAAATGGGTAACTTCATTACATTTTGCTTGTAACAGAACGAGTGGTAATTGCATTACTTTTCAGCTGCAACTGTAACGTACCCACATTACATTTGGACATTACCAGTGGTGTGCTGGAGCCGGTTGTTAACAGAGGGAGCAGGGGAGTCTTCTGCTCCTCTGATTGGTGGATGAAAGACATGTGTTAGAAGCATGGGCTTCTGGGCAGCTCACTCTGAGAAGGGGTGTGTGCGTGCTTGCACTGAGCGGGAGAAGAAGCTGCTTCCCCCGCCCTTTGTGGCTACTTGCTCCGTCTGTCCTTGGTGAGCCTGGATGGCAGGCAAAGCAGCTGCGTTGTGGCCTCTGTCTTCCTCCCCTCCCCTCCTCCCTTGGGCAGGCAAGCCCCGCAAGTACCTTAGTTGCTGGCAGGGGACGTTTGTTCCAAATAGGTCTTTCCTTCCAAAGTAAACTCATTTCAAACCATCCATGCCCCCCATAAGCAATTTTGTGATAGTGCATAGAGGCTTGTGCAGAATTAAGTAATTATTATTAATAATAATATTTTTAAATAATGCTTATTAAGGAAAAGAAAATTACACAGTACTAAAATAATAATAAATAAGAAAAGGGAAAGAGAAAAGTGCTTTACATACATCATTAAGCTTTATTACTAATTATAGATATAGATATATTGATTCATGATTCATTAGAAAAGATAATAATGCTTGGACAAACAGAAGGGAGTAGAAAAAGAGGAAGGCCAAATAAGAGATGGATTGATTCCATCAAGGAAGCCCCAGACCTGAACTTACAAGAGCTGGACAGGGTGGTTCACGACAGATGCTGTTGGAGGTCACTGATTCATAGGGTCGCCGTAAGTCGTAGTCGATTTGAAGGCACATAACAACGACTGTTTAAAGTGGTACAATACTATAGTAAATGTATGGTGCTGTTGCCATCAGCAATAGCCTTCTGAAGACTGTGACTGATCTGGGATTAAGTTTGCTTCTAACCTGGTGCTATTGGTTTTATTTCTGTCTCCTCACTTTGTTACCTTTACCTTAATACTAGAGGTAATAGTTTCATGGTGATTGTTCGATTTCTTTGAATAGAGCTGAGAGTGGATCTGCCAGCAGTATGTTATTTAAGAAGGAAATTATACCTTTTAAATTTTTGTCCAAATTAACACAAGAGTTTTCAAAGAAAGTCAGGCTTCTGTGTGAAGCAGGTAGACAATTATTATTTTTTTGTTTTTATTTATGTATTTATTTGTTATTTAATTTATATCCCACCCTTCCTCCCAGCAGGAGCCCAGGACGGCAAACAAAGTGCTAAAAACACTTTAAAACATCATAAAAACACATCTTAAAATACATTAAAACAAAACAGCATTAAAAACATTTTTTAAAAATACGTTTAAAAGGATTAAACACATTATTAAAAAACATATTAAGTAATACTAACACAGATGCAGACTGGAATAGGTCGCAACCTAAAAGACTTGTTGAAAGAGGAAAGTCTTCAAAAGGTGCCAAAAAGATAGCAGATAGTGCCTGGCTAATATTCAAGGGGAGGGAATTCCACAGGGAAGGTGCCACCACACTAAAGGTCCGTTTCCTATATTGTGCAGAACGAACCTCCTGATAAGATGGTATCTGCAGGAGGCCTTCACCTGCAGAGTGCAGTGATTGACTGGGTATATAAGGGGTAAGATGGTCTTTCAGGTATCCTGGTCCCAAGCTGTATAGGGCTTTGTACACCAAAACTAGAACCTTGAACTTGGCCCGATTGTTGTTATGTGCCTTCAAGTCGATTATGACTTATGGCGACGCTATGAATCAGTGACCTCCAAGAGCATCTGTCATGAACTACCCTGTTCAGATCTTGTAAATTCAGGTCTGTGGCCTTTATGGAATCAACCCATTTCTTGTTTGCTCTTTCTCTTTTCTAATCCCTTCTGTTTTCCCCAGCATTATTATCTTTTCTAGTGAATCATGTCTTCTCATTATGTGTCCAAAGTATGACAACCTCAGTTTCATCATTTTAGCTTCTAGTGACAGTTCTGGTTTAATTTGTTCCAACAACCAATTATTTGTCTTTTTCGCAGTCCATGGTATGCGCAAAGCTCTCCTCCAACACCCCATTTCAAATGAGTTTATTTTTCTCTTATCTTCTTTTTTCACTGTCCAACTTTCACATCCATACATAGAGGTCGGGAATACCATGGTCTGAATGATCCTGACTTTGGTGTTCAGTGATACATCTTTGCATTTGAGGACCTTTTCTAGTTCTCTCATAGCTGCCCTCCACAGTCCCAGCCTTCTTCTGATTTCTTGACTGTTGTCTCTATTTTGCTTAATGACTGTGCCAAAGTATTGATAATCCTTGACAAGTTCAATGTCCTCATTGTCAACTGTAAAGCTGCATAAATCTTCTGTTGTCATTACTTTAGTCTTTTTTACGTTCAGCTGTAGTCCTGCTTTCGTGCTGTCCTCTTTAACTTTCATCAGCATTCGTTTCAAATCATTACTGGTTTCTGCTAGTGGTATGGTATTGTCTGCACATCTTAAATTATTGATATTTCTCCCTCCAATTTTCACACCTCCCTCATCTTGGTCCAATCCTCCTTTCCGTATATGTTCGGGTTATAGATTAAATAAATAGGGTGATAAAATAGACCCCTGTCTCACACCCTTTCCTATTGGGAACCAGTTCTTTTCTCCATATTCTGTCCTTACAGTAGCCTGTTATGCAGAGTATAGGACAATCAGATGCTGTGGCACCCCCATTTCTTTTAAAGCATTCCATAATTTTCATGATCTACACAGTCAAAGGCTTTGCTGTAATCTATAAAGCAGAGGGTGATTTCCTTCTGAAATTCCTTGGTCTGTTCCATTACCCAACTTATGTTTGTGATATGATCTCTGGTACCTCTTCCCTTTCTAAATCCAGCTTCGATGTCTGGCATTTGTCGCTCCATAAATGGAAGAGCCTTTGTTGTAGAATCTTGAGCATTACTTTACTTGCATGGGATATTAAGGCAATAGTTCAATGATTACTGCATTCCCTGGGATCCCCTTTCTTTGGAATTGAGATCTAGTCTTCTTGACATTCAGCTGTAGTCCTGCTTTTGTGATTTCCTCTTTAACTTTCATCAGCATTAGTTTCAGATGATTACTGGTTTCTTCTAGTAGTGTGGTATCATCTGCATATCTTAAATTATTATTATTATTATTATAACAGGTTTGTTGTTGTTATGTGCCTCCAAGTCGACTGCAACCTCCAATAGCATTTGTCGTGAACCACCCTGTTCAGGTCTTGTAAGTTCAGGTCTGTGACTTCCTTTATGGAATCAATCCATGTTTTTCACTGTCCAACTTTCACATCCATCCATAATAATAATAATAATAATGATAATAATGATAATAATAACGATGATGATGATGATGATGATGATGATAATAATAATAATAATAATAATAATAATAAAATTTTATTTGTGAGTCGCCTATCTGGCCGACTTAACGGCCACTCTACATAGAAATCAGGAATACCATGGTCTGAATGATGATACTTGTGCTTACAGTTTATAGCTAAACAAATAAGTGAAGACTGATTGACACCCTCCCCCATATTAAAGGTGTCCTAAATGTGCAAAGCTTATGTATTAATTAAGTGACTAATTGTAGGACAATGCTCAGAAGAAAGACTCACCTTCCTTCAGTAGCTTCTGCAAAGACCTTAATAATTCATTTGCCGTTTTCATATAATGATGGGCTGTGTCATACTGATTATTTATATATGCAAAACATTTCAACCCTGAGGGTCATAGCCTGTTGAACATTTCTGTTACAGCTATAGAGATGCCAACAGATCCAGCAGCATTGACCAAAAGGGAGAACTTTTGGATATACTCTGGACACACTGGCACCACATGGCCTGAACCTGGAGGACAGTACCAGCATCACTGAGCTTCTGCAAATGAAGCCCCTCTCAGCATTCCATCCTCAAAGCTCTATAACTGCCACCTTGGTAACAGCATTTGTATGTTGGCAGCTGATGCAGGAGGAAGCCGAAACGTTTTGGTAATACAATAAAAACCTCTGTTTTGTTAATCATAATTACATGTGTGTGTGTATGTGTGTATAAACTATAAGAAATTCATTTTTTAAAAAACCCTGCTGGTTTATGATTCATGTTGGTTCAGGTTCCTCAAAGCTGGGATTATGGAAGCTGAAGGTGATGCCTTAACAGACAGGCCCCACGCCGAACAGTGATGTTGTGCAATGTCATCTGGCATGGCCAAATGGATTCGTTTTCAGTTTTGCTAAACTCCTGAAATAAAGAAGCTTCAAGTCCTCATCTCTGTTTGCTTGTCATTCCTACAGCATAACACCCACCTTACATTTTTGTGCCCTCCGAGAGAACACTGAGGCTGGCTGTGGTGGGGGTGGGAAAGGGGCGAGGAGGGCATTTGCGGAGGTGATGCCTGGCATTTAGAGTGTGCTGGTAGGCTGGCTCCCATTGTCTCCTCTTGAGGTCTGAGATGAGGCTGGCCTACCTGTGGGTGACTCAAGTAGTCCAGCAGCCCCAGAAAAGGAAATGATGCGACTGGGTGTGGACTGGGATAGGGAGGTCAGGGTTTTTTCTAATTTTGGTGGTGGGTTGTATCTGAAAGGTTATTGAAGGCAAAGCGATTTCAGTGAAAAGAAAACTTCTTCATTCTCTGCCACATATTTAGAAGCCCCTCTCACACTTGGCTTGTTCCTAAATCCAGCACTGCCAACATTGTCCTGGTATTGCCTTATGAAGCGTCTGAGCCTCACTGCATCGCTAGAGGAATCCCTCTGTGAGTTGACCCGTGCCGGCAGCGTACATCAGTGATAAGCAGGATGGGTTATACCCCGTGGGATATGGGGTGATCTTGGGTGAGTGGGGCCGTAACTGGAGCTTCTGCCAATAGCTGTTTCCAAGCAGTGCACAGTTACTATTAAAAACCGTGATAACATGATTGGAAAGGGCCTACTCGGCAACAAGCCTGATTAAAGTATATATTAGTAGTTTTTGCCAAACCTGGATATGTGTGCTTTCTTAATATAACTGGGGGAAGTGCTTATTTTCAACACTTTTAAACTGGCTGGATGTGCGTCACTTTATTGTGGTTTGAAATGTGGTAAAACCCATCAGGTAGATCATGAATGCCACATTCCAATCAAGTGGGTGGTGAATGCCACATTATTTGCCCAACAGATGCAATTTGTATAAGCTTTGGAGCACTCCTGTGCTCCTAATGAGTGGAGGAAGATTGCCACAAGTGGCATATATGGAACCTCCAGGGTCAGTGGCAGTAAACCACTGAATATGCTGGGGACTTAGGGAGCAACAGTGGGAGAGGGCGGTTGTGTCCTGCCTGTCACTTGGCCACTGTGGGAGAGGGAAGGCGGGGGCAGAGCAGAACTTTGGTCTGAGCCATATTCTCCTGTGCCTTAAACAGTCACCCGGCAGGCTGAAGTGCACCTGTTGAACGAAGGCCTGCGGCTCATCAGTGGCGGCATAGGGTTATTAGTTGGTGTCGTCGCGGCCGCGGGCCAGTCCCCTCTCCACCCCGTTCGCCTGGCCTGGCTCTGGCCTCTCGCAGCCCCCCGCCCCCGGCGTCCCGTCCCGAAGGAAAGGCCAGTCGAGCGCATCCCTCCTTTGACAGCCCGGCGCAGGCCACGCCCTCAGGGCGCTCCATCTGCAGAGCGGCTCGGGCGGCAGCCAATGGGAGAGCGCCCCTCCGCCTGCGCGCCCCTCTGCCGGGATCCTGCGCGGGAGGTCGGCGGGCGCGCCGGGGGAGGCAGCAGAGCCCCGCACAGTCCCGCGGGAAGAGCGAGCCGCAGGAGGGCAGGTAAGGGGCTCGCCGGACAGGTGCGCGCTTCGCCCTCGACGCCCCGCAAGAGCGGCGTGCGGAGAAGCGGCGCCTGCCCCCAGGGGAACGGCGAGGGGAGGCAAGGCTGGCGTGGGCATGTCTGGGCACGACCCCGCAGCCCACTTCGCCCGGGACGGAGGGAGCTTGCCGGCGGGCGGGGTCGGGTGCTTTTTGGGGTGGGGGCAGCAGGAGAGGAGGAGGGAAGCGCTTGCCGGCTGCTGCAGAGCGGACCTGCCGTCAGAAGCGAGGGAGGAAGGCAGAACGGGCAGCAGCGGCGTGGTGACGGGGTGGCTTCCCAAATTAAAGAAATCCGGCCGCGGGGGCCCGAGCGGCGCTTGGCCCGAGCGGGCTGCAGCTGCCCGAGCGGCGATCCGGCCTGGAGGGCAGCCAGGGCGGGGAAGTTGAGCCGGGTCCACGTGGGCTCCGTGCCGGGCAAGCCCGGGCTTGCAGCGCCGGGTCAGCGGAGGAGAGGCCTCGCCTGTCTCCGCCGGCTCTGGGGCGACCCCCGCCAGCCGACGCGGCGCTTGGAGCCCGGCGCTCGGCCCTCGAAGGACTAGACGGCCCGCGGGCGGCGGGGGCCCGGAGAGCCTCCTCCGGGGGGCACCGCCGCCCGTCTCGCGCTGGGAGCCAAGAACCGCGCAACGCAGGAAGGGCAGCGCTTCCTCCTTCCCTCGTTTTCCAAACCGGGCAGGTCTCCGGCAGCACCCCTGGAGCTGCGGCTTACACGTCGGAAGGGAGCGCCCCGTCCAAGGGGGCCTCCGATGGAGTCGCATCTCCGAAAAGGAGGACCGCAGAGGTCAGCTGATGCTCCTTCCTATTTGGCAATCGCGACTCCGGGCTGCGTTCAACGATGTCCTGCTCAGAGTAGACCGGTTGGAATGACTGAACCTAACGTGGTCATGTCTGAGTAGGACCGGCATTGAATGACGCCCTATCATTTAAACAGACCTCCGATCCTCTGCAGGACCGACGGTGCGCGGTGCCCTCTTCTTTCTCATGTGCCTTTCTCTTTCAAGCAGACTTGGAGCAGAGGATGGTCCTGTGCCCAGGTGTCCTAGGGCGGCAGTCCAAGATGCACGCTGCATGGCGCTTAGTGGGACTCGTTTCTTAATAAACTTGCTTGGGGTTGCTCTGTCGTTTTAGGGAGGGCTTTGGGTTTAAGCACTAAACTGAGCTTCTTTATATTGCACAGTCAGTGCGCTTTGGTGCTTGACAGAGCAAACCAAACCAAAAACTGGCCATTGGCCAGAAACAATCTTTCCCTGAAAGTCTGTTTTCTGCTCTCCGTTCTTTTGGTTAGTTTCCTTTCTTCTTTCTAGTTCCCAGTGTTCTGCTGCCCCCTCCAACTTGGGCCAAGAACTAGAACCAAGAGCTGGGCCTCCTAGGGAGGAAGCAGATGTAGCCTGGCGTGTGCATGCCTGTGCATGCACACACACTCTTTGTCCCTGCAGGCTCTTTCCCTCCATCTCATCTGGGAGTGTGTGGCAAAGCTAAGCAGGCACGTGGCAGCCTTTGCTAATGGGGATCCTGGGGGAGGGGTGCAATGCGCAGACAGCCCAGAGGCACATTGCCTGCAGTAAGCAAACCCTCCCTCAGCACACCCTCCCCTCCATAACAATTGGCATTTTACTCTGACTTATTAAGCCATGGTTAGGAATCGCATAAGGGTAACCCCATATTATGGACCATTGTGTGTAATTAATATTGATATATTTAGGCCTCAATCCTAGGCCCTCTTGTTTATTTATAGAAGTATTTGTAAAGTGCCTTTCGCTCCTAACAGAAAAGAGGACGGGCTGTTATTTTTGTTCATTTTGAGGCAGTGGGAGCCGTGGGGTATAAATCAAACAAATAAAAATAAGACACCTGACTTCTTAAAGACCAGGATTTTAGGAGCCCTCCTGGCCTGTGGACGCAAGGCGGCCCTCGGGGCTGTGGAAATGCCTCTTGTTCCCTGGGTGGAGGATAGAGAAGGGGGAGGGGTTCGCAATCTCCGACTTTCGTGTGGCTGGAGCGTCGCCTGCGGCCCGAAGTGGACGCACCCTTGGCTCCACCTGCTGCTGGCAGGCAGCCCCAAGGAGGTTGCCCCCAGGAGCATGCAGCCTTGGGCTGTAGGCGGAGTTGCGCTGCCTGCCTGGTGTGTTCTAAATGTGCATGGCATGAGGCTAAAGATAGGGCAGCATGCTGAGGGTCCTGTCATCTGAATATACTCCTGGTGGTATGCTGTGTCTTGAGTGCAGAAGAGATGAGGGGCAGGCAGTCGTGCAGTGGCAAATTCAGAAGTGCAGAGTCCCTGCATGATAGTAACAGCCATGCCCCTTCCTATCTTTTTTTTTGGGGGGGGGGCTGCTGGATTGAGAATGAGATCCTTATCAATGCCTTTTCCCACAACAATAGACATCCCTAGGAGCCAATAAGCATGAAAAGGGAAAGTGTTAGCTGCAGAGAAGGGACTTCTCAGTGGCTAACTCACCTCCTTTCACTCTGATGGACTCCAATCAGAAGGAAAGGGCAAGGAAGCATGTTAGCAGACTCTTCCCAGTAGCTAACTCACTCCCCTCTCTTGCTGGTAGGCTCATAAGATGCTGGGGACATGGGGACCCTGCTCCCCAAAAAGTAAGGTGTCTAAGACCCCCTAAGACCTTGGTCAACTACACCCCTGGGGGTGAGAGTCTTTTTGCTTTCTATTTTCTTGCTCTCCAGTACTTTCCATGGGGCCTTTCTGATTTACACTACTTCTGAAATGGGTGGAATATTATGCTGGCATTAGAAATGGGTCTAGGACTGGAGGGAGTCTAAGATTTGGCATATTCAGCTTCTTCCTTGTCACACTCCTGTCTCTGCCTTGTTTTGACCCCTCTGTCTGCGGTGCAAATACCTTGGTGTAGAGCTCCGCCAGTGTTTCTTTCTACGATGTTACACTGACACATCTCCTCCAGCTGAGACGTATGCCAGGATATGCTTAGTGTAATAGGGTTTCTACCATATCCTAAAGCCCCCGAGCCCACACTTCCCCATCCTGATGCTTCTGGAGGTTTTGGACTATAGCTGCAGCCAGAACGGCCAATAGTTGGGATGGTGGGGGTTGTAGCCCAAAATATCCAGAGGGCAGAAGGTCAGGGAAGGGTGGCCTAGCCAGTGTATCTGGACTGCACCATTTATAGCACAATCCTATACATGTCTACTCAGAAGTAAGTACCACCATGCTTAGATGGGCTTGCTGCCACATTAGGCTGTATCCTGTTGCAGACCTAGTTTTGATGGGTGTTAACTTTGGACTAAGTTTAAAGAAAAATAGAACAATGGGTGAACTTTAGAGGGAATAAATTGTTTCATTATTAAAGATGAGGGCGAGTTCATACTTAACACGGGTGGACTTAAGCCAGGAAGGTGGTTTATAAATATTTAAATAATATATATATATGTTACAGGAACAGTGGAAGAAAGGAGACTACAGATACTGATTTATGCACTATAGATATATTATTTTTAAAAGGATAAGTGGAGAACTAATCTTCTCTCATTATTATCTGAAGTAATTAGTACGATCTTATTGTGATCTTTAAATAAGAAAAAAAGTGTGTTGTTGCCCTTGGCTTGCTAGCTAAACTTTACATGTAGATAGTTAAACCTCTCCTTTGGCCTTCAGTTTTATTTTTGATCACTTGCAAGGTGATCATTAGTTGACTGACTTTCCACTAACTTTCATAATGGATAATTGCTTGCTTGCTTTTAAAACAGTAGGCTTGTAGTTAGTTACAAAACAGTTGCTTTATATCTTGGTGTACAAGAGACTTTTTTGGGGGGGAAACAAAATTGGCTTCTTTGGAAAACTTTTTTCCCCTTTCATTTTGCATAGTTTAGATTCCAAGGAATCCCCCGGACACCTGCTAGCCACAGATTTCCACATCTGATCAAGTTAGGGATGAATTGACATGAAGAAGGAAGCAGCACTGGTGCTTATGCTGATGTTTGTTATGGAGGTAGGAATCTGCTCTGCTCACTTCTGGTCCCTTTCATGAAACATGCATGCTCTCCAGCTGAGGGGTGGTCAGCTGGAGGGGATATAGATGTTTGCAAGATAGCAGTTGCACATATCTGCAATGGAAGAGGTGATTAGATAAATTAATGGCAGATACACCTATCAGTGGGCTGGAAGATAGTTTCAGAGATGGTGTGGTCCTGAAAACCAATAGCCAAAAGTAAGGTTGCAGTTCTATACCCATTCTGCCAGGAAGTAAGTCCCATTTAACACAGTGGGACTCAGTTATTGTTATTAATTACCCACCCTTCACCCAAAGGTCCCAGGGTGAGTTGCAATAATTTTATAATACAGCATTAAAAATAACCCACATCATAGAATAGGGTGGGTGCTAAAGATATGCATCTCAGATGTCAAAGCTCAGGGTAAAAAGGTGCATCTTCAGCATTCACATGAAACTGTACAATGAAGTTGCCACATGCAACTTAGGGGCCACAGAGAATGGCTCCTGCTGGGAGGAAGGGCGGGATATAAATCAAATAAAAAATAAATAAATGTCCTCTCCCGCCCCGAGCTTATGAGGGTGGCAGAACTAGGCTTGCCTGGGATTGCACTGCAAATGTATTAATACATGCACTGATGATGATGACTACATTTATGTCCCACCTTCCTTCCAAGGAGCTCAAGATGGCATACATGGTCCTCCCCTTCCCTTTCTCCATTTTATATTCATGACAACCCTATGAGGTAGGTTAGACTGAAAGACAGCGACTGGCCCATGGTCCCTCAGTGAGCTTCATGGGTGAGTGGGGATTTGAACCCAGGTCCTAATCCAACACTAGCTTGCTTAGAGTGTTACTTATTTCAGTTGCAGGAACTGGAATTAGAGCACTCGGGGCAGGGGTTCACTCAAAACTCGATACCAACTTAGTCTGCTTGGATGACTGTGACCCAGCAGTGGTGAGTGATGGGGGGTGAAGTGGCAACTGTGCCCTCCTGGCAGCCGTGGTGCATTCACTGGGACAGGGCGGGACAGTGGTAAGGCCAGGGGAACTCTGAATTGGTGGGATTGGCTTCCTGCAGGCGTGTGCAGGGATGCTGATGCTTCCAAACTGGAGCTCCCCAATCTTGCCAACATCCATCCTCATCCTAGTGAATGTAGTGCTGCTAGGCGGGCAGTGCTCCTCAGTTCCCTGTCACTGGTTCTGAAGCAGAAATTCAAACTTTAGTTCAGGGCAAAGTGAATTCATATGCATTTTAAACATAAAATTGCATTCCGTGGCAGCTTCTCATCTCCACTGAAATATCTGCCACAGAATATAATTGATTTAGTTAGCAGATGAGGAGAACTTGATAGTTCTTGCCTCTGATGAAGGGCAGTTCAATTCTTGAATAATCCACAGAGCAATCATGCAGCTTCTGTTGTAATTCTTGCCACTGTAAAGCTGAGGCGCAGTAGTTGCTTCAAAAGCAGCGAGAATGTTTTTTCTGGCTGTATTTTGAAGCAAATCTGCCCTTGGCTGGACACACCTCCCTTCCTCACTGATAACTTTAATCACTGTCTCTGCCTGAGCCTACAGCAAAGCATTTCCATTGGCCACACCTGGAGGGCCAACGGGTTGATCTACCAATCAGTTCCTCAATCTTTCTGAAGCTAAATTTTAAAAAATGCACTGGAGCTGATCCAGCCAGGTTTTAGAGTAAAAAGGGGCAGAGTTCGACTAGCGTCATGTGCCCCCATTTTCAGAAAACAGAGGGGAAGATGCATTGGAACCAGCACAACAGTAAGTATGGGGGGGGGTGATATAGTGCTATGCTTCATCTACACTAGTGGATGTGATGCATACTTGTGGGTGGTGAAGAAGGTACAATTTGCCTGAGCACCCATTTTTATTTTTATTTTTCTCCATCTTTATTCCATAAAGTATTGAATTTATGCCAAAGCACTTGAAGTGTAATTGCCCAATTACTTTCATGACTTGTAAAAAATGTTGTAAAATGTTAGCAAGTTTTTAGCACAATCTGCAGCTAAAAGGAAAAAATAAACAAGTTGCTAAAATAGTGGTTGTTGGAAAGGCAACAGGCTTCTTAACTAGCATGGTCACACTTTATAATTTAAGTGCTGTTGTGCAAATATTTTAATATATTTTTAAAGAAATATATAGTAGGAAAAGCATTTTTACATTAATTAAAAAATGATTGATAAACAATCTCAGTGATAAAACAGTGCCAACCAGAAAGTTATTAGGGAAGGTGTGTCAAGGTGGTGAGCGTTACCTGCCTGATAGGTCATGCATGTTTCAAAACTCAGCTTTAAAGCTGGATTTTCCTTTGAAAAGAAACAACATTGCAGGGAAAACATTGGAGAGCAATGAACTGACAGCATCACCATGATGCCCCATAAAAAGTTAGTGAACTGCACGTGGCCGTTCCACAGTAAATGCCTATTCTTGAAGCCCCCATAGCCATGGGAACACCTTTGCTGCTGCTTGCTTTTCTGAGTTTCCCAACATGCAAGTTGCCCTAGTAGATCAGAACAAAGGTCCATCCAGCTCGGTTCTGTTGCAAAGCATGGCCAGTCAGATGCTCTTGGATACTCACAGGCAGGACGTGAACAGTGTTTTCTTTTGTTTGTCTCCAAATATTCAGCAGTATAATGGATGTGGTGTGTTCATCATTTAGCACCATGTGTAGTAATTTGGAAGTTTTGTGTGCAATGGACACAAGTAGAAGCATTTCTCAGTTAGAAAGTTAAGCCCTAAGAACAAAGTTCATTATGCTGGGTGAGATATTATCTTCGTAGTTCAGTTTACTGTCTTAACAGTGGAATCCCTAGGAAGGCTCACAACTGGGAGATAATGGCAACCATCAGGGTTAAAGATAGCTGCCATTTCATGTTAGACTATCATTTTGGACTGTCAGCAGGCTATTAAGTCCCTCTTTTTCTTCAACAGGTGCCACAATTGCCTGCAAATCCAACAGAATGCCGAGAGAGCGAATACCTGGATGATCAGGGGAAATGCACCCCTTGTAAGGAATGTGGCCCTGGATTGGAGCTTTCCAAGGTAATGTGAAGATATGCAGGGCTGTTGCAAAGATTTTCTGTGCCCAGTACATAAGATTTACTCTTTCAACAAGCCTTTTAGGTTGAGACCTATCCCAGTCTGCATCTGTGTTAGAATTGCTTAATATGTTTTTAACCCTTTAATTTTTTTTAATGTTTTTAACGTTTTGTTTTAATGTATTTTAAGATGTTTTTATGATGTTTTAATGTTTTTTTAGCGCTTTGTTTGCCGCCCTGGGCTCCTGCTGGGAGGAAGGGCGGGATACAAATTAAATAATAAATAAATAAAATAAGATGTATTCAGACACATCTGCATGTGCGCACATGTGTGCACCCACACACACTCAACTGCTTTGAGTCCCCCTGAGTAGATTCTCCTTCATATCTATAACCTTGAAGAGATGACGCAGCTTCATTTTAGGCCATTGGCCCACTTTTCTTCACAGTGCCTCATGTTCTGGCAGGGACTATTTAGTATCTAAGATGTAGAGAGGCCCCTTCTCGGCCCTGATGTCATTGAGCTGGAGATGCAGATGACCGATGTAGGCTAACCTTTGAACAGTGGCCTCTCCCTGATTCAAAATGTGGGTAGTTCAGTAATTCAGTATTTCTGAGGAATGTCTGACAAGGTAGACTAAGGAAGACGAAGTATCAGTGGGGGTGGGGAGGGTCCATGCAAGAGCTGAAGATGTGCTGGGGGAACCTGCAGATCTTGTGCAAATGGGAGTCAAGCAACTGCACTGGATTCTGGACAGATGAATATAAGAAGTTGTGTTGTCCTGAGTTTTGGTCCGTCACCCTCCATATACTTTGACTGGCAGCAGTTCTCTAGGGCAGCCTTTCCCAACAGAGCTGGCTGAGTGCTGGTACCTCATACTGGAGTGTTTGCCAGTAGTGCTCCCCGGAGCTCCATTTGCCTAGAGATGGTGGAGTTGAGCCTGGATCCTTATAAGTGCAGAGCAATTCGAGGCAAAGGCAATCAAAACCAAGGCAAAATTGGTGCAGCTAGTTGGCTGGGGCAGTCTGCAGCTTTGAGGTGGCCTTTATCCCTCTGCTCCGTGACTATTTTCTGGTCTCTGTTTCTCTGTCAAACAATATACAATATGCATTCAGGGAGAAACAAGTGAGAGAATTGTTAGTGAGTATAATTTTTAAAAGACAGTTCCCGGTGACAATTCTCTGCACATGGACCTGGGAGTAAGACTCCTTGAGGTCAGGTCTGCTGTGGGGTAGACGTATATAGAAATGCACTATTAAGTGTTTTTGCTGTATATTCAATACCCCAAGAGTTCCCTAATTGTTAGAATGGATATGTTGGCCATCTTCTTTCCCTTACGCCACTTTGGCCCCTTTCCTAGCTGTGGGCAGGCACTCCTATAAGGTCCCCATTTTTTTCTTCTCTTCTGAGCTGAATTTGAGGGGCTGCCTCTGGGCTCGTTTGCCTTCCTCAGCCCCATCCTGGCTGGAGAAGGGAAGCGGATAGAGTAGATGCAATTGAGAGCCCAGCCCATGGGCTTCCAGCTGGGCTCTTTTGGTTTCAGTACGTACACTTGTAGAGTGCTGAGTTGTCATTTGACTTCCAGCTGAAAAAGTGGTGGAAATGATGGTGAACCTTTTGTCTGTGGTGTCTCATCTGAGATGGCTCTTCCATACAAGCCAGTTCTCATTTCTTGCTGCCGTTATCCAGTGCTGTACTTGCACGTGTGGACAAGGCTGTAGCTATGGCTATGTTTGTGTATCTTTGTAGCAATGTGGTTATGGTGAAGGAAGCAATGCACAATGCACTCCATGCCACCCGAAGAGGTTCAAGGACAGTTGGGGTCACCATGGCTGCAAGCCCTGCCTCTCTTGCAGTCTGATCAACAGGATCCAGAAATCCAACTGCACTGCCACCTCGGATGCAGCCTGTGGAGAGTGTTTCCCTGGGTAAGTACTACAATGTGGACTTCAAATACATAATGTGTATAAAACTCAACAGGCACGGTAATGGTGAGGAGTGACCTCAGCCCCAGCCAGCATGGAAGCATGATGCTAGGGCTGATGGGAGGATGGTCATGGGAGGATGGTGCCTGATGGGACCTCTAGTCCAAAACATCTGGAGGACACCAAGTTAGGGAAGGCTGACTCAAATGAATGATTTACATGTTGAGGATCCACACTGGGTCTTTCTTTGGTCAGTGGCTGCTGTTCAATAGAAACACTTTGCTGATCTGAAAATGGTATTTAAGGGGATAGGGTGGATAAAAGGTCATGGGTGGAATTATGAAGCACTTTGCAGCTATAGCCTAATTCAGTATATTTCAAGCTGCTTTCCAGGAGTTCCTGAAAAGCTTATTAGTCATCAGTGAAAAGATTAATGGTGGAAAAGCTTTCCTGACAGGCACCTTCTTCCCCATTACTGATTTCCCTGTGCAATCCTGCCAACACTAGGTAAAAGTTGCATCCATTGGTCCCTCCACTTTTGGCTCTGACCCTGCACAACACACCTCTGGCATGCAGTGTTGCCCACAAGGGAACGTGGCCCTTGTGTTGGAATAGATCCCCCACCCCTCCTTCAGAGTGCCCCTTCAATTCACAGCGAGCAAACAGGTTGACCTGCGAGCTGCATGAACTCTGCATGCCAGAATTCTCCAAAATGGCAAATTAAAGGGTGAATCGCTATGGTCAGGTCTTCCTGAAGGTAAGCGGCTGACATCTACTTGGGTGACCAATCCAGTGGAAGAAAACCATTTTGTCCTGGTTGATAGACATGTTCTCCACACTGTGCGGCACAGACATAGATGCTGTTTCTCTCATCGGCGTAGTACTCTAAAATCAGACACCCATCTTCCAGGGTTACTGTTGTCCATGAAAGCCAATTCACGTGAGCCAGTTAGTATGCTGAAAATGTCAGACGAGAAAATCCAAACCACATTCAAATCCTAATTCACATTCATTGAGTGCTCAGCTCGAAACTCAAACCACGGACATCATTTAGCCCCTTCTCCTATTCATGCTTCTTGTCCCACGAATGGGGGCAGGCCTTGCCTGGCATCCAAGTCACTGGATGAGCTCAGAGAAGGAGAGTTTAGTTGGGCACCTTTGCTGAGCAGCAAGCAAGAGGGTGAATAAGCCAACTTACCCTTTCCCTCTCATTCCTCCTCTTTGCTGACTACCAGAGCTCTGCTGTCCATTCATGGAACTTTGCACCTTCACCTTTGCACATGCAGGAGCTGGATTGTGGCACACACTTAATGTGCTGTTGGCTCCAGCCCATTTGGGCTGCTGTTTGATGCACTGAGTATGAACTGGGCACCTGGTTAAGCACTCATCTGATCACTTCACCAAGTGTTGAACTCTGCAATCACACATTGTAACAGTTTGGGTCTATGAATTGGCCCTTTGTGCTGCAACATTAAGGGAGACAAGGAGTCGGTGTGGAAAAATATTTCAGCAACAGCAATAATAAGCCAACAATTGCTTTTCAGAGCACCATATGTTACTCAGGTTTGTTTGGTTCATGGCTCTCTTTACTTCCTTCTCATTAAACATCTGTTCCATTTTTCTTCACAGTTTCTACAGGAAAACCCAAATTGGAGGATCTCGGGATCAAGAATGCGTCCCTTGCACAAAGCAGACTCCCTCATCAGAGCTACAGTGTATGTATCTATTGGCTCTTCTGCCAGGAGATTGTCCTGATTCAGATTGCTATTTTTCAGGCCACTTAAATCCAGAATAGTCTTAACCATTGCAGTGAGAAAAGTACAATGTTTACTCTGTGCTTAAAAAGAAATATAAATCCTACACCAAGAAAAACTGGATTCTGCAATTCTGTATCCATTAATGCACATTGTGCAAACTGCATGTAATGTCTTATTTCATAAAACTTATTCTGCTGGTCACAAGAAACAATAAGGACCTTTGCTAGGACCATAAATCCTGTCCGTGTCCCTGGAAGCCCAACTCAAACCATCACACCACCTCCTACCAAGCTTCTGAGATTTGTTCATCAGGCATTTCAAGCGATTTTTGCAGCCAAGAGGGCTAGAAACATACAAGTTAGTTTAGAAAGGATTTTGTAGTGCTGAATTCTGCATCCGAGACTACATTTTCTGCTTGCACAAAACTTCCACCCATCTTCTTTTCTTTTTTAGCAATCAATATGGTGCAGTTTAACTTCATTGGGCGCTAACTCTCACTTGTCACCTTCCTGCAATAGGGGGAGTTCCATAGATGGCGCTCAGAGCTTTAAATAGCAGTTAACTCACAGAGGAAACACCGATCCTCCCTGAAATGGTTTTAGCTGTCTTCCTGTCATGCCTGCAGATTAACGCTGCATATAGGAAAGAGGATTATCTTCAGAGACTTGAGGCCTGTAACAAATTTCAGTCTTGTAAGCTGCAAGATGGAAGTGCCACTCTGCGTTATTTTTATTATTACTAGAATTTATTACCTTGCTGCCTCTATTGCGTCTGCGGAGTGTTGTCCCAGGAGGCTGTTCCAGGTGGTCCGAAGCCTGGTTGGTCCAGTTGCTCAGGAACCCTTGGAACAGTCAAAGGCCTCCTGTGACCTATTAGCAAAACACTTCGCTGATAAAATCGAACACTTACGGAGCTCGATCCCGCGCGCCGTGGACACAGTCGATGAACCAGAGTTGGCCAGTTGCAAGCCGGTAAATTGGGATCGGTTTCGGCTTCTCCCTTCTGAGGAAGTGGACAAGGTGCTTTCATCTGTGAAGCCAACCACTTGTCTTACTGATCCTTGCCCTTCGTGGCTCCTTGTGAGCTGCAGAGAGAAATTGGGCGAGGGGATCAAAGCGGTGGTAAACGCATCCTTGAAAGAGGGTGTGATGCCATCAGCCTTCAAGGAGGCAATTGTAAAGCCCATCTTAAAGAAGCCCTCCTTGGATCCCCAAGTGTTAGATAATTTCCGCCCAATTTCGAATCTACCATTTCTGGGCAAGGTCATTGAGCGAGTGGTGGCCAACCAGTTGTCAGCACACTTGGATGAAACGGATTATTTGGATCCATACCAATCGGGTTTCAGGACTGGTCACGGAACTGAAACAGCCTTGGTCGCTCTGGTTGATGATTTGAGGAGGGCATTAGATAGGGGAGAATCCACCTTTCTTGTCCTCCTCGATCTCTCAGCGGCTTTTGATACTGTCAACCACAGTATCCTTCTGCTTCGCCTGGAGGGATTGGGAATTGGAGGCACTGTATTACAGTGGTTCCATTCCTTTCTCTCCGACAGGTACCAACAGGTAGCGTTGGGGGAGGAGGTATCAGACCCTTGGCCTCTCAATTGTGGTGTGCCACAGGGCTCTATCCTCTCTCCCATGCTATTTAACGTCTATATGAAGCCGCTGGGAGCAATCATCAGGAGATTTGGGCTGCAGTGTCATCAGTATGTGGATGACACTCAGCTCTATCTCTCGTTTAAACCAGAGTTGGCTGTGGAGACCTTGTCCAACTGCCTGGAATCTGTGAGTGGATGGATGGGAAGGAACAAGCTGAAGTTGAACCCTGATAAAACCGAGGTACTACTTGTGGGGGACAAGAGAAGGTTGGGTGACATTGACCTGAAGTTCAATGGGGTGAGTTTACCCCTAAAGGACCAGGTCCGCAGCCTTGGGGTTGTGCTTGATTCCAGGCTGTCCATGGAGGCTCAGATTTCGGCAGTGAGCCGGGCAGCCTGGTACCAACTACACCTCATACGAAGGCTGCAACCCTACCTTCCTGTTCATCAGCTCCCACTGGTGGTACACGCCCTGATCACCTCTCGTTTGGACTACTGTAATGCGCTCTACGTGGGGTTACCCTTGAAAACGGTCCGGAAATTACAACTGATACAAAATGCGGCGGCTCGACTACTTACGAATAGTCGCCGCCGAGATCACATCACACCAGTGTTGTTCGACCTACACTGGCTTCCAGTTGTTTTCCGAGCCCAATTCAAGGTGTTGGTATTGACCTTTAAATCCCTATACGGTTTCGGCCCAGTTTATCTCACGGAGCGCCTTCAACGCCACCAATTATGCCGCCCGACAAGATCGGCCACACAGGGCGTTCTCTCAATCCCGCCAACAAAAACAGCCAGATTGGCGGGTACAAGAGAGAGGGCATTCTCAGTGGCGGCCCCCACTCTTTGGAACTCCCTCCCACAAGATCTCCGGCATGCCTCTTCCCTAAATGTATTTCGGAAAGCCTTAAAGACCTGGCTTTTTCAGCAGGCCTTCGGGGTATCCGGGGAGGGTTAATCGATATAATTGTAATGCCTCCTACCCAGTTTTAATATTGTTGTTGTAGATCTATTGTTTTTATTGTATTACTGTATTTTATTAATTGTATTTTAATAATTTTGTAAGTCGCCTTGAGTGGCCATTGGCCAGATAGGCGACGAAGAAATTAAATTTATTATTATTATTATTATTACAACAATTTTAAAACAATAATTAAAACAGTCAAAAACAGCCTAAACAACATTATACGTTATACTCTTCCTGCCCAGCAAAAATATTGATTGAATGACAGCTGATAACTGGGTTCCATTGCCTATTGTATGCAAACATACGACACCCTCCTTACAGACGCTGTTATCAACCGGGGAAGAAGACGGACGCGTTATAATATATTCTATTATGGAATGTGCTACTGCGGAGTATAATTTTGTTGGAGCTCTTCCCGGGAGTAGTTGGCCTTGACAGCTGGAGCAGTTACTCGGCTGCTGCCCTCGGAGGAGGCCTGCATCTGCTCAGTGTCGATTAAGAACAGCATTGACAGGAGAGACGGCTCTACCTGAAATTATTGCTGCTGTTGCTTGTTGATTAACTCCATCTACGAATCTTAGTGAGAGTTTTACTCTTTGCAGACTCATACCCAAGTCTCTGGCCGTACTTCAGTGAGTTTGCCATCAAGTGCTGATTCATCTGCTGGTTTAACCGTTCAGTGACTGTGTCATGTTGTCTCAGTACATTCTTCATGAGCAGTGTTTTGCCAGCTATAAGAACATTTCCAAGAACAGTGATAATCCTAGTGGGGAGCTAGGTCAGAAAGATCCAGGAGTTGGACAAGGATTAGGTTATCCTAATACATCAGTCGTGAAGAGGATTCCTCCTCCAGGAACATCACTACAGGAGAGTCGCTGTTAAACAACTACTTCTCTTATGAGAATCTCATGAGACTTCTATTGAGAATTTTACCTTCGTCCAATCCTAGCTCCTATTTGCAAGTGCTGTTGTCTCTGGCTGTAACAACTGGAAGACTGGTAGAGGGCTTCTGGACCCCGATGAAGGCGGTTGGTCGCTGCCTCTAGGGACAAGGGGTGGAGAGACATTGGAAACTGGAGAGCTCAATCCATGATTCGTTTTTAGAGTATTTGGGGTGGTTTTAAGGGTGGGCGGCCTGCCTGAGTTGCGGACTCTAGTGTTAGGGGCATGTGCATATCAAGGGGGAGGGAGGGGGGAGGCCAAGATATAATGAGGCTGGACAGCAGATGCTGGTGGGGTGCTAGCGGCAGGCCACATCAGGTAAGAGGAACTAGGGAGAGATACGTAATATCTGTCCCTTGTTCCGGGCCTGCCCAACACCGGAAGATAGCTGGGGGATGCGGGACTCCATGCTCTGACCTTCGGTTGTTGCTGTGCAATGACAGGTCTATTGCCCCAAAAAATCTCTCATCCATGATATGATACTGGATGAGGGCACGGTTATGGTTTTAAATTTTAACATTTTAATGTATTGTTTTTTATCTTGTACGTCGCCCAGAGTGGCTGGACAACCAGTCAGATGGGTGATTAATAAATTTAATAAATAAATAAATAAATCTGGCATGTATTACGGAAACCTGGCTGGATGAGGCCACAGCTCCCATCCTTGAGGCCATGTGTCCAGCTGGGTTCCTATATGCGCAGCAGCCGAGGATCAGGAGACAGGGAGAGGGAGTGGCAGTCATCTGTCGGGGGTTCCTGGTTCTCACCAGACCTCCTGTCCATGAGACTAAGGTTGCGCATTGCATGTACTGGAGATTGGGCCCAAAGGGCAGCTTAGGGATTCTGCTCGTGTACCGTCCACCCCGCTGCATGACGGACTCCCTGGCTGAGGTGCTGGAGGTGGTCTCGGATGTGCAGGCACAATCCCCGAATTTGCTGGTGCTAAGGGATTTCAACGTACATGCTGGGGCCGCCCTCACAGGGGCACCTCGGGATTTCATGGAAACCGTGGTTTCCTGGGAACTGCGCCTTATTTCCATGGGGCCCACCCATGTAGCTGGTCATGCACTTGACTTTGTATTTGCCTCTGGAGAGGAGGGGAGTGATCTGAAAATGGGGGTACATCTCTTACCCCCTTGTCATGGTCAGATCACTATTTAGTGAGAGTAGACCTTTTGATGCCACACACCTTCCGCGGGGGTAAAGGACCCATTAGGATGGTCCACCCCAGGCGTTTGATGGATCCAGATGGATTCCTGAATGCGCTTGGGGATTTTATGGAGCCCGCAGATGGGCACTCAGTCGACCCCCTGGTGAAGGAGTGGAATGAGGCGATCACCAGGGCATTAGACCGGGTGGCTCCGAAACGCCCTCACGCACTGTGGTATACTCCACGACTGCGAATTCTGAGGTGGGAGGTGAGACGGCTAGAACACCGGTGGCGAAAATCTTGCTGCAAGGACGATAGGAAATGGGTTAGAGCGGCTGCAGTGGCCTACCATGTGGCGATAAGGGCAGCAAAGAAGGATTTCTATGCTGCCTCTATTGCGTCCGCAGAGTGCTGTCCCAGGAGGCTGTTCCAAGTGGTCCGAAGCCTGGTCGGTCCAGTTGCTTCGGAACCGATGGGACATTCTAAAACCTCCTGTGATGAGTTTGCAAAGCACTTTGCGGATAAAATCGATCGTCTAAAAAGTACGATTCCGCACGCTGTGGATACAGTGGGTGAGCCAGAGTCGGCCAGTGGTTTTCCGGTGATGTGGGATCGGTTCCAACTTCTTCCTTCTGATGAAGTGGACAAGGTGCTTGCAACCTTAAGGCCAACCACCTGCTTACTCGATCCCTGCCCATCGTGGTTCATGAACTGCAAGAATAGACTGGGCGAGGGGGTCAAGGCGGTGGCAAATGCGTCCTTGGAAGAGGGTGTGATGCCATCAGCTCTCAAGGAGGCAGTAATAAAACCAATTTTAAAGAAGCCCTCCTTGGATCCCCAAGATTTAAACAACTTTCGCCCAATCTCAAACTTACCATTCTTGGGCAAGGCGGTTGAGCGGGTGGTGGCGAAGCAGTTGCAAGCGCACTTGGAGGAAGCGGATTATCTGGATCCATTTCAGTCGGGCTTCAGGCCTGGACATGGGACTGAAACAGCCTTGGTCGCCTTGGTGGATGATATGAGGAGAGCATTGGATAGGGGTGAAGGCACCTTTCTCGTCCTCCTGGATCTCTCAGCGGCTTTTGACACTGTTGACCACAGTATCCTTTTGTACCAATTGGAGGGGTTAGGCATAGGGGGCACTGTTCTTCAGTGGTTCCGTTCCTTCCTCTCTGATAGGTACCAGAGAGTGGCATTGGGGGATGAGGTTTCGGATCCTTGGCTTCTCACTTGTGGGGTGCCGCAGGGCTCCATCCTCTCCCTGATGCTATTTAACATCTATATAAAGGGGGCTATCATCAGATTTGGGCTGCAGTGTCACCAATATGCAGATGACACACAGCTCTATCTCTCATTTAAATCTTCACCAAGGTTGGCTATAGAAACCATGTCCAAGTGCCTGCAGTCGGTGAGTGCCTGGATGGGAAGGAATAAGCTGAAACTGAACCCTGACAAAACCGAGGTACTGTTCGTGGGAGACAAGGGAAGGTTAGGGGATTTGGACCTGGTGCTCAATGGGGTACAACTGCCCCTAAAAGACCAGGTCCGCAGCTTCGGGGTCATTCTTGACTCCCAACTGTCCATGGAAGCTCAGGCTTCGGCTGTGAGCCAGGCAGCACTGTACCAACTCCATCTGATATGGAGGCTACGCCCCTACCTTCCCAACCATCTGCTCCCATCGGTGGTACATGCCCTGGTCTCCTCTCGCCTTGACTACTGTAATGCGCTCTACGTGGGGTTGCCCTTGAAAACGGTCCGGAAGCTGTAACTGGTTCAGAACACGGCGGCGCACCTGATTAAAGGCAGCTGCCGGCGAGATCACATAACTCCAGTGCTCAAAGAGTTGCACTGGCTACCAGTTGCTTGCCGGGCCCAATTCAAGGTGTTGGTTTTGACCTTTAACACGGTTTTGGCCCAGCCTATCTGAAGGAGCACCTCCAGCATCATCAGCTATGCCGCCTAACAAGATCGGCCTCAAAAGACCTTGTCTCTATCCCACCAGTCAAAACAGCCAGACTGGTGAGGACCAGAGAAAGGGCTTTTTCAATCGTGGCCCCCACCCTATGGAACTCCCTTCCAAATGATCTCCGCCAGACCCCCTCTACAATGAGTTTCCGCCAGGCCGTGAAGACCTGGCTCTTCAGGCAGGCCTTTGGGGTGGGTTAGATTTTATCATTAACGCTTTTAGATTTTAATGTTATTGTATTGATGTGTCATTTTGTGTTATGTTGTTCATTTTGTACATCGCCCAGAGTGGCTGGATGACCAGTCAGATGGGCGACTAAGAAATCCAATAAATTAATTAATAAATTAAACAGAAGAATGCATGTCTGCTCATTCCTTATGTTACATCCATGGATGTGTTTTCAGGCCGCTCTAGAGTTAGCCTGGTAAAGGTGGAAGTCCCCACAGCCCCTGCTCAGGACCTCATTCTTGTGGTGCTAACCAGCAGTGCTGTCGTCGTCATTGTGTTGGTGTTACTGACTGTCTCCATCCTCTGCTGCCGACGATTCTGGAAGAGCCACTGCCAGTGTGGTGAGTCAATCTGTTGCAGAAACTCATCTCCCTCCTTCCCCTAAGAGGGCTAGAGCTCTCTGTCCAGTGTCTAGTTCACCTCTACAGAATAAAGTCTCTAGCCTTCTCCACTTTGTCTCTTCTTGCTTTTGACCACACCCTTTTCTTCCATTCTCCCCCCACCCCTGCCATCCCCATAGTTGTCTCCCTTATCCCAGGGCCCTTTGTAAGTGTGGTGTCAGCCAGAAGTCTAGGCAGAATGGAAAGCAGCCAGGATATTCCTTTATTGCACATCCCGTTTCTGCCATGAATGGACTTCGTTGTATTGAGCAGGTTGCTCCTATTTGGCCTTAGCTGCCACATTTGCAAAATAGGAATAATAGTTACAGATCTCAATGGCCTGTTCTCAAAAGAAAATACTTATTGCAAAGTACTTTCTGTAGTTCTAGCAACACTTTTATGAAATTATCATCATCTAAGTGTTGCGGTCAGGTGGGATGAGTGAAACATTGTGGGCTTAGCTGCAAGATCCAATAATATTATTTCTTTGCACATCAGATGACTAAGTGTTTGCTGACAGTGGTTTTTTTCCCTCTGTATTTTTTCTCTCTGAAGCGTTCCTGAGAAGTCAGAGTTTCTCTGGCCAGAGGGTGATGTTTCAAGCTTCTGCCATGCCGGCTGGCTTCCCTTGCCGTGAGCCACTGTCCAGTTCCTGTTGCGTAGCCATCAAGAGCTTAAGCCCTTGCCAAAGGCTTCAGGAAGGTAATCCCTAATGATGGTGTTCTGGGGCCCAGAGGGGGTGGATGGTGACGGAATCATGTGCTCGCTTTCACTTCTCTCTCTTAGCAACATAGCTTCATCTGCTGATAGATACTTTGGATTCTGGTTCATATACACAAGTCTGGCATGCATAATATCAAGGGTAGCCAATGTGGTGCCTTCCAGATTGTTGGACTACAGCTCCAATTAGTGCTGACCATTGGCCATGCTGGCTGGGGTTGATAGAAACTGGAGTCCACCACTTTGACTACCAGGCTGTACATACACTGGGATGGGGGAACAAGCTAGGTCTGCCTGTATCTCTCCCTCTCTCTCACACACACACCATGAATGTTGTATATTCCCTAATAGGCAAAAAAACCTTTGCAGTTTAAGAATGTACCTATAGCCAACAGATATTTCTATCAAAATTTAAAAAACAGGGAAAATGGGCAGCTATTGTGAATGCACCAAGGGAGCAGGAGACCCGACCTCCTCTCTGAGATATTGTACTGCCCTACAAATTTGCCAAAATGCAAACACAATTTGGGTTGGTCTATCACAGTCCAATCCACTTCCTGTGTAGCTTGGAAGAATTTGGTAACATGTGCCTCTGAGCATATGGTGAGTCGTGGGGGAGAGAGGAAAAGGAGGGGGAAAGGCAGGACAACTTGCGTGCTTATTGAGTTCAATGGGATTTACTCCTGTGCAGTCATGCTTAGGATAGGTGAAACTGACCTGGAGCAGGAGGAGAAGGGGGAGGGAGGGGGAGGGGAAAGAGGGGGAGAGGGAGAGGAGGGAAGAGGAGGAGGAGAGGGCAGGTTCCATAATTTGCATGCTTTTTGAGTTCAGTGGAATTTACTCCTGTGCAATCATGCTTAGGATAGGTGAAACTGACCTGGGAGAAGTGGGAGGAGTAGGGAGGTAGGGGGAGGGGGTTGGGTGGGTGGGGACTGGGCAGAGGGGAAACCCGTTTCCTTTCCAAAATGAAAACATTGTGAGCAGTATCATTTTTTCAGGGTTTCCTTCGCCTTTTTATTTTATAGCAGGCACATGTAGCCTCCCACACAAGTTTACAAGGCTGTCCCTGGCCACCCAATCTCCTCCCCTCCCCTACTCCTCCCCCTTCCTCAGGTTAATTTCATCTATCCTAAGCATGATTGCATTGGAGTAGATCCCATTGAACTTAAAAAGCATACAAATGATCAGACCTGCCTTCCCCTCCTCCTCTCCCCTCCCCTTCCTCCTCTCCTCTCCAGCCCTCCCTCACCCTCCCCCATGTTTAGTGTCACCTATCCTAAGCCTGGTTGCATGGGAGTAAATGAACTCAATAAACATGCAAATGATCAAACCTACCCTCCTGCTCCCCTCCCCCTCCTCCCCTTCCCATCCCCTGTGGTCAGTTTCACCTATCCTAAGCATGATTACAGGGGAGTAAATCCCATTGAACTCAAGAAGCATACAAATTATCAATCCATTCTCAGCAGATTTGCACAGGAACCTCCTTCTTACCTTCCGGATTAAAAAGCAGATCAATTCACTAATGGTAGTGGCAACACCTGCAATCAGGACTGCATCTGCAAAGATGGAAAATTACATTGTTGTATGTTTGTTGGTGTTCTATTTACTTTCTTTTTAACCTATGTTACTACTATTTCTACAGATAATCTAACCTAGAAAATTATATTTCACTCATTATTCATCCTAGAAATCTGTGTCAAATTTATGTTTAATTTCAAAGCTTTTTTTATTGATCAGTGTCATATGATGGTGAAGACAACCTTTTGTGTTTCAAACTGGAGGTTATGTTCTATTTCTCTTTTGGGTGCATTAACAGTTGAATCTGAAACTGCAGTTTGATGTAAAATTAGACTGATTACAATATGTTTGCTACTTAAGCAATTAATCTGGCTGTTGGAGAAAACAAACTTGACCTGTCTCAGATGCATGTGTTCAGCCTGCTATGCTTTAACTACTCCGCTTAAGGAAAGGTGGGCATGGTCAATTAAAAACACATAGAATTTTGCTAAAATATATTTCATCTCCCACTGTTTTATCTTGTGCAAACTGAGACACTCCTGATGTCCATTGGAGACTGTTTGGCAGAATAGTCAGTGCTATTATCCCACAATTACTTTTGGAGGTTTTTTAGGGTAAATTTTGCTAAGTGTTGCTGTACTTCACATATTCACAGAAATCGAAACAAAAGAAAATGATTTCCTACTTCACTAAAATTGTAAAGTAATTCAGACATATTTAAAGTGACCATCTGAACTATATCAACTGTCTTAATAATGTTGCTTCCTCCCTACTAAAACAAGATCAGCACAGCACATGTCTTGTTTCTGTTATTTGGGCTGATTGCAGGTGTTACCACCACTCACCATATGCTCAGAGGCACATGTTACCAAATTCTTCCAAGCTACACAGGAAGTGGATTGAACTGTGAAAGACCAACCCAAATTGTGTTTGCATTTTGACCAATTTGTAGGGCAGTACAATATCTCAGAGAGGAGGTCAGGTCTCCTGCTTCCCTGGTGCATGCATGATAGTTGCCCAATCTCCCTGCTTTTTAAAGTTTGATAGAAATATTGTTGGCTATAGGTATGTTCTTAAACTGCAAGTGTTTTTTTTGCCTAGTAGTGAATATATACATCCTCCGAGTGTCAATAATAGTGGTCTGGTGAAAATTGGAAGGGAGCCAATGACTGAGTTAGTCTGAGGGGCCACCCTGAAGGAAGGTCTTGACACAAGGGGGGCATAACACTGGCTAAACTGTCCCACAGCAAGGTATGCAACTAGATGACCTTTGGGGTACAGAGGCACATTGGCCCCAGTAGTTGGGCTGGGTTGTGGAGGTAATTGGTTGGGGTGAAGGTTTAAGGAAATTGGCCTGAAGGGAGAGCCACTGGTGACAGCAATGATGTCCCTGGAGTCTTCAGAACCCTTCAGCAAGTGCCTTTGAAGTCCCCAAACAAGTAACAGGATTCCCTTTTGCAAATAATACCTCTTTCATAAACCTACAAACATAGATTTGTAGATAAAGTAGATTTATACTGTCTCTCCATAGTGGTGTCATCTCATGCCTAAAGCCTTCCATATACACTACTTGGAGGGTTTAAAAAGTATTCAGTGTGAAATTAGTGGCAGCAAAGTGTTCAGGAAGCTTGTTCTTATATGTAGTGACTCTGAGGGACCTGGCCTTTCCCAGGAGACCAGGGAGAGGTGCCTGTCGGAAACATGTGCGTTCACACGGAGAGATCTGCAGATGGCGGAACAGGTATTCTTAAATGTAATTTTTTTGTTTTTTAGGTCCTGCTGAAACTGTCCAATTTGTCTCTGGAGTTTCTGGGCTTCATCTTCCCTGCCAGCAGTCTGACCAAGACTTGTCCAAGTTCATCACTGCCAGCCCCAAAGCTCCCCTGGCCAGGAGCCTCTTGGAGACCCAACCCCTGATCAGGAACTCTGGGTGCAGTGACTGGTCAGCTGGAGGCTCCTCCCTCACTGAGCTGCGGCAGGACTGTTGTGGGGAGGACCCTGATAGTTCCCCAGCCCCACTCTCCTCATGTGCCACAGTGATGCAGCACCACTGGCCTCATACTCCCGTGGAATGCACTGAGCTGGACCTGCAGAAATTCTCCACCCAAGCTGAGTTCATGGACACCAGTGGCAAAGAGGATCATGGGAACAGGGCTGCACAGGTAGGGATCAAAGCCAGGCTGGAGCTGACACCTGGGTTTCTTGATGTTCTGTCTGCTCAGAAACAGAAGCCAGACTCTCTCTGGAATCTTTTTTGTCCTTCCAAAACCCTGCTTTTGAAAGAGGGGAACCATTGCTGTCTCCCCACAAACTACAAAAGGAGAAATATGGAACTGCAGTTTGATTTGGCCTTTTAGATTTATGTGCCAGGAGAGCCTGGCTGGGGTCCAGAGTCTGTGAGTTCAAATCCCCGCTTGTGTCTCCTGGGTGTCAAGGGCCAGCTAAAGATCACCCCCACAGGCAGAGCTTGGAAAAGTTACTTTTTTGAACTACAACTCCCATCAGCCCAATCCAGTGACCATGCTGGCTGGGGCTGATGGGAGTTGTAGTTCAAAAAAGTAAACAGGGAGTGGCTCGGGTGACGTGCCCTGCCACCTGTGCAGCCGTGGGCAAGCGGCATAGTCCCAAGGAGCCCAGCTGGCAGTTGCGGACAAGGAAGGGGCTGGCTTGTGCAGCTGTGGCAAGCTGAGCAGGCCCTAGCCAGCTGGGGAGGACTAGCCTCAGAGGGAGGCAATGGACAAACCCCTCTGAATACCACTTACCATGAAAACCGTTCCAGAGTAGCCATAAGTCGGGATCCATTTCCATTTCCAAAAACACAGCTGAGCTCACCGTGCAGCTCATGGCAATAACAATCCAATCCAAAATTTAATAGCATATAAATAATATAACTTTCCCATTCCATAGCTGTGAGAGTTCAGATGCATACAGAAGTCAAAAGTATTTTGAGAGGTGGGTGTGCTCTGGATCCACACTCACCATGTTTTGTTGAAGTAAACTTCTTGCTCTCCAGTGCTAATCTCAAGAAAAACCAGAAGCTTGAATTTACTGTGTACAGGTCAGATTGGCTGGGGCCTGTGATGTGACCATCCTGCCCCCTCCTATCCCCATAACAGTTCTGCAGCTCAGTTGGGTTTTATGAATGTTAAAAACATTTTATGACTGTTTAAATGAATAAGCTTGCATGTGGCAAGGTGATCAACTCAGCTGAAGCATGGATGGCGAAGTAATTCAGTTCAGTGGTCTGCACACAGTGAAGATGGGAGGGCGAAAGCTCAGCCTGCAGGGGTGACTTCTCTTTAATGTAACAGCCCTAATCCAACCCCTAAACATAACAAGGAGATGGCTTCAGCAAGAGGAAGTGGAGGCTGCTTCACTGTTGGCGCTTGCATGGCCTTCACCTGAAATTGCCCCCTCCTTGGCCTGCTCCTCTTGCCTGCTGCTGCAAGCTGCCTTTGGCCTGCAGTGCCAACTCTCCTGTGGTGCTGATAAGCCACAATCCTGTTGAATCGTGATCTGGGATTAGCGTTTGAAGCCCAAATAGACAGTCAAGGTTTGAACCACAGCTTGTATATGATGTCTGACAAGTTCAGAGGGCCCACTCTGCTCTCAGTAATTCATAGATCCTCTTCATTTTTCTGTATTGTTTTGAGTCTTTCTCATTCTCTTTGTCTATTGCCAGCCACCCCACAATAGCATGACGGGGAGAGGACCAACATAATCACCCTATTTTGACCCCCAGTTCTTTAGTAGTCTGCATCCTGTGAATCTGTGAGCAATCTTGACTTCTCTGCCAATGGACAGCTAAACATATGTCAAAGGGGCTTCCCTCATAATAAATACTGAGGCATGCTAGCAGTTAGATTGGGTGTTTTGTTGTTGATTTTGCCCTATTACAGGAGGTAGCTGCAAGGAATTTTCCAGAGGCCGTTTTCCACAGGCAGCCAAAAAGCTAAAGCTTCTTATAAGAGTATCCACTTGCAGCCAGCCTGCCCCTTTTGACAAAATGAGAAAGCTAGCAGCACACCTTTTTTAAAAGTCCCTTCTTAATGTATCCTAAAAAGTAAAAGATCCAGTCAAAGAGGGGAAGGAGGAAAGGACTGTCTTAAGTCACATGCAAACAAGGGCATTTCATCAGGTTCGATGGGTCCTGACTGGACGCATTATGTAAGGAAGCTGAAGGGCTCATTGTTGCATCCAGAAACTGAGGCACATGGGCTGTTCCTTCTGATCTACATCCTTGTTATGTGAGTGAACTTAGTACCTTTTCCATCCATGCTGGACTGGTCCTTCTGACCTCTTCCTCTTACTATCCTTCCTCTCATGTCCCAGGCAGCCTTGGTAGGAATTTGCAAGAGTACAGTATCTCTATTTTGATCCATTCCCCATTTAAACTCTGTTACACCAACCATGGTGCTCTTGTTGAGCCTGCACCTCATAAAGTGGGGGACTCTGATTCCTTGATCCAGTTAAGTTGGTGAGGTTTATTGCCTGAGTGTAATGGATGCCCAGTGAATTACAGCAGATTCCCCTTGTTCTTTCACTGAGATAATGGATGAGCGGAAAGGTGCTCGGTGTATTAGGCCCAAGTTCCTGTGGAGCTGAGGGAAAGCAAAGTGCTCTAGAGCTCTGGTGGTTCAGATCTGCAAGCGAGCCTGATCCGAAAATGAAAAAGAGGCAGTTCCCAACTCACTCTACCCTTTAGCCTTCACCAACCTGCTGTCCTCTAGACATTTTGTATCACAGCTCTTATCGACCTGAGCCAACATGCCCATTTTGAACTACAGCTTCCATCAAACCCAGTCAGCACGGCTATGTTGGCTGGGGCTGATGGGTCGTCATGACTCCATCAGTGACCTGAACATAGTCAGAGGCTGCAGGGCACCATGAAGAGCTGGGCCGTGGCTCAGAGCTGACCATTGCACCTGAGGTTGGTGGACAGGAATTCCCTGACCACCAGGGCCTATACGGCTAGAGCCTGGATTCTCACAGGTAACTTCCCCTGAACCTGAAGAACCAGATTCTTACCACTGCACATCACAGGGGGCACAACAGCAGGGAGGCTATGGGAGGAAGGAGTACCTGTCTTCATGCCAGAGGGCTGACCCTTTAAGGCTCAGGCGTTCTGTCAAGGGAGCGTAGTCTGGAGACAAAGGCATAAAAGGCCTTGGTCTGCTCCCAGCCATTGTCAGAGTAACGTTCTGCACTTGGAGCTGTTTGTGGTTTAGAAACCTTTGACCAGCTTTGCCTCTTTCCCTGTGGGCAGAGCTTGGAAAAGTTACTTTTTTAAACTACAACTCCCATCAGCCCCAGTCAGCATGGCCACTAGATTGGGCTCATGGGAGTTGTAGTTCAAAAAAGTAACTTTTCCAAGCTCTGCCTGTGGGTTCTAGTATTGGACCTGAACACAACATAGGAGTCGTTGTCCAAAACATCTAGAGAACTCCAGACTAATGAAGGCTGATCTACCCTGTTGATGCAAGGAAATTTCTAATGCTGGTCTGATAGTATTGCATCATTGTTTCAGCTGATTCGATGCAAGTTTTCCTTGGTTGTGTGGCTGATCTCCCTGCAGTCCCCTTCTTGAGCTGGGTGGTGGTACACAGGCTGAATCCTTACCTAATAGTCCTTGGGTCTTGAGTTCAGTACCCACTGCAGGATTTACTTCTGACAAGCCTGGCCTCTGACCATACCTTGATGGCCCAAAGTGTTCAGATGGGTGTTAACAGGATTGCCCTGCAAGTGTTTCCTGCTTTCTGACAATGGTTTCTTCTTGCCAGGGCGATGAGGCTCAGAGCCTTGTGACTGAGATCGGTGATATCACACAAGGTGAGTAAACAAGTGACCACTGTTTACCAGCTGGGCCAGGTGCCAAAGCCAGGTGTGGTTTGATGTG
This sequence comes from Rhineura floridana, assembly GCF_030035675.1. Taxonomy (NCBI): domain Eukaryota; kingdom Metazoa; phylum Chordata; class Lepidosauria; order Squamata; family Rhineuridae; genus Rhineura; species Rhineura floridana. Next base: position 2,133,678 of record NC_084495.1, read on the forward strand.
ACATCTCCATTAAGAAGAATGAGTAGGAACTGCAGCAAAATGTTGCATTGTAGAATGCTTCTGTTCAGGGCCACTTAAGAACATAAGAACATAAGAAGAGCCTGCTGGATGAGGCCAGTGGCCCATCTAGTCCAGCATCCTGTCCTCACAGTGGCCAACCAGGTGCCTGGGGGAAGCCCGCAAGCAGGACCCGAGTGCAAGAACACTCTCCCCTCCTGAGGCTTCCGGCAACTGGTTTTCAGAAGCATGCTGCCTCTGACTAGGGTGGCACAGCACAGCCATCACGGCTAGTAGCCATTGATAGCCCTGTCCTCCATGAATTTGTCTAATCTTCTTTTAAAGCCGTCCAAGCTGGTGGCCATTACTGCATCTTGTGGGAGCAAATTCCATAGTTTAACTATGCGCTGAGTAAAGAAGTACTTCCTTTTGTCTGTCCTGAATCTTTCAACATTCAGCTTCTTTGAATGTCCACGAGTTCTAGTATTACAAGGGAGAAGAACTTTTCTCTATCCACTTGCTCAATGCCATGCATAATTTTATACACTTCCATCATGTCTCCTCTGACCCGCCTTTTCTCTAAACTAAAAAGCCCCAAATGCTGCAACCTTTCCTCGTAAGGGAGTCGCTCCATCCCCTTGATCATTCTGGTTGCCCTGTTCTGAACCTTTTCCAACTCTATAATAACCTTTTTGAGATAAGGCGACCAGAACTGTACACAGTATTCCAAATGCAGCCGCACCATAGATTTATACAACGGCATTATGATATCGGCTGTTTTATTTTCAATACCTTTCCTAATTATCCCTAGCATGGAATTTGCCTTTTTCACAGCTGCCGCACACTGGGTCCACATTTTCATCGTGCTGTCCACTACAACCCCAAGGTCTCTCTCCTGGTCGGTCACCGCCAGTTCAGACCCCATGAGCGTATATGTGAAATTCAGATTTTTTGCTCCAATATGCATAATTTTACATTTGTTTATATTGAATTGCATTTGCCATTTTTCAGCCCATTCACTCAGTTTGGAGAGGTCTTTTTGGAGCTCTTCGCAATCCTTTTTTGTTTTAACAACCCTGAACAATTTAGTGTCGTCAACAAACTTGGCCACTTCACTGCTCACTCCTAATTCTAGGTCATTAATGAACAAGTTGAAAAGTACAGGTCCCAATACTGATCCTTGAGGGACTTCACTTTCTACAGCCCTCTATTGGGAGAACTGTCTGTTTATTCCTACTCTCTGCTTTCTGCTTCTTAACCAATTCCTTATGCACAAGAGGACCTCTCCTCTTATTCCATGACTGCTAAGCTTCCTCAGAAGTCTTTGGTGAGGTACCTTGTCAAAAGCTTTTTGAAAGTCTAAGTACACTATGTCCACTGGATCACCTCTATCTATATGCTTGTTGACACTCTCAAAGAATTCTAATAGGTTACTGAGACAGGACTTTCCCTTGCAGAAGCCATGCTGGCTCTGCTTCACCAAAGCTTGTTCTTCTATGTGCTTAGTTAATCTAGCTTTAATAATACTTTCTACCAGTTTTCCAGGGACAGAAGTTAAGCTAACTGGCCTGTAATTTCCGGGATCCCCTCTGGATCCCTTTTTGAAGATTGGCGTTACGTTTGCCACTTTCCAGTCCTCAGGCACGGAGGAGGATCTGAGGGACAAGTTACATATTTTAGTTAGCAGATCAGCAATTTCACCTTTGAGTTCTTTGAGAACTCTCGGGTGGATGCCACCGGGCCTGGTGATTTGTCTGTTTTTATATTGTCCATTAAGCCTAGAATTTCCTCTCTCGTTACCACTATTTGTCTCAGTTCCTCAGAATCCCTTCCTGCAAATGTTAGTTCAGGTTCAGGGATCTGCCCTATATCTTCCACTGTGAAGACAGATGCAAAGAATTCATTTAGCTTCTCTGCAATCTCCTTATTGTTCTTTAGTACACCTTTGACTCCCTTATTATCCAAGGGTCCAATCGCCTCCCTAGATGGTCTCCTGCTTTGAATGTATTTATAGAATTTGTTGTTGTTGGTTTTTATGTTCTTAGCAATGTGCTCCTCAAATTCTTCTTTGGCATCCCTTATTGTCTTGCATTTCTTTTGCCAGAGTTTGTGTTCTTTTTTATTTTCTTCATTCGGACAAGATTTCCATTTTCTGAAGGAAGACTTTTTGCCTCTAAGAGCTTCCTTGACTTTGCTTTTTAACCATGCTGGCATCTTCTTGGCCCTGGCGGTACCTTTTCTGATCTGCGGTATGCACTCCAGTTGTGCTTCTAATATAGTGTTTTTAAACAACTTCCAAGCATTTTCAAGTGATGTGACCCTCTGGACTTTGTCTGGGTAGTTGAAGTCACCCATTACTACCATATTTCCTAGTTTGGATGCTTCCTCAATTTCATATCTCATCTCAAGGTCTCCCTGACCATTTTGATCAGGGGGACGATAGATCGTTCCCAGTATTAAATCCCTCCTGGGGCATGGTATCACCACCCACAGTGATTCTGTGGAAGAGTCTGCCTCTTTTGGGGTTTTGAGCTTGCTGGATTCAATGCCTTCTTTCACATATAGAGCGACTCCGCCACCAATACGTCCTTCCCTGTCCTTCCGATATAGTTTATATCCAGGGATAACCGTATCCCACTGGTTTTCTCCATTCCACCAGGTCTCCGTTATGCTCACTATATCAATACTCTTCTCTAAGACCAAGCACTCCAGTTCTCCCATCTTGGTTCGGAGGCTCCTAGCATTAGTACAGGCACTTGTAAGCAGTGTCTCTCTTCAAGTGTCTTTGGCACTTGTGGTTTGGCCTGTGGTAATTTTGCCATTCTGAATTTATATCCTGTGCCCCTGCTCTCACAATGCCTACTTCTAGGCCTACCCCTTTTAAAATTTCATCATTTCTTTGGTCTTTATCCCAGGGGGGAGGTTTACTCCGACCGGACCTTCCTCAGCTCCTGTCGGGTTTCCCCCCTCAGTCAGTTTAAAAGCTGCTCTGCCACCTTTTTAATTTTAAGTGCCAGCAGTCTGGTTCCATTCTGGTTCAAGTGGAGCCCATCCCTTTTGTACAGGCCCGGCTTGCCCCAAAATGTTCCCCAGTGCCTAACAAATCCAAACCCTTCCACCCGACACCATCGTCTCATCCACACATTGAGACTGCAAAGCTGTGCCTGTCTGGCTGGTCCTGCGCGTGGAACTGGTAGCATTTTAGAGAAAGCCACCTTGGAGGTCCTGGCTTTCAGCATCCTACCTAGCAACCTAAGTTTTGCTTCCAGGACCTCACGGCTGCATTTCCCCATGTCATTGGTGCCAACATGCACCACGACCACTGACTCCTTCCCAGCACTGTCTACCAAACTATCTAAACGACGGGCGATATCCGCAACCTTCGCACCAGGCAGGCAAAACACCTTGCGGTCTGTACGCCCATCACACACCCCACTGTCTATGTTCCTAATGATCGAATCACCCACTACAAGGATCCCTCCACCCCCTGGAGATATATCCTCAGCACGAGAGGGTAGCTGCTCATCCCCCAAGGAATGGGTCCCTTCTAAGGGATCATTTCCCTCTTCCTCAGCTGGATGCTTCTGTTCCCCGAGACCATCGTTCTCCATGATAGCAGAAGAGCTATCATCCTTGGAGTGGGACACAGCTATAACATCCCTGAAGGCCTCCTCCACACACCTCTCTGCCTCTCTCAGCTTTTCCAGGTCAGCCACCTTGGCCTCAAGGAAATGAAGTCGTTCCTGGAGAGCCAGGATCTCATTGCACCGAGAGCACACCCACGACTTCTGTCCAACAGGCAGATAGTCGTACATGCTTCAGGCAGTGCAAAACACTGGAAAGCCTCCACACCACTGCTGGCTTCTTACCTGCATAGTTTTGTTTAAGGTTTATTATGTCAATGGGTTGGGGACTGCTGTTTAGTTGAGGTCAGGGAACAGACAGGCAGAGTGGGGGGCCCTGGCCTCCTTGCCCTGCTGCCGAACTCGCTCTGCTGCTTAACTCACCTTGACGCTTTGTCAGTTGGGGCTCCCTCTAGCTCGTGGAACAGGTTCCCTTGCTAGGGTGCTCTGACTTTATATGTGTGGCTGGTCCCTCCCAGCTACTGCTGCCAGCCAATGATGTGTTAATTGAGGCTGATGGGTCAACTATCAGCTGGGGCTTAACTCCTTAGGGATTATCTCAGGCTTCCTTCCTTTGAAGGCAGGAAGGCAGGCTTCCTTCCTGAGCGAGGGGCGGGGCTTCTTTCCATTTCCCATTTCCCTGCTCTACACACAGTCATTCAGCATTCTGTGCCCACTGAGCATGCTCAGTCCTCATTAGGCTGCTTTTGGGGGGAGGGTCTCCCTTATTTTTTCTCCTAAAGATTGTGTGCTTATTGTACTTCTGCAAAGCTTTTGTTTAGTTCCATTTGGGCTAAGGTAAGAAACCAGCAGGGGTGTGGAGGCTTTCCAGTGTTTTGCACTGCCTGAAGCATGTACGACTATCTGCCTGTTGGACAGAAGTCGTGGGTGTGCTCTCGGTGCAATGAGCTCCTGGCTCTCCGGGAACGATTTCATTTCCTTGAGGCCAAGGTGGCGGACCTGGAAAAGCTGAGAGAGGCAGAGAGGTGTGTGGAGGAGGCCTTCAGGGACGTTATAGCTGTGTCCCACTCCAACGATGATAGCTCTCCTGCTATCATGGAGAACGATGGTCTCGGGGAAGGAGAGCATCCAGCTGAGGAAGAGGGAAACAATCCCTTAGAAGGGACCCATTCCTTGGGAGATGAGCAGCTATCCTCTCGTGCCGAGGATATATCTCCAGGGGGTGGAGGGATCCTTGTAGTGGGTGATTCGATCATTAGGAACATAGACAGTGGGGTGTGTGATGGGCGTACAGACCGCAAGGTGTTTTGCCTGCCTGTGTTTTGAGATCCTGGCTCTCCAGGAACAACTTCATTTCCTTGAGGCCAAGGTGGCTGACCATTTGGGCTGTACAAGGAGAGTGGGTAGTTAATTGCTCTGACCTTTTCATCACTAGGTCTCCCCATAGCTGGGCTTCCAGATTCCTTGGTGCTATCTCTTGCCCTCCAATTGGACCTGCCCTTGCCTGGGCTGAAGAATTTCAGCCATGTGGGAATGGAGCTGGGGATTGTGTCCCACCAGCTGAGCCAGATGTCCGGGTTCAAGGAGCTCGTTGCATACCTTGCAGATTCTGGGAACTCTCTCCCTGTTCTTATCTTGGCTCAAGCTCTGCAGAAGCACCAGCGCTTCGATGCCTTGCTTTTACTTTATGATCACTTTATTGGGAACCAGACCCAGACCATCCAACTGTAGGCCATGGGTCAACTTGTCCATCCGAAGCTCTGTGTCAGCTGAGAGTACCAGACCATCCTGCAGTCAAAGGTGTCAAGATGGCAAGCTTGCATGCTGAAATGAGGTTTGGCTTCTGTAGCTGTAACCTTTGCATCGTGGAATAAAATCCTGGGCTAAACAGGAAGAGCTTATTTATAGAGCCAGAAGACTAAACTCAGGAAGAGTTTGAACACCCTGTGTCTGCTTGAGATCTGCTTCATGCAGTTCATCTCCTGGATCATCTGAATCATCATCTGGGAAGGCATGAAGGTCCCACATGTGCCACCTTTCTTTTCTCTCAAAAACTGGTGGCTTATGGTCTACTGACCATTGTAGAGTTGCGACCCTGTTTCAAGTCATTGTCTCCAGTGGACTTGGTACTAGTTCTGTTGATTTCCCTTTTCCAAGCAACAATCTACTTGGCTCTGGCTGCCTCAACTGGATTAGTCTGTATGGGACATCTTTGTGTACTTGAATAGGTTTCTTTTCATTTTCCAAAATCCTGGGAGACTTTAAGGAGTTGTGATATGTTTGCAGTGATTGAGAAGATATCAAGATATGCTCTCTTAAGGGGAATTGTATTGTTGCCGTGTGTTTGAGAGTGTCTTTTTACTCCTGCCATTATCACTCTTTTGTACAGATTTGAGATAATGTTTTTCATGCCTTTATTGTGCTGAGCCTTGAGGTCTTCAGCAGGGAGAAGATATTGATTTTTCCTACTTGTACCAATGTTGCTTCATAGGAGGGGGCTATGGGTCCATTTTGTTTATTTCTCCTTTGGGCTGAAATCTAAGACAGAAGCTACATCTATATTGTTTTTCATTGACTTAATGACAACTGCCTATGAGCGAACCATTGCCCTAATTTGCTGGCTTGCTGAGCTAATGGCGCTCAAGTTGAAGCAATGACTTCATTTTCTGGTTTCCACGGGTGAAAACCTTGGAAAGGAATCCTTTATTTGGAAGCATCTGTTCAAGCTTTTGCTGTGTGTTTGGCTCACTTAGCCTCATTAGGTCTGTATTGGGATTGGGAGGCATTTTATTTTTGCTTTTTAGCATCTTAGGTACAAAGTGAATTCATTGTAGTTGCTGGCCATTTCTAGAAATTATGCCACAGGTCTTTGCAGTTTTCTTAGATAAACCCAGTTGTGAATATGTGCAATTATATGGCACCATTTCTTTTTTAAAAATATATTTGCGAAATATCTAATGTCCTGTGATTTTACAGTATACACAACACTTGTTTGTACAGGATATGCACCCTCATTTTCTGATGGAATTATTCATTGGGATTCTGGAAACAATGACATTCCTGCCCCCTCCTCCAACGAGGAGAAAAGATAAATCTGCTGCTTGCTTAATTAGATTCCCTAATTGTTTTATTTATTGATATAGATGAAAACTATATCATGTCTTAGAAGTAGAAATGCAGTATTTTAAAGTTAGTATATTTTAATACAATATGAACTCTATTCATTTTTAGGGAGCGCTAGAGCTCCCATCCTGTCAGGATCAGTATACCACCATGGATCGTTTGTATAATATCTTCATCCAATGATCCTCAGAGTCTCTTCATCCATTACTTACAGAAGCTTAATGTGACACAATTTGAAAACTCTGCCTTCTGTGGATGCTTCCTTCTCCGCCCCTCTCCTTCAGGTTTAAAACTGTAGAATAAAGTGTGAGATCAGAATGAGGCCCCTGATGTAATTCAAGTGTAGCTGCTGGCCCCTAGTTAATTAGGACCCTTAGAGAAGCAAATCATCCAGACCCAACAATAGCACATGACCAGTCTGGCTGCCAGTATCCAGACAGGACCATATTGTAGCCTCTTAGTGCTAACAATCTCCCCCCTCCCCTAATGAAATTTGGATGACTAGCACCCTGCCTTTTAAGCCATGCCTGCAAACTGCTATATCAGAGTCCTAACATTTCACTCTGAAAAATATGGTTTATTTCCAGTATCTCCATGCCACCTTCAAGTTTGTTCCTATCACAGTGGATGTGTGAATATAGGGTGAACAAGGAACAACCCTTGTTGTTTTGATAACTTGATCCACACCATAAAGAATTTACACACACCCCAGATATAAAAAGTGATGATGTGACTCCAGCACATGCTCCTGAAGACTTTATATGAGAATTATTTGTGTATATAGGGTTGAGTTGTAAACTTACAGCTATAATACTTTTAGTATGCTGTGAACAAAATCCTTCTCTCTGAAAATGTGGCAGCCAGGGCTGGCGCCAGAGGTTGCCCAGTGGAGCCCCTGAAGGGTTCCTCTTCCAGGTGGGAGCATGGTGCTCCTGTTCCATGATCCATGGCAGTGTCAGATCCTGCAACCTGACCCTGCCAGGGATCGCAGAGAGGGACCACCCAGGCACCCTCCCAATACGGACGGTACGGGCTTCAATAAGCCCTTATGCACAGCCCAACTACCTCTCCCATGTGAATGCCGTGTATGCTGTGTTCACATGCCTGCCATCACCCAAGATGGTGACAGGGTCTTCCCTAAGGGTCTGACACCCTCCTACCATCTTGGTTGATATCAGGCATGCACACATAGTGCACACATCATTCACATGACACAAGAATGGGAATTTTTGGGAATTTTTCAAACTTGATAGTATTTCCCAAGAGATTCTTTTCATGCCCCAACTGAGTGGCAGAGAATTGAATTCAAAACTACACATGACCTCCTTTGGTATGCAAACTCTCCTGTCACTGGATGATTCTTGTACTGCGAGATCACGTGCTGGGTGTTTGTGTGTAAGTAACTGTGGCATATCGCAAACACCCCATAGATCAACATGGGTTAAGCAGATAAGTACTATTCATTTCAGTGGGATCAAAGTAAGATTAGTTTGTGCTAGGTTGCACACACTGTTTGTTCCCCAATATTATTTATTTATTTTAATATCTACCTCTCCCCCAAAGCATGCAATTCATGCAGATGACATGTCTGGTGTCTGTTCTGACAACACAGCATCCTATGAATCTGCCTCAGTTACACACATCTCATGGCAAGTGAATGCTTGAGTACGTTCTTTAATACTGATGTTTAATGGAATGGGGCCTTGGAGTATTTTTAACCCTGGATTATGTGTCCCTACCATTCTTCATTGTGAACATCCCCTAAAACTGGATTTATTTTTTCATAATGCAAATAAATTTTTCGCTGTTGGTTGATTGCATAGCAAGCAAATGTATGTAAGTTGTGGCCTGCTCTTTACAACAAAGAGCGTTTGAGAGGTGCTCAAGGACACAGAGAGATGCCACATTTTTATATTCTGTAAAAAATCAGTAAGTCAGTTTTTTGTTTTTTTTAATGAAATTAGCCATAACACAACATACCACATGCCTTTGGGCACAATCCACTTGGTAGCTATGCCGGGCTGAGGAGTTTCAGGATGTGGCGGAGCTGAGGTGAATGAGGAAGGGCGTAGGCACCACCAGGCTCCATGTTAGAAGTCCCCCCGGCACAGCCGCAGCACAGCTGAGGAACACTGCCGCTGCCCAGGCCTGGCCAGGACCCAGGCGAGACCAGCACAAGTGGACCCGGTGGAAGACCCCAAAAGGGGCATTCCACAGGGTGTTGGGGTGGAAACATGCATTTCATTTCCTTCTGTCGGGCCTTGCTGGCAGAGCCAGCATCTTCCCCTCCTGCTGGTGCCTGAATGGAGGCTTGATGTGGCCCTTCTGCCAGCTCCGCTTCTGCTGGCCTCCAGCAATTTGGGTCATGCCCTTAGAGTTGTCAGCAATGCACTCAACAGACTTGCAATATATGTTTGAAAATATTTGTATTAATATTTTGCTTATACCTTAGCTTTTATTACAGTTATTACTATACTTCCACAAGTGACAGAGAATTTTGATTTTTAAAAGGGATCTGTGTGATGTTTTGCCAGGTTTTTTTGTTATTGTTTTACATGCTTTTTGGATACAAGGATTTCAATTGCAAATTAATACAGAGTTTGCATTTGTTTATTGTAAACTATTTTTGAAAAATAATAATGGTGTATGTAATTGGTATTTTTGTAAGTTTGACATTGATTACAGTGTACTTTTAAAAATGTAGCTTTTTAAAAATAGTTTTTTTCTGGGATCTTTGTTTTAAACTGTTAGGGGAAATCCAGGGCTTTCTTTGTGAACCCCTTACATTTTACATGTTGAATGTTTTTTATTTGCAGTTAAAATAAATTATTTGTTTTCTATAAGATTTTGTTTTCCTGGATAATAATGCCTGTGTTACTAACCAGAATAAAGTTCTATGTCTCCAAGGAACATGAAACCAAAGAACTTGCATTAGGAGAGAGGCGGTTTTCAAATATTATGTGAATATTTTGCAAGGAAAGCCTGATCAGACATTGAGGCTGGAACAAGGATCAGTGGACCTTAGTCAACTGCTTTCAGTGGGTGTACTATGACTAAGGGGGAATCCAGCTTGTATTTATGCCGGGCTGAGGGGAGTTGGATGTGGCGGACCACTGGCTGAGCTGGCAGGGTCCCAGCTCAGCTGGGCTCTGCCGACAGAAGCAGCTCAGCTGGGGAAGCCCAACCTGGTGGAAGTGGTGCCAGTGGAAGCCGGCAGAAGGCCCCAAAAGGGGCATTCCAGGGGTGTGTTGGAGGTGGGGCCAAGCAGGAGACTTAAGCTACATCTAACTCCTGTTCAGAGTGCTTCTGTGGGTCCCGATTCCGGCCAAAGTTACATCGGGAAGAAGGTCAGTCTAAAGAATACTTACAATGGAAGTCTATAGAGAGCTCTTACTCCCCAGTAAGGGTATTTGTGAGAGCCGGTACGTCACTTTCTGGTCCCTGCATGCAGCTCCCGGCTGAGTCTGTGTTCAGCTGGCCCAGCAACTCCCGAATGCAAAACTGATGCCTCAGACCGTCTGGCCGGCTCCTCCTCTGCCAGCGTCCCTTCTGCTGGATTCCCAGGAGTTGGATTGCTTTGCTAGTTGGCTTCAATCCCTTTAGGTTAAAGATTAGGAGAAAAGATAAGATGATGTCAGCAATGAATGCTGCTTAGATAGGCTATAGAATATTTTTTCCTTAAAGATTAATCTAGATGGTCATTTGACAGCGAAGATTGAAACTATTTCTCAGGTGTCTTCCTGGGAAATCACAAACAATAATTAAACTCGTTTCAAACACTGTTTTAGTGCACTGCTGCACAATCTGAAAGGAGTTGCTGAACAGAAGATACCTTTAGACACCTAGTTGAGTGTTATGACAGAAACTTCTTTTTCCGAGTAAGAGTGAAGGGAAGTCTGCCAAATGCTCTCTGTACTGGCCCGCTACGCAGAGGACAGTTTATCTGGAGGACTAAGTGATCCTGAGCTGGGCAAGAGCAACTCCTGTTTTGTTCTTTTGTTTATGTTGCAGAAAGGAGATGGAGTTAGGGTCCTCCAGATGGATAGGCCTGATTAACTTTACCTGTGATGCTCTGACTGACTTCCTTCTGTGGCTAAACTAATATGTCTTAGGGAAGCTTATCTGCCCCTCTTCCTGCCACCCTTTCCTTCCTCTCTTCTTCGACTGTCAGAGAGAGAGGAAACACCTTTGTCTCTGCTCTCTTTCTCCTGAGCCATGGGGGCAACTCCCAAATCTGGGAGTAAAAGCCTGCTATCTTAGGTAAACACACACACTGGCGCACACTCCGTTGACAATCTCTGCTAACATTTATACAAATTTACACATCAGTACAGAGCTATCTGCATCTCTGTGAAGCACCATGACTTTTAAGAGACTCGTTGGGTGCAATCATATTCTAGATCAGAGGCATCGTCCAGCATCCCAGCCTCTTATCATTATGGGTTAGCAGAGATCCTGATGGCCACTCCCTGCCTATCTATCGTAACTGCTCTTTGGAAAAAGAACTTCATGCTGTAGGAAAGAGAAAATATATCCAGATATAAGGAAGCTAAAATGAAGAGGACTGAGGTACAGACCTTGTAGTGCTTTTATCTGCTACACCTGGAGGAGGCAACTGTGACAGGGACTGGGGTGGTGAAATGCAGGCTGCTGCTGATTTGCCTCATAAAATGTTCTCTTTGGTTGCTTCAAGGTGACATGTTAAGCTCAGGTAGCCTCTGTATACCAATTGCTGGGAATTATAAGGAGAGTGCCATTGCCTCCATGTCCTCCTGTTTGTGGGCTTCCCAGGGGCAGTGGGTTGGCCATTATGAGAAATGGATGCTGGACTAGATGGGTGTTTAGACTGATCCAGCAGCCAGGCTACTGCTGCCAGTTAGAGAAGAATCCAGTGCATGCAGATACCATACAGTTCCAAAGTCCTCTTCAGAACTTTTTGCAATGCACGCTAAATACAGGGACAACAGCAAAGCAGTGTTGCTCTGCCTGCCTGCCTGCCTTCCTCAGTGTGGTGCATGCTGCTGATCCCATTCTCCTTCTGAACCACAATTACTTCCAAAATAGGAATATGCCTGTAACATTCGTAATTTTACACCATGTATCACTGACTTCTCCAGGTTACTGCACACTGCATGCCTTTACTGCAAATATTTATGCTATACTCATTCCCACTACAATGGTCTCTCCCCCGCCCCCGTAAGTTTACTGTATGTGTGGAAAGGTAGGTAAAGCTCAGTTGTTTCTGTTTACAAGATGTCCCAGTTCTTTGCTGTTTGACCCTTGTAAAGCACCATCGCTATGTTGACCACTTTGGGATTTCTTGAAGTTAAATCTCTGTTGCAGAGGGCTGACCAAAGACATTTTGCTGCCTGGTGCGGAGCAGCAAATGGCAACCCCCCCCATCCCTCAAGTTCATCATGTCAGCCATGTTGTTTTGGTACATAAGGCAGAAGATCCTACTAGCAACTCTCCCTGCTCTCAGCAAGTACAAATATAATAATAAATAGCTAACAAATTTGGTGCCCATTCACAGTGCCCCAAACCAGCTGCCTTGCTGTAACATGAGGGCTGGTGCTGAACACTGAAGTAGCACCATGTAGAGCATACAAAGGCTGCCAGTTCACACACTGCAGATGCTGAGGTGCTTTATGAATTAGCGTCATATGGTGTGATGCAAAAGAACCATCACTTCCTTGGTTTTTATGTCAATTGGGGACCGGCTTCTGCAAACTGAATGAATACAGCAGACAACAAGCAAGCAGGACCGTTGGCGACCACAAGAGGAAAGGCTCAGGCAGTGACAGGAGCGTTGGGAACGTGAGAGTGGGACTCTCGTTTCCTGTATCAAACAGTAGATGTGACACGATGCTGAACTATCCAGTTGCAAGAGTCTGAAAAGTAAATTTAATTTATGTTGTTATGTGCCTTCAAGACGATTACGACTTACGCCGACCCTATGAATCAGCGACCTCCAACAGCATCTGTCATGAACCACCCTGTTCAGATCTTGTAAGTTCAGGTCTGTGGCTTCCTTTATGGAGTCAATTCATCTCTTGTTTGGCCTTCCTCTTTTTCTACCCCGTTCTGTTTTTCCCAGCATGATTGTCTTTTCTAGTGAATCATGTCTTCTCATGATGTGTCCAAAGTATTATAACTTCAGTTTCACCATTTTAGCTTCTAGTGATAGTTCTGGTTTAATTTGTTCTAACACCCAATTATTGGTCTTTTTTGCAATCCATGGTATGCACAAAGCTCTCCTCCAACACTACATTTCAAATGAATTAATCTTTCTCTTATTCGCTTTTTTCACTGTCCAACTTTCACATCCATTCATAGAGATAAGGAATACAATGGTCTGAATGATCCTGACTTTGGTGTTCAGGGATACATCTTTTTTTAAAACCTCACATTTAATATGCTGTGGCAAAAACAAGAAGAACTGTATTTGTGTTGCAAAATATAGATTTCACAGGGCCTGCACACACAGAAGCGTGTAAGGAAACGTGTTGCCATTGCTGGGAGGCTTAAACCCGAAGCGCTTTCTGGGGCAGCCCCGTGGAGCGCAGCGGCGCTTGCCTTGGAGGTGCCCATCCCGGTTAGCTCCGTCCCCTCGCTGGATCGTCACCTTGCAGTGGTGAGTGGGCTTGCGTGTTCCAATGAACCCTGTGAGCAATGCCGTTGGGAGTCATGTACTCCCAGCAGGGTCACCCATGGCGGTAAGGTCAAGGGAGAGGAACCAGACAAAGAACGATCCAAGAAAGTCCTCAACGGCAGAACAGGCGGAGGATAACAATGTGTATGTTACAACAGCTGTGAAGGCGGATGAAGGCTGCAGCAGATAAAAGACTTCCAATCGTCATGGTACCCATGCCATTGGATCAAAGCCTTTTTCTGTCAAGAGTGTGTGTTGATCGTGGTGCACCGATCTCCCCACATAAAACAAATTCACGCACAGGTGTCTTCCAAGCAAATCTATCTGGAAACTGATGTCCTCACTGTGGGAGGCTGTGTGGATCCAGAATTGGCCTCCACAGTCACAGACCCACTGTTAAAGACCTTATCTTGGAAGATAATCTTACTCGACCACGAGTGATCGCCAATGAATGACTCAGCGGCCACCGAGGTGCCTGGCTGGGGAGCCCCAGAGCAGGACCTGCGTGCAGCGGCGCTGCTAACACGCGAATTGCTTTCTTTTCCCCGCCGCCTTATTTCTACAGCCAAGGCATACACCAGCCTAGGGCCCCTCCAGAGGTTTTAGACTGCAACCCCCATCAGCCCCAGCGAGCACCGCCCTCAGCGCCTTACGGCCGGCCTTGCCGGGGCTGATGGGAGTTGCAGTCTAAAACGAGTAGATTCTGGTAGGCGTATGCCTGTGGTTGTCGTATTTTTAAAACGGGGGAAAATAAAGGTTTGTTCCACCCCTTTATGAAATATTTATTTATTTATTAGCTTTATATCCTGCCGCCTTCCTGCCCGTGGGGGAAATTTGGCTCCTTCCCCCGCAGCCCACTCAAGCGCCCGTCCTGGGGCTGTTATGTTGCTATGGTGACAGAAGCACCAGCCGACTAACGTAGTCTGCGTCGAGCTCCGGCGCGGTCTGATGACGCGCGGCTCGAGCGCCGGCTCTCCACGTCGTTACACCCTCCACAGTGGCAGGGCCGAGATGGCGGCGGCGGAGGAGGCGGCAGTGGCGGCTGACGGAGCCACGAAGCCGCTGGTGGGTAGGGAAGGCGGGCGGGCGGACACCTAGCGTTCCACTCGTCTCCCCTCACAGCGTTAGCCCGTCCGAAGAAGTTCCGGAGGGGGTTCCCTACCGGTGCATGCGCGGGGGTATCTGACGGAACGCCCCGCTACAAGATGTGGTGACGTCAGAAGTGGGAGTTCTTCCGGCCCGGGGACCTCCTGCTGCGGGACACTGGCTTTCCCCGTCACCCCCCTCTGCCCATAGGGCGCTCAGGAGGAGGAGGGGAGGCGCTCGAGGGCAGGTTCGTGGTAGCCGCGCTTCCAGGGCCCGAGGCGGTCTACCTCTGAATGCAAAATGCCGGGGACGAGCAGCTGCAGCCTTCATGCCTTTCTTGCGCCGCCCTTGAAGCGTTCGGCTGGCCCGCGTTGGAAGAGGATGCTGGGCCAGGCTCTTCGCTCTTATCTTTAAACCGAGGAGGGTCCAAACCTTTGCGGTTGCCATCTTCAGCGTAGCTCGAAAGAGAACCCGTGACTGGTGCTAATTGCGAGGGCAAGTCTGGGTCATCGGTTAGTTAGTTAGTCATTCATTGCCCTTCAGACTGACCCCAGAGTTACCCCTTTTTCACCGTTCTGCTGGCCCTGGAATCCTTGCCACGGTGGGGAGAGTATCGCTCTGAGTAGCAGGTGCCCAGGATGAGCCGCACTAGGAGGGTGCGGTTGGCCTCGGATCCTGTTCGTGGGCTTCCTGCAGGCGCCTGGCTGGCTGCTGTGAGCAGCAGGATACCGGGCTGGATTTACCCGCCTTGGCGGTATCCTGGCTGCTGGTACCTCCCTGCAGCTCTTTTGTTCCAGCCAGGCTTATTAGGGAAAGGTAACGTCAGAGGAGTGGGAGGAGGTCTAAACACTCCTTGCCTTGGCTTGCAACTTTTCCCCCAGGTTCAAATCTTATTTCCATTATTTATTTATTTATTGTACTGTATTTGTTTGTTAGATTTATTTCCTGCTCTTTCTCCCAGCAGAAGCCCAGGGCGGCAAGCAAAAGTACCAAAAACACTCCAAAACATCACAAAAACAGACCTTAAATTATATAGTAAAACAAAACCACGGTTAAAAACATGTTAAAACAAAACATCTTTAAAAACATTTTTAAAGGTTTAAAAAAGATTTTAAAACATTTGTTTAAAAAAGGTTTAAAAATATATTAAAAAGCAATTCCAGCACAGACTGGGATTATGTGTAGTTGCCTCAGATGGTGTCTCTTTAAGCTCTGAAGCCACTCTGGTTCACCAGGCATAGTTGCAACCCCAACTACATTGATTATATTTAGTAACAATAATAGTTGTTATAGCACTTTTAACGTGCTCAGCACTTTAAAATGCTGTTCATCCCTACTTCAACTTAGTGAAGCAGACTGCTGTAAACAGCTGTTTTGCAAATGAGGAACTGATGTTCTTTTTTTACTTGAAATCACTTTATTCCCCTTCTTAAATCCCTTTTTGAAAGTCGTTGAGGAAACAACTTTTTTTACTCTTTGAGAGTACACATAATTATGTGTGTTCTTAGACCACAGTCCATCAGCACATAATGTGTAACTATGCAAACAATATTCTTTACATGTTTGTTCTAACTATATTGTAGGCTAGCTTTCATATGTCTGTGCTCTGAACACTTAGCAATATACTGTAGTGTTTTTGTAGAACATAAGGCATCAGATGTGGGTGTAGAATGAGTAAGATGGTGTACTGTGAATTGCTTTTCTTCACAGAATGAGAAATCTTCTGAACAGCAAATGAATAATGTTATCGGAAGATCATCTGGTACTACTCTAGTTGTGGTTATTATTAATTCATTTGTAGCCATAGCTAACTAAATGCTTAGCTGTTGGGCACTTTTTATAAAGCTTGTTGAAAACATTTAGTTTGCAGGTCTTGCAGATATATCGATATCAGAAGATATTCCAGTGGAAGGGGAAATCACTGTTCCTGTTGGATCTCATTCCCCGGATGAAGACTACTCCACTCTGGATGAGCCAGTTAAGGACACAGTTGTAAGTATCTTGTCACAGATGATGATCATGATGATGATGAATTATAGAAACTGAATAGTTAAGGCCACATTCTAACCACATCCAGTGGGGCAGGTTGTGGGGTTAGAATTGCTCTGTTGGTGTCTGGCATCCCAGGTCCTGAACCTACAACCCTCCTTGCTCCTTCCCACCTGGAACAGCCCCAGCTTTTGCCAATTACCCATAGTTTAATTCTATTTTAATTGTATATTTCTGTATGTTTTAATGGTGTTGTTTTTAGTTGTAAGCCGCTCTGAGTCCTATTGGAAAAAGGGCGGGGTAGAAATAAAGTTTATTATTATTATTATTACCTAGTGCACCACAAGCTTCAGCAATCCCATTTCCTCCCTGGAAGTGGTCAATGGGTTAAATATGGTTTATATCTGTGGCTTAATCTGTAGTTTAGGGTTAGACCCTTGTTTGGTAGCAAAGTAATGACCGAGCGTGCACATGGAATTTTATAAATAAACAAACAAATATTTATTATGTTTAATATTTATTATGTTTAATAATTATTAATATTTATTATGTTTACAGAGTCAGTTACATACAATTATGTTCTGAACCTAACCTGCCAACCTACCCACACTAAAACCAACCCCCAATAAGATCCATACCCCACTCAGTAGTTGTCAACAGATCAAGCCCTATCCAAACCCTGTCTCATAAACTTAGCCTTGTCTGAATAGTAACTGCCATTTTACCCCTTTTTAAACCTTTATTCATTCACTCCCCCCTCCCTTGCAAACATGCCAACCAATCACACTCAACATTCTGTTAACTCATGTTTAGGTGTGGGAGGGTTAACAGAAATAAACATTGTGATTTTGTCATAGTGTCCTTTGCTAGCAAGCTTCTATGGTACAGTAATGTAGATAATTGCTTGAACTTTTCAGATGCGAGATCTAAAAGCAGTTGGGAAGAAGTTTATCCACGTCATGTATCCCAAAAAGAGTAGCGCCCTCCTGAGAGACTGTACGTACCAAAGTAGTTTCCAAACTTTGAAACCTTCAGAAATAAATCTGCCTTTCCTGTTATTAAATTGTCTGAAATTTAATTGTTTCAAAATAGAGAATAATACTGGAGTTGGGAGAAGACCAGTTTTAAGTGAAATATTTGGGGGTTAAAATCTGACTTTGGAATGGGATGTGGTTATGCAGTGATGGTGCTTGACATTTGATGTCCTGCAATAAAGAGAAACGGGGGAGGCAGGAGGTGACTGGAGGAAAAGAAGGCAGTTTAGCTTCCCACACAGAACAGTTGATTGATTTTATCTGTATGCATTTTTACTTTATTTCAGGGGATTTATGGGGTCCTTTAGTCCTGTGTGTTTTACTTGCACTGTAAGTACCTGTACTTTGCTTTACTGCTGTGGTTGTGTTTGTTGGTGGGGAAAGCGCAATGCAGGGTAGCAGCTGCAGTAATAAATGTCAACTGTAAGCTAGGGAGCAAGTGTTTAATACATATATTTGTGGTCATTCCACTTTCTACAAAAGAAAGAAAAAATCCTTACCTTTTAACCTCCCTGTGCATAATATATGTTTGAACGAGATTTTATTTCAAGGCTGAGTGATTGATCGAGTTTGTTTATATGCTGCCTTTCCATAATGAGCTGTGGCCAAAGCAGCGTAAGACAGACATTCAAAATATCAAAATACGAAGCACTGGGGAAGGGGAGAGAAGTCTGTGTACAAAACATAACAATGAATTCAAATAGGGCAAAAACAATGTAGCAATTTAGCAGAGTAAATTCAGTATTACCATAATCTAAACTTTATAAACAAACAAATACAAAGCTAAAAGAAAGCTGTCAAATAAAAGAGCTTCATGTGTTGTATTTAAGCCACGCTACTGAGGGTCCTTGGAGATTTTGCTGCACTCCTAGGAGCCTCAGTAGCATGGCTTAAATGCAGTTCAGGAGGGAGGGGATCCTCTCACCAGGCTAGATGACTTATACAATATGTACCTTGCCAACAGAGTGACATTCTAAGGTGTAGAATATAAATAATATTACACAAGTAAAGTAAAATAAAATACATTTTAAAAGGTTATAATGCACAGGGCACTAAAACATTCTTTTATCCAACTCTCAGGATTCTTGTAGGGCCTAGTCTATTACAATCTAGTTGTAGGCAATTGCCTGAACAGCACACAGAGCTCCTTGGCTCACAAGGGCTTCTCTGTTTATTTCAGTGGGGGGGAAAGCTCTGGAAAATTAGAGAGAAGAAACAAAATGTAAGCCATGTGTCCACTGTTGCGCTTCTCTTGCTTTCCTCTGTTCTAGAATGCTTCAGGGAGGAGCAGCAGATAGTACAGAAGACAGAGGGCCTCAGTTTGCAGAAGTATTTGTTATCATTTGGTTTGGAGCAGTTGTCATAACGCTAAATTCTAAGCTACTTGGAGGAACCATGTGAGTATACACTGGAATTTTGTCATATGCATGCTCCCCTGCAGGGAGGGGTCTGGGAGAGATGGCCTGGATTGCAGGGCAGGTCCCTGTTTCTTCCTTTCTTTAACCACATTGCAGTATTCTTTTAAAAGCTGTGGCCATTACCAAATGTATAGACTGCTACCTCAGACTGCACTGAGATACTGTGGTGCATTCCTGTTTGCAAACAACCTGCGTGTTTTATATAGTTTAAAATTTTTAAATTGTGTTTTAAATTGTTTTTTAAAAGATGTATTTTTAAATTGTATTTGTTTTTAGCTACTGTAAACCGCCCAGAGAACTTCGGCTATGGGGTGGTATACAAGTATAATAAAATGAATAGATAAATAAACAAGTCTCCCTTTCTGTTGTAAACTTACACATTTGGGAGAAAAAGGCTATTGTGCAATTTCATATGGGAAAAGGAAATGTTTTCAGTTATAAGAAACAGATATTCTACATTTCACTTACCTCTTTTGGATTATAAACATGTAAATGTACATATTTTGGTATAAATACTTTCCTACCCCTTAGTCATCTGCTCTGTTTGAACTCCATGACTATGAAGCCTTTAAGATCATTATGAAACTTGACCGTTCATGTGGGACTATTTATGCACCAAAGTATGGAGAACAGAGATGACTTCTAAGGGTCCAAAAATTGACCATCCTTGCTCCAGAATGAGTGCAGTATGTTTGCTCTTTCTCTTATCCTGCTCCACTTTGGAGTTTAAGAATTCTTCTCTCTTTCTTCCTAAGATCTTTCTTTCAGAGCCTTTGTGTCCTGGGCTATTGTGTCCTGCCATTGACAGTGGCTCTTTTGGTCTGTAGACTTGTGCTGTTAGCAAACTCTGACACTCCTGGCTTCATTGTGCGTCTCTTAGTAGTGATGGCTATGTTTGGCTGGTCAACACTAGGTAAGTTTGAGGTGAAGTGCAACCTCAACTCAGCAAGACTCCAACAAAATAACGCCTTTGATCGTGGCCACTGCCATGTGGGAGACAACTGGTGGCTATGAAGTTATGTTGCAATATCTTCAATGGGAAAGTTTGTTTTTAAAATGTTAGTTATAGAAGATAGGGAACTGGTTTGTGTGGCAGTCTGTTTTCTTCAGGGATAGCTTTTCATTTAGCCCATTGTCCTGCCAGGATATTTTGCACCAGTTTTTGGTAAAAGGTGTCCTCTGATCATACCATTTGCACTGAGTTTGCCTGTTGGTATCATGTTTGCCCCCAGAGCTCTGTGGTCATAACAGGCTATTGGTAGGTTTTCTGGTTGGGTTAAAGGTGCTGGTGTTAATTGAGTAAAATCCTAAGTAAATTAGGACTTTTGCATCATTCCTTTGCTTGGAAATACATCCCACTTGCTTCAGTAGAACTTAATTCCTCACAAAGACACTTAGGACCACAGCTTAAGTAAGCAGGGTTAGGGTTTGATCAGCACACTTCCACCCAATGCCAGAGATCATGCATATTTTCAGAAGCTGAATTGTTTGTCTCAATATTTTGTGGGAGCTGCTTATCAGGTAAATGCTGTAGACCAGGAGCCTGTGACTCTCCAGATGTCTGTTTATTTACAAAAGTACTTAAATACCACACACTCAAAAAACATCAAGGTGGTACAGCAGTGTTGTTGTGGATTCCAGCTCCCATCAGCCCCAGCCAGCAAGGCCAATGGTCAGAGATGATGGGAGTTGTAGTTTAAGATAATCTGAAGGGCCACAGGTTCACCCCCTCCGTGGTAGACAGGCCAGTCTGTCATTGAACAGTCTTTCCCTCTTTTCAGTTGCAGCTTGGATTGTTTCATTAAATTTCCTAAGTGTTTTAAGGGGAATTTAAACATTTGTGACCAATCTCTTTATACACACTTTATTTATCGAATTAATATTTTAGCCCCCCCCATTCCTAAAGCTCTGGGAGACTTACATTAATATTAAAGCTGTTTACATTTTTGAAGAGGAGAAAAGCTAAAATAAATCATTCAGAAACCATCTATAAAATACCCAGTGTAGGTTAAACCATGTAGCCATAATGTTTATGAAATAATGTACATGTCCTCTGTCCAGTTTGCAAATGGAAGTGTCCCCTGTGGATAAGGATAACCATTGAGAGACTGTTTTTTATTTAGCTTCTAAACTATAATTGAAAAGTTTAGCTTCTGGTCTTAGAATTGTATTCAGTGTAACTGTTTTTCAAGCATGTGTTCTGTTTCTTTTCAGCATCTACTGCCTTCCTTGCAGATAGTCAGCCCCCAAATCGCAAAGCCTTGGTAGTCTATCCCATCTTCCTTTTCTATTTCGTTATCAGCTGGATGATCCTCACCTTCACGCCATAGAGATATGCAATCAGCAAAGACTGCACAATTGAATTAAGACGGGTTTTTGTTTTTCCTGCAAAGTCTCTGTCAGTAGTTGGCTTTTGTCTTATGTTGTCCTCTGATTTATCTAGCTATATTTAGACTGTGTGTTATGAAAAGGCAGGACAGGTCTATGGGAGTGTGCAAAATGGTCACGTGTGTTTCTTGTTCTGCTAAAAACACTACTGATGTCTACCTGCCGAGTTTTATTTTGATCTGCTGCTGCTTTAAATGTCCACTAGAGGCATGCTTACCTGTTTGAAGGATGCTGGTGAAAGGGGAAAGTCAAAATCCCATCCTTGAACCATCAAGGCTGTTGTTAAAGGAAGATATCAGATACCCAAAGTTAACCAGCTTACTAGAACAGTTGTCTTTCATAGACACATTTTAAAACGTTTGACTTTTGATAGGAGTTGCTGTAAAATTCCTTCCATTTGTAAAGAGGAGGGCATTTGGGGTTTTTTGTTCTTTCATCCAATTTCAGTTGTTCACCAAAAGAAGAACTGAATGCAATTGCTTCATGCCCAGCCAAGCACTTCAGAGTCAAAGGCACTTGCTCCAGAATGCACAAATGCATTTCATGCATTGCAGCACTTTGGGAAGTGATGCATTTGTTAATAGCCTTCATCACCTACAAAGAATTCATCGTTCTGGCCTTGGTCCTGCAGAAAGCTTGTGTGCAGTAGACAACGGATCTGAATGTGGAGCGTCAAACTGGGAGAAAAGCTTTAGTGACCTGGGATGCACTCAATAAATTCTGGCACAGAAGATCCTTGCCCTGCAGAACGTATAGTGACAGACCACCTCTGTAATTGCTGGAAGAGAATGTATACAGTTGGCTACAAAAGGAGGAAAATCTTTATGCAGCAAGATATGGTGTGTCCACAGTAGTATGTCCTTGTGTACATCACCTTAGTAATGGAGTTCTTTACATATTCATATCTGCGGTGAAGGCTTTGGAAGACATATTGCTCTCCCAAAGAGACTGTTCCTGTAACCTCCTGTTGTCTGGCAGCAGTTGAGCTGTTGTCTGGCACAGTTGAGCAGGGCTGACTGGCAATATACAGCTTGACACACACACGATGTAGTAACATCTGGTACACATTTTCCTATTACTGACATAGGTTTAAAAGGCGCCTAATTTAATCTGTGTTATCCCTTGAATGCTATATTCAAACAGCAAACACTTGTATGTAACATGCAGGCTGTCCTGAGTGATTCACTGCAAATGTTTGCAGCTTTTCACTCGTATTCAGTTTTAAATTTGGCACAAGCTGATGGTCAGTTTTCCTCACTTTACCTGGGGAGACCAAGCCTTAGGTGTCTTTCTCCCTCTGCAGCAGCTAATGGCATCAACAGCAGAGAGACTACTTTGCTCCCTTGAGCCTACTTGCTACATCAGTAGGTTGGAGGGGGAGAAAAATTCTTATGCAAAATGTGAATAGGCCATGTTAAGGTTACATGTGACCCTTGATAATCTTAGCATCTTTCCCCCCCCCCGACATTTCAGATTATTTCTGTTTCATATTAGTCCCTTTGCTCTTGTAAATTAAAGTCAAAAGCTATGAATTGGAACAGTGTAAATGAGAATTGGCCTTAAGAAGTTTAGAAGGCAGCAGACTCTTTAATGTTTCAAACAAGTAAGGATTGCAGCCATAAAGAGAATAGAAATCTTATAAGCAGGAGTTAAAATGGGGTTGGGAACCTGTAGCTATTTTGATGTCACTAGACTACAGATCACATCATCCCTGACTTGGGAGTGTCCAACAACATCTGGAGGGCCACAGGTTCTCCATCTCAGAGTTAGAAGGCTGCAGGTCAAAACCTCCAGGAGGCTTGATCCTCTGGAGCAAGCTGATTGATCTGAATGAGTGATTTGGTTGAGTCTTCTGCGGAAGACATTTTTGAAAACAAGAACTCAGTGCATTCCCCCTCTGTAAATTGTGTTTTGAGTCTCCTGGAGGCAAAGAGACTGATCAGCAGAGAGCCCTTTAAGATTAAGCTGCCAATTTTGTGTTGTACATAATCATAAAAGGTGGCAAATATCAGCTTTGCTGTTTTTAAGATGGCTCATCCTGTATGAATGAACATTGCTCCCTAGTTTTGGCCTAAACATAAAACTTAGAGTAAACCTGCTATAGTAATTCAACAAGCAACTTCAGATAATGTTATTAGCTTGTTGGTCAAGAGCGGAGGTAAAACCTTTGCTATATGATAGTAAGCACTGCCATCTTTCCATCACAATAAGAAGCTTGAACAGAATTACATCTGCTTGAAAAATGTATTCCTCATTAGACCTGTGGAATCTTAAAACAAGATATTCCTTTGTTTGCTGTGCTTAATCTGCTACACCCTTCAATTCTGTCTCATGACAAAACTTCAAGAAACCCAACTTTAAAAAAAAGCTAAGAACCACCTTGCTCTACAGGCATTTCTGGGTAAAGTGGGGATTGTTTTTGGATAATTTCCTGTTCTCTTTACAAAAGGAATTCTTTCTGAAAGGAGGCAGCCAGCCCTGGCCAAGAGAGTTATGATGTGTACTTTGTCTTGCTACACAATCTTGTTCACAAAGGATGTGCCATTCATCTTTGCAAGGATGAATCCCATTCAAGAAGATGCAATTATTTATGTTAGCCTGTGCTACTGTGGAGAGCGCCACATTGGCAAAGGTTGATTTATGTGGCCTTCCTATGCCTTTGATACAGTTTTGTCTCTAACTAATGCTTCATTCAGCAGAAATGTCGAGGTATAATACAAGATAGAGGCTACTTCTGTACAGGGAATTATTTGCATCTGAAATATGAATATATTTTGGAGTGGCTTCTGAGCAGAATGTTTGAGTTACTGTAGAGGTTACATTGTGTTGTAGATACCTTTTCTTACTGGCAACCTATTAGTTGGTGAGATGTGCAGATTATAAATACTTTTTATAAATACATAAGGAAGCTGTCACTGCACCGGTCACTTACTGACTTACTCAGTTCCCAATTTTGTGGGTGAGGGTCAGAAAAAGGAAATAAGGTCAGTGTGCTCACTCTCACTTTGGCATGGCCAACAAGTCATATATTGAAAGGGGAAGGTTGACCCCTCTCTGTGTCCAGTGCTAAAATGGGAAGTATCTTGAATTGCTTTAAACTTGGCTTTTTATCCCATTTTGTTTATTTAAATAGGGCTAGTTTCAGATCCCTGGATCACATGTGAATTGACGGATAAATTTACCTGACCAGCTTTTTCTTTGTTTTTTCCAATTCCACATAGATTCCAAATTGTTAATATTTCAGTATGTAGGTCATAGTCTAAGAGGTAGTGTGAGAGCCTGGTTTTGTTTCATCTTTCCCCTACTCTGATAAGCAGGGAAATGTGGCAAGCTTTTCACATAACCACAATCCATTTGCATGTCATTCCCAAGGCAGCTGCAAATAGCCACCCCTCGATGGTGAGGAGGGAGTTGAAGTGTGTGAATTGAGTTCAAGAAGTGTTAAATCTGTAGTTGCCTGGCTGCAGTGATGCAAGGCTTGAGGGACCCCTATTTGGGAACAGTGTTTTGAAGAGAGTGGGGCACATTCCTTACTTTGGGTAACTTTGCCCATGTCAGATAATGTAAGCCCTATAAGCACAATATATGATTTAGTTTTGATGACAGTTGATGATTTGTCAGCAGGAGCAACAGACTGACCAAGGAAGTAATGGGAATAAGAGCAGATTTTTGCCTTAATAAACTTGAGATGTTCTTGTCCAAAAATACTAAAATGTATAATCCATGTTTCCTTCAAGTTGCTCTTCAGTCACTTGCTGCAGACATGAAAAAATCTTCAGATCTTAAACTTAATTTCACTCTTGTACATAGCTTCACTGTGTGAGTTTTTGAGGTGGGAAGTAAAAAAATGTAAATTATTTAATTGTAAATTTTTGTAAATTAAAATGCTGAAAGAGATGTGTGGCCTACTTGTGGATCCTTTTCAGTTCCCACTATCATTTTCAAATGTGGATACCTAAAGTACCCAAACTAGTCTGTTTAAAGCAGGGGGAGGTGCTTTTTAGCTCCACTTGTCAATCATGTGACATAATTATGATGTCGCATGGTTGACAGGTAAGCAGGACCGCCCACCTTTCAAAATCTGTTGCCCCTTGTGTTTGGGGACTTACAGGGAAAGGGGAGAGACCTGAAAAAGCATCCTCCAAGTCAGACTTGGAAGGAATATGTGGTTTGAGCAAATGGGAGTGCAGGAACTGTCCTAAAGCCTTTGTTAAAGCCTCTTTGAAGTAGCTCAAGTGTGAGAGCTGCTTTTGCTCAAGGCTTTAATACCTGCTCAGATGGCAAACAGAGATTAAATCCTATTGTCTTGGCTATGCAATCTTGTTTCCTGCTGGGAACAGGGTTGCACAGCCAAGACAGGGTTAAGCCCTGCCCTCTCGCCCATCAGCTGATGCCACTAGTGGGTGGGTGTAGTTTGGAAAAAATGACCTTGGGGGCCTAATGGGACCCCCTGACAGGCATGGCCCAGAATCCCCAATTATCCACCCTTGGCTTAACCTTTGTACCCATACCCCACATCAGGGGCAAAGTAGTATCTTTTATGAGACGCTTATTGGAACAGACAGGTTTTTGAGATGCGCAAAATGTTTTTCAGACAGAATAAAGAAACCTTAGAATAAAGAAACCTTGTTACGGACAGGAGAAAACAGGCTGGAAAGAGTTAATGGTCTTTGCTATCATTCAAACAAAGCTGTTTCCTCTCCCAAAGTGAGATGGAGGATGATGAACAGAAAATGAGGTCATCAACTATCCGTTTACACCTGAAGATCAGTATGGGTTAGGTTACAAAGGTGGTCTAGGAAATGTCAGAGGTTCCTCTATCTAGTTTCACCTATGTAAGCCCACACAGTTCAAGTTCCCTCCCAAAAGTTCCAATATGAAGGATCCAGAGGGACATTACATTTTTGGATGAGGAATGTTTAAAGGTAAACCCTTGTAGGATGTATCTATGCTCCTAAAAAAACCCAAAAAATATTTTATAAGGAAGTCAATACAGGAGCAAGCTTAGATAAGGAATTGCGGCCTAGAGGAGATTTTAATGGAGTAATATCACCTAAACTTACCTAGTTCAGAACAGTACAGCTGGTTCACTTCCAACCATCTTTCTCAACACCGTGAAACAAAAATTCTTGATTGATACACAGTGCCGCTGCCACACACAGGAAAAAAGATTATACTTTTCCCCCAGTACCATATCAATATTTCTTTTGAATTTATCTAATTCTTACATCTCCACAACTTATAAATAAATTGAAATTGGATCTTATATATATGTAGATTCCCCCATAACGCTAGAGTGGTCTAGTCAGAAACAACTACTACAACAAAAACTGGCACATGAATAATTCCCAAGATAAAATAATCAAGAAA
Source organism: Rhineura floridana (assembly GCF_030035675.1). Lineage (NCBI taxonomy): Eukaryota > Metazoa > Chordata > Lepidosauria > Squamata > Rhineuridae > Rhineura > Rhineura floridana. Next base: position 2,160,319 of record NC_084495.1, read on the forward strand.
TATTTCAAAACAAATAATACCACAGAAATACACCAAACCATAATCAGGGAAGTTTCTAAAGCAGCCATAAGGGGCTTTTATAGAAGAAAACATATAAGCAAGGAAAATGTTCTTGTACAGTCTTCTCCTAACTGCATAGATTTCTGAATTAGAAAAATCACCTCATGAAGAATGTACAAAAAATGAAAGACGACTCAGGCTTATTAACTGCTAATAAACAGAAAAAACCCTGTGATTCTTGAAGCAACAATATTTTTAAAAATGTACTAACCAGACTCTTAGCTGCTCGTATGAAGAAACAACAGAACATGAAAAACATCTGGTAACAATAAGAGAAACATTACAAACTCATCAGAAATAACTAAAGCAGGGATTGTCAACCTTTTTGAACCAGTGGGCGCGTTTTGAATTTTGAACCAGTAGGCTACTCCTGCCTTCCAGTGTTTTAGCCAATGAATGAAATCAGCTGTGATTGATAGGTTGTTTGGACACCAGGCAATGTGAATCCCTGGGGTCCTAAAAAGTAGCTCTATCCTCCTCCCCTTGTGCATTTTTACTTCTTTTATTTGTCTATTTTTATTTTAGTCAATTTGTATGCTGCTTTTCTGCATAAATGTGCCCCAGTTCCCCACAACACAACAGAAAAAAATGCTTGTCAATATAGCATAACAATCCAATGTCCATTCAACCACAATATAACGAAGAATTCATTTTGATAATACAAAGGTTATAACATTTTAAATACATTATAAAATAAGCTATCAAGACATGTCAGACATGAAAAACATTTTCAGTATACTAAAATATCAATAAAAATATAAGCAGCAGCCAGTTCTTCAAAAATGCCGAATGCTGGACACAGCAAGCAGATTTTTTCAAACCTGAAGTAAAACGTTGTCTTCCTCGGTGGAAAGGCCGGTGTCTTCAGGCAGAGAGGGAGGGTTCCAGGAGAGCAACAGCAGGCAGACAGGTCTGAGTAAATGGCTCACCTGCCCAATGGGGTGGTTCCAGCTGCTGCTTCCTGTCCAACAAGCCACTGGTCGTCTTCTGCCTTATTTTCTCAAGTCGTTGGACTCTCCATTGTTCGCCCTTTTTCCCTTACCAACCAGGTTGCATCATTCCTGTGGTGGGTTTTTCTGAGATCAGATAATCCCTACAAGTTATTTTCTGCCAGTACTTCTACACAGTAAGTCTGGGTGGATGTTAAAGAATCCCCTACCCAAGTGGTAAATGCAAAATGTGATAACTTTGCAATTGGTTGGGAGGGGAATTTAAATCAGAATACACCAGGGGTTAATGTTGAACCTCTGTATCAGAAGGGAATTTGGAACAGGAATACTCCTAAAAAGTAAAAAAAAAAGGCTTATAAGCAGAATTTGAACCTTCTTAGACTCTTTCGGTGATTCAGTTTGGAAGATGTCTGGGGGGAAATGCATCCAAATGATCAGAGTTTTATTTACCACTCCGCCAGTCGTGGCTCGCAATCCAAAACTGATTTATGTTCTAACAACTACAGAGTTTGGGAGGCTGACACTTTCCTCAGATATTGGGGTAATTAAAATAATGTCATGCCCTTGAGTGAGCATGCTTCACAATAATGGAACAGACCCTACTCCAACATGGCGGTTTCATCCGGTCATAGTTTCTAATCAATTGGCAAAAGAAAACATTCATGAAGCATTATTGAATTTATTTAAAAGAAAGCTCTATGGATGGCATCTCTGTTATGGGAAGCATTAAAAGTAGTAACTAAAGGGGTTGAAATTCAGGAATACAGCCAGATTAGGAAACTGACAGTAGAACAAAATGAATTAAAAGAACAGGAAATAGCCCTTGCTACTTCAATTACGTATCTGGTTCAAAGACGATATATACACAAATTGAGCAGTGGTGTAAAGATTAAGAAATGATAGAAACTGATAAAATGATAGTGAGCTTAATGCATCTGAACAGAAATACTACAAGTTTGGAAGTACAGGCTCAAAATAGTTGGCTAGCAGGCTGAAGAAACACAAAGAGAAATCCAAAATAGCATTTATTACAAGGCCTGATGGCTCCAAGGCATCAAAATCTGCTCAGCTCAGCACAGCATTTGTTAATGACTGTACATCACTTCTACTACTCTAGATCTGGGCCATAGACAATATTTAGAAGCAGCAGATCTCCCAAAGTGGGATGCAGACATTAGGTAAGTTTTGAATTACCCCATATTGTTAACAGAAATAATAGATGCCATAAAAAACCTCACAAATAAATCCCCTCGACCTGACAGATTTACAGGTTTATTTTATAAACAATGTAAGGAAATCCTAGCCCCAGAGTTGCAAAACTTATATAATGATATTTTGAATGGAGATCCCTTTCTGGAGATATGGCGAAGCTCCCATATGACCGTTATCCATAAGCCTTTAAAAAACCGGTGGAGATGGAAACCAAGATGTACCTAAGCCATCACCTCAATGCTGGTTAATCACCTAAAGCTTTATATGCGCCCTTGCAGTCCCCCCCCCGCCAAGCAGGTTTTGTCCCTCAGTACCAGAGATCGGACTCCTTTTCCTGAAACTCCTCAATATTATTAGGGCGCAATCCCACTTGTAGTTGCACCGGACTGGGGGGAGTTGGATGTGGCGGAGCCTCGCCTGAGCTGGCAGCCCCCCAGCTCCACCAGCAGAAGCTCCTCATCCTGGCGTAGCTGCGGCGCAGCCAAGACCCGGCCAGCTCCGCCAGGGGTCCGCCGGGGTCCGCAAGCTGGTAGGCAGACAGCTGGCGGAGGCCCGCAAATGTGGCATTCCAAGGGCACGGCGGAGGGGGGCGAGGGGCGTACGCGACATCCCGCTCCCGCTCAGAGCAGCCTCCCGGGTGCTGCCGGGGGAAAGTGGCACCTGGGCAAACGCCCACCTGAGCCCTTGCGGGAGCTCCGGCCCCTCCGGTCGGGCTCCGGCCCAGCAACCCCCCCTCCTCTCCCGTCCGAAGCAGTCTGCTGAGCGTGGCGGAGTCCGCGGCCAATCAAGGGGCAGCAGCGCCAGAATGGAAAGAGAGCCTGCCTTGCCCCGCCCCTCCTGCTGCCGGTTGGAGTCCCGGTGGGGCACTTTGGCCTCGGGAGGGGGCGCGCGGCGTCGAGGAGACACCCTCCCACCCGCTGGGCAGGCGGAGCCCGTCCCCCCAGGCCACGTCTCCTGGGAGGGAGGGAGCCAGAACGCCGCGCACGCGAACCCCCCCCCGCCTCGTCTTCCTCGCCACAGACACCCAGCAGCACCCGCTGCCAGGCAGCCAGTGTCAGGGCAGGGCACCCAAGCACAGGGCCACTCTGCTGGGAAGTGGCTCCATTGGAGAGTCATCCCCGTCACAGAGGGCTGCGGACAACCCTGGGTCCCCCGTGCCCAGGCTGCCCCAGCCCTCCCAGCAGCACAGCGATCCCCATGCTGGGGGCCCTGCGCCGTCAGCGAAGGGGGGCAAGCTCGGCTGCAGCCCCCCCTCTGCCGACCTCGCCAGCTCCTGCACAAGGGAGGTGGCTGCAGAAGCAAGACAGCCCGGGGAGCGCTCGCCCTCCGCCAACACGGCCCTCATGTCATGTTGCAGGCACCCTGTCTCTTGGAGCCAGCGGCAGCAGCAGCCCTCGCAGGCACACGAGGCTGTATCCACTGTCTTAATAATGTTGCTTCCTCCTTGCTAAAACAAGGTCAGCACAGCACATGTCTTCTTTCTATTATTTGGGCTGATTGCAGCTGTTGCCACCACTCACCATATGCTCAGAGGCACATGTTACCAAATTCTTCCAAGCTACACAGCAAGTGGATTGAACTGTGAAAGACCAACCCCAATTGTGTTTGCATTTAGACCAATTTGTAGGGCAGTCCAATATCTCAGAGAGGAGGCCAGGTCTCCTGCTTCCCTGGTGCATTCATTATAGCTGCCCAGTTTCCCTGGTTTTTAGAGTTTGATAGAAATATCTGTGGGCTATAGGTACGTTCTAAACTGCAAGGGTTTTTTGCCTATTAGTGAATTTTTGCTGCATTCCCCGGCTCCTGCCTCTAATCAATATAAGGCATTCTCTACCTGTGTCTTCAGAACTGGTTTATGCTTACGGTCCAGGCAACGTGGGCAAGCCTGTATAAGGTGCAACAATTAACAATATTGCGGTTTTATCTTCCTGTATTGGCATTTCAGGCCACTAAGCCATTTTATTTGCTGCCTGCCATTTTCTGTAATGCACGTTGTATATTCATCTAGATTTATTTTTGTTAATTCTTGTTAATTCCCTAAATAAGCAAGACTAGACTCTACTTTTAAAGTAATTGTGTCCATTGCAATAACAAAAATGGTACACAGTTGTCTCCAGTAACGATTTACAAGTAATACTTCTTTGTATTACATTCATATAAGAGGCAGGTTCACGTGTGCAAGCAAATCTAGTAACGGACTTGGATCTGGACTTATGAAGAATGGCAAGGCACATTTATTTTTATGTTCCAGCTGCTCAAAACCCCACAATGGGATTGGCCCTAAAGGGAGGCTTTTCTCCTCTCCCCCACTGGCTTCTGAACTGTGGAAGCAGGCGGGATCAGGCCTTTGGGAGAGGCCTTTCTCTGTCTGGGTTAGAGGTCTTAGAAAGTCACTGGCAGGCCAGGTGGTTATCTCTCCTACCCCTTTCTTTCCCCCATGGGGCAGGGATTACCCACTTGCCAATCACCTGACATCACAATGACACCAGGTAATCAGTTTTTGCCCTCGCAGTTTGAAATCAAATTGTACAGGCAAAGGGACAGTCCACCAAAGCTGACCTTTTGGTCTCCTGAAGTCGGGTGCGCAAGTGCTTTGCGCAGTGCTGGCTGGCAATGCCTGCAAGCCCACTTGCACCTGAGCCGTGGCTTTGCCTGCTCCATACCTGATGTTATATTTGGCATCATGTGTAGAATAGTTGGGTGTGAAATGGCCATGCAGGTCAAATGGGCCAGAGGTTGCCCACCACTGCAGTCCTAGGTGGGCTAGTGGACTCCCTCAGTAGACGGCGGCTTCCTGTCTTTATCAGCACAGCAGGCAGTCCTTGGGAAAGCCAGAAAGCACCCCTTTGCTTGCCATTTCAGTGTTCTCCTCATGTCCCTAATGAAACACACTGGTAAGAAACCTCACCCGTCATGTGGGTCTGGCACAGGGGAAGGAATCTGCAGAACTGTCCCAGGATGCCAAGAGCACATTCTGTGGTTCAGCCGCCTCCTTTTGCTGGGCTTTCGGAGGAGCTGAGGCTGAACTTGCTGTGCAAGCACTTCTCTTTCTGCTACTGAACATTCTTTCAGAGCGCTGAGCTGCCCCCTGTCTTGTGTTGCCACAGACACCCATGGGACAGCCCACTCTGTGATTCATCCATGCCCCTGGGTCCAGGTGGCAGGAGGATGAGGTGGGCGTCGGGAACCTGGCTGAGCTCCTCCTTCAGAAACTCTGCATCAAGGAGAACCACATCCTGTTCATCTTTCTGGGGCTGGATCTTGGGGCCCAAGTGCAGAGCCCGGCAGCCTAGGCCCCCAATGAAACCCCAGGGAGCAGCAGATGACAGGGTGGGTGAGACGCAAACCCTGCGTCAGCACCTGGGCTGGAGTGGGCGTGCCGGGGGACAAAGGAGCTTATTCAAAATGGTCCTTCTGAAATAAATACATTAAGCATCAAGCCGCTACGAGCAAAGTCTCTTTTATTCCTGCAGTCTGCTGTGGCTCCCAGAATTCAGTCTGGTCCCAATTTATTTGGTGGTTGGTGACAAGGGCTCTCCAGCGTCTCATCTCCATGGCGTCCCACCAGCTCCTTCCTCAGGCTATGGGGCTTGTGGAGCAATAAGTCCAGTGGCCCTCTTGCTGGCTCCTCCTTAAGACCCTTTAGGTCAGACCCAGTCCCACGGGGGCCTCTTCCAAGAGGGCTGGGGTGGCAGAGCAGCTGTCCCTCACTGCTAGACGGTTGTTCCTCAGTCCTCCATCTGTTCTCGAGCAAGCCAATCTCTCTCTCCCCCCTGGAGACAACCAGCTGAACAAGGAGTGCGTTCCTAACCAAGGCTGAAGGAGCACCTTCCTTCCATGTCAGGGATTGGGGCACCTCTGGCATCCAGGTGCTGTTGCTACTATTTCAGGCATTTTCAAGCCTCTCTTCCACTGCAGAGGCTCCCAAGGCCCCTTTCCAAAGGTTGGTGCTTTTTGCCCTCAGGCTTAGAGAGGTCTTCAGTAGAGCTGGCGGAGAGGCCCTGCAGTGCCACCTCTCTCGGAGTATGTTGGGCGGCTGTCAGTCCCCTGAGCTGGCATGGCTGACAGGTAAGGATGGCAGGAAGCTGCTTTAGGGTAGGAAGATGGCAGGGAGCTGCCCTAGTGAGTCGGACCGCTGCTCCACCTGGCTCAGCACTGTCTGTACTGACTGTGAGCAGCTCTCCACAGTGTCAGGCGGAGTCTTCCGTCTGGGCTGGAGATGCAAGGACCACAAGTCTTCATTCCTGCCCCATATCCCCTGTCTTCAGGCTGAAGCCATCTTCTGATGCCCTCCTCTGTCAGAGGCGTGGTTTGCATCTGCAATGGGTGGGCTTTTTCAACAGTGGCACCTCGGTTACGTAGAGGTGTTCTTCAGGGGGGTACACTTGATGCCAACTTGGTTGTCTTTTAGGTGGTCAGGCAAACCCTTTTTGTTTTGTTCACTCAGGCACATTAAAACTTTTATAATGATCTCAAATATTAAAAAAAACCCAGAAATGGACTGCCTTCAAGTCGATCCCGACTTGCGGCGACCCTACGAATAGGGGTTTCATGGTAAGTGGTATTCAGAGGGGGTTTACCATTGCCTTTCTCTGAGGCTGAGAGGCAGTGACTGGCCCAAGGTCACCCAGAGAGCTTCAGGGCTGTGTGGGGATTCGAACCCTGGTCTCCCAGGTCCTACCCAACACTCTAACCACTACACCACACTGGCGTATTTTAAATATTTTAAACCCTTCTATTAATTTGTGCAGCCTGAGGATGTGGACAGGATCCTTGGAGAGGTGAGAGCCACCACATGTCTGCTGGACCCTTGCCCTTCCTGGCTTATAAAAAAGGCCAGAGAGGGACTGGCTGAGTGGGTGGTCAACTCCTCCTTACAACAAGGCAGAATACCAAGGTGCCTAAAGGAGGCAGTTGTGAGACCTTTATTGAAAAAACCCTCCCTGGACCCCTTAAACATGGATAACTACCGGCCAGTGTCCAATATTCCATTCTTGGGTAAGGTAATAGAGCGTGTGGTGGCCTCCCAGCTCCAGGGATTCCTGGATGAAACGGAGTATCTAGATCCATTTCAATCTGGTTTCAGGCCTGGGTATGGGACGGAGCCGGCTTTGGTCGCCTTGGTGGATGACCTACGCAGAGAACTGGACAGGGGTAGTGTGTCCCTGTTGGTTCTACTGGACCACTCAGCAGCTTTCGATACCATCGACCATGGTATCCTGGACCGCCTAGCTGGGATGGGACTAGGGGGCACTGTTTTGCAGTGGCTCTGGTCATTCCTGGAGGGGCGAACCCAGAAGGTGGTATTGGGGAACTCCTGTTCGACTCCTTGGCTGTTGGCCTGTGGAGTCCCTCAGGGTTCAGTTTTGTCCCCTATGTTATTTAACATCTACATGAAACCACTGGGAGAGGTTGTTCGGGCGTTTGGAGTTCGGTGCCACCAGTATACTGATGACACCCAACTCTATTTGTCCTTTCCACCTTCTTCCAAGGAAGCTGTCTTGGTTTTAAACTGGTGTCTTAACTCAGTGGTGGATTGGATGAGGGTGAACAAATTGAGGCTTAATCCAGACAAGACAGAGGTGCTCCTGGTCAGTCGTAAGGCAGATCAGCGAATAGGGATACAGCCTGTGCTGGATGGGGTTATACTCCCCCTGAAGACACAGGTTCGCAGTTTGGGTGTCCTCCTGGACTCAGCTTTAAATTTGGATTCCCAGGTTTCTGCAGCGGCCAGGATGGCTTTTGCACATTTGAGATTAGTGCGCCAACTGCGCCCGTTCCTTGACCCATCCGATCTGGCCACGGTGACACATGCCTTAGTCACATCCCATTTAGATTTCTGTAACGCGCTCTACGTGGGGCTGCCTTTGAAGACTGCTCGGAAACTTCAGCTGGTACAACGCGCTGCAGCCAGAATGTTAACTGGGGCTGATTACAGGAACCATACAACTCCCCTGTTAAAAAAACTCCACGGGCTGCCAGTTTGTTTCCGGACACAATTCAAAGTGCTGGTGCTGACCTATAAAGCTCTACATGGCTTGGGTCCAGGCTATTTGTCAGACCACATCGCCTTCTATGTGTCTGCCCGGGCCCTGAGATCCTCAGGAGAGGCCCTTCTTTCAATACCTTCATCTGCACAAGTACAACTAGTGAGGATACGAGATAGGGCCTTCTCGGTGGCTGCCCCTAGGCTTTGGAATTCCCTCCCTAAGGAGATAAGAATGGCCTCTTCTCTGCAGTCCTTTCGTCGACAGGTAAAAACTTTCTTATTTCAGCAAGCCTTAGATTCCGAAGGCGGCTAAGGATAGGCCCAAAAGGAGATTATATTGTTCTTGCTTGTTTATTTTTTAATTATTCTGATTTTATGAGTATAGTTTTTAATTATCAGAAACAGTTTAATGCTATTTTAAATTAGAGTTCATTTTTTAATTATATCTGTCTATATTTATTTATTTATGTATTATATGCTTTTAACTTTGGTAGGTTTTAATTGTATCTGTTTTTTATCTGGAAGCCGCCGTGAGTTCCAATTTGGAAAAACGGCGGGGTATAAATAAAGTTTAATAATAATAATAATAATAATAATAATAATAATAATAATAATAATAATAATAATAATAATTGTGCTTTTTATCTGCTGCTTCTCTTGCTTATTGTTCTACTTGTTCCAGTTTTTGTAAACCACCATGAAATAATCAACACAAGGTGGCATCCAAATGTTTAAATCAGGAGTAGCCTGTTGTTGAACTCCCATTAGCCCCGGCAAGCATGGCTAATGGCTAGGGATGATGGGAATCAGAGTCCAGCAATGTCTGGAGGACATCACATCGGCTACCCCTAGTTTAAAATAAATGTGCCCATTGAAACGTTTGGAATCCTTCACCAGCCTTTATGCCACTTCATTTCTTCCTCACTTGGGCCCTGACACTTGCCTGCTGAGGCCAGGATCCAAATGAATCATGTGCCTCGCTTGCCTGGATGGTCCGGCAGGGAAGACGTTGAGCTGCTGCCTCCAGACTGGCATTTCCTCTCCTAAATGCCATCCTGCCTGGCATTTCATGTGGGCAGGAGGAGGGCAGCCAATGCCTGTTCTCTCCAATCGTCTTCCAGCTTTCTTTTTTCTCCCTGGGCCTCCACGGCAATTCAGCAGGAGGAAAATAAAAGGGTTTCTGTTCCCTCTGTGCTAACAGGCCGGAATGCCTGCTCCACAAGTAGCCTCTCCCTCTCTGACCTCTGGGAAATGCCCACACCAAGCAGAAAGTGGAAACTCACTGTATGTCCAATTGCTGCCTGCCGGGCACATGGAGGCTTGATGCTCATCCCTCCCTTCATTTTTAACTAGCAGTTGTGAGGCTGTGCGGATGGAGAAGCTGTGTTAAATTGTGGTTGCAAACAACTACAGGAAAACAACAAAAAGTATTGAGGACTGAGCTTACCTTGTCAGATGCCTGAAGCGGTAACCTCAGTAGGGCAGCCGTGTGTCCTAATTTACAGGGAACAGTCCTCTGTTGGAAGGAGTCCTCTGTTGGAAGGGCTGTCTGGTCCAAGGCTGGTTAAATATAAAGAACCACAAGAAGGGAGGACACGGAGGAGAGGCTTGAAATTGCCCATCACCATTTAGTACCTGAACAGCAGACTGAGCAGCAGCAGAGCTCGTCTGGTCAAGTCTTCTCCACTATAGTGAGATGTGCTCTATTTTTATTTCAGTTCTAGTAATACATTTTAAAAATGGCATCTATACATTGAAATGATCATATGTAAATTCTGTGCCCTCTTTTGTCCCCCTTTATGATGATGCGTTTCCTCTTCTTTGCCGATGGGAAACTGGCCAACCTATATAGGTAGACAGGCAGAGATAGAGGTGAGGCCAGAAGATCAAGCTATGCAGCACACAAATGAAAACAAGAGCAGGGTGAACAATGCAAGGAATCCAAGCAGGGCATTTGTGTGACGCACGCCCACAGCAAGGTGAATGATGCACATAAACACCTACAGGGGGACAGTTTATTTTTGTTAACAAGGTCAGAGCTACTCCCGGTTCCTTTTGAGCCCAAGGCTGAAAGTGTCAAACTTGACTCTAGGCAACTGCAGCTGCCACCCTTTGCACTTGACACCCCTCTGGCGCCTTGGAGCTTGTAACCTGCTATGAATAGCCTGCTCTTGGGTCTCCCACGTCAAGGGCAGTGATCCTAGCGCAGGCGAGGAAGGAGACCATAATAACTTGCTGGCGGGAGGCTCCTGACTCCATAGAACACCAGAGCTGCCCCCCCACCTGCACCCCAAGGAAGTGGCTCAGTCCCATCAACAACGTGCAAAATGATCCTCGCTTGGCATAGAAGCCTGTGGCTCCTACTGGAGGGAAGGGCAGGATATAAATCTAGTAAACAAACAAACAAGCAAAAGCTTCTGCAGGGGATATATTGGAACTCTCTGCTCACTTCAAATAAGTACTTGCCAAAACTCTATTGCTCCTTTATTTAGAGATGAGTTAAGGCAAGGATTTGTTTTTTCTACTCTAGTATGGCGTAGTGGTTAGAGTGTTGGACTAGGACCTGCGAGACCAGGGTTTGAATCCCCATGCAGCCATGAAGCTCACTGAGTGACGTTGGGCCAGTCACTGCCTCTCAGCCTCAGAGGAAGGCAATGGTAAACCACCTCTGAATACCATTTACCATGAAACCCCTATTCAAAGGGTCGCCATAAGTTAAACAAAACTATGCAGGTAAGAAGCCAGCAGGGGTGTGGGGGCTTTCCAGTGTTTTGCACCGCCTGCAGCATGTACGACTATCTGCCTGTTGGACAGAAGTCGTGGGTGTGCTCTCGGTGCAATGAGATCCTGGCTCTCCAGGAACGACTTCATTTCCTTGAGGCCAAGGTGGCGGACCTGGAAAAGCTGAGAGAGGCAGAGAAGTGTGTGGAGGAGGCCTTCAGGGACGTTATAGCTATGTCCCACTCCAACGATGATAGCTCTCCTGCTATCATGGACAACGATGGTCTCGGGTAAGGAGAGCATCCAGCTGAGGAAGAGGGAAACGATCCCTTAGAAGGGACCCATTCCTTGGGGGATGAGCAGCTATCCTCTCGTGCTGAGGATATATCTCCAGGGGGTGGAGGGATCCTTGTAGTGGGTGATTCGATCATTAGGAACATAGACAGTGGGGTGTGTGATGGGCGTGTAGACCGCAAGGTGTTTTGCCTGCCTGGTGCGAAGGTTGCGGATATCGCCCGTCGTTTAGATAGTTTGGGAGACAGTGCTGGGAAGGAGTCAGTGGTCGTGGTGCACGTTGGCACCAATGACATGGGGAAATGCAGCCGTGAGGTCCTGGAAGCAAAATTTAGGTTGCTAGGTAGGATGCTGAAAGCCAGGACCTCCAAGGTGGCTTTCTCTGAAATGCTACTGGTTCCACGCGCAGGACCAGCCAGACAGGCCCAGCTTCGCAGTCTCAATGCGTGGATGAGACGATGGTGTCGGGTGGAAGGGTTTGGATTTGTTAGGCACTGGGGAACATTTTGGGACAAGCCGGGCCTGTACAAAAGGGACGGGCTCCACTTGAACCAGAATGGAACCAGACTGCTGGCACTTAAAATTAAAAAGGTGGCAGAGCAGCTTTTAAACTGACTGAGGGGGGAAACCCGACAGGAGCTGAGAAAGGTCCGGTTCGGAATAAACCTCCCCCCTGGGATAAAAACCAAAGAAATGATGAAATTTTAAAAGGGGTAGGCCTAGAAGTAGGCATTGTGAGAGCAGGGGCACAGGATATAAATTCAGAAGAGCAAAATTACCACAGGCCTAATCACAAGTGCCAAAGACACTTGAAGAGAGACACTGCTTACAAGTGCCTGTACTAATGCTAGGAGCCTGCGAACCAAGATGGGAGAACTGGAGTGCTTGGTCTTAGAGAAGAGCATTGATATAGTGAGCATAACGGAGACCTGGTGGAATGGAGAAAACCAGTGGGATACAGTTATCCCTGGATATAAACTATATCGGAAGGACAGGGAAGGACGTATTGGTGGCGGAGTCGCTCTATACGTGAAAGAAGGCATTGAATCCAGCAAGCTCGAAACCCCAAAAGAGGCAGACTCCTCCACAGAATCGTTGTGGGTGGTGATACCATGCCCCAGGAGGGACTTAATACTGGGAACGATCTATCGTCCCCCTGATCAACATGCTCAGGGAGACCTTGAGATGAGATATGAAATTGAGGAAGCATCCAAACTAGGAAATGTGGTAGTAATGGGTGACTTCAACTACCCGGACATAGACTGGCTGCATATGTGTTCCAGTCATGACAAAGAAGCAAAGTTTCTAGATATTCTAAATGACTATGCCCTAGACCAGTTGGTCATGCAACCGACCAGAGGGACGGCAACCCTGGACTTAATCCTCAGTGGGGACCGGGACCTGGTGCGAGATGTAAGTGTTGTTGAACCGATTGGGAGCAGTGACCACAGTGCTATTAAATTAAACATACATGTAACTGGCCAATTGCCAAGAAAATCCAACACGGTCACATTTGACTTCAAAAGAGGAAACTTCACAAAAATGAGGGGATTGGTAAAAAGAAAGCTGAAAAACAAAGTCCCGAGGGTCACATCACTCGAAAATGCTTGGAAGTTGTTTAAAAACACTATATTAGAAGCTCAACTGGAGTGCATACCGCAGATCAGAAAAGGTACCGCCAGGGCCAAGAAGATGCCAGCATGGTTAACGAGCAAAGTCAAGGAAGCTCTTAGAGGCAAAAAGTCTTCCTTCAAAAAATGGAAGTCTTGTCCAAATGAAGAAAATAAAAAAGAACACAAACTCTGGCAAAAGAAATGCAAGAAGACAATAAGGGATGCTAAAAAAGAATTTGAGGAGCACATTGCTAAGAACATAAAAACCAACAACAAAAGCTTCTATAAATACATTCAAAGCAGGAGACCATCTAGGGAGACAATTGGACCCTTGGATGATAAGGGAGTCAAAGGTGTACTAAAGAACGATCAGGAGATTGCAGAGAAGCTAAATGAATTCTTTGCATCTGTCTTCACAGTGGAAGATATAGGGCAGATCCCTGAACCTGAACTAACATTTGCAGGAAGGGATTCTGAGGAACTGAGACAAATAGTGGTAACGAGAGAGGAAGTTCTAAGCTTAATGGACAATATAAAAACTGACAAATCACCGGGCCCGGATGGCATCCTCCCGAGAGTTCTCAAAGAACTCAAAGGTGAAATTGCTGATCTGCTAACTAAAATATGTAAATTGTCCCTTGGGTCCTCCTCCGTGCCTGAGGACTGGAAAGTGGCAAATGTAACGCCAATCTTCAAAAAGGGATCCAGAGGGGATCCTGGAAATTACAGGCCAGTTAGCTTAACTTCTGTCCCTGGAAAACTGGTAGACAGTATTATTAAAGCTAGATTAACTAAGCACATAGAAGAACAAGCCTTGCTGAAGCAGAGCCAGCATGGCTTCTGCAAGGGAAAGACCTGTCTCAGTAACCTATTAGAATTCTTTGAGAGTGTCAACAAGCATATAGATAGAGGTGATCTAGTGGACATAGTGTACTTAGACTTCCAAAAAGCGTTTGACAAGGTACCTCACCAAAGGCTTCTGAGGAAGCTTAGCAGTCATGGAATAAGAGGAGAGGTCCTCTTGTGGATAAGAAATTGGTCAAGAAGCAGAAAGCAGAGAGTAGGAATCAACGGACAGTTCTCCCAATGGAGGGCTGTAGAAAGTGGAGTCCCTCAAGGATCGGTATTGGGACCTGTACTTTTCAACTTGTTCATTAATGACCTAGAATTAGGAGTGAGCAGTGAAGTGGCCAAGTTTGCTGACGACACTAAATTGTTCAGGGTTGTTAAAACAAAAAGGGATTGCGAAGAGCTCCAAAAAGACCTCTCCAAACTGAGTGAATGGGCAGAAAAATGGCAAATGCAATTCAATATAAACAAGTGTAAAATTATGCATATTGGAGCAAAAAATCTGAATTTCACATATACGCTCATGGGGTCTGAACTGGCGGTGACCGACCAGGAGAGAGACCTCGGGGTTGTAGTGGACAGCACGATGAAAATGTCGACCCAGTGTGCGGCAGCTGTGAAAAAGGCAAATTCCATGCTAGGGATAATTAGGAAAGGTATTGAAAATAAAACAGCCGATATCATAATGCCGTTGTATAAATCTATGGTGCGGCCGCATTTGGAATACTGTGTACAGTTCTGGTCGCCTCATCTCAAAAAGGATATTATAGAGTTGGAAAAGGTTCAGAAGAGGGCAACCAGAATGATCAAGGGGATGGAGCGACTCCCTTACGAGGAAAGGTTGCAGCATTTGGGGCTTTTTAGTTTAGAGAAAAGGCGGGTCAGAGGAGACATGATAGAAGTGTATAAAATTATGCATGGCATTGAGAAAGTGGATAGAGAAAAGTTCTTCTCCCTCTCTCATAATACTAGAACTCGTGGACATTCAAAGAAGCTGAATGTTGGAAGATTCAGGACAGACAAAAGGAAGTACTTCTTTACTCAGCGCATAGTTAAACTATGGAATTTGCTCCCACAAGATGCAGTAATGGCCACCAGCTTGGACGGCTTTAAAAGAAGATTAGACAAATTCATGGAGGACAGGGCTATCAATGGCTACTAGCCATGATGGCTGTGCTCTGCCACCCTAGTCAGAGGCAGCATGCTTCTGAAAACCAGTTGCCGGAAGCCTCAGGAGGGGAGAGTGTTCTTGCACTCGGGTCCTGCTTGCGGGCTTCCCCCAGGCACCTGGTTGGCCACTGTGAGAACAGGATGCTGGACTAGATGGGCCACTGGCCTGATCCAGCAGGCTCTTCTTATGTTCTTATGTTCTTAAGTTGAGATCGACTTGAAGGTATCCATGTTGTTGTTCCAGGAATTATTTTACAGCAGCAATGCTATCTAATATCTATCACAATATTACTTTTGTATGTGAGAATCAGTCCGGACTATCTGGGGAATTTTCACACATGAAAGTGGCAAATTGTTGTGATCTCCATTCAGGAGATGCAGCTTCTCTTGTTAATATGATTTGCCTCCTCCCACTGTAGT
This sequence comes from Rhineura floridana, assembly GCF_030035675.1. Classification (NCBI taxonomy): domain Eukaryota; kingdom Metazoa; phylum Chordata; class Lepidosauria; order Squamata; family Rhineuridae; genus Rhineura; species Rhineura floridana. The sequence continues at coordinate 2,175,597 of NC_084495.1, forward strand.
CTGGGGAAAGATGCTCCCCAGATGCTGCAATGGGGATTTTGATTTGTTACCACATTTATATCCCACCTTTCCTCCAAGGAGATTGAGGTGGAGTATCTCATTCTCCCCTCCCCATTGTATCCTCACAACAACCCTATGAGGTAGACTGGGCTGAGAGGCAGCCGTTTGTTTGAAGCAGAGCATGCGTATTCAAAGGTGAAAAAAAAAAAAACAGGAGTGAGCAGCTTCAGGGATACCGGAGGTTGAAAAGTGCTGAAAGATGGGCCCCGTGGCCCTGGGACTTGCAAACCAGCCGACTGTTAGGGGGGGTACAGTTGTGGCCCACTACTCTTTAGGGGATCTGTTCTAAAGGTGGCCGGCGGAGGAAACCAGACAAGATTGCAGGACAAGTGTGAATCCCCGCTGCTTCCTTCAGCTGAATTTAAAAACTGCATTCTTGCCCATTCAAAGCAGTCTTTTGAGTTGTTTGCATGTGTTCAGAGGTCCACAGATCTGGCTTGGATTAGTAGCTCTGGAATGCAACCGGAGCAAGGAGAGGTGGGAAGCGCTTTGCTGTCAAGGCAGACCATAGCTGGGCTTCGATTTCAGATGCCGCCCTTGTGAATCCGGTGCCTCGGTAGGAGGAATTCTCTTTGCTCGCGAGTTCTGTTTTCCTCTCCCTCCCTCCCTCCGTCCCCCCCCCCCGCTTGTCTCACAGCAGCCTGAATGGTGCATTTAAAGAAAGAGGAAGGAAAGCCTGAAGTATTTTTTAGAACTGGCAACGCTCGGGGAATTTCAATTGGCATCCCAGGCCTATTTCTAGCCAACTGAATAACAGTGCAGGGTTTGAATCTCAGGACCCTCCTCCTCCTCCTCCTCTCTTCCTCCCTCCCTCCTCTTTTTTCTTCTGTACAGTCACTGGAGTCAGTGGCTGTTCCATCTCCTCCTCTGTCCGGGAGCAGACGGTTGCGGCCGGGCAGGCATTCATGGGTCTGATGGGGAGAGCCTTACCTGGGGCTGGAGATGCCCCTAGACCATAGCTGGCTGCTGGCCCCTGTTCACCTCTAGAGTGCAACGTCTCACCCCATCATGCCATGGCTGGATTTTGTCTGGGCTTGCTTCAAAAGATCAAAAGTAAGGATCTTTCCATTCAGAATTTCTGTAAGCTTTTGTCTGTAGGTCCCTCATGCTTTCAGAGGTGATAAACGGGCACTATTGTCAGGGGCCAGACGCCTTGAGCCCCATCTCCCCTCTCTGCTTCATGTTGCATTAATTTATTCAGCAAATATTTTCCTGCTCTGACCCGCCTCTGTTGTGTTAAACTAACCAGAAGCTAGCTAGCTAGCTTCTTTTCTTAAATATAGTTAACAGCATGATGATGATGATGATGATAAAATAATTCCTACATGTATTTGATTTTAAGATTTTCAAACATTTCAAAATAAAAACACTCTATGCTATAGAGGTTTTACAGCAGTCCTGTGCATGTTTACTTAGAAGTTCAACAGGAGTGACTCCCATGTAAGCGTGCATATGACTAGGACTTCATCCTGGGATGGGTTCTTACCAGATTGCTGCAGCTCGGATGCATTCCACAAAGTTTGCTGTCAGAAAAAGTAGGGTTTTTGTTTTGTTTTGGGGGTGATGGAAGGATGGGAGCAGCCTCCGTTGAATGTTGCATTTCCCTGCACTTTCCTGCAGCAGAGGCACAAGAGAGTTAACTTCTGGTGTCTAGAAGAGGAACCTGGATTATTCCCAATGTGCATGTTACATACTATGGGGGTTGTTTTGGGGGGAGGGAAGAAGCTTACACCCTAAATCTCCCCAAAAGATAAACTGCAGGCAAAAGAAAGGCAGTGTTTTTGCCATAAAAGTTATGGGGTGCAGAAAATAGGTCCAGCTGGAGGGTAGGAATGGAGGGTAGGAGGCACTGACTGCAGTGGGTGCCACCATGGCTTCAGCCAAGTGCCCTAGAATCATAGAATCATAGAGTTGGAAGGGGCCTTGTAGGCCATCGAGTCCAACCCCCTGCTCACAGCAGGAAATCCATAGCTAGAGCATCTCCCGCAGATAGCTGTCCAGCCTCTGCTTGAAGACATCCAGCAAAGGGGATCCCACCACCTCCCTAGGCAGTCAGTTCCATTGCCGAACCGCCCTTACTGTCAAGAAGTTCCTTCTAATGTCCAATCTGAATCTACGCTCCTGCAACTTAAAACCATTAGACCTAGTCCTACCCTCTGGGGCAGCAGAGAACAAATCTGTACCCTCCTCTATGTGACAGCCCTTCAGGTACTTAAAGAGTGCAATCATGTCACCCCTCAGCCTTCTCTTCACCAGACTGAACATGCCAAGTTCCTTCAACCTTTCCTCATAAGACTTGTTCTCCATACTGGCTATCATCCTCGTCGCCCTCTTCTGAACCCGCTGCAACTTGTCTATATCTTTCTTAAAATGAGGCGCCCAGAACTGAACGCAGTATTCCAGATGAGGCCTGACCAATGCAGAATATAGTGGGACAATTACTTCCCTCGACCTGGAAACTATAGCTCTGTTTATGCAGCCCAAATCCGCATTTGCCTTTTTTGCCGCAGCATCACACTGCTGGGTCATGTTCAACTTGCGATCCACTACAATTCCAAGGTCCTTCTCACACGCACTACTGCTAAGCTGGGTATTTCCCATCCTGTAACCGTGCATTTTGTTTTTGTGGCCTAAATGCAGAATCCTGCATTTGTCTTTATTGAATGTCATTTTATTAATTTCAGCCCAATTTCCTAGTCTATCCAGGTCCCTTTGGATTTTATTCCTGTCTCCCATTGTGTTAGCTATCCCTCCCAGTTTCGTATCATCCGCAAACTTCATAAGGCTTCCCTCCACCCCGTCATCTAAGTCATTGATAAAAATGTTGAAGAGTATCGGCCCCAGGACAGAACCCTGTGGCACTCCACTCGAAACCTCCTTCCAGTCCGAAGCAGAGCCAGCGACGACCACTCTTTGAGTACGGTTTTCCAACCAGTTGTGAATCCACCTGACAGTATTTCCATGTAGTCCGCATTTGACCAGTTTGCTAATCAAAAGGTCGTGGGGGACTTTGTCAAACGCTTTGCTGAAATCTAGATAGATGACATCTACAGCATCTCCACCATCTACTAAGCTAGTGACCCGATCAAAAAAAGAGCTCAGGTCTGCTTGCGGGTTTCCCGTGGGCAACTGGTTGGCCACTGTGAGAACAGGATGCTGGACTAGATGGCCACTGGCCTGATCCAGCAGGTTCTCTTTACATTCTTAATTTGAACTGAGTTCCTTGTATATTATTATTAGATACAGTGCTCATACACTAAGCTTTAATTCCCAAACCTGTATGCCCAGCCTGTGTGAACAGAGTTCTATGAACATGTGCAGAGTACCTTTTCTGCATTATTGAGTAACCACAGCCACCACACACTTGCATCATCACTAGGGAGAAGGCATTCCCAGCCACTGGGTAGGATTTCTAGGTAAGCTTGAACTTCAGTACACAACTTGTTAAAAAAAACAAGTGGAGTTTTCAACTTTGCCACAGAGACCCCTCTCTTCCCCGCTACAAGCGTGCCAAAAGGCATTTCCAGCTGCTGCTTTAAAAAAATCAGAAGTTGTACAGTTGTGTTACTCAGTTGCTGTGGTGGATCCCAGTGATTAGTCTTAGGGAGCAGTTTGGTGGTGGGAATATCATTTCTATGTAAGCACTTGAAAAAAGCATGAGATTGCTGAAGAGGAGATTTTCTCCAAGGGTTGTGCATCTATTGATAAATGCATTGTCTCTCACAAGTGTCATCATCTATTGTCTACTGTGGCCCTCCAGATCCAGATGTTGTTGAGTTTCAACTCCCATGAACCACAGCAGACATGGCCATGGTCAGGGATGATGGGAGTTGAAGTCCAGCAACATCTGGGAGGCAACAGCAGCTTTCCAACCCCTGTTCTACTGCCTACATCTTCACTAGTGGCAGCAAGCAAGAGAGCTCCGTTCTCCACGGCCAGTGTCAAGGGTCAGGCGTGACTGGGCAGCTACCAAGAGATCACACCCTAGCAGGAGGAGGGAAGGAGATACCTTGGGGGTGCCGGGTCTGTAATGCAAGATGCAATAACAGCAGGCCCGACCTACAGCTGTCTGGCCTGTGCTTAACCCAGCGGCGTCACTAGTGGGAGTGCAGGGGGGGTGCGGACCTCCGGTGCGCACCCTCCCAGGGGCATGGACGAGGTAGCTGGGCTTGCGTGCGCGGGGCACGCGCCGGAAGGGCACCCAGCCGGAGAAGGCCTGGGAACGCTGGTACGCCTCCCTCGTCCCGCCGACGCTGCTCCCAGTCTCGCCCGCCCGCCCGCCTCTGAGGAGGAGTTGGAGCAGCCTTGCTGGGCAATGGCGTGGGGTGGGGCGGCTCTGGGTGTCACGTCCCTCATGGTGACACCCGGGTGCAGGCCGCACCCTCCGCACCCTGGTTGTGACGCCCCTGGCTTAACCACCTCCAGAAGAGGAGAACCCCCCCCACCTCCCAAGGCAGTCTGTTCCACTGGTGAACAGCTCTAACCGTTAGGAAGTCTCTCCTGATGCTGATGGTCTCTCAATCAGTTTTCTACCTGTGCCCTGTTGTAGCAATTGTAATGAGTTGTGCTAGATGCTGTATGATTTTTAATTATGTTTTTATTGCTTCTTTTATAAAAGCAATACAATGCAATTGAAAAACAATATGAATATTTAATACAAACATGCTGTGGTCCACCTGAATGAAGCGTGTGAATCACTGCTAGCGCACAGATCATATTTATGGGAACACCAGTCCTAACGTTTAACCAAAAATCTGCTTCCCTGCAATTTCGACCCATTGGAATGGGGCCTATACCCTAGAGCCACAGAGAGCAAGTCTCATCCATCTTCTGCATGACAGCCCTTCAGATAGCTGAAGGTTGCGATCATGTCTTCCCTGAATCTTCCCGTCACCAGGCAAAACATAACCAGCACTCCCAACCTATCCTCACAAGACTCTGTTTTCAGATCCCTCACCATTCTAGTCACTCACCTCTGGACATTTCCTTCTTAAAATGTGGCACCTCAAACTGGACACAAGACTCCAGATGTGACCTGACCTTTGGCCTGGAAATTATCTCCAGTTAATGCAGCCTAGAGATAATATCCAGGCCAAAGGTCAGCCTAGTGAGAGCCAGTGTGGTGTAGTGGTTAAGGTGTTGGACTACGACCTGGGAGACCAGGGTTCGAATCCCCACACAGCCATGAAGCTGACTGGGTGACCTTGGGCCAGTCACTGCCTCTCAGCCTCATGAAAACCCTATTCATAGGGTCGCCATATCGGAATCGACTTGAAGGCAGTACGTTTACATTTAACGTAAATATAAGGATCCCGTGGCTAGATAGACTAAAGAAAAAAGGAGCCCAAGAAGCGTGGGAGTTCATGAAGAACGTATTACAAAAAGCACAATCGCAAACAATTCCAAAGAGGAAGAAAAACGGAAGACATCGGAAAAAGCCAATGTGGCTGCACGGTGGTGGAGGAGGTAAAAGTAAAAAAGAGCATGTATAAAGAATGGAAGGAAGGACGCATCACCAAGGAAGAGTACTGACGAACGGCTCGGGCTTGCAGGAATTGTGTATGGAAAGCTAAAACCCAGAATGAGCTGAGGCTGGTGAGGGAAGCGAGGAACAACAAAAAGGGGTTTTTCAGATATGTTCAAAGCAAGAGAAAGACCAAGGAAACGGTGGGTCTGCTGCTCAATGAGGATGGCAAAATGTTGACAGATAACGAGGAAAAAGCAGAACTGCTCAACACCTATTTTGCCTCCGTTTTCTCCCAAAAAGGGAACAGTGTGCAACCTTGCATCAGTAGCAATCTCAGTAAGGGGTCGGGACTGCAGTTCGAGATTGATAAGGAGATAGTCAGGAAATACCTAGTTAACCTAAATGAGTTCAAATCTCCAGGGCCTGATGAACTGCATCCCAGAGTATTGAAGGAACTTGCTGATGTACTCTTGGAACCTCTTGCCATCATCTTTGAGAAATCCTGGAGAACGGGAGAGGTGCCGGAGGATTGGAGATGAGCAAATGTCGTCCCACTCTTTAAAAAGGGTAAAAAAGAAGATCCGGGGAATTACAGGCTGGTCAGTCTGACTTCAATACCGGGAAAGATATTAGAACGGATAATAAAAGAGTCCATTGGCAACTATCTAGATGACAATGCTGTGATTAGTAGGAGCCAGCATGGGTTTGTCAAGAAAAAATCCTGTCAAACAAATCTCATCTCTTTTTTTGATCGGGTCACTAGCTTAGTAGATGGTGGAAATGCTGTAGATGTCATCTATCTAGATTTCAGCAAGGCGTTTGACAAAGTCCCCCACGACCTTTTGATTAGCAAACTAGTCAAATGCGGACTACATGGAAATACTGTCAGGTGGATTCACAACTGGTTGGAAAACCGTACTCAAAGAGTGGTTGTCGCTGGCTCTGCTTCGGACTGGAAGGAGGTCTCGAGTGGAGTGCCACAGGGTTCTGTCCTGGGGCCGATACTCTTCAACATTTTTATCAATGACTTAGATGATGGGGTGGAGGGAAGCTTTATGAAGTTTGCGGATGATACAAAACTGGGAGGGATAGCTAACACAATGGGAGACAGGAATAAAATCCAAAGGGACCTGGATAGACTAGAAAATTGGGCTGAAATTAATAAAATGACATTCAATAAAGACAAATGCAAGATTCTGCATTTAGGCCACAAAAACAAAATGCACGGGTACAGGATGGGAAATACCCGGCTTAGCAGTAGTGCGTGTGAGAAGGACCTTGGAATTGTAGTGGATCGCAAGTTGAACATGACCCAGCAGTGTGATGCTGCGGCAAAAAAGGCAAATGCGGATTTGGGCTGCATAAACAGAGCTATAGTTTCCAGGTCGAGGGAAGTAATAGTTCCACTATATTCTGCATTGGTCAGGCCTCATCTGGAATACTGCGTTCAGTTCTGGGCGCCTCATTTTAAGAAAGATAGAGACAAGTTAGAGCGGGTTCAGAAGAGGGCGACGAGGATGATAGCTGGTATGGAGAACAAGTCTTATGAGGAAAGGTTGAAGGAACTTGGCATGTTCAGTCTGGTGAAGAGAAGGCTGAGGGGTGACATGATTGCACTCTTTAAGTACCTGAAGGGCTGTCACATAGAGGAGGGTACAGATTTGTTCTCTGCTGCCCCAGAGGGTAGGACTAGGTCTAATGGTTTTAAGTTGCAGGAGCGTAGATTCAGATTGGACATTAGAAGGAACTTCTTGACAGTAAGGGCGGTTCGGCAATGGAACCGACTGCCTATGGAGGTGGTGGGATCCCCTTCGCTGGATGTCTTCAAGCAGAGGCTGGACAGCTATCTGCAGGAGATGCTCTAGCTGTGGATTTCCTGCTGTGAGCAGGGGGTTGGACTCGATGGCCTACAAGGCCCCTTCCAACTCTGTGATTCTAATGCAGCCTAAGATTGCATTTGCTCATTTAGCAGCTGCATCATGCTGCTGGCTTTTGTTCAGCTTGTGATCCACCCAGACATCGAAATTCTTTGCATGTGTAGCGCTGCCAAACCAGGTTGCCCTACCCCCACATTTTCTACTTACACATTTTACTTTATTATTACTTTATTTTTTGCATTTAAATGCAGGAGTTTACATTTGTTTCTGTTGAATTTCGTCTTGTTGGTTTCAATATTTGTTCCAGCTTGTCCAGCTTGTCTTAATTCTCTCTTGTGTGGCGTTAGCTGATACTTCCAGCTTCATTTCATCTTCAGTTCAATAAATATCCCCAATTTCTTTTGCCCAAGTCATTTATAAAAATGTAGAACAAAGCCCTGTGGCGCTCTGCTCAAGGCGTCTCTCCAGGCTGGCCCAAAGGCATTAATGAAGATTCATTGGATATGGTTGCTCAACTGGTGGTGGATCTACTTTAGGGTCCTCCAGCCTACATTTTATCACCTTCAGTTGCTGAGGAGCATAATAAATGTGGGGAGATTGGTGCTGGGGGGATCTAACTCATGGTCCAGCCTGAGCTCTGTGTTGCTTGTTGCCTATTTCTGATGTAGGGGAGATTCTTGTGTTTGCTTCTGTGCATGAAATGCAAATACTCCGTTCCCATCCCTGATATGAAGATTCTCTGAATGTAATAAACTCAGGCTACAATTCTAGGCACATTCAGTTGGCCCACTGAAATTAGGGGACTTTTGAGTAGACATGGGTGGGATCTGGCTGTATTTGCATGATGCCCAGGTCACTTGTTTGGCCTCCGCGACAATAGGAAGCTATCTTTTTTTTCTCCTACAGCAAAGCCCAGTTTTCCTTTACTTCTTTCAAGGGAAAAAAATAAACGATTTCTGGATAGTTCCTGGTAATTTGGAGGCTGCCTGTGATTCTTCCTGCCCTTTAGTAACATTTCTATAGAAAGAATCCTCCCATCCAAATCTCACCTGTTGCACACCTGTATGTATTGAGGAGACTAAAAATAAATATGTCCTTAGTAGACAGTTCCTGGTCACTGATGGACCAGGCATTCTTCACGTGGTTCTTTTATGGCAGGAGGAGACTTGGATATCCTCTCACTCCCTGCCCCCATAAGATGGTTGGTGATTCTTCCAGGACAGAGCCACCATTTCAGATATTTGGAGGGTGGGTAGGCTGAGCAGCAGGGGGGGGGGAGGACAGAGTCAGAGGTTTGGAGGGTCAGCATCTTTGTCCAAAAGCTGGGGACAACAGCAGAAAGGTTGGACCAATGGGGCACAGGCCATAAATCTCCCCCTCCAAGTGTTTTTGAGTGGATACTTCCTGCAGGGTGGGGTGGAGTGGGGATTGAACTGGAAGGTGATTTGGTTTACTGGGTAGGATATTAATTTGGGGAAATAAATTAATTTAAAATTACTTTATCTAGATGTGAACTAGGGGAGTAATGAATCGGGTAAATGAATGGGAATTGAACTGATATAGAGCAGGATCTGTTGAGAAACTAATTGGGGGTAAATGAATTAAAGAGGAACTGATCTGGGGTAATTGAAAAAATTATGTGGGGTGATTTGTATTGGAAATTAGTTGGCCTTCTATGTTGCTTAAATTCTTAAATTCTATAAATACCAATAAGCATATGCAAATTTGTGTCTGTGCGTCCAGGCTCCAAATCTTTAGTGCTTAGCAACACTGCTGGACATTGGCATGGTTTTGACCTGCTTAAATGGCCAGTATCCCTGTTCTAAAGCCCATGGCCTCACAGTTCTAAAAGAAAAGGGAGGGGAGGAGGGACTAGAACAGGAGAGGAGTATTTGCAGAAGGAAAATGTAAAGAAAACCTCATATGTGACATGCATGAAGTATCAAGGTGTTCAGTGTTATAAGGGACGGCTCTTATTTTTACAGCTCACACCTATGTCCTGGAATGTGATGGTTCCACAGAAAATAATGTCCCTTCCTGCAGAAAATTAAGAGTTTCATTGTGAACTTTCCCAACATACAATGCCTTCTTGGTGTTCCTTTGGGTTAGAAATGTTATTCACTAATAGGCAAAAAACCTTGCGGTTTAAGAACGTACCTATAGTCCACAGATATTTTAAAAAGCAGGGAAATTGGGCAGCTATAGTGAATGCACCAGAGGAGCAGGAGACCTGACCTCCTCTCTGAGATATTGTTGCTATTGTTATGTGTCTTCAAGTGGATTACAACTTATGGTGCCCCTATGAATCAGCAACCTCCAATAGCATCTGCTATACAACTTGGGTTGGTCTTTCACAGTTCAATCCACTTCCTGTGTAGCTTGGAAGAATTTGGTAATTTGTGCCTTTTTTGAAATGAATTTATGGGAAGCATCAGAATGGCATGGGTGTATTTTCAATTTAACATTGTGGAATGCAAAAAATCCATGCTGGCTATAATATACAGCCACTCTCATGGCTGTATATTCTTGTGATTAGGCCCTAAAGCAAGGGAACCTCAGCCTGGGGCGCTCTGTGGCTCCCAAGCATTTTTTTTAGCCTCCTGAAGGACCCCACAAACTTTGGTGGTGGAAACAAAAAGGAAAAAAAAACAAAGTAGACATGGTGCTGGGATGGGTGGATTTTTAAACCTCTCTACCTAGCCCAGGACCATGGTGGAGATTGCAAATTGCTGCCCTCTCACTTGCGGTCATCAGATCCACCATTTGATGAATGGGGAGGGGCAATGACCCCCCTCAGTTGACCTGCACAGACCCGGTGGATTCTCCCCCTCGAATATTCCTTTGACTATATTGTTATTTTACTGATTTTACTCACAGTTCAGCGCTCTTCTGCTCTCTGCCACCCCCCTCCACTTGAATAATCCAAGTTCCAAGCAGGGAGAAGCAAGCCAAGCCTATAATAGCCGGTAATAGTGGAGGAGGAGGAGGATGCGAAGCCACTTTCCCTTCAAAATATTGTTAGTTTCTTTCAAAATATTGATAATTCCTTTCAAAATATCAATTAATATTGATTTTTTTGGGAGGAGAAAAAATCAGACCGATAAAAGCAGTGGATAGCGGACAAAGAACAAACTCAAATCAATACTGCCTTTTAGGTCAATGGAATGTTTCAAAGCGGCACCGGCCAATGGATCCCATCCCTACCCTCCTCTTAGTTGCAAGCAGCAGCTGAAGGAAGCAGCACCTCAGTTCTGTCCTTCACAGGGGCCCCTGCAGATAGTCAAGAGAGTAGGCAGATGGTGAAATAAAGGGACTGATGCCTCCACTAACCTCATCTACCTTTAACATCCCTTCCCTGTGATAACAGGGGGATAAATCTTTAAACACTCATATAGAAGGATGTTTGGGGGGAGGTTCCGGATGGTAGAATACACTGTACAGGGTTGGGGTGGGGGGCTTTAGGAAGTTTGAAGGGGAAAACGGGGGAGGTAATTATTCCTGGTTTTAGACTGCAGCAATATCACAGATTCCACTGTGAGAACATTGGCCCTGGGATAAGGGTGCCGCTTTGGGTGTGAAAGGGTGTGGTTGCCTCTTAAGAACATAAGAACATAAGAAGAGCCTGCTGGATCAGGCCAGTGGCCCATCTAGTCCAGCATCCTGTTCTCACAGTGGCCAACCAGGTGCCTGGGGGAAGCCCGCAAGCAGGACCCGAGTGCAAGAACACTCTCCCCTCCTGAGGCTTCCGGCAACTGGTTTTCAGAAGCATTCTGCCTCTGACGGGTGGCACAGCACAGCCATCACGGCTAGTAGCCATTGATAGTCCTGTCCTCCATGAATTTGTCTAATCTTCTTTTAAAGCCGTCCAAGCTGGTGGCCATTACTGCATCTTGTGGGAGCAAATTCCATAGTTTAACTATGCGCTGAGTAAAGAAGTACTTCCTTTTGTCTGTCCTGAATCTTCCAACATTCAGCTTCTTTGAATGTCCACGAGTTCTAGTATTATGAGAGAGGGAGAAGAACTTTTCTCTATCCACTTTCTCAATGCCATGCATAATTTTATACACTTCTATCATGTCTCCTCTGACCCGCCTTTTCTCTAAACTAAAAAGCCCCAAATGCTGCAACCTTTCCTCGTAAGGGAGTCGCTCCATCCCCTTGATCATTCTGGTTGCCCTCTTCTGAACCTTTTCCAACTCTAGAATATCCTTTTTGAGATGAGGCGACCATGTTGTGTTTCGGATTGGAATGTGGTCTGGCATGAGGAGGGCACGATTCCTTGTCCAGCACAATCGCTCTAAGTACTAAGGGGTTGAATGCTGTCCCACAGACACACACAGACACACTCCCAGGTTACAGAGCGGCACCCCTACCCTAGTAGCATCACTGATGGTCTCTTGGGGTCAGGAAAGGGGGGATGCTTGCACTGACTCCAGGTGCTCCACCCTCAGCCCTGCAGGTGGCCAGTAGCAGTGTGAGACAGGGAAGGGCTGTGGCTCAGCGGCAGAGCATCTGCTTTGCATTCCGGAGGACCTGGGTTCAATCCCTGGCCTCTCCAGGAAGGGGTGAGAGTGGGGAGCTGCTGCAAGTCAGTGTAGACATTACTGAGCTCAATGGACCAAATGGTATGAGGCAGCTTCCTCCGTTTCTGTTTTGTTGAACTTCTTTTCTGGCGTAGGTACTGAGCAGTTCTGCCGATCAAGCCACTCTCCCCGATGTTGGGTTTGCATCTCTGCAGAATGTTGAAACCAGGGATAGATAGATTTCAACTCCTTCAGCCCCAGCCACCAGGCCAACGGTCAGGAGTGATGGCAGTTGTGGTCCACATCTGGGAGGCATCATGTTGACTACTCCTGGTCTTGACCTGTGGCAGATTATGCAAGAAACATGTCACACCTTGCTCTGGCTGACTCTCTCCATTGCACTAGAGTTCTGTAGGCCCTTAGATGCCAGAATGTTCTCATATGCTCCAACACATTTATTCTTCTGCAAAGCCTGCAGCCTTCAAGGGTGAGGTTGCACACTAATCACCTCTTGGAATACTTCTTGTGCAGTTGCCATTTGGGATTGTACAGCATCCAGTCTTGGCAGTTGTTGTAACCACTGTACTTATCATTCCTGGTGTGGCCCTAATTGCACTCTGCATGTGTAGGAGCATTCAGGGACTCATTTTGCAAAGACTTCCAAAGCTGACATCTGGTCCTCATCTTTGCCAGTTTATGATGTCCTGAGATTGGCTGTACTATCTAACCGGCAAACTTTGCAGAAGCCTTTTGGTGTTGGCATGTGCTGATAATATCATCAGCACATGCTGGCACCTAGAGGCATCTGCAGTCAAAATCCTAGCAAGGACTCCAGGCATCACAGAACCCTGTATTCAGGACACCCGTCCCAAAACCTGTTGCCCTCCAGATCTTTTGGAGCAGAATTCCCATCAGCCTCAGCCAGCAGTGCCATGCTAGCTGGGCCTGATGGGAGTTGGAGCCCAAACACCTGGAGGATACCAGGTTGGCAGCGGCGGCTGCTGCAGAGCCAGGAAGAGCGTGCTGGAGAGGGTAGTGCGTGCCCTCCAAATGGGAGGTAAGTTCCACCTGGTTGAATGCAAATCTGAACTGACCTTCTGCGTTTTTCCAGATCTCCTCTCGAGTCTTCTATTGCTACTTCTTTTTCTTTTGTTGGATCACAACTGCTAGACAGCAGTGTTTTAGACCCTCTTCCTGTGCTACACCCTGAAGCCCCTGAGCTGCAGACAGGAAAGAGGGTCTCTAATGGCCTGTGGGAAAGTTAAGTTCATGAGGATGTGACATTCCTAAACTTCTTTCTCCAAGGTCTCTTGAGGCTCTGGAGTGGCCTCCCACAGAGAGTGTACAAGCAATCTCAAAGCCATGTGGAGGTTTTCAGTCTCATCCCATGCAAGTGCACCTCCCTGCCCCATTCGATGAGGCTTACTCCCAAGGAGTGCAACTTTGTTGGGTTGCATTTTTCTCTCCAGCTAACGGGATAAATTTCCTGCAGACATTTCCTGTCCTTTCTGCCCTCTGACATCTCATGCAACACCCTACAGCAGCCTTCTCCAAAATGATGCCTCCCTCTGGACGATTTGGACTACCACTCCCATCAGCTCCAGTCAGCACAGTCCTCCCAGTGTTATATGGCCATGCTGGCTGGGCAGATGGGAACGGTGGTCCAAAACATCTGTTGTCCAGCAGGTTGGCTCTGCTAGTGTCTCTTGTTTCCCTTCCCCTCTTGTGCTAGGAGGGCCTCTCTTTTGGCTCAGAGCGTGAGACTGGAAAATGTTTGTCTTTTCTTTTTCCTGCCGTGGCAGCTTTTAAGTTGTGGAAGCAGGACAAATGCCACTCTTGTTGGCAGAGACATTGGACCAGGCAGTGGCGCAGTGGCAAATTCAGAAGTGCAGGATTCCTTCATGACAGTCACAGTCACACCCCTTCTTCCCCTTTTTTTGCTGTTGGGTTGAGAATGAGATTCTTGTTAATACCTTCTCCCACACAACATATGTCCCTGGGAGCCAATGCGCATGAAAGGAGAGAGTGTTAGCTACTGAGAAGAGTCTTCTCAGTGGCTGACTCACCTCCTTTCACTCTGATGGGCTTCAATCAGCAGGAAAGGACAAGGAAGCATGTTAGAAGACTCTTCTCAGGGGCTAAGAAACTCCCCTTTCATGCTAATGAATTCGAATGCTAATGATGCTGGAGACATAGGGACCCTGCTGGGACGTGGTTCCCAAAAAAGTAAGAGGTCTTACTTCTGAGACCCTGGATGACTACTCCTGAGCCCAAGTCTCTGGGCAGTAAGAAACTTGTATACTCCATCAAAGAGAAGTCTGTCTGTCTTTATGAAGAAGAGAAGTGGGATTTATTTGGCGGGGAGCGGAAGGGGAAGAAATAGCGATTTGCAGGAAGAACCTTGCTCAGTAATGAAGGTTTTTGGAAGAGCGGTAGCTCTGAAACTTATTGAACTGCAGTTCATTACCCTGTTTGTTGCTTTCTATATTCTTTAAGTGCAAGGTGGAAAGTCAGCAACCCCACCCCAAATGTTCAGTTGAGCCATTCTTTCACTTACTTATGTAAGATAATTTCATTTCTGTCCTGTCTTTCAACTTCTAAGAAACACCCAGCAATCTGAAGGGGGTCAAGGGAGAACAAATATGAAAGCTTGTGGGTTTTTAGAAGCACCTGACTGGCTACTCTGGGAAACAGGGCTGGACTAGATAGACCAGCGATGGGGAACCTCCAGCTCACAGCCCAGTCTTGGTCTGCCAGGGGGGGCAGTTTGGCCTGTGAGGCCATTTCCCACAAAACATGCTCACCTGTCCGTCAGACATTATTTCTGGTGCCATCAGCTGATGAGCAGGAGGACAGGGTTGAATCCTGCATTGACTGCAGGATCCTGTTCCCAGGAGGGAACAAGATCACCCAGCCAAGGCTGCAAGATTTAATCCCCATTTAAAATCTGGTGAGCAGGGATTAAATCCTGTGCAGGATTTAAGCAGCTGGCTCATGTGACCTTCTTCAAAGAACACTTTTGCAAAGGCTTTAAGACAGCTCCCTTCAACTCCCTGATCTTGCAGGCTTAAAAAGGAAGCATGGAGAGACATACAAACAGCTTTTGCGCTTCTCCTCCTGCTCCCCTTTTAAGCCTCCAAGTTTGGGGACTTAAAGGGGAAGGAGAACTGGAGAGCTGTTTGCATGTCTCCCATTTTAGGTTTCTGAGATTGGGGGCTTCAAGCACGGGGAGAAGTGAAAAAAGGCTTTATGAGTTTCCCCCCCATTCTCGGAGACTTAAAAGGGGAGTGCAAGCGAGACTTGCAAAGCGCAAGGGATTTTGACAGTTACATTTGGCCTGTGAAGCAGATTCTGATAAGGGTCTGGCCTGTGGAACCAGAAAGGTCCCCCACCCCTGAAACAGATCCCGCAGGGCTCTTGTGTTCATAAGCCTGGTTTGAAAACAAAGTCAAAACTAGAACAGACAAAGCAGCAGACAGCATCATCCACAAGACAAGCAGGAACAGGCAGCTGGTCAGGTGGAAAGGGCTGTAGGCATGGCGATTGCCAAGGGTGGTAGGCGAAGGGGGGCTGAGCTGAGGGGAGCCCCTCGCTGACCCGAAGAGGGTGCTGAGCAGGAAATAGCTGTTAAAGGCCACACTGTGAACAGACAGATGTGTTAATTAGGCAATATTAATATAGTTTGAGATCCTATCCTGTAGTTCCAGCTTCATCAGTACCTTAGAGCCGGATGGCTGTCAGTGGCAGAGAGGTGGACCTACGTCCCAGATTTAACTGGATTGGAAGTCTGTGCTTACAATTCTCTCAGGCAAACTTGAAACTGAAAATGAGAAACTCGGGGCGGGGGGAAGAAGCATCCTGATGAATAAGAAATCACACACCATTTAGAAGAGCAAGAATTCACATGCAACTTACACTAAGTGCCTAATTTCTTAAGTGAAATGAGGTTGGAATTAAGGGTTGCTAAATTCTTGCCCTAAGCCGCTCCCGTGTCTTCTATGTGGTAGCCAACTGGCTGCCATTGATTCTCTACCTCTAACAATTGTTTGATTCATAGATATTAGCAGGGGGGCACGTTGATTCTTATGCCTTACAACAATCTCAGCTGATTTTTTGGACATTATATGGTTGTTAAAGGGACAGGAACAGGCCCGTCTGGGATTTTTCAGGTCATGTGGCATTTGTCCACCTCCAGTTTTGCAGGGTGTCATCTGTTGTTAAAGTTGTTATCATTTATTGTTGCAACAGAAAATACTTAAAAGGCTTTTCAAAAAAAGAATTTATATGGAGATGCTCTGAAATTACATCTGCAAACACCTTTATTTATTTATTAAAATTATTTATACCTTGCCTTTCAAGACAAAAATCCTTCCACGGTGGTTCATAACATCAACACACGATAAGCAATATCAATATATAGCAATTAGCAAGTCATCAGGTTCCTTCCCACAAGGCAGCTGGTGGTAAAAGGCTGGCTTGTATATTCTTCACCCTTAGCTGATACATCTTGATCTCCATTTTTCTTCCTTCACCTCCTGGAAGATGAAATTGCAAGTCGGGAATTTCTAAGACCTTTCATTTTTAGCAGAATTTGACTTCAAACAGTCTGCCATTACTACTGCGCCTCTCTTCTCGGATGTTTGGCAATCTGATCTATGAAAGCAACATCCAATTCTCCTGCTGGCTTTGGATTCCCACAGTGATTTTGCTATTATTTCCCTCTCCTTTTATATTTATCCAGATCCGTTCAACCCATGCTCAGATTAATGAATTTCCTTGTATGTCATCTACAATTTGTAAGCTGAAGCTAGGGCAAAATATGGCAACTAGGTTGTGGACTGGTTCTGCTCCTTCGGATCATGTTTATACAGACCTTGAGAGAATTGTCCTGGCTCCCAATCTGCTACCGACCCAAATTCAAGGTACTAATAATGACTTACAAAGCCCTAAACAATTTGGAACATGGATATTTGAAGGAGTGAGCCCTCCCATATTGACCTGCCCATGTGTTGATGATCAGCAACAGAGGCTCTCCTCTTTGTTCCATAGCAAAAGGAGATCTGTAATGTGGCAATCAGGTGAAGGGCCTTTTTCTAGTGGTGCGCTGGCTCTGGAATGCCCTCCCCTCTGAGATACGGCTAGTGAGTTTCCAGAACCAGCTGAACATCCATTTAGTTGAAGAGGATACTGATGCCTTGGCTGGGGTTTGGCACTTGTTTTTTTTATCACTGATATTGAGTCTGATGTAGTTGCATTCGCTTCTCTTTTATATGCTTAGTTGCTGATGCCTATGGTCTTAATTCATTTTGTTGTACCCTGCCCTGTGATTGCTTTTGTAATGAACGGTGGGCTAATAATATTGTCAACTGAATCAATCAGTCAATGAATCAATGTGTAGAAGGTCCCACTGCAGAGAGGCAGGTGTGAGATTGAGACGACAGTTCTGCTGGGAGATCGTTTGCTCTTTATTGCAAGTCCCAGTTGTGTTTCCATTGGGTGCATCAAAGTGGTACCCAGTGGCTGGAAGATTCCATAGTAGCAGGCAAGGCTTGATTTTTTTTCCTTGAAAGGCTTTCCATGAGATGTTGATGAAAACCCCAAAATTGTGTGCACACATATAATTCCACCCCCCAATATGGTAAGATCTGGAATACCAAGAACCTGCTTTGTGTTCCATCTACTCTTGAGCTTCTCTGTACTCTGGAGTTGTGGCAAGGCCCTGAGCAGTGCTGTGTGGTGGCAAATTCTGTGAGTACAGCCGCTCTTTATGACAACCCCAATAGTTACACCCCTTCTAAGACTACATAACAAAAAATCATTTCCGACAAATGTAGATATTATGACTTCAATATCAAGCCAGGTGTTTTCTCTCCCCCCCCCACTTTGCTTAAAATCCAGCCTGATGAAATGTTTGGGTGAACTCAAAACCTTGCTTGCTATTTGTGACATTTTGAATTGATCATAATAAAAGGAATTTGGAATTTATCGAAATAAAAGGGGCAATTTAACCCTTAGACATACATGCTCATGTAACCTGTCTGTTCCCCTGCTTAAGCTTATTTGATGAGGGTCTCCCCGAGAAAAGCTTATTTATTTGGCCTACCCAGGCCTGGAAAATAGTGCCCCGTGAGATGAGATTGTTGTCCTTTCTGGCTGATTCCTCCCTGCCAGTCCCTGTTCCACACCACTAGCCTTGAACGCTGTGGCACCAAGGCTGTGTTCATGCATCTAGAGGGATTTGCTACCGCTTTCTCCTTCATCCTTGATCCATTCTAAATGGCAGGGATTGTCAGAATTTTGCTCTCTATTGAGATGCATAGCAAAGTTGTGTAGCACTGCGGAACGGAGAGTATTGAGCGAGCTGTGTGTGTGTGTTTGAATCTTTGCTAAGATTCTACCTTCCCTGCAAATTAGCCAGACAGAGACTTTAAGCTTTAAAATAAAAAACAACTACTTTATTCTGGAAGTACATGCTTGATAGGAAAGAGTCCTATATCTAGCTTAACTGGTCTATGCTGGAGAAATGAGCACTGGCCCCAGTACTTGCCCTCATCCTGGTTGAGAGGAGAGACAAAGAGAAGATGTCTGCTCCCCTCTCGAGAGAAAGAGAAGAACAAGAGAGAGGCGGGAAGGAACTGGGATCAAACATCCTGTTGCTTAGCAGGAAGGGAAGAGACGGCAGGATCAAAGGGATAAGTATAGCCTCAACCAGCAAGAGGTCTAGCTCTCTCTAGCTACCCTTATTAACCCCCATGCAGCCTCAACCCACCAAGTTGGAGTTGAACTTCATACATTCCAACAGGGTTGGGGGACTGGTGCCCTCCAGATGATGTTGGACTTCACCAGTGGCAGCTGGTGCCCACTAGACTTGGTGGGGCTGCTATGGGGGTGTGGCCAATGAGTTCCCTCCCCGTCCTCCCCCCTTGCAAACATACGGTGGACACTTAAAAATGGCAGTTTTCATAACACCTAACAGAGCGTTAGTCCTTTGGTTGCTCTCCTGAGTGTGCACATGGTTAAATTGTACCTCCCCAGCAGTGAACAGAAACCTAGATCTTTGCTCATTTGGTAATATCCTCCCAATCCTGTTTAAAAACACACATAAAGTTAGTGAGTTGCTGGAAACTCACATTTAGAAGGCACTACAAAAGGATTTAGTCCTATCCTTGCTCTCATGAGTAAGACCCACAGAACCCAGTTGAGGTTTACTTCTGAACAAGATGAAGAGGATTGTGTTAGTAACCAGCAGTGGTTGGAAAGTTCATTTTTAAAAGGAACAAAATAGTTCCGTTCAAGTTCATCCAAATGCACTTTTAATTCATAATAATTTCTGCCATACACAATGCACAAGAGTGGTCTTGTCCCCCAGTGCCAACCCTAAACCATACAAAGAACTCAAGTGAACAGTAAAAATAAAATAAGATAAAAGGCACATTTGGGCAACTTGATAATACATTTCTAAACTAAAACACATTTAAAATGAGCATCTGTAATTGTATAAATGTAATGGTTAGAGTGTAGGACTAGGACCTGGTTCAATTCTACACCCACTTAAATGAGCTTACTTCTAATGAATAGAATTGTTTCTACATCTAAATACTTCTTCAGTGTAGTTAACCATTATATATGAGGCTATGTGTCACAGCAAATATTATATTCAGGAATATTATGTTTTAAGCTATGCCGGTTTATTCCCTGGTATGCAGACCTGGAGCAGTGTATTCAAGTATGATGGACAATAGTCATTGGCTAAAGACTTCCAGAATTTCCTTTTTGAAAAACAAAACCAATCCTTAAACTGTAAGCTCAGAGACAAAGATATGGCAGGTGGGAAACAATGTTAGAAAAAGGCGTCTTGCACACCATATGATCAGTTCTAAATACTGTAGCAAGAAGTTCCACAGGTTCCTCCTGGATTCCACTGGTGCAGGGATTCAGACATACACACAAGATATCTCTTAAGTGTCTTATTTTGTATAAAAGCAGGATTTGTTCAAGTCAAAATCCCTTCTCCTTTTGATCAACCACATCTACACAGGTTCCACCTCCTTACTCAAAGTGAAATTGGGGCTGGAAGTGAGCAACAACCCCACACAGGCCCTCCTAACTGGATTGCCAGGATGTCTGTGCTTTCAACCAGTCTCTTGCTGTCTTCCAAACCGCATGACCACAGACAGGCCTGGGCTCAGGAAGAAAATAAACATCTGGTCCTCTTGGAAGTACTGCTATGGGTTTTTTTTGTTTTAATTAAAATAATTATAATAGGTTCTTGCTCTTGTCACTAATGGAAGTTAATTAACGTGCATAAGCCCATGTCAAATATTCAGATATTTTAAATAAATAAAAATAAATGTTAACGGTTGAGACCAGCCCAGTCCATTCTTGGGGCTGTTTGCCACCACAAATCTCATCTCCCTCCCACCCTGACAATCAAAAAGCTCCAGTCCAGGTCCAAGCTCACCAAGAAACCAGATTCTCCATCTGCCTTACGATGCCAGCCAAACCCTTTTAGAGGCATTTGCCACCAAGAATCTCCTCTCCTGCCTCTCCCCTCTACAATAAATACGGCCCAGCCCGGCCTGTGAGGAAACCAGCTTCCACCCTACACCAGCTAAACATGCTTTTGGGATCGTTCACTCCTCCTCCTCTCAATGAAATGTGACTGGTAGTGGTTAGAGTGTTGGACTAGGACCCAGGAGACTAGGGTTTGAATCCCCACACAGCCATGAAGCTCACTGGGTGACCCTGGACCAGTCACTGTCTCTCAGCCTCAGAGGAAGGCCATGGGAAACCCCCTCTGGATACCGCTTACC
This sequence comes from Rhineura floridana, assembly GCF_030035675.1. Lineage (NCBI taxonomy): Eukaryota > Metazoa > Chordata > Lepidosauria > Squamata > Rhineuridae > Rhineura > Rhineura floridana. The sequence goes on from NC_084495.1 coordinate 2,196,337, forward strand.
ATGAAGACCCTATTCGGGATCAACTTGAAGGCAGACCATTTCCATTTTGCATCCATGCTCCCTAAGCTTGTGACCCCATTCATAGGGTCGCCATAAGTCTGGGTCAACTTGAAGGCAGTCCATTGTTGTTAGGCTGGCTAGTCATGGAAGAGAAAAGAAAAAAGATTGTGATTGCTGCTGCTTTAAGGTGATGCTTGCAAAAAGAGGGGAGAGTAACTCAGTTTGCTAAGTGAATGAGATGCTGTCACCTCTTAAGGGACTAGCAGGTCATGCCTTGTGAGCCTCAACTCCAGTTTAAGTATTAGAACAGACTTTTCTCTTCATAGCAATATGTCAGGATAGGTCTCATGAAAAACGCATGGCTGTCCAAGGTTAAATTTTTAGGGAATTCTAGAGAGCCCTCTTAGATTGAGCTAATAATCAAGGGGGTATTTGTTCAGTATTATAAAAAAATACACACGGAAATAGGAACTAATTTGGTTGGTCCTATTTCTTAGCAGAGATATAAAAATACAAGCAGCAGAATGAGAATGTAAACCAGCCCCACCTTTCTCTATATAAATAACAACAGACACAATCTTTTAGGTAAAAGATAAAAACATTTACTCATGAATTCTTCTTATGTTCAGAAACATAGGCTCTAGCTTAGAAGAAAGAAAATAGGAGTCTCAGTTCATTTTAGTGGTTTAGTATTGATGCTCTCAGAGAGCATCTGTGCCATGCGGCCTCTCTCAATGGTGGATAGATCAGCAAAGGAGAATATTCAAAAATCCCCCAGGACAAAGGAGGAGGAAGTCAGGTAAGTAACCCCACCCATTAGGAAGTTACATCATGGTAAAACAGGTACATGGGATATTCCCCAAATATCCCTCAAAGGGAACATGCAATATTTGCCTATTCCAACGGTATTAGGTGCCGGGACTGGGCTGCGATGGAAGCTTTCAGTAATCCAATTCCAAACTTCCCACCTTCCCAGTCGCTCACCTTCCCTGTTCTTAGGTAAGCTTTTAGAGTGCCAAGTTTTCATTCTCTGCTTTTGAGGGTGCCTGAAGGTTACTGTGAGCTGTTCATCATCATCTGTGATAGAGAGATGGGGGAGGATCTTCCACATTATTTCTACAACTGACCTTCATGCACAGAGTCCCCAACAAACGTTTTGGAACTGTAATTACACAAACACACTCCTATTTGCCAGTATTGCTCCCCTTCCCAGTATTGCTCCCATTCCTACTACTGGGAGGAAGGGCAGGATATAAATCAAATCATACATACATACATATTGTTTCATGGGGCAGTTGATAGTTTGGCACAGTATTAGCTGACAGAAGCATCTTTGTAAAAATGGCTCCAGAAATTTTGTTTAGAGCTTTTTACATGACAAAGGTTACAGAATATATGGCTGCCAATGGTTTCAAAAGGTTGCATGGAATGTTGGAGGAAGAGAGAGAAAACTTACCCTAATTGTTGTTATTGTTTTGACAGTGTTTCGCAGCACTAGAAGACAAGCAGGATGTGGGTGAGTTACAGTTGCCTCTGTCTGTCTTCATGCATTTATTCATTGCTAGGACTGGGTTGACTTTGTGTACCAAAGGCAAAATAAACTAAATACTATGCACTAAACTAACCACAAATCATTGCCAAGAGAATCTGAATTAATAATAAGTTTTTCATCTATTGGTTTATTTTGTATAATTTAGTCAATTTCCAATAGCCCTGGGGAAGGATGAAAGAGTGGTATGGATTGCCCCACACTGGTGATTGCTAAGTTCTTCGGGCTTCTGAGATTTCACCAGGCATTGCTGATGCATCTTCATGCTTTTCTTGAATGACATAAGGACTAGAAACTTGTTTAAAGGGATTGATAGTCCAAAATGGGATGCTCCGAATACAAAATTCTGCACCTGATATCAAATTCCCTGGTGCCGTGTGCCACAATCAGGGAGGGAAGCAGGAAATGCAGGTAGCCCCATTATTTCCCCATCTAAAATGTGTGTTGTCACTTGTTGCTCCATATTTTGGTGTTGTGTGTACCTTGTTGATGGTTAGAAAAAGGTAGGGACCCACTCACCATTCTCCAGTTACACTTTTGTATAAGTATAGACAGATTGTTTGTGAATGCTTAATTTGTACCTGATTCTTGACCTCATATGCCTGACTTGCCTCTTTTATGTGGAAAATGGATCTTGTGATACTGCTTTGAATACTGCAGTCTGAAGTTCCTGAAATATTGCTATTTTGAGGGCAGGATAAAAATGCAGCAATTAAAAAATATATATGCATATTTATGGCATCTTAGCAAAGGGACATTTTATTTTGAAATCAGTACTTCAAAGCTTCTTTTGCAGGGGTCTCCTCTCTCCCCCTCCCCACACAAACAGTTTACTCACTGCTGTACATTAAGCTCCTTAATGCAGACTTTGCAAGGTTCTTGTTACAGGTAAGAGTGGTTGGTCTGAGGGTCCCAGAATAGGGGTGTGGCTGCTTGGGATATTGTCACCCACCTTTCTGCTTGCTCTCAGCGGCATGCTAGTGCTTTTCCCTGCCTTTTAAAACCCTGCATCCCATATGAGCCTATGCTGGCTCTATGGCTTCTCCTGTTGCGTCATCAGCCTCCCGCTCAGCTGTGCATCGTGGGAGGTCTGCTCTGTGTCTGAGGAGTCTGTTTTGGACACCACAAGGCATCAGACTCATGTGGTTTTTCTTCTAGTGCGGTCAGCATTGGGGTGAATAATCCATTTCCCCTGCAGTCCCCAAGGTTTGTTGCAGGGAGGGGAGTTTCCTGAGGGTTGTCATGGGTGAAGAACTTTATTACTAAAGAAATGAATGGGTCTCTTAGATCTGCCTGGGTGCCATAGGGCTAAATCCAAGTGCAACATAAGTCCAGGCACCATGGATCTGGAAGTGGGGAAGGAGGTCTCATAGATCCTCCAGTTTTCCATCCTCACTTGTCTTGGGTGTGCACTGTTGTCAGTAGGGGTCATGGGCATAAGATGTCTTGGTTGGATCTCAGTTTCAGACCTTCAGCCTGAAAGTCCCATTCTCCCCGCCCGCCCCCATCTGCTTCGATACGTACTTCCCCTCTACAGGTTCCTTTACCCTCTGGTCAGACTGAGGTCCCTGCAGGCAGAGGTCTGTGCAGGCAGAGGTGGAAGGGCAGCTCTCCGACTGAGATCTGCCACCTTCCAAGGAGGAGACGGTGCTTTCGAATGAGGAGGTGGAGACTGCCCAATCTCAGCCTCACCTTTCCTTCCAAGGTTTTTCAGCATCTACTAGCTCAGGCCTGCAGGGTGTTACAGTTAACCGAGGAGGGCGATTCTGTCACCATGGCCGCTCTGCCAACAGGCACCTCTGGTCCAAAGAAGGCATTTCCTTTGGTTGCTTCCAGTCCAGCCAGAGTTCCTTTCCCCCAGCAGTTTGTGATGGCATGAAAGGAAGAATGGACCAAGCTCAGTAGGTCTAAATGGGGGTCTAAGCTCACTAAGAAAGATTACACTTTCACCGATGGTGTCACGCAGCAACTGGATTTCCCAGCTGTGGGTCCCCCAGTGGCAGCGCTGGCCTCATCTGCAGTCATTCCTTCCAAAGGGGAGGGGGGACAAAAGACCCGTGTCCATTATGAACAGATGTCCAGCAACATCTGGGGACCCAAAGGTTGAAAAAAGCTGCCCTAACAGCTTCTCCTTTTGAGCCCACTGCCATCTGTAAATTGAGTTTGTTAACACTGAAGATGAGCTTCTTAGTGGCAGTTACGTCTGCAAGGAGGGTCTTAGAGTTGGGGGCCCTTTCTCTGTGGTTAATTCCTTTCCCCACAGATCTCAGGAGGTGGTTCCTCCCTCTTTCTTCTCCAACCCATCGTGTCACCAGGAGCACACCTGGCATTGCCTTGATGTTTGCCATGCTTTGCGTTATTACTTGGACAGGAGTCTGGAGTTCAGAAGGTCTGAGCTGTTGTTTCTTGCCTTCTCTGGCCCCTCCAGGGTTTGGAAGGTGTCATCATCTTCCCTTCCTCAGTGGCTGGGGGAAGCCCTTTCTGCTATGCAAGGATCCTTCTGTTGGAATGTATGAGGTTCAACTCCAACTTGTGGTTTGAGGCTGCATGGGGTTAAAAAGGGTAGCTAGAGAGGAGACCTCTTGGTTGCTAGGCTATACCTGTCCTTTGATCTCCTGCTGTCTCTTCCTTCCTGCTAGACTGATATGCAGAGGATGTTGATCCCAGTTCCTTCCCTCCTTCCCAGTCGTTGTCTTCTTTCTCGAGAGGGGAGCAGACATCTTTCCTTTGTCACTCCTCTCCTCCAAGCATGAGGGCAGACACTGGGATCAGTGTCTGCAGCTCCAACATAGCTAGTTAGCTAGATGTAGGACTCTTTCCTATCAAGTATGTAATTCCAGAATAAAGTAGTTATTTCTTATTTTAAAGCTTAAAGTCTTTGTCTGACTAATTTACAGGGAAGGTAGAATCTTAGCAAAGATTCAAGCACACACATAAGCTCGCTCGAAACTCTCCGTTCTGCTACGCAACTCTGCAGGGTCCTATAGAACATTGGGCCCAGCCTCCTATACCTTCTGTGGGGTCACTGCCCATTCCCTGAGAGGTATTGCAGCATCTGCAACATTCAAAGGAGCTTTCTGATATTGGAGATCTGCAGAGTGGCCAGTTTGGTATCTCCACATACCTTTGTCCGACATTATAAAATGACTGATTTTCATCAGATGCTGCTGCTTTTGTTAGGAAGGTACCTCAGAGGTGGTTCCTTAGTTGTTTGGCAGAGGAAGCCCACCCTCATATTCTGCATACTGCTCTAATACATCCTGACCACAAAATGTCCTCCAACCTACTCTGGCAAAAACAGAATTTGGTTCTTACCATGAATTTCTATTTGCAGAGTAGGTTGGAGGACATTCTGCCTGCCTCCCATTCCTCTGCTCTTACCCTCGGGAGTTGGGTTTGGTTGGTGTAAGGTCCTTCTGGTTGCGCTGTACATATTGCACATGTTGTTGAGATACCTGTTTGTCTTGTTCGCCTGTTTTTCCCTCTGGACTTTTCTCTTTTTCCTTTTCCGTTTGGACGTGCTGGCCTCGATGGCTTTACAGTGGTTTTGGGGAGAGTGTCTTCATTGTGGGGTTGAGGAGTTCTTTCTGCTCTGCCAGTTCAGTCTGGAGGCTGGGGGAACTTCTCCCCTGGCAGAGGAGGTGAGAGGCTCCGCCTGTTGTGTCCAGTGGGCAGCGTCATTCCTGACCACAGAATGTCCTCTGCAAACAGAGGTTCACGGTAAGAACGGATTCCAGTTTTTATGCATTGCAACATCTTTCACCAGTCTGGTGCCCTCCAGTGTGTTGGACTAAACTCCCATCAGCCCTAGTTAGTATGGTTGTATGATGCTGGGGCTGATGGACTGCAATCCAAAACGGATGGGGAGGTCACCAGACTGGGAAAGGCTGCATTGCAGTCACCACTTGGAAACCACTTCAGATTGGCAGAGTCTGGCCCCTGAGGGCAAATGGATGACAGCCCCCACCTGGCTGCCTTCTGGCTTACATTCCATCCAGGGGTGGCCCTGGCTTCAGCATCCTCCTCAGTCTCTGTGTTGCCCTAGTAGAACTCAGCAGGGGGGAGGATGGGGGCAAAACTAGACTGAATTGGCACTGCCTCTTGTGGGCTCTGCCTGCGCCTCCTGTTTGGGCACATGCCTTCTGTCCCACCAGTCCCCAACACTGCTTTGCATTGTTCCATTTAGTTCCCAAGCGATGATGGTGTGCAGTGCAGTGGCACCATACGGGGTTCAAGAAAATTTCACAATGCCACATCAGATCTCCCTCTTTGAACAGCTGTGCAGGCATGGAGGATGCTGGCAGATGTGTCTGAGAAGCCGCTGCTCCAAACTCACGGCTCACAGTGCCTTGTTAAATAATTTGAACCATATAAACCTGCCTGCTTTCCCCAGAAGGGGGTGCTGTTTCTCCACCTTCCTTTGGCTGCCTTCACCCCTTTCTTACCCAAGGAATGCCATGCTACCACCACCACCACCTGCCGTCCTTTCCAAAGATGTTCCATTCAAGACCAAAGATTACATTCTCTAAAGCCTCCTTCCTTCCATTTCCTCAGTGACGTTAGCCAAACGTCCCCTCTATTGTTCTGGGGTAAACAAGAAGCAAAGAATCTTGAAGTGCAATACAGCTGGCTAATGCTTTGCAGTGAACAGAGTTTGTTTAAATGACTGGGATTTGGAACAGTGCCCTTCGCTCCTTCTCAGAGAAGGTCAGTGAGCAAATTCACTTAATACAGTCACCTTGTAAGCTATTGAAAAGGGATGAAAATTGCCCCTTCTACTACAGATATGCTCTTGTTGTGTTGAACAGTCATGGCACTTCTGGCAAAGCCTGCTTTGCAAAATGAGAGATGCCAGGCCTTAGATTAGTTCTGCTCTGGAAGCTCTATTCATTATTATTCATTATTAATGTATTCCAGCCTTTGCCAACCTGGTGGAGCTGTGCTGGTTGGGGATGACGGGAGTTGTAGTTCAAAACATCTGGAACGCACCAGGTTGGCGAAGGCTGATATATGCAGTGGAATCACTGAAAATGCAGTGATGAAAGATGCTGCTCCCACTGACTACCCGCCCCTGGTTCCTCACTTCAGTGTTTTAAGTGAGCAACCTGATATGGCATCTAAAAAAGGTTCTGGGGTGAAGACCTCTTGATGTCTGTCTTAAATGCAACTACTGTAGTGTTTTTAACTCCTGTTAGGATTGTGTGCATGAGATCAAGAACCAAAATCATGTTTAGCAGCAGTTCTAGAATAGCATTGTGGGGGGAAATGTTTCTATACCCAGTGGGGCTCACATACTACCAGTAAGGTTGACAACTAATTAGAAAAATCCAGCCTGCCCTGTTTTTGTGCCTTTTAACAGTGGCTTGATCTGGAGAATTGAGAAGCTGAAGTTGTTCACACCATGAAGATGAGCACTGCCTCTTGCTCATGCATATCAGTCTGCAGTTAAGGAACAGAAGCAAGGTCAATTAAAAAGTTGGCAATCCTGACCACTAGTGAAAAGGGAAAGGTACCACATGCACCTCCACGCACCACAGCCGCTATGTTGTCTGCAATATCAGTTCTTGTGAGAGTGCTTTCCTTCAACTACTTCTTCAATTCTCACATTTGGCAGGGTAATTCTATAGTGACCAAGATAACATTTGCAAGCTTCTTTACGTTATATATTGTATTGTAGTTAATATTATTTGAACTCCAATTAACATTAACATTAAACTATTTGTGTTTTAACTGGACTGATGTTCCCTACAAAAACCATCAAGAAGCATGCCACAGGTAGTTTAAATGCTTTCTTTTCATGCTGTTTTAAAAGATGTGACCAACATAAATTCATGAGGTTGTGAAACTGTTACCTGTGGCAATAAGTAAAGAGCTGATGTTTCATGGGCAAGTGTCCAACGTACGGTAATGTTTATTGGAAATTCTGGAGAAAAGGCTTTCTAGCCAACTACCTGTGACAAACATAATGTGTTTCTTTTCAACCCAACATTTATTATCATGTTCAGGGAAGACAAATGTCACATAAGCCCCCCTTTTTAAGAAGAGGATTTTATATTAATGATCATCCTATTGCATCACCTGGCCAACAAATTACTCAGAAATAACCAAGTGCTAACAGCAGGACTTTGATTGTTTCTGCTCCGCTCTTCTTGCAAGATGATAACATTTCCCATATGGAGATTATTATTTGTGGTTGTGGTGTTTGTTTTAAATTATGTGAAAAATTCATTTGTGTTGAAGATTGCCTTCAACCTGAGGCAAGGCAAGAGACCTTCAGATCCTGCGGTGAATTTTTGTCTCTCTGCATGAGCCCACCTGTTCTGCCTAGCTAGGGAAAGCCAATCGGGGAAGCTCTGCCTCCTTGATAAACCTGTGGGGACTCTAATAGAAACTTCTGCATGATTCAAGAAAGGGACTGGGGTCTAGTAGAGAAATATCAATGCTGCACTTTTCTAAACCACACCCAGGTTGAACTTAGATAAGTAATCTAAAAAGTTACGTAATTACTAAATATATTAACATATATTATCTTTCTTCTAAAAGCAGTGACATGTGTCCACCCTCCCCTTGTTTAACTTGTCTTTCGCAATGTAAGCTCCTTGAGGGCAGGGACCTGTTTCTTTTTGTAAAACCCTGTAAGATGCTCCACACTGATGGTATGGTACAATAATAGGCCTAATAATTATTAAATTCTCAGGAAGGAATTACAATAGTCCTAAAAAGGGATTGAAATGACACACATGACAACACATTTATGCTATGCAAGTTGCACATTGTGGTATTGTGTTGGTCAAAAGAACTGCTGCATGTAAAACACATTTTAGGTAACATCTTGTAATATTTTCTTAAGGCTAACAACTTGAAAGAAGAGAATAAAATTAAAATTTATAGATTTTTCTTTTCATTTGTTGAGGGGGAGGGGAGTATGTGTTTTTGTGACCAACATAACACGCTCAACCAACATAGGTATTCTTGTCCTAAGCTCATCTGAATTTGTTCCTAACATAAAATTTCTTCTCACTTTACTAAACTATCAGTAAAATGAAGGGTCATTAAACTATTGTCTATTTCCTTGGAGAGGTCTTTAATTGAAGATTAGAAGAAGAAGAAAAGAAATTCTGAGGCTGCAGTCCAGTACACACCTGGGAATAAGGGCTCATCTACATGGTGATTTGGTGTGGGTCTGGTGCTACTCACACCCCCTTTTAATTCTCATGGTTCATATGATGTTACTGGCAAATGGAAGCTATCACACAGTTTCCCCTCTGTAAATCCATACTAACCCAATCCTCTGAGGGCTTATCTACGTGGGAGCATAACTTTGTGCTAAAGACACTGTTTTTACCTCCATTTTCTGTATGCACCATCTACAGTAAGAACTCAATGCCAGCTGCAAACACGGTATTTTCTATTCACACTTGAAGCATCAATCATGCAGTTCATAAGACCACGCCCTCTAATTTAACATTTCTACTCCCTCTGTTTACCTGGCAACTGAGCATGCTCAGTTTGTTCTACCCGTAAGTTTCATTTTAAAAAACAACAACCGGGAAGTGCGATTATTTGTATTTTCACTTGCACAATACAGATGAAATACAAATCTTTGTTTGAGCAGTGTTATGCTTTTGCGCACAAGTTAGGGATAAAAAGAAAATAAAAGCACTGTTTGCAACAGCATAAAAGAAGCTTGCAGAATGGGAGGGAGAAGCAGAAGTGTCTCTTCAGTCCACAGGAAATGAATGACCGAAGGGAGGAGGAGGGAGTGGGTATGGAGAGGGGAACGATTGACACACCCTACCTAAAAGCATTGGAGCAAAGAGTCTGCAAGCTCTAGAGATACTGAGTGGAGACTTTTTTCCTTCCCTGTTCGGATTATCAGAAGACAAAAATGCAAAGACAATTTGGGTTAGTCTTTCACAGTCCAATCCACTTCCTGTGTAGCTTGGAAGAATTTGGTAACATGTGCCTCTGAGCATTTTTTAAACTTTTAAACTGCAGAACATGGTCAGAGTTTGGGGCAAGGTCAGTAATAGGATTACAGGTATTTTGTGAACATGGCTGATTTTTAATGAACTTCAACAGATTAGGAGAACTCTGTCAGAAAAAAGTCCAAAGGGGCTCTGGGTTTTTTCCCTCTCTTTTTAGACTGAACTCTCTGTTCTCTCTGTGTTGTGTATCGCCATGAAAATTGAGAGGGTTGCTAAGCAAGCGTTTCTGAGTTCAGGACTATACGTTTTGTAAGGTTTTGTTTTGAAATGAGCTTGAATGGCATGGGGGGTATTTTTGATTTAACATTGCGGAATGTGAAAAATCCACGCTGGCTATAGTATACAGCCACTCTTGTGACTGTATAATATGGTAGGAAAAAATAAATCTGTATATGTAAAGAGCATTCATTGTGATGTATTTAATTCTTTCATGATAGCAGGACATATAGATGCTCTTGGATGATACTATTATTTAATATAATATATTATTAATAATAAATTATATAATAATAACAATATTAACAACAACAACAGCAATGAAGTGTAATCTGAAAAGGGGGCTGGGAGAGAGATTGCCCCCATTAAATACTATCCTGATAGGTGGCTTCATGACACTTCAGCTTTTCGGCTTAGAAAGAACCAGGAAGTGGTTCTTTTTTGCTACATAATGGAAAGCTCAACAATATGCCAGAAGTGAAAAGAAAAACTAAAACTGATTTGGTTTGTGAGCATTTGGAGCCACCATTTCTCATACGCGCAATCGGAGGGACTCTCCAGACTTGATTCACTTGTGTGCTTAAATATGTACCCTTTGCCCCTGAGTCATTCAGGGGTGATTTATGCCTGATATCCTTGTTAAAAACAACCCTTCCAATACCAACGTGTCTGACCTCAAGAAGAAAAAAACAACCCCAAATGGCTAGACAGTTTTCCCCCACTCCGTTTTGAAAAGCTTGCAGGATCTATTGCAGCTGTGTTGACCTTGACTGTATGGATTTGGACTTTCTATCTTATTGGCTCCAGGCTACAACTGGGGGTACAGTTGCCAGATGTGTAGCTCCAGTCTGCTTATATTTGGCACTTTGGAGGACTTTGCTGTTGAGAGACAAGAGACTCCCTGGATTTCCTTCCAGTTCTGTTTGTGAAGGAGAAAGCAGTGCTTGCTTATTTTCGCCTTTCAGGATATAATTTGCAAATCATGGCTGCTTATCTGCTATCTTATCTTGCCAATGTGCGTTGCAATTTTTATCTTATCAGGCCTCACCATACAGTACTCTGTTGTTATATGTTGTGGGACGTTATTGCATCTCAGTGCTATTTGACCTTTCTCCACAAGAGCCGGTATTAGATGACATTGGAGCTGGTGTAGTGCTATAGCAAAGCTTCTTTCTTTCTTGGCATGAAACAATCAAGGTGCCCTTTTCATAAAATAAACCAGGTAGTCCTTGGTTTATTTATTTGATTGTATATATAGCCTGTCTTCCTCATCAAAGGCACCACACATCCCAGGCACTCACCAGACCCAGACCTACTTCGCTTCAGCAAGCAGGTGGTGGCCTGATCTGCCTTCAGCCCAAATGTCACTTCTGCCAAACTATGTGTATTTTTAAAAAGAGTGCTTATCATTGCCACTTTTATTCTGAGGGCCCCAGTTTGGATTGGGGATGCCATACTCGTTTCCTGCCCCAAATCATCCTCTGAAGGTCCTGTGCTTATAAGAATGGAAAGGTCTCAATTCATTTTGATGAGGTATGGATAGAAGCACTGCTCTGTGGATTGTGTCCTATCTTAATTAGTGTCTGTTGCAGGGGTGCAGTTATCCAGGGTCCCTGGGGGTCTTAGACCCCTTACTTTTTTAGGACCAGGTCCCAGAAATGTCTCTATGTCTCCAGAGTCCCTATGAGCCAATCAGCATGACAGGGGAGAGTGAACATGCTTCCTTGCCTTTTCCTGTTGATTGGAGCCCATCAGAGTGAAAGTAGGTGAGTCAGCCACTGAGAAGACTCTTCTCAATAGCTAACATACTCCTCTTTCATCCCTATTGGCTCCTAGGAACATCTGTTGTGGTGGGGGAAGGCATTAACAAGGATCTCATTTTCAACCCAGCAGCAAAAAAGGAGGGGGAGGGGAGGGGAGGGGGCATGGCATGGCATGGCATAGCATGGCTATGACTATCATGAAGGGACCCTGCTCTTCTGAATTTGCCACTGCGCTAGTGGTCTGGTGTGGGGGAATTTGGATTTTCTGCCTGAGGTACCAAAAGGTTCTTGGCAAGTTTAATATTAAATTCACACGGCAGCGATGTCACAAAGCACAACAAAAATAGAAAAAGTAAGCTTTTAAAATGTGTAACTTAACAATAAACTTCAAACTTTCCAGTATATAGTGATGGGGAAACTCTTGTGTCAGAAGAAGTAGTACAACCAGCCAGTTACAAAACATCTCATTTCTCCTTTTGGAAGACTCAGAATTTTCATTAATTCCCCAGTTGTGAAGATTTCCACTAATTCCACACACACAGCCATGATTTCCAGCTCATTCAGTTCCTAAACACATATTGTCATTCAGGTCTAGAAATGCCGCCTGCTTGCTTGACGCACAGAATGTCTTGGCAGAGGCTGTGAGATCTGAGCAGAGCAATATTTGACATTTTGGAGGGGCATGAATGTAAAGTGCTGAAATGGTACTTTGACATTATACCACAAACACATGTAAAAAGTAACCCAAATTCACCCTCTACACCTGCCCATGTTCTGCAATCTGTATAAATTATACACATTAATTATACACATCTGCCCCTAGATTAATTGATCTTGCTTCTGCTAGTATGGGAGTGGAAAGCCAAGGAGCTGCACTGTCGAACCCTGGAAGCCCTATTTAATCTTCCCACTGTTGGGCATTGCCCAAATGCATCTGCAGTCTTCACCGCTAGCAGTGTGCTTTCCCCCCTTCCAAATAAAATAATAAAAACAATTGTAGGGTACCGAATTCTGTACTCAACACAAACTTCTGTGCTTTCTCTTACCTTGCACAGAACTTTGGAATACACACAACGTGATTGCAAAGTGCGTAACCGTGTAACATGTGAACTCACAGATCTCATTTGCAGCAAATTCACAATCTCTAGAGCAGCAACATGTATAAGTTTGGCTGATGTTTGCCGAGCTTTAAAGACCTGGCTATTCAGGCAGGCCTACAGGAACTTCGAGCTAGATTAGTTTGTAATGTATTAACTGATGTTTTGATGTTAGTTTTAATTGATGAATGTGGTTGTATTTTATTGTATTGTGTATTGTACTTTGTTGCTGCTGTAAGTCGCCTAGAGTGTCCGTTAATTCGGACAGATAGGCGACTAACAAATAAAATTTTATTATTATTATTATTAAAGGCTGAGATCTCAGATATTACATTGCTCACGTGAGTAAACACCTCTGAAAGGGCGACATGAACTTCCAGTGGCAGCATTTGTTTAGATCCTAATGGTGAATTAGATTAGATTTCCCTCTTATTCTGGGATAAGAAATCCTCAACTTCAAGAAATTCTAAAAGAGTTCTTAATGAATCGGGGGTGCACTTGGTGCAACATTCTCAACAACAGGGGCTAAATATTCTTAATGGTTCAAGCTTTAATGATTGTTATAGTGAATTTATATTTAATTCATGTTAAATTCGATTAACAACTCTAGTGTAATTGATTGCATGCTTATTTCTGATGTTCTACGGAATTTGGTCACTGATTTTGCTAATCAGAGAGATCCCCAAGAATATCAGACTGAAAAGGTTGACTTTGCCTATAAGCTACAGTCCTCTTTCACCTGTGGTCTGTCCCTGTGATCTAATTCTGAAAAGGCCTCATGCTGAGCTGCACACATTGGGGAAATCAGGAGTTAAGCCTGAGTTACAGGCAAGGTTGCCAGCCAGCTAACTGTAGTGTGCACAGCAGTGTTTTTATCCCCCTAGGGCTGCTTTCTTCCTTTGCCATCAATAAAAAGAAAAAAATTGCCATGATGATTGTATACTTTGTGAGTGCTTGAAAAAAGAGTAAAGGATAACTTAGGGTAGATTTTTTTCCAGATCATTTTATCTCTTTATTTCACCCTTCAGCAATAAGCACCCAATCCTGCTCTACACATCATAACAACTGAAGAATAAACAAACTCTTACTGCAGGCAGGCAGACATGCTTCTTTATTGCTGGCTGGGTAGAGAACAAAACTAAATCTGAAAAGCAGAGCAAAGGATAGTCCAAGGGGTGAAATGTAACTGTAGCCCATAATACAAAATTCTAATATAGTTATAGCATCAAGGGTCATGTTACTATACAGGCTTTTTTCTTTTCTTTTTAGGATCACTTAAGTAATTATAAGGTGATTGTGATAATGAAAAATCAAAGCACAGTCAGGGCAAATCTTAAGTGAGCACTTTTGGGGGCTGTTCCAGATGAGCCGTTTGTTGTGCACTTGCCCTGCCTTATTCACTGAATTTTTCAGAGGGTCCTATTCTTAGCCTGTAGGCAAACTAGTCACTTCAAAAGCAGCAAGAATGGTTTTTCTGGCTGCATTTTGAAGCAACGCTGGCCTCTCCTCCCTTCCCCACTGCTGACTTCAGACCTTTCAGGACCACCCATAGCAAAGTGTTGGGCCAATCACTGTCTCTGCCTGAGCCTACAGCAAAGCTTTTCCATTGGCCCCACCTGGAGGGGCAATGGGTTGATCTACCAATCGATTGCTAAATCTGTCTGAAGCTGATTTTTTTTAAAAAAAAAATGTACTTGAGCTGATCTGACCAGGGTTTTAGAGTAAAATGGGGTGGACATTGATTAGCACCCTGTGCCTCCATTTTCAGAAAAGGGAGGTGGAGGGAGATGCACTGGAATCAGCATTATCAGTAAGAGTGTCTCTAGTGCCTTAAATTGCTTCTGTCCTTAAAATGAGCTGTCATTTTTTAAATGGAGGCCATCATCGAGTCACTCCAGCCACAAATTAAAAAGTCAATTTTCCAAAAAAACAAGCAAAACCAAAAAACCCTAGAGGGGCAAAGCACAGATCTAGAGGAAGGGCGGTGCACTCATCTCCCCCTCCACTGCAAGGGTGCTGAGAGTCTCACGATCTTCTGCATGTTTATCCCTCTGTGTGTGTGAGTGTGTGAGAGAGAGAGAGCGCTCTGCCGAGTCCGTGGTCAGGAGTTACCCTAGAATAAGCCCTTGCCTGACTTCGGAGAGCTTTACTTTGGAGTAAACCAGCGACCTCAGAGGGCGCTCCCTCGTCTCCAAAGGCTGTTCCGCGCTGCGCAGGAAGGAAGGAGAGAAGCGGCCGGCCTCGTGCAGTCCCTGCGCCGGCTTTGCATCCCCGGGGAGGGAGTGGCCGGGGAGGAGTCTGGCGGGACGGCCGACCGGCCGTGGGTGGGGGAGCCACTCTTGCTCTTGCCCGCGGCTGGCGCTGGCCCTGGCGCTGATGGAGGGCTTGGGCGCTGCTGTAAGCGGCTCCCGACGGGGCGCCCCGCTTGGCAGCGGCGGGACTCGCTGGCGCTCTTTGTCGTGGCTGCGCCGAGCGGGCGTCCGCGGGCCCCGGGGGAAGCCAGGTAAGCGCCCGACGGGACGGCTCCTCGCCTCCGGCTTGGCTTCGTGGGGGGGGGGAGGTCGGGACGCAGTAGCGGCGGGCACGGGTGAGACCGACGCGCCTTTGCAGTTGTGTGTATTTATTTATTTATTTATTTATTATTAAATTTGTTAGTCGCCCATCTGGCTGGTTGTCCAGCCACTCTGGGCGACGTACAAGATAAAACAGTATATCAAACAATTAAAATTTAAAAACAGTAAAAAACTAGCCCATCTCAAACGCCCGCCTAAAAAGCCAAGTCTTCAGGGTCCTGCGGAAGCTCATTATAGACAGGGCATGGCGTATATCACCTGGGAGAGTTCCAGAGGGTGGGGGCCACTATTGAGAAGGCCCTCTCTCGAGTCCTCACCAGCCTAGCTATTTTGACTGGTGGGATCCAGAGAAGGCCCTCTGAAGTCGATCTTGTTGAGCGGCATCCCTGTCGATGCTGGAGGCGCTCCTTCAGATAGGCTGGGCCACAACCGTATAGGGTTTTAAAGGTTAAAACCAACACCTTGAATTGGGTTCGGTACACAACCGGTAACCAATGCAACTCCTTCAACACAGGAGTGATGTGATCTCTACGGCGGCTGCCTGCAATCAGACGCGCCGCTGCATTCTGTACCAGCTGTAATTTCCAAACCGTTTTCAAGGGTAACCCCACGTAGAGCGCATTACAGTAGTCTAGGCGAGTGGTGATCAGGGCATGTACCACCGGTGGGAGCAGATGATTGGGAAGGTAGGGGCGTAGCCTCCGTATCAGATGGAGTTGATACAGAGCTGCTCGGCTCACAGCTGAAACTTGAGCCTCCACAGACAGCTGGGAGTCAAGAATGACCCCCAGGCTACGGACCTGGTCTTTCAAGGGTGATCGTACCCCGTTAAGCACCAGGTCTATATCTCCCAGCCTTCCCTTGTCTCCCACAAACAGCACCTCGGTTTTGTCAGGATTCAGCTTCAACTTATTCCTTCCCATCCAGCCACTTACCGACTCCAGACACTTGGACAGGGTTTCCACAGCCAACCTTGGTGAAGATTTAAATGAGAGATAGAGCTGCGTGTCATCCGCATACTGATGACATTGCAGCCCAGATCTCCTGATGATTGCTCCCAGCGGCTTTATATAGATGTTAAAGAGCATTGGAGAAAGGATAGAACCCTGTGGCACCCCACAAGTGAGGGGCCAGGGATCTGAAACCTCTTCCTCCAATGCTACTCTTTGGTATCTCCCAGAGAGGAAGGAATGGAACCACTGCAATACAGTGCCCCCAATACCTAACCTCTGCAGGCGATCCCAGAGGATAGCGTGGTCGACGGTATCAAAAGCCTCTGAGAGATCGAGGAGGACAAGGAAGGTGCCTTCGCCTCTATCCCACGCCCTTCTCATATCATCTACCAAGGCGACCAAGGCTGTTTCAGTCCCATGTCCCGGTCTGAAGCCCAACTGAAATGGATCCAGATAATCTGCTTCTTCCAAGTGTGCTTGCAACTGTTTAGCCACCACCCGCTCAACTGCCTTGCCTAAGAATGGCACATTTGAGACTGGGCAGAAGTTGTTCAGATCTTGAGGGTTCAAGGAGGACTTTTTAAAAATTGGTGTTATTATCGCTTTCTTGAGCACTGATGGCATTATTCCCTCTTCAAGTGATGCATTTATCATCAGCTTGATCCTCTCTCCCAGTCTATCTTTGCAGCTCATAATGAGCCACGAAGGGCAAGGATCAAGTAAGCAGGTGGTCGGCCTTAGAGTTGAAAGCACCTTGTCCACTTCATCAGAAGGAAGAAGCTGGAACCGATCCCATGCCACCGAAGCAACACTGTTCACTGTACGAGGCAGGCAGAGGGGGTCCGGCCTCCAGGGCCAGTAGGCTGCGGGGGGCAGGGGTGTCGTCGCCGCGGGTCTTGGCCCCCTTTTTTGGGAGCAGGGTCCCTATGTCTCCGAGGCCCCAGGAGCTAATCAGCATGAAAGGGGAGTGTATTAGCCACTGACAAGAGTCGTCCAACATGCGTCCTTGTCCTTTTCTGCTGATTGGAGCCAATCAGAGTGAAAGGAGGTAAGCCACTGAGAAGTCTCTTCTCAGCAGCTAACACTCTCTCCTGCTTATTTGATCCTTTTGCTGGCGTGGGAGAAGGCATTAACCCAGCAGCAAGAAAGCATGGAGGGGCATGCCTGTGTCTATCAGGAAGGGACCCTGTGCTTCTGAATTTGCCATCATGCCACTGGTGGTGGGAGAATGACAGACTGCAGGCAGAGGGTCACTTTTGAGGGTTCTCAGCCGGAGAAGCAGGTCCCTGCGAGTTGAAAGAGTTGTCCAGGGAGAGAGGCTCTAAGCCAGGCAGGTTCATGATGTACATGAAACACGGGTAGCCGTGCATTCAGCAGTGTGATCTTGCAGCTGCATCCCAGTTCTGTGTTCCCTTCTCACACCACCTTCAATCCCCACCGTCTCCAGGTAAGGCTCTGGGAAAAGACGCCCTGAGCGCCCTGTTATGGGGTAGAAGGGCAGGATAGAAATATTTTAAATAAAACAAATAAATGAATAAAAGGCTCTCCTCTGGATCCTGATGAGGATCGACTCTTCAAATTATTAGATGAATTACTTACTATAGAACGAGCCAGAGGAAATTCAACCAGAGGAAATTCAAATCGAACCTGTTCAACTCAAGGAAAAAAAACAGATGTACTGACATCTCAGGTTTCTGACCAGCAGACCGTCTTTATGACTCCAACCTCCGATTCTGAGGTTTCTTTGCCATTAGATTGTCCACCAGCTTGTTCTTTTGTTAGTAAAAAGTCAGAGGTCCATACAAATTGGAAATTACAACTTAGTACCAATACTTTAATTCTATCGCAAGTACCTTACCACCATTCAACATATCATCATGACAATCACAAATTTTTCAACATCAAGAGACATATTCAACATCTTTTGCAGACTCTAAACTTAAACTGGTTTAGGTTCAGTGATTTAACAAAGGCTGAAATGCTGTCAAACACAGGATGTGGCATGTCAGTTCTTCTTACTTTCAAAACCAGTGATGTAGTAACCACACTTCTAAAGAATAAACACCGTTTTAGTGATCTAGGCATAGGGCTTCATAGACATTTCATCAACACAACCGGTCCTTACTCCTTAATCCCAGAGTACACAGCTCTTAATCGAAATCTTATTCAGTCAACCCTATCCTTGGCTAAACCTAACCTTTTGACCATTGTCCATGAACATACGTCCTCAAGCTCAGACACTCAGACTACTTATTTAACACCTCAATTACAACATGCTGCTGCTGGAAAGACTCTTGTACAGAACAAGCAACCCTCTGCTCACTTGGAGCCAGATGCTAATGATAAATGACATACTATTATGCCACAACCACCCCCCGTGATTGTGGAAAAGGCATGTTTGGAACATTCTCATCTTACACATCCAACTACTAGATTAGCATCATCCCAGGAACACCTTCCATGTTGAATTACCGAGCAGCAGTGTTCCATAACCGATAGTAATAGAATGATCAGACCCATACTAACAGTATTAGGAAAAGGGAGATATAGCAAGTTAACTAGTTGCAGTCATTGTAAGAGCTTTCATCCATCTTATGACATTATAACACCTATCCGTATTCCTCGAAGCATAGATCAACCCGCCCCGGAAAAACAAATATCCACCGATCATTCAGTTTTATTCTTTAATGCAAGATCAGTGAATAACAAAACGGCAATCATTTATGATCTGATTAAAGATGAACAGGCTGATTTTGCATGTATAACTGAAACATGGTTGGAAGAACCAGGGGGAGTGAATCTTAACAGTCTCTTCCCCCCAGGTTACTCAGCTTTCCATCAACCCAGACTTGTTAATCGAGGAGGGGGTGTAGCAATTATTTATCGTGAATCACTTCCTTTTTCTAGACTATCATGTCAACAGTACTCTAGCTTTGAATCCCTGTGCCTTAAGCTTAATTCACAAGACCCTATTGTTATTTTGTTAATTTACTGCCCCCCCAATATTTTAAATCAATCCTTATCAGAGCTATTTGACCTAATCTCAGGATTATGGCTAGAATCCCAAAAACTGTTAGTATTAGGAGATTTTAATATTCACGCGGAATCCCCCTCTATTAAGTTGGTACAAGAGTTCTTGACCATGATGCCCACCTTAGGACTTCAACAATTAGTAGGTGTTCCAACTCATATGGCGGGCCACACTCTCGACCTTATTTTTCAATCAGATCCAGATGCTAAGAATTTTCAAATTGATAATGTGGCTACTTCGCCATTATTATGGTCGGATCATTATTTGATCCAATTCAAATTATTAATTCCGCCCTTCTCTACTGAGACTAATATTTCCTCTAGATTATATCGTCCAAAAAGATTACTAGACCCAGATATATTCGCATCTAGGCTACAAGAGTATGCTGACCCCCATATGGGAGAGTCAATCGAAATTTTGACCAACTCTTGGAATAATAGGATGTCCGAAATAGTGGATGAAATGGCCCCTCTCCGTCCACTGAAAATGGTGAGATCGAAATTAGCTCCATGGTTCTCAAAAGACCTATTAAAAATGAAACGTTCCTACTGGCGTCTAGAACGGCGCTGGAAAAAGTCAACTAGCTCATTTGATAAGATTCAAGCCAACAAATGTGCAAAAACCTATGCCTCGATGAGAATGGCAGCCCGAAAATCTTTTTATTCGACCTCTATTGCCTCATCGAGTAATCATCCAAAAGAACTGTTCCGGATAGTGAATAATCTCCTTCAAACACCACAAACAAACTCTCATTTAATCTGCTCTCAAGACCACTGCCAAGAATTCGCCTCATTTTTTGAAGCTAAGGTGGATCAGATTCGTTTTAATATAGATCATATTGAAATGGCAGAGGAAAAGAACATCAGATCAGAAAATGACTACCCTGCGCTTTTTGCCACCTTTCAATTAATCTCTCCAGACGACATTCCTCGATTTCTAAATGGAATGAATCCAACAACCTGTTTACTTGATCCATGTCCTTCCTGGTTGATAAAAACATCAAATTTGAAATTAGCAAGCTGGATTAGTACAATCGTAAATTCTTCTCTTCAACAAGGCCACTTACCGGAATGCCTAAAAGAAGCAATGGTTACACCTTTACTAAAAAAAACCTCTCTCGACCCCAAAATATTAAATAATTATTGACCGGTATCTAATCTACCTTTTCTGAGTAAAATCATTGAGAGAGTGGTAGCCTCACAGCTTCAAAAGTTTATAGACACCTCCGACTGTTATGACCTCTTCCAGTCTGGTTTCAGACCGAATCATGGGACTGAAACGGCTCTAGTCGCATTAGTCGACGATCTTCGACTAGAACATGACAAAGGCAATCTGTCCCTTCTAGTTTTATTGGATTTATCTGCCGCATTCGACACAATTGATCACAGCATTCTGTTAGACCATCTCTTTAAAATGGGTCTCAGAGGTACAGTACTAAAATGGCTTCGCTCCTTTTTGGAAAAAAGGCTTCAGAGAGTTGCCCTCGGGGATCATTGCTCTAAACCCTGGCCATTAAAATATGGCGTTCCACAGGGCTCTGTTTTATCCCCGATGTTATTTAATATTTATGTAAGCCCTTTAGGAAAAATCATTCGAAAATTTGGGATTCATTATCACCAATATGCCGATGATACACAACTGTATTGTTCCTTTCCACCGAACACTGTAGAGACTGTCAACTGCCTTAATCAATGTCTCCTAGCAGTGCAAAGTTGGATGAATAAAAACAAATTGAAACTAAACCTAGAAAAAACAGAGGTCATTCTCATTGGCAAAAATCTCCCCCAAGGAACTGGACATCTGCCTTCACTTGACGGAGTTTTTCTCCCTTTAAAATCTCAAGTCCGTAGTTTAGGTATAATCTTGGACTCAGCCCTAACCTTTGAACCCCAGGTTGCAGCCGTGTCTAGAGCCACATTTGCAAAACCAAAACTGGTCCGTCAACTCCGCCCATTTTTAGGAACATCAGAATTAATGAAAGTAACTCAGGCCTTAATAACCTCTCGACTGGACTATTGTAATTCTTTATATGTTGGCCTTTCTGCTAGAGCACTTCGACCGCTCAAGCAGGCACAAAGAGCGGCCGCGAGGATGATCACTAAAACTGGCCCTCGGGTTCATACTTCACCTCTTCTTTACCATCTTCACTGGCTCCCTATTAGCTCCAGACATCAGTTTAAGATTCTGGTACTAACGTTTAAGGCTCTTCACGGACTGGCGCCGGTATATTTGACAAACCGTCTCGTTGAATTCAAAACCTATCGCCCTATGAGATCGATTTCTGAAAGCACTCTTATTATTCCCTCAACTTTCATGATCCGCCAAATGAACACCAGGAGGAAGGCCTTCTCAGTCATAGCCCCTACTCTTTGGAATAATTTACCATCTGAGATACGACGTTCCTCGTCTCTCATTGAATTCCGTCGGCGGATTAAAACATACCTGTTTCAACTAGCTTTTAATGTTTGAAGTGAGATTGTTGTCGAACTTTTTAGTATTAATTTACTTATTTGTTTTTAGGTATTCTATTATGCTGTTTTTGTATTATCTCTGTTTTTTAATGTTCACCCCTCTGAATTCTGAGTTTCGGAACTAGAGCGGTATATAAATTTTTGAAATAAATAAATAAATAAAAATAAAACAGCTGTTGCCAGCCTGTATAGAAGAACTAAATGGAACAAGGCAGCGTCCTCTGTTGCATGTAGAGAAGAGGGTTGCAGGGGAAAGGAGGCTGCAACGATGGCCCAGGCAGGGCGGGTAAGTGGTCCGGCATTTTCGCAGGGAAAATGCATCATGGGGATGCAATTTAAAAGGACCACCGTCAGGATCATGTGTAGTTTTGCTGCAAGTGTACAGTTGGCTACCCGTTGGTGTGTGAAGGAGCCCCCTGTCGGCACGAGTTCAGCTCCCTTCAGCCTACCAGGCGAGCTCTTGTGTGACTCCATGTAAACTGTGACATGTGTTTAATCGGGTGTGTGTGTGTCCACTGTATGAGCTTACAGTTGTGGCCAGTTGCAGCCACATGCTTTGCTGCAGGGAAAAACCCCACTTGCAAGATCAACGTCACATGTTGGATTCTAAAAGGGCTCCGTGCTAATTCTTACATCTGGGATGTCTGAGTCATCTTTAAAAGGGGGAAGCCCTGATTGGCTAACCTTGATTTTACTCTAACTGGTAGAGATGACTTAGTGGGCGAAGTGGCAGTTACGGGAACTTTGGGGGAAAGTGACCATGAGTTTTTGATTTTAAAGAAAGCAAAAGCTGAGTGTACCCTGGACTTCAGGAAAGCCAGTTTTAATAAACTCAGAACAATGGTAAGTAAGGTTCTGTGGCAAGCAACCCATTATCAGTAAGAGTGTCTCTAGTGCCTTAAATTGCTTCTGTCCTTAAAAAGGACACGTACAGGAAGTGGAAGGAAGGCCCAGACCACAAAGGAAGAGTACAGGCAGGTATCACGGAATAGCAGGGATGGTGTCAGGAAGGCTAAAGCTGAGAATGAGCTGAGGTTAGCGAGAGATGCCAAAAGCAACAAAAAAATCTACTTTGCTCAATTCCTACTTTGGCTCCGTCTTCTCCCAAAAGAAGGTCTATGACCCTCCTGAGAAACGTGAAGATGAAGGGGCAGGACTACAGCTTGAGATTGATAGACAAACAGTCAAGGAATACCTAATCACTTTGAGCCAGTTCAAATCTCCAGGGCCCGATGAACTGCATCCTAGAGTATTGAAGGAACTGGCTGAAGAACTCTTTGAACCGCTGTCTATTATCTTTGTGAAATCGCTGCGTATGGGTGAAGTGCTGGATGACTGGAGGAGGGCTAAGATTGTTCCTATCTTTGAAAAGGGCAAAAAGGAAGAACCTGGGAACTACAGACCAGTCAGCCTGACATCAGTCCCTGTTTTCTGCCAACAAACAACAACATAGTGCAAAGCACTATGTGTTTGGCATTATGTCTGAACCCAGTGGTTGTGCTTAACCTTGTTTTGCTTGGCTACCCTATTTCGCGCATGTGCCAAGCTACAAAGTCATGAGGCAAGAGCAGCTGGAAAACAAGCCAAGCTTTGGCAAAACATATCATAGTTTGTTTGATTGTCAGTGGGACAACCCGGGGACAGCCCAAGGTTAAAACAAACTATGGCTTTGTGTTATGTGCGAACACAGCCACTGTGAGGTAACGAAGGCTTAATTACAGGGTGGGATTTTTTAGCCGTAAGGCTTCTAGACCCTAAATCGAAGACTAGAGAAGAAGGCTCCCTCTGAGAAAACAGCCAGGGACATCTTGAATTTACAGCAGTCTGATAAGAAACATCAGCAAGGAAGTGAGGCTATAGAAACCTAGACAAGACCAGGTGGCAACTCTTAAGTGCTGTCTTGCAGTTCAACTTGCAACCTGTAGATCACAGTTGATCACATAAGCGCAAACTGAATTGTCATACTGGGAGCACTTGTGCCATACTGCCAATAAGAAACAAACATACAAAGCAATTTCTTCCCAACATTAGATAAACAAGCTGCTTGCTATGTTCCTATCCCTGTCTCCAGGGGTGGTAATGATAATACATTCTGGTAGGAGTGGCTTAGGGAGGGCGGCGGTCCCCTCTGGACCTCCATTTTGGTTTTATTTGGCATAGAATAAGCTCTAGGCAATCAGGAGGAGTCCCTCAGAAACGCATTGGAAGTTCCATGGCATTGGGGCAGAACTGTGAAGAGCCTCCCCAGTGCATTTCAGCCTGAGCCAATCAGATGCATGCATTTGCAACCTGCATTGGCTCCTCTCTGAGTTTGCCTTGCTGTTGGAAGCAGCAGGCTAAAAACAGCAGAAGCATGATTCTTTCCCTGCAGCCAGCTTTTGAAAGCAGCAGCAAGATTTCTGTGTGAGTTCAGTTCAGTATTTGATTGTGCAGAGTGGGTGGGTGGGTGTGCGTTGCTGCAGGGGGAGCGAGGGGAAAACCCGCAGAGTGGCTTGCAGGGGGATATGCTTTGGTCCTGATGGGCCTTTTGCTGACTGTTGGAGGGGGAGGGAGAGGAGGAGGGAAAAGCAGAACGCAAATGGATCGCTCTCTCTGTGTGATGTTTTGCATCTAACTAGATGTAGCTTGAAAGAAAAGAGTGCCCACTGTCGTGTCTCTGTCTGTGTGTGTATTTATTTACTGGATTTCTTAGTCGCCCATCTGGCTGGCTAACCAGTCACTCTGGGCGACGTGCAAAATAGCACAAAATGACACATCAATAACATTAAATAACATTAAAATCTAAAAGCGATGATAAAATCTAACCCACCCCAAAGGCCTGCCTGAAGAGCCAGGTCTTCACGGCCCGGCGGAAACTCATTGTAGACGGGGCCTGGCGGAGATCATTTGGAAGGGAGTTCCATAGGGTGGGGGCCACGATTGAAAAAGCCCTTTCTCTAGTCCTCACCAGTCTGGCTGTTTTGACTGGTGGGATAGAAAGAAGGTCTTTTGAGGCCGATCTTGTTAGGCAGCATAGCTGATGATGCTGGAGGCGCTCCTTCAGATAGGCTGGGCCAAAACCGTGTTGGAATTTAAAGGTCAAAACCAACACCTTGAATTGGGCCCGGCAAGCAACTGGTAGCCAGTGCAACTCTCTGAACACTGGAGTGATGTGATCTCGCCGGCAGCTGCCTTTAATCAGGTGCTCCGCCACGTTCTGTACCAGTTGCAGCTTCTGGACCATTTTCAAAGGTAGCCATCCTATAGGCAGGCAGAAGAAGAGAGTTGTTTAAAAGAGTTTCTAGTGTTGCTCATGGCTGAGTGGGAATCTTCCAGATCCTGGTCCAAAGCTCTAGCCGTTGCGTTTATACATATATAAATGCTCATTTTGTTTTATTGATAATTTTATTGCCTTTTGTGGAGCCCTAAACCAAAGTGAGGCCCTTTTCAGTGTCTTTAGGTTCTATTTGTAAAACTGCAATGTTTAAATATACACAGAATCTGGCAATGCAGGCGGATGGAAAGAAAACCAGACCTTGGCCATGCCCTGTGACCTCATAGCAGCAGCACCAGTTTTAGAGGGCACCAGGCACCTCCTCTGAGTTTTGGCTGTGAGCACAGGGCAGAAATGATGGAGTTTCTATCATTACAGCTACATTATAACTACAGGGAAGGCCTGCTTCTTTCTAATCAATCTTAACAGAAATTAAAATCACAGCTCTCTTTTTTTCTTCAGAGAGGAAGGGGAGGAGGTGATAAAAATCAGTGACCAGCTTTTTGACAAAGGGAGTTTCCAGATTGTTTCAGTTTCAGAGGATGAGAAGAAAACCAGACCTTGACCACACCCCGTGATCTCATTGGTCATGCCCTTGTGACCTCATAGCAGCCCCACCAGTCTTAGAGGGCACCAGATGCCACTGGTTTGGCATGATGTGAGTAAGCCTCAAGTGTGCACATTCGCTTGCTTTGCATGCCCCAGTTCCCTCCCTGAGTTACTGTTTTAGGCAAACCATAGTTTGTATCCAACTTGGCCAGCTAGTTTATATGTGCCCTCCAAACAAGAATTCATAGCCACAGTTAGAAGGTGGTATCATAATTTGAACCATAGTTTGCTGCTTCAGGTGCAATGGCAAACTATGGTTTGCCTGAAACTGGAAGATAGGGAGGCTAACCCATGAAATCCTAAACCATGTTTTGGCTTTATGTGTGAACCAGATTGGTGTGTTCCAAGTGTCCTTTTCTCTGATCTGCCTAAAGGCTGTGGTCTTGTTTACCTCAAATGCAGAAATACTTGCCAAGCCACTTGTTCAAGTGAACGTTTCCATACTAGAATATTGCCATTTGAAGGAATTTCACTGGCTCATCAGGATAGCACCCCCCCCCACATTTTCATTTCGCATCAGTAGCTGTAGGCTGGTCATTCACAGCTGCGTCTGGGGCAATCAGTGTCAGCCAAAGCAGAGACATCAAAGCAGGAAGGGAACCACTCACTATCCATTTTCTGCTGCTCCTTTTGTACTCATCTGTGACAACAGTCATGAACTCTCAAAATGCAGAGGTGCTTGTATATTCTCTTGTATATTCTTTTTCTTTTAACTATTTGTGAACAGCATTTTCCAGCCCTCCTGCTATTTGTACTACAAAGTTCTTGTTCACGCAAGGGCATCCCTGCCCCTATTGAGGCTTCACTGAAGGGGGTGTTGCTACTCCAGCTGTAAATGCTGTTCAGATAGGGAGGGCTTCAAGGAGAGAGGTGGGGGGGATGTGCATTGCCCCCCTCCACTTTTGCATCTGCAGAGAGCTGTGGCCAATCAACCACTTGCTTATTTATTTCAACAATTTATATACCTCTTAATTACAATAATCTCTGAGCAGTGTAGAAGACACTCGCTACAATGAAAATAAAAAAGTTCAGGCTCTGGTGCTGTTGTTCTTCTTCAAGTTGATTACGACTTATGGCAACCCTATGAATTAGCGACCTCCAAGAACATCTGTCATGAACCACCCTGTTCAGATCTTGTAAGTTCAGGTCTGTGGCTTCCTTTATGGAGCCAATCCATCTCTTGTTTGGCCTTCCTCTTTTTCTACCCCCTTCTGTTTTTCCCAGCATTATTGTCTTTTCTAGTGAATCATGTCTTCTCATTATGTGTCCAGAGCATGATAACCTCAGTTTCATCATTTTAGCTTCTAGTGACAGTTCTGGTTTAATTTGTTCTAACACCCAATTATTTGTCCTTTTTGTGGTCCATGGTATGCGCCAAGCTCTCCTCCAACACCACATTTCAAATGAGTTGATTTTTCTCCTATCCGCCTTTTTCACTGTCCAACTTTCACATCCATACATAGAGATCGGGAATACCATGGTCTGAATGATCCTGACTTTGGTGTTCAGTGATACATCTTTGCATTTGAGGACCTTTTCTAGTTCTCTCATAGCTGCCCTCCCCAGTCCTAGCCTTCTTCTGATTGCTTGACTATTCTCTCCATTTTGGTTAATGATTGTGCCAAGATATTGATAATCCTTGACAAGTTCAATGTCCTCATTGTCAACTGTAAAGTTACATAAATCTTCTGTTGTCATTACTTTAGTCTTCTTGACATTCAGCTGTAGTCCTGCTTTTGTGCTTTTCTCTTTAACTTTCATCAGCATTCTTTTCAAATCATTACTAGTTTCTCTTAGTAGTATGGTATCGTGCTGGGAGGAAGGGCGGGATATATAAAAATATAAAAATAAATAAATAAAATGATGGGAGCTTATGTTTGAATGGAAGTATCATCATGTCTCCAACAGCATTTGAGCTGTGTGCATGTGGGGTTTGGGAATGGGACCAAGAAGACGTAATGCATTTTGTGAAGGCGATGTCACTGTCCAAAGGGCCCTTGCAGAGCTGTTTATTCTTCCGTTGAGAAAACTCTCCCCTTTCAGCTGTTTGTCTCCTGTAAAGGCCCCATTCCTGCTTCTGTGAGATCTCTCTCTCACACACGCACATGTTCACGTGCGCCTGGGTCAGCTGAGTCATAGCCCTTGGGTACGCTGCCGTTCCCCAGTGATGTGCTAGGAACTATTAATATCTCCCTGTGTGTGGATTTTCTCAATACTCCCCATTCATCAGGCTGGCTGAGGCTGGCTTGGGGCATGCATGGTATTTTTATCCTCCCAGCTGCTTGCAGCAGTAGCATCTGGGAGGCCGGTCTTCTCAGTATAAACTGAAGCATTAGTGTTTCACTGCTGGCCACGCTGGCGTGGCTGCCTTTCCAGCAGCTCGTTCCTTTTCAAAGTTTACTGCTGGGAAATACTTTATGCTTCCAGCATCTCCCCGCTGCCCCCATCCTGATCACCTGGCACTCCTCTAAGAGGGGCTTGTCCATATGGGAGCTTAATGCGGTTTTGAAGCTGCTTGTGTCTCAGTTTTGGGGGGCATTTTTGGCATTCTCCTCGTCTAACTGGTAATCTGTACTTTCCCCATTTAATCCGGATTTTCCTGATTCCAGGATAAACCAATAAGGGAAGTAAATCCAGTATAAATTTGCATGTTACCCAACTCTGGATGCACTGAAGTGCATTGCATAGGTAGGTGTGTGTGTGTGTGTGTGTGTGTGTGTGTGTGGTGCCATCTGTTGTTACACCCCCCTACTTCCATTTTGTTTCCATCAGTCCAAAGGAAAGGGTACAGCATTGGCGGTATTTCAGTTTTTTAAAAACAGCTGTATTAAAAATAAAATTTGCTCTTCCTAATGCAGGCGGTGAAAAGGGGGAAAGAAAAAACTTTCCTGAGACAAAGCAATCCCTCTGCTTTTCTGTCTCCTTCAGAAATGGAAGCAGCAGCCTTTCATGTGAGTGACATACTTGCTTGGCTCCATTTATTCCACCCCAAAGCCTTTTTCTTGAGCTGATGATCAGTGATGCTCCTGCCGGCCTGGATGTTCACTGCCCTTGCAAGGAGCTCTTTGGTGGGCTTATTTTTTAACCTGCTCCTTTGTAGAAATCTGGTAGCTTGAAAACCTTGTTATTTCAAAAATTGTTGATTTCAAATGGCCCTCCACAAAACATGGTTGAAATGTTGTCTTTGGTGGCATTTTATTGTGCAGTTCCACAGACGCACACTCTGTCTGTATGGTATGTGCATGTGGATAAACAACTGGTTGGACATGCCCACAGTGGACCTTAAGTTTCTGGAATTCACAGATAGAGGGGAAGTATGAATGGAGGGGAGGGAGAGATGATGACAACTTGCAGTGCAAATCATCCCATCAAGCACCGTCCGCTAGTGTGGGCAGAAAAATTAAGACAGATTTCAGAAGCACAACATTGAAAGCAGTCATGTCTCAATGATGGCACATAAGTACGCACATGGAATAATTGGCCCACATGTGCATTCACCACCTAGTTGACACAACCAGGGTCACAGTTGAGGCTGCAGTATGTTCACAGTCAGGAAATCCACCCTTAATTTGACATGCTGTTCGCTCTAGCCAGGGAGGAAGGAAACAGAGGCAGAGTTGTGACTCTGGATGGGGCCAGCCCGTAGCAGAAAGAAATGGCGGGTTCTTCCCAAAAGGTATGTGTAGGTGTGTGTGGACCCTTGTTTGTGTCCCCAGGGGTTGCTTAATACAAAAAGCCACCTCTGCCTTCTGATGGTGTCTGTAGGCCCTGGAGCCACAGAGTCTCCTAGTCCATGGGATGGATAGAAGAGCACCCCCTCCATGCCTCTAATGCCACTTGTGGCTGGCAGGACCTTCGTACTGCCATTGCCAGAGCCTGACACGTATAGTTGTTCCTTCCCTACGCAGGAGAGGGGCACTTCCTGAACTGGACCACTAGCCCAGCGAATGTATGTGGGGGGCTCTGGGCCAAACTAGACAGGATGAGAGAAGTCTATGGCTTGAGCCCCCCATGTCTGGAGACCTCTAGTCAGATCTATGATGTGTGTGTGTGTATATATATATATATATCTAGAAACATAATTGTGATTAACCAAACAGAGGTTTTTATTATATTAACAAAACATTTCAGCTTCCGCCTTCATCAGCTGCCAACATTTATATATATATGTCCCCAAGTCACTTCCTAGTTTGGTTCTTTGGGCTGGTTCACACGGCGACTTACTGTAAGATTGGTGCTACTTGCACCCCTGTTTAATTTGCATGGTTCACGTGACATTGCAGGCAATCAAGCAGCTGTCACACAGTTTTCCCATATCAAACCAATCCAATTTTAATGCAAAAAGGAAGGGAAAAACTGTCTCAGGTTCGCTGTGCTCCTCCATGTAGGTGCTTTGCCTCGATTTTTTTAGTGGGCGGGCTCTCTTATGCCCCACTGCCTACTCCTTCTCTCTCTGCCGCCTGCAAAAGCTGCCTTTCACTCACTCTCCCCTCTATTCAGTTTCATACAGTTTCATGCCAATTGCATCCCCAGGCTCTGGGTCAGGAGAGGCATGCAATTGACAAGAAAAGATGAAACTGACAAAAAGCCCCTCCCCTTCTCCATTAGCAATATGGATACTCTGGAGGGAGTAAGCATGTATAATTAGGGGCGGGGCCACAAGGAAACAGCGATACCAAACCTTTCCAGAAGAACACCTACTTGTGCGAGGAAAACAGCGGATTTGAAGGTAGGATGTGTGAACCTTGCAAATCTATCACGATGCCAAAAACTGTGTCTTTACTGTGAAGTTCAGCTCCCGTGTGAATGAGCCCTTTGTCTGCCTTGCAAAGGCTAACCCCAAAGTGGGCCAGAAGGGTGTGACTTGATGTCCATTTAGGCCATATTGTGACAGGCACATGCTAGAAGTAGCACCTGTTTTTTATATGGGATTCCAGCATCTTCTTCTCCTCGCCAACATTTGGCACAAAATCTGCCGACTTCCTTGCAGGGGAGACCCAACCTCCTTTGTGTGGAGAAGCTGTTTGCCCTCTGAGGAACTCCCCGACTCTCTCCTCTTCCCACCCATTCAGCGGAGACTGCCATCTGTTCACCTTAATTTTGTAAGAATCCAGTGGGGAAAGAAGTGTCAAGGAGGCTCCTGGTGGGGTCTGCAGATAAGGGACCCCCCACGGACCCTTTGGAGGCAAAGAGGAAGCTGAGGGCCAGATGTGGCTATGCAGCAGGTGTCGCTTTTGTCCGGTAGCCTCTGCAATGGAGGAGGAGAAAGCAGCAAGGCAGGCAGAGGCTGCGGATAGGGAGGGATTGTTGTTGGAACTAAGAAGTCAGACTAAATGCAAGGAGTTGTTTCTGAGCATTTCACCTGCTCTGGAGTATTTCTGACGTTGCATGCTTCTAAATACCCTAGTTGTGCCTTCAGAAGGGGACCCTTCGGTCCATTCAGTTCCCTCCCTAAATCCATATGCTCTGTACCTTTTAGTCACACATTTCAAGGCAGAATTAGGCATTGCTCATTGACTTTGTTGGGTTTCAGTGTATCCAGATCCATTAGCGGTGTAACAAATGATTAGACAGTGTCATGCTTTGTTAATTTTTTTCCCCATGGTGGAATTTGCGGAGTATCTCGATGCCATCCGGTGTACATCGTCTGTTGAGTTCAAAGGGACTTGCTGTCCTGTAAATATGTTTTGGATTGCAGCCTGTGTTGCTCTGAGTTTGGGACTCTAAAGTTCCTGCTGCAAGGTTTGGTACTGGGGAGGGGGAGGGAAGGAAGAGAGCTCCTAAAAATCTCTAATGCCACATGCTTAACACTCTTTAACTCAGCTCCCTCCAGCCTCAGGATCAACAGATGTTTTGGGCTACAATTCCCATCAATTCCAGACAGCATGGCCATAGGGGTGATTGGAGTTGTAGTCCAAAACACCTGGAGGGCATCAGGTTGGGGAAAGCTGCTTTAGCTATCCTGACAAGTGGCTGCAGAAATGTGCCTTCTTACGGGTGAAGCAGAGATTCTAGTCCGCCTTAGTTGCTGTGAGTGCAAAATCAATGATGGTGGTGGTGGAGCTTCATACCGCAATTAATGGAAATGGAATGTCAGGGTGTGACCGTGTGTATGATGTGCTTTGGACGGGGGTATTAAACAACAACCTTTTAACGTGATTTTGTTTTAAAACTGCTGATTTTATGTTTTGATAAATTTTATGTCAACTTGTTTTTTACCTGGAGTTTTAATGAATATTTTATATTGTTTTATGTACATGGCTTAGAGTTTTTTTGTTGAATAAACCATATATAATTTTCTGATAATCTGTGTTTATGTTTATGTATATGGATATTGTTTATGTATTTTGCTTTGTAAATTAATTTGACATTTTTTTATTGTACCTTGTGTATTCTATTGTAAATCGCTTTGAGACCTTTTAGATAGTAAGCCGTCTATAAATGGAAATAATAATAATATAAATTTTGCCAAATAAATAATCATAAGAGGCCTACCGGATGAGACCAAGGGCCTACCTACTCCAGCCTTCCACTGGTTCACTGAGGTCTTTAATCTGTATCCTATTCCTCCCCCCCTTTTTGTACATTGCTTTGAGAGTGCTTTGGGGGGGGGGAAGTGGCTGGGGGGGAACCTTCCCAACAGGGCTCGATACAAATGCCTCCTCTGGACATCTCTGGAGCAACTGAGGATCTTTGAAATGCTTCATAATGTTTGGTGATTGGTTTTCTGCCTTGCCTTTGGCGGGTGCATTCATGTTGGAGATGGAACTGCCCAGCGCAGTGGCCGGAAAGGGCGATGCTCTTGGATGGGCAACCCGAGCTGTGCTTTCATTGCCAAGGAAGTGGGCGGGGTGGGGGGGGAGAAAGAGGGAGGTTGCTCTTTGCCGCTTGACAGGTGAGAAAACACAGCTGTGGTCCAGGCAAGGAGTCCTCAGCAATCAAAGCTTTTTTGGGGGGGGGTGCAGGAAAGTGAGAAAGCCACACATGGAGCAGTTGCAACTTCCCTGTCATGACTTAATGTCCCTCGGAATGGTTGTGTTCTCTGTTCTAAAGGGAGTGGGCTTCATTTTGGGGTGGGGGAAGAAGCCCAGAAATCTTAGATGACTTAAACAGATGAGATTTTTAATAGACTCCCATTTTAACAGATTGACCAATCATATACATGTTTACCTCAGAGTAAATCCCTTTGAAATTACTGAAACGTACTTATGATAAGGCAAGCATAGCGTTGCAGACTTAAGTCTGCACAGATTTGCACATGAGTAAATAATTCTGAAAGGGATCCCATACTTCCTTTATTTTTAGATTATACACACATATGTTGCAGCAGGCACCGTTTTAGAAGAGGTTGTATGGTTAGAAAGTTAGGACCTGGAAGATCACAGATCCCCATGAACCGCACTGGATGTTCTTTGGCCAGTCACTGTCTCTCAGCCAAGCCAACCTCACAGGACTGTTGGGAGGATAAAAGAGAGGGGGAGAATGACGTATACCACCTTGAGCTCCATCACGTAAAGGTGGGATATAAATGTAATAGTCAATAGTAGAAAGGGATGTGCCTGCAGTTCCTGTAAGTATTTGTATTAAAAAAACTAAAATTGCTGCCTGATTAATGAGGCATCTTTTTACTTGATGAACATATTTATTATTATTATTGTTGTTGTTGTTGTTGTTATTGTTATTGTTGTTGTTGTTATTTAAAAGCAGCCTAAACAACATCACAGAAAAATAGGGTGGGTCCTAAACATATCCATCTCAGGTGTTGAAGGCCAGGCAAAGAGGTGCATCTTCAGCATTCACTGAAAGTTGAACATTGAAGTTGCCGGATGCACCTCAGTGGGGAGGGAGTTCCACAGCTTAGAGGCCACCACAGAGAGTGCCCTCTCCCAGGCCACACATACCCCGAACTTCTGAGGGTGGCAGAACTACCCAAAGGGCCCCGTCTGCTGATCTCAACACCTGAGAGGGTCTGTAGGTGACCGTCTTTCAGAAATTTTGGACCTCAGTCTTTTAGGGCTTTAAACATTAATGTGAGCGTCTTGAACCGGGCTCAGAAATGAACTGGCAACCAATGAAGACTGACCCTGCAGGTCTGTATAGGGTTAGATGTGATGGAATTTTGCTGGGGTGGAGGCAATGAGATTTGAGTATCCTAAAGTGGTTTTGACACCATTGACCATGGAAGTGGGAGTTGAAGGCGCTGTGTCACAGTGGTTCTGCTTCTACTTGCAGGACACTACCAGAAAGTAGTAGTAGGAGATTGTTGCTCAGCTCCATGGCTTTTGGGCTGTGGGGTCCCACAAGGGTCCGTTCTGTCTCCTATGCTATTTAGCATCTACATAAAACTGTTGGGAGCTGTCACACGTGCATTAGGAGCACAGGGTCATCATTATGCTGATGACATGCAGCTCTCAGGAGAGGCTGTGAAGGTGTTGGACAGGTGTCTGGAGGCAGTGATGGGCTGGATGGGAGCCAACAAACTGAGGATGAATCCTGATCAGACGGAAGTGCTGTGGGCGGTTAGTTCCCGTGCCAGGGAATTAGGTGTACAATCTGTTCTGGGAGGGGCTGTATTCCCCTGAAGGAACATAGTCTGATCAGTGTCTCAGTCCTGGGCCCATTGCTCTTCAACATTTTTATTAATGAGGAGATGCAGGGAATATTTATCAGTTTTTTAGATGTTACAAAATTGAGAGAGATAGCTAATACCTGGGAAGACAGAAACAAAACTCAAAGTGAGCATTGGGCTGAACACAATAGAATGAAATTTAACATAGATAAGTGGAAGGTTCTACACCTAGGAAACCGAAACCAAATGCACAGATATGAGATGGGGGATACTTGGCTCAGCAATGCTACATGAGAGAAGGATCTTGGAATAGTGGTTGATCAGGAGCTGAATATAAGCCAACTATTAGATGCAGCTGCAAAAAAGGCAAATGCTATTTTAGGCTACATTTACAGAAGTATAGTTTCCACATTGTGTGAAGTACTAATTCCTCACTATTGGGCACTGGGTAGGCCTCTTCTTGAGTACTGCTTCCAGTTCTGGACACCACACTTTAAGAAGGATGCAGACAAACTGGAACAGGTTTAGAGGAGGGCAACAAGGATGAATAGGGGTCTGGAAACAAAGCCCTTTGAAGAGAGACTGGAAAAACTGGGCATGTGTAGCCTTGAGGAGGACTAAGGATGATATGAAAGCACTCTTCAATTCCTTGAAAGGTTGCCACACAGAGGAGGGCCAGGATCTCTTGTTGATCATCCCAGAGTGCAGGACATGGAATAATGGGCTCAAGTTACAGGAAGCCAGATTTCGACTGAACAGCAGGAAAACCCTCCTAACTGTTAGAGCCATACGACAATGGAATCAATTACCTAGAGAGGTAGTGGGCTCTCCAACACTGGAGGCTTTCAAGAGGCAGCTGGACAGCCACCTGTTGGGGATGCTTTGATTTGGATTCCTGCATTGAGCAGGGGGTTGGACTCGATGACCTTAAAGGCCCCTTCTAACTCTATGATTCTATGAGTCTATCCAGGCATTTGATGGCTGAAGGAGACTGTTGTAGCAGCCCAGAGATCACTGGATGGAAACATGTTTTTATCTGTAACTGTAGAATGTTTTTAATTGTTTCGCTGTTTTGGACCACAGAAAACATTGGTAGATGCCAAAGGCACTCAGCTTCCCCATCTCTCTCTCCACCCCCACCCCCAATTAAGTGGCAGCTGCTGAAGTTGCATGTGAATGGGGAAATTCAGAGCTCAGTGGCTAGTGTCAGCCATAATCACAATGTTTGACTGGCAAAAAAAGTAAATCTGTCTCTCAGTATGGAAGATCATAAAAATCACCACCCAAACACCCATGCAGTTAACCCCGTCAGTTAAAACAATTAACAGCTACTATGAGCTTGGTAATCCTTATAACGTGTGTTGCATATGATAAAATTGTAAGAGTGTAATCACATAACCCCCATTGGAGGATTTGTGGTGCCGTGTCACAATCCTGGATTTGCAAGAAGTTAGGGTGGGGGTAGGGCAGCAAAAGAGGCCGAGGTTGCACATGGCACGGAGCTGAGAGGGGAGGGACCTTGGCAAGGGGAAAGTGGTGGTCTAAAACAATGAGAGAGGGTGGAATAGATGGAAACTGAGAAGCACTGAGGGTGTTTTTTTTTTTTAGAAAAAAGATTTAACAAGGAGAAATAGCAGAGATGGATACAACACAGAAGCGAACACAACACAGC
Organism: Rhineura floridana; assembly: GCF_030035675.1. Lineage (NCBI taxonomy): Eukaryota > Metazoa > Chordata > Lepidosauria > Squamata > Rhineuridae > Rhineura > Rhineura floridana. The sequence continues at coordinate 2,232,081 of NC_084495.1, forward strand.
CTGTCCCAGCTCCCTTTTTGCTGTACTCAAATCCCTGTTCACTCTGCTCAAAACTCTGCCTATTGTTTTAAACAGCCACTTCTTTCATTTCAGCGCCGTCTCTTTCTTGCTGTACTCAAACTTCTCCCTCTTCCATTTCTCAGCTGTCTTGTGTGTCAGAGATGTGTAGCCCTCAGATATTCCATAGTGCCTTCACACAATGTAGTTCACTCCTGGGACCACGTGTTGTCTTCAGCATGAAGTTCCAGATACAATGTAGTAATTTAAAACAGGTGTTTTATTAACAAGCAAATGTCCATGTATGTTCAACATCCATCGACTGAACTTAACCTTCTCTAACACAACGGACTTACTCTTAAGATTCTGTTTATCTTAGTCGCATAAAGCTTGTTTCATTATGGTGTGTGTGCTCAAAGGAGGCTGCGGAATAGGAGGGAGGAGGAGGCATGGGAATGGGAGTGGTCTGGGTGCAAGGGGGAGTTGAGAAAGGGAAGGAGGAGATAAAGGGCGCAAAGGTGAAAATGGAGCTATGAAAGGAGCTGCAGAACAGGAGGGGATGGTGGCTTCATAATTGGGTGGAAGGTGAAAAAGGTGCTTACTAGTTGCAGTGGGTGGGAGGAGGAAGATGCAGGAGGCTACCAGGGGGTGGTCTGTGGGCAAGGGGGAGTTGCACAAAAGGAGGGGAAGGAGGCACGGAGATGATGGAGGTGAAAGTGAAAACGGGTGCAAAGCAGTTGAAGTGGCTCCACAAACGAAGTTGGGAAGGTGAAAAAGAGCATAGTAGTTGCGTGGGGTAGGAAGGGGAAGCTCTAGGGAGCTAATGTGGGAGAGTGGCAGGGGGTTGGTAAGCAGAGCAAGCAACGGTGCAGCCCCTAGTTTTGTGTGTGTGCACACTGTGAGGATCCCAACCTGCTGCCCACCACCTGTCAGGTCCCTCCAGTCAGGATCCTGGTTTTTATTTGTTCTCTCACCAGCTCTGGCACAGATCTCGCCAGATCCCACTGCTAGGCAGCACCACCAGCCACTCCCTATTTCACAATATTGCCTGGGAACTTTGCCTTAGTCTCCTTCTGGCTTATTGTTACTTTGTGTCTGGGTGCACTTGTAGGCCACAACCCCCCTGTATCTTTGTCTATAAAGCATACAGCCCTGGGTTGCCCTGGATACTCGGTGATACACTATCTCTTCACCGCTGCCACCATTTGATACTGTTTCTCTGCACCTTGGCAATTACCCTGCCCTCCCTTCTGGTCTGTGTAAACCCCAGCCAAGGATCAGGCTTTTGGTAAACCAAGAATAATATTTATTTGTAAACACCAGGAAATAACAAGATTACTTATGGGATATTTAACAAGCATATGGTTTCATATTGTGTCACTCTTTATGTTTCCAGGCATATATAATCTGCCTCAATACCAGCCAAATATAATCCAACCCACAACCAACTCCAGTCCACACTCCACAACCAACCAACCCAACCAACAGAACTCTTTCTCAACTGTCATCCTCTCATTTATACCTTCAGCCACTCAAACTCTCAGCCAATCACAATACAGCATTCTACAGCATTCTAGCCGATGTGCTCCCCCCTCTCACTCACTCTACTTACCGCATTTACCCTACAAAACCTGCACTTACCATATTTACAGTAATCAAAATACAGGGGCATCACACACACATGCATATGTGTGTGTGCATTATATTTTAGACTATTCCCAACTTCTGGGCTATTTCTTCAAATGAACAATACCATGGGATTTATGTATGTATATGTGTGAGAATGTGGCTCAGTTCACTCCTTTTCAGCGTGCCTCTGTCTACTGCAGAGAGAAGGGTTATTTCTGGTTTTAAAAAACAGCATTCAGATGACTCAAATTAGTATCGTGCCAAAATCTGCCCTCCGTTTTCATGGAGGTTTTCTTCCTCTGAGAAAGAAACCTCCCTTTTTTTCAGACTTATTCTCTGGGTACTTGAGAATTCCTTGAGAATTTGGGGAGTGCAGGTTTTGAATTTATCTTGTTGTTACAAGGTGTGTGTGTGTGTGTTTCCTGTAAACATTTCTATGGCTTTGGCAGCCTCCTCAGATGCCTGCATTTCCTGATTGAAAAAAAAAAGCTCAACTGAAGTAATGAAAATGGACATGGACTGCCTTCAAGTCAATTCCAACTTATGGCAACCCCATGAATAGTGTTTTCATGGTAAGCGGTATTCAGAGGGGGTTTACCATTGCCTTCCTCTGAGGCTGAAAGGCAATGACTGGCCCGAGGTCATCCAGTGAGCTACGTGGCTGTGTGGGGATTCGAACCCTAGTCTTCTAGGTTGTAGTCCAACACTCTAACCCAGCCTTTCCCAACTAGTGGGCCACCAGATGTTGTTGGACCACAATTCCCATCTTTCCTGACCATTGACAGTGCTGGCTGAGGCTGATGGGAGTTGTGGTCCAACAACACCTGGTGGCCCACTAGTTGGGAAAGGCTGCTCTAACCACTATGAACTTGTCAATATCCAATAAATATGAATGTTGGAAGATTCAGAACAGACAAAAGAAAGTACTTTTTCACACAGCATGAAGTTAAACTATGGAATTCAATCCCAGAGGAGGCAGTGATCACCACTATCTTGGATGGTTTTAAAAGAAGATTAGACAGATACATGGAGGAAAAGGCTATCGGTGGCTACTAGCCATGATGACTATACTCTGCCTGCAGGGTCAGAAGCAACATGCCTCTGAATACCCATTGCTGAAAACTGCAAGAAAGTAAAGCGTTTTTGTGCTGAGGTCCTGCTTGCGGGCTTCCCATTGGGGCATCTAGTGGGCCACTGTGAGACCAGGATACTGGACTAGAGGAACCCCCTCTGGCCTCATCCAGCAGCCAGGCTCTTCTTATGTTCTGAAGAGTTACCTCATGATTCCTTCCCCCTGGATTTAATTGAAGTGTGGGCACCTGGGGAGGCTGCTGAGTGCAGGGCACTGGTGAGATGACCTGTTGAATGCAGGAATGACACCCATGGTCTCCCCGAAAGTAAGGTAAGTGCAAAAATTATCCTGCATTCCACCCATAAGAATTTTCTCTCCTTTGGCAATTTTTGAATGCAATTTCTGTTCACATTAATTGACGGAGAATGGCCAAAAGAAATGTAGGAGAAAGCTTTGGCACAGCACTAATGTATATACAATTGCATGTATAGAGTGTGTGTAAACACCCCCTGCTGAAGGACCTCCCTTAGATTACCAAACTCTGCTTTCTTTTCTTTGTGTGCGCTCTGAGCAGACTCTAGCATGAGAACAGAGGGAGGCTGTAGTAGTCTCTGCTGCCGGGAAGGAGGAGGGCCAGTAAACGGAACAGGTGGAGCTGCTGGGAGGCAAAACAGAAGGAAATGTCTGGTAGGGTGATCATGCGTGTCAGTGGTTTCACACCTGGGTTGGACAAATCCTTCTTGGAGCAGCAAAAGGTCAGGGCAGGCCAGCTAGCAATTAGAATCCATCCTTAAGATCTGGCATGCCTGAGGAGCAGATAGCAATCACTGCAAAGCTTGAGGGGTGGGAGTTCTTTGATCTATTTTAGGATGAGAAGTAGAGCTTGTTGCGTTCCTGTGCCAGGGAATGCTGGAAAGAGAATAAGCCCATGATTCTGGCCATCAAAAGTGAAGCGGAGCATGGGTGCATGAAGGAGTCTTGGTTTCCAGTCCCTACCCAGCCATGATACTCACGAGGTGGCTTTGTCCAAACTGCAGAGTCAGACTTGACTAACCACAGCATTAGTTCAAAAGTATGTGGATAAAAATAAAATAAATGGGAGAACCCCAGGCAGCCCTTTGAGGAAGGGTGGGATGCAAATGTGGTAGTTAGCTATTTTCTGCTAGTCAGCATCCTGTCCCAGCTGTGGAACTTGTCACTTCTACTTTTGGGTTAATGTTTATGTTTTGTGGTTTGGCAGTGCAGCATTAAAATGGCTGATACGGGGTGGGGCAAGTCTGAAAATATGGTTGTGCTTTCCACTGCCAGGACAGTCCTGCTGTGTCTCCAGAACTGCACCAGCAAAAGTGCATCGTTGCTGGTGCACCATTTTCAGTCGCTGCACCATCTAGGTTTTTCTGTTGCAGTGGTGCAATGCCACAGAGCTTTGCGCTTGATCTAGTCTGCCACTTGCTTAGGACAGCAGACCACATGCCAAGCATGTGCATGAATCTGAAGTTGGCAATAAGTTTATTTTATTTTATTTTTAATTGTCACAGACATATGTGGAAGATATTCTCCTGTCTGTAAATGTGTCTCCCAGAGAGGCAATTGTGAAATTGATGCTGGGGATATTTGTTGTGAAGAGAGATGAAGGTGTCTTGAAAGAAGCATCACGTCTTGTGTGGACATGCAGGAACACACTTTTCTTTTTCCTCCCTGTCCTTGTCATCTCTGGTCAAGTGAGTGTTGCAAGTTTTATAAACAAAACCTAACCCTAAAAAAATGACTTATCCACAGGGAAAGCTGGAAGAGCCCTCCGTCAACTCCCCTTCCACTTACTAAAGAAAGTGTGATAATAGGGGTGTGTGTGGTTGGTTTCCAGTACTCCTCATGCATGCAAGTTTTTTGCAGCATCTACATCAAAATGACAACTATGTGTTTTTGCCTCATTTAAAGTGTATTTACCCTGGAAAATCTGATAAGTTTTCAAAACCTGTGACCCATAATATCTCATTTGCAATAGCTCAACAACCTGTTTGAGATATTAAGTCCCTGGCTGAAAGCACCCTTAGAATTCTGGATTAGCAAGCAGTTGTGCTGAAGTAAAAAAGGCTGTTTTGTGACGTTGCATAGTCAAAAGGACATCAAGAGGTTAGGAACGCACAGCTGTTTGGAAGGATTTCCTGGGATTCCAGCGATTGGCTGAGAGCATCAGGAGGAGGGCGGAAGGAGGGAAGTGCCAGCAGTTTGGCCACCTGTGCCCGGGACAGACGACTTGCATTTGCATTGACAACGGCCAACGAGCAGCAGCTGCTTCTGCTGCTCTGGAGCTTGCAACAAACTCAGTGTGTGTCTGTCTGTCTGTCTGTCACTCCATGGCATGTGCGGTTTGGTTTTTGCCCTGTCTGTGCTGCAGCAGAGAAAGCGATTGAACCTTTCAAGGATTGATGTCCAACAAGTTTCCCCTGCAGTGATTGTGTGTGTGAGAGAGACTACCGCGGGGCATGCAGCACAGCTTCAAGGTAAACCAGACATCTTCATTTCAGCACAACGCACTCCAATGTTGTCAGTTTAATAGTTACATTGCATACTTGCTTGCTTCTTCTCTCTTTTGGCTCTTGAACTGAAGAGACGTAACTGGCACTCCCAGGGTGAACTGTATTTGCCTTCAAATGATGGCGAAGGGTAGTGTGTGTGTTACATGAGAAAGGCACGATTCTGAGGCTCTCCACCCCCCCCCCCCGACATTACTTGTTTTTTTGTTTGGGTGTACTACAAGGAAGAACTTCTCTGCTTGCACAGAAGTTTCATAACAAGCATAAACTGTTACAGAAGCTCCAGCGTTGTGCGACTGAGTCACGACAAAACGGAGGCCACGTTAAACATCCATCTGTGATTCCTCTTTCTTGGCTTTTGCTACTGAAGAGCTGCATGTGTGTGTGATTTGGGGAGTTTTGTGCTACATTATGCTTGCTTTATGCTGCTGGAAGGCTAAGAAATGTCCATGCAGCTTCAGGCAAGGTGAGTCAGCAGCGCGATCCAGTACACCTGGCAAGAGTCGACCCATATGGGAGGCATTGGGCTCATCAGTGCACATGGCACAAAATGTCAGTGGCTGTATCAGACATGCACGGCGCAGCCCACCTTGGCTGGTACCTGCTCTTTGAGGTCCTTTTTCACATTCACTGGGAAGCGGGGGGGGGGTTATTTCTATGAAAAAGGTTATCAGATGTGGATGAAGAGAGTATTTCTCTCTTTCCGCCTCCCCCCAGCTAAACAGTTGAAATGGGGCATCCACCCAGTGATAAAAATGCAGAGGGGTCTTCTTTTTTGGCAACTGGCAATTCTCCTCCCATCCCTCTCTTTTTAACAAGAAGAGCAAAAAGGAAACAATTGAAGATCAAGTGCTGAAGCAGAATATATTTCTGCTCCTTTTTCCATCATGATTGTTTCTCTTTCTGAGCCTTAGATGGGTGAAACCAGTGCAGGCCTTCCCATAGTCTGTGTATCTAAATGCCTCCATTTCAATCCTGTAACCTTACAGATTCCACAGCAGAGTTCTCCTTTGTTTTGTTGAGCACAAACAAAGCCCTTCCCATTAGCCCAGAATGCCCACCTGCTGGCGTTAACAGTTTGGTTGTAAAGTCTCTGTGCTTCTTTGAAGAAGAACCAGTGGTCCAGCCACCTTGATCGGGGTAGCCAGTGTGGTGCCCGCAGCCAGCATGGCCAGTGGTCAGGGACGATGGGAGTTGTGGCCCAGCAACATCTGGAGGTCAGCCTGCTGGCTACCTGTGACCTTGACTCTTTGCTGGCCTCTGGAACCCCATTGCACCACTACTGGAATTGCCTGGAATCTGTGAGTGGGTGGATGGGAAGGAGCAGACTGAAGCTTAATCCTGATAAGACCGAGGTGCTACTTGTGGGTGACAGGGGGAGGTTGGGTGCTGTTGACCTACAGTTTAATGGGGTAAGTTTACCCCTGAAAGATCAGGTCCGCAGCCTCGGGGTGGTTCTTGATTCCAGGCTGTCCATGGAGGCTCAGATTTCGGCAGTGAGCTGGGCAGCTTGGTACCAATTACATCTCATACGGAGGCTGCAACCATACCTCCCTATTCATCAGCTCCCACTGGTGGTACACACCCTGGTCACCTCTCGATTAGACTACTGCAATGCGCTCTACGTGGGGTTACCCTTGAAAACGGTCTGGAAACTACAACTGGTGCAGAATGCGGCGGCTCGGTTACTTACAAACAGCCGCCGCCGTGATCACATCACGCCAGTATTATTTCACCTACATTGGCTTCCAGTTGTTTTCCGGGCCCAATTCAAGGTGTTGGTATTAACCTTTAAATCCCTATACGGTCTCGGCCCAGTTTACCTGAAGGAGCGCCTCCAGTACCACAAATTAAGCCGCCCAACTACATCAGCCACACAGGGCCTTCTCTCAGTCCCACCAACGAAAACAGCTAGGTTGGTAGGGACTAGAGAGAGGGCATTTTCAGTGGTGGCCCCCACTCTCTGGAACTCCCTCCCATTCGATCTTTGCCATGCCCCTTCCCTGGATACATTCCGCCGGGCCTTAAAAACTTGGCTCTTTGGACAGGCCTTTAGGATTTCCGGGGAGGGCTAACTTTTTTGGGATACTTATTATCTATTGATTGCCCTAACTGATCTCATGCTGCTGTGATTAATGACTTCATTGTATTTTATCTGCATTGTAATGTATTTTACTGAATTTTAGTTTGTACGTCGCCTAGAGTGGCTTCGGCCAGATAGGCGACACAAAAATTAAATTTTATTATTTTATTATTATTATTATTACTGATAGATCTACAACAACAATGTGTTGCCTGAGAGAGATCCTATGTAAAGCCCATGGAGGTTTTGGTCTTCAGGAAACTTTGGATCTAGTCCAAATAGCATATTGGGGTGCTTGAGGGAGGAAGTCTCAACTCAACAAGTCACCTCCCAACCTATAAGCTTCAGGACGTGCCTGCTGACTTATTCTATTATATACTGACAAGAAACCCTCCTGATAAATCATTGTTCAGCTCATACATGTTTCTTATAATTCTTAAATCCTTGTAAGGTAGACTATTCCATTCTGCCTTGAGAGCTTCTACTTGTGTATGCCCATATTTTAATTTTAGTGTTCTTCTGATGTTCTCAAATATAATCTTGCTGGTTTTGCTCTGTAATTTTGTGTGTGTGATAAGAATGTAAAAATAAAGAACCTTGCTACAAAATTCACTGGAATGAATTGACTGCCTGCAGAAGACCACTTGCAGGGCCTTTTCATTTCACTGGAGCTTGGGTAGGACACGGCAGTATTGAATTGCCTTTCAGATTAGGTGAAGTGTAAATGGTGTGCTGGAATAGCAACATTCAGATATGTTGGCACACGGATGTCGAACCAATAGCATAGCCCCCAGAAATGGTAAAAGAATTGCGGAGTTAGGGTCCTCTTGGATGGGAAATGGAGGATCTTTGCACTTGGCTATGGCATACTTCATGCTGGAGAGGCACAGCTTCATCCATTGGACCTGATTTGCTTTGCTCTTGTTGAAGTGGTTGGCCTCTACTGCACTGGCACGCCTTAGATGTCAGTCTGAAAATTCAGATAATGATTTTTCATGTTTTAGTTTATAGCCTGCCCTTTGGCCAGGCTTTGGTGTCTGTCATACCCCAAAATAACACATAGTCTAACTATGGACTCTCTGAGTTTCAGGGCATCTACATGGAAAACTCTGGGGAGTGGGCAGAGGAAATGTGGAAACCCAGATTGAACATCTGAATTAAAGAATGGGTGATTGGAAGTAGGCCCCAAAGACGGGAATGCAAATAGCTGCCTATTGTCATCTCTGGTCTCTCACCAGACACTCCATAGTGCTGGCTTTCAAACTTACTGCTAGAGACAGGTTGCCCCTCAGTTGACAAGGACTGATTTGGGGAACAAACTGAGTTATTACGGGGGGGGAGGGACGATAATTTGGTTCATTTCCTGAGCAATCCAGGGCTTGGTAAATAACCCCTTTGCCACCAAGCACTCTTCTCCCCTTCCCCTTAAGACCTTACCTGGTGTGGTAGTGGGTGAGGTGGCCTACTCAGTTTGCTGTCCAGGTCCTGATTATTGATGGGCAACATCCAACCCTCTGCCCCTCTTCTTATGGGCCTTTATCTTGTGCTGGACATAATTTCAAATAGAGGACTCCTTCAAACAGAGGGCTGTTCCCTGTAAAGTAGGATACACAGTCACTCTAGTGATCGAAGCAGCAGGGAGAGGAAGGATGAATGTTTTCCTCCTCTGCCTTTTTCAGCATCCTGATTGGCATAAATGAAGTGGTTATCCCAAAGGTTACTGGAATTTCATGGTGGCGGCGCTGAGTGGCCTCCCTCCTTTCCTCTGCATGTCACCTGTCACCTCTCTGTGCCCTTCAGAGGAAGAGGAGGAGAGCGTTAAGAGTAGTAAGGGGCTTGTGGGGAGGGGCATGGGAACTGGAGATTATTGGTGCGGAGGAAAACCGTGAATTTTTCTCTGGTTTAGATTTTAATCTGAGCTGGTGAAGAATTCCAGGACTTTTGAAGCTCACCTCTGATTTAAAAAGAGATTATAAGAAGCTTTGAGATTCTTTCCCCAGATTGGCTTGGGAGAGCTTTGCCTACATCCATACTTTCTGCCTTTTCGGATATATTTTCCACATTCACTTGTTAGCTAAGGAACCTGTGTGCACTGTGGAACATCCCAGGACATATTCTGTGATGCTCTGTTGGCTGCCGTAGAGCACTGGGCAGCCCTGTTGGACCTCACCATTGCACTGCAAAATCCAGAGTGTGATGCGCACTTCACTGTGGCAGTGCATTGTCAGGGAAGAGTGCACAAGTAGCAATGAGTCAGCTGTCTTCCATGGAAACTTGGCTGTCATTACTGATCTTTTTATTAAAGATTTGTCTAATACATTTCAAAGGAAGCCCTCATTTATTTATTTATTATTTGATTTATATCCCATCCTTCCTCCCAGCAGGAGCCCATGGCGGCAAGCCACTTGGAACGCCACTGTGCACAGGGGCTCTAGTAGTTGGCATTGTGTTTGGAGGGTATGCATCCTGCATGGTAATAGCTCTTCTAGTGGCAGCGCCTGCAATTTCTAATGAAATAAGAATTGTTCCAGCAATAAATAGGAATAAATGTAAACAAACAGCTTGGGGTTTTTGTTTGCTATTCCTCTTAATTTTTTAGGAGCATATTAGACCAACACAGTCTGTATCAACAGTTTTCCATCACAATTCCTTCTGGAGGGTTCTGAGCACAACAAAATACACTTGTGGTAGTCAAAGCTCTTGGTAGACAGAGATGGACAATCCTCCCTGTATTCGTAGCAGCTGTGCATTCCTTCTGCTTGTAGACAGATTAGGCACTATAGCAGTGGGTCTCCTGGCATTATCTATTGAGAAGGGAAACCAGAATACAGCTCTTCTTTCTTTGGCAAGGGTTAGTCAGGATGGGACTCACCAGAGTTCTGGCTTGGAAATTAATAACAGTGCCTCTGAAGATGTGCAGAGTTCCTTCTCACTCACCTATGAGTAACCGCTGTGAGTCCCTGCACATTTCAGTATTTGCAGGACAGGCATCTTGGTCACATAATGTGACTTCCATGTAGCCCCGTGCCTTCCTGTCTGTTGATAAACTAAACAGGGCTGTGCTAGCTCTGTGACTTTCAAACCGGCACTTCCTTTTTTCCCTTTGGGGAAACTTGAGGCAACGACTGGTGAGCTACATTTAACAGCAGGGGAGGAACTGCAACCTATGGAAAGAGGTTTCTCGGAGATCAGGTGGTTGGAGGGCCAAGTCTAGCACCGAGTGTGAATTCATTAACCTTTGCGCACAGTTCCGGTGCATTCTCTGGCAACTTAAACATTGCTGTTGAGTAAGGTTGCATTCCGATAAAGTCAGGGGTCCCCCCTCCAGCCCAGTTAATAATTGAGCCACAACTGCCCTCCTTGTGCTGAAAGTCACTTCCATATAATTATATTATTGTCTGCCGGCACTTGAGGCTTCTGAGGTTTAAAGAGAGAGTCTCCTTTTTATTTTCTTGCTCTCTCTGCCCGGGACATGACATCGTAAGTTTAAAGACTCGATTCAGACATTGCACGTTCTGTGATGCTTCTAAATGGTGGCTCCATGCAGTTGTTCTGGTGGAACAGCGGAACTGGCAGAACCAGACGAGGTCAGATAGAACAAAAATCAGTAGGCTTAGACTAAAAGGACAAAGATTTAGGTTAAACTGGTGGGGGAGGACCCGGCAATGAAATGATCTCTCCAGGGAGGATATAGAATCTCCTTATTTGGATGCTTCCAAGAAACAGATTAAGGCCTTCCCAGATGGTACCGAATAGCTTTCCCCAACCTGGTGCCTTCCAGATGTTTTTGGACTACAACAGCCATGCTGGCTGGGAATGATGGAAACTGTAGCCAAAAGAAACAAACATCAGGAGGGCTCCAGGTTGGGGAAGGCTGGTGCAGAGTATGGATCTGGGGCGGGGAGGACAAGAGAGATACGGAATAAGAATTAACACTTTGGCATGTGTTTGGGAAAGGGAAGGGAAGGCTTTGCTCTCTGCAACCTCCAGTAGTATTTGTCATGAACCACCGTGTTCAGATCTTGTAAATTCAGGTCTGTGGCTTCCTTTATGGAATCAATCTATCTCTTGTTTGGCCTTCCTCTTTTTCTACTCCCTTTTGTTTTTCCCAGCATTATGGTCTTCTCTAGTGAATCATGTCTTCTCATGATGTGTCCAAAGTATGATAACTTCAGTTTCACCATTTTAGCTTCTAGTGATAGTTCTGGTTTAATTTGTTCTAACAACCAATTATTTGTCTTTTTCGCAGTACACAGTATGCGCAAAGCTCTCCTCCAACACCACATTTCAAATGAGTTGATTTTTCTCTTATCTGCTTTTTTCACTGTCCAACTTTCACATCCATACATAGAAATCGGGAATACCATGGTCTGAATGATCCTGACTTTGGTGTTCAGTGATACATCTTTGCATTTGAGGACCTTTTCTGGTTCTCTCGTAGCTGCCCTCCCCAGTCCCAGCCTTCTTCTGATTTCTTGACTATTGTCTCCATTTTGGTTAATGACTATGCCAAGGTATTGATAATCCTTGACAAGTTCAATGTCCTCATTGTCAACTGTAAAGTTACATAAATCTTCTGTTTACTTTAGTCTTCTTGACGTTCAGCTGTAGTCCTGCTTTTGTGCTTTCCTCTTTAACTTTCATCAGCATTCTTTTCAAATCATTACTGGTTTCTGCTAATAGTATGGTATAGTCAGCATGTCTTAAATTATTGATATTCCTCCAATTTTCACACCTCCTTCATCTTGGTCCAATCCCGCTTTCCGTATGATATGTTCTGCGTACAGATTAAACAAATAGGGTGATACAGTTAGGAAGTTTTCCCCGATGTTCAGTCAAAATCTGGCTTCTTGAAACTTGAGCCCATTATTCTGTATTTTGCACAGTGGGATGATTGAGAAGAGATCCTGGCCTTCCTCTGTGTGGCGACCTTTCAAGTACTTGAAGAGTGCTATCGTATCTCTCCTCAGTCTTCTCTTCTCAAAGCTAAACATGCCCAGTTCTTTCACACTCTCCTTGTAGGGCTTTGTTTCTAGTCCCCTGATCATCCTCGTTGCCCTCCTCTGAACCTGTTCCAATTTATCTGCATCCTTCTTAAAGTCCACAACTGGACACAGTACTCAAGATGCGGCCTAACCAGTGCCGAATAGAGGAGAACTAGTTCTTCACGCAATTTGGAAACTACTTCTGTTAATGCAGCCTAAAATAGCATTTGCCTTTTTTGCAGCTGCATTACACTGTTGGCTCATATTCAGCTGGTGATCAACAATAATCCCAAGATCCTTCTCGCATGCAGTATTGCTGAGCCAAGTATCCCCCATCTTATAACTGTGCATTTGGTCTTGATCTCAAGGTTAACAGAGCTGCCTTTTTTTGTAGGGTTAAGAATGAAGTATGTTTGGCCAGGGTCATAACAGCAGTTGTTCTTTATTTCTTTTCCAGACTACTTCTTTTTTTTTTAGAAATGGCTATAGAATTGTGGTGCCTTGGGATTGCAAAAGCAATTAGAAAGTTGCCATCCTGCCTCCTTCTTTTCCTTTCCTCGAACCATCTCTCAGTCATTGTCTCCAGTTACTCCCTGTAGCTGTTGTGTCGGCTTCTGGTTGGTTGGCACATGGACAGATATGGCCCACCCCTTTATTTTCTTAGGACAACAAATTATTCTTTCCTGCTCATTGGCTGATCACAGACGTTCACATACTAACTAATCTGGAGATAATCTCTCAGTTGTGAATGAAACAACATTGGGGAATATTCTATTCTGCCCTTCCTACCTAATTCTCCTCCTCCTCCTTCCTCCAGCCCCCATTTTTTGGAGTGAATGGTGCCTGGTTCATCTTTGCTGCAAGTTAATAAGTGACACATTATCCTGCCAGCGTGTGCCGGGAACATTTATGGGGTATACAGGAACGGCACTGTTTAACTATCTATTTTTACGGTTGCTTATCAGGAAACAGCACTTGTCATTTGATGCCAGAAGCAGTCTGAGTAGATGGAAGGAAATATTGCTAGCCGGCTCTGGAAAGTGCCTTGCGAAAGACAAAGAGTGGTATGACCTTTTTTTAATCTAGCAGATAAAGCTCGAAAGGGCACTGATTCTACACCCATCTGCATCCAGGCTTGGTGCGAGTTGAAAAAGTTTACAAAAGGACCCATTTCTAATTATTGCTAGGCTAGTGTGGAGGACTAGTGTGGACATGGGGCTAGGTTTGAATACCTATTAGCTATAATGGTTAATAATGGAACTCCCATGGCCAGAGGCAGTATGCTGCTTTTTTCACTTTAATTTTTTTACAAGATTAAAAATATTCCATCTCTCTCTCTCTCAGTCACCCCCACACCCCTCTATTATGTCAAAGAGAGTGACCAATGATATCTAGTCAGGATTCCCCCTCCACAAAAAAATAAAATAAAAATGAGAGAACTCAAAATAAATAAATTCCTGCACATTATTATACAACACTCAAAATCTCCTGCCCAACATCCTCGTAATGCTGATGCAGTTGACTTCCGAGTACCAGGTGCGCAAGGGTGTTCCTCATCAGGGCCTGCTTGTGAGTCTCCCAAAGTCCTTCTGCTGGTCCCTGTTCATAACAGAGTTTGGGACAGAACCCAGACAGAACAGATGGTAAGAGCTGGAGTCCAATAGCATCTCAGGGGCACTTGGTACTGAGCGCCTCTGAGGATGTTCAGAATTCCCCTCGAGGGTAAATAAGGTGTGAACACATGATGAGGACCGTTCTGTCACGTAGGAAATAATTCCTCCCTACTGGAGACTGTGCAATGTGCTAGGTAACCTTGGTGCTCTGCACCTTGCTTGCTGGCAGTCTCTTGCTGCAGCAGGAATAACTTGGTTTTTGCATATGCGCAGCAGCTGGAAGATGAAAACATTTGATAGCCACTTTCATGCTCTTTTTAGGATATGCAGTTTCCTGTGGCAGCACAGTGTGCATGTGTCTGTACGAGGATTATCAGTCTTTGCAGTGCATGCCACAAACACTCTCCCCACATGATGCCCGGCTATGTTCTGTAATATTGTAAGCATGCACATTAATAGTAAGAATGGCTCTGCTGAAATTTTTGGCTTGAAATCCTCTAATTTCTGGCATCTGGCTGTGATGATAACATTCCTATTTCCGTGCAAGGACAAAATGCAGTTTTGAGGTGCAGCATTTCCACAAAACTCTGGTGTAAAACGTCATTTAAGATTTTCATATTTAGAAATGGGTTGTAAATGCATTCATCGCTGTCTTCGTCTTCTGGCTCAGCAAGACTAGAGACACACAGGTGAGAAAAATGGTTCCAGTCTGCTCCTCCCCCCCGCCAAGATAAATGGCAGGAAATCCCTTGATGCAAGCTTAACTGGACCGCTGAGCTGAGCACAGAGCAGCTGTATGAAGGAGCATCCTGGATAGAGCTGCAGAGTCTCTGGCCCCAATTAAGCCAATCAAAGTCTACATTTTTTCCAGATCCAGATGTTCTCTTTATTTACAAAACCTCTGGGGCATGTTTGAGGCACCAGCTAAAACATAATACCCATGTGAACTTTAGAAAGATGCTTGCCCTGTATGGGAGTACAACTTTACCACTGCACCAGCAGTATGCAAACACACATGTAGAAACAAGGGCTGAAAATCTGACCCACGGGCAAGTAGCCAAGTTCTTCACTTGGACTGGAGACAGCTTAAGTCAGCCTCCTCCCCCACCCAAAGGGAATCAGCTTTCCTCGAACTAGAGCAACTGGTCACTGCCAGAAGCACCCTTAAATATTGCCTATTCCGTGTCACTGTTAATGAATACTACCATTTCAGACATTAAGGACGTGCTCAAAATCAACACTTTTTAACACAGTTTCAGCGCTGTGTTGTGCCATGTGCACAGTTAGGATTCTGTCAGTTTGTGCTTACAGGTGAAGTGGAGAGAGTATCATTCACTTTAGCATTTGTGAGGACTGAGGAATCCTGTAATGGGGCTCTTGAATGGAGGAAAGTGACTGATGCGAAGTCGGATGCTGCCAAACATCACTAGCGCATAGTCCTGTTTCTGCAGCTGCATGAGCTGGGACTGGGGCTGCCCGCCGCTGCCTGAGTTGTTGAACCATCTGCTGTCATACTTTGGTGTTTGTGAGGACGCTTGGAGCACACGATGATAGTGTTGTGGAAGCCATCCGCCTGTGACTTGATGGCATCATAACTTTCTGTCCTCTTCTACATTCATTCATTCATTGGTGATCCCTCGTGGCTGAGTAAGATTGTCTTCCAAGATAATTTGCTTGGAAGACGCCTTTGTGTGAATTTGTTTTATGTGGGGAGATCTGCGCACGACGATCAGTACATAATCTTGACAGAAAAAGGCTTTGATCCAATGGCATGGGTACCATGACGATTGGAAGTTTTTAAATGCTGCAGCCTTCATCCGCCTTCACAGCCGTTGTAACGTACACATTGTTATCCTCCACCTATTCTGCCGTTGAGGACTTTCTTCTACATAATCTGATTTAGCTTGAAGTAAATGGCATGATGGTTGTGCACGGACACATGTTTCCACTGAAGCTCAGCTGGAAGGAGACTGCAGTGTGTGTGAAACTCTTGTACTGTGGAGGCACCCCTGCATGTTTCGGAATCCTGATTTTTTCCAGCTTGTGGCAAGTGATGAAAATGGCACCACCCCTTCTCATCTGGCAATTTATCCCTTAAATTCTTTGGAATGCATCCTTAATCTGAACATGGCCTAGCACTGAAGTTCTCAATATGGTGCTTGGGTACCACTATGCCCTCAAACAACCCCTTTAGTGCCTACCAAAGCCTCCTGTCACTAGCCTTTTTTAAAATTTTTAATAAGGTGTTTTGGCTTTTTGAGTTGTTGATGGGGTTGCCTATTTTCTGTGTGTGGAGAAGGGGGGGTTGCCTTTTTTGCCTTACTTTTTTTGTTCCACTTTTTCTTCTGTGAAATGGGTGTTTTGTGGTATCTACAACAATTTCTTAGATTTCCAAAAGTGGCCCTGGGCCCCAAAAGCTTGGAGACCCCTGACCTAGTTGGTTTCTAGGTGAGTTACTGTTTCGAAGGAATGTGACCTGTTAGTAAAGACCCATATATAAGCATGTGGTATAGTCATTTAAAATCTGTTGTGGACTTTTCTGAGGATCTAGGAAAAGACACCCCAGGCCCCTAAAATATTGATGTTGGCCCCTGAGAACTCTGACATTTCCCCTCCATCCTTCCTAAGGGCTGGTACGTAATATATATATATATATTGCTGACTGCCAAAAGGTTGATTTTGAGAGTTTACATTTTGAGGGCTTTGATTTTGAATGCCACCTTTGCAAACCGCCGTCACCCCCGTAACCAGCATGCTTTTTCTCTGGGTGATGCAAGACTGAACTTCCTCAGAAGCAGCCTGTATGTCCTGTTGTTCTCTTACCTAATATGCTTTATTTAATATTATTTATTTTGTTTTCTTTGAAAAGTGAACGATGTTAATAGCGCTTTTTAGTGTTCGGTGGCTTCCTTTTCTTGGATCTTTCCTGACCTGTTGTCACCAAGTTGTAGTGGATCCCCCTTTTGCTCTTTGGACATCTGAACCTTGGGATGTGCCTGGACGTCTGAGTGCTGTTGTTTCTTAATCCAGGTTCTGCAGCAAGTGTCTCATCAGCAGAAAAATCAGTGAACGGAGTAGGTTATTCAGGTTGAATCTAATTAGCCCATATCTAGGTCAAGCAGTACAGCCTGGTGCCAACTTGTCTCAGTTGTAGCTACCAGGTACACACAGTGACACTTTGCTCTGTTTTTTTAGCTCAGCGCTTCTTTTAGTTGCTTATGCTCCCACTTGGATTTCAGTCTTGCTGCTGCTGCTGCTGCTGCTTTTCATGCTTTAGGCTTGTTTATTTTCTTTTTAGTCTAATTTCATTGCTTTTTTAGTTATCTTTGATGTTTTAATGTTTTCCTGTTTTTCTAGTTTGTAAGCCACTTTTCTTTGAGCAGGGCTGTGCGTGCATGAACTGTTTCCACATAATTTTGGGAGAGAGATTTCTTCCTCTGGCCCCACAGATGTCACATCGTTCTTTTTCTTCTCTTTCAAAAATAGGGAACAATTGTAAAACTTTTTTATATGGAGATATGCTATGGGTGAGTTGTTTATCTTTATCCCACCCTTCCTCCCGAAGGATCCTAGGGCTGCCATATAACATGAAAAATAATCCAGCGTAATTGAAAATATTACAAGAAGGTAAAACATATTTTCAGTATATTTAAAACATTTTCAAGCTCCTGGACATGCCCCTATTTAAGTGCTGAATGCCTTGAATGAACAGGAATGTTTTCAGACTTGAGTCTAAACAATACTGGAAGCACTATTTATCATATATTTCAAATATAATATAAATATAATATATTATTTGGTGTAAATATAATAATTATATTAAATAACATTTATATTTTTGTTTTTTCATGCATTGTTGTGAATGGCTTTGAGGGTGGTGTATGCAAATAATGTGACCGACTGGCATTGCATGTTTTTTTCCAACAAAAGGGAAGAGAGAGTTCAGGAGACGCGGGGTGGCCAGTGCAGGCAACTGCTGTGTATGTTTTGTCCAGCCGTATTGTGCACTGGGGAACTATTGCAATGGATGCAGTTGGTATGCATATGCTACCTCATGTGATTAGCAGTGTATTCTTTTTTTTGGAAAATGTGTATTTATTTTTTCATTATAACTGTGCTTACAAACAACATATGCAAAATAGAATGTGAAAAAAGAGAATTAAGGGAATTAGATCCAAACATCATAACAACAACAAAAACATTACTACCCCCCCCCAATAATTGTCTGGTAGCATTAGTACAGCATGCAGAGTGGAAAATAAAAATAACAAAGATGTCATACATGATTACTAAAGTTTCCATAGACAGAGGATATCAGTCAAGTGAAGGAGCGTGCTTGTCTCTGAAACATCCCCCCCCATGGGTTATGTGCATTAGGTGGTCTACCGCTACATTGATCCCCATTCATAAAAATTGTTTTTAGTGCTTTTGTTTGCCGCTCTGGGCTCCTGCTGGGAGGAAGGGCGGGATATCAATCAACTAATAAATAAATAAATAATAAATAAATTTAGTGAAGTTTCAAGGTTGGTGGTTAATTACTAAAAATGCACTATATTATGTATTGCTATTCCATTGGAGATGCAAAGAGTGTTAATGAGTGAGAATGGGCTTTCACCATAACCAAGAAGTGTAATGTCTAGGGATAGTGCTACCCAAAGACCTCTTGCAGCTTAAAAAACACAACTTTGGTCCTTTACTCAAACAAACGAGACAAGAGCTGAAAAGCTGGAAGGGGGTAGATCTTTGCTGGTTGGGTTGTATAGCAGCCATTAAGACAGTTGTCTTACTGAGATTTTTGTACCTATTCCAAACACTGCTACTATGGATCTCCCTCAAAGAATTGATACTATGGCAGCAATCACTCCTCTCTCTTTTATTTATGAAGGCAAGAAGTCTCAGATCAGCAAATGCACAGGATGTCGAACTCAGAAAGGGGGGCTTGGGAATCCCGAACTTACAACTTTATTATGATGCCTGTAACCTACAACAGTTAATCCTAGTGATCTGCTCAAACAAATCAGTGGAATGGGTGGTTATGGAGCTGAGTCACAATGGCTGTTACATGTGTGCGCTCCCATTTCTTCTGTTATCTTGAAGATCTTTGGAAAAAATTCTAATCCCTTCCTATGAAGTACATTTAAAGTGTGCCTGAGGTGAGCTAAGCATTTGGTCCTGTGTCCTTCACCCTTCTCTCTTTTTAGAACATCCCCACATTAGAGTTTGGTAAATGGGAAGCGAAAGCGATTGAAAATGATAAACTTTTAACTGTCCCATTCAGGTTAATTGGTGCTGGTTAGCCCAAGTACAGGTGCTTTGTGTACATATTACTAAAATGGAGGGACCTACTAGGTCTTGTACTTCTTTTTGGAAAAGTTTTGTATTGGTTCTGGCAATCAGAAGGGGGTGTCTGTTCTTTATAAGGGGCTTCTCTCCTTAACTAGTGGATTGACAGTGGTTCTTTGGGAACTTTGGGAGATTGATATGGGAGAAAATATTGAGCCAGCATGGCAAGCTCTCTGGTAGAAGTCTCCAACGCACTCTGTCTCAGCTAGGGTCTGTGAGTGACCACAAAATTGGTGCTACATTTGCACTGTACTCCACTCAAACTAGGACACTTTGATCTGACTAGGTCTGTGTTATGTTGGTGGGGATGCATTATGATTGGTTCATTTTATCACATGTGGTGGGGGCGTCCTATTGTGAATGCTGTTTGATTTAGAATTTTCCAAGAAATCTCAGCTATAGTGTCTCACATTGTTCCACCATCTCTATAATTACGATTATTAGCATTATTGTCACCCTTCCCAGAACATTTGCAAAAATTATCTTATAAATATGTAATAGTATTTCTGTCAACTGTGGCTAGACGTGAAATAACCCACCACTGGAATCACAGCTCTCCATTTTGGGTGGCTGGAAGTTTGGAACTGGGCTTTGCTTGAAAAACTGAAGAGGAATAATTAAAGCAGATAACTTCTTAGAACTTGGTGGCCATTGTTTATTTACACAGATGGTGATGAATGCACCACCTGACCCCAGCTCCCTTGCTGGTCAGGTGTTATACAGAGACGTTAACCTTCACATTTTTTCAGCCTGTATGGATTTGTATTGCCTTGCTGTACACTTGTGTACTTAACTGTTTGTCACAGTTTCATGCTATAGGTGGTGTTACCAATGTTTTGTTTTGTTTATGCTATTGTAAAATTTAATAAAAACTATTAATTTAAAAAACTGTATAAGTTGTAGAAACACAAATCCTTTGTGGATCAACTGTATTCACAGGTATGAATAATCACAAATAATCACAAATGATGATATACACACATGGTTTACATTTGGTCTCCTACATAAAAGTTTTAACTAGGGACGGGATCTGTTGGCCGGTGCCAGTTCAGAAGAATTCTGTCAACCTAACAAGCTGATATTGATTTGAGTTTGTTCTTTGTCCACTAGCTGCTGCTATTACAAGCCATTTTTTCCTCACTAAAAATATTGATATTAATATCAATAATTTTAAAGGATATATCGATATTTTGAAAGGAAGTATCGATACATGAACGGAAATATTGATAAAATTATTGTTCTTAATAACAATATTTTAGAGGTTTTTTAAAAAAATCTATTTTTTAAAATAGCCACAGAAAATTGCTACATAAAAATCTGATCCATGACAGAGGATAAGTGAATTCATGGAATATTTGGTACCAAATCCGCTGGGGAGAATTCTAGCACATCCCTAGTACTAGTGTTCGTGATGTAGTTTTCTGGCTGTGAGAGTGCTTGAGTGTGCATGCTCATATGTGAGCATCATAAGTAAATCAATTTTAAGCCTCCCCCTTTATTGAAATTACCACTTGTCTGTGAGATGGGACATGTAGAGAGCCAGGCATTTTAGAACCTTGATCCAACGAATCATACAAAACCCGCACAATTAATTTCAAACTTCTTTGCTGCAAATCTAAGTGAAATTGTAAGGTTAAGTGATGGAAGGTAATACAAAGAAAAATATTGTAGAATGGCACACTTTTATTAATTTTTCTTGACTGATTCCATTAGCATTTGCTGGGATGCAAGAAGCTGAGGCTGTTCTCCAGTGTCATTGAAAAGAGTTGTTTTCTTCATGTCCAGGAACAGTTTGTTTTCTGACATTCTTCAGGATTCAGGGAGGTGCTCGTTTTCTTAAAGGCATTTCCTGTATGCAAGTTTATATTTGGCTTAGTGATGGAAGTGGAAGAAGGTTAGAGCAAAAGGGCTTGGAACAGAGAGAACCAGATTTTTCTTATGTCACCGCAAATTCCCTCAAATAAATCTGCATCCCTTGCCTTTTGTGAATTATCTTGAAATAGAGAGGTAGTCATGCAAGCCGCTCCCCCACCCAACTACTGCAGATGTCTCTATGTGTGCTTCATATAAACTGTATTGCAGTGTTATGGACTTTCTCGAGTGATTATTTTTATTTAGACATTGTGGATTCATGATAACTTGGATCAGGCCACGTAGGAAATTTCCAGAGGGGTAGCTGTGTTCATCTGTTGAAACAGAAACAACAAAGAGTCTTGTGGTATATTATAGACTAATAAATTGATTATGGCACAAGCTTTTGTGGACCAGAGTCCCCTTCATCAGATGCATGAAGATCCTGAGCTACACAAGGAGTGGGGGTGGTACTGACAACAATAAGGCTAGAGGGAAATGAAATGCAGAAAGTACAGAGACTGATATGTGAATGACAGTGACCATTCACAAAACAGTTATTGATAATGCAGACATCCTGGCATTGGTAAGCCAATGGGAACATTTGCCTCCATTCAAGCATTGAACCTCTTGATGAATGAATTGTAACTGAGCAGTTTTCACAATTCAGACTCCTTTTGAAGTTTCTTTGTTCAGGGATGGTCTGCGATGGGCTGATATGTCTTCTTGCCCCTGGCTTTTGAGTATTGCCATTTTTGATATCAGATTTGAATCTGTGTATTATTTTGCAAAGAGACTGGCTTGTTTGTCCCAGGTAGCATGCAGAATGACACTGCTAGCAGATGGTGGCATAGAGCAGAACTGCTCAACGCCTATTTTGCCTCAGTTTTCTCCCAAAAAGGGAACAGTGTGCAACCTTGCATCGGTAGCAATCTCAGTAAGGGGTCGGGATTGCAGTTCGAGATTGATAAAGAGATAGTCAGGAAATACCTAGTTAACCTAAATGAGTTCAAATCTCCAGGGCCTGATGAACTGCATCCCAGAGTATTGAAGGAACTTGCGGATTTACTCTCGGAACCTCTTGCCATCATCTTTGAGAAATCCTGGAGAACGGGAGAGGTGCCGGAGGATTGGAGACGGGCAAACGTCATCCCGCTCTTTAAAAAGGGTAAAAAAGAAGATCTGGGGAATTACAGGCCGGTCAGTCTGACTTCAATACCGGGAAAGATATTAGAACAGATAATAAAAGAGTCCATTGGCAACTATCTAGATGACAATGCTGTGATTAGTAGGAGCCAGCATGGACCTGGATAGACTAGGAAATTGGGCTGAAATTAATAAAATGAAATTCAATAAAGACAAATGCAAGATTCTGCATTTAGGCCACAAAAACAAAATGCACGGGTACAGGATGGGAAATACCCGGCTTAGCAGTAGTGCGTGTGAGAAGGACCTTGGAATTGTAGTGGATCGCAAGTTGAACATGACCCAGCAGTGTGATGCTGCGGCAAAAAAGGCAAATGTGGTTTTGGGCTGCATAAACAGAGCTATAGTTTCCAGGTCGAGGGAAGTAATAGTCCCACTATATTCTGCATTAGTCAGGCCTCATCTGGAATACTGCGTTCAGTTCTGGGCGCCTCATTTTAAGAAAGATATAGACAAGTTGGAGCGGGTTCAGAAGAGGGCGACGAAGATGATAGCGGGTATAGAGAACAAGTCTTATGAGGAAAGGTTGAAGGAACTTGGCATGTTCAGTCTGGTGAAGAGAAGGCTGAGGGGTGACATGATTGCACTCTTTAAGTACCTGAAGGGCTGTCACATAGAGGAGGGTACAGATTTGTTCTCTGCTGCCCCAGAGGGTAGGACTAGGTCTAATGGTTTTAAGTTGCAGGAGCGTAGATTCAGATTGGACATTAGAAGGAACTTCTTGACAGTAAGGGCGGTTCGGCAATGGAACTGACTGCCTAGGGAGGTGGTGGGATCCCCTTTGCTGGATGTCTTCAAGCAGAGGCTGGACAGCTATCTGCGGGAGATGCTCTAGCTATGGATTTCCTGCTGTGAGCAGGGGGTTGGACTCGATGGCCTACAAGGCCCCTTCCAACTCTATGATTCTATGATTCTATCCCATTGGCAGATGAGCAGGGGGTAATTTACTAGAATGATGTCCATGTGTTCCTTTGTATGCATTCAAACATGAACCAGGCTGGGTCTGAGATGAACCAGGGGGCCATGAGACAAGCCAATAGTCAGGACTCAGGAGTAAGTCGTGACCAAAGGACAACCCAGGAGGCAAGAGTGAGGAACAACCAAAGGGTCTACGAATACACCAGAGCTCAGAAAGTCCAAGTTGCTTGAGCAAAGCTCAACCGGAGCATGCAACCTTCTTTTCCTTGTTTTTGTCCAGGAGGATCTAAAGTCCAGCCTGGATGGGGGAAATTCATCCAGGGCCTGAAGGTTCCTCACTGAGAAGCTACCATCAGTGCCTCAAAGGAGATGCACACAGATCAAGACGTTTCTGACTCCTCAGAAGGTCAATACAGCTCAGGGGGATGTGCCCACCTTCTCCCCAGTTCTTAGCAGGAGAGGATGGTGGGACTCAACTCAGCCTCCTTGCCAGATAGTGATGGGTCACTTACCATGGCCCAGTGAGGTTGAGCAGAGTTGTCCCTTGTTTGCATGTAATGAAAGAGGGGAACCATTTCCCTGTGTGGAATGTATGAATTTCCAACACTGGTTTTTTTACCCCTGTTACTGTGAATTTTTACATCCGAAGGAGCAGGTTATGAAACTGGACTTATCCAAACACAACTTGTTTGAAGATAGTATTTCCTCTCACAGATGCTGTTTCCTGACCCGTTGTAAATGGCCTCCATTGTTTCATTTTTGGCTTCTGGCCTTGTCTCTTCTAAGACTGGTGTGGGCAGAATTGAAATCTTGTCTCACAACTTTTTAGATGTGAAAATTCTGGGCATTTATTTGGGTTAGAGATCTGGTAGAAGTGAAATGAGAGGTGCCTTCACTTTATATCCCTGATTTCAGATGATATTCTTGCAAAATATTTTCTCTAATATTCTCCCAGTGCTGTACGTTCTGCCTCCAAGAAAATGGAAAGTCAGGATAGAAGATAACAGAAAACAATTCTGGGAGTAGTTCTCTCCCTTTCTTGCCACTCAGGCAGTGGGATTTATAATGACAGAACATGATGGGATCACATTTAGATAAGCCAAAGGCAGAGCAATGGACTATATTATGGCCTAAGTAGGCATGCCAGGTTGGAGAGTGGTGGGTTGCTTTTCTCCCCTTCCCTTTTAAAAAAAATATTTATTTATTTGCTGTGTCTAATGGTCATTCCAGATCCAAAGCTGCCAAGTGTTGCTGTGAGCATTTATTAAACCACATTGGGAACAATCACAATTGGCCTTCACCATTTGGGGGCAGCGTAAAGACTCGAATTCTGAAAGGTTTTCTGCAAATTGATGAACAGAGCAGGATATGGTGAGGATGAAAGTGGGTCAACCCCTGTAGGAGTCTTGATTTATCGCCAGTGCATTGCTTTTATCGAGGATGCTAATTCCAGAGGCTTACTTTGTAGAACAAGAAAGCATTATTTCTTTACAGAAGATCACAAACGAGATAATCCACTGGAGAGAAGTGTGTGGTTCAGCAAAGAGATAGTGTGGAATGGGTGTCTTGTGTTTAGATTACAAATGAGAGTAAAGGAAAGGCCTTGCAAAGCAGCTTGCGTTCCCGTTCCTGATGCTTATGAAACTAAGTGGCCAGAAGATGTCTATCAATTCATCATATTGCCTTCTAATGGTATCTGGGATGTCATGGGAAATGAAATACACTATGAATTTATCAGATCAAGGCTTGACGTCACTGATGACCTTCAGAAAATTTGCAATGTGAAAAGTAATCATTGGCCTGGATGAAGAAGCCAAGACAACATGAGTATGATGTTGATCTGTTTTCCAAATGCATCCAAAGGTATAACCAGAGGCAAGGAAGAGAGAGGCAGAGCTGGACAAGCACCTGGAAAGCAGAGCAGAAAGCAGCCTAAGCAGCGGAGGCAAAGGAATGCCAGATGTCACCCACATTGTGCTGATGTGGTCAAGGGAAAGGATTTGACATTTTTGCCAGTGGGTAGCTTGGCAAGCAAACCAAGTGTGATTGAAGCAGTTTAAAATGAACAGAATCCTTCTAGAAAAATTATGCTCAGTCTACATCAACCAATGATGTATGTGGTACCCCTGTGGAATTTATATCTGTCCTCCCTATGGGGAGTGCACCCAGATGATCATAGCACTCCTGGACATTCACCTTCCATCTTACTTGAAGGGAAAACATGGTTGAAAGTGACCTATATCAGGCAGCCCAGGAGCCTATTTTTTTCTTTTTGCAAAACAGACTTTTGTTAAAGTGATATTGAAATGATAACATTGTCAATTAGACTTTGGCAATTTTATGTTTGTATGATTTTGTTTTATAAAACTGAAATTGTGGTTGTACCAAATATTTGTTTTAAAACAGAATTGCTTTTCATCACTTAAGGTTAGGAATGCTTGGTTTGCTGTTGAAGGCAACAGCCGTCACATCCTCCCCTTTAGTATCTGTGCATCTGGTGTTCTGGGAGCAACAGCCAGCTAAATGGACAGGAGACACACAGAAACTGTGTAAAGGATACAAAGGCAGACATAGTATAGAAAATAACAGTGCCATGAATCACAGAGTTTGAGAACCATGACTCTGTAAATCTCAAGTCCTTGGCTGCATCAGCAAATTCCATATTACGATACTCAGCCAAACAGCATCTCTTTGACTCCACATAACGGTTTAGCAGGAAAAGCCTAGGCACCTCTCACTTCTTATTGGCTAATTAATAAATAATTATAATTGTGAGTCCTTTCTCATAGGTCAATTGCCATTCTAGCTGTCAGTCACTATCACCCCGATTAAATGGCATACAGCATAGCATCGTGCCCATGTCCGGTCACTCATCTTTCAGCCAATCCCCAGAGGCTACCAGCTGCAGAAGTGACCCTCGGAATAAGTCTTTGCTAAGTTACTTTGCCTAGTAGAGCACTAGATAGACCAGTGTTCTGGTTTAGTGTTTTATGTTCCTTTTGCTTACACATAACTTGCTGTTTCTTCCACTTTCTCCTTTATATACTGAATTGGATTCCTGGGCTGCACTGGTTTCTGCTAGCCCATCCCCATTGACTCATCTGTTTGGGATGTGTTACCAGATTCAGGTGGATGGGAGACTAGGAGAGGTGACCAACTGAAGCTGCCAGCAGGGCACATGGAATCTGGCTGGCAGCCCCCCTAACCCTGGATAGACCCCCTTAAGCCAGTGGGAATCCTGTAGCCCCTGACCCCAGGGCAACTCAGCTGGTGCTGGCAAGAAGAAGGCAATGCAACAGTACCCCATTACCAGAGGGCTACCTTCCTACTGGGTTGGTGTTGGGATAGGATGGTGTTGTTTGTGACATGCTGGAATTCTGGTCATTTCACATCTGACTGTTAATTGCTTCTTGGTTTTGTCTGCAGCATCTAAGTGAAATATGTGAGAGGTTCAGTGGAAGGAAGGGACAGGTTCATCAACCTTGCAACATGGCCATAAAAATGCAAATCTTGGGAATAAAAATGCCTTCATTATTTGCATTTTTAAAAGAGCCAATTACATAATTGATAAATTATCTGAAGATGTCTTTCTATATTTGTTGTGTGTGTGTGTCTTATGTGCTTCAAGTCGATCACAACTTATGGCAACCTTATGAATCAGTGACCTCCAACAGCATCTGTTGTGAGCCACCCTGTTCAGATCTTGTAAGTTCAGGTCTGTGACTTCCTTTATGGAATCAATCCATCTCTTGTTTGGCCTTCCTCTTTCCTACCTAATATTGCTCTTATAAATTTAGTTTGGACAGTCTCAAAAGGAGCAAAATTATCAAAAACACATAGTTGGGAACCGTACAGCATCTGGGCTATGATCTTAGCAACAAAAACCTGTAGGGCCGCAGGGATATATTGGCCACCTTTGGTGTAATAAAATGATAGAAGTGCCTTTGTACTTCTCTGGGCATTCACAATGGCATTTTGTATTTGAACTTTCCATGAGCCTGTTGAATGAAAGGTTACACCTAAATATCTATAGAAGGTAACCTGCTCAATTTGATGGTCATTAATCTGCTATCGATGCCTATTCCTCCTCCTATTAAAAATTAGGACCTTAGACTTGTCATAGTTAACTGTCAGTCGTTCTTCTTTGCAATATGAGGCTAAAGCACTTAAAAGGATTCTTGACAAGGATAGAAGTACCGCATCATCTGCATAGAGAAGGATTGACACAGGTCTATTTGCCAACTTGGGAGGATGTGAATTTACCTTTGCTAGGGTTTCGATCAATGAATTGATATAAAAGTTAAACAACATGGGAGCTAAAATGCATCCCTGTTTCACTCCATTAAAAGTGGGAGTGGGACCTGTTAAGTGACCAACACGGTCACATTTAACCCTCAAGCGTGTGTTTGAGACTATGCATTAATATAAGGAGCCTCCTGTCAATGTTTGTGGCCCCAAATTTTCCTCAGATTTAGGCACAACGTTTTTGCTTTGTTACCTAATAGAGAACAGGGGAGTAAAACCAATCTCTCATTAGCATGAGCCTGCAAATCCCACTTAACTTGATTACTGGGGGCATATCAGCAAAAAGCCATAGGAATTCGGCACTTAACCTTGGGAGGCCACATCTTAAATCAGTGACTTTGCACCTGATAGCTACAGAAATGGGATTAAAAACTTTCTCTAGGTTCAGCTGGCCCTCATGTCATGATGGAGCAGGGCAATCAGGTGTAGCAAGGCAGGCTGGCTTACAGCCATTTTTTAAAAATCTGAATTTATTTTTATTGCTCTGGGAACTTTTAGCTTTTCAGCTGTCCATTTTAACATGCTTATTCCATCGCTCGGCTATTTCTATGGACTGCCTTCAAGTCGATCCTGACTTATGGCAACCCCATGAATAGGGTTTTCATGGTAAGCGGTATTCAGAGGGGATTTCCGATTGCCTTCCTCTGAGGCTGAGAGGCTGTGACTGGCCCAAGGTCGCCCAGTGAGCGTCATGGCTGTGTGGGGATTCGAACCCTGGTCTCCCAGGTCGTAGTCCAACACCTTAACCACTACACCACACTGGCTCTCTAGTATTTCTAGTTTGGGTAAATTAACTGTGGCTTTCTTGTTAATGCTGTCATTATAGTAAAGTTGGTTGACCTTCCCTTCAGTTTTTTTGGTTATTTTCCCCCTTTGTTTATCAGGGTTTGCAGCCCTGAAACTGTTGCTAAAATGCGGTTCCCCCCCCCTTCATTTTAGCAGGGGCAAGACATCGATCAGGAAAGAGTTTGCTGCATTGACACTCCTGCTAAATCAAAGGAGAAAGCCTTTGTTTTAGCAGCAGTAACAGTGCAAGCTGATTCTAACTAACAGAGCAGGATTTAACCCTGCTCATCGGTGACAGGTGTGTACATGTGTTAAACCCTGCAGTTCTCTGTGGGGGATTGGCCTGCATGGCCAATATAGAACGGAAGCCCATCCCCCTGCCCGTCAGCTTATGCCACCAAGTGATGCCAGCTGATGGGCAGGTGGGCGTGGTGTTGGGGAAATGGCCATGTGGGCCAAACTGGACCCTCTGACCAGCCAAGATTAGGCTGCAGCCCCCTCTCCCTGTTGTAGTATAATTGCTAAAAATTGAAGGGAGGCCAAGCATCACCTGAACAAGGGTAGACTTGAAGTGCGAACCAGAGGAGGGGCACGCACGCAAGCCCCACCCCACCATCCTCACATTCACCCCCCCCCCGAGACTGCTGTTCCCAGTCTCCTCCACGTTGTTCAGAGGAGCCCACAGAGGGGTTCTGTCAAGTTTATAAACACTGGCCATGCCAAAATGGTCAAAATCCTCTGAATGACGTTAGGAAAAGAGAACGATTGTTTTCTGCTCTCACAGGAGGATGCAAATCTTCTCCTAAAACAATGTCGGTGGCATCCATTGTGTTGATTTTCTTCAAACAATGGAAGCAAAATGCACTTCCTGGCCCTGAAATATTGTTTTTACCCCTATGCAAATTTAACCGGTACATTAATCAGTGTTGACTAAATCTCATGTGCTTAACTGAGATTGGGTTGCAGCCCTATATGGTTTCCTTTCCAGCCTGTGGAAATACTTATGGGACCACCAGTATCAGCACTCCTTCCAGGCAGCGGTCAGGAAGGCAGTGGCTGCCAAACTCAGCAGCGTGCCCAGCCGTTCTCTTGTTTCCATTCAGGAGGACAGGCGTCCTGCAAATGTTTCATGGTATTCTGCGCTTTTCATTTGTCTTCCTGGGAAGAACTTTGGACCTGTTCAGAGGCACTCTGCTTGTGGCGCCAGAATTTCTGAAGAGAAAAGCTGGCAGCCCTGGCGTCCTATCCACAAAACATACCAGAAAGAGGTCCACCCAAATCAAAAATAAATAAATGGTCAAAACCTCTGGAGAGGGAGATTGCATCACTTCCCCAGACAGTGTGGCTAAATATAAACTGATAGTCTATTACTGAACTGCTACTAGTTTTCTGCTGAGGTTGATCATCATTCATCAGTCTATTTTTTGTAGAAACTAAAACCTGTTGCTTCTTTCCCTCTTCATGAAAAAGCTGGCCTGCATCATGTTTGGGGGCCAAAAGTATGATGTTCTTGGTTGGCAAATGGCCATCCTACGTCGTACTTCGCTCCTGCATCTCAGGCTCCTTCCCCCCTGCACAGCACACTTGCTGTGGCTGGCTCTGATGTGTGTACTTGGAAGACAGCACCTGCCAGGCCGTTCACTGAGCAGACTGTCTGGTGCAAGGGCGGCAACTCAGGATAGTCTGCTGGAGCTGCTGCAATGGGAGGGACTCCCCACTGCTGAGACTTGGTGGAACTGGACTTGATTAGCAGAATGTTTTAAGCTGATTGTGTGCCTTTTTGGTTAAGCTTTCGCCAGCTGCTCTGTACCAACATGTGGCTTCTTTGTAGGCGTTGTTCTCAGGGTATGCGACTGAACAGGGTGCTTGTTCCCAGGACCCTTTCAGGGGAGCTTAGCTCTGGAGAGAAGCAGCTGTTGGGATATTGCTCTTATCTCTCCTCCTGGCTGTAGTGTAGAGCACTGCATAGCCTTTCAAAAGCAGATGCAACCCAGCCAAAGTTCTCCTTTGGGAGGGTTAAGCACATCCATTAATCATTCTCCTTAAAGTAAATGGGATTTTAAAGCACCCAATGTCATTCACCCACCCCCTTCATGCCTTCCTCAACTGCTGCTGTTTCTGTCTCTCTGCACTGTTTTCTAAATTGGATTTTTACTCATATTTTGTTGTCTTGCTTTATTTGTATTTATTGTCAGCTGCTTTGTATGAATGTCAGGTGACTGGGGAATGAGTGCATGATAGATTTCTCCGAGGGCTATTTTGTGAATTTTACAAGCAGAAGGGGGAGCCACCGCTTCAAGAAGCAGAGGATCAAAAGAGAGCAGAGGGGCTGTCTTAAAGCCTGTGTGCAAGTTTCACCGTGCTCCTCTTTTAACCCTCCAATATCAGGGGTTTAAAGGGAGAGGAGGGGGAAGACTTGGAATTCTGTCTAAGGATTTTTGACAGGTGGCTGGCTCCACCTACCTGTCAATCCTGTGATGTCATAATTAAATCATGAAATTAACAAGTGGACAGCCCTGTCCACTTGTCAAATTTGGCCTGCAAGGCTGATGTTGATAAGGATCTGGCCCATGGAGCCAAAAAGGTTCCACACCCCTAGCAAGGTGATCGAGCGAGTGGTGGCCAAACAGTTACAGACACACTTGGATGAAGCAGATTACTTAGATCCATTCCAATCGGGCTTCAGGACTGGACATGGAACTGAAATAGCCTTGGTCGCTCTGGTGGATGATTTGAGGAGGGCATTGGATAGGGGAGAACATGCATTCCTCGTCCTCCTGGATCTCTCAGCGGCTTTTGATACCGTCGACCACGGTATCCTCTTGGATCGCCTGGAGGGAATAGGAATAGGGCGCACTGTTTTACGGTGGTTCCGTTCCTATCTCTCAGACAGGCATCAATGTGTAGCATTGGGAGATGAGGTTTCAGACCCTTGGCCTCTCAATTGTGGTGTGCCACAGGGTTCTATCCTCTCTCCCATGCTATTTAACATCTATGTAAAGCCGCTGGGGGCCATCATCAGGAGATTTGGGTTGCAGTGTCACCAATATGCGGATGACACTCAGCTCTATCTCTCATTTAAGTCCTCACTAGAGTTGGCTGTGGATACTATTTCCAAGTGCCTGAAGTCCGTAAGTGAATGGATGGGAGGTAATAGGCTGAAACTGAACCCCGACAAGACCGAGGTGCTGCTCGTGGGAGACAAGAGAAGGTTAGGAGATATAGACCTGGTGTTTAATGGGGTAAAATTGCCCCTGAAGGACCAGGTCCGCAGCCTCGGGGTCATTCTTGACTCCCAGCTGTCCATGGAGGCTCAGGTCTTGGCAGTGAGCCGGGCAGCTTGGTATCAATTACATCTAATACAGAGACTGCGACCCTACCTTCCTGTCCATCTGCTCCCACGGGTGGTACATGCCCTGGTCTCCTCTCGCTTAGACTACTGTAATGCGCTCTGCGTTGGGTTACCCTTGAAAACGGTCCGGAAATTACAGCTGGTACAGAATGCGGTGGCACGTTTGATTAAGAACAGCCGCCGCCGTGATCACATCACTCCGGTGTTAGAAGATCTACACTGGCTACCAGTTGTTTACCGGGCCCAATTCAATGTGTTGGTGTTAACCTTTAAAGCCCTATACGGTTTCGGCCCAGTTTATCTGAAGGAGCGTGTGATGTTCCTATATTAATGTATATATGGTAAGTGTTGTTGTTTTAGAAGATACATGGTAAGTGGAGTGAAAGAGGAGAGGGAGTGAATGGGCAGTAGAATGCGAGATGATTGGCTGAGTGTTTAAAATGGCTGAATGTATAAAAGGAAGAGTGAGAGTGGAATCGGGGGGAGAAGAGAAAGAGTGGGTTGCTTGGTGGGGTTTAGAGAGTTGTTTACCAGGAGGGAGGTGGAGTTCGGATTAGTATTGAGTAAAACCATATGCTTATGTGCCTTAAGAAGAAATCTTGTTAATCTTGTTAGCTTTGTTATCTGTAATAAATACTTAATTTGGTTTACCAAAGGCCTGATCCTTGGCTGGGGTTTCACAGACCAACAAACTGTAACAAATGGTGGCAGCGGTGAAGAGAATAACAATACCAGTATTCAGAGTCTCTGGGAATACTAGTATTGGGACGTTACTGGTGGTTGCCTAGCAGGGGGATCTGTTGAGATCTGTGCTAGAGCGGGGAGAGAAACCATAAGAGAGAGTGGTCCGGACTGGTGGAGTCCCTGGTGGTGCCTAGAGACAGGCAGTAACCACGAGCAGGTAGGAACCTGACAGGGAGAGCCAGGGAAGGAAGCATCACAGAGCGCCTCCAGCATCACCAAATATGCCGCCTAACGAGATCAGCCTCACAAGACCTTCTCTCGGTCCCACCAGTTAAAACAGCTAGGCTGG
This sequence comes from Rhineura floridana, assembly GCF_030035675.1. Lineage (NCBI taxonomy): Eukaryota > Metazoa > Chordata > Lepidosauria > Squamata > Rhineuridae > Rhineura > Rhineura floridana. The sequence continues at coordinate 2,264,791 of NC_084495.1, forward strand.
TGCGGACCAGAGAGAGGGCATTTTCGATTGTGGCCCCCACCCTCTGGAATTCCCTACCCTATGACCTTCGCCATGCCCCCTCCCTGGGAAGTTTCCGCTGAGTCTTGAAAACCTGGCTATTTAGGCAGGCCTACAGGACTCTTGGGGAGGACTAGTTTTCTTTTGTTATAAGATGTGGGTGGTTTTAGATTAATTAGGGATTCCGGTTTTGGTTTATATTGTATTCTGGTTTATATTGTGTATGTTGTATATCATTTTATTATGTACGTCGCCTAGAGTGGCCGTTAACTCGGCCAGATAGGCGACTCAGAAATAAAATTTATTATTATTATTATTATTACTGTGAAGGGAGTCAAGGATGTTTGTTGAGATGCCATCTCCGTTACGCACAGCTTGCGTTTGGTTGGTGATGGCAGGACATACCTCTCCAGTTGCTGGATTTGGCCCAACTAGGGATCAGGCCCCCAGTTACTGATCCCTGCTACTTGTGCCTGGCCTTGCTTCCTGACTCTTAAGGGCAGCAGCCTGTCACACAAGCATGTCACAGATAATGAAGGCTTCCTCGTTCTTTTTCTTCATGCCAGGTGAAAATGTTTTGCATGTTGTGGCACAGTTTTCCATTAGCTTTGCTCTAGTTTAAGCCAATAAAAAGGTGTCAGTTGTATTATGGAGCAGTTTTGCTAGTTGTTGTTATGCACCTTCAAGTCGATTCCCTATAATGTGGGATTTGCCCCTGTGCTGCCTCCTTGTACAGTGCAGCTCCAACTGGTCACTCCTAGATGTTCCTGTGGGATGGAGGAGGAAACTGCTGTGGCAGATCCCAGGTGCTGTCAGCCTGGCTGGTATTTGCATGGACGGGGAGATGGACCAGGCCCCTGACCTGGGGTTAGCTACCACTGCTTTATCCAATGGGATAGATGCCAAAAAAGCCACTCAGAAAGGAGGCTGAGCTGCTTTCAGGTCATGCACTCTCCAGAAGTAAGCGCTTTTCAGGTGTGATACTGAAGAGTTACTAAAATGTTAATTGGGGGGAAAGGGCTGGGAAAGGGTTCCCCTCCATGGCTTCCAGCATGCCTCGTTAGCAGAAATTATCACCCACTTCCTAATCACCTTTCCTGTTATGGCGTGAACAGAGGCTGAGCTTGTGAATGGCTTTTGGCAACACATGATAGATGGGCAGATATGGTGACTATAATTGCATACTTACATATTCTGAAACTTATTGACGGGCTGCTGTTTCCCTTCTATGCTTTAAAGCTTCAGTGGGCCCTGGAATGTCCCAAAAGGTGCCTTTGTCTCTTCTTTCACACTCTTTGGATGAAGACACACCTCCTGTTCTGCCGGCTCCAGTGTATCTCCACTCCTCTTTTCTGAAAGGGGGGGGCACACGACGCTAATCAAACTCCACCCCTTTTTATTCTAAAACCTGATCAGATCAGTTCCAGTACATTTTTTAAAAAAATCAGCTTCAGATAGATATAGCGACTGATTGGTAGATCAACCCGTTGCTCCTCTAGGTGTGGCCAATGGGAAGCACTTTGCGGTAGGCAGCTAGTATACTCATATACTCATAGCCTTCATTTCTTTGTAGGCTGTATTGTAAAGATGGGCAGCTCTGAGACCTGTGGTCATCCAAAGCCCTGTGTTGCAAGAGAAAATTCTTTGCTATATGCATACAGAATGGGTGGGGATTTGCATCTGGCACAACTTTTGGAACTTTTGTTGTGCAGTGCTTTGTGAGCTTGGAGGTTGCAGTTAACATCTCCCATCTCCCGTCAAATCACTCTGTGGCCTATTGGGCAAATCATTTTTTTTCTCTCAGCCCCCCCCCCCCAATTTACAAGATGCATTACCTTACAGGGTTGTTGTTACCAGTGCTAAGGTAATGTATGTGAAGCACTCGGAATGCTCAAATGTTGAAGGTGGAGGTAAAATGAAGTCAGAGCTCAACACATGTTTGTGGGCCATGGTGCCACCTCCTGGCTTCACAACTCAGATGACAGGTGCATATCCTGATGAATCAAACAGGAGCTTGAATTCAGCCCGCAAATGGATATGCAGGCCGAGCAGATCACACAACACTGGAATACCTCAGCAATCTATTCCCAGCCTGGCAGCAGCATTTTGCACCAGTTGGATTTTAATGCGATAGATTTTCTGACTTCAAACTTGAAATGCAAACCATTGAGCCATTCAGTTAGTTCAGCTTTCGTTTTCTAAAAAAACCCTGATATGACAAATGTGATGCTGGAATCACAGTTTCCTTTAGATAAAGAGGGACATTTTCCACAGTAATAATTCTGGTAAAAACAAGCTATCATTTGCCAAATGAGGCTGTCTTTGCCAGTTAGTGGCTTTGACTCTCCTCTATGCTTCTGTTGCAAAATGCTGGTATACGGTGTTGGAATATGAGGCAGTTTCCTTCTGAACGAATTTCCCCACAGATGTGACCTTGGCATGTGTGGGCTTTCTGTTCTTGTGACCTTGCAGTCTGCAATTGCACAAATGATGCTCGGGCCACATTCGTTTGGTGTCTCAATTACTTTGGAAAGGAGGGAGTCCACAAAGTGTGTTCTTGAGTGGGGATCTAGAGTGTCTGTACCTGGGATTGGGCAACAGGGGCAGCTTAGAGATTCTGCGGGCTTGCCACTTGCCTTACTGCCCAGCAGTCTCCCTGCCTGAGCCGATGGAGCTGGTCTCGGGGGACCAGACTGTTGCTTCCAGGGGTCTTCAACATCCATGCAGAGGCCACTAGCTCTTGGGCAGCTCAGGACATCATGGCTGCCATGACAACCGAGGGACTGTCCGGACATGTCATTGGCTTGATGAATGTGTCAGGCCACACTCTGGACCTGGTTTTCTCATCCGTGCATGAAGAGGGTGGTCTGAGGGTGGGGGATATTGATATCAGTCCCTCGCCATGGTTGGACCACCTCTTGTCGAGATTTAGACTTTCAGCAGCTTTGCCTCTCTGCAGATGCAAGGGACCTATTAGGATGGCCTACCCCTGGAGGCTGATGGATCCAGTTGGTTTCCAGATGGCTTTGGGGGATTTTCCAGCTGATATGAAGCCCTGGCTGATCTGTGGAATGCACAGATGACCCAGGCAGATGACAATCCCTCCTGAGCACCCTTGCCCAATGGATAGAGCCCAGTTGGCTCCTTGGTACAAACCAGAGCTTAGGGCAGTGAAACATGCTAGGAGACAGCTTGAATGCTAGTGGAGGAAAATTCCAGACAAATGCAACCAAACACAAGTTGTTTTATGTGGCCTCAAGTCGATTACGACTATCCTATGAATCAGTGACCTCCAAGAGCATCTGTCATGAACCACCCTGTTCAGATCTTGTAAGTTCAGGTCTGTGGCTTCCTTTTTGGAATCAATCCATCCCTTGTTTGGCCTTCCTTTTTTTCTACTCCCTTCTGTTTTTCCCAGCATTATTGTCTTTTCTAGTGAATCATGTCTTCTCATGATGTGTCCAAAGTATGACAACCTCAGTTTCATCATTTTAGCTTCTAGTGATAGTTCTGGTTTAATTTGTTCTAACGCCCAATTATTTGTATGCTCAAAGCTCTCCTCCAACACCACATTTTTTTCAAATGAGTTGATTTTTCTCTTACCCGCTTTTTTCGCTGTCCAACTTAGTGGCAGTGAAGGTGGCACAGAAAACATCCTTTGCTGCTTCCCATGCATCCTTACGGTGTCGGCCAGAGTCGTTTTTCCAGGTAGTGCAGCGCCTTTATTAGTCTGGGCCAATGGAGGTGGTGGAACTTTTGGTGCTTTCTGTGACTTGTTTGCAACATGCTTTGAGGATAAAATTGCTTGCATCTGCTGGGAACTTGACTCCGCTGTTAGAGAAGATAGATCTCAAGAGGTGCCCAGAGTGCTCTCTAGTGCTCTTGTGTTGCATGAGTTTCAGTTGGTAGGGTTCGAGGACGTGGACAAGGTGCTTGGCTTGGTTCAGGCAACTGCTTGTGCTCTTGACACTTGCCCTTTATGGCTGATAAAAACTAGCAAGGAAGAAACAGGTGGCTGGGCTAGGGAGGTGATTAATGCCTCCTTGTGAGAGGGGGTGGTTCCCACTTGCCTAAAAAAGGCAGTGGTAAGACCAGTTCTTGAGAAACCGCCTTGGATCTGGAAAAACTGCATAGCTATCAGCCAGTCGCTAATGTTCCTTTCTTGGGCAAGGTTTTGGAGCACGGGGCTGCAGGCCAGATCCAGCTTTTCTTGAATGGAACAGGTTTTCTAGATGCATTTCAATCAGGATTTAGTACTGGTTTGGGCACAGAAACTGCCTTGGTCATCCTGTATGATGACCTGTCAGTAGAGAGATGGGGGAGTGTGTCCCTATTAATCCTGCTTAATCTCTCAACTACTTTCAATGCTATCCATCATGGTGTTATCCTGGAGTGCCTGTCTGAGCTGGGGGTGGATGGCACTGCTTTGCCGTTGTTCCCGTTCTACTTGCATGGCCAATGTCAGAGGATGGTGCTTGGGAAATATTGTTCAGCCTCATGGAGCCTTCAGTATGTGGTTCTGTAGGGTTTGATGTGATCCCCCATGTTATTCAACATCTACATGCAACCACTGAGTGGTTGGAGATTTGGAATACATTGTCAGCAATATGATGATGATATACAACTCTGTCTCTCCTTTACATCTCCAGGTGTGGCAATAGATGTGCTAGACCAATGTCTTGCCTCAGTAATGAACTGCATGAGAGCCAATAAACTAAGGGCCAGTGCCAGGCATACCTGGGCCCTTGGGCATCAGCCTGCTCCGGGCCTGTGGCATCCGCCCATACACCCCACCTACCTCTCCCATTGTTTCATGTGAGTCCCTGCATGCGCAGGACTGCCATCAACCAAGATGGTGTCAGGGGCTTCCCTAAGGGGCTGATGCCCCACTGCCATCTTGGTTGATGGCACACATGCGCGCTACGCTATGTGGCCACATGCCTGTCATCATGCAAGATGGCGGCAGGGGCATTAGCCCCTTAAGGAAGCCCCTGACACCATCTTGGTTGATGGCAGGTTTGCACTCATAGGAGACAGATAGGTGGGGCATGTGGATGGGTGCTGCAGGCCTGTGCAGTCTGCATGGGGGGGGGACCTTGGAGCACCCTCTCTGCGATCTGTGGCAGCCGACTCTGCTGTGGCAGCTGAGTCGATGCTGTTGCGGATCATGACACCAGGAGTGCTACTCTCCCACCCAACCTAGCTGCCTTCTGGGGCCATCCCTGAATAAACTGAAGCTCAATCCAGACCAGACTGGGGTACTATTAGTAGGTGGATCCCTAGTCCAAATGGCCTTGTTTTGATGGGTTACATTCCCGCTGAAGGAGCAGGTGTGTAGCTTGGGGGTAACTTCTAGATCCGTTACGGTCACTTGAGGCTAGGGATGTGCTAGAATTCCACCCAGTTGAGATTTGGTACTGAATTTTCCATTAATTTGCTTATTCAGTATAGTTGCGGATTGGATTTTTATGTAGTGATTTTCCACAGTAATTTTCCACATCTGAAATACTGATATTAATATTGATACTTTTATTGATATTTCCTTCGGTTTATCAAGATTTCTTTTAAAATATTAATATTATCAAAAATTTCCCCAACAAACCTGGATCCGTAAAAGCAGCAGCTTGCAAACAAAGAATCGGATCGATACCGGCCTGTTAGGTTGACAGAGCAGCTTTCAAACCAGCCCCTGCCAACAGATCCCATCCCTAGTTGAGGCTCAAGTGGCCTTGGTGGTGCAGTTACAGCCTCATCTAGTCAGGGATAGCCTGACTTCTGTGGCCTACACGCTGGTGACCTCTAGGCTGCGTTACTGCAGTGCGTTATTTGTGGGGCTGCCTTTGAAGACACTTTGGGAATGGCAGCTGGTGCAGGATTCAGCAGCCAGATTGCTCACTGGGGCAAGACCATCTGAGCATATGACACCAATTCTGGCTACCAATTAGCTTCTGGGTTCAATTCAAAGTGCTTGTTTTCATCTATAAAGCCTTACATGACTCAGGACCCCAATACCTCAAGGATCACCTCTTGCCATATGAACCAACCCAGACCCTGCATTCAGCATCTGAGGTCCGTCTTTGTGACTAGGTGTGGAGGGTGGCCTTCTCAGTGGGGGCCCGCTGTTTATGGGACGCTCCCAGGGAGGCACGCCTGGTGCTCTCATCTGTCTTTAGGCACCTGGAAAAATCATTTCTTCTAGGCATTTGGATCTTAATTTTTTTGGGGGGGGGTTGGAGGCCTTTTGATGTTGTAGCCTGTAGGGGGTGGGTTTTTCCACTGTCTTTAAATTAATGTATTGTGTTTTTTAATTTTTTATTTGCTTTCGTTTTAATATTGGTTTTATATGGTTTCTGCTCCATGATCGCAGATGGGATGTGGATGGCAACTCTGTAAAGGCAAGCTCCGCCTCCTCCATTTGCTTGTCCCTTTCCTTAACTGCAATGTGCATACGAGTTACACACGTGGTTGCAGATATACCTATAAGACATGCATAAAGTGGAGATGAAACATGTCTCTCCTCCCCCTAGTGTGTGCATTCAGGAGTAGTACCTCCCAAAAAAGGACTTCCCAGTTGGGGAATATATGCACTTAGACATAGAGTATTACCTACAGGTTTGTACATTTACATATTAGGTTGCAAAAGGTGAAAGAGAAAGAGGGTGCATTAAAATGGCAAATGTGATTCAGTGCGAGCAAGTATAAACTGACGAGTATTGGGGCAAAAAAATCCTGATTTCACATATATGTTAATGGGGTCTACTATAGCCCTCCCTTTATATATATATATATATATATCCTTGACATAACCCCAAGTTGAATGGACCTTGTTAATTTGCACATCACTGGGGTCATGTCAAAGACACTTTATGAGTGGGTGACCATGGAGGAACAGTTGGCTACAGACAATCTAGGAGGCTTGCTGGCTAATATCCATCAGCGCACAGTCTCCGAGTGTCAGTTTGGTAATGTCGCCTGGGGCCAGTTACTCTTTGCATCCTGTTTTGTAATATTCCTTGCATTCCTGGCAATGAGGTTGCTGTGTAAAAATGATTGCTGTCTTGTTTTTTTGGAACCCACTTTAAAACCATTCTATCAGGCCTGTTGGTACCTGCTCCTATCTGTGCAATGGGAAGAAACTTAAGGATGCTTGGCCCCTCCTGGCTCCTTACATTGCTGGTGCTTACACTCTTAATGCAAAGGTGTTTGCCACTGGCTGCCTTTCTATCCTTCTTGCCCCTTTCGGCCACATTTCCACTCCTTCTGCAGCTGAGAAGAGTTTGAAAATACTAAAACAGTGTGATGAAGTTAGTGGTGAAGAAAAATGAGCTGTGAGTGAGGAAATCCCCAGTCTATTAGTAAATTGGGAAATTTGCCGGTTAGCCCACTTCCACCCAGCTCTTTGCTCCACCTGTGCATCCATGGGGCTCACTCTCTGTGCCAGTCAGCTGATCAGCACTGAGTTCTATTGGCTACCCCAAGGAGTTTCCGATGGGGAGCTCCCTACGACAGCCAATTGCAGTGGGACTTGCTGGCAGAGCCAATCGACTGTATCAGCGAGCCTCTTTCCAAGGAACACTTTAAAGGAACACTTTAATCTCCTTAGTGGTCCTTTGCAGATATGCCCTCACTTACCCCATATGACATAAGGGTGGTGTTTGGGGGAAATGGCCTCACTGGCCAAACTAGGGCCCATGCTCAGCCTAATAGTTTTATCACTGATGTGTTTGAGAGGAAGAGTGGGATGGAAATTTAATTAATTCATTAAATCGGCTCAGTAACAGGAATTCTGCACTGCTGCTGGGAATCCCACAAGTAGGACCTGAGCAAAATAGCTGTCTCCCCACTTGTGGTTCCCAGCATTCAGAGGCATACTGTGTCCGACAGCAGAGCTAGCCCTCCAAGTCGGTGGCCATCACTGCATCTCATGGGAGCCAGTAGCATAGCTTGACTATAAGCTGTGTGAAGAAGGACTCTCTTTGGTCTGTGTCGAATCTTCAGCTTCATTGGATGACCCTGTTGGGTTCTAGTATGTTGAGAGAGGAAGAAAAGCAGTTCCTTATTCCCTTCCTCCCCACCACGCATAATTTGGAATGAAAGGGAAAGAGCCCTTAATGGTGCATAAAGACAATTTGCTGCCCAACATGTTTGGAGTATTATAAGTAATTCTCACAGTTGAATCTTATTCTGTTTTTTCAAATAAAATCCCAAAACGTCTTCCAACCATCTCAGAAAAGCCTGGTGACTGGAAATGCGATGGGCAATAAATGATCTTCTGGACACCTTTTGAGGGTCTTTTAGATGCTAATGTAGCCATGGCCTTGTTACGTGGCTTGAGGGATGCCTGTCTCGTTCTCTCCCTCTATTCTCACCTGCAAAGGGGAGGAAGTAATAATACTAACTTATTTTACAGGATTTTTGTAAGGATTATTAAAACTAAATAATGCTTTTGGTGCACTTTGAACACATCCTGTGCAAATGTTGGGTAATGTTGTTTATTATCCCAGAAATTGGGAGAAGCCTTGTTCTGATTCATAAACTGAACCTCCTCCTCCTCCTCCTCATTCTACACCTTCACCTCCTGCACAAACTTAAATAGAAGGACCATACTGGAAGTGACCTTAAACTGTTATTGCTGTTGTTGTTAGCAGTGTATAGTTGGGAGGCCCCAATTCTGTCTGGGACCATTGGGAGGAAAGGTGGTTTAATTTTCTTCCCTGCCAGGCTCCTGGCAAAAATCAGCACATGCCTGCTATTAGCCCCCAGGGGGGAACTCCCACCGGTGCCCATTTCTAGGTGGCTATTGGAGTGCCTTGCCTAAGACTGCACAGAGTCCCTTGTGGCTGAAGTGAGACTGAAGCTCACCCCTTCACCATGGCTTAGCTGCTACCTTGTCTTGGGAATGTCCCATTGGATTCAGTAGGGCTTGCACCTGGATAAACACACGCAGTAAATTTGCTCATGTCCTGTTTGTTGCTGTTGGGTCCTTGTCCCCGCAGCTGTTCTTCAGGGCACACAGCATGTACCAATCTGCTGTAATACAGGGGTTCCCATATTGGTCTGCAAGGTTCATTCAGGTGGCCCAAAGAATGTCTCTGGATTTGTGCTTCAAGTTGGGTGAGAGCACACCCATTGCGTTAAACGTTCCTATTGATATTTAAATGTGTTTTTGTTGCGTCTTTTATTTCTTCTGTTTTTATTTATTTATTTATTTATTTATTTACGCTTTTAAACCGCCCTATAGCAACGAGCTCTCAGGGCGGTGTACAGCAAGATAAAACCACATTTAAAAACGAACAAGTGTGGATTACAGCATACAATATAAAACATATTTAAAAACAAAATTAGAATACAAATTAAAATAAAAATACAATTACAGTTAAATTTAAAATAAAATTAAATTTAAACTTAAACTTAAAATGCCTGGGCGAAGAGGTAGGTTTTTACCTGGCGCCGGAAAGATAACAAAGAAGGCGCCAGGCGTATCTCATCTGGGAGGGCATTCCATAATTCGGGGGCCGCCACTGAAAAGGCCCTAGATCTAATTGTTGTTCTCCGGGCCTCCCTATGAGTTGGGACCCGGAGAAGGGCCTTAGATGTCGAGCGCAGTGAACGGGTAAGTACATAGCGAGAGAGGCGTTCCATCAGATATTGCGGTCTGATGCTGTTAAGAGCTTTATAGGTAAGAACCAACACTTTGAATCTGGCCCGGAAACATATAGGTAGCCAGTGCAGTTGGGCCAGAATAGGTGTTATATGGTCGAATTTCTTCATCCCAGTAAGAACTCTGGCCGCAGCATTCTGCACTAGCTGAAGTTTCCGAATCGTCTTCAAAGGTAACCCTACGTAGAGAACATTACAGTAATCCAATCTAGAGCTTACCAGAGCGTGTTGTGTATTATTCTATGGAATTGAGAGTTGTAATACAATAAAATACTATAAGAAATAGTAGAAGCAATAAAAATACACTTAAAATCAGACATCTAGGCACAGTGCATTACAATTGCTACAATGGGCTAAAAATAATGTAAGTGGCCCACCAAGAGACTCAGCAGTTTTCAAGTGGTGTAAGGGGTGAAAAGGTTGGGAACCACTGCTCTGGGAGCTCTAATGTATTTGCAGAGCAAAGCTCTTCAGAATTCTGATCCCTCCCCACCCCACATTCTGGATAACTGGAATCCTTCAAGGCAATCATTCTCCGCTGCCACAGGAAATGACAGTCTCGTTTCCTTTCCTGGCGCCACGAGAATCCCGAGTGACGGGAAGGTCCACCCAGGAGCAAGCGTAAGGGAGACTTTTCCTGTGGAGAACTAGGCTGAGCTCCCAGCAAGGAGGGAGAAGGCGAGGATGGGACCCCAAATAGCTTGAGTGCCCACTCTGTCCCTCTGCTTTGCCCTACCCAAATGGGAAAGAATTGGGCTTTGAACTTTAAGTTGTCGACCCAGTGTGCAACAGCTGTGAAAAAGGGCAGTTCCTTGGAATGGGGTTCAAAATAAAAATGGCCGATAGCATCACTCCATTATACAAATCTGTGGTGCAGCTACATTTTGAATACTGTGTACAGTCCTGGTTGCCTCACCTAAGAAAGGATGTTGTAGAGCTGGAAAAGGTGCTTTTAGGCTTTTTAGTTTAGAGAGAAGGTGAGTAGGGGGAACGCAACGGAGGTGTATAACGTCGTGTGTTGTGTGGAAAAAGTAAATGGGGATATGATTTTCTCCCTCTGTCATAATATCAACAGACATTCAATGAAGCTGAAAGTTAGGATATTAGCGAGAGACAAAAGGAGGCACTTCTTCACACGCGTGTAGCTAAACAATGGGATTTGCTATCCCAAGGATGGCCAACTTGGATGCCTTTAAAAGGGCTTTAGAGATAAGGTTATCAAAGGCTTTTGAGCAGCAACAATAAATAAGCCATGAGCACCAGAGCCTGTTTCCTCTTTGTCTGACTTATCAATGGCTACTAGCCATGATGGCTACATTTTGTCTCCAGTACTGGAAGCAAACTGGCTCTGCAGACAAGTTACTGGGGCTCAGAAGCTGTTGCACCTGTGTCCTACCTGTGTGCTTCCCACAGGCATCTGGGAAGATGGCGCTGGACTAGATGCACTTTTAGTCTGATCCAGGAGGACTTTTCTTGTGTTCTTATAAAAGTGTAGAATCCTTAAAAAAAAATCTTGAAAACATTGTGGGGGAAGTATGTTACCACGTACTGTACAATGTTCCGTGGCATTGAAAGAAGGTGGGGGATTGAAGGACCCTTTTGAACTTTCAGAGCCAGGACAAATTCTGTTTTGGTTGATGATGCTGGCCATGACAGCTTTCTCTTAGGGAGCATTGTGATCATGGAAGAAGGGAGGAGGATTTGGTTTGGTCTGGATATTTTTGTGTAGTGGTTAGAGTGTTGGACTATGACCTGGGAGACCAGGATTTGAATCCCCACACAGCCATGAAGCTCACTGGGTGACCTTGGGCCACTCACTGCCTCTCAGCCTCAGAGGAAGGCAATGGTAAACCATCTCTGGATACCGCTTACCATGAAGACCCTATTTGTAGGGTCGCCATAAGTCGGGATCGGCTTGAAGACAGTCCATTGTCCATTTTTTAAACAAACTGCCCTAATTTGCAGCTCCCAGGCCACATTCACACCACACATTTATTCCTCTATGATACCACTTTAAACAGTCACGGCGTCACCCCACGAAGCCTGGGAAGGGTAGCTTGTGAAGGTTGCTGCGAGTTCTTAGGTGACTCATATTCTCCTCATGGAGCTGCAGTTCTCAGAGTGGTCTAGCAGTCAATCCCTCTTCCCAGGAAACTCTGGAACACCCTTCACCTGGCACAGTCCATCGTGGCGCCACCCCTTGAGTTTCCAGATTCCCCTAGCCTTGCCCCAGTCCTGTTCATGGGGGCCACTATTATCTAAATCAAAAGTTGACAGCCAGGACTTGTCTGATCATGCAAGCAACCTGAGTGTGGTCAGTTAGGGTGCCACTGTAGGATCCTGTGATCTGAGAATAATCATTAGTGGGGCTTGCTGGTGACCTGGCACCTTTTGTTTTAGGCGCTGATGACTGCTTTAATGAATGCCAGTCACCTGCAGGTTATTTATTTTATTAAATTTATATTTTATTTATTAGATTTATATCCCAGGAGCTCAGGGAGGCAAATAGAACACTGAAAATACTCTAAAATATCTTAAAAGCAGACTTTAAAATACATTAAAACAAAACATCTTTTAAAACATATTTTAAAAAAGGCTTTAAAAACATCTTAACAAGCAATTCCAACACAGACACAGACTGGGATAAGGTGTCTACTTAAAGGGCTTGTAGAAAGAGGAAGGTCTTCAGTAGGTGCCAAAAAGATAACAGAGATGGCGCCTGTCTGATATTTAAGGGGAGGGAATTCCACAGGGTAGGTGCTGCCACACTAAAGGTCTGTTTCTGGATCTCCTGATAAGATGGTATCTGCAGTAGGCCTTCATCTACAGAGCGCAGTGATTGACTGGGTATATAAGAGGTCAGACAATCTTTTTGGGTATCCTGGTTCTAAGCTGTATAGGGCTTTGTACACCAAGACTAGAACCTTGAACTTGGCCCAGTTGCTGATGGGCAGCCAGTGCAATTCTTTCAGCAGCAGGACACTTTCATTTCTAAAAAAAAAAAACACCCCACTAGCTCTTGTCCATAATGGTGTTATTCTGTTGCATTGCAATTCCATGAGATCATATTTGGAACACACTTTTCACTCTTCCTGTGTGGGTGGAAATTTCATGCAGCACCCTTGGTCCTTGGAACTGATGCTGGGAGGCCCAGGGTTGGACAGCGTTGTCATCGGATAACTGTTGCTGTCACATATCTTGCTAAGAGATGTCATTCTGAGTATGGTGTCTTTCCTCCTCCACCCCATCCTTCTCTGTGCCCTTTTAAAAATTAAAATGCAAATTTTCCTGCACAACACAATCTAAGGAAGATTTCGCTAATATGTGGCAAGTTATTTGTCATGCCAAAGTCGAATTGGGAAGCTGTGGTTGTAGAAAAAGTGCTGCCCCTTACATTGTGCAGATAAATTTTCATGAATTTCTCTAGTGGTTTTTGGGCCCACCTCAATCCTCCCTTGAGCTGAGACATTTCTATTCCTGCAGCCCTGCTCATCATCTGATAGTCCTTTGTTACACTGTTATGTACTAATCAAATCCTGGGTTGCCTCTTAAGGGCTTGCTTGGATAAGGTAGTTGATCCAGGACTGCGTCTGGTACACAAGACACACAAATGCACAGCCAAACCCCCTCGTTTCAGCTGATCAGCTCAGGCCCTGACAGCATAAGTTGTAATTGGTACAGAGGAAGTTCTCTTTAGTCAGGATAAGGGCCAGAATAAGGGCCAGCAGAGCTTGGAAAAGTTACTTTTTTGAACTACAACTCCCATCAGCCCCAGCCAGCATGGCAACTGGATTGGGATGATGGGAGTTGTAGTTCAAAAAAGTAACTTTTCCAAGCTCTGAGGGCCAGGTTGCTCAGAACTGCAGACTAGTGCTAAATTCCCCCCTCCCCCGGCATTTTTTAACCCCTCTCCATTAGTTAATAAGAAAACAGATCAAAGAGAGGAGCAACACAAAGCAGCAATATTTGAAAATCCCACACAAGGTCTTTTGACTGGTGGGGCAATCCACCTGTCAAGGATGTGACATCATAATGATGCCATGTGATTGACATGTGGGTTGCCCCGTGCACCTGTCAAAGTTGGCCCACAGGTCTGGCCCCCAGAGCCAAAAAGGTTGCCCATCCCTGCTCTAAAATATCCCTGTTAGCAGATGTAAAGGGGTAGACAAATTCATGGAGGATAAGGGTACTGATGGCTCCTTGCCATGATGGCAATGCTCTCCCTCCATGGTCAGAGGCAGAATACTTCTGAATACCAGTTGCTGGAAACTGCAGGGGGGAACAGTGCTCTTGTGCATATGCCCTGCTTGCAAGCTTCCCATAGGCATCTGGTTGGCCACTGTAAGAACTGTTGGACTAGATGGGCCACTGGTCTGATCCAGCAGGCTCTTCTTATGCATGTGACGAAGAAAAAAGTTTTTTGAATTCTCAAACTGGTACACCAAGTGTGGGGAACCTTTGGCCTTGCAGATGTTGCTGAACCGCAACTCCCATCATCCCTGGCCACTGGCCATGCTTGATGGGGCTGATGGGAGTTGTAGTTCAGCAACATCTGCAGGGCCAAAGGTTCCCCACACAAAAAGCCAAAGCAATTACTGGAGACTTTGTAGATAGAGTGAAGCACCACCTCTCAAGAAAGGAGGCGTTTTTCCCTTTGAAACAGGGAGTTTGGACTAGGTAGAGACAGTTTGGAAGGAATTTACAATCATTCTAAGTAAGAATGCTACCCCCTACCCTATGCTTTCAAAATATGATGCCAAGGAAAGACAACATCGGTGTCCTATAAAACAATCAAAGTTGTGAGATTGTTTTTGCACAATTCTTATTTTGCCTCATTCTTCATTGTTATTGTTTTTCATAATTTATTCTATTTCTGCTGGAAGTGTGGCACGGTTTTGATTCCCCAGGTGAGTTATCTGTTGCTCTCCAGATACTGCTGGACTTAACTGCCATTAGCCCCAGTCAGGATGGCCTGATGAACTCAATGATAATGTCGGGCAAGCTCAGTAAAATCCAACTGTCAGTGTTCTAAAAGCCAGACTCACAGCTGCTGAGCTTGCCTAATCAGGGGGCCACACCCACACCCGACTTTGATTTCATGTGAGACAGTCATGGCTTCCCCCAAATAATCCTGGTAAGTGTAGTTTGTTAAGGGTGCTGAGAGGAGACTCCTATTCCCCTGACAGAGCTCCAGTGGCCAGAGGGGTTTAACAGTGCCACTCTGATTAAAGCTCTGTGAGGGGAACAGGGTGTCTCCTAGCAACTCTCAGCACCCTTCACTAACTACACTTCCCAGGATTCTTTGGGGGGAAGCCATGACTGTCTAAAGTGAAATAAAGGTCTGGTGTGGATCTGGCCAGTGGCAGCTTTGGTTTAAATTTGGGTGGGAGGCTACATGTGCTGTACATAAAAAAGGTGGGGAAAAGGCTGAAAAGCAATGATACTGTTTACAATATTTTCCTTTTGGAAAGGAAAGGGGCTTCCCCGCTGCCCAGTGCCCACCCACCCAATCTCCCCCCTCCCTCCCTCCCCATCCCCTCTCCCCAGGTCAGTTTCACCTATCCTAAGCATGAATGCACAGGAGTAAATCCCACTGAACTCAAAAAGCATGCAAATGACTAAACTTATTCTGCAGAATAGTCTCCAGTGGACATGAGGAGCGGCTCAATTTGCACAAGCTAAAACAGTGGGTGAAATATATTTTAGCAAATTTTTAGGTGTGCTCTATGTTTTTAATTGACCGTGCCCACCTTGCCTTAAATAAAGTGGTTTAAGCGTAGGAGGCTGAACACATGTATCTGAGGCAGATCAAGTTTGCTTTTTTGCAACAGCTAGATTCATTGCTTAAGTAACAAATATATTGTAATCAGTCTAATTTTGCATCATAAGTGCAGTTTCAGATTCAACTGTTAATAATGCATGCTTATTGTGTTCAATGAGATTTACTCCCCTGCAATCATGAAACTGACCTGGGGGAAGGGCAGGGAGGGGAGGGGAGGGGAGAGGAGGTGGAAGAGTGGAGGGAAAGAGGAGGAAATTGGGTGGGTGAGCACTGGGCAGAGGGAAACCTTTCCTTTCCAAAAGGAAAACTTTGTTAACAGTATCATTATTTTTTGGAGTTTCCCCCACTTTTTATTCTACAGCAGGCACGTGTAGTCTCCCACCCAAATTTAAACCAAAGCTGTCCCTGGCCACATCCACACCAGACACTGATTCCACTTTAAACAGTCACATCTTCCCCCAAAGAATCCTGGGAAGTGTAGTTTGTGAAGGGTGCTGAGAGTTGTTCCCCTCACAGAGCTACAGTCCCAGAATTCTCTGGGAAGAGGGGCTAACTGTTCTGGCTACTGGAGCTCTGTCAGGGGGATAGGAATCTCCTAGCAACTCTCAGCACCCTTCACAAACTACACTTCCCAGGATTCTTTGGGGGAAGCCATGACTGTTTTAAGATGAATAAATATCTGGCCTGGGCGTGGTCCTCTGATTAGCTAAGCCAAGCAGCTGTTAGTCTTGCTTTTACCACACTGACAGTTGGTTCTTACTGAACATGTGTGCTATCATAGACTCCAATGTTAATTTTCATAAATTAATTAGAAATCAGTCATGCATTTTTTTTACTTTTAAACTGCAGAAGACGAAGGTCAGAAATAGGATTACAGACACATGGCTGATTTTTAATTTTATTGCACGAAATTATGAGACCACTGATACAAACAAGTCCAACAGGTGTCTGGACTTTAAAGTCTGGATTCTCTCCAAGTATTTTCTGTATCACCACAAAAACTTAGAGCATTGTTAAGCAAGCATTTCTGAGTTCAGGACTATAAGTTTTATAAGGTTTTGTTTTGAAATGAGCTCATGGAGAAGCATCAGAATGGCATGGGGGTATTTTCAATTTAATATGACGGAAAATCCATGCTGGCTATAGTATCGTATACTCTAATGGCTGTATATTAAAACTGCAAATATCACAATTAAAAATGTAGTGGTTAGAAGAAAGTTCAAACTCAAAACTTAAAAAGTCGAAGAAAATATAATGGACTTTTGCCTCACAAGGGAGGCACCAGGTAAGTCTCATGGGGGAGGGAGGCTCTTCCACTAAGGAAACTGCCTGCTTCACCATAGATGGCAGCGGAATTATACTGTGAGGCAATAAGGTTGGGGCATTGTGGGTGGAGCATAAATTCTTAGAATTGATACTCTTGGTCTGCTAGCCACAGGCTTAGTGCTGTGGCACAAATTGCCCCCTTCCTTTCTGGCCTGGTGGTTGCTGCACTGCTGTCATTTGCCCTGCTGCAGAGCCACTCCAGTGGCTGAAAGTGTGCACACAAAGACCCTGGCAGGCCATTTAAGCACTGGGAACAATTCCAATTTGCTAAGCCTGAACTGGAATTGAACCTGAAAATTTAATGGTCTGCTCCTCTGATTTAAGACATATGAGTCAGAATGCTACTATGAATGCTTCAGTCTATATTGAGATGTGTGATTTCCAGGCTTTTTGGCAGTGAAAGAAACTTGTGCCTAGTTCTGGGGGTATACGCTTATTTGCAGTGTTTTTTTCCATTGCACTGATATTGGGGCAGGACTATTTTAATTTAATGGAAGCATACTGGGGTTCAAGTAGAAGGTAAGATACAGTGAGCAAGTCTTCTAGAATTACCAGTTACTACTGCCAATTTCCCTCACTGGGAATTAGATTACGATGTAATGTATAAACTGCTTTCCCACAACTGCACTCACAAAACAGCACTTAGGAAAAAAGTTATTAAGTTTTTCAAGTCCACACAATATTGTAACAATATGACAATTGAAGCATAACAATATAAGCGAAAGTAATTTTAAAAAACCAAGACGTTCTTGCAATATACAGCTATAACAATATGATCAAATGCAGACTCTTACCACAGCAAGCACAAATAGAGATGCCACCTGAACTGATGTTGCCCCCAGAGGAGGGTGTGGTGTGTTCTAGGACACACACTCTCTCAGGTCAAGTGAGGTGAGTGAAGACCATCAAGCCTGGAGAGCATTCTGCATGAATAGAGTGAACTGCCCTGCCAATATACAAATGTGAAGAGGTTCCTTAGCAGGCAAAGAAATGCAGGAAATTGCTCCCTTGATGACTGCAACTAGTCTATTGAAGGAAAAGTGGAGAACATGTAAATTCTGAAGCACCAGCATCAAATTCTTAGGATCATGCAGATATAAGGTATTACAGTGTCCAGTTGGTAGTTTATTGTGCTGTTTACAAAAGTGTAAAATGCAAGGATCTGGACTGGAGTTAGTATATAATTTGTGAGTTTCAGCAAGACTAGAAACAACTCAGAAATGGAAATTGTAACAACCTCTGCCTATTTGTAATTAGATTGTAACGGAAATGTTGAACCTGATTAATATAAATCCAGCACATAAAGGAGGACCAATGATTAACAACGTTTTGGAACATAAGGTATGTTTATATTGGAATTCCAATACACTAAGGGCTTATCCAAACGGAGCGGGATAATCCACGGTTTCCATATTCGGTTTGTCATCTGATAGTCCTCACTTTGCCTTTTAGTTCACTCTTTCCCAATTAAAAAAAATGCTTGTTTGCACCCGCACACGCAGCGATAAGATCCCTACATTCCTTTTGCTTTTTCCAAGCTCCGCCTCTAAAACCTCCCCCTATCAACCAATTGGTCAGCAAAAAAATTACGTATGCTCCTCTCCCCCTTTGCAACGAAGCACAATATGGCTGTAAAGGAGTTCTCACCTTGGAAGGAAATGCTGCTGGTTGGTTTCACGCCTGCCTCCGGAAAGCTTTGTTAATTTCATTCTACTCGCTGGGGTTTTTGCTTCAAATCATTTGGCCTTGGGAAGGAAAGGGAGAAGGAGGGGGGGTGACACGTGTCTTGATTTTTTGGAGAAATAAGTGCAATTGCCAGCATGTGTATCTTCTTAAATATCCATAAAGGCAGAAAAGCATACATTCGTTTAAGAGTAATATCGCAAATACAAACAAGAAAGGGGCTCTGGTCGGTTTCACGCCTGACGCTGGAAAGCTTTGTCAATTTCATTCTACTCACTGGGGTTTTTGTTTCAAATCATTTCGCTGCTGGAAGGAAAGGGAGAAGGAGGGGGGTGACACGTTTCTTGCTCTATGGTTCTCCAGTCTCTATGGTTCTGGGCAGCAGGAACACTGTAACAAACCACTCATATGCAGGGCAGGGAATGCCCGTTACTTTCAACGGGTAGAACTGGGGGCAGAAAAGCCCATGCGTCTCAATGGGTAGACCTAGCGTCACAACAGCCAATGTGTTTCAATGAGTAGATCTGGCATTTCAATGGGTAGACCTGGTGTCTGGAAAGTCTATGCATTTCAATGGGTAGACCAGGCCACCAGGTCTACCTATTTGAAGCCTGCTTGCTTTCTTGTTTGTATTTGCAATATTACGCTTATGTATGCTTTCCTGCCTTTATGGAATGTATGCTTTTCTGCCTTTATGGATATTTAAGGAGATACACATGCTGGCAATTGCACTTATTTCTCCAATAAAGCAAGAAATGTGTCACACACTCCTCCTTCTCCCTTTCCTTCCGGCTGTGAACCCAGCGAGTAGAATAAAATTGACAAAGCTTTCCGGAGGCAGGCGTGAAACCGACCAGCAGCCCCTTTCTCCCTTGCTGTGCATTGCAGATCTTACCCAGAGTGGCTGCCCAGTTTGCAGGCTGGCAAAAAATAAAATGCATCTGCGCAGTAGTTGCAGACACCCCCCAACACCCCACCATTGTGATGATTGGTTCAATTTTCCCGGGCTTATTCTCACACATGCGCAAAAGTGCAGATACGTGATTGGAAGGAATGAGGAGAAGGGGCAAGGGGAAACGCCCAAGAACCACCCATCAGCTGTAAAGTCAGCGATATTGCATCCTACCTCCTGAAGGCACAGCGGATGATTCCAGATTTTAAACAGCAAATTGCATTTTTGCCAGTATTGCAAGGAGCGGATTTAACCCACGAAAATGCGTAACAGCGCGAGACGTCATTTGGACGGCCGAAAAATAATGAACACACATAACAGGTGTGTCACACATTTTGCAGTCATCTGGATGAGCCCAAATTCAGTCTGTTGTGTTTTAATATATTTACAATGTACAGGGATAAAAAGTTGCTGAAATCTTAGTCCTTCAATAGTTTGCTCTGCAACTGGGAAAAGGTTTCTATAAATCCTTGGGGGGGAGAGGTAAGAGAGCTCTTGCAGTTTCTTGGCTTGGATGTCTTTCTGATGCTGAGAGGCATGTTTCAGTCGCCCTGCCGTCCGCCAGAATGCTTCTGATTTTTGTATGCGCAGCCATGAGTGGCTGAAGTACTTGACAAGAACAAAAAAGCCAAACCCTGTTCCAACAGGCCAGAGGAAAGGCAGATTTCTTCCTTGTTTCCTCATTTCCTGACCCCCACCCCACATCCAGTGCTCTTTGGAACACTGGGAAGGAAGGAAATGTCATGCTCTGAATTCATATTTCCATTGCTGATGTGAAGTAGAGTTCAGCTAGGATCCCAGGGCCAGCCTAGTGAACACACCCCATTTTCCTTGCTATTCTGGAGTGGAGGATGGGAGCTTGCCTGCCTGGCTGTTCTTGCAGAGACCTCTTTGAGCCTGACTTCTCCACCTTGCCTCCGCCTGGAAACCAGCAAGTGAACTGTCGACTCAAGAGAACATTGTAGTCTATGTTAGTGCTCAGACCTGCAATGCTTCAACTCAGCAATGCTATTTTATCATCGCAATCTGTCTACCTTCAAGGGTGAGCATGACTCTCCAGTAAGCTCTGAAAGAAATGACAGAAGCCCTTTCATGGCTCCATGGCTTATTTCTTCATTTTTCTTGTAAAATAGCTTTGTTGCTGACAGTGGTGTTTTACTTAGTGAAACTGTGCTGCATAGGGAGGGTCTTAACTTAGTTCTTTGCAAATGGATGGTATTCGTGTAGCAGAATTCACTGGGACAAGATCTTATTGTTGTTATGTGCCTACCAGTCGATCATGACTTATGGCAACCCTATGAATCAGTGATCTCCAATAGCATCTGCTATAAACCACCCTGTTCAGATCTTGTAAGTTCAGGTCTATGGCTTCCTTTATGGAATCAAGCCATCTCTAAGACCTTATTTGGCAAGTAAAAACTGGAGTTGATGTCTAAATAGTGAGAAATGGGAATGGTCAGTTCTGTTCTCCAGTTGGTGATCTGTATAAACTGATATATTCGTGGGTGGGTGGCAGTTAGACTCTGTAATAATGTTCATAATAAAGTTAATGCACTTCATAGATCCAGGGCATAACTAAGACATTTCTTATGGAAATTAAAGAGACATGTAGCATTGAATTATTGAATATTTCTGTCATGTAACTACTTTTGAAAAAATATTTTGTTTTCCTTACTAATGAAAATACTAGCAGGTTTTACCCCATCCCAAACTGGTATCTTCCTAGATGTTTTGGACTATAACTGATCCCATCAGCCTCAGCTAGGGATTGATGAGAATTTCGATTCAGTTTGCATTTCAAGCAGAATTTATCAAATCCTCACTTTCTGAAACAACATGAGAACTGAAACACAGCCATCCTTCGAAATTCATATTTATTAGAATTTTGGGATGAAGTTCACCAACTAAACAACGTTTACAAAAATGCAAATGTTAGGGAAAAGTGCATAAAAATGAATACAAGAGTGAAAGTAATATGCAAAAAGGCATGAAATGATGAGAAACGGATTGCAAAAATGTGTACCTTTGTCAAAACTGCCCACAAAAATGTGCTTATTTGGAGAAATTTGCACTAAAATGGTGGGGAATTTTCATGAGGATTTTTTTTAAAAATTCACCGATCGCTGTAGAAATGTAGAGAACTGAATTTAACATTGGAAAAATGAGAAATGGAGAGAACTGAAACAGAGAGATTTTTCCACCAAGGCAATTGTAGTCCAAAGCACTTGGGGGATCCCAGTTGGGGAAGGCTGCCTTAATGTAATTAAAATGTATGGTTGTCACTCACCAGACTAAACTGCTTGCAGGGTCCTGCCTTCCTTGGTCAACAGAGTCTAGCCTCTCTCTTGTCTAGAAAAATGGCCTTGCCAATAGGGTTGAGGTTTTAAACAGCAGAAATTAGCAAAGAAAGTTGCGGGGAAAGTTTGGGTCTCTTTCTCCCCATTGTTTATTCATGCTCTATATTTTTCAAAGTAATGTTTCCCATCCAGTCTTTGTTTCTTTAGCTGGGCAGAGAACAGGCATGCCCTGGAAGTTTCCAGCGAAGTATAGATGGTTGGGAGTGTCGGAGACCTTCTTTCCGAACCTTGGGCTGTACCTCTGCCTGTTGCCGGCATCTGTTAGACTGAGGATACTATTAAGTGGGGAAGTTGATCTCTCCAGACACCTACTTCTGCTCCCCCCCATATAAAGAAAGTCGTGGAGGCTTCTCTGAACTTCTGATGTGTTGAATGATCTGATCTTTGGGTATTTTTCCATTCCCTGTAAAAATGGTTTCACCGTTATTTGAGTTAGAATCATAGAATCATAGAGTTGGAAGGGGCCTATAAGACCATTGAGTCCAACCTCCTACTCAATGCAGGACTCTAAGTTAAAGCATCCCTAACAAGTGGCTGTCCAGCTGCCTCTTTAAGGCCTTTAGTGTTAGAGACCCCGCCACCTCCCTGTGTCATCAGTTCCATTGTCGTACTGCTCTAACAGTTGGGAGGTTTTTCCTGATGTTCAGTCGAAATCTGGCTTCCCGCAACTTGAGCCCATTATTCTGTGTCCTGCACTCTGGGATCCAGAAAAGTTCCTGGCCCTCCTCTATGTGGTGGCCTTTCACATATCTCCCCTCAGCCTTCTCTTCTCAAGGCTAAACATGCACTGTTTTTTCAGTCTCTCCTTATAGGACTTTGTTTCCAGACCCCTGATCATCCTCATTGCCTCCTCTGAACCCGTTCCAGTTTGTCTACATCCTTCTTAAAGTGTGGTGTCCAGAATTGGACGCAGTACTTAAGATGAGGCCTAACCAGTGCTGAATAGAGGGGAAGTAGTACTTCACGTGATTTGGAAACAATACGTCTATTAAGGCAGCCTAAAATAGCATTTGCCTTTTTTGCAGCCACATCACATTGTTGGCTCATATTCAGCTTGTGATATATTTCATGTACTTCATATATTCTTATGTTATATTTCTTATATATATATTTGGTTATATTTCCTTTTGTTGTGTGTTGGCATTACATAATAATAATTCAGTCTTAGGTATAAAAGGTTATATTTAGCATGTCTCAAGTAAAGCAGCTCTGAATGTTCGGAAATTCTTATGTGGAAAACCCTTGTGTTTACAGAAAGTTTGCACGATTTGCCTATTGTGTCTTCCTCACAGTATATACTGGATCATTTTCAGACTTTTATAGCAATCACTGTACTGCCTTTTGAGATAACCTTAACCATTTGCGACTTGCTTTCTCATGGCTGACCTAAAAATATCTCCCTGTCACACTTCTATAATAATTACAGTATGCTGGATTATGTGTGTCAAATTTCCACTTTTTGCATGGCCTGGATGCACTTCAGAGGAATACATTTGAATGTCGTATTTTGAAAAAAAAATGTACAAATGTCTCTTTCAGATGTTTTTAGCAGTTGAAGTATCTGAGATTGTTTGTGTACCAAATGTCAATGTTGGAAATAATGTGGAAATAGCTTGGCAATTCCAGAAGACACTCTTGAGTCCCTTGTTTCCTGGAGCAGTGCAGTACAGAAAAATATAAATATCTAGTTTTTCTAGTAAATCAGAAATCTTGATCTATGTGTGTGTGTGTGTGTGTGTGTGTGTGTGCGCGCGCGCCAGTTTCAAGGTTCTACTTTATGGGACAATATCTGATAATTTGATAGTCTCTTGAGTCCAAGAGACCCAAGCAAACATCGTGGTATTATGCACACACTTGTATGTGTCTGCATATAATATGTCAGTTGTCAATATTGCATCACAGTGTGCAGTAATATAACTAAGGCACAACATCTACAGAAAACTGAAGATGGGGCTATACAGATAGAAGCAGTTTCTTGATGGTAGCAGTCCCTGGGATCACCATGGGTGATGAACATTAGTTAGGGATGGGTGGATTCGCCCATTTCCAGTTCATGTCAGTTTTACGTGAGCATGTTCATAAGACTGTTCCATCCTGGTTCCTCATTAATCGGTGAATTTAAAAAAACTGCAGGAAAATTCATATTTAAAAAGTTGTTTTGAACGTGTTTTATTCAAAATATGTAGTTTTAACTGTATTTTAGCCAAAATATGTATTTTAAACTCTATTTTTAGAAACATTTTGGAACCACTGCATTGCAGAATTCTGAGAAGTGCAAAATTGAAAGGATGGCTACATTCCACACATTAGTCTAGGAAGTATTGATCAGACAATTCATCCCGTAATTTCTAAAGAACAAATTCCTTAGGTGTCCCTGGCATTAGCAAACTCATTATAACCCTTTTACTTTCTCCCATATATAGGGGAACGCTTGTAGCACTGAGGGACTCTCACCTACCCTGGGAGTGAGTACTTGATCATCTGGATGCTTTGCTTGCTCCCCTGGGCTGCTGTCTCTTGAGACAGCTGAGGTCCCTGGTAAGAGCTGTAAGGACTGGGATCCCCTGTCCAGAGAGAGGCTGCACTCTGTGTTGCAGCCTCTTGCATTAGCTCCTGGCTGGGTCAGAGGGCATAAAACCTGGCAGTCCTTGGGTGGCGGGCCTGCCACCAGAAGGGTCACTATCACAGGGAAGCCCCCAAAGGGCTTTGTCTCCTGGGGGATTCTCTTTGGGAGTCATGAGGGTGAAGGCACTCTCCCCTTCTATTTCCCCACCCAGTCAAGAGTAGATTAGATAGTGGGGAGGGCCTAGGATGCATATGTGGTTCCTGTGCAGGATGATAAGAGCATGTTCAGTGACCTGTGTGATAGGAGAAACTTGCCAGATGCCTTCAGAGTGAGAGTCTGCAACTGGCAGAAGGCTGGCCCTCCCTGGGTGTGAGACCGGGGGGGAGGAGTAGATGTGCCCAGTATGACAGGAGTTGGGCGGGTCTTGTGTATTTCTGGTGACACTGTTCCAAATTCTGTCAGATGCCTTCTGGGATAACTGGTTCCGCTAGATTTTGTTGATGGACTGTTGTGTACAGGCATACCCCACTTAATGTCACTTCACTTAACGTCGTGTCACTATAACGTACATGCGCCATACGCCACCATATCCCGCTTAATGTATGCGTGCTTCGCAATTACGGACACTTAATGGCATGACGCCGCTGCCATCTAGTGGCGATTGCGTGCAGTACATGCATAGATAATTGCTTCACTTTAAGTACATTTTCACTTTACATACAGGCTCTGGTCCCATTGCGTATGTTAAAGCGGGGTATGCCTGTATATCACATGTTCAGGAGGAGTCTTGGTGGGAGGAAGGGTGGGATATATATCAAATAATAAATAAATAAATAAATAAATAAGAGATGCGGGCAGTGGCGTCCTAATCTCAGTGATTGTGAGTAGCAGGAGCTATAGCCAAGGGAAGGTGATATGTTACCATTTATTTATTTATTTATTATTTATTTATTTATTAAATTTATATACCGCCCATAGCCGAAGCATCTTTAAAAATATTTGTTAAAGTTTTCAAAACATCTTTTTTTTAAAGTTAAAAACATATATATATTTTAAAAAAGGTTTTAAAACATATTAAAAAGCAATTTCAACACAGACGCAGACTGGGACAAGGTCTCTACTTAAAAAGCTTGTTGAAAGAGGAAGGTCTTCAATAGGCGCTGAAAAGATAACAGAGATGGCTCCTGTCTGATATTTAAGTGCCGTCACACTAAATGTCCATTTCCTATGTTGTGCAGAACGGACCTCCTGATAAGATGGTATCTGCAGGAGGCCCTCACCTGCAGAGCACAGTAATCGACTGGGTATACAAGGAATAAGACGGTCTTTCAGGTATCCTGGTCCCAAGCTGTATAGGGCTTTGTACACCAAAACTAGAACCTTGAACTTGGCCCAGTAGCAGATGGGCAGCCAGTGCAATTCTTTCAATAGCGGGGTGACATGTTGGCGATACCCTGCCCCAGTGAGCAGTCTCGCTGCTGCATTTTGCACCAGCTGCAGCTTCCGGACCAATCTCAAGGGCAGCCCCACATAGAGCACATTACAGTGATCGAGCCTAGAGGTTACCAGTGCATGGACAACAGTGGTCAGGCTATCCCAGTCCAGAAATGGCTGCAGCTGTCTTACCACCCAAAGCTGGTGAAAACCAATCCTAGCCACTGAAGTCACCTGGGCCTCTAAGTGACAAAAATGGATCCAGGAGCACTCCCAGACTACAGACCTGCTCTTAAAGAGGGAGTACGACCCCATCCAAAGCAGGCAACTGACCAATTATCTGAACTTGGGAACCACCAACCCACAGTGCTTCTATCTTGCTAGGATTCAGACTCAGTTTATTGACCTTCATCCATCCCACCACCGAGTCCAGGCGGTGGTCCAGGGCTTGCACAGCCTCTCCTGATTCAGATGTTACAGAGAAATAGAGCTGGGTATTGTCAGCGTACCGCTGACACCTCACCCCAAGTTTCCTGATGACCACTCCCAAGGGCTTCATCTAGATGTTAAACAGTGTTGGGGACAACATGGTACACTGCAGCACCCCACAGCACAACTGCCAGGGAGCCGAAATACAATCACCCGATGCTATTCTCTGAAAATGACCTTGGAGATAGGATCGGAACCACTGTAAAACAGTTCCTCCAATACCCATCTCACCAAGTCGGTCCAGAAGGATACCATGGTCAATGGTATCAAAAGCCACTGAGTGATCAAGTAAGAATAACAGGGTCGCACTCCCCCTGTCCTTCTCCCGATAAAGGTCATCCATCAGGGCAACCAAGGCCAATTCAGTTCCATAACCAGGCCTGAACCCAGACTGGGATGGGTCAAGATAATCTGTTTCATCCAAGAGTACTTGCAATTGCTGCGCCAAAACCCTCTCAATCACCTTCCCTAAAAAGGGTATTTTCGACCGGTCGGTAGTTGTCACAAACCAATGGGTCCAGGGTGGGCTTTTTCAGGAGCAGTCGGATCACCTCCTTGGTCCAGGCGGCTGGAACCACTCCCTCCCACAATAATGCGTTGACCACACCCTGGATCCACTTGGTCAGACCCCCTCGGCAAGCTTTAATAAGCCAAGAAGGGCAAAAGTCGAGGGGACACATTGCTGGCCGCATCATTGCAAGCACCTTGTCTACATCATTAGGCATAGTAATATGGGAATGCTGTTAGGGATTCCTTTTGCTATAATGGCTCAGGTATCCAGGCAAGCCTCAAGCTCCCCGTGACACTTTGTCGCTTTAAAGCTCACAGCTATGAGCTGAGTCCTGTAACCTGCTCATATGACACCTGCCACCACAGGTACTATGTATCTGAATCAACTTTTAGCGTAGCCAATTAGCGAGGTGCTTGTGTGAAATAAAACAATATTTATTTAAGAACGGATGTATTTTTAAAGTGAGCAGGATTGCTTTATGGTCATAAGCATATGACTTCAAAATAGATCTTTTGTTATTTTGTCTAAGTTACAGTGTATTCTAAAACTGGTTGAGATTCTGCCTGACCTACCCACCTAAAATACACCTACTCTTACTCCACTCTTTCACCAACTAAATCCAAAGTTATAAACCAGTGTTGACCCTGTACTCTTTATCACTAAGCAAGTTCAAGCAATCCAACACTAACTCTCCCCATACCTCCAGCAATACCCGAACTCCCAAAAAAGTCAGACACTCAAATATAAACCTCTCACACTCAGCCAATCACCATCCAGCACACTCCAGCATTCCATTCACTAATTTCCCCCTCCCAACGCTCACCACTTACCTTAAACATTCTACTGTGAACAACTTGCCATACATAATATGATACACAAGCATGAAACATTTACATAAAAGTACGGAACATCACATCCCCCCCATATATAAGCATCATTTACTTCTTGTTCCCAAGTAGGACATGCAGCATCCAAAATGAGAGCTCCTGTTTCTCTCTAGGGAAGAGAGTCCATGTAGCCTCAGTCTGGAGGTCCAAGGGATAAAAGTCTCTGTTCCAAGTCTTGACAAGCCGTCTGCGATCATGTTGTTTTTGCCTTTAATGTGCTGGTTAGTCCACTTGAAACTCCACAACAACCATCGCAGCGTGGTTGTGCTGTTCCTTAGTCTCTAGCCACATCAGTGCCTGATGGTCTATCAGCACGGTGAATTTTCATCCCCAAACATAGTGGCATAATTTGTTCAGGGTCCATATGATAGAGAGGCATTCTTTTTGCACTGACAAAGTTTCTCTCTCTGGTTGTCAGCTTGCAGCTCAGGAATGCAATAGGATGTTTTATCCCTTCCCATTCCTGCAAAAGCACAGCTCCAAGCCTGAAACCTGATGCTGCAAAGAAGGGCTGGTCAAAACCTGGAGCTATCAGTATTAGGCTCTGACGGAGGGCTTGTTTCAGATGATCAAAAGCTTCTTGACATCTGCTGTTCCCAGCTATTTTCTCTAGCCCCTTCTTTTTGGTGAGATCATGTAAAAGGGCAGCTATGTCACCAAACTTTTCTATAAACTGTCTGTAATATCCAACCATCCTAAAAATGCACATACTTGTCTTTTATTTTTCAGAATGGCCCTTTCCTGGATAGCCTCAATTTTACTCCATAATGGAGAAAGTTTTCCAGTGCCCACTGTGTGACCCAAATAGATGACTTTGAGTAACCCAAACTGGCATTTGTTGGCCTTGATGGTTAACCCTGCCTTGTCCATGGCCTCCAACACAACTGACAAATGCTGCAGATGGCCTGATAGGGTTTTACTAAAAATGGAACATCATCTGTATAGGCCATGGCAAACTCTGTCCTCCTCACCATTACAGTGTTAATTAGCCTTTGGAATGAAACAGGAGAGTTCCTTAAGCCAAATGGGAGCACTGTAAACTAAACAACCTGTCTTCGGTGCTAAAGGCTGTTTTTCATTGTGACTGCTCTTCTAGTTCCATTTGCCAAAATCCCTTGCACAGGGTAGTGGGCAAGATGATATCAGCAGACCCGAGTAACTCTAGCATATCATTGAATTTGGGCATATGGTAGGCAGCTGGGACAGTCACTTTGTTTATGGGTCTGAAATCTATGCAAAAGTGAATAGTACCATCTTTCTTAGGGGCTAGCACCACCTATGATGACCAAAGGCTAATAGAGTCCCAAATGACCCCCCAGTTCCAGCATTTCATTGATCTCTCACTTTGTTGACTCAGGCACACTGCCATTTACACAGTGTGGAGTTGTTTTAATGGGAGGGTGATCCCCAGTGTCTATGTCATGTTTGTATATGCTCGTTCTACCAGGTTTGTTGCTAATTACTTTGGCATATTTTGTCAGCATGTTCATTATTTCATTCTTTACATTCACTTTCTCCCCATCGAACCATACCAACTGATCCAGACCCCCCTCCTGTTTGCTCTCCTGCAACAACTTGGGTAGATCTGGTCTACTACGTTCAGGGAATAAATGTAATTGTAGCACCTTGGACTCCCTCCTTCTGTATGGCTTAAGCATGTTGACATGCACAATTTTACCTTTTGCTTGGTTTCCTACAGATAGTGCATATGTCAGGGTGTTCAGCTTTTCCCTGGCTACAAGCAGCTTGATGTGTTTCCTTGGTATATAGACCATTGCTAGGTCTCCCACTTCATTGGACCTTTTCCTGGGTATCCAGCTCTGGTGTTCTTGAGCCAAGCTGAGGTTCTGTTGCATCAACTGTATCATGGCCTTAAGTTTGGCTTTAAACCCCAGTACATTTTCCACTACTGAGTTTTTTGTTTGGCCAACCTTCTTTTCCAAGAATCTTTCAGCAGTTTCTAGAGATCCCCTTATTTTCCTCCCAAATGTGAGCTCAAAGGGGGAAACCCTGTAGATTCATGTGACACTTCCCTATGTGAAGCACCCTAACCAATCATCCCACTCATTTGGATGATCCTGCAGGTATGCCTTGATCATGCCTTTCAGAACCACATTGAAACTTTTTGTCAGGCCGTTAGTGGATGGGTGATATGTAGTGGTTTTAAGATATCTTAACCCACACTTCCAAAAACATTGCATGACTTGGTTCATGAAGACACTGCCTTGATCTCTCAGTATTTCAGTGGGGAAACCTAACCTCCTTAAAAAAAAAATAGAGCCTCTGCCGTTGATTGGGCATCCACTGCTCTTAAAGGCTCATTATCAGGGAATCTGGTGGCATGGTCCACTACGACCAAGATATAAACCTCCACCCATGCTTTGAAGGTTTGACAAAGGGCCCAGCTATGTCCGTTCCCACCCTAGGAAAGCTTGCCCAATGATGGGTAATGGTTTGAGGGGAGACTTGGTTTTACTCCACTTTTCCTTTCTCATCAGCACACAGGACATGACAAGCAATATTTGGTGACATCCTGGGCTATGCTGGGCCAGTAATAATGTGCAGTCAGTCTCGTTTTAGTTTTCTTAACGCCCGGGTGACCTGCTCAGGGGATGTCATGAGCTATTTCAACCAGTTGTGGCCTGTATTTTGGGGGGAATGCCTGTTGTTTCACTGGCTCACAATCTGTGTGTCCCACTCTAGGCATCCACCGCCTGTGCAGTAGCCATTTCCTCCACGCAATTTGCTCCTTTATCACATCCGTTAAGGGAATTTCCCCAGTCAAGACTTGTTCTCTGATAGCCTTTAAACTAGTGTCATTATTCACCTCTGCTTTAAAATATCCTGTTTCACACAAGCTTTATTATTGTTGTTGTTATAGTTTATTTCTATCCCACCTTTTGCCCAAAAGGCCCTCAAGGCTGCTTACAAAAAAGCACAAATATAGAAATACATACCAATAAAAACAGTACAACTTACAAAAATTAAATAACAAGGTACCGTATATAAGACGACTGGGCGTATAAGACGACCCCCAACTTTTGAGAAGATTTTCCTGGGTTAAAAAGTCGTCTTATACGCTGGAATAACAGCCCCCCAACCACAGCCACAAGTCTTCAACCCGCTTGCCCCCATAGCAACCCGCCCCCAGCCGCAAGAAAGACCCTGATCCCCGTTTAAAAAGCCAGCGTCCCTCTCCCCTTTCTTCCCTGCGTGGCCAGCGCCCCCTCGCCCCATAGCCCGCACCGACCTTTGCCCACCAAGAAGTGGATGTCGCTGAGCACCTCGTTCTTGAAGAGGAAGGCGAAGCGCTCCTGCACCGTCGGCTTCGTCGCCTGCCAGTTGTAGGCCGGCTCCCGCGGCGCCAGCAGGCCGGAGGCGGCGGCGGCGGCGGCGGCGGAGGGCGACGAGGAGGAGGCCGCAGGGGCAGCTGTCGGCAGCAGGTTCCCGCCTCTGCTGCCTCCCGCTGCTGCTGCTGCTGCCGCCGCCGCCCAGTGGTTGTGCGTCAGTGGAGGCGCCGGTGCGGCCTGCAGCGGCGAGAGCAGCAAAAGCGGCCCGCCGTTGGCTGCCCGAGGAGGAGCAGTCGCCGCCGCCGCAGCCCCGTCGCTCGCCTGAGCAGCCGCGGGTGGAGGAGCAGCAGCAGCGGCGGGAGGCGGCGCAGGGGAGGCCGCCATGGAGGAGAAGGACGCGGGGAGGCTGTTGCTGCTGCCGCCGCCCGGTGGTTGTGCATCAGCGGAGGTGCCGGCGCGGCCTGCGGCGGCGAGAGCAGCGAAAGCGGCCCGCCATTGGCCACCCGAGGAGGAGCAGCCGCCGCCGCCGCGGCCCCGTCGCTCGCCTGAGCAGCCGCAGGCGGAGGAGCAGCAGCAGCAGCGGTGGGAGGCGGCGCAGGCGAGGCCGCCACGGAGGAGAAGGATGCGGGGAGGCTGCTGCTGCTGCTGCTGCTGCTGCTCCCCACCCTGG
This sequence comes from Rhineura floridana, assembly GCF_030035675.1. Lineage (NCBI taxonomy): Eukaryota > Metazoa > Chordata > Lepidosauria > Squamata > Rhineuridae > Rhineura > Rhineura floridana. The sequence continues at coordinate 2,296,416 of NC_084495.1, forward strand.
CCGCCATTTTGCGGTGGAGGAGGCCGCGCAGGAGATGGCAGGGACGGAGGAGCAATGGGGATTCCCCTCAGGGGAGGGGATGCCGGGCCAGGCTGCAAGCAGGAGAAATACTATATTCCGGCGTATAAGACGACTCCCAACTTTTGTGAAGATTTTCCTGGGTTAAAAAGTCGTCTTATACGCCGGAATATACGGTAATAACATTATTAAAAGGCAACAATAACAACTTCCAATGAAAATACAATAACAAATCACTCTTTCCTAACACTTTCCTAATAAATTCCTAACAAGTAGACAATGTCTACTAGTTCTTACGTCAATATGTTGACATCAGAACAGGATACCACTGAGGGGTCCTGCTGGTCCAGCATCTGGCAGTCCTAATATGGGGAGCAGGAGCCTTGCTCTGGGAGAGATGGTACATCTGTATCTAACTTTCGCTCCAGAGATGACTCCACAGAAACAACATATTCCGTGTGGTCAGCAGGTTTAGTCTCTGACAGAACTGATTCAGTGTCACCCTGGCTTTGGGTCTCCAAGGCATCCTCAGCAGCTTTGGCCTTTTGACCTCTAGTGACTATATAAATTCTTTCACCTGCTCCCCAAATAATTGGCTCATCATGTAAAAGCCTGTTGTGAATTGTCTGCAAGGCACTTAGACAGTAAAGTTGTTTGCCTCCATAGTAATCTTGATGCTACATCCACATATACTGTAGTCCCCAGTGATATTTGGATCAGTTTCAGCTGATGCAGTCTGATGATGTGGACAAGGTGCTTGCAATGATGTCTTCTCGACCCTTGCCCCTCTTGGCTCATTAAAGCTTGCTGAGGGGGTTTGACAAGTAGATCCAGGATGTGGCCAATGGATCTTTGTGGGAAGCAGTGGTCCCAGCCACCTTGAAAGAGGCAGTGATTTGACCCTAGACCCATTAGTTGTGACAACTGCTGCCCCATCGCAAATACCCCCTTTTTAGAAAAGGTGATATAGAAGATTGTGGCGCAACAATCACAAGTAACCTTGGATTAAACAGATTGTCTTGACCCATTCCAGTCTGGGTTCAGGCCTGTTATGAGACTGAATTGGCCTTGGTTACCCTGATGGATGACCTTTATTAGGAGGACGGGAGTGCAACCTTGATATTCTTACTTGATCTCTCAGTGATGTTTGATACCATTGACCATGGTGTCGTTCGGAGTCGACTTGGAGAAATGCATATCAGTTTTTTTTACAACCACTTTTTTACAGTGGTTCCAATCCTATCTCCGGGGTCAGTTTTGGAGAATAGCATTGGGTGATTGCCTTTCGATCCCCTGGAAGTTGTGCTGTGGGGTGCCTCAGGATACCATCTTGTCCCCAGTGCTGATTAACATCTACAGTAGGGCCCCGCTTTACAGTGTTCCGCTTTAAGGCGTTCCGCTGATGCGGCGGCTTTCATTTTCCATTTTAAAGGGTTTTTTCCCCTTTTGCGATGTTTTGCGCTGTTTTCGCATCATTTTCGTGCGATGCGGCCCATTAAAGTCAATGGGGTTCCACTTTACAGCATTTTCTGCTTTACGGCGGGGGTCCAGAATGGAACCCGCTGTATAAGCGAGGCCCTACTGTATATGAAGCTTGGGGAGAGGTGTCATCAGTATCTGATAATACTTTGCTGAATTGGGGGAGACTGGACTGGTGCCTGGAGTCAGTGGTGGGCTGGATGAAGGCCAACAAACTGAGTCTGAATCCTAGCAAGATGGAAGCACTGTGGGTATGTGGCTCCCAAGTCTGGTTAATTGATTACCTGCCTGCTTTGGATGGGGTTGTTTGTTGTTGTTATGTGCCTTCAAGTCAATTACGACTTATGGCGACCCTATGAATCAGTGACCTCCAATAACATCTGTTGTGAGCCACCCTGTTCAGATCTTGTAAGTTCAGGCCTGTGGCTTCCTTTATGGAATCAATCCATATCTTGTTTGGCCTTCCTCTTTTTCCCTTCTGTTTTTCCCGGCATGGTTGTCTTTTCTAGTGAATCATGTCTTCTCATGATGTGTCCAAAGTATGATAACCTCAGTTTCATCATTTTAACTTCTAGTGATGATTCTGGTTTAATTTGGATTTTGCGGTCCATGGTATTTGCAAAGCTCTCCTCCAACACCACATGTCAAATGAGTTGATTTTTCTCTTATCTGCTTTTTTCACTGTCCAACTTTCACATCCATACATAGAGATCGGGAATACCATGATCTGAATTATCCTGACTTTGGTGTTCAGTGATACAGAATGGGGTTGTACTCCCTCTGAAAGAGCAGGATCTGTCTTTGTTGCTAGAGGCCCAGGTGACCTCTGTGGCTAGGAATGCCTTTTACCAGCTTTAGCTGGTAAGAGAGCTGCAGCTGTTTCCACACTGGGATAGTCTGACCATTGTCCTCCATGCAATCCAGGCTGGATTACTGTAATGTACTCTATATGGAGCTGCTGTTGAGGTTGGTCCAGAAGCTGCAGCTGGTGCAAAATGTGGTGGTACAAGTGCTCACTGGGGCAGGACATGTTACCCTGCTACTGAAATAATTGCACTAGCTGCCAATTAGCTACTGGGCTAAGTTCAAGGTGCTGGTTTCAGTGTATGAAGCCCTATACAACCTGGGACCAGGATACCTGAAAGATTGTCTCACGGCTTACATACCCAGTCGATCACTGTGCTCTGGAGGTGAGGCTCTTTTGCAGATACTGTCTTATCAGGAAGTCCGTTCTGGACAACACAGGAAGTAGATCTTTAGTATTGTGGTACCTACCCTTTGGAATTCCTCCCCTTAAATATTGGGCAGGCACCATTTCTGTTTTCAGTGCATACTGAAGATCTTCCTCTTTCAATAAGCCTTTTAAGTAGATGCTTTATCTCAGTCTGCATCTGTATTGCAATTGTTTTAAAGATATTTTTTAAAGATGTTTTGTTTTCAAGATTTTTTTAAAAGTTTCTCTGTGTGTGTTTTGTCATTGTTTGCCACTCTGTGCTTCCTTTGGGAGGAAGGGCAGGAAATAAATTTAATAAAAAAATAACAGTTCATATATGTAAATTGTTGCCATTCACTCCTATAATGAAGAGTCAACCGGTGTGGACTTACCTGCCTTTTACCACTGACACTGGATGGCCCAGTCTTCACTAACAGAGATGAGCAGGGGCTACAGTGTACCTCTATGTGCAGAGCTGAAATAAACACCTTATGCCTTGTAAAATTCACATGTGTAATATGTGCATTTTAGTAGTGGTATAATAATCTTGGGATTTTAAACACACATTGGGCATGCTTTAGTTTGTTCTGGACAAGAACACTGCCCTGGAAGTAACTAGCAGTTCACATTTATATGGCTGTTGAAGCATGAGCAGTGTATATTTTAAACAAAGAACATCCCAAATTCTTCTCTTCCTGAGCCTTGTGTCCATCTAAGTGCAGCGACCTTCAGCTGTGTTTTCCTCACTTTTAAAAGTAAAACACAATGTAACAGTTGGGGTTTATGGGGTAAAACAATTATGTGGTTCTATCTCTAGCAGAGTAAAAATGGCAAAAATGGAATGAGCAGTACATCAGCCCTACCTCCATACTCACACGGTCTAGCAGAATAAAGCAAACTCACTATCTCTGGTAAAGTATATAAAATTAGATTACTCATAACCTTCATGTATACAGCGGTACAGGCACAGCTTAGGAAATCAGAAAGAAAAAATCTAAGTTATTTCAGTCCACAGTTTAGCTTCTGGGAAACAGCCTGACCCCTGCACATGTGGTAATGGAGGATTCAAAAAGGCAGCAGAGCAAGGAGGAGGAGGAAGGGGAGAGGAGACAGACAAACCAACCAACCAACCAGAAACTACAGCACAGCAAACTATAGAGTTTCCCTTCTCCCTTAACTGTACTAAACCTGCCCCCTAGTGGAAGCATGCAAGATTGCCTGTTCCCAATAGTAAAGTGCACTTTTTCTTCCATAACATTTGCAAATATTGTGGATGAACTCTTAGGGATAGTCTCACTATGTGAACATTTGATAATTTAGAGAAGGGAAGGTGGGGTATGAGGGTATGACAGCCAAACTAAAGAATACATTTATTACGTATTTATTAGTATGGAAGTATATCATGCCCTTCCTAAAGGAGCCCAAGGAAGAAAATTAAGTAAGTGATTTATATTTAACATACTTTTCCTCCTTTTAAATAACAGCCATAGGGAAGAGGCAATCAGGATCCAAACCATGCAGTGTGAAAAGCAGAGTTTAACCTTCCCCTCTCTACTCTGGCCCCAGCAGAAGTAACTCCTTTAAGTATTTATTTGCCCTGAGAGGAAAACATCACAATCCAGACAAAGAGCAGGTAGCCGGGGGAGATTTTGTTTGCCGCGGCAAAGGGTTAACTGTGCTCTCCGCATGAAAAAAATATTTTCATATTAAATGCCATTACACATTTACAGTAGGGCCCCGCTTTTCGGCGTTCCGCTAATACATCGGCTTTCAGTTAGAGTAAGGCCCCACTCATACGGCGCTTGTTCTGCTTTTACAGCGTTTTTCGGGCATCGAGCACCATTCCATCGAATGAGTTCTGCTTTTCGGCAGGTTTTGCTTTTAGGCGGGGGTCTGGAACATAACCTGCCATATGAGTGGGGCCCTGCTGTACTTTATTCTGTAGGTTAGCCCTGAGTCTCATTCCAAAATGCTGGAGTAAATTGAACAAGGAGACCCTTCAGGACACTCTCAGCTTCACAGACCAGAGGGATCTCTATTATGGTGTTTATTTCTGCACTGCCCTCCCATTGTTTGGTAGTAAATGCCTTTGCCAGGTGCAAACTTTGCAGGTTATTTGTTTTTGCCTGAGACGCTAATGCCTGCAGCTCCTCAGATCTGCTAATTTGCTTTGTTGCAGAAACTGAAGCTAAGAAAGCGTGTGACTGGCTGCGAGCCGCTGGATTTCCTCAGTATGCCCAGCTCTATAAAGGTAAGCAAGCAGAATTAGTTGCATTTCCTCTGGGATGACTGAGGAAACAGAAAGGGGATGCCCAGCCCTGTTCACTGGCATGCTGCTCCAAGTTTCTAGAGTTGCTGCAGACTGATTCAGAGTCTTGCATGATGGGCAGTGGTTTCCACCCACTCTTTGTAAGAAGAACTAGTGTTCAAATTACAGGAGGGTTGATGGGCCAGGGGCCCCCTTGAGATGCCCCCTTAGCTACTGTTGTAGAAGGTTCCTCCCAGTAATATTCAACCCAGCCTCCCTGTCTTGATCTCTGTGACTATGTGACTGGCTAGTCTTCAGTTCTGCATTGCTTTGTTTACTCAATATCCACCCTTATTAGGTCCTCAGGTAGGGCCCCCCTCCAGCTAGCTATCTCCCCCCCTGCTCCTTGCACATACCACTCCCACTGTATAGGTGTGTGGGTGTTATGTGCCTTCCAGTCGATTACACCTTATGGCGACCCTATGAATCAGCAACCTCCAGTAGCTTCTGTTGTAAACCATCCTGTTGAGATCTTGTAGGTTCAGGTCCACTGGGTAGGTACTACCTCCTATTAATCAGTGTCTCCCAGCTTCACTAAGGGTAGAGACGCACTTACTGTTATGCCTGTTCCAGTGCGTCTCCACCTCTTTCTGAAAATGGGGTCACACAATACTAGTCCAACGCTGCCCCATTTATTTATTTATTTATTTATTTATTTATTTATTTATTTCATTTATAACCCACTCTTCAGCCAGAAAGGCTCTCAGAGTGGCTTACATACAGTCAGTTAGTACAAGGCAGTCGCTTCCTGCAGGCTTACAATCTAAAAAACACAACACAAGGGGAAAGGGGCAGGGAGGGAAGAGAAAAAATGAAACTCAGGCACCCATTCTTAAATAGTAGTTCTTGTAATGACCAGCAGTCATAGAAACAGTTCAGCTGGTCTTTCAGCAGAGCTGATGAAAGGAGCTCTGCTTCCCATCTCTTCTACTGAGGCCTTGTGATGGAACAGTTGCTGCCATTGGGGTTCATCCGTAACAGTGTCAACTTTGACAGTGGCAGAGACAATGAAGGGAGGGGAGGAAGGAGAACTGCAAAAGCTGGAAAGGGATGAATTATGCTTTGTTCTGCAGTCTGGTCAGATCAGCTCGAGTGCATGTTTTTTTTTTAAATTCAGTTTCAGACAGATTTTGCAACTGATTGGTAGATCAACCCATTGCTTCTCCAGGTGTGGCTACAAGCTTTGCTCAGACAGTGATTGGCTCAACACTTTACTGTAGGCAATCCTGAAGGATCTGAAGTCAGCAGTGGGGAAGGGAGGTGAGTCTAGCCGAGGGGAGATTCGCTTCAAAACACAGCCAGAAAAGCAATTCTTGCTGCTTTTGAAGCAACTAGTGACCTCCCTGATAACTGAGACAGAGAGATCCCAGAGATCCTTGGCTTCAAAGTGAGGACAATCATGAATTCTAGCAAGGAAATGAACAGGAGTGCGTTTGCCATGTGTGTGTTTTGGGGTGGCAGGGGGTCTGATTCAAATGGCCATCAGGACCTTCCCAGAGCAGGGGCTGGATTCTGTCTCTGTGGGCTGGAGGGAGCAGAACCTCTGCTGCAGAAGAAATGCTTAAGCTAAGAACAGCCCCCTGAAATCTCTCTTCTCGCTTTAAGGGGGTGGCAGGAGGGCTGCATCCTGCCCAGAACAAGATGGGCCCAGCTGTGAAATGCTCTTGGTCACCGAGGGGAGAGAGGCTGGTGCAGTAATCTCACTGTTCATGGTGTGTGAGAGGGGGTTGAGTAGTGACAGGATGAGTCCACTGAGCACCACTCATACCCATCCTAGAACTCAGTGCACATTTCTTCTCAGAGTCCTGCTTTGATTTAGGGGTGGCATAGGGTGACAGTGACCCTCCGTGGCGCAGAGTGGTAAGTGGTGGTAATGCAGCCGAAGCTCTGCTCACAGCCGGAGTTCGATTCCAACGGAAGGAGGGAGTCGAATCTCCGGTAAAAGGGGTCGAGGTCCACTCAGCCTTCCATCCATCCGTGGTCGGTAAAATGAGCACCCAGCATATGCTGGGGGGTAAAAAAGGCCGGGGAAGGAACTGGCAATCCCACCCCATATATATGGTCTGCCTAGTAAACGTGGCAAGATGTCACCCTAAGAGTCGGAAATGACTCGCACTGTAAGTGTGGGGACACCTTTACCTTTACCTTTACCTTTAGGGTGACAGTGTATTTCCCTTTCTGGACTCCCACATCTCACAAACATAGTGGGAACAAGGCAGAAGGGAGCAGGTTTGGGTGACTGTTAACAGGCACCAAAAATAAAACTCAGGAGAACATAGACTAAGAGCCAAGCTACAAGTGTGGCCAGTGGGAATATCCCTCCAAGAGCAAGAAGCACCTTGGGCCATGGGGGGCGGGGGAGGGCAGGGGAAAACCCCAGCAAGGAGGAATTGGCTTTTAAAAAAAATCTATTTGCTGCAGTTCTAGTCTCGCCCATTCCGTGAATGGCCAGGGGTTTTTTAAGTGTATATTGATTGCCTACACATGATTAAGGTTGAGGATAATTTGTCCTCAATTCTCCCTTTTCATTGTAGGGGAAGCTTTTGGGGACCAGTCAGAGGGGCTAAAATTGTTGGGCAAAAGGTGAGCTTTGTGGATTTCATTAAGGTCCTTCTGCCTTCCCCCATAATTTTAGCACAACTCAATTATCCATATGGCTGACTTCCACAGTGCCTCTGCCCTAATTTCAAGGTGGAACAGTTACAAGATTCTAGCATATGCATGCATATCCATATGTTTACATTTCTGTATCATGCATTATGTTGCATGTGTGCTAAGGGAGCTTACTTGAATCCTGGCATGTGCATGGCATTGCCAGGCTTAAGAACATAAAAGCCCTGCTGGGTGAATCCAAAGGCCCAGCTGGTTCAGCATCTTTGTCTACAAAGTTTAACTCTGCAGTGTGTAAAGAGGTACTCCCTTGTGTCTGGCCCGAATCTCCCACCCTTCAGATTTGTTGGATGACCCCCCAAGTTCTAGTATTATGGGGGTATACTTTCTCCTATTACAATAGTTATTGTGTAGAAATAGAAGAGGACAACAAAAGGGGAAGAACAAGAGCCCTGTTCCAAAAGATTAGAGAAATGAAAGGGAAATTTAAACCAAGAGTAGGGATGCTGAATAATCAACAGGGGTACACACTGACTGACCGAGATGAAATAAAAGGAAGGTGGAAGCAATACACTAAAGAACTCCATAAAAGAGATGCCAGGATGACAGATTCATTCATGGAGGAACCGTATGATGAAGAACCCGAACGTGAGGTGAAAACTGCTCTTAAAATACTTCGAAGAAACAAATCACCAGGAACAGATGGCATACCAATAGAGTTGCTACAAGCTACTGAGACTGAATCTGTCCACATTTTGACAAAACTTTGTCAACAAATATGGAAAACGAAACAATGACCCACAGACTCGAAACGTTCAATATACATCCCAACTCCAAAGAAAAGGGACCCCAGGGAATGCAGTAATTTTTGAACTATTGACTTAATATCCCATGCAAGTAAAGTAATGCTCAAGATTCTACAACAAAGGCTCTTACCGTATATGGCGTGAGAAATGCCAGACGTTCAAGCTGGATTTAGAAAAGGAAGAAGCACCAGAGATCATATTGCAAACATACATTGGATAATGGAACGGACCAAGGAATTTCAGAAGGAAATCCCCCTGTGCTTTATAGATTACAGCAAAGCCTTTGACTGTGCAGATCATGAAAAACTATGGAATGCTTTAAAAGAAATGGGGGTGCCACAGCATCCGATTGTCCTGATGCACAACCTATACTCTGGATAAGAGGCTACTGTAAGAACAGAATATGGAGAAAACGATTGGTTCCCCATTGGAAAGGGTGTGAGACAGGGGTGTATTTTATCACCCTATTTGTTTAATCTGTACGCAGAACATATCATACGGAAAGCGGGATTGGACCAAGATGAAGGTGTGAAAATTAGAGGGAGAAATATCAATATTTTAAGATATGCAGACGATACCATACTACTAGCAGAAACCAGTAATGATTTAAAACACATGCTGATGAAAGTTAGACAGCACAAAAGCAGGACTACAGGTGAACATCAAGAAGACTAAAGTAATGACTACAGAAGATTGATGTAACTTTACAGTTGACAATGAGGACATTGAACTTGTCAAGGATTATCAATACCTCGACACAGTCATTAACCAAAATGGAGACAATAGTCAAGAAATCAGAAGAAGGCTGGGACTGGGGAGGACAGCTATGAGAGAACTAGAAAAGGTCCTCAAATGCAAAGATGTATCACTGAACACTAAAGTCAGGATCATTCAGACCATGGTATTTCCGATCTCTATGTATGGATGTGAAAGTTGGACAGTGAAAAAAGTGGATAAGAGAAAAATCAACTCATTTGACATGTGGTGTCATTGGTTCCATTGTCGTATGGCTCTAACAGTTAGGAAGTTTTTCCTGATGTCCAGTCGAAATCTGGCTTCCTGCAACTTGAGCCCGTTATTCTGTGTCCTGTACTCTGGGACGATCGAGAAGAGATCCCGGCCCTCCTCTATGTGACAATCTTTCATGTACTTGAAGAGTGCCATCATATCTCCCCTCAGTCTCCTCTTCTCCAGGCTAAACATGCCCAGTTCTTTCAGTCTCTCAAAGGGCTTTGTTTCCAATCCCCTGATCATCCTCGTTGCCCTCCTCTGAACCTGCTCCAGTTTGTCTCCATCTGTCTTGGAGTGTGGTGCCCAGAACTCGACGCAGTACTCAAGATGAGGCCTAACCAGTGCCGAATAGGGAGGAACCAATACTTCATGCAATTTGGAAAGTATACTTCTGTAAATGTAGCCTAAAATAGCATTTGCCTTTTTTGCAGCCACATCACCCTGTTTACTCATATTTAGCTTATGATCAACAACAATCCCAAGAGCCTTCTTACATGTCGCATTGCTGAGCTAAGTATCCCCCATCTTATAACTGTGCATTTGGTCTGGGAAAAATCTGATTTTTTAAAAAAAAGCTCTGTTGCCAATTACTCCATCTGGAAGCAGTCTTTGTTTCTTGTGCACGTATCTCTTGTATTTTCATCATTTCTCCAAGGAGCTCAAAGGCCAGTTGCTAAACTCTAGGGGGATTTTGCTACTAAGGAAAACATCCACCTTGAGAAAGCTCTGGGGAACCTGCCCTTGCTCTCAGCTGTTTTGCATCCCTGAACCTTTCCCCCTCAAGTAGTCCTCTTGCCAGAGATTTCACTGAATTCCTGGCCAGGCCCTGATAGACACTGGCTAGAGTAGATGACGGATGGAGGTAATGTGGGCACATGGACTGCGGTTGCTGGAGCTTCAGAACTGGTGTGGTTCTCTGCACATCTTCCTTCGATGGGGAATCCCTTTTCTTCCCCAACTCTTCTGGGGCATGGCCTCTCTATCTAGACAAAATATCTACTGGCTTAATGTACCTATCAGTGGAGTGGCTTTAGCCCAGAAAGGAGAGAAGCCAAGTGACTGAGACTTGCCTCATATTTCCAGGGATGGGGATAATTCAGCCCCTATCCTCTGGTCATCTCCTTAACCATCTCCTTTGGCTCCTCTAAGTTCTTAATGTGTTGTCACCACATGCTCAAACTCATCTTCCCAGCCATAAGAGGAAGGGAATTGCTTAAAGAAAGGAAAAGGCCAGCCTTGTGAAGCTAAAGCTTTCAGTCCTCTGTACACTTACTTGGGAGTAACCCGCATTAAATTCAGTGGGGCTTACTTCTGAATAAACAGAATAAAGATTGTGCTATAAATGTTGTAGCCAATTCTAAATACTGTGTTCTCACATAACTGCATCAGACACACACCCCTGCCCATATCTTTTATTCTTCTTGTGGTATATACTTTGCAAAGCAGACCTTGCAAAGCTCTGATTCTCTAGGCTAGCTTTGTTTCCCATCAAAACATGGTGGAGACCATCATTATCCCAGACAGTGAAGAATGAATGAAAGCCCGAGCCCTGCCTCGCTTGAGGAAAGGGGAGATGGGAAAAGGACAACGGGAGGAAGCGCTTGGAGCAAACAACAGCCAACTATTGTGCAGGTCAGACACTGTCACTCCCCCCCCCCAAAAAAAAAACTCATCGGCAGAAAGCAAGGCTGGCTGATGTCTCTCTTTGTGAGGGTGTTTGGCTTCTGTTTTGTTTTAGGGGGAAATGTCCTTGGTATTTGAAGTGGAAGGCTGTTTTAGGGATGCATGCATTCTCAATGGCATTTCATGTAGCCTCCTGACAATATCAAGCTTTATTTATTTTTATTGCATTTATATACTGCCCCATAGCCAAAGCTCTCTGGGCGGTTTACAACAATTTTTCTTCCTATATAATACTTTATCTTTCTATATAATATTTTTCTAAATGTTACGCTCTCCATGAATGTTTCTGTGCAAGTGTGTGCCTGCGCAGAAATATTCACAAGTAGAGTGACGCTACTAGGTGAGGCAGGACAGCGACAAGTGGCCGCAAGGTGCTGGCTTGCAGTGGTGACAGCAGCGTGCGAGAGGGGCAGAGGTGGTGGCTGTGGTGGCACACGAGGTGTTTGGTTGTGGCTGCCGTGGAACAAGGCAGGACATCAAGTAGTGATGGGTGTCCTACCTGGTCCCACTCCTCTCCAATGCCTCGTATTGCTCCCCGTGTTTTCAAACTCTTGCTGCTACGTGAAGGGCTAGAATTGTGCTGTAATTTGTTAAACACTGGGGGCTCACCAACCCTGCCTGCTGTTGCCAGCATTCCTCCCTCCTTTCCTTGGCCCACACACCGTGTCCTAATACCTTGCACTCCGCCTGTTGCCACAGGCCTTAGCAAAATCTACAGCTCTGTGCAAATTGTGGACGGAGGGTGAGGATGCAGTCCTAGGTGCACTTATTTGGGAGTGAGCTCTGTTGAATTCTGTAGAATGTAACTTCTGAATAAACATGTATAGAGTTGGCTTGCAGATTGTGCTGGCATACTTGATATAAATGTGTGTGAATATGTAGGAGTGTGCTTTTGATGCAGAGTACATTTGGGCCTGGCTCACATCAGACTCTTCGTCTCCTGCGAGCAGCTCCAGCTGTCCTTGAGAAAACAGTTGCTTTGACTTCCTTTGGGTCATGGCAGACAGGTTTCTCCCCTCTTTCTCACACACATGATGTATTTTTTACTTCAGTGGAATTTGTTGTCATAAGAGGCACTGATGGCCACACAAACATGACAGCAGGAATTCCAGGAAGAGCCCCATCATTGTCTCTGTTAACAAGGTTTACATATTTTTGCAGTGCTTCAGAAATCTTTTTGACCAGAGATGATAATGGGGCGAAAGATTTGAAAGTCTATGTATCCTAGACAATAATGCCTCTTAAAAGTGTTGGCCATCTCCATACCTTAATAGCCCCCATCACACGAGTAAGATGTGAAGGGGTATCGTTTACAGACATGGATTGCCCCTGTGGCCACCCTGGCACACATGTCCCCCACCATCCATGCTGAGCTGGGGGGGGTGTCTGTGTGCGTTGTCACTTCACATGAGTGTGATGTGTAAATCCATGGTGGTTTGATCCTGACAGGCCACTGCCATCAGGTTCCTTACCTCCCGCATCCATCACCTGGCAGCAGCCATTCCATCAGACTGCGGCAGAGGGAGACTCCCACAGGCCCGTCCCACTGACTGCTGAGAGACCAGCTCTATTTGGCTTCTCCTCGCCTCCAAGCTGGTCACTGCAAGGACTTTGTAATGTTAAGCACTGGTGCAGTTTGCTTGTTTTCATTTTCCCTCCTCATCCTGTTTTCCTTTTCTGTTGTTTGTTGCAACTTTGAAGGCAAGGGTTGTCTCTTTTTTTGCTGTTTGCATGTAAACTGGTCTGGGATCCTTTCGACTGAAAAGCAGGGTAAAAATGTTTAAAAATCAATCAAAGCAATCTGAATTATTGATTTAAATCACCAAGAAAAAATATCAGTTTAAATGTTTGCGTTATGTCTTGTTTTTCTATTTTGAAATCCTGGGCAAACTATAAAAAATAGGACATGTAGGGGTTTTTGTACAAGATAAAAACATAATCTAAAAAATTTACTCCTGCAGCACTCCAGAATTATATTTGCTTAGAGACAAGAGACAGATTTCTGTCTGGCTCCCTTTGTATACATGCAGGAGTGTTTAACTGTTTTTACTGTTTATTATACAGCCACAGTCATGTTCTGCAATGTTAAATTGAAAATACCCCCATGCCATTCTGATGCTTCCCATAAGCTCATTTCAAAACAAAACCTTACAAAACTTATAGTCCTGAACTTAGAAATGCTTGCTTAACAACACTCTCAGTTTTCACGGTGATATACAAAACAGTCAAAGAGAATAGAGAGTTCAAAGTCTAAAAAGAGAGAAAAAAACCCAGAGCCCCTTTGGACTTTTTTCTGTCAGAGTTCTCATAATCTGTTGAAATTCATTAAACATCAGCCATGTTCACAGAGTACCTGTAATCCTATAATTGACCTTGCCCCATACTCTGACCTCCATCTTGTGCAGTTTCAAAGTTTAAAAAATGCCTGGCTGTTTTTTAATTAATTTATGAAATTTAACATTGAAGTCTATTATTACGTCAGGCATGCTCAGTAAGAACCAACTGTCAATGTTCTAAAAGCCAGACTCACAGCTGCTTGGTTTGACTAGTCAGGAGGCTACACCCATGCCAGACCTTGATTTCACTTGAGACAGTCATGGCTTCCCCCAAAGAATCCTGGAAGTGTAGTTTGTGAAGGGGACTGAGAGGAGACTCCTATTCCCCTGATAACCCAAATTGTGTTTGCATTTTGACAAATTTGTAGGGCAGTACAATATCTCAGAGAGGAGGTCAGGTCTCCTGCTCCCCTGGTACATTCACTATAGCTGCCCAATTTCCCTGCTTTTTAAAGTTTGATAGAAATATGTGTGGGCTATAGGTACATTCTTAAACCGCAAGGTTTTTTGCGTATTAGTGAATAATTTTCATGTTCTGTTAACCATCTAGAGCAGCCTTTCCCAAACTTTGGGTCCCCAGATGTTGCTGGACTACAACTCCCATCAGCCCCAGCTAGCAAGGCCAATGGTCAGGAATCATGGGAACTGTAGTCCAGCAACATTTGGGAACCAAGGTTGGGAAAAGCTGATCTAGAGGTCTTTACATTCAAGTGGTATATAATTTTTGTTAAATAGATAAATAAAAATATGGAAGCACTACTTGAACCAGCCTTCAAAATTTCAGCATATGTTGCTCTCATTTTTTTACATCTGTCTTTTTCAGTATTAAGGGCTAGAAACCTGCTTTGTATAAAATGGAAAGTAAGATTTAGAGGATATCGAATACTAATTTCTAAATTTGAGAGATATGATCACAGAATTGCAGATATAAGCTCAGCCTTATAGAAAATGGGAGTGGGGTGGTGAATCCACTTTTTGCTGGAACCAGGAAGTTAGTATAGAGGGGGTATATAGCACTGCAGCAGAATAATGGCATCCCTTCCACCACCCCCACCAGCTCTCTCTCTCTCTCTCTCTCTCTCTCTCTCTCTCTCTCTCTCTCTCTCTCTCTCTCTCTCTATATATATATATATATATCAGTAGCCCGACCTCTAACTCTTCTTTCCTCCTTTTTGTCCTTAGAATCACTGTTCCCTCTCGATATCACCTCTGTGAAGAAGGACCACAGCTTTTTGGACCAGGATTCCCTCAAATCCCTTTGCAGGTTTTTAAAAAAATCACTATTGTCAAATGATTGATATAGAAGGAAACTGGTAAATGTTTTTAGGAGCAGAGGGTTGTGTTGCAGATGACAGCTCACCCAGGGTCAGGTGATGTGAAGGACTAATTTTTCCTTGTCCTATAAAGCAAGTGGCTTTGAACCAGGCTGTTTCCAAACAGGCAAAGTGAGGCAGATGGGGAGGTGGGGAGGATAGAGCTGTGGGCAGCTTGCTGTCCTTGGGTCTGGTGTAAGACAATGCCCCATTGCAAGAGTTGGAGCTGGACGGGCAGACCCACACTTCCTGGGCCTCTAAAGTGGCTAAATCTGGACTGGGGCCTGAGTCTTGGACAATTTCTCACTTAGGCTGCTCTTGGGATGGAGGCTTTGACAAACCTCTGTCAATCTTACTCGGGGTAGACAGCCTCTGGTGTGGGAGCCTCAGTGGTTGGCCCACCGGCCATCTAGAGTAAGCCATGCCCACCTTTCTTGCACCTGCCATCATGTATGACATCAAGCACAGTGAACTTTAAGCCGCGGCTGAAATGAAGAAGTCTTGGGAGTGTGTTCAAAGTGCGCCCCGAGTCTTCCTTTGAATCGCTGGCTCAGGCTGCAGCTGCACATGTGCAGGAATCATCTGACGTCATTGTGACATCAGGCGATCTGACAGGTGGCTCTGACTACATGTCAAAACGGCCCCTGGTCAGATCTCTGACCCCCCCCTTGTCTTCCCCCTGTGGTCTCATTACCTCCCTGTTTCCGTGGACCCATGTGTCGATTTAAGTGGTCAGTGTTTGGTGATGCTGTATGTCGCCTCCTCCTCCATGATCATCAGCATTGTCGATTCATCTTTTTAAAGGGTATGGCATGGCCAAGAGTGATCAGCCTCCTTCAGAAATCTCTTGTGCCTTGCAAACAGAAACTCTGTGCTATCTTGGCCCTCCTTTTTCAAAATTTCCACTGGGTGGGAAAGAGCATTGTTGCATGCTTTCGACCTGTGTCCTGCTACCCTGAGTGGATCCCAGGGGAGAGACTGTTTTGAGGAGACCTCATAGGACCTTTCCGCAGGACTTTAGGCGGGAAGTGGCACTTTGAAAAGGACCCAAATAATGCGCTGCTGGATCAGGCCAAAGTCCTGCTCAGCACAGCACTGCTGCAGGCTTTCAGGAAGGGAGAGGCCTTTCCCAGAACTGCTCATCAAGTTCCAGCCAGGAGGGCACAGAGCAGGGCCAATGAGAGGCATGGATATGGCCTGAGGAGAGTCCTGCTGGGGCACGTTCAGTCCCTGGGTCTGAGATTCCCCAGTGCTGATGCACTCAGCCACCGAGCTGTGGCCCTTAAGGAGACAGCCAGACCCATCATCTTAAAATGGACTAAGGATAGTCCATTGTTATTCTGGCTCCTCACTCAGCTGATCACACTGCTCTTGCACCCAGAAATCTAGAAGGCAGCTGGTATATCTTAATTCCACCCTCCTGGTCTAGCCAGTTTTTGCCACGCACACTAGGCTGGTGTGCTTATCCAGCATCAAGCCCTGACTTGCAGAGGCCTTACTACTTACTGACCTGGGATTGAGTAGCTCATTTTGAGACCTGGGGTGCTGCTCTGAAGCAACCTGGAACCCATTGGCTGGAAGGCGGATCAGTTCTCAGCTGTCTGCTCTCTCGCCCATAACCGCTGTGCTATCACATTCTCGTTTCACTACTATATCCCCCCCTGCCAACCGCACATGTAATGGTGGCACCCAACACACCATCAAAATGCATATTGCCCCACGCCCAAACATTCCATCACAGAGCACCTTCTATTAAATCCTCCTAACAGCACAGGGGACAGTCATAAAAATACAAGCTATGTGCAATCCCTGCCAGGGACTTTGAGAGGGACTTTGGAAGACCAGACCACTTGGTCTTCACTTAACATCCACCTGCCTCTATACTCAGCTGCACCCCATTATGAGATTGAGAAGGTCCCCCTCCCTGTGACCCAAGTACACTTGAAGAAGCTGCGGCAGACGCTGGTTCTAAAAGGCTCCCCAGCCCCTCCAGACACGTTGCTTAGAGCAGCAGAGATGGGTTTTCTTTTTATCCCTGTGTACAGACTTGATGATTAACCATCACTTGTGATAGCCATAGTTTGTTGCTTAAACCTAGCTTACAATCCTACCCCATACGGGACAGCTATGGTTGAGGTTTAGCTTACTGAGCTAAGTCCTGTCTCCAGAGTGTGTGTTTAGGGAGGTACCTTTGAGACCAGCTTGTGAACAAAAAGGATAAAAGGGCGGGGAAGTGACCTTCACTGTGGTTTGCAAGTTGCAGCTTTCAGACCCTGCTTCTGTGTCCTGGCCATTTGTAGCCAGCCTTTAACTCCAATGGCTATGGCATTCCGATGTGTAATGCTTAACCATGGATAAAAGAAGCAAGGCCCGGTTAAGTGTTTGGCCTGCATGTGGTCTGCTGGGCAGGTCAGGGTGAGGGCGAGTGAGACTTGCCTCCGCCTATGGATTCTAGGGAGAAATTATTAGGGGCCACCTGTCATGATTGTGATTGTATTGTGAGCTTCCTGGGGTTCTCCAGCTGGCCATGGGGAAAGATGGAATGTGGGAATAGGCTGATCTTGAGTCCGGTCCAGTCAGGCATGTTTTCTGCAGGGATGTGGCATAATATGCCTGATTTTGAACTCCCTTCCAATTGGTTTGAGTTGTCTTCCTTTGTTAACCTGGTGAAGGTGCTCAGGAGTGCCATTCGAGCAAGCAAGCTTTTCCAGGGGCTTTGAGACAAGCACACAAGGGATAGCATGCCTAGCAGGTGGGAGGTCTTACCAAGGGCAGCTTTCCAAAGTCATGTTATAATCCTTGGAGCATGAAAGGCAGTGTGGAGTCAGCTAGCTGTTAGTCATGATGGCTATATGGCTTTCAGACACAATGTACCACTGAGTGCTAGGGTTTTTTTTGGGGGGGGGGACATTGGTGGAGGGCTGTTGCCTTCATGCCCTGTCTGTGGACTTTCTGGAGGCATTTGGTTGACTTCTGTGTGAAGCAAGACTCTGGACTCAGTAGGCCTTTGGTCTGACATATGGGGGCTCTATTGATGTTATGTTTTCTGGGGCAGACAGGGAATTGTATTCCCCCTCAATACGAGAAGTCTCAATTCACTTGTACAGAGCAGGAAAAAGAGGGCTTCACTTGGCACAACTGGGGGAAAAGGGAGGCTGTTTGACTTTTCTCCAGAAGGGTGACGGTCCGGATGCATCTCTGTCATTCCAGTGGCATGTGCTGGCTTAGAGCCACCATTCTTTTCTCCCTAAACTCTATTGGTTGCTCTCCTAAAATATGTCCCTCCCACACTTTCCCCCCCCCTCACATCAGCATAGGGTCTTTTGGGGACTAAAGCCCCGTCCGTCTGCTGTACAATTCATAGCAACCTGCTAAACTGAACCAGCTGTAGGCATCTCCCTGTCAGGATATTGGCACATCCTTTTGAACAAATGGAAATTTCGAGGAGAACTTGGTGAAACATTTGAGGAATGGTAAGGGAAGCAAAAATAGTTTTAATAAGTTATGAGGCCAGAAGAATTTCTCAGTGTGTATTCTCCACATCCTTAGCTTGAAGTTAAAGATAACCTAAGGATTAAGAACATTGGTCTTATACCAAGTCAGTCATTGGGCCATGCAGTGCAGCACTGCCTGTGCCAGAGGTAGTCAACGTGGTACCCTCTAGATTTTGAGGCTACAGCTCTCATCAGCCCCAGCCAGCAAGACCAATAGCCAAGAATAATAGGATCTGTAGTCCACAACTTCTGGAGGGCACCGCTTTGGCTACCCCTGGTCTGTACTGATTGGCAGGATCCCAGGATTTCACAGGAGCCTTCTCCAGCCCTGCCTGGTCAGGGACTGGACCTCCATCCTTCTGTACGCAACGCATGTGCTCTGGTCCCACCCAGTGGAGGAAGCAGCCTTATCCCAAGTCAGACCATTGATCTTTCTGGCTCAGTGTTGTCTGTGCCGACTGGAAGTGGCTCTCCAGAGTTTCAGACAGGAGTTTTCCTGTTCATACCTAGAGATGCTGAGGATTAAACATGGGGCCTTTTGCATACAAAGCTTTACCGGCTTTACCACTGAGCTCCATTCCTTCCCAGTTCTGTGCTGGCTATTGAAATTCTGTACCAGGTGGATTCTACAACATGAGTCCATTCCATTCTGTTGTGGTCATGGAGAGAAGTGTCAAGAGCAGTGCTGAGCACTAACGACACCCCCTGCCCTGGCCATCTACCTCAGCCACCCCTCTCAGGGCTGACGTTTCTTGCACTTTCAAGCCTCTTGTGACCCTTTGCCAGCAAACGTGAGCATTGGCTGCACCCTGAAATCCAACCGGGCCGTGTGCTTTCTGAAGGGTTAGCTCCAGAAACATCTGGTAGTGGGAGCAAAGGGGCAGGCAGGGAATTCTGGGATATTGGCTGGGGTGGGCAAAGATAGCGGCCCAGGAGGAGAAGGCCCAACGTATGGTAGAGTCATGGTTGCTTTCTGCCTCAGTGGGGGATAACCCATGAGAGGGGTCAGCCTTGTTTGGAGGCAGTGCCAATGGTGAATGCCCAGCTGCATCTGAGGGTCACGTGAGGCTTCCTCCCCAAAACTGAATCCCAGAAAAGCTAGAATTGTTGCAGGATTCGGGCAGTAGAACCGAGCACCTGCTATTGTGCCATTATTTCTCCTTGCGCATCGTGCCATGACTGAGCAAAAGGTCCAAATGTGGCTGTAGATCAGTTAACAGATGCAAGCAAGCCATACAGGGCTACTGGAGTGGGGATACTTCACACCCCTAACCACTGGGATCAAAGTCACAGGGACCAGAATCAATATTTTAGGCACTAGCCTACTTGGGGATTTCCAGCAGGGAGGTCAACATTTTTGGGACGGTGTATGGCAACAGGCATCCAGTTTGTCTGGGTCGCAGCTGTTGCAAGTGCCAAGAATTGTGTGTCCACCTCCTCTGTCTGCTCTGACTGGCAGTGGGAGGGTCTCAGGCAGAGAGGGTCTTTCCTGTCCGCTGCTAACTGACCCTTTCAACTTGAGATGCCAGGGGTTGAAAGTGGCACCTGCTGCTTGCAAAGTGTGTGCTCTGCCCCTGAACTGTGGCCCCACCCTGGGCAGGACCCAGGGGAAGGGCGTATATAAATCAAATAATAAATAAATAAATAGATTTGGGTGGCTTCTTCCGCACCTCTGAGGTGAACATTCTAGGAATCGGTGTGGCCTTGATGGAGCCCCACAGTGACTTAATCAAACTCGTTCTAAGGATTTAACATCCCACAGGGGATTTTCTTCTTTTTGCCTCCCTGCTTGCCCCTTGTTTCCACATGGATTTTATTGGCTGTTAGAAATTACCCAGAGTCCCAGCAAAAACAAGGAAGTGAATGGGAGACGCTCCTGTCAGCTGAGTGTCAAAGGGGCTTCAGTCAGCTGCTCTGGTCAGGTGTCTTCCACAGGAGCAAAGACCAAGACAAAATCCAGCACATCCTCACCTTTTGCAATCTTTGCACCTGTCATTAAGCCACTGCTTTAAGGACACAGTTAATTCTTCTTTCCTTGTGTTTCCTTCTACGCCTCCTGTGTCGTCATACTGTTTTTTCCACCCCTTCTTCATATTTATTTTAGAAATCAAGTTTTTCTCCCCAGATGCCACTTGCAGACAAGCTGGAGCTGTACTGCAGTCACTCCTATTCAGGGTTAGACAAATGTACGGACAGCTCTGTCAATGGCTCTTAGCCATAACAAGTGGGATATGCTGCAAAATGTTGCAGTGTGGAATTCTGGTCAAGGCTCCAGCCAGCTATACCCTTTTCCAGAATACTTCATTGCCCCTCCATCTTTTTCCATTGCCCCTCCCAGCTCTTCATTGTATTTTGGGGGGAGTTTCCCCCCTCAGGTCTTTTTTTCCTCCTAAAGACCTCCCTTTTGTACTTCTGCAAACCTTGGGGTTCTCCTAAGCCTTTTGATTCTTCCCTGTTGTATTTGGATGGGGCCATTTTGGCAACATAAGGACCCATACATTAGCTTTAAAAAAAGAGGTAACCTCTTGGTTTTTGTGTTGTTTATCACTAGTTTTTTTTAGTTATCCTTATTTTATTTTGTACTTTGTACTTTGGTTTGAAATATGTATGTGGAAGACTCCTACTCCTACTACATCCACATAAAGCATTCTTTTCACAAGATGCACATAACACTTAGAATGGGTGTACAAGAGTCCAACGCCTTCATATTCCAAAACATAACAAAATGCTCCCCCTCTGAATAGATTTATTATCAACTGGTCGATCTTTTTAAATGTTATGATGACTGGTGGTGGTGGAGGTGCTACGCCTGTTTGGTTCGGCCTTCCCTGATCTGCTGCTATTCTCTGTTGTCCTTTTATTATTGCCAACATTATTTTATTGTTGTTCTGTGT
The DNA here is from genome assembly GCF_030035675.1 of Rhineura floridana. NCBI lineage: Eukaryota > Metazoa > Chordata > Lepidosauria > Squamata > Rhineuridae > Rhineura > Rhineura floridana. Next base: position 2,317,581 of record NC_084495.1, read on the forward strand.
CTATTTTAATTTTAACTATGCAGCTTTTGAGCTCTGCCAAAAAGTGGCCTTTAATTTTAACATATAAATAAAACAGGATGTGTGTTCATCTTTTTTGGGGAGGGGCTGATTTCAGAAGCCAAATGGCCTGGACTCCTAACTTACCTTCCAGGCCTGTAACCCTTCAGCTTTCTAGGAGGGATAGATGAGAACTGCTGCGACTCAGGACTAAAGCACACTCGGGCACAATGCTTTAAGCTACTTGTCGGCTGACCCCAAACTCCAGGATCCTTTTTAAGGGATGGGAGGAAGGAGGCAAGCACTTCTCTGGACTTGGGCAGCCGTTGCTGACATGAGATGAAAGTGCTTGGTGGGTCACTGGCATGTTTGAGCAGCTTGCAGCTTCTTGCAGGAGCTGCCAAGGCACACTTGGGCCATCTTCTTGTTGGAGCGGAGAGCCCTCCACTGGCCTGAGGCTGTGAGCACGCTAGTTGTCAGCAGCAAAACGCTTCCATTGGCCACGCCTGGAGGGGACGGGTTGATCTGCCAATCAGTTGCAAAATCTCTTTGAAGCTGAATTAAAACACACACAAGCACACACTCAAGCTGCTCCCACCAGGTTTTACAGTACAAAGGGGCAGGGTTTGACTAGCATCGTGTGCCCCCAATTTCAGAAAAGAGAGGTGGAGACGCACTGGAACCGGCAGGACAGGGAGTATTTTTCTACCCTGAGTCTATATCCCCTGAGGCAGCCCAGGAGGGCATGTGGAGCCATGTGTGGTCACTTGATCCCCAGCTGTTTGTGTGACAAATGCCAGTGACCTAAATCCAGAGCTGCTTGTTTTTAAATAGCGCAGCCAATTGCAGCTGCGCCAGAATGGGGAAGCGAGACAAAAGCCTCTCATGTTTGCTTTCAGGAGGCTCATGACCCTGAACTTGTGCAGCTCGATGAAGCTGGAGGTCCACTTTCAGCAGAAACAGGTAAGTTACGGCCCTTTGAGGAGAAAACTGGGATGGGCTCAAATGAATTGGACCAGGATCCCACAAACAGGCCCAGCCCAGTGGGAAGCACATGCTGGTCAACTGTGAAAGATCTGCCCCGTCTCCCCCCCCCTTTGTCCTCAGTAGTTTTGCAGCCCCCATGAGCTTCCCCGCCGAGAGTCCCTCCCAGATTCCCTTGCCTACTTGTGCCTTCCCTGCCAGCCGCACACCCTTCTGTCCCAAGGCCCTGCATGAACTTTCCAGGGGGCATCACTTAGGGAGAGCGGGGATGGGGGAGTAGTAGTCCCCTTATGTTTCAGATCCCATGCTATTCCTCAGACACCTCTGTGACTGGCCAAGTTGCTAGTTGATCCAGTTCTCACATAACAATGAGCCAAACCATGGCTTAGCATGAATGAGCGAGCCCGTCGTTTCTCGGAGAGAAAACTGCAGCCACTTTGCTGCTCCTCCAGTTCTGCTGCTGCCACACTGCTAAGAGCTAAGTCATGGGTTAGCTTGGTGTTACATCTGCACATGGACTCATGGTTTGTCTGAGTGAGACAAACCACAAACATGTGCTCATGTTCCTGTGATCATCCTTGCTGCTGCATTCTAGACTAAAGCTTCCAGAGTGTCCTTTGGCTCTTTTTAATGCCTACCCATTGACTCCTCAGCCCTCCTTGTTTCTTGCCTTTCTTCTCCCTGTCACCCTGCCCCTCTTAAAGTCAACATAACACAGAGCTCCTGGTGTTGTGTTTTTCTCCCATCCAAACAGACGTTTCTCTTCCCTCATAGGACCAGTTTTCCATCATTCTATTGCTGGTAGAATATTTGTGAGCACCATGCTTTCCTGGCACTTTAGCTGATGGTAACGATGGGTGCACCGTGGTAACATAAGGAGCTGGTAACATAAGGGTTGTGGTAACAATAACATCCATTACACACACACAGAGTATGGAAAGGATTTTAATGAAGGAAATAATTAGAAATCGAACTCCTATAAAATTCCTTGGAGGATAAGATAAAAAAGAACCTATGAAGAGCCCTGAAGCTAGATAAAACCACAGGCCCATCGAGTCCAGCATCTTTTCTCACGGTGGCCAACCAGATATGCCCCAGTGGGAAACCTGGAAGGTGGACCTGAGTGCAAACGCTCATGCTCCCCAGCAAGTGGCATTCAGAGGCTTTCAGGGTCTGCCATCTGGGCCACCTTCAGATGCCACCAGACAAACATACATGCTGGCTGCTTTACAGCATGTGAGTATTTCCTTGAGCAAATTCAGGCAGGATAGATTAATGAGGAAATTAATCTCAAAGGAGGTTTGTGGGCATAGAGGAACCAGGCTGGGGCATGACTTATTTGCACATCTGGAACAATGAAACACTGCTCATACTGCTAAATTAGGGAGTGTTTTACATATGCATACAACACCTTTGCATAATTAGTTGAATAATAATTTTTAAATGTATATGCTACTTTAGCAACAAAAGTCATTCAGGGTAATAACAATAAAACAAATTATTTTGCAACTAAGTGAACAGCATGAAAACAACCCCATTTGGTTGTTCTTGTGCAGTGAGGGGAGAGGAGGGATGTGCTTGCTGGGCCCACTTGCCCCCTTGGAGTCCTGCCCCCCCCCCCACATACACACATTGGAAGGCAAAAGGCTGCTTTACTGCTGTAGGCTCCCCGTGGGGTTTAGAAGCCTGCCTAGAGAATGGTGGGGCTGGGCAATGGAGAGGCAACAAAGGTGACAAGGAAGCACATCCCCTCTCTCCTCTTTCACTTGAGGTTTTGAATGCCTGCACAGGCATATCAAATATCGAACCAATAAAATGCAGCCAATAGTTTATGGAGCAGGGGGAGAAAAACAGAAAGCGTAGGTGCCTAACGCTGTTAAAAAGTCACATCTTTTAAAACAAGCTATCTGAAACTTTTTTGGGGTAGAGCCTGCAAAGGAAAAAAATTCCATTGTGACATCCCTGCAAAGGTGAGTTTCAGGAATTTGCCAATGGTCCTTCTTGCGAGTAAGGGCTCCTCAGCAAGGCCTTCTGAGATTATTGTTGCATTTGGGGGAGCAGCTACACTGTAGAGCTTTCAATGTGACCACCAGGACCTTAAAGTGAACCTTGAAAACATATTATGTTTACTCGGACACTTGATGTTAAGAAGTTGGAAATCTGGACTGAATCAGTTGAAACATATTTTGCTTGAGGTGCTTTGGAAAACTGTGGCATTAAATCTGGGGTGGTCATTTCACTCATGCAAGGCATTGCATGTTGTGTCAGTTTTGAATATGACTAAGCAACACATAACCACCTGGAACAGAATCGACCATTGTACATTTTGAGCAGTATTGAAATAGTATTGCTCAGTAAATACAACAAAGGCCTAATGCAGAATATAAGATAAAATGAAGTCCAGAGGTAATATTCAGAATAATATGTAACACTTGAGGACCCGAACGACATCCAATACAAAGCCAGTATCCATTTTGTATTGTTGCATATAAACTATAAGAAGTTGGAAAAATCACATCCACATCCCGCATTCTTAACTTATTCTTCTCTAAATGATGGTATCATATGTTCTGTAAAACCAAACATAAGTTTGAATGAAAATCCCCAGCAGACATCAATAATTTTCCCTTTCTAAGAGTTTCTGAAGTTAACTCTTGAATGGGTGCTGGTGATGGGTTGATTAATCCATTGCCCATTTTTTGCCAATCCATATTCAGAATGTGTTTGTTGAATCCGTTGTCATAGACAAGGTGTGGCCAGGTGTTTACTAGAATGCGTGAACACACAAATCGTGGACAGGCAGGAGCACACAAGGCGGGCTCCAAGTGTCCCCAGATTGCTGTTTAGACATTTGCACTTGAAGACGCTTAGAAACCTCTCTGCAGTCAGGAACCCTGATAAGACTCTTGATCATGGGGAGATTTCTGAACACAGTCAACTAAATGTGCTTTTTAAAACCCTTTGGACTTTCCAACTAAACACACAAAGATCTAACTAGGAGCCACACACCCTGTTCCCTTGTCCCTGTCTAGAGTCTAAGCATTTGCATGTTCAGGAAATGTTCTGAGCATGCTGATAGTCTAATTGCAGCAATCAAGTGATGACCAAAAATGAGTGAACAGGCCATGGCTTCATCTGACCCAGATGCTATTCACATGGGGGCAGGAGGGTTCTCTTAGATTCTGATCCCTGTACTTGTTTTAGAATGAAGACTTGGAAGATGAAGACTTCTGTGCCATCAGTGACCGGTGGGCCTTCCAAAGGGACAGCAAAAGGTGGTCTCGAATTGGCTCTGATGACTTCCTCTCCCACAGCCTTGAGAAAGACTCTGCCATGAGAAAGGTGTCCAGCCAGGAGAGCAGCCTCACAGATCTCAGCGCTGACCTGGAGGCCACATCACTCCACAGCAATGCCAGCACAGGCAGCACAGGTGGAACTCTTGCTGTCATGGACACGCCTCCTAATCCATCCAACGCCCAGAATTCCCCAACCTTAACCAAGCCTGTCCAAAGGTTGAGCAACCACTTGTTAACTGACCAGTCTCCAAACCTGAGCAGGGACAGCAAGGAAAACCCCAAGAAATGTCGGACCCAGAGCTTCCTCAAGAGGATTGAGTCTCTGCGAAGGAAAAACAAGGAGAAATTGGACTCTGCTAGAGCCCCAGAAGAGGATGCAGCAGACACCAAGTCATGGTGGAACACCTCAAAAGAAACTCCTGGCAAGGGGCCTCCACCAAGAATGGGGACGCCATCCTCTTTCTGCGGCAGTAACACTCTCCTCTCAGCAGGATGTTGGAGTAACCGGGTTCTGGCCTCCGCGGGAAACAAGCTTCGGCTTGAGCCCAAACATGGTGGCGTTTATCTGGAAGACTATGAAGCAGCCCACGACAAAGGCAACAGCTGGAATGCCAGCGGGTTGGGCTACCGGGATCCATTTAAAAGGGACTACTGGATCCATATCCCTGGGGACTACAAGCCAGGCACTTTCCCCAAATCTCTCTCCATCGAAAGCCTGTGCCCCCTTGAGAGCGGCTGTTTGGCCACCTGGAAATGCAGCCACACAGCCTCAGCTCTTTCCACAAGTGGGGCTGGCAGTGGCAGCAGCAGCAGCGTGGATGACCCGTCCCCACGAGCCTTTGAATGCCGACAGAGGCGGCTTTCCTGCAGCTCCATGGGCAGCTGTGCCAGCCTCTACGACAATGTGCCTGAATTTGGCAGCCATGATGACCTCTTTGACCTGGACAGGGAGGTGGTTTACGAAAACCTTGACGACATTCTGCAGCACGTCTGGGGGCTGCAGCAGCAAGTGGAGCTGTGGTCCCAGGCAGCACGGCTGGAGGGCGAGAGTGTCGGGGCAGAGGCAGAAGAGGAGGAGACGGACTCTGGAGGAGATCCCACCCCTCTGAACTTCGAGGAGCAGTCCGTCTCTGACATCGGCACGTCCACCAGTGACTTTGACAGTGCCGCTAACTCTCTGAATGAGGTCGAGGACATAGAAATGAGAGAACGGAGAGATTCTGGAGTGGGCGCGTCACTCACCAGGCCTTGCAGGTAAAAATGGCAACGGACTGCCTTCAAGTCAATCCCAACTTATGGCGACCCTATGAATAGGGTGTTCATAGTAAGCTGTATCTAGAGGGGGTTTCCCATTGCTTCCCTCTGAGGCTAGTCCTCCCAGCTGGCCAGGGCCTGCTCAGCTTGCCACAGCTGCACAAGCCAGCCCCTTCCTTGTCCGCAGCTGCCAGCTGGGGGGCAACTGGGCTCCGTGGGATTATGCCGCTTGCCCATGGCTGCACAGGTGGCAGGGCACGTAACCCCTGAGCCACTCACTGTGGGGTGATCTTTAGCTGGCCCTTGATGCCCAGGAGACACAAGCAGGGATTGGAACTCACAGACTCTGGACTCCCAGCCAGGCTCGTGGAAAGTTTGGAGGCACTTCATTGAGTTTCAGGACTCGTGCAAGCCGCTTGTCGGTCCCACTATACCCTCAATTGTTAGGTGTAACTATCAGCATCTTCTTTGTTGAGCAGATACAAGCTGCAACCTTGCCCTGAGTGCCTGATCTTTTGCTTTACACGCTTCTGAGATTTCTGGAGACAGCATACTTAAAATGACAGCAAGGCCGATCTCCTTGGTAACACAGTCTGAAGCATCAAAGACTGCCAGAACTGTGGTGCTTCTCATAGTCTGGGTGACCATATGTAGAGATTGGACAGAATCGCACCCCACCCCTGCAATTAATTGGCTAGTGAGCCCATGCTGTTTTTGCTTTATTTTGGAGCATGTGGCTCTTAGATCCAATTTACACATGTAAACGCAAACCACAGGTGTGCTTTCATGTGGAAATGTCAACACTTTTAAGGAGCCCTAAGATGGCACTTGTACTTCCAGATATTTTTCTAGGGTGGGGCTGGAATTTGCGGATATGGTCAGTGCCGGCACGTAAGGAAGGAAAGAGTCATTTTAAATGCAGTTGATGTTAACAATATTAATAATAACATTTATATAATAGATTTACAGAGTTCAGAGTTACAACAGTATTTTAAGGTACAGGTGGCAGAAAGTATATCTACTGGTGCATTTCTCTGAGTGATTTGTGGTAGATCACCAGATGTTTAACAATTGCACCAACAATTTTAAATTAGGCTGTTGAAAAGAAGCTTGGGGGGGACGGACAAGGAGTGGAATTTTTGTGTGACAGGACTGTGAGCTCAAATTCCTGGGCTGAGCATGTCTTCAGAAGCACCCTGGTCCTTAATTCTATGTTGCCTCAACTCACCACCACCACTATTTTGCACCTGGCTCCTTTTGGTGGATCATAGTGATCTGGTAAGTAAACAAAGTAGATCCTGCAAGCCTGAGGTATCCCTGCCCCTCTTTAAGGAACGCTAATATTATTATAGCCTATTTTGCAGAGGGGGAGACTGTGACAGAAGGCACACCCACCATGATCATGACTGAAGTAAAATGCGAATGGCATAAATCTGGATTTGCACCATGCAAGTTCTTTTGATAGTAGTTCCTTGACATGTTTAATTTTAACAAGCAGACGTGGCCTTAAAGTTGATGACTGCTGCTTCTGCCACTATGAGCATCAAAGCTAAATGATGTAGTTGTCAGTTGCAGAAGTAACATGTGTGGGACGCATTTCTGCTGTACTGTCTTAGAGTTCTGGGACATTTTTAAATGGAAGGTCCACAAGATTATTCCCCTCCCATCTCCTTCTGCCCCAGGACATAATTATAAAGCACTTAATACGTGGAAAGGTCAAGATGGTGTGGTGTGAGATGTGCCTCCTCTACCCTCTGTCCGTGATGCAGACCAAGATGTAGCATGATTGCACCAGCTTTTGCATCAGTCTGTTGATTGGCTACCTTAATGTAGGACCATCATGGCCCGTTGCCATCAGTTGGCTGTACACTGGTGTGAAGCCAGTCACAGGCACCCTGTGGGAAAGCAGCGGTGCTGATGCAGAAGACAGTAAATGGAAAGGACCCACGAGGTCTTTGCTCATTGCAAGGTGGCTAAAATGACGTGAAAGGAACATCTCAAAATTCAGACTCGGTGTTTGGTGCCCTCTAGTGAGGTGAAATTGAAACAGCATGCCCCAATTTGCAGTGCCATTTAGATGCCCTCCCTCTCTGCATATTTGTGATAGCATCCCCCCTCAAAAAAGTTTGCTATTTGCACTTTGTTGCAGCCACCCTTCAAAATAGCCAGACACCTTTTTTTTTTCCATTTTAAGAACAAACAATGAATTCCGTTCTGATTTGCTTTCTGCTCCTTTGTGGACCGACAATTGCATTCTGTTAGTCTTCTTGGCAATCAGTACTTACTGTCCTAGGAGCATTCTTTTATGAGTCAGTTCCTTTGGATTTGTTGCAAAAGAAGGGGATGGATACTGGTGTTGTCAATGAACACAGGGAGATGAGGGGCCCTTGGATCCCTGACCTTTCCTCAAATTATTTTAAACACCTTGTACTACTTTTCAAGTATACGTTTTGAGGTTTTATGACATGATCTCCATTCCTTGCTCAGGCCCACAGTGTTAGCCTGCTCCAAGCCCAGTTGCAATCTGACAAAGGTCAACAGTGATCTCCACCTTCAGGGAGTGTCCCAGAGAAACCTGGCAGACTGAGCTGCTTTTAGCATCCCCCTCCCCAAAAAACCTGGATAAGAGTTTGATTTAAATTTTTCATCTTTCATTGTTTTGTCCTATGAGCTGTGCTGCATCTTAATGAATTTCCATTTTTAAAATATGGTCTTTAAATGTTTTGTAATTATTTTGGCAAACTGACTTGAGGGTCCACTTTGAATGGAAGGTGGGAAAGCGGGCTGGCACTCAGGTAAATGAATAACTTCTGACCTTCCTCCTTGCCCAGGAAACTTCGCTGGCACAGCTTCCAGAACTCCCACCGGCCCAGCTTGAGCTCAGCTTCCTTAGAGATCAACCGCCAATCTGCCGCACAGCTCAGTCTTCTCCAGAAGTGCTCCCTCCTTCGCCTCACGGCCATGATGGAGAAATACTCTGCCCCCCATAAGCAGACCTGGTCATGGTGAGTCAACACAGGGGAAGAAGAGAGGACTCACTGGGCAGAGAGAGGGTCCCCCAGCCCTCAAATAAGTGATCAAATAGCCAGTCATCAGTTGCACCAGTTGTGTCGCCATAAGTCAGGATCAACTTGAAGGCGCTCCATAACCATAGGGGAAGGCCAAAGAAGCCTCAGGTGACGACGGGTGACAGGCCTTTGCTTTCTCCTTCCCTCGTGTGGCAGCTGCTCTTTTGTCACTTTGACTGCTCTGTCCCCCAGTGTCAGAGTTGGTTTGCTACCAAATATTGTGGTTGCAGCTCAGGAGAAACATCTGAGGAATTCTAAGCTTTAATAAGACTAGTAAAACCTGTTCACGTTGCCTTATCATGGGTGTATTTCAAAGACCAGAACATACACCCCCAAATAAAACCTGCCAAGGAATGTTGTGGTCTGAAATACCCATTGGACCCCTCACAAGTGCCCTGAGAGCCGTATGTGCCAAATCATCTGGCGCTTCTTCATTCAGAGGGTAACTGCGGCCCTTGCTGGGCCAAATAAACGAGTGCATCTCTGAGGCCTCCACTTCCTTTTGTCTCTGCAGTGTGTGTTGCAAATTATTAAACCTTTTCTTTTTTTGCAGGGGGGAGAAGTGTTGTAAATGTTGGTGGGAAGAGGGATGTTTGTGTACCTCTACTAGACAGCAGATTGCAGGGACAGAAAAGGGAGGGGAAAGGTAGTTTTAAACCTCTCAGTGAATTTACCCTCTCACTGGTGGAAAGAGGACGGTCTGGCTCACCATGCTAATGCCTGGAGCACAGGTCAGGGTAAGCAGTATATAGTTTTGAGAAATAAGGAATAAATTTTAAAAAAGGAGCGGAGAACCCTGGGAAGTCTCTCCTATCAGATTCTTCTGATTCTAAGTTTCACTTGTTCAGTGAATAACTGTTTTAGTTGGGGGGAGGGAAGAGATGGGGAAATTCCTGCAGTGCTCCAGGCACAGTTTGTGCAAGGCAGGAGCCCTCCTGTTGCAAGGCTGTGTCTGCTGCTACCTCGAGGAGATGCGTTCACCAGACAGAATGGGGAGGAGGTTACTGCTTAGGTGAACAATTCCCTTGTGAAAGCCGTCCTTTCCTTTGGCAGGGCTGTCCCAAAGTTCATGAAGCGGAGCAAGAACCCAGACTATAGGGACAGGGTGGTCTTTGGGGTCCCGCCAACAGTCAACGTTCGGAGGACAGGACAGCCGCTGCCCCAGAGCATCCAGCAGGCCATGCGCTACATTCGTGGCCAGTGCCTTGACCAGGTGAGAGCCGTGCGCACGGTGCTGCCTGGCCTGCCTCAGGCCTGGGCCTCCATGCTCAGCTTCCCCACAGGCGCACTTTTCCTGGGCAACAACTGCTCCTAAATCTCTGGATTCTGGTGATCTTGAGGCACCGGGTCCATCTCCCACTGCAGCCTTTGCCAGCTCCGTGTCCTGCAAATGTCTTGCACTCAAACTCTCACCAGCCCCAGCCAGCGTGGCTATTGCTGACAGCTGATGCAGAAGGAAATACGTGTGGCTGAGGAGGGCTGAACTGGAAAGTGTTGTATTGCAAACGTTCCTTAATTGCTTTTTCTATTACCAGTTTCAGCTTCACTGATGTTTCCTAGGCAAAGCCTTCTTCACACATTATAGTTTTGGGGTGGTATATTTCAAGGGTATACCTATAATGTATAGTGTGTATGTGGCAAACTAGAATTTTTAGCAATGCATACCACAGAGGTTCACTGTTGGGAAACCCTGGAATGGCTACAGATCCTTTTTTGCAAGTGCACTTAATGGGATCCAGGCATAATGTCTTGAAATAGGCCAAAGCTAATGTTTTTACAAAGTTATTGAATGAGGCTTCAAAATGGGAAGAGGGCATTCGGCTGTCAATTGTTCATTTGCATCTCAGCTGCACCTGGTCTGAATTAAAAGATTATCAATGGACTGCCCTTAAAAGTTTTAAAAACTTTTTTTAAAAAAAACTAGGCTGACTTGATACAAGGTGCAGATGCCAGTGAAACTCCAGCCACTCGCCACCTTAGTTTGGAGAGGCACTTGCTTTAGTTTCAGTATGTACACACATAACCAGCAGATCTTGCTAACAGATTATTTATTTGTTTTATTTATTTAAAATATTTCTATCCCACCCTTCTGCCCTACAACAGGGCACTCAGGGTGGCTCATAATAAATCATACACAATAATATCATACACAATAAACATTAAAATAGATAAAAATATGTAAAAGACAGTTAAGAAATATAGGGGAGTGATATTAAAAGGGACTAAAGAGGTAAAAAAACTAAAAAAGGGGGGGAGATAAAACCATTTTCAGGCTCAGCCTTCGGTCCCTCCCAAAGGCTCTCCAGAACAAAGTCGTTTTCAGAAGTCTCTGGAACGACATCAGGGAGGGAGCAGAGCAGGCTTCTTGGGGTAGGGCATTCCAGAGCTTGGGGACCACAGCTGAAAAGGCCCTCTCCCACATGCTTGCCAGTCTGACATCTTTCATTCCAGGCATGCAGAGGAGACCAGAGGCAGCTGATCTTCAATCATGGGCAGGTACATATGGGCGTAAGCATTGGTTCAAGAGTGTTTAGGGCTTTAAAGATTAGAACCATGTATAGTTCTGGTGGCCCGGAAACAAACTGAGAGCCAGTGGAGTCGATAAAGCACAGGGGTGATATGCTCCCTGCACTGTGCTCCAGTTAACATTCTGGCTGCCGCATTTTGAACCAACTGCAATTTCTGAATGATTTTCAAAGGCAGCCCCATGTAGAGTGTGTTACAGTAATCAAGGCTCGATGTCACCAATGCATGTGTCACTGTGGCCAAGTCAACTGCCTCCAGGAACGGACGCAGCTGGTAGACCAGTTTGAGTTGGCCAAAAGCACTCCTGGCTACCGCAGCCACCTGATACTCAAGCAGCAGGGCAGGATCCAGGAGGACTCCCAAACTGCGGACCTGCTCCTTCAAGGGGAGTGCAACCCCATCCCTGATGCAGTTTTTCCCTTGACCAGCAGTACTTCTGTCTTGTCTGGATTAAGTTTCATTTTGTTAGCCCACATCCAGCCCTTCACAGCCTCCAGGCACCGGTTTAGGATGAGCGCTCCCTCCCTGCAATCAGGTGGTAGGGAGAGATAGCACCGAGTGTCATCAGCATATTGATGACATTGCACTCCAAATCTTCTGACCTCTCCGAGCAGTTTCATATAAATGTTAAAGAGCATGGGAGACAAAATTGAACCTTGCGGTACCCCACAGGCCAACAGCCAGGGGGTCGAGCAGTAGTCTCCCAGCACCACTTTCTGGGTCCTGTCCGTCAGGTAGGACTGGAGCCACCGTAAAACAGTGCCTCCCAATCCCATTCCAGCTAGACGGCCCAGAAGGATACCATAGTTGATGGTATCGAAAGCCACCAAGAGGTCCAGCAGCACCAACAGGGATGCACTCCCCCTCTCTGATGCTCAGCGTAGGTCATCAAGCAGGGCAACTAAGGCAGTCTCTGTGCCATGGCCAGGCCTGAAGCCTGATTGAGAAGGGTCTAGATAGTCCGATTCATCCAGGAGAACTTGGAGTTGAGCAGCCATTACTTTCTCAATCACCTTGCCCAAAAAAGGGAGATTAGAGACTGGGCGGAAGTTGTTAAGATCCACAGGATCTAACGAAGGCTTCTTTAACAGAGGTCTTATCACAGCCTCCTTCAACAATGCTGGCATAGAACCTTCCCTTAGAGAGGTATTAATTAAACATGCCAACTAGCCTGCCACTCCCAATCTGGCAGATTTGATTAACCAGGATGGGCAAAGGACAAGAGAAAAAGTAGTGGCCCTCATTTCTCCCGCAGTCATGTCCACATCCTCAGGCTTTACAAGTCCATAGAAAAATGCCCAGAGGAAGCCTCGGAGACATCTGGCACAATTGCAGTTGATGAGGAGTCCAAGTCAGTCTGAATGTGGGCAATTTTATCTGCAAAGTGCCTCATAAACAAGTCACAGCAAGCGGCTCAGGTCCAGTGTGGGGCCAGAGCCCAAAATACCCCGGACCACCCGGAAAAGCATTGCCCGATGACACTGAGCGGATTCTGTGGTGGCAGAGAAAGGCACTTTCTTTGCTGCCATCACCGCCGCATGATAGGCTCGAAAATGAGCTCTAGCCTGTGTTCAGTCAGAAGCAGATTGATTGTTTCTCTATCAACACTTTAGCCATCATCCCTGCCATTTCATCAGGCCCAAGGTTTGAGTAAACCAAGGTGTGTTATGAGCCCTCCCTGGTGGGAGAGGATGCTTCGGAGCAATAGTGTCCATGGCCTGGGCAACCTCCGTATTCCAGAGATTGACCAGGGCTTTGGCAGTATCACCAGCCATGCTGGGAACATCCTCCAGAGCATTCAGGAAACCATCCAGATCCATAAGTCTCCAAGGGCAGACCATCTTAATCTGCCCTCCACCCCTGCAAAGGTTACCAGGGGGACAAAGCCTAAACTGTTAGGTGGTGATCTGTCCATGACAACAGAGTCACTAAGAACCCCCCACCCTCAGATCACCCTCTTCCTGTCCCAAACAAAACACCAAATCAAGTGTGTGTCCTGCCACGTGCTCTGGTCCAGATGATAGAGACAGCTCCATGGTTGTCATGGTAACCATGAAGTCCTGAGCCAGACCTGTGAGCCTAGCATCAGCGTGTATGTTGAAGTCACCCAGTACAACCAGCCTGGGGAACTCCACCACCACTGAGGCCAGCTCCACCAGCTCAGGGAGGGAGACAGTTGGGCAGTGGGGTGGATGGTACACCAACAGAATCCCCACTCTCTCTGACCTAACACATATACACTCTAAGCTGGAGATGTTAGGGGCAGGATACAATGAATCTGCATGTACCATGGACCGCAAAAAAGACCAATAATTGGGTGTTAGAACAAATTAAACCAGAACTATCACTAGAAGCTGAAAAGATGATGCTGAGGTTATCATACGATGGACACATCATGAGAAGACGTGGTTCACTAGAAAAGCCAATAATGCTGGGAAAAACAGAAGGGAGTAGAAAAAGGGGAAGGCCACACAGAAGATGGATTGATTCCATAAAGGAAGCCACAGACCTGAACTTACAAGATCTGAACAGGGTGGTTCATGACAGATGCTCTTGGAGGTCACTGATTCATAGTGTTGCCATAAGTCGTAATCGTATGTTCATTCCATGCAAGGTGGCCCTCAAGGTTCTTTGGGTCAAGTGTCCTTGTGCTTTTCCTTTGTGACTTCCTTCCTTCTCTCTCTGTCTGGTCTTTGGACAGGTCGGCATTTTCCGCAAGTCAGGGGTGAAGTCCCGGATCCAGGCTCTGCGACACATGAACGAAGCCTCCCCTGACAACGTCAGCTATGAGGGACAGTCAGCTTATGATGTGGCCGACATGCTGAAGCAATACTTCCGTGACCTACCAGAGCCTGTCTTCACCAGCAAACTCACGGATACATTTCTACAGATTTACCAGTGTGAGTGGAGGAAACAACAGGGGAGGGGACAGATTTAGGATTTGCGCCAGTTAAGCTTGCAAACCTCTCAGCCTGTGGATTTCCAGTTTCCTTTGGGGGCTTTATGGATCGTAGACAGTGAACTTAGTGGCCTGTGTAGACGTCACATTTGTTCAGTATTTGCTGGTCCTGCAGTCTATATTCTGCATATACTACAGTTAAAGAATTTATGCAGAACCCTGAAGCCTCACTACTGATCAGTCTGGAAACCCTGCTAAGTGCTCCCCTCCTCCTTTTCTGGGTTTTCAGGGGTTTCACCAGTTCCAGCTGCAGCTATTGCCAGCATATGGGCCAAACAAGGGGTGAGGAGAAGGCCTTTCCATGTTTCCTTTCCCCCACGTGATGAGGAGAGGGTGCTAGCCAGGACCAGTGCTACTTACAAAGATACTGTAGGCTGGGGTACCCACTGTGGTCTCCTTCAGAAGTTGATGGACTCCCAGCTCCCATCAGCTCCATCCAGCATAGTCAGAGTTTATGGGGGACAGAATGCAGCAGCTTCTGTATGGCGCCACATTGACTGCCCCAATTCTAGGCAGTGGCTCTTACCCTCCGTACCTCTGATGCTGCTGGTTTTGCTACTGCCGGAAACGGGGAAAGCCGTGGTATGGATGTAGAACAATGGGGAGGGGAGTGTCTCTGCCACCCAAGCAGATGTGTTCAGCAGTGGAGCTTCTCCTACCCTACCAGAAACCTCCTATTTGGGTGGCTGGTTGTGTCCATCACATTGGAACATCCAAGTGTGGCAGAAGAAGGGAATCACTTTTTGTGTTTTCAGGAGGCAAATAATTGGGAACATGTGCAGACACGGTGTGGTGCCATCTCAAGTTCTGGGATGGCTGAACAGGATTTCCAGGTGTTGGGGGCAGGGCTAGAACGTTCTTTGACCCTCCTCTTGATGAGCAGGAATAGCATCAAGTGTGCCAAGTAAGGAGAGCTCTGTGCACCTGTTTAACTTTCATTGGTTGCATTCAGGCTGGCAGAATCCAGCATGTTTTCTCCATATGAAGTTGGTTTGGTGTTGAAGTTCACTCCCGTACCCACCACCCCACTGATGACCTATTCTCTGGACCTTTCAGCTGTGCCCAAAGAGCACAGGCTGCAAGCCGTGCAAGCTGCAATTGTACTGATGCCCGATGAGAACCGAGAGGTGCTGCAGACGCTGCTCTATTTCCTGAGTGACGTTGCCTCTGCTGAGGAGAACCAGATGACAGCTGGAAACTTGGCGGTGTGCCTGGCCCCGTCCATCTTTCATCTCAATGTGTCCAAGAAGGAGAGCACTTCTCCAAGGTGAGGCAGAGTTAGAGAGGCTGCAGCCAATCCACACATCGGGTCTTCTTCCTCTCTGCTCTCTCCACTCCCATCTGTTGCCACCTGCGGCTAACTGACTGTATGTGTTGCTTGATGCATACTCAGGATCACAAACCGATACTACTTGAGACCACGAGTGACCAAAAAAAGCTCTCTATAGAAAACAAGGCCAAACGTATGCATATGTTACCGTGCATATGGTGTCCTACACCAATGCCTTTTAAAACTCCAAATCAGTGAATCCGGCATACCCACCTAATTCTTGCTATCAGACAGGGATCCTTGGTTCACCTGTGGGCACCCAGCAAACTTGGAGTAAAATCCATTTTTCACCAGTGAGTGCAAGTACAAAAAGGTACTTGATGTGTAGGAGTCACTCAGAGAAAGGCTTCACATTACCGTTTCTACAACAGCCGGTGCCATCCTGGTGCCCTCCAGATGTGCTGGCTGGGGTAGAGTTGTAGTTCAAAATGTCTGGAGAGCACTGGTTTGGCCAAGGCTGCCCTATAGAGATCTGCATCTGCCTGGTTGGTTTCCCACAGGCTTTCCCCTAGCTGACGTAACAATAGCATTCATTGTGGGAATTGGGACCAATATATCGCAGCTTTCCCCACTCCCATCAACAACAGCCGCTGATAAATGGAGTAAGGAAATACAGCATCTCATGGTCCAGGCGTGGGGACCGGAGACCTCCCCATGTGGATGTTGATCTCTGCAATAGGTAGCACAGCTTGTAGCCACTCCTCAGACAACTTCATCCATGACTCCTTCCATCTGAAAACTTCCACCGAAGTTTGGTGTCCCCATAGCTTAGAAATGCTTATCCAGCATTACATATCTATAGCTTCTTTTGCTCATTTGGGCTGATTGTGCAAGAGCTTTATGTGCTTCGTTTAACAATGCTTTCTAAAAGAAGGTGAGGAAGATTGTTCTTTGTCTTGGATCACTGTGTGGTTAGAAAATGCACCCAACAAGTTTTATAAATAATTTAAAAACTGGTGCTAGGTTCCCTCCACCCTGCCCTCTGTTTCCATGGTTGGTGGAGGCTTCGTTGTTTTGGTGCAGGGGTAGCCTGGGAGAAAATAGCTTTGCCTTTGCTCGGGGTGCCTTCTGCATTGTTCCTGACTCTGTGCCAAATTGCCATAACCAAACGCTCTTCTCCCCTTTCGTTCCTGGCAGGATGATTCATAGGAGGGCCACAGTTGGAAAGCCTGACCAGAAGGACCTGAACGAGAACATGGCTGCCACCCAGGCTCTCTCCCATATGATCGCAGACTGCAAAAAACTCTTTCAGGTACCACCACAAGGATTGACATTGTCCAGGTTTTCTTTTGTTAGAATAATAACAATAGTAACAACAGCAACACAAAATGGGAATTAGCTTCATCCTTCTAACAGAAGTGTGCTGTACCTCTACTGAAATGTGTCTCATAAGAACCAGCTCATCCACTCTGATCTTTAGTAAGGCATACCAGGCTGGCTCCCTCATGCACAATTAAATCAGGGAAAGTTGATGTTTATTGTAGACCAGCCAACCATTTAACACAACACAACACAACCACAACACCTACAGACAAGTTGGCAGAACAACCCAAGTCACTGTGGCTGAGTAGAGGACTGGAAAACAGAACAGGATTTAAGTGCTTAAATCCCCTTACCTGGTCAGTCCAGTATCCCAATGCCAACATACTGTAATTAACTCCCTTCCCCCCATTTTATTAAATATGTATCTCAGCCCCATAACTGAGCCAAGCCAAAAGAAGACTAATCTGATTTAAAATATTAAATACTGAGTACAGATTAAATTAGGCAACAGAAGACCAAAAACATACAGCCCAGTACTATTGCAAAGATGGAAAAAACAAACTTAAATTAAAACTTGATAAAATAAGGTGCAGACTGCTCATTAAAATGCAGTTTTCCCAAAGCAAGTCTTCCAGTTCCTCTAATTTTTGAGTTTGTGTTGGAGCTAAGCCAGTTATAAGGGGTATTGGGGGGAGTGCAATTATTTAAGGCTGAGCCAAAAATTCTCAATTTTTGACTCAAATCATAGAGTTGGAAGGTACTTCAAGGATTATCTAGTCCAACCCCTGATAATTTATTTATTTATTTTTCTTATTTATAAAAGTATTTCTAGGCTGCCATATAAAGTATCAAGGCAGTGGGCAATGTTAAAACATAAAACACCATTAAAAATAAAAACACAGATAATCATTAAGGTGACTAGCTAATCAAAACTAAAAATTAAACAGCTACAATGGTCTGGCATCAAACGGTCTTCAAGAGATTCCTGAAAGTCAAAAGCAAGGATGTAATCTCTTCCCAAAGGGTGTTCCACAGTATGGCACCGGCGACACTAAATGTCCAACTTCTGGCTGAGGCCAGGTGGGTGTCTGTAACAACAAACAACTCCTCTGGCGTGGTGCTCCTCTGGATGCTCTTGGTGATTGAGCTGGGATATAAGGTCTCGGGTGGCCCTTAAGTCGTCCTGGATCCAATTTGTTCAGTGCTTTGTATGTCAGTGCAAGAGCCTTGAACCTGTCCTGGTAACATATGGACAGCCAATGCAGATGTTTTAGGTGTTCCATGCTGTTGGTTGTCTGCCCCCATCAGCAGTCTAGCCACTGCATTCTGCAGCAGCTGGAGCTTCTGGACCAGGACCAGGGCAGCCCCACATAGAACATATTACTGTAATCCACTCTTGAGGTTACCAGTGCATGGACTACAGTGACTAAGTGGTCCTGATCCAGATATAGCTGCAAATGGCGTACCAGACAAAGCTGGTAAAAGGTACTCCTAGCCACAGAGGTCACTTGAGCCTCTAGTGACAAAGATGTATCGAGGAACGCTCCCAAGCTATGTACCTAGTTCTTTAGATGAAGGTTAACTCCATCCAGAACAGACAACCGGCCTGTTTTTCAGACCCGGGAACCACCTATCCACAAAGCCTCTGTCTTCCCAGGACAGATTTTGTTGACCCTCATCCAGTACACCACTGCATTAAGGCCCTGCTTCAGGGCTTGCACACCCTCTCCTGATTCAGATGTTATGGAGAAATAGAGCTGTGTGTCCTGGGCATATTGATGGCACTATGTTCCATAACAAATGACCATTCCCAACAATTTCATTATACAGCCACAAGAATGGCTGTATACTATAGCAAGCATGGATTTTTTCCATTCCTCAATGTTAAATTGAAAATACCCCCTGCCATTCTGATGCTTCATATAAGTTCATTTCAAAACAAACCCTTACAAAACTTATAGTCCTGAACTCAGAAACACTTACTTAACAACCCTCTAAATTTTTATGGCGATACACAAAACAGTCAGAGAGAATCGAGAGTTCAAAGTGTAAAAAGAGCAAGAAAAAGACAAGAACCCTGTTGGACATTTTTTTGTCAAGAGTTCTCTTAATTTGTTGAAATTAATTAAAAATCAGCTATGTTCACAGAGTACATGTAATCCTATTGCTGACCTTGCCCCATACTCTGACCTTCATCTTCTGCACTTTAAAAGTTAAAAAAAAACTGGCTTATTTTTAATTAATTTAAGAAATTTAGCATTGGAATCAATGCTAACCCCAAGCATGCTCAGTAAGAACCAACTGTCAGTGTTCTAAAAGCCAGACTCACAGCTGCTTGGCTTGGCTAATCAGGGGGCCACATCCACACCAGACCTTGATTTCACTTGAGACAGTCATGGCTTCCCCCAAAGAATACTGGGAAGTGTAGTTAGTGAAGGGTGCTGAGAGGAGACTTGTAATCCCCTGACAGACCTCCAGTGGCCAGAGTGGTTTAACAGTCAGCCGCTCTGATTGAAGCTCTGTGAGGGGAACAGGGCCTGTCCTAGCAACTCTCAGCGCCCTTCACTAACTACATTTCCCAGGATTCTTTGGGGGAAACCATGACTGTCTAAAGTGGAATAAAGGTCTGGTGTGAATGTGGCCAGGGACAGCTATGGTTTAAAATTTGATTGGGAGGCTACATGTGCTTGCTGTAGAATAAAAAGGTGGGGGGAAAGGCTGAAAAGCAATGATACTGTTCCCAATGTTTTCCTTTTGGAAAGGAAAGGGGCTTCCCCTCTGCCCAGTGCCCACCCACCCAATCTCCTCCCCTCTCCCTCCCTCCAGATATTTCTATCAAACTTTAAAAAGCAGGAGAATTGAGCAGCTATAGTGAATGCAGCAGGGGAGCAGGAGACCTGACCTCCTCTTTGAGACATTGTACTGCCCTACAAATTTGTCAAAATGCAAACACAATTTGGGTTGGTCTTTCACAGACCAATCCACTTCTTGTGTAGCTTGAAAGAATTTCATAACATGTGTCTCTGAGCATATGGTGAGTGGTGGCAACAGAAACAAGACATGTGCTGTGCTAATCTTGTTTTAGCAGGGAAGAAGCAACAATATTAAGACAGTTGATAGAGTTCAGATAGTTACTTTAAATATGTTTTATTTACTTTGCAATTTTAGTGAAGTTTTTTATAATAAATCATTTTCTTTTGCTTCTGTTTCTGTAAATATGTGAAGTACAGCAACCCTTTCAACACTAAAAAACTCCTAAAACAATTGTGGAAAAATGGGACTGACTATTCTGCAGAATAGTTTCCAGTGGACATGAGGAGTGTCACAGTCTGCACAAGATAAAACAGTGGGACGTGAAATATATTCTAGCAAAATTCTAGGTGTGCTCTATGCTTTAATTGGCCATGCCCACCTTTCCTTAAGTGGAGCAGTTTAAGCATAGCAGGCTGAACATATGTATGTTGGGCAGGCCACGTTTGTTTGTTCGAACAGCTAGAGTCATTGCTTAAGTAGCAACATATTGTAATCAGTCTAATTTTACAACAAACTGCATTTTCACATCCAACTGTTAATGCACCCAAAATAGAAATAGAACATACCCTCCAATTTGAAACACAAAAGGCTGTCTTCTCCATCGTATCACATTGACCAATAAAAAGGCTTTGAAATTAATAAAAATAAATTTGACACAGATTTCTAGGGTGAATAATGATAGAAATATAATTTTCGAGGTTAGATTCTCTGTAGAAACACAGGAAAGAAGCAAAGTAAGAAGAACTCCAACAAACTACAAAAATGTAATTCTTCATCTTTGGAGATGGCAAAGTGTGTTAAAACGACACAAATCCTGCAGCTTATAGAAGTGATGCAATTAAGCACATACACATAAGTTATCTGCATAATTTGCACATTTGTTCTTTCTTCTGCTGCTATTTGCCTCTGGGACTGGCAGCAAGGCATGGAGCATTGAAGCTCCAACCTTAATTCAGCCCCCTTTTTGGGCTTCTGAGATTTCAGCAACTGTGACCCACATGCTTTCATACATAATCTCGACAGCCTTAAGAGCTAGAAGAATGCTTAAAAAAAACCCTGAATTCTGTGCTCTAGCAACATTCTCTGTTGCTACTGGGATCCTTCAAACTGTGGCAGATTCATAGAGTCACCAGGGATATGATACACTCTATAGATTTTTTACAAAACTTCATTGATGCTGCAAAATTTACCCAACTCTCAAAATATCCCTAAGCATTTGTTCTGATTAGATCATCCCTCCCCGCCCTCCGTTCTCCTTCCAGGGTTCCATTGGTGTGTATGGAATGGATTCACCCAGCATGATTTGTTTAGGGGACATATTTGCAAATTGTTGTAGGCAGGAATTTGGTCTCAAGGCCTGCAACTGCTCAAAGGCATGGCTTTGCTTCTCCAGATTTCCCATGATATGATGCTCCAGCTTTACAGTTCCTACATGCTGGCTGATGCTCAACCACTCTCCTTATCTGAGCTGATGGGCCGAAACCTGCAGGATGAATGGCAGGATTCCCGGGTCAACTTGGAAGCCAGCATCCAAGGCCTGCTCAAGGAGTCATCAGAGCGCTTCAAGGGTTGGCTTGGCACAGCCGGCCCCCTGAACACGGAGCTCTCGTGCAAGAAGGTAAGAGGACATTTAAGGCAATGGAAGGTCTGTGTCTTCCAGAGTCTGGTCCACGTGTTACAAAGTTACTATGAGAGTGTGGTTGGCCACATCCACCACTTATATGTTCCCTGGGGGGGGGGTGCAGTGAAGGATGAATATCAGGCTGAAAAAGATTAGGAAGAATTTGGAATCTAAATAGGAACTCAGAGAGGATGGAACTCAAATGCCAAATTGAGAGAAGCCAAATTCTGTGGCTGCATACATTATGTGAATGAAGCGGGTCTGCATAATTTGGCTGATTTAGCAAAAATGCCTGTTCCTGCTCATCGTGTGTACTGGCACAAAGTTTCTGAGGTTTCACCTGATACCACTCTCACATTTACAAGTATAGTTTCAAGTCAAAAGAGGTAGAAACTTTACAGTGAAAAGGACTGGAAAAGACTTGGGTTGGGGAGACTTGAATTCAAGTACCCTCTTTGCCATGCCGTTTGGTGAACTCCTTCGCAACTTAACACGCTGTACAGAGTAGTTGTGAATTTGGAAAGGGAAGCATAGACAGCCCTGTGTGCCTCACTGGATTCACTGGAGAAGTATGAATAGAAAGACAGATTGGCAGAGGGTGCATGCAGATGGAAACATTGAAATATCCAGACAGCTGATTCTGCATCTAATACCACACTCTCTGCTTTTGTGGAATGTACGAAATGCACACAGCCCTGCGTTCTGGAGTCTCCAGCTCCTTTTGGAGGGCAGGCATTGCTCCTATACTTTATCTGTTCAAAGTTACAGGAAAAAAGGTTGCATGTAGAAGAGTTGTAGTTCTGATAGGATCAAACTCCATCTGGAGCAGGAAGGAGGGCAAAAGGGACGTTGACAGGATGAGCCCCCTACGTTCCACCTGCGTCTTCGCAGGGCAGGAGGCACTGAGCTGCTGCAATGTTAAAGGCAAGCAGCTGCCTGAGATGTTGGAACTGGCTGTGTAGCGGTGAACCAAAATGGTGTCTGTGTGTGTTAAAGTAGATGATTCGGATCCATTAGCGACTAAAGAAGCAGCGATCTTGGTTTCAGCTGGCGCTAAAAATGGAGCTGAGGCAGTTGATGGAATGAGGGGCACTGGGCTGGGTAGACAGGTGTTGGGTCTAGCTAGAGGCTACTTTACAGAGTCTGAGGTGGGGCTCATCCCCAGATGGGTTGTCTGGGGTCCTTTTGGCTGGCGAATGAACGTGGGGCCTCTTGCATGCAGGCATGTGCCCCACCACCAAACCGAGTTACGCAGCCTCCCTAGAAGTTGTGCATGTTAAGTTGCCTTAGGGCAAACAACACATGACATACACGGGCATGCACTGAAGCCCTGATTTGTTTTATTTTATTTTTTAAAAGAAATCTCAGAATCACCCTCTTCCCTCACTGCTTTGCCCCCTGGAGTTCCAGAAGTGTGTTTACCTGGGACATTCTGCACCCCTAGCAATCTTGTTGAGCAATGGATGCTCAGTTTGATGTCTTCTATTTTGTTAAGGGGGGGTTAACCCATAATACAGGGGCTGGTGTGGGCCCCCCAATCAAATTTTTCTGACCCACCAATTGTGGCAGTATAACAACAACAACATAGACACAGCACCAGTTTGGGATGCAAATTGCCTACTTCCCAGTCACCAGACTGATCATTTGGTGAGCAGAGCACAGTAACCCCCCTCGTCAGCTGATCTACGTGGCTCAGCTGAGGAGGGAAGGCTGCCTGTCCTGAGTGTGTGAGCTCATCCACGGTTGGCCACGCCCACTGCTGTCATGTGGACCCTGGAGGGTTGGCAAAAGGTAACTGGCTACCTAGGAAGGTACAGAGGGCAGACCATTGCTGAGATGATTTGCAGAATGAAAGAAACCTCCCTCAGTGTCCACAAAGGAAAGGTGAGACAAAATCCCTGCAGAGTCCAGCCATGATAATTTCACTGAAATGTTCTTTTCCCTTTCGATCATTTTCAAATGCAATTTCTTTTTTTCATTCATTGATGGAGAATGTTTGAAAAAAGTGAGATACATTTTCAGCATATTACTAGCAGGAACTGAAGGCTCTCCTGACGGCAGAAACACTTGCAGTCACGTGGCCTTGCCAAGCAACACTTTTAAGGGCAGCATGGAAGGAAGACAGATGCAATATGGAATCAGTGAGGACCCCCTCCCCTGCCCGGACACCTGACAAGAACCAAGTGACGCCTGTGGTTCAGTTCTTGGCTCCTTCGCATGCTGCCTACCTGCCAGATTAAAGCTGTATGCCACAATCGCCTGTGCACACACACACACTTACCTCCAGATGGTCCCTAAATAATGTCTTGCCTTCGTCTTTGCTCAGGTTGGGGATGGGCACCCTCTGCGTCTGTGGAAGGTGTCCACAGAAGTAGAGGCGCCTCCCCACACCGTGCTTCAGCGGGTGCTCCGGGAGCGGCACCTTTGGGACGAAGACCTTCTGCAGGGAGAAGTGATTGAGGCCCTGGACAAGAACACTGAGGTGCATCACTACGTGACAGACAGCATGGGGCCCCACCCACAGCGAGACTTTGTTGTTCTCCGGTGAGAGTCAAGAAATGCCAGTGTCGTCTCCTGTCCCGTCTCTTCTCTACTCACCTCTCTGTTTCCATTGCTCATGGACGTTCAGAAAGCCTCTGAAAGTCATTTTTACTCTTAGTAAGATCATGCTAGAAAATGGAGGCGTGCTTTAGGGAGAACAAGTGGTGCCTGCAACAAAATGTTGCAGTGTGGAGTACTCTTGCTCAGAATGCCTGCCATGACCATTTCCATTCTCTCTTCCCCAAGCCCCCAGTTTTCCATCCCCCCCAACAGTCAGTCAGAGTTCCATGGCTACACTTTGAGCTGTTTTGGGAAGGGTCTTCCCCCTGCCACACACACACACAAATACTTGTTTTATTCTTTCCCCTAAGACTACTGATATCTCCCTCTTGTGCGGCTTTGACTACGTAATTATCCACGAGTTTTCTATCAGCACATTGCACGAACTGTACCAGTTCTCACTGCAGATCTCCTTTTTCCACCATGCTCTGTACATTCTAGCGACAGTCATTTTGAGGCTCTGTTTAGTTTGCTTCACGACTGTCTACCCTTGCGATAGGGCGCTAGCATTCTCTTGCAAAACCCCTGTGCAAATGTCTTAAAGCTTCAGAGTATAGAGCCAGGGGGAAAGGTTTTTTTTAAAAAAAACATTAAAACTGCTAAAATAAATTCAAAAAATGAAGCAAAATGTCACATGATTACACTTGATTTGAAAACAAGTTGATTTAGAACCAAGAATGCTTCTTCTCAGCCCTTCTGCCCCTTTGACCTGTTGTTAGCTTCACAGTCATTTTATATATATTTTCTGCTCAAGGTGTTTTATATTAAAATATATTAACATAATATTTATATTATATATTTTAATTATTTATTTATATGCCACATTTTGTGCTCAGGGTGGTTTATATTTA
This sequence comes from Rhineura floridana, assembly GCF_030035675.1. NCBI lineage: Eukaryota > Metazoa > Chordata > Lepidosauria > Squamata > Rhineuridae > Rhineura > Rhineura floridana. The sequence goes on from NC_084495.1 coordinate 2,342,364, forward strand.
AAATATATTTAAATAATATTTATATTTATATTATATATTTAAATAAGTATTTATTTATATGCCACATTTTGTGTTCAAGATGGTTTATATTTAAATAATATTTATATTGATATTACATATTTAAATATTTATATGCCACATTTTGTGCTCAAGGTGGTTTATATATTTTTAAAAATAACTTTAGGGGGCCTTGTTTCTACATGTTAGCCTGACTGCTGCTGCTGACCTGGTTTTCTTTTGCCCGCTTGCAGGAAGTGGCGCACGGACCTGCCGCGAGGGGGCTGCCTCCTTGTTTCCTCATCCCTGGAGCATAAGACGTTGCCTTTGGAAGGCGGAGTCAGGGCAGTGGTCCTGACCTCCCAGTACCTGATGGAACCCTGTGGGATGGGACGCTCGAAGGTGACACACATCTGCCGTGCAGATCTCAAGTAAGCCTCTGACCAGGCCTTTTGAATCTGCTTGTGTTCTGGCAAAGGTGTGATGGGAGAGGCGTCTTCGCTGCCCTAGCAGCCAGTCATTCCACATGTTCCAAGCCCCCCTCCCCCTGCAGTTCCGCAGCAAGGCAAGACAGCAGCTCACTTGGACCAACAACCGTCCTCCAACTCTCTGGGGTCTGCAGGTGGCATCTGTGGCTCCCCCAGCCCCTTCTTTGTGATGCAAGGCATGCTCTGAACTGCAGCTGTAACGGAGGGGGAGGGTTTCCAGCCTTTGGTGTGACATTGAGCTTGTCCATCTCCTTAAGTATAATGCCTTTCAAGGGAGACCATCCACACATTCAGCTGCTGTATGGCATAAAGAGTAGCCGGCGTCACTGACACTCAGTCATAAATCCGTTCTATCCTGTTTTGTGAGGATGCTTTGAAAGGGCACACAAAAAGGTCTGCATTTAAATTGTACGCATTTTGTATGCACTTTTAATGCATGCACTTTAAAACATGCATTTTAATGCATTTCATTATAAATATACATTTTGTATGCATCTTTCATGTAAAATATGCTCTTTTTGCACAACAAAACTGCATTGCACAATCCAGGGAAGTGCATAGTCTGACTGGGAGTTTTCTTCTGTTCTGCAAGCAGATTTAGGAACTTTGAGGACATAAGAGCATCAGAAGAGCTGGCTGGATCAGGTGTGGTGCATCCCTTAAACATTAGGCAGGTGCCATCTCTGCTATCTTTTCGGCACCTTTTGAAGACTTTCCTCTTTCAAGAAGCCTTTTAAGTTGAGACCTATCCCAGTCTGCGTCTGTGTTAGAAATGCTTTTAATATGTTTTCTTTAATAATATGTTTTAACCCTTTTTTTAAAAAAAGATTTTTTAAAGCTTTTTTAAAGATGTTTTTAACGTTGTTTTAAAGTATTTTAAGGTCTTTTTATGATGTTTTAAAGTGTTTTTAGCATTTCTGTTTGCCGCCCTGGGCTCCTGCTGGGAGGAAGGGCAGGATATAACTCAAATAATAAATAAATAATCTAGTCCAGCATCCTGTTCTCACAGTGGTCAGCCAGATGCCCATGGGAATCCCGCAAGCAGAGCTGAGTGCAAGAGCATTCTCCCTTCCCATGGCTTCCAGCACCTGGCTTTCAGAAGCATGCTGGCTCTTGCTATGGTGGCAGATCACATCCATCATGGCTAGTAGCCATTGATAGCCTTCTTCTCCGTGAATTTGTCTAATTCTCTTTTAAATCCATCCAAGTTGGTGGCCATCACTGCCTCTTGTGGGAGCAAATTCCATAGTTTAACTATGCGCTGCATGAAGAAAAACCCACTGGATCGGGATGCTCCACTGCCAAAAAGGAGTCCAGATAAATTCCTCCTCCTCCCCTCGTGTGAGCCAGCCCATTGTCCACCAAGACAACCCATATTCTGGGCCAAGCAAAGCATTGATCTAATGCCATCTTCACCCCGCTGGTGCCCTTCACATGCTTTGGATTACAGCTCACAATAGCAAATGCCAGCTGGAGGGCTCTGGGTTGGCAAAGGCTGCTCTAGTGCTTCAGTGAAAGAGGCAGATGAATCAGTATGCATACCCTTACGTGTGTTTCCATTTTTCTTTCCTTCTGGTAATCATGGGAAAGGTCAAAGACAAAGGCAGTTGCAGATCACCGCTGCTAATTCTACTGCTTCTGAGACTTCACCGGAGTCTGAGTGTAGTAAATTCTGCTTCTGCAACTGCTGGCCTTGCTCTGCCCACAGCTAATCTGCTGCTCTTTTGTGTTTCTAGAGGGCGGTCTCCGGACTGGTACGGCAAAGTCTTTGGCCATCTTTGTGCTATGGAGTTGGCCAGAATTCGAGATTCTTTCCCGGTGCTCAGCTCTAGTGGCCCAGAAACAAAGATCTGAAAGTGCTGCCTCACAACTTCTGGTGCTGTTGGAGCAGAAAGACAGACCTGAGCAACGTGGTCCTTTGCTACAGGAAAGCGCTTTTCCAGGCACCTGCCTTCACCCCTCCTGCCAAGAAGCAGTCGCTGTTATTCTCACATGAACAGAAGGGTCCACATTCATGATGCCATATCCTGGTTGAGGAACACATTTTACCACTTGGATCTTGGAGTCTCTTTCTCAAAGATGCAGAGTGGTTGCCCCCCACCCTCTCCCATGTGTCACCAACAGGTAGCGTTCTGCCCAGCATTCACACACCCATTTCAAGGGGGGGGGGGAAAGGGGCTGGACCATAGGGTGAAGCAGGCAAGGAGCAGTGAATCCTTGCACTTAGCAAGTGTCCAGCATTTCTGGATGCAAATATTCTAAGATTGCGGGCTGGCAAGGATCTCTGCCTGAGACCTTGAAAAGCACCAGAGGTCAGAACAGACGCAGTCCTAGGCTAGATGAACCAATTCTGTATGGTGGGGTTCACCTCTACCGTGCAGTGCCTTGAAATGACCATAGGAGTGACAGAGAAGGCAGAGGACAAAGTTTTCGAGGGGGGATATCATAGGGAACAGGGAAGATTAGCTGGTGGTCAAGTATGTGTAGGAGCTGCTGCAGTAGGAGGTACTACAGTCTTGTAGCACATGTGTTTATATGAGCTTGTGGATGAGAGAGAGATTCTTACTCCTTTTTTATTTCTATTGACGGTCCTCAGCTGAGTGGCAAAATACCTGGTAATTCAATTCAAATGCTTCCAGTCCTGTGCGTTGGACTTCTTTAGTCCAGATGGATGGATGCCCTTGTTTGTAAGATTCCAATGGGATGTTTTTCAAGATTGATGAGAATTTCCCATTAATGTTAAAGGACTAGAATAGATCTGATGCAGGAAGCCTCTATAACTCTTGCACTTATGCCCTTTCTTGCAGAGAAGATCTGAACCCAGGGTTCTGCTAAACACAGCTGAACCAGGGATCTTCTTAAATCCTGACCCTGTGTTAATTCAGGTAAAAGGCTTTGTGTCTCAGACGCTATGGCCTCATGGATCTCTGCCATTTTATCTAGCATTTGGGGGATTCATCACCTTTATGTTGACTGTCTTGTGCTTAGTGTGATAAAGGGCCCATTAGCTAGCAGATATTTAATGATGCTTTTGGCAAAGCAAAAGGTTGGCAGATGCAGACCAAAATCTTATGTTATATTATTCCATTATGGGGGCAGAGGGGGGGAGCTGTCACTAGATCGCTGCTGCCTTGGGCTCCTACTAGGAGGAAAGGCAGGATCTAAATCTAATAATAAATAAATAAATAGATCTCCAGAATTCTCCATCATGTGGTTATCATCCTCTGCTCTTTCTAAATTAATAGTTTGACATTGGCTAATATTGGCCTGTAAGTAACCCAGTTGTTGTTTTTCTTAATCAGGGGCTCAACTGACTAGATAGCATTCCAAGTGGAAAGAATGAAATTCTAATCTGTTAGAAATCTTTCAATGTCTGTTTTGCAGGTGATAAATTCATTGCTCTTGACAACCCAAGTGGGAAGCAACTTGTATTCTGTTTGTGGGACTTTTTTGTAGTATTAATGTCTTTGGGGACTGTTATTTTCTAATCAATATAAAAATTTCCTCTCATATCTATAAATATTGTACAGTTGGAATATTAATTTAATATATAACTTAAGTGTGAGAGCATTTGGACAGAGGATGTTAACTGATGAATGTGTGTGTGAGAGGAAGATGCATATGAATATTGTATTTAAGGATTTTTTTTTTTGTACCAAAGCCACAGCAGAGTGTCAAAAGGAAAGATAAATTCCTCCATCTCTATTTGTATAATAAATAAATTACTAATCTAGCCATTGGCCTGATGGTGAATATCTGATGTACTTTTCAACACTTTTTTCTGTGATTCCCTCAGCCAACTCTGGGGAAATAAAATCCTGAATTCAGATATTGTTTCATCTTGTGTTCCAAACTTAAGGATTTCTTTGACAAATGTGTATGTTTGCTTTTTATGGTGTTTGGATTCACAAGGGATGAAAGCCTGCATCAGAAACTTGGAAAACCAACATACTTTGCCTTGGATACTAGAATTTAGTCTTAAATTTACCCAGATAGGTTCTGAATGTCCACTGACTTTTTTAATGAGAGACAGCAGCATGGTATGATCAATAAGGGGTCAGACTTGGAGAAAGGGCAAATGATAGAGATCTGCTTGGGCAAATAGGTGGGACAGGTCTGAGATCACAGTAAAACGATAGGCAACCAAAGGTGCAGAAGTCCCCTTTTCTGGTCACGCCTAAAGAACTGTTTGATGTTCATAGGCCACGTAGGTGCTTCCCACAAAGGGCTGGTTTGATAATATCAGTCATGTTTGCCTTGAGTTGACTGCTGTTTTCCCACAGCACACAAATTTTAGAACAGCCACGTGTCTGTGAGTCAAGATTGGACTGATGCTCGCATGGACATGGGCATGGAGATTTAGTTAAAAGAAGCCCCAGTATGAGGCATGTTTAACTCTTACTGGACTTCGCAGTGCTGAGCCCTGGCTAAACACAAAAGCTTGCTAAGGTCTCTTTTCAACAATTGTTAGCTCTTCCACACTGCTCTGACTCTGTCCAGATAAGTCAGAGGCCGTTTTAATGTCTCCCAGCTTCTGTGGATGGGGGGAGCTGTTGAATTCGATATCGACCAGGCCACTTGTGCTTAAATACACCACATGCACACGTCTATCTTGACCATGTACAGAGGCATGCAGAGGTATGACGATCTATGGACAATTTTTGGGTGTGCAGTAATATTGCTTCCTAAGCACTAGAAAGTGGCGCCAAAGGTCCCAGTTTTGTAGGTCACAGGACAGGAAGGAAGGAATATGGTACAGTCTCCATCTCAAAGTCAATGACACCTCAAACACTGCTTGACTTTCTGTTCTTTTCTCCATACCTGGATTTAAAATACAGAGGGGTTCCCTCTTCTCCCAGCAGCTGCCACTCCCAAGACTGAAGTAGCTTAAGGAGGGTGGGGGTCCCCTCAGGACCTCCCTTTTGGTTTTATTTCCCACAGAATAAGCTCTAAGCAATGGGGAGCAGTCCCTCAGAAACACATTGGAAGTTCCATGGCATTGGGGCAGAACTGTGAAGAGCCTCCCCAGTGCATTTCAGTCTGAGCCAATCAGATGCATGCATTTGCAACCTGCTCCTCTCTGAGTTTGCGTTGCTGTTCCCTCGCTCTTGGAAGCAGCAGGCTAAAAACAGCAGAAGCACGATTCTTTCCCTGCAGCCAGCCTTTGAAAGCAGCAGCAAGATTTCCGTGTGAGTTCAGTTCAGTATTTGATTGTGCAGAGTGGGTGGGTGGGTGTGCGTTGCTGCAGGGGGAGCGAGGGGAAAACCCGCAGAGTGGCTTGCAGGGGGATATGCTTTGGTCCTGATGGGCCTTTTGCTGACTGTTGGAGGGGGAGGGAGAGGAGGAGGAGGGAAAAGCAGAATGCAAATGGATCACTCTGTGTGCATGTGTGTGATGTTTTGCATCTAACCAGATGTAGCTTGAAAGAAAAGAGTGGCCACTGTGTTGTCTGTGTCTATGTGTGTAGGCAGGCAGAAGAAGAGAGTTGTTTAAAAGAGTTTCTAGTGTTGCTCATGGCTCAGTGGGAATCTTCCAGATCCTAGTCCAAAGCTCTAGCCGTTGCATTTATACATATATAAATGCACATTTTGTTTTATCGATAATTTTATTGCCTTTTGTGGAGCCCTAAACCAAAGTGAGGCCCTTTTCAGTGTCTTTAGGTTCTATTTGTAAAGCTGCAATGTTTAAGTATCCACAGAATCTTTCAGTGCAGGAGGATGGGAAGAAAACCAGACCTTGGCCACACCCCAGTGATCTCATTGGCCACGCCCCTGTGACCTCATAGCAGCAGCACCAATTTTAGAGGACACCAGCCGCCACTGTTCTCTGAGATTTGGCTGTGAGCACAGGGCAGAAATGATGGAGTTTCTACCATTATAACTACAGAGGAGGCCTGCTTCTTTCTAACGAATCTTAACAAAAATCAAAATCACAGCTCTCTTTTTTCTTCAGAGAGGAAGGGGAGGAGGTGATAAAAAGCAAAGTCCAGTTTTTTGACAAAGGGAGCTTTCATCCTGTGCTTGCGGGGGTGGGGGAGGGGGTTGGCCAATGTTGCCTGCTTAATTAGCATTTACTCTGATTTGTTTGCTAGGAGGCTAGATGACATTGCATCAAATCAACTGTTATCTCACACTTTCCAGTTCACTTTCCTACAGCAAAAAGTCTGATAGTTTGAAGGAGCAAGTTTGTTGTGCAAGACTTCCCAGTCAACTAACATTGTGCAACCTCAATTTCCCAATATGTGGTTGAATCCCACCCGAAAATAGTTATAGTGTGGAAGTGCCCAAAGGGAAAATCACCTAGCATGATAGTCCCTGGAGTTATTTGTCTGAACTTTAGCAGGTTTTCTCCCTCACATGTTTTCTTTTCAAACTCTTTGCCTACAGAAAACTTGAGGAGGAAACATGATCTCTATTTTTGCGTCCCAAAATTGTAAAGTCTACCCCTGTGGGAGAACCACTGCACCATCTTTTTGATAATTGGCAGGCTTCATCTCTTTGGATACCTATAATTTGCATTCAATTCTGGCAGAAAATAAAAAGAGACTTTTTTTTTCTTCAGAAAAGTTAAAAGGTTCTTGGCAGTAAAATCCCAGGATGGAGCTGCCTAAAACTTAGCAGGCTTAAACCATTCTGGAGAGGCTGTGAAAAAGAGAAAGCCATTTTTGGGGACAAGACAGAACTTTGGATTTAACAGATCAGATTTGGATCTGGATAATGAATCAAATATATCAAATAATGAATCTGAAGAAAGAATCAACTGACGAATTTGAAAAACGAATGAAACGGACTGGGCTGCTTCCAATGGCCCCCTCCCATACTTAATTCTTTCTGAACATGGGCAATCCTGGGCACTCGCGGGACTTCTTCAGTGATGGAGCTGGAAGAGCCTGCCTCTTAGATGGGATGGCGCGCAAGAGACCTGTCACTTTGTGATCATTTTTCTCAGTGTCAGAAAGTGCTAAAGGCATGTTGTTTCAGTAACATTTTTGTCTCCCTTTGGCTTCACAATCTTCTGCCTCCTTCATACGCAATCTGCCTCAAGGGTAGTTACTGTGGTTCCAGGTGTTGTGGACTATATCCCTTGGCCAATGGCTATGCTTGTTTATGGCCAAAATGGCCCTTTCATACAGATCATCAGAGGTGATCATCACAGGGGGATCTTCTTGTGGTTCTACCACCCTCAGCAGCTCAGAGGGTAGTGGCCCAGGAGAGGGCTTTCTTTGTGGCAGCCCCTAAATTGTGGAACTTCCCCCTCACAGAGGTGCATCTGGTACCTTCACTATACAGATTTTGTTTATGCTGAAGACAAACCTCTTTACCCTGTCCTTTCACATACAAGAGATCTAGTTTTAGGACTCACCCTACTTTTGTGATTATCATTTGTTTTAAACTGTTCTTAATGTTTTTTTACATTGTTGTAGCCTTGCCCTGAGGCTTCAAGGTGAAAAACAGGTAATAAATTAGTAACGATAACTGGGGCTGATGAAGGCTAAAACATCTGAAGGGCATCATGCTGGTTAGACTCAGTTTATCCACTTCTGTTGGCTGTGGTGATCCACATAAGACGAGCCTGGCTCCTGGATCAGACAAACAAAAGAGACAGATGGACAGAGACAGACAGAGAGAGACGAACAGAGATAGAGACAGAGATGGAGATGCAGACACACAGACAAATAGATACACAGAGAGAGAGAGAGACATGCAGAGGGACAGAGAGATGAGACAGGCAGACTTACGGACAGAAATGGTCTGGCAGACATATATAGAGAGAGATGGACAGACAAAACAGACAGACAGAATGACAGAAGGAGCGACAGACAGAGAGAGACACAGTGAGAGAAAGACGGATATAGGCAGGCAGACAGCGATAACAGAGAGAAACAGACAGACATACGGACAGACATGGAGAGAGAGAGAGAGAGACAAACAGATTGACAGAAAGACAGGCAGAGACATAGAGAAACACTCAGAGTGATAGACAGACAGAATGAGATAGACATACTGGCGGAAAGGACAAAGAGACTGACGGAGACAGACAAAGAGATGGATGGATAGATGGCAGACATACAGAGAGAGGCAAATAGAAAGACAGACAGAAATGGACAGACAGACATTGAGACAGGCAGATGGACATATACATAGAGACAATGAGACAGAGACAGATGGAAAGACAGACAGAGAGCAGACGGATGGATGGACGGACACACAGACGGATAGACAGACAAGCAGGCAGACATATGGACAGGCAGAGACAGACAGACTGGCGTCATGGAGCTGTTGTGATGAAAAACATAGTTCGGGGTTGTCATGTATGCTGCCTTGAGCTTCTTGAAGGAAAGGTAGGATGGAATAAAAAAGAACTTTGTAAAACCCATTTTGCACAGGTCCTTAGGATCCAACCTGTAACGTGTAGGATGGCATGAGGATATAAGAGGACCCCACTGGATCAGACAAAAGACCTCTCTAGGGTAACAGTTGTTTTCACAGTGGCCAACCAGACGGCCCAGTGGGAAGCTCACAAACACAGCATGACACAACAGCATGCTCCACTCAGGATACCCAATGAGGGTTATGCAGAGGTACACTATACCCCCATCATGACTAGCAGCCATTGATGCCGTTATTAATTTCCTTAATCCCCCTTTAAACCCATATAAAGCATCTGTCAACTTCTGCTTTGGCTTTAATTCAGTGTGGAGGGAGTTGTAATTGTGACACACCAATTCACACCTTGATATTCGTTTATATAAATACTGTAGCATAAGGACAACCTCAGAAATCCCAACCACCTGAACCTGTAGGACAGAGTATCTCATCTACATTATCATTTGCTGGGCAGGTTGATATTTTATCTTCAAAGTAATTGGCAAACATCCTGGAGATCCTTGTACACTCAGGACTTCACTGAAAAAGGTGGAAAAGGTCTGTAGCTTCTGAATTTCAAAGGTTGGAGACAACCAGCATTTGGATTTCAGGGGAAAAAAACACCAGTGCATGCAGAGGTTGACCATGAAGGAAGGGGTGCTCCTCTCAGATGGAAGATTTAGGGGAGGGGGGGTCATTTAAAGCAACAGCATGGAAGACAAAGAGACCTTTCCACCCTTGCTGGATTTTAGTGCTATTTTGTTGTTTATGGTTATATGATGCTGGTTTATACTGGTGCTGCTTTTGGATTGATTGTTATAGTACTATGACTGTGATTGTATTTTAATTTTTTTAATTTGTAAACCATCAGAACGATATAAGTGAGCAGTAGAGAGAGCAGTGCAGAAACGTCAAAATTAATAAAATCTGAACTTGGGGAGGTGAAACAATGAGGATGGCAATGTGAGGCATCCCTGGGATTTTCTCCCTTTGACACCAAAATATCCTGGGCTGTAACTGTGAAGGCTCACTGGAGACACTTAGTATTTCACCAGCCAATTGTGGTTGGAGAACGACCCTCCCTGGATCCACTCAATCTTACTCCTATTCAGGACCCTGGAAAAGTATGACATCATGGATTTTTTTAAAAACAATTTTTAAAAAGATTATAAAGGGCCTCATCAGTAAAAGGTGTCTGAAACAAAGTACAAAAACAAACAATTCCACAAACCAGGATTAAAACAACCACAACCAACTGCAGGTTCAAATTTGTTGTTATGTGCCTTCAAATCAATTACAACTTATGGCAACCCTATGAATAGCGACCTCCAATAACATCTGTTATAAACCACCCTGTTCAGATCTTGTAAGTTCAGGTCTGTGGCTTCCTTTATGGAATCAAGCCATCTCTTGTTTGGCCTTCCTCTTTTTCTACTCCCTTCTATTTTTCCCAGCATTATTGCCTTTTCTAGTGAATCATGTCTTGTCATGATGTGTCCAAAGTATGATAACCTCAGTTTCATCATTTTAGCTTCTAGTGATAGTTCTGGTTTAATTTGTGCTAACACCCAATTATTTGTCTTTTTTGCAGTCCATGGTACACGCAACACCTCCAACACCGCATTTCAAAGGAGCTCATTTTTCTCTTATCTGCTTTTTTCACTGTCCAACTTTCACATCCATACATAGAGATCGGGAATACTAAATGATCCTGACTTTAGGGTTCAGTGAGACATCTTTGCATTTGAGAACCTAGTGTGGTGTAGTGGTTAAGGTGTTGGATTACGACCTGGGAGACCAGGGTTCGAATCCCCACACAGCCATAAAGCTCACTGGGTGACCTTGGGCCAGTCACTGCCTCTCAGCAGCAGAGGAAGCAATGGTAACCCCCTCTGAATACCGCTTACCATGAAAACCCTATTCATAGGGTCGCCCATAAGTCAGAACTGACTTGAAGACAGTCCATTTCTATTTTCTAGTTCTCTCATAGCTGCCCTCCCAAGTTCTAGCCTTCCTCTGATTTCTTGACTATTGTCTCCATTTTGCTTAATGACTGTGCCAAGGTATTGATAATCCTTGACAAGTTCAATGTCCTCATCGTCAACTTTAAAGTTACATAAATCTTCTGTTGTCATTCCTTTAGTCTTCTTGACATTCAGCTGTAGTCCTGCTTTTGTGCTGTCCTCTTTAACTTTCATCAGCATTCATTTCAAATCATTACTGGTTTCTGCTAGTAGTATATCTTAATTATTGATATTTCTTCCTCCCAATTTTCACACCTCCTTCGTCTTGGTCCAATCGCGCTTTCCGTATGATATGTTCAGCGTATAGATTAAACAAGTAGGGTGATAAATACACCCGTCTCACACCCTTTCCGATGGGGAACCAATCGGTTTCTCCATATTCAGTAGCGTCTTATCCAGAGTATAGGGTGCTCATCAGGACAATCAGATGCTGTGGCACCCCCATTTCTTTTAAAGTATTCCATAGTTTTTCATGATCTACACAATCAAACGCTTTGCTGTAATCTAATTTCTAATTTGTAATCTAAATTCTTATTTGCTTCAGGTTCATATACCAATAAGAAATAAAATGAAAGGTACCTTTTTTTTATTAGCCATCACAAGATCAGCAAAGATGTTGTTTGTTAAACCTATAGAAGTCACAAGGAAAACCTTTCCAATGGAAAACATCCTGCTTCAAGCGCTAAAAGAGCAAGCTGCAATAAAAGTAGTGACCCAGGACCAGCTTTCCACAATGTCCCTCTTTCTCTGGATGCAGGAGATAACCGTTACAGGCTAGTGGCTAAATTGTGCTCCCTGGGCAAACTGCTCAAGGAGATGGTTGCCAATGGACTCCAGGCGCGATTGGATTTTCTGTATCTCTTTCATTTGGGGTTTTGGCGATGAAACCGCCCTGGTTGCCCGCTCTGTGAGAGGCATGGGGAGTTAATTTGCTTGGATCTCTTAGGGGCTTTCCATGACCATGATAGCCTTCTGGAGAGACTGTCCAAACTGGCTGTGTGAGGTTCTGCTCTTGCTTGGCCCGCCATTTCCTTAAGATGGATTTCTCAGCTCAGTGGCACTGAGGTCCTGATGGGTTCTACTCTATCTCTCACATCTACATGAAAGTGATGAGTGAGGTCACCCAAGGATTAGAGTGCAGTGTGACCAGCATCCTAATGACACACAACTCAGAGGTGTGGTGTAGTGTGTCAGCAGCGTGTCAAGTGAGGCGAGGCTGTAAGGGTAGCAATGATGGCTGATGGGGGGTGACTGAGTCAGTGGGGGGACGGCAAGCAAGGCGAGTGGGTCAGTGTGGAGCAAGCAAGGAGGAGGGATGGCGAGTGACTGGGGGGGGCATGTGGTGGTGGTGGCGGCGGTGACAACAACCTGGGTGGGAGGCAAGTAAACAGCCTAGGTGGGGAGGCAGCCTAGGTGAGGTGTGTGGAGCTGCACGGCAACACTGTTTGTCCAGGGGGGAGTGGCAGTGCAGCAGTGGTGGCAGCAATGTAGGAATAAGCAGAGCTTGGAAAAGTTACTTTTTTGAACTACAACTCCCATCAGCCCAATCCAGTGGCCATGCTGGCTGGAGCGGATGGGAGTTGTAGTTCAAAAAAGTAACTTTTCCAAGCTCTGTCCTGGAGGCACTGGTAGAATTGCAAGGGGGGTTGGCAAGGGGAATGAGGTACCTGGGGGGCATTTGTGAGTGTGTGTGTGTGTGTGTGTTTTGGAATCTAATATCTCTCTGTGTGGATAACATATACTGTATATGTGTGGGATGTGTGTGTTTGTATGTGTGAGAGGGAGGGAGGGATTGGCAGTGACAGGAGAGGGGATGCCTGGTGTGTGTGTCTGTTGTAAGGGGGATTGGCAAGCAAATTGAGTGGAGAGGGGAGCCCCCCAGTTTTTTAAAAATAAAAATTCTTTAGCATTTTACTGTAAATTTCTCCAATTTGCTTGTTTTGGCTAAGGTACACATTTCTGCAAGCATTTCTGAATATTATTTTCTATGCTCTTTTCACTAAATATATTCACTTTTAAGCAAATTTCCTCCTAATATATGGTTTTTTAATATACATTCATAGGACAGCTGCATCACAAAATTAGGATAAGTACTGTAAGAATTTCTCATAATGTTTCAGAAAATGCAAATCTGATAGATTTGGTTTTAAATGGAAACTGACTTGCTCATATTTTAATTGTGATTTTATTTGTTGTACACCGCCCTGAGAGCTTTCTGCTATAGGGCGGTCTAGAAATGTAATTAAATAAAAATAAAAAATAAATAAAAAAAATAAGTTGAGTTGGATATTAAGAGTAAAGATGTTGGTGCCTCTGAGTCTGGATTCCTGTGACACTGCAATATCCTCATAAGATTCTTGTCAGCATCTTTGATAATTTTGGAATCCCAGATTATTATCATTTTCATATGATATGTGCAGGCTAGGATGAATTAGTTATTGCATGGGCTTGTATCAAATGCAAATAAGAGGTCAAACGTTGCCAAATCAAATGTTACACACACCTGTGTTACTCCAAAATTTCCCCCTTTGGAACAAAATTTCCATCTTAAAATTATTGGAAGAGGTTTTATGTACTGCAGGGAAACTACACTGTATGTTCCAGAAGTAGATTTGATACTAAGATGAACAAACTTGCAAATGAAACAATTAAAAACCCTTCCTTTTAATGGTGTGCCTGCACAGAGCATGTGGCCAGCAAAATGTTATCTCACCTTATTTCCCTTTGCAACTCCTCCATCTAATTAAAAGCAGGTGGCAAAGCCAAGAGCAAAATGTACATTCAAATTGGGCTGAGTGGGACATCCTTCACCAGGACAGGGCCATCAGCTTCTGAAGGCAGTTGTAAAGCTGTCTAAAACCCCACTGTAATTTGGAATCAAAGGGATCAGTTTCAAAGGGCTTTGATTTCATTCCTTGCTTTTATTTTGACTTTATGATGGCTATTTTAATTGTGTCGTCATCTTTCAATGAAAGGAGAAAGCCAGTAAAGGCAGGTAATGGTGTGCGTGATAGAATCAGAGGAGTGATAAAGTTTTCTCCCTCTCTCATAATACTAGAATAACTCACAGTCAATCCATTGAGTTGATGGTCAGTTGGTTGAAGAATGGCAAGAGGAAGCCCTTTTTTGAAGAATTTAGTGTTGATAGATGGAGTTCCCTGCCACAATATGATGTCCACTTGCTTAGAGAGGTCTATGCATGGCTACTAGCTATAAAGAGCCTCCAGGATCAGAAACAGTCTACCGTGATGTACCATTTACAGGATGACATACAATATGAGAATGCTGTTGGTTTCACATCCCTCTAGGAGAATCCATTAGGTATCTGGCTGTGCACTGTGGGAAGAGGGGGACAGGGGGAGGCTGGTCTGCATGGACCTGTGGTCTAATGTGCCAGAGCTTTTCTTATGCTTGTATCATAAAAGAGATACATTTTAAAAAGAAGCAATTGATAAATACACATGGCCTGAAACGTGGGGGTGACTGCTTCCCTCCACAAACCACTTTCAGGCAGAGACTGGTGCTATGCCAAAAGCTGTCCTGCAACTTCTGGGTTCTTTGAAAGAGGCTTCTATTTTTCTGTCTCAATCTCATAGTTCTTTTGATTTTCTTTTTAATTCAGTGGGTGTGGGATTCACTGTGAGGTGGCTGAGGGTGTGTTTGACTTTCCAACAAACATTTATCTGGCAATTTGCAGCCTCCCCAGCTGCCTGTGTTTCCTGATCCGAAACCACTCTCGCCATGTGAGGAGCTACCTCAGATGTCTTCCTCTGAAGCATGCGGAGGTGGGCAGGCTGGATACAATGTCTGAGACTGGTGTGCTTGCTGATATCGCTGATATCGCTGTTACCTTAAACCCCCCCCGCCAACATCCTTCTACAATTATTTCTTTAAAATAATTATTTACAGAAAAAGAGAAAAGAATCACAGGCAAGCACACAGGCAGTTCCCCCACATTCCCATGTGGGCACCTGGGGAGGCTGCAGAGTGCAGACTCCTGGAAAGATGTTTTGTAGAGTGAAAGACTCATAATTTTTTATTTATTATTAAGCTTATTATTATAAACATCTCTTGGTCACCCTGAAAGTAAGGGAAGCACAACAAAAACCCTGCACACCTCACTCATGAGAATTTCAGTGAAATTCTCTCTTAGTAATATTTGAATGTGCTTTCTTAATTTTTAATTGGCTTATTTACCTTCTTCTCAACCTGCTTTTAGTAAGCTCTCAAAGCTATTCCTGCAGGTTACATTTTTGGTCTGGAAGCACTTGGTGAGAAATTTAGCTCCTGCCCCTTTGCCACTCTTTCTTTTCTAGATCACCCAGGTTTTAGGCACCCAAATAAATATGAATTACTAGGGGCTCCACCCCTACTCGCTTTGCTCACCAACCCCAGCTACTGTCACCAGTGCATCCCACCCACAGGTCACCAGTGCACCCCTCCCTCCTGCATGGATCACCAGCGGTCCCACTTCCCTCCCTGCACAAGGGTCATCAGCACTCCCCTCCATGGGTGACCAGCTCTCCCTCCCCACCACAGGCCAGGTGCTTCACTCTCTGGATGACCCACATGACTCACACAACCTCACAGGGTGACACACACAACTCTGCTGGGCAATCCATGCATCTCGCATGACCCCACTGGGCAACCTGAGCAACTTGCCCTCCACTGCCACCGCCAGGCACCTCGAGTGAGAGGGGGCACCACCACTGTTCTGCCTTGCTTTGCAGGGTCATGCAAAATGTGGTAGCATAATGCTTGCAAAAATATTATATAGGAAGATTTAAGGAATAGACAACCCAAGGGCTGTGAACAGGACATGATTTGTTTGACAAGGAGCATTCCATTTCACCTGAGAAACTCAAGTCTATTTCGCAGAATTTATCCTAGATATTTACACAGAGTGGAGAACCCACTGAAATCCCTCTCTATTTGAAGGACTATGCAGTAGATACAAAGAGGGTGATCTTGCAAATGTATATAATGACTTGTAGACATGATGTACTCTGTTAGAGGAAGTTTAAGGGCTCTACAGGAGCATGCCTGACACATGACTCACTGACTCAGAATATGGTCTAGCTTTCTCCTAAGATCAACATCAGCAAGTCAAAAAAGGTGGGTTGAAATTAATTTATAGGTAGCATTCAGCTCCAGCGTGTTTCAGATATATTAACCCTAAGTTTTCTCCCATGTGCTGGAGAGGTTGTCCAATTAAAGGCAAATTAGTTCATCATTAGTGGTTGTGTGACTGCATGAAGGGCTTTTGGGGGGAAATTTCCAGTGCTTTCACCAAATCATGCACTGGGGTGTTCCAGTGGACCTGAACCTAGTGCTTCTTTCTATATTCACAAAGGAAGCAACAGGAGTTCCCATTTCCTTTCTCATTCATTGCTGCAGAAACGCCAATGGACAATGGTGGATATGGCGTTGGCTAGGCCACCACTTCCATACACATATGATGTGTGTGTGTTTGTGTGTGTGTGACAAAGAGAGAGAGAGAGAGAACTCCCCCAGCAACTGAAATTCCGACAGTCTTTATCTGCCATTAATTTGTCTAATCCCCTTTTAAAGTGATCCAAATTGGTGGTCATTATTATTATTATTGTTATTGTTATTATTTCCATTTATAGACCACTTACTATCTAAAAGATCTCAAAGCAGTTTACAAGGTACAATAAAAACATATCAAATTAATTTACAAAGCAAAATACATAAACAATATCCATATACATAAATATATGCACAAACACAGTATAAAATCAGATTATCAGAAAAATTATATATGGTTTATTCAACAAAAAAACCTCTAAGCCATTTACATAAAACAATACAAAATATTCATTAAAAACAAGTTGACATAAAATTTATCAAAATATAAAATAAGCAGTTTTAAAACAAAATCACATGTTAAAAAGTTGTTGTTTAATACCCCTGTCCAAAGCACATCATACACACGGTCGCACCCTGACATTCCATTTCCATTAATTGAGGTATGACGTTCCACCACCACCATCACTGGTTTGGCACTCACAAATGTGACTGATTTCTTTAGATGTTTGTCAGAAATGCTTAGGATTGACCTAAAGTTGCCAACTTCAGCTGTCATGGTAGCTCTGCCCTAAACGGCTTTGTGCAGATATCAGCAGGTGATATATGGTATATATCTCCAGCTGTTAAAAGCTTCACCTGCTCATTTCTGTACTTCAAGCTACTGTTAAAGAAGGCCTCTTCTTTCTTCCTTTTTTTCAAATGACCAGGTTTCTGAGTTATACTGAACTCTTCATCAGACTGTTAGATGATGTAGATGTGTAAGTTGAAAGCTTCTTTACCAACAGAATTTGGACCAATGATTATCCCCTTACATCCAGAGTTGGTAAACTGGATAATTGGCCCTCTGGATAGCAAGGCATGTTTCAGCTGATAACGGGCATGTTGTGTCAAAGGGCTCACTTTACAGGATACATTGTGGTGAAGTGAGACAGCTGTCAAGGGCATGAAAAAGTGAATGCACAGTAATTTTTTTCTCTTTTTTAATTAAAAAAAACAGAATTGTCATCATGTAAGAAATAGTAAGTACCTCACCAAAGACTTCTGAGGAAGCTTAGCAGTCACGGAATAAGAGGAGAGGTCCTCTTGTGGATAAGGAATTGGTTAAGAAGCAGAAAGCAGAGAGTAGGAATCAACGGACAGTTCTCCCAATGGAGGGCTGTAGAAAGTGGAGTCCCTCAAGGATCGGTATTGGGACCTGTACTTTTCAACTTGTTCATTAATGACCTAGAATTAGGAGTGAGCAGTGAAGTGGCCAAGTTTGCTGACGACACTAAATTGTTCAGGGTTGTTAAAACAAAAAGGGATTGTGAAGAGCTCCAAAAAGATCTCTCCAAACTGAGTGAATGGGTGGAAAAATGGCAAATGCAATTCAATATAAATAAGTGTAAAATTATGCATATTGGAGGAAAAAATCTGAATTTCACATATACGCTCATGGGGTCTGAACTGGCGGTGACTGACCAGGAGAGAGACCTCGGGGTTGTAGTGGACAGCATGATGAAAATGTCGACCCAGTGTGCGGCAGCTGTGAAAAAGGCAAATTCCATGCTAGCGATAATTAGGAAAGGGATTGAAAATAAAACAGCCGATATCATAATGCCGTTGTATAAATCTATGGTGCGGCTGCATTTGGAATACTGTGTACAGTTCTGGTCGCCTCATCTCAAAAAGGATATTATAGAGTTGGAAAAGGTTCAGAAGAGGGCAACCAGAATGATCAAGGGGATGGAGTGACTCCCTTACGAGGAAAGGTTGCAGCATTTATTTATTTATTTATTTATTTTATTCAGCTTATATCCCGCCCGACTAGCAAACAGCTCTCTGGGCGGCAAACATAGAAACATATACAATAATAAAATTACAAGATCAATATAACAAATATAAAAGTACATAATCTAAAATACCAATTACAACATTTACATAAATAACTTAGATTAAAATGCCTCAGAGAAGAGAAAGGTTTTAACCTGGCGCCGAAAAGATAATAGTGTCGGCGCCAGGCGTACCTCCTCGGGGAGACTATTCCACAATTCGGGGGCCACCACTGAGAAGTCCCTAGATCTTGTTACTACCCTCCGGGCCTCCCTATGGGTCGGGACCCGGAGGAGGGCCTTCGTAGTAGACCGTAGTGTACGAGCCGGTTCATAACAGGAGAGGCGTTCCTGCAGGTATCGTGGTCCCACGCCGTATAAGGCTTTATAGGTTAATACCAACACTTTGAATCTGACCCAGTAGCATATTGGAAGCCAGTGCAGGCGAGCCAGAACAGGTGTTATATGCCCAGACCGCTTAGTTCTTGTTAGCAGTCTGGCCGCCGTATTTTGCACTAGCTGTAGCTTCCGAACTGTCTTCAGAGGTAGCCCTACGTAGAGCGCGTTGCAGTAGTCCAAACGTGAGGTTACCAGAGCATGAACCACTGATGTAAGGTCCTCCTTACTCAGATAGGGACGTAGCTGGGTTACCAACCGAAGTTGGTAAAACGCATTCCGTGCCACCGAGGCTACATGGGCCTCGAGTGATAGGGAAGAGTCTAAAACGACTCCCAAACTACGAACCTGCTCCTTTAGGGGGAGTGTAACCCCATCCAGGACAGGGTATGTATCCACCATCTGACCAGAGAAACCATCCACCAGCAGCATCTCAGTCTTATCCGGATTGAGTCTCAGTTTGTTAGTTCTCATCCAGTCCATTGTCGCGTCCAGACAACGGTTCAGCACATCGACCGCCTCACCTGAAGAAGATGAAAAGGAGAAGTAGAGCTGCGTGTCATCAGCGTACTGATGACAACGCACTCCAAAACTCCGGATGAGTGCACCCAACGGCTTCATATAGATATTAAAAAGCATGGGAGACAAGACCGAACCCTGCGGGACCCCATATTGGAGAACCCATGGGGTCGAGCAATGTTCCCCAAGTATTATCTTCTGGAGACGGCCCGCCAAGTAGGAGCGGAACCACTGCCAAGCAGTGCCTCCAACACCCAACTCCGCAAGTCTCTCCAGAAGGATACCATGGTCGATGGTATCAAAAGCCGCTGAGAGATCAAGGAGAATCAACAGAGTTACACTCCCTCTGTCTCTCTCCCGATATAGGTCATCACACAGGGCGACCAAGGCCGTCTCAGTGCCAAAACCAGGTCTGAAACCAGACTGAAATGGATCTAGATAATCGGTTTCATCCAATAGCACCTGGAGCTGGTCAGCAACCACTCGTTCCAAGACCTTGCCCAAGAATGGAACATTTGCCACTGGTCTATAGTTGTTAAAGTCCTCTGGGTCCAAGGAAGGTTTTTTCAGGAGTGGTCTCACCGCCGCTTCTTTCAGACAGCCAGGGACCACTCCCTCTCGTAAAGAGGCATTTATCACTTCCTTGGCCCAGCCAGCTGTTCCATCCTTGCTAGTTTTTATAAGCCAAGAGGGGCAAGGATCAAGTACCGAAGTGGTTGCACGTACCTGTCCAAGCACCTTGTCCACGTCCTCGAACTGAACCGACTGAAACTCATCCAACAAAACATGACTAGACTGTGTTCCAGACACCTCATTAGGACTAACTGTCATAAAATGGGAATCTAGGACCCGACGAATGCATAAGATCTTATGCTGGAAGTGCTTAGCAAACTCATTACAGCGGGCTACCGATGTATCTACCATGTCCTGTGGGCCAGGGTGGAGTAGCCCTCGGACAACTCTAAAAAGCTCCGCTGGGTGGGACAGAGATGACTTAATAGTGGTGGCGAAATGTTGTTTCTTCGCCGCCCTCACCACACCTACATACCGCTTGGTAGAAGCACAAACCAGCGCATAATTGCATTCGTCGGGAGTTCGTCTCCAACTCCACTCAAGCCGTCTCCTATCTTGCTTCATCGCTCTTAGCTCCGGAGTATACCAAGGAGCTGTATGAGCTCTACAAAGGAGAGGGCGCGCAGGAGCGATCGTGTCCACTGCCCGGGTCATCTCTGCATTCCACAGATTAGCCAGGGCTTCGACAGGAGCGCCAGTCCTATCAGCCGGAAAATCCCCCAGAGCCCTTTGAAAAGCATCAGGATTCATTAGTCTCCGGGGGTGGACCATTTTAATAGGTCCCCCACCCTTGCAGAGGGAAAAAGCATTTGGGGCTTTTTAGTTTAGAGAAAAGGCGGGTCAGAGGAGACATGATAGAAGTGTATAAAATTATGCATGGCATTGAGAAAGTGGATAGAGAAAAGTTCTTCTCCCTCTCTCATAATACTAGAACTCGTGGACATTCAAAGAAGCTGAATGTTGGAAGATTCAGGACAGACAAAAGGAAGTACTTCTTTACTCAGCGCATAGTTAAACTATGGAATTTGCTCCCACAAGATGCAGTAATGGCCACCAGCTTGGACGGCTTTAAAAGAAGATTAGACAAATTCATGGAGGACAGGGCTATCAATGGCTACTAGCCGTGATGGCTGTGCTCTGCCACCCTAGTCAGAGGCAGCATGCTTCTGAAAACCAGTTGCCGGAAGCCTCAGGAGGGGAGAGTGTTCTTGCACTCGGGTCCTGCTTGCGGGCTTCCCCCAGGCCCCTGGTTGGCCACTGTGAGAACAGGATGCTGGACTAGATGGGCCACTGGCCTGATCCAGCAGGCTCTTCTTATGTTCTTATGTTCTTAGTTACAAAAAGATGTCTTATACTGTGTCCAAAGGCAAGGAATTGTGGTAGCCATAGAAGCAGGTTAGATTTGAACACTAGATGGCAGTAGAGGACCACTGTAGTTCTCTTGACAAAAGTCAGGCAAGCAATTGCAATTGGGGCTTTCCTGTGGGGAATTTTGTATTTACAGAAATAACATTTTGCGCTTCAGCAGAGGGGTTGTGCGAGAGGAGGAGGAACACAGAACTACAAGGCCTCTCCCTGTTTTCCCCCTTCCATCCTCAGGGATATTTTTGGGATCATGAGAGAATAACAACTTCATTTGCAAAATAAATTTGGAAAACAAGTCAATAAAAGGGGAAGAAACAACGAAAGCCAAGCTTCAAAGGAAGCAGGCTGGCCCCTGCTTGGGTAGACCATGATGTGAACATGACACCCCTTCTGCAGACAAGCAGAAGGGGAGTTGTATCCCGCCTCTTCTTTAATTGGAGGTAGGCAAGTCTTAGGCTTGCCCTTTTAACAAATATTGGCAGAATTTTTCAAAACACATCCAGGTGCACAATCCAATGAATTGTCTGCCTGTTGGACACCTACAGAAGGGCTCCCAGCCAGAAAACAAAAATGACAAATAGCCAAGGGCTGCTGTATCTCTAACATCAAGCCAATTTCTATGTCATTAGGATTGATTCATATTATCACTATAAGATAGCTTGATATACTCCTAAAACAGCAGATAATTATCTTCTCCTAACATGATTATGGCAAATGGTTAATCTGGAAGCATGGCTTGCAATTTTGCATAGAGCTACAAACATCTCAGACGTGGGCTTAATGGTGGCATGCAATGTGGCTATCTGGGCTCGTCTGAACGAATCATGATAAAATCTACTCACCATGAACATACACTATGGAACGGACGGGAGATGAGAGGTGCAGTTGTGAGCTGAGTGTCATGTAAACAACCCCAACTCTTGTCTCAATGCAAGTGAGAGCACCACATGTTTGAATGTTTCTCCACATGATGCTTGACTAAAACATGCTGACTTTCCATGGGAAGATACTTTTTCAATGGGGGTACATTTTATCATACAGTGAATCCACACATTTCAAAGTGGTACAATCAGAGAAGGGCTCTACCACATAAGAGAACGTTTGGTTCTAAGATGGCAAAATGATTTAGATAATCATCTGACTGCAAGGGTATGATGACCTGTTTCCAAGCCAGTTGTGTGAAATATTTCAAAGACAGCCTTTCATGTCAGCTGTTGCTTCTAGTGCTATTTTCTGTTCTGTTACACGGGGGGCAAAAATAATGACGAATCACTGAACAGGCCTCACCTTTCACTTCCTCAAATGTTTGCCCTCAAGGGGCCTTTCCTTCTTCTCTGATCCTCCATACAACCGTGATAAATTACAAAATTTCTGATTAATCTAGTCAGTAATCACTCAGACCTGATCTTTTGCCAGCTGCCTCCAGGGTGTTCTGTAGAATTGCTTTTTCTACAGTTCTTTAGAACACTTGGAGGAATAAAGAAAAGCAAGGGTTGGGTAGGGAAGAGGGAAATGAAGGAGAGGTTAACGTGTGAGGCATGAGACAGAAACTCTACCTGTCCTGTCCTAAAATCTTTTGATAGATGGGGAAAACAATGGCAACATTTCAAAGAGATGTTGAAAACGTGGGTTAAGTGAATCAGGGCAAAGTTCAGCATGTTAACAAACTGAAGCTCAATCCAGACAAGACTGAGATGCTGTTGGTGGACGGGTTCTCTGATCGGATGGTGGATATATACCCTGTCCTGGACGGGGTTACACTCCCCCTAAAGGAGCAGGTTCGTAGTCTGGGAGTCTTTTTAGACTCTTCCCTCTCACTTGAGGCTCAAGTAGCCTCGGTGGCAAGGAATGCGTTTTACCAACTTCAGTTGGTAGCCCAGCTACGTCCCTATTTGAGTAAAGAGGACCTTACATCAGTGGTACATGCTCTGGTAACCTCGCGTTTGGATTACTGCAATGTGCTCTACATAGGGCTACCTCTGAAGACAGTTCGGAAGCTACAGCTAGTGCAAAACACGGCAGCCAGACTGCTAACAAGGACCAAGCGGTCCGAGCATATAACATCTGTTCTGGCCCGCTTGCACTGGCTGCCAATATGTTTCCGGGCCAGATTCAAAGTGTTGGTATTAACCTATAAAGCCTTATACGGTGCGGGACCACGATACCTTGCGGAACGCCTCTTCCGATATGAACCGGCCCGTACACTACGTTCTGCTACGAAGGCCCTCCTCCGGGTTCCAACTCATAGGGAGGCCCGGAGGGTGGTGACAAGATCTAGGGCCTTCTCAGTGGTGGCCCCCGAACTATGGAACAGTCTCCCCGAGGAAGTGCGCCTGGCGCCAACTCTGCTTTCTTTTCGGCGCCAGGTTAAAACCTTCCTATTCTCTGAAGCATTTTAATTTAAATTGATTTAATTTTAAAAATGTTACTGTATTGATTTTAGACTGCAGTAGTTTGTATTATATTGTGTCATTTATTGTATTTCCTATGTTACTGTATTTCTATGTTCACCGCCCAGAGAGCTATTGCTAGTCAGGCGGTATATAAATTTAATAAATAATATAATATAATATATTAATAATAATAATAATAATAATAAATAATGTGCCAGAATATTCATCTACTTCATGTTGCCCTGAATTGTAAGGTGCTCATTGCCCCCCTTCACAATTGCCTGTCCACTGGTAGAGCACATCCTGTCTTCACCCATAGTGAATAGCAGCAACAAGCTGTCAGGTCATTCTGCCCTGTGATCTGTTGCTGGGGTTCACAAATGAGGCGAGTGCCCTTGCACTCTTGTTCTGCTTTCCAGAGGCATCTGACTGGCCACTGTGAAAACAGGATACTGGACTACATGGACTGCTAGCCATGAGCTTCTAGAATCTGAGATGTCAGCCTTACTGACTCCCCTGCCCCTTAGCATAGTTATCTGTAGCTCCCAGGGCCAGCACCAGACTTGGGGCATGGTGCCAATAATGGGGAACCCCAGCCTGGTCAGAGCTCAGTCCTGCAAATGTTGGCCACTGCGACAACTGCCCTGCTTGTTCTTTGTTGACGCTGCTTTGGCAGCAACTGTGACAGCACTCATTCCCTTCCACTCTATGCTGGTTGCCCACCATCTGAATGTACCCAGAATGCTAAGCTGCAGCCCATGGAGCTATGAAATCAATACGTCTTGGGTAATTTAAGATGCTGGATGATCACTATGGATGGGAGCTGAGCTTAGCTCCCATTCAAAAGTGGCCCCACTGACCACTCCTGGAAAGCACCTGGGGCCCCACTGGGAAGGGCAATGGATGTTGGCTGCAAGCTGGGTTGGGTGAGGAGGGGCCCTTCCAACCTCCTGGAGCACAGAGGGAGGGCTACTGCGCCCTCTGGCAAACTCTGGCACCAGGCCTAACACCATAAGCCTGTAAAGTTCAGAGGCTGCTCTTAAAGACTTCGGTGTTCCAGCATCATTCCTCACTTGGGAATTCCCTATGTGCTCTCACCCACTAGGAGCCAAGCAGTGCTTCCGATATGGGCAGCTACAGCTAGATGACTCCCCAGTGCCTCCTGGTGCCTGTTTCTGCTCTCCTCATCAGCGCAATCCCTTGTGGTCATAGAAGTGAAATCTGTATTTACACTAATCATAATTATTATTCTTTCACCAATACTTTTTTCAATGGACAAAACCTTCTGGAGATCATGGGACAGAGAAAAACAGCGAAAGCTGAAAAGTAATGGTGCCCCCAGGACAAATTGAAAATCTACTTCAAACCAGCAGACGCTGTTGAAAGCCCCCATGCAGGAAATATCTGCAGAATGAATTGGGGATTTATGAAGCTTGGATTTTTGCAAGTTTTACAAGAAAGTTTCACAAGAAGCAAGTGGGAAGGGGTTGGAGGTGGGAATGGATGAGATTCTGCCTGTAGAGTTGGAAGGAAGGCCGTAGATGGGGCATACGATTTATTTATTTATTTATTTCAAATATTTCTATCCCGCCCTTCTACCCTATAATAGGGCACTCAGGGCGGCTTACAAAAATAAAATCAAACACGTACATAATAACATTGTATACAATAAAAGAATAAAACATTAAAATAAATTAAAATACATAAAATACATACACACACACATATATAGGGATTGGTACTAAAGGGACAACAAAGGTAAAATTTAATGTTTCAGTGCTTTATCCTTTGAGACACTAAGTCCCAGGAATCACTTCAGCTCAGATGTGGCCACTCACTGCTTTTCTGCACATCCCTTTTGCCTCCTGCTTAACATATTATTAGCATTATTAGTTACTTGTTTACTGTATGTTGAAGCTTATATTATTTTCTGAATCAAGTGGGTTGTGGTTTAATGTATCAAGTTTCAATTCAACGAATTCATTTGGAAATCAAGTTGCTGTATATGAGCAGAATAAGAACGCTTCTGCATCAGACCAAAAGCATGTAGTTCCACATCCTGTGTCCTGCCAACATTCTCTGGCCAGGTGCAAGCAGGGCAGGCGGACAACAGGCCACTGCTGTTGCCTATTCTAGTCTCTGATACACAGTTCCTGGACATGGAGAATCTGTTTTGCCAGCCTGGTTAATAATTGTTGACCTGTCCACATGAATTTGCTTTCCAGTCCCTTTTGGAAAGCAATCCAAACCATTTTAGATGCCTTCGGTTCTCCCAGAGTGGACTCATTGGATCAGCAACACACAAGGATGTTCATTAACAAGTGTGCTTGCTTGTAGAATGTACATACTTCTCTTCTGCATCTGTCGCTGGGTGGGTGCACATATATATGAAGATTTATATTCCTACAGATATAAATTTATAGTGTAAGTAAGGTTATAAATTATCCCAACACTTATGCTTTGTAAAATCCCAAGGCTTTTGGAATTTTAATCTAGTGGGAAATCTGTGGAATTTCAACACCAGGCAAAATGGAATTATTCCATAATACGTCTCAACTCTTCTCTGCCTTAAGTACCAACAGGCTTGCAGAGAACAGGTCAGGTTTGCTTTTACAGTGAATTTACAAAGTTGTTTGCATCACATTCTTCAGATTATTTATGGTCTGGCATCTGCTCTTATAAGAAATGCAGACAGTTCCACAAATGCCAGGTCACTCCAGAGGGCCTGAGCAATGTTGCAGCGTCAGTGAAACCCTAGAAAGAACAGAGGGGATTCACTGGACTGGTCTACTTCTAAGCCCCAAAGAGAAAACTGCCTGGAAATGGACAAAGTCATTAGCTGCAAAGGCTGACCACAAAGTAGGACAGAGAATGGTGTAAAAACTGCCAGCTGGTGGGAAAGAGGTTCCAGAGTTGTGAGATATGCAACAATTCTTGTCTATGTAGGAGAATCAAGGAACCCACATATGAGCTCCTTTGTGCTTTCATACGTACATACGCAAGAATTCAGGGTTGCACTAATTTTTGGCATGTGGCAGCAGTTCCTCACGTGTCTGGTGAGTTTCAAGGAAGCTTGTGAGAACTGGGCTGCTCAGAGTATGTGTTTCTGCTGCCCTGTCCTTGTAGTCCTATCCAGTGACAGTTCCAGGCACACATTTTTGAGGACGGGCCAAGCTCACTGGTATGGCAAGTACTTTGCATGCAGGTCTCAGGTTGGGCAGGACTGGGAAAGAGTCCTGTCTGGAGAGCTGCAGCTAGTCAGTGTTGATAGGACTGAGCTAGATGGACTTGGTGGAAAGCAGAGCTTCCTGTGTTCCTGTCTGCTGCACCCACAACACTGTCACAACTCTTCTTCTCTGTCCTTCCCAGTTTTCCTAGGTGGGTTGTATGCTACTGCTGCTGCTCTCATCTATTGATGCCACTGGGCAAGTGGAATGTATTTCTGCTCATGGTGCATAGTTAAACTATGCAATTCACTCTCATTTATGGGGTGATGGCGCTACCTTAGATGGCTATAAAGGGGGTACACAAATTTGTAAGCACCCAGAGACCACAGAGTATGAGGTGCCTAGCAAATCAAGCCAGCCAAATCAATGAATTAAGGGAGGAAAGGCTACCAATTGCCCTGGCCTCCAATATCAGAGGGCATATGCTGGAACTCACCATTGGGACGAGGGCTGTTGCGTTCATGCCCTGTTTGTAGGCTTCTGTCAGGCATGTGGCTGGCCACTGTGAGAAGCGTGTCACTACGGGCTGGTTATTGCTGCATACCTGGGGCCGTTGTCGCCGCCGTTGCCCGCTGTTGTCGTCGTCGCGGGCCGTGCTGCCTGGGGCTTTGCTGCTGCTGCCCGCTTGTGCGCGGGCGTCGTTGCTGGGTTGTGCCGCTGCCTGCCCGCTGCCGCTGTCGTGGTCGTGCTGCTGCCTGGGCGTTGCGGCTCTGTTTCACCGCCGCCGCTGCGGGCCGTGCCGTGCCGCCGGGGTGCCGTCATTGCGGCGGTCGGGCCGCTCTTCGGGGTGCTGTCGCGGCGGCTGGGCCGTTGCTTTTCGTCGCGGCCTGTGCTGCTGTTGCTGTCAATTGCCCGCCCGTGTGCTGCTGCGGGCTGTGTCGCTACGGCTGGTGCTGTCGCCGCCGTTGTTGCGCTACAGTTGTGCTACAGTCGCTACGGCTGGTGCTGTCGCCGCCGTTGTTGCGGGCCCGCCCGTGTGTGGGCGTTGTGGCCACCCCCTCTGCCGCTGCGGGCTGTGCTCCTGCCTGGGTCGTCATCGCTACGGCTGGTGCTGTCGCCGCCGTTGTTGCGCTACAGTTGTGCTACAGTCGCTACGGCTGGTGCTGTCGCCGCCGTTGTTGCGGGCCCGCCCGTGTGTGGGCGTTGTGGCCACCCCCTCTGCCGCTGCGGGCTGTGCTCCTGCCTGGGTCGTCATCGCTGCGGCTTGTGCTGCCGCCGCCATCGCCGCCCCCGCCGTTGCGGGCCATGTCGCCGCTGGAATACCATCGTGGCGGCCGGGCCCATTGCTTTTCCACTACTGCCGGGGCCTTCGTGCCGCTGTTGCCCGGACATTCTTCGGCTGCTTCTGCCTGCTCCTTGTTGTTGTTTCATCGCTGGATCGTTGCTGCTGGGTTCCACTGCTTCTGCCTGCTCCTATGTCCTTGCTTCATCGTGGATTTCTGCCTGCTTGCCGCCACTCCATTCAAGTTCGCTGCTTGGGGCGTGTTCTGTCCTTTTGGCTTGCTTACTTGTTTGTTTATTGGGTCGTGGGCAGATATTTTACAACTTTATTTGAAGACATTATTTATGGACGAAGCTTGATGCGGAGGAGTATTTTTAATACCGGCTGCTATTGTTGTTGTTTGGGTGCATTTTAATTTGTTAGTTTGTTTGTTTATTGTGTGTGTGAATGAGATTGCGTTTATGTGTATTTTATGTGTTGTTGTGTGAATGTGCCTGTTGTGTTTCAGTATTTTTAAATATGTGCCTGGGAGAGCATATTTTGCATTTAACGGGGGGGCTTTCGGGGGCCCCAATTAGCGTAGTGACAGGTTATGGGAGGTATGGCGCTAGGAGGAGAACGTGCCAGGTAAGGGGAACTCGCCCCAGACAAGTTGTGTCTGCGCCTTGTTCCGGTTCCCCTCAAGGCCACAGAACTGCTGGTTGTTCTATCAGCCAGCCCTTAGATCTCCAGGTGCTGCTTTTGAATGCCAGGTCGGTATATAATAAAACCTCCCTTGTCCACGATTTAATTGTGGATGAGGGTGCCGACCTGGCATATATAACCGAGACCTGGGTGGGTGAGCAGGGAGGAGTTGCTCTCTCTCAGCTTTGTCCACCTGGGTATACGGTGCAGCACTATGGTAGACCTGAGGGTCGGGGAGGCGGGGTCGCTGTGGTCTATAGGAGTACTTTCTCTCTCACCAGGCATCCTGTCCAGATGGCAACTGGTCTAGAGTGCCTCCACCTTGTGCTGGGTCAAGGAGACAGACTGGGAATCCTGTTGGTGTACCGCCCACCTTGCTGCCCAACAGCTTCCCTAGCTGAGCTGACAGAGATAGTCTCGGAGGTATTGCTGAGGTCCCCCAAACTTGTGGTGTTGGGGGACATCAACATTCATGCCGAGACTGTTTTATCTGGGGCGGCTCAGGACTTCATGGCCTCCATGACAACCATGGGGCTGTCTCAATTTGTTACTGGCCCAACGCATGTGTCGGGTCACACTCTTGATTTGATCTTCGCCACTGGTCATGGAAATGGTGATCTGGAGGTGGGGTGTTTTTCATCTACTCCATTGTCATGGACAGATCACCGCCTGCTGAGTTTTAGACTTACGATGACTCTTTCCCTCTGCAAGGGTGGGGGACCTATTAAGTTGGTCCGCTCTTGGAGGCTTATGGATCCTATTGGTTTTCAGACGGCTCTGGGAGTTTTTCCAGCTGATAGTACTGGCGCTCCTGTCGAGGCCTTGGTCGAACTGTGGAATACGGAGATGGCCCGGGCTATCGACACGATTGCTCCCGCAGGCCCTCTTCGATGCAGAGCTCATACAGCTCCGTGGTATACCCCGGAGCTGAGAGTGATGAAGCAAGAGAGAAGGAGGCTGGAGTGCAGATGGAGACGAACTCCAGACGGATGCAGTTATGCTTTGGTAAGTGCCTCTACTAAGTCGTATATAAAAGCGGTAAGGGCGGCGAAGAAGTTCCACTTCGCTGCCTCTATCAGGACATCTCTCTGCCGCCCTGCAGAGCTTTTTAGGGTTGTACGAGGACTCTTACATTCTGGTCCTCGAGATACTATTGAAACATCTGAAGCTCACTGTAACGACATCGCAGGGCACTTCCAAAATAAAATCGCATGCATCCGTAGGGACCTAGACTCCGATGTTATGACAGACAAATCCATTGAAGTGTCCAGAACACGGCCTTGTCTTTCATTATTGGATGAGTTTCAGTTGGTGCAGCTTGAGGAAGTGGACAAAGTGCTTGGATTGGTGCGGGCGACCATGTCTGCTCTAGATCCTTGTCCATCTTGGCTAGTGAAGGCTATCAGGACTACTACCACCGGCTGGGCCAAGGAAGTGATAAATCCCTCCTTGAGTGAGGGAGTAGTCCCTAGTAGTCTCAAGGAGGCAGTAGTGAGACCTCTTTTAAAGAAACCTTCCTTAGACCCAGATAACTTGAACAATTATAGACCGGTGGCGAATGTCCCCTTTTTGGGCAAGGTTCTGGAGCGGGTGGTCGCCGGTCAACTCCAGGTGCTCTTGGATGAGACCGATTATCTGGATCCGTTTCAATCCGGTTTTAGGCCTGGTTTTGGCACTGAAACAGCCTTGGTCGCCCTGTATGATGACCTTTGTCGGGAGAGGGACAGAGGGAGTGTGACTCTGTTGATTCTCCTTGATCTCTCAGCGGCGTTTGATACCATCGACCATGGTATCCTTCTGGGGAGACTCGCGGAGTTAGGAGTTGGAGGCACTGCTTGGCAGTGGTTCCGCTCCTACTTGGCGGATCGTCGCCAGAAGGTAGTACTTGGGGAACATTGCTCGACACCTTGGACTCTCCATTGTGGAGTCCCTCAGGGGTCGGTTTTGTCCCCCATGCTTTTTAACATCTACATGCAGCCTCTGGGTGCCGTCATCAGGAGTTTTGGAGTGCGTTGCCACCAGTACGCTGATGACACGCAGCTCTATTTCTCCTTTTCATCTTCTACAGGTGAGTCTGTGGATGTGCTGAATCACTGCCTGACCGCGATAATGGACTGGATGAGAGCTAATAAACTGAGACTCAATCCAGACAAGACTGAGACACTGTTGGTGAATGCCTTCCCTGCCCAGATGGTGGATGTTTACCCTGTTCTAGATGGGGTTACACTCCCCTTGAAGGAACAGGTTCGTAGTCTTGGGGTTCTTTTCGATCCTTCCTTGTCTCTTGAGGCGCAAGTGGCCACGGTGGCAAGGAATGCGTTCTACCACCTTCGGTTGGTAGCCCAGCTACGCCCCTATCTGGACAGGGATGACCTCGCCTCAGTTGTTCATGCTCTGGTAACTTCTAGGTTGGATTACTGTAATGCGCTCTACGTAGGGCTGCCCTTGAAGACAGTTCGGAAGCTTCAGCTAGTGCAAAACGCAGCAGCCAGACTGCTGACGAGGACCAGCCGGTCAGCGCATATAACACCTGTTCTGGCCCGTTTGCACTGGCTACCCATTTGCTTCCGAGCCAGATTCAAGGTGCTGGTTTTGACCTATAAAGCCTTACACGGCGTGGGACCGCAGTATCTTGTGGAACGCCTCTCCCGCTATGAACCGACCCGGTCACTTCGCTCAGCATCTAAGGCCCTCCTCCGGGTACCAACCCATCAGGAAGCCCGGAGGACATTTACTCGATCTAGGGCCTTTTCTGTAGTGGCCCCCGAACTGTGGAATAGCCTCCCCGAAGAAGTACGCCTGGCGCCGACGCTTCTATCTTTTCGGCGCCAGGTTAAGACCTGGCTATGCTCCCAGGCATTTTAATGCGTTTAATGTTACAATTTTAAATCTCTTTGTTTCAGTTTATTTATTGTGATATTTTGTATTTCTGTACTTTTAATCTTTTGTACACCGCCCAGAGAGCTATTCGCTATGGGCGGTTTAAAAATGAAACAAATAAATAAAATAAAATAAAATAAAGAGGATGCTGAACTAGATTGGGCTTTAGTCTGAACTTACGAAATAAAGACGGGCAGAGGATAATATGGCAATGTCGACACATGTACACATATGGCGCCTTTTTGTGTAAATTTCACAAGAGATCCCATTCATTTCAATGAGACTTGCCCTTGTGTCATATTTATGAGGCACATAAACCTTCCAAGAACTGGGACGGAAAGCTGCTGTACCTCTTTGGGAATACCAGAGGCATTCATTCGGCTCAAGTAACTTTATGGACTCTTTGCTTCTTCCACCCACTCCCTGCTACAGCCTTCACCAGCCTGGTGCTCTCCAGATGCTTTCGGCAATAACGTCCATGCTGGCTGGGGCTGATGATAATTGTAGACCAAAACAGCTGGAGGAGACTAGGTTGGCAAGAGCTGCTCTATTGCAATCGGTCCTTTCCCTCCCTTGTTCAACGAGGCAGCAAAGATGAACTACTCTCTTTCGCCTGCTCCATGGTGCTTTCTTGACTCTGCAAGCTTTCACTGCAATCTGCCCACTCCTACTTCTTGCTGCTTTCTCCATACTTGTCCTGGTTACTTTTGTGAAGCTGACCTCAGCCTGCTTTCCCACTTAAACTTGATGCCTTGGCTCAGTCCTGCAGGGGTGGAGCCTAGGATCACTTCTGTTCTGGACACATTCCCTGTAGATTGGTCCCTTTGTGCCTTGCCTCTTTCACACTTTGCATTCAGTATTTTTTAAAAAAACAAATCTTTCTTTCTTTCTTTCTGTTTTTGTAAACAGCATACATGTTCTGGTATCTCCGCCACACTGGGTGGATTGTGTACTGAAAAGTTACTATGATTCAAGCAACCCTCCCCGCTTCTTTCTCTCAGGATTTACAAAACCACATGACACAACATGGTCAGAGCACGTGAGATCAGTTTGAACAAAAACATTCCAACATGAGGTGTTGAGTTTGGCCTGCGCCTTTAGTTATCTTGGTGTTTTTAATAGTGTGCTATAAAATAATGCTCTATATTTTTTATGGTAGACAAGAGACCAATAGAGGGAAGTGAGCATGGGAAGGCCAGCCATTATGAGGGAGGCTTCTAGAGAGACAGCCGTGGAAGACGCTACAGGTGAGATAAGGACGCATCGGCTCAAGAACCTCAGGATCTCCCAGGCATCAACTATCGCACCAGCAGCATTACCAGGCAGCCCACCTGAAGCACCCACATGTAAGATGTGCCACCAAACAACAAATTCTGAGCTCACAAGGCACAATAAGAAAACATGGGGCTCCTCGGAATAGCGAGTGACTACAGTCAAAACCCTCAGTAAAGCCTCCAAATGGTGAGATGTCTCTGGGGATCTGTAGCAGCTGTTGACTCTGCTGCTACAAGATTCCATGCCCCCTGCAATGAGCCTCCTTCCAGCCCTTACTTGGATTACTGTAATGCGCTCTACGTAGGGCTGCCCTTGAAGACAGTTCGGAAGCTTCAGCTAGTGCAAAACGCAGCAGCCAGACTGCTGACGAGGACCAGCCCCTCCCCCCAACCTGCCTGCTGATTCATTCACCCTCTGTCCAAAAAGGCCTGTGGCTCTGGGTTGCTGCTGACTTGGCAGCATCATTAAATTCTCAGCAAGAACAACACAGAAGGTGACCAGACAAAAAGCATCCGTGTCTTTTAGGCATTCTGCATATCTTGCTTTCTCCTGTAACAGATAGGCAATGGCTAATGCTAATAGTCCTGGGGCACGGTGCGCTCCCCGTGAAGGGCATGGGGTTCTAGTGCTTAATAATGTATTTATCTTGCCTGATTGCAGAGTTTTCATTACAAACATGTTGGATAATTTGGCTAGGTAGATTTTGGTAGGAGTTGAATGATTATCAGCTGGTACCTGGCTGACAGTTTGATCCAATTACTTGGGCCTGGTGGAGATGTGAGAGGAGGAATGGTGGAAGAGCTCACTCAAAACCTTTAGTGATGAATTGGTCTTTCTTTTGTTTTCTGAGAATGGACAGGAGCAGATCTAGAAATGGGAGACCCATTAGAGGCCAGAGGCTGTGAGATGGATGTCCTAGCAGTGGAAAGGACACGTGTGTGTTAGACATCCAGGGAAATTTCAATGCTCCATTCATCAACAATCCAGCAGGCAATGCTTTACTCATGCTTTCTGACAACTTGTCATATTGCCTCCTTCTGTTTGGGAAGTGCACATTTTCTCTCTCTATGCTGCCAGGTGTTCCTCCTTGTTCCATGATATCTGCACACACATAGGAGAAAGGAACATATGCACTTTGGGTGCTCTTTTTTCCCAATGATCTGGATAAAGTCTCTGAAATGGACTTGGGACCTGCTGATCTTGCATGGATGCCTCAGAATTAGCAGCCATCGTTTCACTGCACCACACTCACTGGAAGAGCAACAGAAGACTCTGGTGTCCTTGCACGAGACCAAATAGAGCCTCAGCTTTCACTACTTACTGTCTCTCACTGATCTTTGACTACCAAAAAATATTTCTATCCATTCTTGCTTGTATAGTAGGTTTTTATATTGCTCTGGTCCCTGTCCTCTCCATCTCCATAAATCTATCCATTTTAGAATTGTAACAGACTGCTTCAGCTTGATAAAGTCCCTTCTCCCAATCATCATTGCCTTGCTTTGCCTCCTCATATGCCATGATGGTCCATGTTCACAGTACTGAGTTCCAGGATCAGTTCGATAGCCAAAGGTACAGGGAATTTACATAAAACTAAGTTAATGTGGCCAAAATCTGGAAATGTGGCAAACCTTTGAACTGCCCATTAGTTCAGTTATCTTGCACTGTCCTCTACCCTACTTTGCTCTTGGGTTAGGCCCTCAGTCTTGGTAGACACTGCCAGCCTGGCCCAGCTAAAGCCCTTGCCCAACATTTATTTAGTCTCACTCCTTATATGGGAGCCAGTGTGGCATTGTGGTTAAAGTGCTGGACTACAACCTGGGACACATGATTTCAAATCCCCACACAACCATGAAGCTCATTGGGTGACCTTGGGCCAATCACTGCCTCTCAGCCTCAGAGGAAGGCAATGGTAAACCCCCTCTGAATACCGCTTACCTTGAAAACCCTATTCATAGGGTTGCCATAAGTCAGAATCAACTTGAAGGCAGTCCATTTCATTTTACTCCTTATATACTGCGCTCTGCAGGTGAGGGCCTCCCTCAGACACCATCTTATCAGGAGGTCTGTTTTTGCACAAGGTAGGAAGAAGACCTTTAGTGTAGTGGCACCTCCCCTTTGGAATTTCCTCCCCTTAAATATTAGACAGGTGCCATCTTTGTTGTCTTTTTGGCACCTACTGAAGGCCTTCCTCTTTCAACAAGCCTTTTAAGTAGAGACCTTATCCCAGTTTGTGTCTGTGTTGGAATTGCTTTTTAAAGATGTTTTTAAATATTTTTTAAAAAAAGATTTTTAAAAGATGTTTTGTTTTAATCTGTTTTTAAAGATGTTTTGTTTTAATGTATTTTCAAATCTGTCCTTGTCCCTAGTCCCTGCCAGTCTAACTGATCATAAAGGTGGTGCAATGAGCAGGCCCTCCAACACTGATCTTAAAGCATGGAAAGTTTCATAGGGGCAAATGTGGTCCTTCAGTCCCTAGCCCCAAACCACCTGGGGCTTTAAAGGTCAAAACCAGTGCTATGGGGTGTGTGGCCAAGAAGGTAATGGCCACTTTGTAAGAGAGCTCTGCTGCAGGGCTGACTGAGGGCCTCTGCACTGGGACCATGCTCACAGTTTCTCCCCTCCCCACTTCGGGGGAATGCTCCCTGGACACGCGAAAACAAAAAAATGGGAGCCTGGCAACCTTTTTTTGCCCATGTGATTGTGGCGATGGAGACACGCAGCAGCAGCAGCAGCAGCAGCAATCTGCAGGAAACAAAATGGTGACTTCCCAATTGCTGCCCTCTCAGGTGGCATCTCCAGGCCCCACTTTGATTAGTGATGGTGCAAACCTCTGGGAGAAATTCAATCTGGAACTAGCCTCCTTGTAAAAGGTCCTCATGGATACCGGGAAAGAACTTATGCAATCCCTGGAAACTGGATGAGGTTAGTAGGGTTGCCAGGTCGGAACCATTCAAAAACCTGAGAAAATGGGGGCGGGCCCTAGTGACATCATGGGAAGGGCCCTAGTGACGTCATTAAACATGATACATTGTATCAACCACAGTTGCTTGGAGCATACCATTCAAAAAAAAATTCTCTGATTGGAGATTACTGTAAAATAGAAATCTTACCTAAAATAGGGTGTTCCTAGGTCCATCTGAAGTGACAAGGTCATTCTTTCTCACAAGCTTAGGGTGATGCAAAATGGAAATGGACTGCCTTCAAGTTGATCCCAGATAGGGTCTTTATGGTAAGCAGTATTCAGACAGAGGTGGTTTACTATTGCCTTCCTCTGAGTCTGAGAGGCAGTGACTGGCCCAAGGTCACCCAGTCAGCTTCATGGCTGTGTGGGAATTCGAACCCTGGTCTGCCAGGTCACAGTTCAACACCTTTAGGGAACATTTAATCTAGCTTACTTGCTTCTGGCAAGAAGGGTTTACGTGCCCTTAGGCCAGGCCATTACTGGAAGAAAGGAGCTTAGTGTTGCAGAGATGTTAGATGGGAGCACAGATGGATGCCCCTGAAGGCAGCAACTGTAAACATGCTTATTAAGGAACTAAGCCCCATAGAACTCAATAGGAGTTACTTTTGAGTAGATACGGTTGCAGCCATGTTAAGGACAAGGGAGGGCATTCTAGGCAAAACAGACAAATAATTGGGTGTCAGAACAAATTAAACCAGAACTATCACTAGAAGCTAAAATGATGAAACTGAGGTTATCATACTTTGGACGCATGATGAGAAGACATGATTCACTAGAAAAGACAATAATGCTGCGAAAAACAGAAGGGAATAGAAAAAGAGGAAGGCCAAACAAGAGATGGATTGATTCCATAAAGGAAGCCACAGACCTGAACTTACAAGATCTGAGCAGGGTGGTTCATGACATATGCTCTTGGAGGTCACTGATTCATAGGGTCACCCTAAATCGTAATCTACTTGAAGGCACATAACAACAACAACAACGATGATGATGATGAAGAAGAGGAGGAGGAGGAGGAGGAGGAATAATATCTATTTTGGAGTGAGTTAGAACAAGGTGGGTTCTCATGGTGATAAGGAACCTAGGAGAAACAAGCAGAAGTTTGCTGATCCTGGAAGGAAGGCTTCAAGGAACAAAGGCTGCTACTGGAGAGTAAGATTCTCTTGACAACCTGGTGGGTCTAGGGACTGTTCAGACTAGGACAAGTGGATTATGTTTATCTAGCTTGCATTTGTTTTTGCTCCAAGAGGATACACTGGGTTTACTGTAATTTATTTTTGATTGCACGTGGTGGCATTTTTCTGTATTGCATATCTTTCTGCAAGACTCATATTTTTCACCACCCACACCAGAAGCTGTTATACCAAGCTGCCTCAAGAGGCTTTGGGGAGACCCAAGGAAGGTTGTTATTGTTAGGCTGCTTAATAAGGGGCAGTCTATGATCAAATCAATTGCCCCCCTTATTTGGTGTCAACAAACTCT
Source organism: Rhineura floridana (assembly GCF_030035675.1). Lineage (NCBI taxonomy): Eukaryota > Metazoa > Chordata > Lepidosauria > Squamata > Rhineuridae > Rhineura > Rhineura floridana. The sequence goes on from NC_084495.1 coordinate 2,379,578, forward strand.
TAAAGGGCAGATACCTGAGGTGTAATCTCTGTGTTGTGGCCAGATATCCCTTCCCCCAGGTGGCCAGGAACCCAGGGTGGCTGGGTGTGGGCATCACAGATGTGGGTGGAAATAATCATTAATCTGATCACAGTAGCTAAAGCAGAGCTCAGCAAATTATGGAAATCTGTCGATGCACTTTCAATAGAAGAGTGGGGTCCCATAGTTGGGAAATTATTAAAATGGTAAAACCATTGAATTCTACTGTTTTCTGGTGGTGCTAAACAAGCCATGTACTGTACATGTATCATTTATGAAGTGTTTGCTGCTTTGTTATATTGTGTTTTGTATAATTTTTTTTAAAAAAAGAAAACTAATGCTGTAAGACTTGCAGAACAATCCAATACTCACATTATGTTGGGACTTGTGGCATGCCATCTCTGCATTGGTGAAACGGCTGCCTTATCCATTGTGTGCTCAGACCGGGAGGGCAGGGGAAAAAACACTAGTAGAAAATTGAAAAATGATGGGGAAAAGACAGGTATCCTGAAGTCCTGCTGCTGACTGAGGAGCGGGTGTGGCCATGATTGCTGAGCCATGGTGAATGGGCAACCTGAGGAGCCTGTGGAATGCTAACCAGGCACATGTGTTGGGGGCATGGGCAGCAGGGAAATGGGCATTTACCTACCCTGGCATTGGGTATGCCAGGACTGTTGTGGACACTGGCTACCACAGATATATACCCATAGTGTTGTCAGGTCAGCCTTCACTATGAGAGGTTATCTGTAGCAAAAACAGTAGCCCAGAGATGCTTGCTGCTCAGTATTGCTTGGTACATCACCAAGATTGTGACAGCGACCACAGACCTCCAGAGTGGCCTGAAGGGGCATGATCAAGTGCACTGTTGCAGACATGTATGCCCTGATGTCATCGTTCCAGATGGCCCCAGAATGTGCTTGGCAATGGCAATCCATTGCCTACTGTTGGGGCCCCAGGGGCTGTTGAATCCCACATGTCCTGACCATGATAGGGAGCTCCACAGTCCCCAGTGCAGGGACCTGGAGGGAGGTCTGAGCCAGGGTGACCAGAAGGGCTGTGAGCACTCCCATGGCCCAGCTCTGGTTCCCCTGCTCCGGAAAGGATGGCCGGCGGCTTCACCCCTCCTGCTGTGGGCACCGCTGGGCAGCACCGGCCACGATGCCCCCCCCAGCCAGAGACTGCTGAGCCCCATCGCGGCCGCTGCTGCTCAGCAGCTCCCACAAAAGGAGGGGTGAAGCGGCCGGCCGTCCTTTCCAGAGCAGGAGCTCTGGGGCTAAGAAGGAGCCTGCCCGGCCTGCCCTCCACGGCTCCTGCTGAGGCTGCCAGGCCGCGTGGGCCCTGTCTCGGCAGCGGTTGCTAGGAGACGGGGCCCACGTGGCCTGGCAGCCTCAGCAGGAGTGGAGGCCAGCCAGGGCTGGCTCCTTCTTAGCCCCGGAGCCGGTTCCCCTGCTCAGGAAAGGAAGGCCGGCGGCTTCACCCCTCCTGCTGTGGGCGCCGCTGGGCGGCAGCAGCCGTGATGGGCCCCCCCAGCCAGAGACTGCTGAGCCCCAGGGGAACTGGCTCCGGACCAGGGCTAAGAAGGAGCCGGCCCAGCCTGGCCTCCACTGCCACCGCTCGCCTCCACCCATCACCCTCACCTGTACTTCTGTGGGTGGCGGGAGCGGGCAGGGGCTGCTGCTGGAGGGGTCCCTGCAGGGGTGGCTGCTGCTCAAGTCCTCATCTCTAGTCCCTGCCTGCGGCTGCCTGACTGAGAAAGGGTGGGAAGGCGGCCAGCCACAGCCCAACATATGCATGTGTTAATCACGCATGCGTGGCTGAGGGGGCCAATGAAAAGCCGGATATCCACCTTTTTAAATGAAGTATTGCCAGAGGCCGGAGATGGCCCTCTTTTGCAGGAGACTCCAGCAGAAAACCAGAGACCTGGCAACCCTAGAGGCTAGTAATTGTGTAGACAGAGTTGTGGATACAGCAACAGCAGCCTTTGATTTAAGTATGGTCCATAAACGACTAAAGCAGGACTAAACAGGTCTCAAGAGTAAGGTGGAAGAGATTGAGAATCAGATAATGGACCCCATTCACAAACTCTTAAACATTCTCAGGCATTATAAGATGTCTGTGTCTCCTCTAGCATTGCTAGTCCTAGACATCTTCAAGGCCTTCAATTGTTTGGAGTGGGGCTTTTTAGCAGAATTATTCAAACCTTTGAAATTCGGTCCACACTTCAAACATAGCCTAAATTAAATTTATAATGCTTCCTATGCAAATATTAGGCTTAATGGATATGACAGAGCAATTTTCTCTGGAGATGGGAATAAGCAGGGATGCTCTCTATCGCCATTGCTTTTTATTTTGGCCATTAGACGCCCTCTGTGGCGCAGAGTGGTAAGCTACGGTAACGCAGCCAAGCCTCTGCTCACGGCCGGAGTTCGATTCCAATGGAAGGAGGAAGTCGAATCTCCGGTAAAAGGGGTCGAGGTCCACTCAGCCTCCCATCCATCCGTGGTCGGTAAAATGAGTACCCAGCATATGCTGGGGGATAAAGAAAGGCCGGGGAAGGAACTGGCAATCCTACCCCATATATACAGTCTGCCTAGTAAACGTCGCAAGACGTCACCCTAAGAGTCGGAAACAACTCACACTATAAGTGCGGGGACACCTTTACCTTTACCTTTAAGGGCAAATCCTCAGATCAGTCATACCTGTGAGAGGGAAAAAATACCTCCTTGGATTATATGCAGACAATATGGTGCTAACCCTATCAAATCCGCTAGATGCTGCCTCAGCATCACAAACAGAATTATCAGAATTTCAAGCAATGGCCAGTCTAAGGGTGAACTTCACAAAATCTGAATTCTTGGGGATCCATATACCCCCAAGTGTGCAGAAAACCTTCTCAGAGAAGCTGCTATTGCTAGATGTCATAAAGCGTTCCAATATTTTGGCATAACTGTTAGTAGAAACCTCAACCGTCTTTTTAAAATGTAAACTACTGGCCTGTATGGCAACAGATCTCTTGTGATCTACTTGGGTGGACAAAGTTAAATCTGTCTCTGATGAATTGAATAGTGGCTGTCAAGATGACAGCACTACCCAAGCTGACCTACCTCTTTGCCAGTATGGATCCCCCCTCCCCAGGTAGCATTATGGCAATAAATAAATAAATGATGGCATTTATGTTTCAGTCTCAGAAGCCAAGGATCTTGAAGTCTTTGCTATACAGACACCAACGCCAGGGCGGATGGGATATCTCTAATTTAATGGTGTACTACACGGCCTGCCAACTCAGCCATATGGTCCCATTTGTCCCAATGGTCCCAATGGGTGCATTTGGAGCTTACAGAAATTGATGGTGCCCCACTTAGTGTTTTCCCCTTTTATAAACATAACCTCATGTCCCTTGCTTGGTTAAACAATGATTTCACCCTCACCATGTTTTGGGTATGGAAGCTAGAGCACCACTGCTAACCCCTGGTCTGTCCCCTCTTATCACCTTTGCTTTCCACCCCACCTTGTATAACAAATATAGGCCGGATGAGAAAGCTAGATGGAAGGCGCAGCAGCTTTACAGGCTTCATATAGAAGGAGCAGATTGGAATGCTTTATGGGACAAGGGTCCTTTTTGAACTACTTCAGCCCAACATAGATTGACGGTACTCAACGTGCTATATAAGTGGTATCTCACTCCTAGGCACCTCTCTCACGTTCAGTGTGAATCTTCTGCCACATGCTGGTGTCGGTGTGCCACCATGGGTCATACCTCCCTATGTGGTGGGAATGTGCAAAGGAAACATCTTTCTGGCAAGTGGTTTTACTGAAATCGAAAGCATTACCAAACAGACTGTTGAGAGAACCCCAGACCCGGCACTGCTAGGACCTAACAGAGTTCTTAGATCTAAAGAGCTCACCCAACTATTGCTGGTCATGTTTCTTTGTTGTGTTCAAACACATCTCCACACAGTGTTTTATAGTAGTCTAGTTTGGATATAACTAGGGCATGGAGAGGCTAGACCTGCTTTCTCTATGTTTAAGTCAACTTTCTTGCAGTTGGCATGCCAGTCTAAGTTGATAAAGAGCACTCCTGACTGCCAACAGCACCTGTTCTTTCATGGATAGTGTTGAGTCCAGAAGAAACCCCAAGCTGCACACTTGGTCCTGCAGGAGTATGCAACCTCAGCCTGAATAATGAAAACATTAAATTTCAGTGATGGTGCTATGAACGCTCTTAAAAACTGGGGCGTTGCCCTGTCGGGTAGAAATGACTTGTTTTGGCCCTGGTCTCCCCCCAGTCCTATTTCACTGCCACCCACCCAGCCTTCTTGGTTGCTTCCTAAATCTCATCCTTCCAAAATGAAAGCTCTCCAGACTCTTGGGTGGCATTGTCTACTGCATGGCATCCACTGTTGCTAAAAAAAGAAAAGAAAAGCGGAAAGGAAGACAGAAAAGAAAAAAGGAAAACCAGTTTCTAATTATGACTTGTTTGCCTTTATTTAGAGAAAATTTAGGCCATACTATAATTATTCACCAAATAAAAAAGGACACATGACTTAATTAAAAATATTAAAAAGAGAGCAAATAAGAAGTGTCTATTTCCACCATTCCCCATCTGATTAAAAACCATCTGCATTTCAAAACAAACTATCATTAATTTGGACCAAATGTTGCCTGGGCACTTTTTTCAAGTCAGGATAACTGAACATGTGGCAAGGAGGGAGAACAGCTCCTTGTTTTTGCTATGATGCCAGATGAAGTGCTTCCCCTGGGATGAACAGCTGACTTAGAGGGATGCAAAACCTGGCATTGACCCTGCATCTCAGTACACACACTCCTCAAGGCTCAGCCTGTGAAGCCCCCTCAAGACACATCCTATAACTGAGGACAAATAGCAGCTACTGTCACTAAGCCTTTCCAGGAGGGCTGCCATGTTTCCAAAGACTAGTTTATTTTCCTACATAAGACATAATTGGGAAAACAATATGGGGGTGAGAGAATATAATTTCATGCATACTTACAGTAAGGTAGACAGAGAGCTCACAGTAATTCCTAAAACATTGAACTAGCCTTCAATGTTGTATTATAGACCAAGAAAGTAATATGTCAATATGCATATTCATACCTATGTACATAGTTGCACACAGGCCTGAGCCTGCCCTGTACAGAAGTTCTTGTCAACGTTATTATGGATCCTGACCACATGTGATTGTCTTAGCCTGTGGAGCAACTATACGGCCCTGGAGAAGGTACCAGCCTACAAGGGCACAGAAGTTGGGCATTCCTGTTATAAGACAGTGTTTTCCTGCCTGAATGTATAACTTACTTCCTGCTTGTAAACCTTAGGGATTGCTAAACTGGGCTTCATTTCTCTGTGAGACATTTGCATGAGGTGATGCTCCAGCCAAACTTATTTATTTATTATTTGATTTATATCCCGCCCTTCCTCCTAGCAGGAGCTCAGGGTCGCAAACGAAAGCACTAAAAACACTTTAAAACATCATAAAAACAGACTTTAAAATACATTAAATCAAAACAACTTCAAAAATCTTCTTTAAAAAAGCTTTGAAGACATTTTTTTAAAAAGGTTAAAAAACATATTGTTTATTTAAAAAAGGTTTAAAAACATACTAAAAAGCAATTCCAACACAGAAGCAGACTAGGACAAGGTCTCAACTTAAAAGGCTTGTTGAAGAGGAAGGTCTTCAATAGGCACTGAAAAGATAGCAGAGATGGTGCCTGTCTAATATTTAAGGGGAGGGAATTCCACAGGGTAGGTGCCTCCACACTAAAGGTCCATTTCCTATATTGTGCAGAACGAGCCTCCTGATAAGATGGTATCTGCAGGAGGCCCTCACCTGCAGAGCGCAGTGATCGACTGGGTAAGGGGTGAGACGGTCTTTCAGGTATCCTGGTCCCAAGCTGTATACGGCTTTGTCACCAAAACCAGAACCTTGAACTTGGCCCGGTAGCAAATGGGCAGCTTCTTTATTTTCTTTATTTATCACTTTTTTTATTTTCAGCAGCTGCACTTAATTTTGTCCCATGCTGACACTACTGCACTGGTGTAATATGATCACAACTGCCACTCTCAGTTAACAACCTTGTGATCCTTTTTTTTTTTTTTTTTGGACTAACTGAAGTTTCCAGACTTTTCAAAGGCAGCCCCATGTATAACACTTTGCAGTAATCTAAACAGGAGATCACCAGGATAACTGTATCTTTGTTTAGGCAGTGTTGTAGTTACTAATCAGCTGAAGCTGATAAAAGGCATCCTGAGCCACAGGGGCCACCTGTGCCTCCAGTGACAATCAATGCTGGATCAATTAGTATCCCCAAATGGTGGTCCTGGTCCTTTAGGGAGTGTGCAACCCACCCACCCTGGCAGAACAGGTCGAACATCACTAAGATGGGCGGATGAGTCCATTCTCTGGCCCTCATCCAATTCAGAACCATGGTTAGGGACTGATTTAGGACACTCATTGCCTCTCCTGGATTTGATTAAAAAGATACATTGAGCTGGGTGTCATTGATAGCACCATGGGCCAAAACCTGGATGCCTCACAGTTTCATGCAGATGTTAAAAAGAATGGGGGGCAGGATATTCTTCTGCAGGAACCCAAAGCACAATTGCCAAGGGATCAAGCAGAAGTTCCCCTGCATCCCTTTTCTGTAATTAGTTGTGAAGCAGGCCAATGCAGAGACAGCTTATCCAGAAGGAGACCATGGTCAATAACTATGAGACTGAGAACAGTCTTCTTTCATGTCTTCTCACTCAACTCTGTGTTGCCAATTTACTGCACATCTTTGAGCGGGGGCTATAACCCTCTTTCAGGTGATCAGAATCTGTGTCAATTAATTATGCAGGGGGGCATGGAGTATGCTAGCTCCACCTGCTCACCACAAGGGTGCCTTTCTGAAGCAGGAAGCTTTCTCTACTCATGTAGGTTTCCTGAGTGTTTTAGAATCCTGTTTTTTTCTGGGTTCTAAAATGCTCTGAGAGCTTACACAAGCAAAGTAGTGTCCCTCCTTTGGAACATCATCCTCCAACTCAGGGAGGTGATGAGAATGTCAAGGGGAGCCCAGTCTTCCCCACAGATGATTATTGTGCGCAGTTTGTGATCACCTGAAGAGCTTTGCTGGATCACATCATAGCTCAATCTAGTTCAGCAATCATTCTCCAACAGTGGCCAACATGTAGCCTACAACCCTGCTTTGATAGAGAGAATCATCCAATAAACCATCCCTTTGTAGGTTTTAGGTTACTAGGAGGGGGAATGCTAAAGTTATTGGATATCCAGTAAAACTGAAGCCAGTCATACTTTTCTTCCACTTTTTTGACTCCTCTTAACATCTCAAAGGGACTCTGCCATTTTCCTCAGAAGATCTGTTTTTCAGTGGGGTAGAAGAAAATGCCTCTTTTCCTGACATGTTCCGCTTTCTCTGGTGCAGCCACTGTCTGGAATAAACCCCCAAATGCCAATCAAAAGCTTCTTTGCTCAGACACCCGGGACACGACTCGTAGATCATGCAACCATTTGGAATTGGATCACGGGGCAAAGGCAGGCAATTAATTAACAGCAAATGTACAGTTAATGTCCCATCTCCCTATTGCTCCTGTTCTAAACAGCTCATCAGAATGGTTTCATGGACATTTAGCTGGTGGGGTACTAATTACAGATGGTCCACCCTGCTCTGATTCAATATATTTTTCCTTTCCCACTCAGAACCAAAAGCTACCATTTTATTCTTGGTTCTTAAAGGTATTGGGGTGGGGGGAAATATATGCAATTTCCCCCGTACTTAAAAAAGAAGGATTTAAAGTTGCCAGTTCACTAGTTTTAAACCAGGTCATCAAACCTTGGAAAACCCCATGCCAATGAACCATTCCCCCCACCCCCAATGATAGAGGGTTAGCCATTACGCTGCATACCTTTTAGAGTACACATACCCAGGAGATGGCCTTCAGTTCAGATTCAGAGTGGCTTTGAATGTTCCAGAGAAATTATGAGAGTGGAAAAATAATTCAAGGCAGGCCCTACTAAGAGGCAGAATGAGCCCTCTAAGATGCTGAGGGGCAGAGAATGGACAGAGCTGCGTGTATCATGTGGATACACCAATGCCCCTCAAGCTTTTGTACATGGAATGGGGAAACACTGTCTTGCCCATGGTCTGAGGCAGCAAAATGTCTTGGGCCAACCCTGAAAGATATTGCCTGGGTTTTATTTCCCTCCCTGGTCTTGCCTGGAGGAAGGAGAGCCTTCATGGTGAGAAGGACATTTCTTCAAAGCAGGAAAGGGAAACTGGGAAAGGAAGTGCAAGTTGTTCACATGTCTTCTCTGGCCACATTTCTGCAAAATCCAGTGGACTTCTCAGGGAATAGCTACTACAACCATCAGTTGATTTTATGCCAGTTTAATTGTCATGGCTTTGCCAAAGAAATCTGCGAATTTTATTTTACTGAGTTGGCTAAGAATTATCCATAAGAGATTCTTATCATTAAAGTTCCTGGTCCTCCAGGGAGAGCAAATTATTCTTACACCAGTTTAAGTCCGAAGTGCAGATTTCCTGTAGTCTGATGAGCATCTCCAATAGCCAGAACTGGTCCCTCTCTCTTCCTCTCTAGACCATGTGCTCCCAAACTGAGCTGCTGTTCCCACTCCTGTTGACTTCCTGGCCTCAGCCACCATGTTCCTTGCCTGCTAACAAACAGCTTGATGTCCCATGGGAAGCTTTTTAATTTAATTTTTAAAAAAGCGAACTGAGCATGCAGCAGAGTGTCATTAAGTAGCACAGCATAGCAGCCAGAGAAATTGGAGTAGCAGAAGATCTTATGAGCATAAGCAGGCCCCAGACATACCCAGAGGGTAAAACAGGGATAGGTAACCCAAGAGTCACATACAGCCCTTGGCCTAATCTCATGCAGGCAGGAGACCAGAGGAGGAAATGGCTGAAATGGAAGGATGGGGAAGCCCTCTGCAATCAATCAGTTCAGACCTCTGGTGAAAGCAATTTGTCCCTTCCCCAGGAGTCTAGAAGGGATGGCATAAAGAGAGAAAAGGGCCAGCCTGCTTTGGGCTCCAGACCCCCAGCCATGTTGGCTTTACCCCCAACCTCCAGTGGAGCATGCAGCCTCTGAGAGATTCCCCCAGGTGAATGTCTCCCTGGACAGAAAATGTTTCTCCACCCTTTTAGTAGAGAGAATGATCTAGAGAAGAGTTGGGATACTTTAAGTTATAACCAGGCTGTTTTCAGACATGGGGCTTATTGCATTAATTTAACGGATTAAAATAGTAATGCTTCTGTCCTGATTTCAAATTCCTTTCGCACTGCAGTACTGTTGCATTAAGGAACAGCAGCTTTTTCAGCCGATATACTGGCATTTTGCACAAATGTCTTTCACGCAGCTGCAATGAACAATGACTTGTTTTCTTCCCTCACCCGTTATACACATGTTCACTTTAGTACCCCACTGTGTCGGAGGTCTAAGATCTTGTCCTATCCCCATGCAATCCCTCTCCCATTATATTTAGTTGTACAGACACAGGGGAGTGTGTGGAAATTGCTGCTGTTACCCACACCTACACCAGAATACTGGTACAATTTTATTCAGGCAAAAAAAAAAAAAAAGTGCACCTAAAGGGTGGGAACACACTGCACTGCATGGCGGGATGCCTGTCACATGAACGGCTGCAGCTAGAGAAAAACTTCTGTGGTTTTTCGGGTTCCCAAGCTTGCAAACGGATTATTTCTGGTATCATTTATCTCAAAAATTAGTGTTAAGCTTGCACTATATTCCACTAGAATTTCAGAACTAGCTTGTACATTGTGTGAAAGATCAAATATAATGCGCAAATTACTAGATAAGAAATAGTCAGAATAACGGAATAAAGCTGAAAGCAGCTTCAGTCTGCAAATGTTATTATTTCCCTGCCCCTGCCCAAAAGGCCTTCTCTGGTTTGCTGGGGAAGATTAATTGCTGTCTCTTAGCTTCTTTCAGGGTCTTTTGCATGATCAGCTATGAACGTGAAGCATGTATATGCATGTTAGTCATACCCAAGTGCATTAGGCATGGCTCCCTCTCCCTGAGACACCCCCCCAAAGACCCACTGTAATATTGAGGACTGAGACTGGTGTAACGCAGTTAGCGGTGCCAGGTCCATGGCCTGAGACTGATCCTGTATCTTTAGGAGAAGAGAAAGTCTGCCAAGTGCAGGTGTTCTTGCAACTCTGTAATGAGAAAAACCACAAAGTGGAATTCTCCCTCCTCCGTCCACAACTTTTAAAGATACAGAAGACCTCTTGGAGGCCGGGCCTGGCAACCAGGAGGTCTTCTGTATCTTTAAAAGTGGTGTAGGGGGAAACCACTAAAATTGCAAGGTAAATCAAACACATTTAAAGTGACTATCTGAACTTTATCAACTGTCTTAATATTGTTGCTTCCTCCCTGCTAAAGCAAGATCAGCACAGCACATCTCTTGTTTCCGTTATTTGGGCAGATGGCAGGTGTTGCCACCACTCCCCACATGCTCAGAGGCACATGTTACCAAATTCTTGCAAGCTACACAGGAAGTGGATTGGCCTGTGAAAGACCAACCCAAATGGTGTTTGCATTTTGACAAATTTGTAGGGCAGTACAATATCTCAGAGAGGAGTTCAGGTCTCCTGCTCCCTGATGCATTCACTATAGCTGCCCAATTTCCCTGGTTTTTAAAGTTTGACAGAAATATCTGTGGGCTATAGGTACGTTCTTAAACTGCAAGGTTTTTGTGCCTATTAGTGAATATATTAAATAAACTTATCCCTTATGCTGTACCCCTACCGGACTGGGCAGGACTGGATCTTTAAAATTCATTTTTATTTATTTAAAGCATCTGAATATTTGACATGGGCTTATGCAAGTTAATTAACTTCCATTAGTGACAAGAGCAAGAACCTATTATAATTATGTTAATTAAAACAAAAAAACCCATAGCAATACTTCCAAGAGGACCAGGTGTTTATTTTCTTCCTGAGCCCAGGACTGTCTGTCGTCATGCGGTCTGGAAGCGAACTGGAGATTGGTTGAAAGCACTGACATCCTGGCAATCCAGTTAGGAGGGCCTGTGTGGGGTTGTTGCTCACGTCTAGCCCCAATTTCACTTTGAGTAAGAAGGTGGAACCTGTGTAGATGTGGTTGATCAAAAGGAGAAGGGATTTTGAGTTGAGCAAATCCTGCTTTTATACAAAGCAAGAAACTTAAGAGATATCTTGTGTGTATGTCTGAATCCCTGCACCAGTGGAATCCAGGAGGAACCTGTGGAACTTCTTGCTACAATATTTAGAACTGATCATATGGTGTGAAAGATGCCTTTTTCTAACATGGTTTCCCACCTGCCACATCTTTGTCTCTGAGCAATAGGAGCTTACAGTTTACAGGATTGGTTTTATTTTTCAAAAAGAAACTCTGGAAACCTTTCAGCAATGACTATTATCCATCAAACTTGAACACAGTGCTCCAGGTCAGGGAGATTCTTTCTGCATACCAAGGAATAAGCCTGAACTATTTTGTTTCTTTTTAAAATGGACTTTCCAAGCACTGCTGGTTATTAACATGTTCCTCTTCATCTTATTCAGAAGTAAGTAGACCTCCACCGTGTTCTGTGGGGCTTATTCATGGCAGCAAGCACAGGACTAAATCCTTTTGTAGTGCCTTCTAAATGTGAGTTTCCAGCAACTCACTAACTTTATGTGTGTTTTTAAACAGGATTGGGACAGCATTACTGAATGAGCAAAGATCTAGGTTTCTGTTCACTGCTGAGGAGGTACGACTTAACCGTGTGCACACACACGCATAGGACTAAGAGCTTATCAACAGGGGAGCCTAACTTCATACTAAAGACACTGCTTTTACTGTTGTGATAAATTTGCAAGGTCCACACTTTGTTCTCAATGGTAGCTTCCAATCCTCTGTTTTCCATTCACACAAGTAGGCATTCCTTTGGGAAGGATTACTGTCACTGTTTCCTTGTGTCCCTGCCCTCTAATTTTACATGTTTACTCCCTCCGGTTCAAGGCTGAAGCTGGGAGAGCGCCTCAGTGTGAGATTGACAAGAAAAAAAATGAAACTGACTAGACCCCCCCTTCTTCCATTGTCCAAGCCTGGTGGAGGGGGGATGAGTAAGAAAAGGCAAAGTAGGCTGCGGCTGTGGCAGCTTTTGCGGGTGGCAGAGAGAGAGAGGGAGCAGGTGATGGGGCATAAGAGAGCCAGGCCACTAAAAAAACATAGAAAGTTTCCTCCCATCTGAGAAGCTACTGTGACGCAAGGACCCCTTCTGAACCATAGTAAGACACTTTGAAGTTTAGTTAGGTGCTATTTGTAAAACTGCAGTGCTTAAGTGTCCGCAGTATGTTTGCAAGGGAGGAGGATGGGGGGAAACCAGAACTTGGCCATGACCTCATTGGCCGTGCCCCATAGCAGCCCCACCAAGTCTAGTGGAACCAGCCACCACTGGTCACCCCACTCTTCTTATCTCAGCTAACTGTCTCCCTCCTGCTCACCTCCTTCTGCTGCTGCCTCTGTGCTGCCTCAAGGGGGTTACAGAGGCCCACATAGCTCATCAAGCTTGGCCCCAACACTTGGTGAGATCCTCAGAGTTCCTGGCAAGGAAAATGAAACAAACCAACAGCCAGGGAGCTGGTAGGACTAGAGTTATTTGGATGGATTTAGTGGTGCTCTCTTGAGAGACAAGGTTTTAAGTGAATCTGGAGGGTGGGGGCGTCCAGCTGATACCTCTGTAGCTTCTGGGACCTTCAAGAACTCTTAACTGAATTGCAGCAGAGGGAATGTATGATTTTTAAACTGACAAATATTTGACTTTATGCGCCAAATCCACATCTCTCCTAAAGGCAGGCTGGAATGGTAGGAGGTGAGAGTGAGACAGAGTGAAGTCAGGTAACTAGCCAGCCAAATAGATTTCACAAGCATTTATTTATTCAAAAGCTATAAGTAATGTACTTCCTTTGACTTTAGCAATCAATGTCTCTTCCCTGCAGGCACTTTAACTAATAAAAGCACTGTTTCCCTCGGCCCTGATCCATACTGGGCTTTCAGCGTCAGGCATCCTGCTGTTCTGTTCATGACACTCACTATTCCCCAACCATCCAGCTCTGAATGTTTTCCTTTCACAAGGAGATACCCAGAGACGCATTCTGTGTTAGCTCTTGAAACTATCTGCCTATCTATGAAGACATATTTTTCTGCCCCCAACTTCAGCACCGCTGTTTCCAGGGTAGATGACAAAGTGGCAGGAGTGGTAATAGTAAAATCAAGTAATAAATTGTCAGCAATAAAACAGCAGCAACAGTGCAAATCACAGCAGCAGACTAAAATCAAATTTAACCATAGGTTTGACAATTTCAAAGTCCTGAGGAAATAAGAAGCCCTCTCTTGGTGCTCAAAATACATGAGAGTTGGTACTAGGAAGGAATGGAGGGGAATTTCACTTTGGCCCACCCTTTTGAATCAGCTGACCTAATTCACTCCTCCCAGACTAATACGCAGATTGGGACATAATTGCCCTTCGGATTTCACACTTCTCTGAATTTGGAGATACAGTTCTTGGCTCAAATTGTATCAAAATGTGTAAAACAGTGCATATTTTAGGACATTTCAAAATGTGTATATTGTGATACAATCTGTATTTAAATACATATATGAATAAGAATTTCCATACACTGCAAATTAATGTGGAAACAAATTGGAGTGGTGGTGGTAGGTGATTGCAAATATTTGCACTGTTTTCCAGTAAATGTTTATAACCCACTGCTATTTTTTACCTAAACACTGAAATTAGAGAACACTGAATCCTAAGCAAATAACTAAATATCAAGTATACCATTTAATCAAGGGCCTTTCTTGGCAATGCTTTGCCAGTGCACCTTGTCCCCTGACCCTGCAGTGCTCTGGGCCCTTGACCTGCCTAGCAGAGTAACATCCATGAATCAAGCTTATCATATAAGCCAGCCTTAGTGGTGGCTGGGGCTGATGGGGAAGGCTGCTATAAGCAATAGAGGCCTGGTCTCTGCCCCTCAATCTGAGAAATGTGTGTTCAGTTGAAGACTCTCTTCTTTTTCCTTTGCTCGACCAAACCAAGATTCTGCCTCCAACCCAACATATCTTGAAATGACACCTCTGGCAATCACCTCCTGCCTGCCTCCGGCTGCCCCTGCCTCTGTCCTCCCAGAACCAGGTCTCAGGGCCCTTCTCTGGAACTTGGCCTTGTGCATTTTGGACCATGCCCTGCCTCTACCTGCCCCCGCAACTCAGAGCAAAAATCCATGTCCCAGAAGTCTGGAGCACTGTCTGTAATTAGTGCTTCCATAATCCCTTCAATTTGTCCTGGGACTCTGGTGCAGGGCTTTAATCCTTTGCCCCCCACTGTGATCTTGATCTAGACTGAGGGCCCTGTTGCTCATGTTTACATGGGGAAATTGGGTCCCTTATGCACATATCAGATGTGGGGTCCAATCTGAATTAGGGATGTAGTGCAGACAAAAGGTTAAAGCCCCCTCCCATTCCCAAGTCCCAAGCTAGTTTAGGTCCTCAGTGCTCAGGCCCAGTGCCAGAGGGCAGCCAGGTTGGGTCCTGGTTGAGGGCCCTTGCAACCCAGAGGGGCCCTGAAGGACCCTTCCTTAGCGTGGGAGGGTGGCGCTTATAATCCATGGCAGTATTGGGTCCTGTAACCAGATGCTACCATGGATTGTGGAAAGGGAGCTCCTAGGCAACCCCCCCATATAGGCAGCACAGGCTTCAATAAGCCCATGTGTGCCCCCCACCTACCTCTCCCATCAGTGGGAATGCCATGCATGCTGTGTGCACATGCCTGCCATCACCCAAGGTGGTGGAAGGGGCTTTCCTAAGGGGCTGCAACCCCTGCCACCATCTTGGTTGATGACAGCCTCATCATTCATATAACGCAAAGGGTAGGCGGGGCACACATGCGGGCTTATTGAAGGCCTATTTTGGCTACAATCTATGTGACATTCACCTCCTAACTGCACTGTTAAAAGGAGCAGTAGTGGTGATGGGGGTGATGAATGATTCATCAGTGTACACGGTACACTGTTGTTTTTATGATACTGTATTAGTCTTGCTATGGAAGCTGCTTGGAGATCACCTGGTGATGAAAAGCGACATACAAATACACTTTTTATCATCATCATCATCAATATAATAATAATAATAATAATAGATGGTACTATTCAGAGTTACCATTCAAAGGTAATGCAAGGAAGTCCCTGCTCCTCAAAAGCTTACAATATATTGGTGTATTATAACACCGGCCTGAAGGGTGGTAAATAAATCCCTGAAATAAATAAATAATCAATTGATCGATCGACCTAGTGTGGAAGATGGAGGAAAGGAGAAACATGGCTAGGGCATCACAGCTTCAGTGGGACTGCAGCATACCCACAGCCCTGAGCATAGTGAAGTCTCCTCATTTCAGAATTTTCCTTGGCAATGGGAAAGATTTCCTCCCTCCCTGCCCCCCATTTGCCTCCAAGCCCTTCTTCTTTTTTTCTCACCACCTACAGGACCCACTCCTGACATTTCTGAATGACTAGAACATTTAAAGCACCATCATCTGGAGAACACAGATTTATTTCCAGCTATTTCAAATGTTTTTCTGCTGTGCTGGGATTTAACCTTTGGCCAGAAAAATGACCACTTTTTATTAAATGACACGTATCAAAAATAATTGTTTTGGCAACCTATGAGAGCAGACAAAAGAGAGGGCAGCAAGCAGATAAATGCTTTGCTTTATACAAGCATCTTAGCCCATTCCAAGAACATCCAGCTGAATAAGAAACATCCAGTTGGCTATATCTAAACGAGCATAAGGAATGGTTGCTGAATGGGCAGTTCCAAGGGCATTGCTAAACCAGAAGCATGTTCCAAATTTCTGCCTCAAAAATATCTGAACAATGGTTGCCAGGTCTCCAGTTTCGCCTGGAGAGTCTGGTTTTCAGGGGCGGTCTCTGGGTGAGTCACCGCAATCTCTGGACTCTTAGCTTTCATTTTTTTTTTTAAAAAAAATTAAGTTTCTAGGTTATCTGGTTCAAGAAATATACACCAAACCGTCAGCTGCCCCTGTGCAATTTCTGTTAGTATCAGCTGCTCTAACCCCCACCCTTTCAGGTTTTTAGCCAATAAGTGAAGTCAGGGATGTGATTGACAAGGGATTTATTGACCTCCAGGCAATAGCCTGACCACTGTTGTCCATGCACTGGTAACCTCCAGGCTGGATTACTGTAATGCGCTCTATGTGGGGCTGCCCTTGAGGTTGGTCCGGAAGCTGCAGCTGATGCAAAATGCGGCAGTGAGACTGCTCACTGGGGCAGGGTATCGCCAACATGTCACCTTGCTGCTGAAAGAATTGCACTGGCTGCCCATTTGCTACTGGGCCAAATTCAAGGTTCTAGTTGTGGCGTACAAAGTCCTATACAGCTCGAGACCAGGATACCTGACTTATCCCTTATATGCCCAGTCAATCACTAATAGCACTCTGCAGGTGAGATCCTCCTGCAGATACCATCTTATCAGGAGGTTCATTCTGCACAATATAGGAAATGGACCTTTATTGTGGCAGCACCTACCCTGTGGAATTCCCTCCCTTTGAATATTAGGCAGGCACCATCTCTGCTATCTTTTCGGCGCCTTTTGAAGACTTTCCTCTTTCAACAAGCCTTTTAGGTTGAGACCTATCCCAGTCTGCGTCTGTGTTAGAATTGCTTAATATGTTTTTTAATAATGTTTTTAACCCTTTTTTAAAGTTGTTTTTTTAAAAAAATGTTTTTAACACTGTTTTGTTTTAATGTATTTTCAGATCTGTTTTTATGATGTTTTAAAGTGTTTTTAGTGCTTTGTTTGCCGCCCTGGGCTCATGCTGGGAGGAAGGGCGGGATACAAATTAAATAATAAATAAATATATAGCTAAAACCCTTTGCAAGTTCTAAAAATAGTTTCCTTTTCCTGCTTGTCTGCACATCAGGAATTCAATAAATTTATAGCTTTCAGCTGCATCAAGAGTACTTTCTCTGTGCAGGAGATCTGAATGCATTTGGGCTTGCTTCTGAGTAAACAGGCATAGGATTGCAAAACAACCTGTAGTAGCATTGTTTCTGAATTTTGAGTTGGGTAAGTGAAATTTCTTATCACTGAACTTCAGTCCTGTGCATGCTTCCCTGTTTGGGTAAGCCCCACTGAATTTATTGAGACTTGCTTCTGAGTTAACGTGCATAGGATTGCACCATAAATATATTTATATGTGGTGTAAATAATAAACATATTTGACATTTTTCCTTATATAAGTATTTCTTCATACTATGTCTTGCAATGTATCTGATGTCACACTATGGTTGTACATTATTATTTCCTCTACATTAAGTGTGCCCTTCTTCCTTGGGGTGGTCATGGTCCTCCTTTGCTGTTTTCACTCTATGGGGCAGATTAGGCTGAGAGATGGTGAGTAGCCCATGGTCCCCCAGTAAACTTTGTCGCTGATTTACATTTTAAAAAATAATTAAAATGATTTATATTTAGGCAAAGTTTATGAAGTAATGCAGATCCACATAATACATTTAAAGCACACCCAACAAGCCTTACCAACAGTGTAATCCTAACCATATCTACTCAGAAGTGTGTCCTGTTGAGTTCTATGGGGCTTAGTCCCTTAGTAAGTGAGTTTAGAATTGCAGCCCTTCGGGGGCATCCATCCTTACTCCTGAGTGCTCCCATCCAACATCTCCACAACACTAGGTTGCTTTCTTCCTACAATGGCCTTCTGGTGACCCGCCTGAGGGTACTTTAACCCTTTTTGTCAGAAGTAACTAGGCTGGATTAAATGTTCCCTACCAGGCTTCCTAAGCAGGTGAGAAGGAATGATCCTGTCAGACAGTTCAGCTGGACCTGGGAACACCCTCATTTCTATCTTAATTTCTATTTAGATTTTTTTTGTTTGAGTGGTATGCTCCAACCAAACTGTGGTTGATGCTTAATGTATCATGCTTAATGACACCACTAGGACCCACCCCATGACATCACTGGGACCCACCCCACAAATCTCAGGGTTTGGGATACTTCTGACCTGGCAACCCTAATCTGAACTGTTTATTATGTCAGACCTGCTGGAAGGCAGCCTGTAGCTGTCAAAAGCAGGTTGCCTAGTTGCTCAAACCAGCCTACACCACAGTCTTTGGTAAGAGTTAGATAGCATCACATGACCACTCTAGACTATGGGTGCAAAATGCCTACCTCAGCTGTTTCCCTTCAGTTTCCTCTGTTGGCCAGAGCCGGGTGATGGCATACAGTTTACAGGTTAAGCTCCTAATGCCTCACTTATGGTTCAAGACTTCTGCTGGCCTGATTCTAGGTGGGTGTTTAACATCCTGGAGTTCATTCTGTGGCTCTTTGTCTTCTGCCAAGTTTCTCCTTCCCAATTATATCTGCCACTCAACCTGGTTTCCACTTATATTTTTGCACGGATGCTAGAGATTAGGGGCAGAAGGATCCATCAGTTCAGTTCTCTCAGTTTCTCATTTGTCTTAAATTCACTTCTTTTCATTTCTGCAGCAATTTGCAATTTTTTTTAAAAAAAACCTCATGAAAATTCTTCAGCATCTGAGTGCCAATTTCTCCTAATAGATACATTTTAGTATGCAGCTTTGACCAATGCACACATTTTCTTCTAATTTCTCCCAATATACTGCATTTTGATATATTAGTTTCATTTTTCTGCATACTTTCCCCTAGCCTAGTATATACATTTTTGTAACATTAGTCAGAGAACTGCATCACAAAATGTGGATAAGTGCAAATTTCTAAAGATGGCTGTTTCCATTCTCATGTTTTTTCAGAAGGTGCAAAGTGCGAATTTTGATATATTTGGCTTTCAACGCATCTGCACTGAATTCCTCCCCCATCCTGCTCCTCAGTTAATACCTGCTTCTAAATCCTAAACTGTTTTGCCTGACAGTTTCATTCTGAACAAAAAATGCTGGCTGCTCAAGGACAGGAAAGGCAAACTTTCAAAATCAGCAGCATGCCTGGATGACACAGTAATAATTCATATGACTGGGGAGAATGGTGGGAATAAGGGCAGGCGACTGCCTGTCAGAACAGTGCTCCCCTCTGCCCCTCCATTTCTATGTCTCCAGCTGCTGCAGGATAAATCAGGCTTTAGTGCAAATCTGTCTGTAGTTAAATGGCCGTGAGTTTCCCTAAATGCATTTTTTCGTGTATTTTTAATAAAGGTCGCTCTGTGTTTACTGGCAAAGAGAATCAATACTGATTCATTATTTAGAAAGGATCCCACTGGACTAATGACTTGGAGTCTGAATATACCAGCGCATGACTTGCACCTTACTCAGACCCCCCCTTTCACTTAGTTAGCTTCTTGGTAAGAAGATGCAATAGAAGACGGCGCAAGACCGTTGTAAATCCTCTCACCCTCCACCATTTCCTACAATCACCTAATGACTTTTCCTTAACTAGGGGCAGACAGGAAGGCAGCTGAAAGGAAGATACAAATCTGCTTCAGCCACAGCTCACAAAGCAACCTGTGTTGTGATGTTTGACACCTGTCCTTAGCTGCAGGTGAACAGAATGAACCTCACGGCATCAGATTGAAGGGCTGCTTAGTTTCTTCATCCAGGATGGCATCATATGCAGCAAGGCTCCCAAGACAGATGCTGCTGTGCCTTGCGGTGGCAATTTTAAGAAAGAGAAAAAGGAAAGAAACCGGGCTCCATCACCAAAATGCTGTTGGGGGGAAATGGTGAAATGTCCGTCCCTGCAACGTCTCTGTCTGCAAGTACCAGGACCTGAAGTCGGCCTGGAAGATTAACCCTCTGGTTTGGAAATCCTAACCCAGATGGGTAGTTCCTCTGTGCTGAGAAGAATACACTCTGTGCCTGCTCTGATCTCTTGTTGCTTCCTATTTCCCAGAGTTGACCCTGGCACAAATGATATGCATTGACTAGGAGATTGCCTGGGAAGAACAGGCATGGTGCACTGGGTTCCATGATGCAAGAAAGACAGGATGTAAAGGTTGGACTGAAACACAGGCAACTGTCAGACCACTGGTCCATCTAGCTCAGTATTGGCTACACTGACTGGCAGCGGCTCTCTAGGGTTCGAGGCAGGGGGTCTCTCTGAGCTCTACCTGGAGATCCCAGGGATTGAACCTGGGGCCTTCTGCATGCAAGGCAGATGTTCTGTCACTGAGCTATGGACCTTCCCTTCAGCACTTGTGCTCTGTTATTTTATCATTTTATTATTTATTTATTACATTTATTCCCTGCCTTTCTTTTCATGCTAGAAACTCAAGGCGGCTTACAGATGGTTCCCAGGCGGTCTCCCATCCAGGCACTGACCAGACCCGACCCTGCTTTGCTTCAGCTGGGAGCTGGCCTTATGCGCCTCCAGAGGCTATGGAGGTTTATTTTATAATTTTAGTGTAACTCGTATTTGTTTTTGATTGTAATATATTTATAACCTTCCTTGAGACTGTTTGGTGAAGGCCAAGCCATAATAATAAAATAAAATCTACTAGTGCCCCATCCATCGATTCAGCCTGTGCAAACCCAGCTCAATGTGTCCAAAAGAAGGAGTCACTGTGCAAACAGCCGCCCCGGCCAACCAAGGCAAGCCACAGGGGTGAGCACAAAGCAATGCGTACAGTGTAGCGCTAAAGTTGGCTAGAGGTTTTTTTAAAAAAGCTCCTTAAAGAAGAGAAAGCAAAAATGTTGGGGGTCCCAGTGCAACTGCCCAGGTATGATCTTAGGTTTCCTTAAGGGGCTGAAGCCTCTGCTGCTATCTTGGTTGATGGCACACATGCGCCCTCCTCAGCTGTCATCTCGATTAGAAGTAGCCCTGTGCACACAACAGGCATAGCCGGGAAAGGTAGGCTGAGCGAGGGAATGGCTCTGCGATCTGTGGCAGCGATCCTGCCGTGAATTGCGGAAGGAATGCCGGGGCAGGGTGGTGCCCAAGGGCCCCGTCATGCCTGGAGGCGGCCCTGTGAGGTGTGCTCCCCAGCACACATCCCACTGGAAGTCCCCTGTGGCCAGGTAGTGCAGACCTAGGAGCATTTTCTGGAGTGCAGGGGTGTTGCTGCAGGCATGGCACCGGGTGTGCTGATGGAGAGCCAGCATCATGCAGAGCTCCTTGATGGCCTCCTGGTTCAGTCAGAAGAACTTGCAGCATTGCAAGTTGGTCAGGGTGAGGGCCTGGAGGCACACAAGAATATTTTGATGTCTCCTCATCCTGCAATGTGACCGCTGCTTGAGAAGGTAGTCTAGGAGAATGGGCAGGTGGAGGCCAAACAGGGGCAGCCATTACAGGCGAGGGAAGAGGTGTATGGCCCTGGTGGCCCGCACTGGGGATGAAGTGGCACTGCCAGTGGTGAGGGGGCAGCCCTTCTCATCCCACCTGGGTCCCCCCAGACACAGCCTGGTGCCCCACACTCTCATGCGCCCCCCCACCCAACCCCAGTGGTTGGTGTGAGTTCCGGGCACTTCCCAGGCCCCCCACCCTTCCCAGTGTGCGATGGACCTATCTGCCTGCTCAGACATACCGCAAGGGGGGCAGCCAGTCTTCTGAGGGGATCCATTGCAGTTTGCGGATGGGAGATGGCAGGGAGTCGCACTCCTCACAGACCCTGATTGGCATCGGCCCGGCTTTGTGGCTGTGGGAGCAGGCGGACTCTGCCTCCCTCTGTCTGAGATGATCCCAGGAGGCAAGCACCCATCACACAGCTGCCGGGGGACTCCTCTTCGGGCCCGTGGGTGAGTGTTGTGGGTGGGGCCGCACTCCCAGTGTGCATGTTCCTGGCCTGCTGCAGACAGGCGGCTTGTTCCCCCTCCCCCCAGCCCATGCCAGCTCCTTGGCGCTGCACTGATGGTGTAGGTGCCCCAGGACCAGCTGTTGCCAGCTCTCTGTCCTGCTGCCCCCTCCAGGACAGCCCCCTAGCCCTTCCAAGGCACCCTCAGCAGCAGATCCCGAGCCTTTGCTGCTCTGCATGTCCCTGGAGGCTTCTTCCCCAGCAAGTCCCTCATCTTGGGATACCCCATGATGCTTGGTGGTGGGGATCCTGGGTCTGGTTCTGTTCCCCGAGGAACCTGCTCCCCCAGAATTCCCCCTGCCATGGCCAGGCAGCTCTCCGTCCCAGCGCATCCTGCCAAGGAATGTCCCCCTTGCCGCAGATGCCGCAGCACTCTCCCCTTGCCGCTCCCAATCCTGCTGGGGCCCCAGGGTGGTGGTGGTGATGGTGGAGGCCCCCCAGACAGCAGGGGCGGGGGCAGCAGCAATATTGAGGATGGCAATGACCATAGTGAGGGGACAGATGTCCAGCCCAGCCCCAGCAGCAGGGAGAGGAGGCCTCCTGCTGGCTCCCTTTCCACAAGACAAGGGCTGTTGGGGTGGGCCAGGATGGGGTGGGGAGGAGGAAGAGGATGGGGAGGGTGAGAAGGGCAATGACGGCCATGATGATGGTGATGGGAACACTAATTGGGTGGTCAATGGGGAGACTGGGCTGCACTAGGGGGAGTGGATCCGCCCAGGTGCAAGAGAATCTCAGCCTGTGCAGCCCCTTGTCAGACAGCGGCTGTACTGTGGGCTTGTGTGGAGGCTGGGCCCCTGTGCAGCATGCCACCTCTACCTCCATGCATGAGGTGCACACCCTCCACAATGGCATTGGGAAGGCAGCAGCACAGCTGTGGGCGATGGCAGTGTCTGCGCAGGGTGTTCAGAGCATGGTGGCTGGTGGTGTGGCCACTGCCTGGGGCCAGTCGGAAGCCTTCCTGCAGATGCAGAACAACACGGGCCAGGTGGCCATGGGAGCGGTTGCCATGACTTCCCTCCTCTGTGCCCTGCTGCAGGTGGTGAGAGGTAATGGAACTGGCCGTCCTCGTGGCCACGGTGCGCAGGTGAGGGTGGTGGGTGGTGACGGGGTGCTGCTGCCACTCGGGACAGGGAGGGGGAGGCGGTGTTGTGGGTTGCCATCCCCAGGGCAGCCCTTGCTGCAGATGGCCGTGAGGGCCTGTTCTCTGGTCCTTCCCAGCTCCTGTGGTTGTGTGTCTCTTTCAATTAACTCTCTTTCTGCAGGTCGTCTGGGGGGCATATGCGGTGTGTGTGCCACTCTGATTGGCTGCCAGGATGGCTGTTGCTATGGGCACTGCACATGCGCTCTGCCTCCCTGCAGGGCGTGTGTTTGCATTCCAATGCTGGCTCTTCCTGGCTGCTTCCCAGGGGCTGCATGTGGGGTTTTGTCACTGTTCTCAGCACCTGTGGTGGTGGGGCTGGGCACAGTCCCTTGCAGCCATCCGCAAGTGGCTGTGGCTGCTCCCACAGGAATGGCAGCTCTGCCGGCTGTCAGTGTTCTCCTACTGATCTTACACCACATTCCTGTGGCTGCCTCTTCCTGAAGGGTCCCAATGCATTTTCTGAGGCTTAGTCCCTGGTAGTGTTATTTGGGAGAGCAGCCTGTCACTTTCTGGTCCCTGCACTCAGCTCTGCCGGCTGAGCCGGTTTTCCATCATCCTGGGGGCTCCAGGATGGCTATTGGGTAAGGGGGAACCCTCCACCAGCTTCTCTCGTGCCAGCACCACTTGCTCTGGCTTCCTCTAGGTTGGATTGCTCTGTTAGGGACTGTATGTGGAACTTTTCAGCAGTGGGAGGAGTATATTTTGGGCAATGAAATGTGAGACATTCCTTCTTTCACCTTGTTTTCTGTGGAGAGAAGCTGTAATTCTTGCCTGCAAACTAATGTGTATATGTGAAAGAGGAAGAGGGAGGGAGGGAGACTCTAATGCCTTAATAAATTTGATTTCAGAGCCAACAGAATGGCTGCTGGTCCCATTACATTAATCTGGTTTTACATTATAGACAGAGATGGAAAGTGCAGTTATTTTTAGATTTTCATTCTACCTAAAGGGGGGAAAAGCGCAAAGCAACAAATTCTTGGGTGGGAGTTGGAGCAGACACACAGAGAGGGATCCGTTCTGTGGTTTTTCATGATCAATCTGGCCATTATTTGCAGCAGGAGGAGGGGATGGAGGCTCGGGCCCTTGCTTGTTGCTGCTGCCCTGTGCTTTGCTGTATTGCAGTTTGTGCCCCGTGGCAGCTGCGGCTCTCTCTTTCAGCTGCTGTTGGCGTTTTTGTGGCTGTGTTTGTATTCTCCCATCGCTGCTGCCGTGGTTGCTGCTCCTTATTGGTGGCCTATGCTTTTTGCAATTATTGTCATCTGGCCGTTTCAGGGTGATATCCCCTGCGAAGAAGAGAGATCTTGGAGCCGGCTTATATGTGCACAGAGTGCGAGATTATGTTGTGTGTCGATGTGATTTGAGATGAATGGGTGGCTGGCTATATGAATGTATGTGTGAGTGAGTGTGTATGTTTATATGCTGTATGTATGGCTGTTTTTATACGTATAATTGTTGTATATTTTAGTTGTATTATGTGCTTCAGAGAAAGTGTTATCCATCAGGCGGGGAGACTTGAGGGGGCCCCAATTACCGTAGTGACGGGCAAAGGAAGGTATGGCGCTGTGAGAAGGACGTGCCAGGTAAGGGGAACGCGGTCCAGACATGTTGTGGCTGTGTCTTGTTCCGGTCCTTCCCACACCCGCAAGGTCGTTGGTAGTCCTATCAGCCAACTCTCAGATCTCCAGTTGCTGCTATTAAATACCAGATCGGTATATAATAAAACCTCCCTCGTCCACGACTTAATTGTGGATGAGGCAGCCGATCTGGCATGTATAACCGAGACCTGGGTGGGTGAGCAGGGAGGAGTTGGTCTCTCTCAGCTCTGCCCACCGGGGTACTTGGTTAAGCATCATGGTAGATCTGAGGGTCGGGGAGGTGGGGTTGCTGTCATCTATAAGAGTTCCATCTCACTCACCAAACACCATGTTCATGCAGTTACTGGCCTGGAGTGTTTGCACCTTGTGTTGGGCCAGAGGGACAGGCTGGGAAACCTTTTGGTGTACCGCCCACCTTGCTGCCCAATGGCTTCCCTAACTGAACTGGAGGAAGTGGTCTCGGATATATTGTTGAAATCCCCCAGACTATTAGTACTGGGGGATTTCAACATTCATGCCGAGACTACTTTGTCTGGCGCTGCTCAGGACTCCATGGCTTTCATGACAGCCATGGGGCTGTCTCAATTTGTTAGTGGTCCAATGCATGTATCGGGGCACACTCTAGACCTTGTTTTTGCTACTGAGCATGGGGAAAGTGATCTGGATGTGGGGAGTTTCACAACACTCCCTTTGTCGTGGACAGACCACTGCTTGCTGAAGTTTAGACTTTCAGTAACCTCTTCCCTCTGCAAGGGTGGGGGACCTATTAAATTGGTCCGCCCTCGGAGACTAATGGATCCTGAAGGTTTTCAAAGGGCTCTGGGGGATTTTCCGGCTGATAGGACTGGCGCTCCTGCTGAAGCCCTGGTCGCTCTGTGGAATACGGAGATGACCCGGGCTGTAAACACGATCGCTCCTGCACGCCCTCTCCTGTGTAGAGCTCATACAGCTCCATGGTATACTCCGGAGCTGAGAGCGATGAAGCAAGATAGGAGGCGGCTTGAGCGGAAATGGAGACGAACTCCCGACGGATACAATTAGCTTCGACTAAGCTTTATGTAGGAGCGGTTAAGGCAGCTAAAAAAAATCATTTTGCTGCCACTATTAAATCATCTCTCTGCCGCCCAGCGGAGCTATTTCGAGTTGTCCGGAGGCTTCTTCATTCAAACCCTCCGGATACGGTGGAATCATCGGAGGCCCACTTTAATCAGTTTGCCGATCACTTCCAGAATAAGATCTCATGTATCCGCCGCGACCTAGACTCTCAAGTTATAGCAGTTGATCCTAGTGAGATGTCCGGAGCACGGTCTTGTCCTGTTTTGTTGGATGAGCTCCAGTTGGTTCAACTCGAGGACGTGGACAAGGTGCTTGGACAGGTACGTGCAACCACTTCAGTACTGGATCCTTGCCCCTCCTGGCTGATAAAAACTAGCAGGAATGGAACAGGTAGCTTGGCCAAGGAAGTGATAAATGCCTCTTTACGAGAGGGAGTGGTCCCGGGCTGTCTGAAAGAGGCAGTGGTGAGACCACTCCTGAAAAAGCCTTCCTTGGACCCAGACAATTTTAACAGCTACAGGCCAGTGGCGAATGTTCCATTCCTGGGCAAGGTCTTGGAACGAGTGGTTGCTGGCCAGCTCTAGGCGCTATTGGATGAAACCGATTATCTAGATCCATTTCAATCGGGTTTTAGGCCCGGTTTTGGCACCGAGACAGCCTTGGTCGCCCTGTACGATGACCTATGTCGGGAGAGAGACAGAGGGAGTGTAACTCTGTTGATTCTCCTTGATCTCTCAGCGGCTTTTGATACCATCGACCATGGTATCCTTCTGGAGAGGCTCGCAGAGTTGGGAGTTGGAGGTACTGCTTGGCAGTGGTTCCACTCCTACTTGGTGGATCGTCTCCAGAAGGTAGTGCTTGGGGAACATTGCTCGACACCACGGGTTCTCCAATATGGGGTCCAGCAGGGATCAGTTTTGTCCCCCTTGCTTTTCAATATCTACATGAAGCCCTTGGGAGAGGTCATCAGGAGTTTTGGAGTGCGTTGTCATCAGTATGCTGATGACACGCAGCTCTACTTCTCCTTTTCATCTTCTTCAGGTGAGGCGGTCGATGTGCTGAACCGTTGCCTGGCCGAGACAATGGACTGGATGAGAGTTAACAAACTGAAGACTGAGATGCTGTTGGTGGATGGGTTCTCTGATCAGATGGTGGATACATACCCTGTCCTGGACGGAGTTACACTCCCCCTAAAGGACCGGGTTCATAGTCTGGGAGTCTCTTTAGACTCTTCCCTCTCACTTGAGGCTCAAGTAGCCTCGGTGGTTAGGAATGCGTTCTACCAACTTCGGTTGGTAGCCCAGCTACGTCCCTATTTGAGTAAAGAGGACCTTACATCAGTGGTACATGCTCTGGTAACCTCACGTTTGGATTACTGTAATGCGCTTTATTTAGGGCTACCTTTGAAGACAGTTCGGAAGCTACAGCTGGTGCAAAATGCGGCAGCCAGATTGCTGACAAGGACCAAGCGGTCCGAGCATATAACACCTGTTCTGGCCCGCTTGCACTGGTTGCCAATATGTTTCCGGGCCAGATTCAAAGTGTTGGTATTGACCTATAAAGCCTTATACGGGGCGGGACCATGATACCTTGCAGAACACCTCTTCCGATATGAACCGGCCCGTACACTACGTTCTGCTACGAAGGCCGTCATAAGAACATAAGAACATAAGAAGAGCCTGCTGGATCAGGCCAGTGGCCCATCTAGTCCAGCATCCTGTTCTCACAGTGGCCAACCAGGTGCCTGGGGGAAGCCCGCAAGCAGGCCCTCCTCTGGGTTCCAACTCACAGGGAGGCCCGGAGGGTGATGACAAGATCTAGGGCCTTCTCAGTGGTGGCCCCCGAACTATGGAACAGTCTCCCCGAGGAAGTACGCCTGGCGCCGACTCTGCTCTCTTTTCGGCGCCAGGTCAAAACCTTCCTATTCTCTGAAGCATTTTAAGTTTAAGTTAAATTGTTTTACTTTTAAAAATGTTATTGTATTGGATTTTTGATTGTATTATTTAGTATTATTTTGTTATTTATTGTATTTTTTATGGTATTTTATGTTCACTGCCCAGAGAGCTATTGCTAGTCGGGCGGTATATAAATCTAATAAATGAAATGAAATGAAATTGTGGTCGGGCCTTTTCTTGCCAGGTCCAGGTTGTTAACATCTCTGGGATTGTGTCTTGTGTTCCTAGTGAGTTTGAAGCAAGAAGGATGTCTTTGGTCACTGTAGTGAATGCTTTCCAGTAGGAAATTTTACCTTTTCCTGACAAAGTACCTGTGCAATCAGATCTGGAGAAGGTGGGAGATGTAGGCCATGCAGAAGCCTTCAAAGGGCCCAGTGACTGAAATATATTCGCAAGCCATACAACATTATTTGAAGAAGGAACAAAGTAAGACTCAGGAAAAAGTCTTGAGTACCTTCATATAGCAGGAACCAAAATATGTGTGTGCTATGCAAATATATAAATTTTTTTAGTTCCTCCTTCCATGGCATTGTTGGTATGTAGAATTATCTTGGTATCTGTTTCTTCCTGGGTACTACTAAGAAACTCCAAAGAACAATGTGAGGCATCCATATTTGTAAGCCATGCAGCTACAAAGTCCTTTCTAGTCATTTTTGCATGCTGAAGCATCTTATGAGTTGGTACGCAGTTAACTCATCATTGATGCTAATGTGCACAAGTAGCTTCTTCATAGTAACATTTGCTATGTTCGTGCTGTCCATGATTTTGTACTTGCTGGGTGATATCCCCTGGGCTCTCTTTTGTCATGTCATACTCTTAATAGAATTGTCTTTATATGTGTCAAACACCAGGTGCATTTTGTCATGCACCCAATACTTGCTCTGATTTTTTTGATGAATACATCAGTCAGATTGTCACATCTGAATATTTTTTAATTTCTTTATAGCTTGTAGCTCTGCCATGCCATCAATTATTGCAACAGAAAAGATGCTTTCAGATGTGATGCTGTTTTAGGTGTTTTGCTGTACTTTGCTCATACTTTGTATTGGTGGCGGAAGCGATTTCAAAATTTTAATTAATTTGCTTTTTTTGCTGACATGGATGAATGGTCCTAATGGTATTAAACAGTGATCATGGTACAGCAGAGAATTCATAGCGTCCCAGTGTCCCATGTAAATCAACTTAGTGCTGTGATCTAGCTACAATCAATAGTCAGGCAAATAGTGATCTGCCTGCATAACACCGGCCACATTCATTTTTATTTTCTTCTTGGCACTTGAACACAAATGTAGTAAGTTCTTAATTGGATCCTATTGATTCATGGTACTAGTTTCTGAGATGAGTCTCTGTGTTTTTAAAACTTCATACAATCTGGTACCGAGAACACACAATCGCCTAGCATCCTTCGCAATTTTTTCACTCAAAACTCCCTTGGCTGCAATGTTAATGAGTTCAAGTCCATCATATGAAAATGGATTTCCAATCCGTTTCAGTTCGATATGCAGTTTATTTATTGCCTTATCTTGTTTAGTGACTGTTTCTTGTGAGTTCTCATGATGCTTGTGCAATGGTGCTGGCCCTAACGATACCCTGCCATGCCTGACATCTCTTCAGGTACTTGGCCAAGTATTGGTGCTATTAAACAGGGCCTTAGGATGCTGTGCAATACCTACCAAGCCTTTATTGACGCTCTGTTCTGGTGCTCAAGTGCTTCATCAGCTCCAAGGGTGCAGAACGGAACCATAGTTTTCCTAACAACCCAGTTATCTTTTTCAAACTCCTTCCATATTTCAGGATCAGGATCTTTCAAAGCACATACTTCAGCAAGATAGTACACCATTACCCCAGAATAATTGTGTAGATCTAATGCAAAGAAATACCCAATGATTGCTTCTAGAGATGAAATGTGCGCATTCCAGTCACAACTCCTAAAAGACCGAATTAACAAACACTCCACCATTGCCATGTACTCTTGCATCATTTTAAATGTTGGGTTTGATTGTCCTTGGATCTCATCAAATTCCCTTTTTTGTCCAGAGAGATTGCTTTTTTTTATAGTGGCTAACTGATCTTCAGTATCGCTGCCTTTGGTAACATCGGATTTACCTTGCAGGTTTTCAACCTTCTTACGAATTTCTTCACATGGATGCTTCTTAAAGAATATTTCTAGATAGTAGTTGTACAATGCTAGATGTGTGAGCTTCTACAGCATGTTGAAGGTGTTTTCCCATGATGATGTGATGCATAGTGCTCTCACTGTACTGAACATCCCGCATTCCAGGAATACCAGATCCACCAGTGTAAGTGCCAATTGCGTGAAGTAATGCTACACATACGTGCAGTTCACCAGGCCATAAAAGAAATCGATCACGAAGACAGTGATGAGACTTCATTAGTTACCGTACAGGCTTATACCCCCTTTAGGATGCACACCTTAACGTGGGGAGGGGGCTTGAGAGTGTTGAAGAAGCTGAGAGCAATGTTGTCAGGAGTCTAGACCAAGAGGGTAGACTCGTAGCTGAGGCACCCAAGGTGGAATGGTCAAAGCTGAGACACCAAACTAAGATGCATTCAGACTCAGAGGAAGGCAATGGTAAACCACCTCTGAATACCTCTTACCATGAAAACCCTATGAACAGAGTATCCAAAATGCAACATGAGATAGTGCTGGAAGATGAGACCCCCAGGTCAGAAGGCACTCACTGAGCTACTGGGGAAGAACAAAGGACAAGTACAAACAACAGCAAAAATCTAATGTAACAACATATTTTGATTTTGGTCCACAAATGCATTTAGTTAAATTTTCCAGTTGGGGCAAGAATATCAACTGAATTGAATTATCTGTCGGGGTAGCAGGTATGACTGGCTGAACACATGCATGTATTATTTGCTTAGGAACTTCTTGCAATGCTGCACTGAAAGCTGTCCAGGTCAGAATGTTCAGATGAGTATTTTGTTGCTCAGCTTCATTAAGGGCATCTGTAATCATTGCATCTTCATCCTCCCCGTTCATACATTGTGTACTTTCAATATGCAAAATACCAGGTTTTGTTGTACTTCTCCTTTTGCATAGATACCAAGCCAAGTCTGTATTTTGGAATATTTTCAAATACTTTTCTTTCCAATTGACAACAGATTCTTTAAAAACTGTATTCTTTGGCTTTAGGATTTTTGGACCATTGTAAGGAATGAATTCCATCATGTTGTAAGGTGGTTCTTGTAGTGAGCAGTTATGCATGCCTGCTTCAGAGAGTGTAATGGACTGTAATTAATTTTCTTCATGACATTCTTGATAGCAAGTCATAACAGTTGCATGGAGGGTTCCCTTGCCAT
This sequence comes from Rhineura floridana, assembly GCF_030035675.1. Taxonomy (NCBI): domain Eukaryota; kingdom Metazoa; phylum Chordata; class Lepidosauria; order Squamata; family Rhineuridae; genus Rhineura; species Rhineura floridana. Next base: position 2,410,548 of record NC_084495.1, read on the forward strand.
CTGGTATATCCTCAAGAAAACCTGAAGTATCTGCAGCACAATAGACAAATCTCCCTTTCACAAGATTTGGTGGGATGTATATTCCTCCATTATGTTCCATGTTCCACAAAACCTCATTAGTGAAAGCTGTCTCAAACCAAACAACTTTACTGGAGACAGCTGAGGATCCTAAACCATGCATAAGCTGCACCAAGAATTTGCTATGAGTTTTTGAACGTATTGTTAGGCCGACAGCAGCCTGACGTGGAAGATACCGTGTATACCTTACCGACGTTTAAGTGCAATATGAGGCCTGCCTTTTTGTCAGGCACTGATACATAAGACTTTGTGACAACACAACTGCCCTCTGGTCCAAATGTTTGATCTCACCCTGCATAGTATCAAACTTACTTCTGCCACTTGAAGAAGGATATCAGTTCCTGCAGTATTGCCTTTCTTATTTGGTCCACAGGTAACTGAACCCGTCATTTTCCACCTCTCCTCTTTTCAGTAAGGTTTTCCATAGTATTTTAGCAGCATGGTATAGAATTTCTATATTTGAGTTTAAGTTGGCAGTTGCTTCTGCATTTCAAAGTACTGCATCCTTAACTGATTTCAAATGAATATACCGTGAATGGTTTTTGGAGACAGGATTGCTGAATTCTGTGTCCATTTCAAAAACTTTTTCTATAAGTGTTTTCACGGTTTTTCTCGACATCATGTCTTCCTTTTCAATTCCTTTTACATATTTCCTTGTAATGTCTCTCAGCTTCTTTCACTGAAATAATCTTACCTTCCAAAAGGGCCTCTAACCCCACCTGACTTTCACATTCAGCCAAATTAGGTGGTGTTTGAGCAGGTTTTTCCACACCTCACAAGACATTGGTTACATTTCTCATGTATGAACATCTTTTGGATCAATGCACTCACTCAGCTTCACTTTCCATAGGCTGTTCTCACTTAACTAAACAGCCTCATAGAACTTCTGACCCTTATCCATTGTTGAAACAGGTCTTTGAGCTTCAGGTCTATCACAAAAGAAGCAGGCACTCTTTTGTACTTGTGCACCTTTTGACCTCATGTAGGGAGTCTCATTCCTGATTACTATGCTTTCACCAGCCAAATGTACTGCCATTTTTAAATTATAACTAGCCTGTAACCTTTCCAGATCACCTTTGGGTGCTCTTCTTGTAAAAGGACAGATGCCACTTTGCTTTGTACTGGTATAGTTTTTCTGGCATTGTATTGACACAAAATTACCATCTTCACATTTATGTCAAAGTTTTACAGCATCTAGTATTTTCTGTGTAGATTTAGAGTTTTCAACCAAAGCCTCCTTTTGTTGTCCTTGACACAACAGATACAATTCAAAGACTGGTATAGTCTCGTGTTTGCATTTAGATGATGAAAGCTGATCAATTCAATAATAATAATAATAATAATAATAATAATAATAATAATAATAATAATTTATCTGAAATATACACAGAAAAATTACAACACAATCAATACGACACTACACTATATGCTTACAAACCAATAACTGTGGATATAACAAAGGTACAGTCAGAATTATTGACTTTTGGGTTACATTTATTATTTTTCAGCTCTCTGAATTACCTTTGCACTGATACCTTAAAAATTAAAATCAATCCACTAGTAATGGAGTTATTGATGATTTTGTGAACTTTGATGGCGGCCATCTTGATGACATCATCAATGTTATGCACCACATACCAGTTACACCATGGAAATTATTGTTATTCTGTAGTTCTGTGATTTATCTTTAAATTGAAACCTTATACATTAACATCTGTCCACTGTTTACAGTGATATTCATGATTTTGTGAATTTTAATATTGGCCATCTTGATGTTATCAAAACTATACGCCACATACCGTAGAGTTATATCATAGAATATGTGGCTACAGGTAGTTTCTGATCAAATAAAACCAACTGTACATTCGTATCACAAATTCTGCCATGGAACACAATTTTTCTACATATGCTCTTGGACTAATTTCTGGATATGGGGATTCCATTCCTTGCTGTTGTGGCTGATAGACTCTCTCCACAAATGTATTAATCTTCTTTAAATAGGACTGGAATTTTCTCCCTCCATTTCCAACTCCACCTGGTTTTTGGGGGGAGGGGGTACTTTGGGTAAATCCCAAAATGGAGAGTAAGGGGATCACTATTACAGGGAGAGGAAGGGCTCCTCAAAAACCATTTCTGGGGTCAAATAATGGTGCTGAAACAGAACTGAAATAGCTGTCCACAACTTGGCCACCTTTGAATGGGGTGATGAATTTGGGGCAACCATTGTGCTCCACACTACAACTGGAGAATGTCACCACATCTTGTGGAAATCACCTCTATAAGAACCATCTTCTTTAGTTTACTTAATTTATTCAATTTATGTCTGGCTCTTCCTCCTGAAGGAGCCTTTGAACCGACTGCCAATCAATTTCATTGTATGGCTCAGAGTTCTCCTGTGTTGAGAGAGGGTGCTTTCAACTCCTATATTATGACACCATGGGAACAGCTCCATAACTTAAGGCATCTTCATTTTTCAGCATTCTGCTATTATAAAGCCTGAAAATTCTATTTGTCACACAATCAAGACAATATATATCTTAAAAGTTTGAAATGTGGTTTGGAGGATCTAATTTCAGAGAAATTCAGTGAAGAATAGCTGAGTTATAGCAGGTTAAGCTTTGATATTGAGGTTGCAACTGTGTGCAGCCATTTATCAAGAGCTGTGAGAATAAGGAGACAATTAACCATCTAAAGTTGAAAGGATTCTTTTAGGGGCTGTTTTAGCCATTTCTTATCTTGTATATGTCTGAGATAATGACATTTTAGGGTATATTGTTTTAAATTTTTAAATTGCGTTTTAAATTGGTTTTTAAAAGATGTATCTTAAATTGTATTTGTTTTTAGTTACTGTAAACTGCCCAGAGAGCTTCGGCTATGCAGCGGTATACAAGTATAATAAATAAATAGATAAATAAAATATCTTGCTTTGTATATAACGTTATGGGTGGTATTCAACACTAGGCCTACTTAGAGTAGAAGTTAATAGACATGACCAACTTAGGGTAATTAATTTCAATGGGTCTACTCTGAATAGCAATTAGTTTAATACAACCCTATGGTTTTATTTTTCGTCTTATTTTTACTCAGTGATAAATTGATAAAGAATCATTTTTTGCCTCAAAACATATCTTATTTTTTTCTTTTTTTGCAGATTTTTGATAACCCCCTACATTCTGAGATAGAGCAACAGCATCATCAAGAGTAGCTGAGAATCTTGGTCCTTACTTGGGAATACCCTGAAGGCAATATCCATAATTTTATTTCCTATCCACTTTGCTAGTTTAATCCATTTTTTACATTAGTCATGGAAGACAAAACACTAATGAAAACCTATTAGGAAGGTGAAACCATCCTGTGAAGTAATTTCTTATCAGCTTCCTTGACCACTTAAATCAGAGATGCTTATTTCATCAATGGCCCAAATTACCCTCTGCTCCATTCGCTTGTCTCTTTTGAAACAATACAAATCAGGCAATCTACATGCTATGAAAGAGACTAATGTTCTCTCAGACTATATTTTCTGCCAGGAAATCTGCACATGCTCTGAAACCCAATACTCTACACAAGCAGTTAAATGTAATTAGCTAAATCAGATTAACTTTATCACTTTATTTTGAAAGTCTGGGTGCAATTTATTGCCTTCCTTCCCTCTCCCTTTTATCCACTTTGTCACAAAAACATCCCTTTCTCAATAACCTTTCTTTATACACTTGGACCATCGGCTTGGACCATGACATTTATGCGGAATTTCTCACTAAAATCTTCTCTGTGTGCTAGACTGCATGGTTATTCTAAGACTGCAGAGACTAATCTTTGGCAAGTAAAGTTCCTTATGGTGTATTATTATTATTATATTTCTATATTTATGTTTATTTTTTGTAAGCCGCCTTGAGGGCCTTTTGGCCAAAAGGTGGGATACAAATAAACAACAACAACAACAACAAAAGTTCCTTATTGTTTATTATTTCTAGAGCTGGGCTTCAGGGAGAGGTGCTTGTCAGTAATCAAGCTGGAAAGCCTAGGAGTTTCTTTGTCTTTCAGGTGAGATTCAGCCTATGGTGGCAGCCTATCATAATTCTTTTCTGGGGAACCCTCACACAAAAAGGGGAGTCAATCAGTGCAGAGAAAACATCCTCCCCACACAGTCTGTCCATCCCTTCTGCTTCCCAGAAGTAAAACGGCCATCACAGCAATGAGCAGCATGCCATGTGGGCCACTAAGGGCTCGACATTTATAAAATACCAGAGAGCCCTGTTGGATGAGACCAAGACCCTTTCCAGTAGTGCTGTGCTTGGGCTCTGTGTATACCCCAAACTAAGCAAATCAGGGTGATTTGGGGTAAGATTTCACATTACCAAGTTGGATGGCACCATTAACAAGGTGTGCCAAGGCAGATCAGGGTGTGCCCAAACTTCTGAGTAGCTCTGTTGCATTTTCCCCTTCCCCAGGTTAAATGCATGGACCTTCCCTCTTTTATTTTCTGAGAAATGAAATCATGCTGACTGGGGAAACACCCAGAAATCAAGAGGGTAAGGGGGTGTACAGGGCCTTTCATTTGATGGACAGGTCTAGTTTCTAATCACAGTAAACATTTGGGGGATTGATATTCAAGGAAATATGTGGGTCTCCCTTCTCCAAGGTTGGCTGCAAGAACAGGGAATAAGTGGTAGGTTATTGGGGTGACCTACCTCTTTCCCAGATGTTCTTTTCCCTAACGAACAAACAAAAATCACAGCTCTCTCTCACTCTCTCTTTCATGGAGCGTACTTGCAGGAGGCAAGAAGGGCAACGGGGAAAAAGTGACATTTCCAGGTTTTTATTACTAAGGTAAAATCACCTAGACAATTAACCCCTGGGTCTATTTGTCTGAACTTTGGAAGATTTCTTACCCAAGGGCACTTCCTTCAAGTCCCCACTTTTCCAATTCATTGTCTGCCTCAAAATTGGGGAGGAAATGTGATCCCTATGTTGCCCTCTAAAACATTAAAGTGTGTCCTTGAGGGAGAACTGCAACACTTATCATTTTGAAATTTGGCAGGCTTCATCCCACAGAAGGATTGACCATCCTGAAACTGGCATCCAATTTCTGGAAGAAAAAAATTAAAAATAGAGACTTTCTTTAAAAAACAAAATAAAGTAAATGTAAAGGTTTCCTGCACCCCCCCCAATGGATCTGACTGAAGTTTAGGAGGCTTAATATACTCTGGAGAGTCTCATTTGTCTGCAAATTTCATTCACTTATGTGAAAAGGAAAAATGTTATAGCCATTTATAGATTTCCCATTATGGTCAATGGGGGGAAACAGAGCTTCAGATTTAACAGATCAGATTCAGACCTGAACTGATTTGGAATGACACAGAGTAGATCTAAAACAGATTGGGCTGCTTCCAAATCACTACAAATACAAGGCAAATTTTATGGTCACTGAACATCCCCAGCTATCTAGCCCTGTTTCCTACAGCTGCCAAGATGTTTATGAGAAATTCACAAGCATCTCTGCTGCTTCATCCCCATATTTGTTGAGGTTAGGGATGGAATTTTCTGAAAATCTTGATGTTGAGCTTATCAGCACAATTTTTTTTCTAATTCCTGTCTCACTTCTTTATGTTAATGAGGAATTTTTTACAGTGATTTTTTTCCACTAAAAATACTAACTATTCTCACATACTATGCAGTTATATTGATTATTGTGCTTTTTTGTAATTTTCCTTTATTGCAATAAAAGGATAGAGTCACAGTCAGACATACATCATACCATCTGAAAATGCAATATATTCTGCGACAGTTTTACATGAACAGAAGTCATTAAGTAGAACAAATCATCTAAGTAGCAGCTGGTAAATTGTCCTGTAAACCATGTTCAGTAGAGTATTCAATAAATCTCCACCAGATGGCACTAAAGCCTTGTGGTTTGCCTTTTCCTTGCATAAGATAGAGTTCATGAGTAATTTTTTCCCATAACCACATTTTGCCAGACATTCCTACACAAAGCCATTTGGTCAAGTCCTTCTAAAGTGTCACCCATTGTACAATGGTTTGCCATGTAAGCTACCAGAATGTAAGATGTCAACATTTTAAATTTCAAATCCATGTTACATCTTTCACACATTGAGCAGGGGGTTGGACTTGATGGCCTTATGGACCCTTTCAACCAGGGGCAGCGCTAGGGGGCAGCTAGAATGGGCCCTGGCCAAGGGCCCCTGTGGGGCCCCTCTTTAGGATGGGAGGGTCGTGCTCCCATTGTGCAACCCATGGCAGTGTCAGCTCCTGACCTTGCCATGGATCTTGGAGAGGGAACTCCCAGGCACCTTCCTCCATACAGTCAGTGTGGGCTTCAATAAGTCTGCATGCACGCCCCACCTCTCTCCCTCATCCCTGTGAATGCAGCATGCATGCAACCAAGATGGTGGTGGAGGCTTCCCTAAGGGGCTGATGGCATGCCATTTACAAGGATGATAAAGGTAAGTGGGACATGCAGGTGGGTTTATTAGCCAACTCTACTTTTACTGCTTCCAACTCTACTATTCTATGATTACAACAAACACAACCCAGGATCCAGATTTACATTTTCTTTAGTAAAGTTTGCCAATTCTTAGCCAATGGCCACCCAAAATTCATGAAGTCCACCAAAGATGCAAATATGTTCTTTTTGTGGAACAACCTCACCAACAGTTTGGGCTAAGTCTAGATAAAATGTGATATGCCACCTGTGGAATATTTTCAGATTGGTTTTCCTAAAGTTAGCTGATGCAGATGTATCTACAGTAGCTTATTAGAGCTCAAAGCAATCCAGTCTTGATTGTCTATCTCTAACTGTAAGTCATCCTCCCACAGTTCCTTCAATTCTGACAGTGGGCTCATTTGTACATCAAGCATCATTTTATAGAATGCTGAGACTAGATCCTGTCCCCATGTCAGTGTCTAGAATAGTTCTTTTAAACCTCATTAAGGGTCTTGTAGCATGTGATTTGACACGGAGGCATTTAAGAAAGTGTTCAAGTTGGTGGTTTTGAAGCCACCCTAGACACAGATTGGGGAGATCAGTTTGGAGTTGAGCTATCATTACTAGACCTCTGATTTAAAAAAATCATGTAAATAAGAGTACCAGTTTTCTTCTCATTTTGTAATGCTATCTCACATTCCCATGTAAGGCTGAAAAGGAGTCAAGAGGGAGCATTTTGGGGATAATTTAGGTTGCCATTTTCTCCAAATCGAAAAGGTACGTTTGGTAAATAAGGTAATGTTTAAACTTGGATAAAAAGGGGAGCTATCCCAGGGACTCCGAGTGTAACATACCATATGTTCTTCCAGGCGTATCCAGGCCTTATCTGCCCACATCATCATAACGCTTAGTTATCACAGTTGGAAGGCCTCATGATGAACCTGCAAGTTAGATAATCCCCATTCCCTTTTATCCAATATATTGTATTATAACTTCATGACAATATGTGGACTCTTTTTTTGAAGTATAAATGAATTAAACATTTAATTAATGTTAAACATTTAACATTAAGGTTGCCATTTTTAAAATGATCGGAGATGAATGAAGATGAGGACAACTTGAAACACGTATAAGAACCATGGTATTATTTTCATCTGAAGGGAGGTAATTCTACCCAGCTTCAATTTAGACCACCTGAACATATCTTTCTTCATCTTATTAACTAGAGGGCAGAAATTCAGTTTGGATATTCTGGCAGGGTTTCTAGGAATGAGGATGCCTAGGTAATGAAAAACTTTATCACACAGATGTACTTGCAGTGACCTATATATGTCCAACTGCATGCAAGGAGGAATGCTAAAGAACATGATAACCAATTTATCATAAATGATTTTAAATCCCTCCACATGAGAATAATAGTCAAGTTCTTCTCTAAGAGTTTGAATGCATCATTCCAGTTTACCTAGCATTAATAGCATGTCGTCTGCATACATTTTCATCAAGTGCTCTTCATCCAATAGCCTTCATTGTTTGCAGGGCAGGGCAGGGCAGTCTGTCAGCCAACAGTTCCAGGGAGAGGACAAAGAGCAGAGGTAACAACGGGCACCCTTGTTTGGTATCCCTTTCTATCAAGGTAGGACAGCCTTTCCCAACTAGTGGGCCACCAGATGTTGTTGGACCACAACTCCCATCAGCCTCAGCCAGCATTGCCAATGGTCAGGAAATATGGGAATTGTGGTCCAACAACATCTGGTGGCCCACTAGTTGGGAAAGGCTGAGGTAGGAGAAGCATACAGCACATTGGTGCAGATTATCACTGTGTTGTTAGTATATACCTTAGACATTTATTTATTTATTTTTATTTGATTTATTATTTGATTTATATCCCACCGTTCCTCCCAGCAGGAGCCCAGAACTAGAAATTGCTGAGAAAACATTTATACCAAGATGGTATTTCTTAAGGATCTCTTCTAGATATCCCCATTCCAAACAGTTGAATGCCTTAATGATGTCCAATGATAGCAAACCTAAATGTTGCTTAGAATGTATAGTACTGTGGATGACATTTAACAACTGGAATTTTGGGTCTGATATATGTGGTTTAGGCATAAAGCCTGTTTGGTCTGAGTGAATCATGTCCGGAATAATTGTATATAATTGGGTGGCCATGATGGAGGTAAAAAGTTTCTGGTCTTCATTTAGTAACATAATAGGCTGGTAAGACCCTACCAATCTCTTGTATCTGTCTGGCTTAGGAAGTATAATTTTATGGGATGAATGCCATGTGTCTCGTATTGGGCCTCCTGACTGTATCAAGTTAAACAAATAAGTAAGATATGGCACTCTTTAAATTTTTGGTAAAAAGAGTTATTAAATCCATCAGGGCCCAGGGTTCTATTTGGCTTCAGCTTTTTAATGGCCTGCATCACTTCTTCCTCTGATATAGCCATGTTGGAATCATGCATCATTGAGTTGGAAGGAGCCTATAAGGCCATTGAGTCCAACCCCCTGCTCAGTGCAGAAATCCAAATTAAAGCAAATTAAAGTCTGCTTGTTGGTTATCAGATTAAGTGTTTCAGATTAAATTGAGTCAAATAAGATTCAATCTGTGAAGCCAGCAGAGATTTGGAACTATACAATTCTCTTAAAAAATCTGCAGTTAGAATGAATGACCTTTGTATTGTGTACAGCGAGCTAATTCTGGAGAAAGTTTGTTGTTTCCTTACAGCATGAGCCAGAAGTTTGGATCCTCAATTTCCTGATTCATCATATTTATGGTGAACATAAAGTAAAATTTGGCAATTTTAGCAGAATCTAAGGCATCAAGTTCTTTGTACTTTTTACCTAGTTGAGCATACAATTTCTGGGACCCAATCCATTTGTGTTGTATCTGTAGTTCTGCAACCTTCAATAACTGAGCTTTAATTTGGTTTATACATTTCTTTTATTTGGCAATGCAGTACCCACTAATGGTTGCTTTCATTGCATCCAATATAGTATTAAAATTTATGCCTGGAGTAATATTGGTTGAAAAGTACTCAGGAAGAGCAGCAGCTGGGGCTTGCAAAATGGTTTGACATTAGTACAGGATCAATATGCCAAATAGGGGTGAATGGACCAGAATGAGGTGATCACATTCCTACTTCTACTGTGTTGTTGTAATGAAAAGAGATATATAGTTTGGGAACTGTAGTATGTGGTGTTAGTTTGACATAGCAGAGAATGAGTTAACCTGATCCACATAAAAGCAGAAAAACAAAAATTCCTAACAGTGCCTGTGAAGGCTGAATGTTCTGTTAGCTTTTTCATCCCATGTAACAAGATACATTCAAGTAGATAGCGACTGGGCTAGAATTTACTGCTTTAGGGGGAGGTAGGAACAGCACGGATGAATAGTCAAGGTCAGAGAACGCTAACTCAATGCAATACAGTGGGAAAACTTGCAAAATAACAAGCAAGATGGGAGGGGCTGTGTGAGGAGGCTTGAAAGCATATATCAAGTGCATCATTGTAACCCTGCTTTTAGACTGACTTTCTGGCGCGAGCCGAATATCTGGTCTCTCTTTTGCAAAAGGTATTGGTAATCAATAAAGGTGTTGTCTTATATTTTCTGGTTTCCCATCTGGTGTTATTGGAGTTTCCCCCAGATGAAAAGAGCCTTTTTTTGGTGTAACATTGTGATCCACGATTACCCTTGGGAGGATGTCAGCCCATATCAATTCTGAACCAGGGGGGCAGAAACTTGGATATAATGCAGCCTAGAAAAAGAGTGGTATCTGGGAGAAAAAATAAAGAATAATTTCTGACCACCACCCTGGTTCATACGACACCAGGCATCCACCACATGAAAAAGATCTAAGAGATTAGCAAAAAAATTTGCACCTGGACTGAGGATCTTCTTGTGTTTTTGTCTACAGCCTCATCACAGCTGGCATTGATGATCACCCCATCTCCAGTAGTAAACTGAAATAGTCTTTTTCAAAGTCTTAGCTGATAAGGTATACTAGTTAGATTTCAGGGAGTAGATGGACGTACGAGTAAGATTATGTTCCCCTAAGGCACCTGACAAAAATAAACCTTGCCTCCCCATCATGATTAATCGTATGTACCCAAAAATCCAAGGATATCGCAAGAAGTATTCCAGCCCCATGTGAGTGGGTAGAGCCCAGAACTACGAATTGCACCCCAAAGAAGGGATATTTGAAAAAACAATCTTCATCTCCTGCCTTATATGTCTCCTGTAGGAAACCAATGGAGAGCCCCTGAGTATGCAAATATTTGGAGACCCTCCACTGCTTCAAAACATCCCCCAAGCCTCTTATATTAAATGTCAGAAATTCAGATGTGGAAAGATGGTATCAGAAACATAACCTATCTTGGTAGAAGAAAGAAAAAAGAGTCCCAAACATGACCATCAGCAAGGAGAATTAACAGTGCTGCTTGTGCTGAAAAAATAGACGTTCATATTAACTGCATAATATCATTCTGTGACTCTAGAAGCTTTCCCTTCCCCCCACCCCTCAAACGCACCCAACAAAAGGCTCCTGGGAAACATCTGGATGCCTGGGCTCAGACACAACAAGGGAATCCAGCATGCAGCTGACACTAGCATAGAAGCTATCCTCAGAACCCAGCAGCCAGTCTCTGGCTATCTCCTCCCCTCCATGTGTGTAATTACCCATTCAAAACTTTTGCAACCAGGAATGGTGTTCCTTAACTAACTAATGTGAGACCATAAAACAAGACACATTACTGTAGATAAGTATCTATGGAACAATAACTCCACTCATGAAAAACTTAGCCAGATAAAAGTCCCAACTTCATTTCTTCTTCACATTAGCAGATCTTGTATTCCTCTTAAGAAACTGGGAGGAATGGAGTCTGCCCAAGGCAGGTGACAACATTTCGTAGCTTGCAGAAAGGTTCTCCAGTCCTCCCCTGTTGAGACCATATCCAATAGATCATCTGATTCCCACTCATCTTCTTCCCATGGAATGGAGATGTTGGACTGGGACAAGATGCAAGACATTTCCTTCTTCATTGTTTCTCTCTGCTGGGAACCATCTGCTTCAGTAAATAGCACAAACAGGAACCTCCATCTGTAACAAATTCCTGCCTCACTTGGTGACAGCAGAGCATCTCTGCACTCAAGTCTTGCAAAAATATGATAGGTGTCCCTCATATCTATTGGGCTCCAAGATGGCAAAGAATTAGTCAGTTTTTCTTTAGTAGCAAATTTCTAAAAGGCAACATATGTCTTGTGCGGGAGGATTATATTTCGGTTTGGGGCCTCAGTTATGGTGTGCACACTCAATAGCCTTCTGAGAAAGATTTGCGAACCACTTTGAGGGCAAAATTGCTCGGATCTATGTCAAACTTCATGCCATAGTTAGCCCAGGTCCACTAGAGGTTGTAGCAGCAGCATTAAGTTGCAGCCTATGGAATCAGTTCCAGTTGTTGGAGCCTAATGATGTGGGCAGGACACTTGTGGCAGTGAGGCTGACTACATGCCCTCTTGATCCCTGCCCATAAAATCTAGTAGGAGGGAGTTATGGCCAATGCCTTGAAAGAGGTGGTGGTAAGGTGCCTCTTGAAGAGGCCCTCTCTGGATCTAGAGGTTGTAGAGAATGACCGTTCAGTTTCAAATAATCCCTTCTTGGGTAAAGTGGTGGCCAGCCAGCTACAGGTATGCTTGGAGCAAGGAGATTTTTTAGACCCATTTCATTCTGACTTCAGGCCTGGTTCTGGCACTGATGCAGCCTTGGTTGCCCTGATTGATGACCTCTATTGGGAGATAGCTGGGGGGAGTGCATCCCTGTGATTCTCGTTCATCTCTCAGTGGCTTTTGAAACCATTGACCAGGGTGTCCTTGTTGGCATGAGGCCTAGTAGTTTTCCATCAAGTCTGAAAGTTTTGAAAGTTAAGAGGAGTTATGTCTTTGCCCAGTCTGGGAATGGACAGTGAAGGCCGTTGTTATGGTAACCATCAAGATATAGACTGGGAAAGTTCTAACAGAGTCTGTGAGTTGGGTTCCTTCTGCATCATGCCTCTGACCTGAGAGGCTGTCTTACTTTTGCTTTTGAAGAGAAATGTGCTGTAGAGCTAGAGGGGGGGGGGGAACCGCTGAAAAGCCTTAATGTCTTAATAAAGACTCTTAACATGCTCTATTGCTCTGAAGAAGTTTCTTGCTCAACTTAACTCCATCGTAATGTATGCTGTTTCACGCAACAACGCACACATGCCAACAGGGGTTATGAGCCCAGATCCACAGCGCATTACACGGGAGTAAGTTGCTGGTCTGAACGGCAGACGGAGTTCCAGAGAGGGCAGCTTGATTGATTGAACCAGATGGAGGTGAGCAACATGGCTGTAAACCTGTCTGGGGGAGGCTTGCCGATGGAACGACTTAATGAAAAGAATTATGGCAGCTGGAAGCCGAGGATGCGGGCTTTGCTGGTAACAGAGGATTTATGGGACATTGTAGATGAACCACCCCCGGCGGTATTGACCGCGGCCTGGAAGCGTCGAGACCAGAGGGCGCAGGCATTTATAATCTTGGCTCTATCGGATTCTCAACTGATGTGTGTGAGAGATGAGCCGTTGGCTAAACAGATGTGGGACGCGTTGCAGGATTTGTCCCAGGAATGGCAGCAGAGGCAGGAGGCGCAGAGAGCCGAGCCGATGGAGGCTGTCAGAAGCAAGGAGGAGAAAAATGCCGAACCGGAGGAGGCAGCCGAAAGCAGACAGGAAAACAAGCGGGAGCAGCAGCAGCTGAAGTCTTGTTATGGCTGTGGGGCTCGTGGGCATCTCCGTAAAGACTGCAATCAAGCGAAACTCCAGGGACGGAGGCTTGAAGCAGGGCAGTGTGAACTTTGTTTGTAAACAGAAGTCTAAAGACTTGGAACAAATTAACTTTATTCTTGACAGCGGAGCAAGCCATATATTAATTAAAGACAGACATTTGTTTTACGTTTCAGAAGAAGTGAAAGACTTTGTTTTACTTGCTGATGGATCGTGTAAGAACGTGGAAGCTCGTGGTCTGGTGAAGTTTGATAAGCTTGGAATAATGTCAGATTGTTTGTTTGTTCCGGAATTGGCTCATAACATATTGTCAGTGAGCAAACTGGTGAGTTGTAATTATTCAATTTTGTTCCACAAAGACCAATGTTATATAATGAGGGGAGATCAAGTGTGTTTGCAGGGAAGCCTTAATGATTCACAGTATGTAATAAAGAGCAGTCAAGCAGGGTGTGCTGTGTTAAATGCTGAGGCACAGGTACATCAGGGCTGCGTCCATGAATGGCATCAAAGGCTGGGGCATACAAACCTTGACACGATAAAGAAAACCCCTTTGCACAGTGAAAACATGTGTTTAAAGGATTGTGGACAGTTAATGGATTGTGATGCGTGTAATAAAGCTAAAATGACTATTGCACCAATAAACCGGGAGGCTGAGAGAACCACAACAGCTCCCTACCAGCTAGTTCATGTTGATTTATCAGGGCCAATAAATGCTTCACGAGGAGGTGCGAAATTCTTCATGGTACTGGTAGATGATTTTTCAAGATTTTGTCATGTTTTTCTGTTAAAGCATAAAAGTGAAGCTGAGCAGAAGCTGAAACTGTTCATTAAGAGAATCGAAACTCAACACGGCGTCACGGTGGGGGCTATACACTCAGGCCAGGGAGAAGAATTCATGGGTAAAGCATTGCATGAAGTGCTGGCAAGTAAGAAAATAGCACTTAAACCTTCCACCGGGGTTGCAGAGAACAAAAACAGAGTGCTTGGGGAAGCAATGAGAGCCATGCTGATGGATTGCAGTTTAGGGAATTCTTTCTGGGCAGAAGCAATTCTTTATGTGAATTACATTCACAACAGGGTGTTACACAGTGCAATTGGAATGTCTCCTTATGAGAAACTTACTGGCAGAAAGCCTAAAATAGAACACATTCAAAAATTCGGGGCAAGGTGCTGGATCCACATTCCACAGGGAAAAAGAAGAGGCAAGCTTGCGCCCAGAGCACAGCAAGGTTTTGTTTTGGGATTTCAGAATGCATATTTCAGAGTTTGGTGTCCAGAAACACAGCAGTTAAGTCTGAGCAGAAGCATTAAAGTCTCAGAAAAGCCTTGGGATCAAAGGCAGACAGTCATTCTTACAGGAACAGATGACACACAAACATGAACACAATCACAGACATTTAAGCCAAATCTTGACATTAAAGTGGAAGGTACACAAATTCCTCTCAGAGATGCTTTGAATGAGCTCATTTGTGGGAAACGCAGTAGAAATAAGAAACGAAAAGCTGAGGAAATGGAATTGGCTGATCAGGCTGTACCAAGTACAAGCAGCTCAGATGGAGGAGCTGAGAGGGCAGAATTTCCAGCTTTAAGGTGCTCTACAAGAGCAAATTTAGGCAAACCGCCTGAAAGATTTACCGTGGGATTAATAACAAGTCCTGGAATGAATAAAGTTGTAGATATGGATCCTGAGACACTTTATTTGACATGTGTTCAACCAAAGTTTGAGTGAATAAAGTTTTGAACTGTACTGAGATGTAATTTTGAACTGTACTGAGATGTAATTTTGAACTGTACTGAACTGAAAATGTATGATGCAATGTACTGAAATGTATTGCAAGAGGTATTGTAGAAATGTATTACTGTATGACTATGTATTGTGGAGATGTATTGTTGAGATTTCTTTGTAATTGACAGACATGATGAGAAAAAGGGAGGCTTGTTGGCATGAGGCCTAGTAGTTTTCCATCAAGTCTGAAAGTTTTGAAAGTTAAGAGGAGTTATGTCTTTGCCCAGTCTGGGAACGGACAGTGAAGGCCGTTGTTATGGTAACCATCAAGATATAGACTGGGAAAGTTCTAACAGAGTCTGTGAGTTGGGTTCCTTCTGCATCATGCCTCTGACCTGAGAGGCTGTCTTACTTTTGCTTTTGAAGAGAAATGTGCTGTAGAGCTAGAGGGGGGGGGAAACCGCTGAAAAGCCTTAATGTCTTAATAAAGACTCTTAACATGCTCTATTGCTCTGAAGAAGTTTCTTGCTCAACTTAACTCCATCGTAATGTATGCTGTTTCACGCAACAACGCACACACGCCAACAGTCCTTCTGAAACAACTCAGAGGGATTGGAATTGGAAGCACTATATTACAGTGGTTCTGCTCCTACCTGCATCAGAACGTACTACTAGGAGACTGTTGCTCAGCCTTGTAGCTTTGGAACTGTGGGCTCCTGCAAGGGTCTATTCTATCTCCTATGCTATTTAACCATTAGGCACTGTCATCTGGGGATTTGGAGCAAAGTGTCATCAGTATGCTGATGACATGCAGCTCTGTCTCTTCATACCATTTGAATCATGAGAGGCTGTGAAAGTGTTGGACCAGTTCCTGGAAGTGGTGAAGGGCTGGATGGGAGCCAATAAACTGAGGCTGAATAAGGAGGAGATATTGTGGGTGGATGCTTTCCATGACCAAGAATTAGGTGTACAACCTATCCTGGGAAAGGTCTCACTCTACCTGAAGGAATGGTTTGTAGCCTGGGAGTAATCCTGGATTTCAGCTTGTCATTGGAACCTAGGCTGTTTCTGTACCAGGATAGCCTGGCCTCAGTTATCCATTCTCTAGTGATGTCCTGCTTGGACTACTGTAACATGTGCTACATAGGGCTGCCCTTGACGATGATCCAGAGGCTGCAGCTTCGCAAAGGAGAGCAGACAAATAACTAACCCAAACAGAACCCACGTGCCAGTTTGACAGAATACAATCAAACAGGCACCAACAAGCAGATCCCATCCCTAAGGAACACTGAAGACATTTGTGGTTTTAAACCAGCCCTCAATGTTCCTCCCTTCCCAATTTATTCAGACCTCTCTTGTTGTTTTAAACCGTCACTTTTCCCCTGTCAAAGTCTCTCCCTTCTTACTCCCATGTGATGGGCACTGCTGTTGTGGAATCTGCCTTCTCTTTGGCTCTCCTACCCCACTTTGACTTCATACAAAGCAAGGATTATGAGGCACTACAAATCCTCCAATGGGGGCTGAGTGATTGCACTCTTACATTTTTATTATATGAAAGATATATATGCATATATACACACACATACACACATTATGCCGTAATACCTCAGTTAATGAATGCTCCAGGAACGAAGCTCCTTCCAATGAAGGCTTTTTTGGGTGAAGGGGGCAATGAGGCCACACACTCTAACATAGTCAGAATGTGGCTCCTTGACTGTTGGATTGCGGCTGGTGCAGAAAACTCTCTCACACGTGGCTGGAATCGCAGTCCTTGCCGAGTGGTGCAGATGCCTCTGTTTACTGTAGATATGCTTGCGCAACCCAGTATAGAATGCAACTCTAGCTGCGGGTGTGAGAACCACCTGGAGCAGCCACAGTCGATCAGTCCTCCTTGCCTGCTGGATTGCTTGCTTGAGTGTAGGAGATGGTGACAGAGACAGAGAGAGAGCAACCATGGGGGGGTTGCCCCTTGCCTGCTTGCTTGAGTGTAGGGAAGGATGGCATGCCCCAGTTCAAAATGCATGATGCTCCCTAAAGCACACACCAATGCCTTCCTCCATCTGCTCTCTCTCTCACCCCCACCATCTACGCAATAAAAGAAAAAAGTCAAGGCAGGCATCCGTGGGTGCACTTTGGAAGAAGCCTTCACGTGGTCTGTAGAAGTTGCAAAATGTTTTTGTTTACTTATGCTAGGCTTACCTGACCCAATTTCATTTTAGACATCAGTTATTGTTGTGAATAAAATGTTTGCTGAAATATGTTGAACTACTCATCTTTTTTGTGGTGTAGGAACCTATCCCTATTCTTTCCATGTTATTCCTACTTCTGGTACCAAAGTTTCTGTTAAAGAAGTAATGTCCAGGAATGGATGTACTTCATTAACTGAGGTACTACTGTACACATTGTTGTGTATAATTTTGCCTACATTAATCTGTCTTTTTAAAACAAATGACAGTACAGGAGTGGGTGCCTGATACTAGAGGTGGTCCAATGCAGGCAACATTCGATTGGGTTGGAACCACCACATTCCATGGGAATGCAGGGTGGGCCAATTTCAGGAGGGGGGTGCACTTATCCACTTTTGCCCTTACCAATGATCGGCTGATAACGCATGTCTAGATCAGTTTCCCATCAGCCAAACTGGCTTCAGATTTGGAGCACAGCTGGAGAGGGGGAAAAGTCAGTTTTAAAATAGTGCTGAGCTAAAATGCCTTCCCTAACTTTCCCACCATTTTGCATGCTGCAAACGTTTGGGTGGCATGCCGATGACTTTTGGGGTGTGTGTGCAAAAGGCAGTGAAACTGGTGGTTAACTGGGTAGTCTCAGTGACTGGCAGATACAATTTTTTTGTTGCTGGCTGGCTGAAGAATGAGTGGAATTGTTCTCACTGTGATTTGCTTCATGATCATGTCATGTCACCAATAAGCCAACCTGAGTGAGGGGAAGAAAAAAGTGGCCAGCTGAAGCTGGGACTCTCAGGAGGACCAATTAATATAAACAATTATGTGTAGCTTATAAACTATGTAAACTATAAACAGGTGGCAGCAGCAGTGAAAAAGATGACCAGGGTGGTTTCATGAAACTTCCCATCCCTTTTTTTGGTGTCCCCAATTTTGCTCAAAAAAGTTTGGGTAAGAAACTTTTCCTTGACCCTAATACTACTGGAAAGGTATTCAGAGTGGAGAATAGCTTTGTGGGGAAAGAGCTAAGCCCTCCAGCTACCCACCCTCCTTTCTCTACTTACACTTGTCAGTTCCTGGGAGCCCTGCTGTTTCCCTCACATTTGGCCCTGAATACATACATGTTGGCCTGCTCCATGCTTCTCTGACTTCTCAGTTTCCTCATCTTGTCCCAGCCTGGCCTGCCATTGTGCTTCTTCTGTAAGACTCTAGCCCAGAGTTCCTGAAACACAAAATGCAGCACCCCTAAGGATTTGGGAACATCAGCAATGGAGAGGTTTCACAAATCATTGTGTGTGTCCACTTTGTAACAGGCCTGCACAGGCATTACCCAGAATGTGATTGCAACCCTACACCAGTCAAAAATGAGCAATAGGGCTGCAATTCCCTACCAATGAAATCAGTATGGTGAACAGGTGCAGGAAGAGGCGGCGAGAAGGGGAGGAACTAGCAAGGTGTGTGTGTGTGTGTGTGTGCATGTGAGGTGTAGAAGATGGAGAAGGGGAGAGGGGACTGGAATAGGAAGGAGGTAAGAGTGCAAAAACAAGGTACCAACGACAAGGTGTCTTGGGGGAGGAGTAGAAGCTATTTGAGAAAGGTGGCATTTCAGAAAATTTGAGGAATACAGCTCTCTCATCTTTTCTGTGCCTCGAGTGCTTCACTTAGCCCAGAACCCAAGAATCCCACATTACTGACTGCCTTAAGAGAATTGTCTAAGTTGTGTTCTTGGTGTAAGCCCTGTTCAAACAAGAGCTGATATAGCTGGACAGAGAGAGTGTAATTAGGAGCTGATGGAGGCCCCTGCTGTTTCAGTGCCTCCAGCATTTGCAATCTCACCAAAGCCAGTCTAGCACTCAGATTTCCCCCCTTATGCACAAGGCAAACACTCTTTTGTTGACTCTGGCTATTTCTTAATTTGGACGCCAATAACCCAGTGGTTATTTAACTCATCACTGAATGGAGGCCGTGGGGAAGAGGTGAGTTTGATCTATGTCAGCGATTGGCAACAGTTCTTTGTTTTTAATTCTTTTATGATATGCTCAGCTAGTGAGATGATGGACATGGTCCACATAATAAAGGGGCTCAGGGACCTTTAATAACCACGATGCTGAATCTGTTGGATGTTTAACTTCATGCACACACACAAAAGGAATGTACATCAGCACACCAGGCTTAAGATTAAGTACCAACTGAAAGATAAATTACTATCACAGATTCTTTAAATCCTGTTTCCTATTGAGAAGTTCACTCCCATTAAATTCAACATGGAGGCTTTTGTGGCTTAGAATGAGCTGATGGAATAAAAAGAACATGAATCTTCTACTAATTCTGAATCTTATATCTTATACTTCATCCTAAATCAAACATTCAGAATCTCTTGAGAATCTGCCAGTCTGCTGAAACAGTATGTTCAAAGTTGATTTTCTTGTTGAAGTCAATTCATATATTGATTTGAGAGGACGGTTAATTCTTAAATCTTGAGCTACTATCAGATGGTCAACACATTCAAATTCTCCCTAGAAGATGCCTTTACCCTCCCTCAGAACTCTTCTCCAGTTTAGCCACTTTGGAACCTGATTGCCTTATGAGATTGTCTCACCAGCTCTATGCCTTCATAGGAATCCAGTTAAAAATTCATGAATAGGCAAAAGACACTTGCGGTTTAAGAACGTACCTATTATTGCTGTTATGTGCCTTAAAGGTGATTGTGACTTATGGCGACCCTATGAATCAGCAGCCTCCAATAGCATCTGACGTGAACCACCCTGTTCAGATCTTCTCAGTTCAGGTCTGTGGCTTCCTTTATGCAATCAATCCATCTCTTGTTTGGCCTACCTCTATTTCTACTCCCTTTTGTTTTTCCCAGCATTATTGTCTTTTCTAGTGAATCATGTCTTCTCATTATGTGTCCAAAGTGGGGAATGGACTGCCTTCAAGTCGATCCCAACTTATGGCTACCCCATGAATAGGGTGTTCATGGTAAGCGGTATTCAGAGGGGGTTTACCATTGCTTCCCTCTGAAGCTAGTCCTCCACAGCTGGCTAGGGCCTGCTCAGTTTGCCACAGCTGCACAAGCCAGCCCCTTTCTTGTCTGTAACTGCCAGCTGGGGGGCAACTGGGCTCCTTGGGACTATGCAGCTTACCCACGGCTGTACAGGTGGGCAGGGCACATGACCCCTGAGCCACTCACTGTGGGGTGATCTTTAGCTGGCACTTGACACCCAGGAGATACGAGCGGGGATTTGAACTCACAGACTCTGGACTCCCAACCAGGCTCTCCTCCCCACTGTGCTATACCAGCTGTTGTGTACGATAACCTCAGTTTCATCATTTTAGCTTCTAGTGATAGTTCTGGTTTAATTTGTTCTAATACGCAATTATTTGTCTTTTTCGCGGCCCATGGTATGTGCAAAGCTCTCTCCAACACCATATTTCAAAGGAGTTGATTTTTCTCTTATCCGCTTTTTTCACTGTCCAACTTTCACATCCATACATCAAGATTGGGAATACCATGGTCTGAATGATCCTGACTTTAGTGTTCAGTGATACATCTTTGCATTTGAGGACCTTTTCTAGTTCTCTCATAACTGCCCTCCCCAGTCCTAGCCTTCTTCTGATTTCTTGACTATCGTCTCCATTTTGGTTAAAGACTGTGCCAAGGTATTGATAGTCCTTGACAAGTTCAGTGTCCTCGTTGTCAACTGTAAAGTTACATAAATCTTCTGTTGTCTTTCCTTTAGTCTTCTTGACGTTCAGCTGTAGTCCTGCTTTTGTGCTTTCCTCTTAACTTTCATCAGCATTCGTTTCAAATCATTACTGGTTTCTGCTAGTAGTATGGTATTATCTGCATATCTTAAATTATTGTTATTTCTCCCTCCAATTTTCACACCTCCTTCATCTTGGTCCAATCCCGTTTTCTGTATGATATGTTCAGCATACAGATTAAACAAGTAGGGTACTAAAATACAACCCTGTCTCACACCCTTTCTGACTGGGAACCACTTGGTTTCTCCAAATTCTGTCCTTACCGTAGCTGTCCAGAGTATAGGTTGCACATCAGGACAGTCAGATGCTATGGCACCCCCATTTCTTTTAAAGCATTCCATAGTTTTTCATGATCTACACAATCAAAGGTTTTGCTGTAATCTATAAAGCACAGGGTGATTTTCTTCTGAAATTCCTTGGTCCGTTCCATTATCCAACTTATGTTTGCGATATTATTCACTAATTGGCAAAAAACCTTGTGGTTTAAGAACGTAACTATAGCCCACAGATATTTCTATCAAACTTTACAAAGAAAGGAAATTGGGCAGCTATAGTGAATGCACCAGGGGAGCAGGAGACCAGAACTCCTCTCTGAGATATTGGACTGCCCTACAAATTGGTCAAAATGCAAACACAGTTTGGGCTGGCCTTTCACAGTCCAATCCACTTGCTGTATAGCTTGCAAGAATTTGGTAACATATGCCTCTGAGCATATGGTGAGTGGTGGCAACACCTGCCATGCCCAAAGATAGAGAATTATATTTTTGTATGTTTGTTGGTGTTCTTCTTACTTTGCTTCTTTCCTGTGTTACTAATGTTTCTACAGAGAATCTAATCTAGAAAATTTTATTTCCCTCATTATTCATCCTAGAAATCTGTGTCAAATTTATTTTTATTAATTTCAAAGCCTTTTTATTGGTCAATGTCATATGATGGTGAAGACAGCCTTTTGTGTTTCAAACTGGAGGTTATGTTCTATTTCTAGTTCGGATGCATTAACAGTTGAATCTGAAACTGACTGATTACAATATGTTGCTACTTCAACCATGACTAGCTGTCGGAAAAAAGAGGATGCATGTTTTCAGCCTGCTATGTTTAAACCACTTTATTTAAGGCAAGGTGTTCATGATCAATTAAAAACAAAGAGCACACCTAGAATTTTGCTAGAATATATTTCACCTCCCGCTGTTTTATCTTGTGCAAACTGAGACACTTCTGATATCCATTGAAAACTATTCTGCAGAATAGTCAGTGACATTACTACACAATTATTTTTGGAGGGTTTTTTAGTATAAATTTTGCAGAGCGTTGCTGTACTTCAAATATTCACAGAAATAGAAACAAAAGAAAATAATTTCCTATAGGAAACGTCACTAAAATTACAAAGTAAATCAGACATACTTAAAGTGACCATCTGAACTATATCAACTGTCTTAATAACGTTACTTCCTCCTTGCTAAAATAAGATAAGCACAGCACATGTCTTCTTTCTATTATCTGGGCTGATTGCAGGTGTTGCCACCACTCACCATATGCTCAGAGGCACACGTTACCAAATTCTTCCAAGCTGCACAGCATGTGGATTGGACTGTGAAAGACCAATCCAAATTGTGTTTGGATTTTGACAAATATGTAGGGCAGTACAATATCTCAAAGAGGAGGTCAGGTCTCCTGCTCCCTTGGTGCATTCACTATAGCTGCCCAATTTCCCTGCTTCTCAAAGTTTGATAGAAATATCTGTGGGCTATTGGTACGCTCTTAAACCACAAGGTTTTTTTGCCTATTAGTGAATTTCTCTGCTTTTTAATCCAGGAGGTAAGAAATGGGGTTCTGTGCAAGTTTGCTGAGAATGGATTGATCATTTGCATGCTTATTGAGTTCAGTGGGATTTACTCCCCTGCATTCATGCTTAAGATAAGTGAAACTGACCACAGGGGATGAGAAGGGGAGGGGAGGAGGAGGAGGAGGAGGGAGGGGAAGAAGGGCAGAGGGGAGCAGGAAGGAGGGGGAGGGGAAGAGAAGGACAGGTTTGATCATTATTGAGTTCAGTGGGATTTACTCCCGTACAATCATGCTTAGGATAGGTAAAACCAACTGGAGGGGGAGGGAGGACTGCAATTGGTAGGGGAGGAAGAAGAAGGAAGAGGGTGCTGGAAATGGGGCAAGAGCAACTCCTGTTTTGTTCTTTTTGTTTATGTTCCAGAAGGGAGATAGAGTTAGGGTCCTCCAGATGGATAGGCTTGATTACCTTTACCTGTGATGCTCTGGCTGACTTCCTTCTGTCACTAGACTGATATGTCTTAGGGAGTTTATCTTCCCCTCCTCCTTCCACCCTTTCCTCTCTTCTCTTCTTCGACTATCTGAGAGAGAGAAGACAGCTTTGTCTCTTCTCTCTCTCTCCTGAGCCATGAGGGCAACTCCCAAGCCTGTGCTTTAGAACTAGGTATGCCTTTCTATCTACTATGTATTTCTATAAATAAAGTAGCTTTTCTTATTTTACTAAGTCTTAAGTCTCAGGGATCTCAATGCAGGGTAAAAGCCTGCCACTTAGGTAAACTCACACACTGGCACACACGCATTTCAGACCGTTGCCGTTCTCTGCTAATAATATATTTATACAAATTTACACAACAACAGAGGGGAGGGGAGAAGGGAGAGGAGAGGGGTAGGAGGGGAAAGGCAGGTCTGATACTTTGAATGCTTATTGAGTTCAATGGGATTTACTGCTATGCAATCATGGTTAGGATAGGTAAAACTGACCATGTGGAAGGAGGAGAGGGAGGGGGAAAGGAAAGGGGAAGGAGCAGATTGGAGGGGGGCAAAGGAAGGGGAAGGGGAGGGCAGGTTGGATCATTTGCATGCTTATAGAGTTCAATGGTATTTACTCACATGCAATCATGCTTAAGATAGGTAAAACTGACTATGGGGAGGAGGAGGAGGAGGGAGGGTGGGTTTGATAATTTGCATACTTTTTGAGTTCAATGGGATTTATTTCTGTGCAATCATGTTTGAAAATGGAAATGGACTACCTTCAAGTTGATCCTGACTTATGGTGACCCTATGAATAGGGTTTTCATGGTAAGTGGTATTCAGAGGAGGTTTACCATTGCCTTCCTCTGAGGCTGAGAGGCAGTGACTGGCCCAAGGTCACCCAGTGAGCTTCATGGCTGGGTGGAGATGCGAATCCTGGTCTCCCAGGTCATAGTCCAACACTGACCCAGGGGAGGGGGAGAGAGGGTAAGAGGAGGGGGAGGAGAATGGGTGGCCGGGCACTGGGCGGAGGGGAAGCCCCTTTCCTTTCTGAAAAGAAAACACTATGAACAGTATCATTGCTTTTCAGCATTCCCCACCTTTTTATTCTACAGTAGGCACACGTAGCCTCCCACCCAAATTTAAACCAAAGCTGTCCCAGGCCACATCCACACCAGGCCTTTATTTCACTTTGGACAGTCATGGCTTCTCTCAAAGAATTCTGGGAAGTGTAGTTAGTGAAGGGTGCTAAGAGTTGCTAAAATATGCCCTCTTCCCCTCACAGAGCTTCAATCAGAGCGGCTGACTGTTAAACCAGTCTGGCCACTGTAGCTCTGTCAGTGCAATAGGAGTCTCCTCTCAGCAGAAGATGGAGAAGTGAAGACCAGGAACAGACTGTGGTACAGATCATGAACTGGTCATACCTAATTCAGAGTAAAGCTAAAGAACAACAACAAAACAATCATAATGCCAAAATACCATTTAAATAACATCCCAGAAGAATATAAAGATCAAACAAGGAACAGATTTGAGGCTTTAAACTTAGTTGAAAGAGAACCAGAAGAACTATGGAATGAAGTCAGAGACATTATCAGGGAAGAATGCAAAAAGACCATACCTCTAGTTAAAAAGAGAGAAAGACCTCAATGGATGACTGAAGAAATTCTTAAAATGGTTAAAGAAGGAAGGAAAGCAAAAGGTAGGAATACGGTCAGAAGCCTAAATGCAATAATTTTTATTTTATTTATTTATTTATTAAATTTGTTAGTTGCCCATCTGGCTGGTTGTCCAGCCACTCTGAGCGACGTACAAAATAAAAACATAAAAATACATTAAAACATTAAAAATCTCAACAACAATAATAAAACCTAGCCCACCCAAAAGCCTGCCTGAAGAGCCAGGTTTTCAAGGCCCGGTGGAAGCTCATCATAGAGGGGGCATGGCGGAGATTATTTGGGAGGGAATTCCACAAAGTGGGGGCCACAATTGAAAAAGCCCTCTCCCTAGTCCTCACCAGTCTAACTGTTTTAACTGGTGGGATAGAGAGAAGGCCTTTTGAGGCTGATCTTGTTGGGCGGCATCGCTGCTGATGCTGGAGGTGCTCCTTCAGATAGACTGGGCCGAAACTGTATAGGGTTTTAAAGGTCAGAACCAACACCTTGAATTGGGCCCGGAAAACAACTGGTAACCAGTGCAACTCCTTTAGCACTGGAGTGATGTGATCTCTCCGGTGGCTGCCTTTAATCAGGCGAGCTGCCGCATTCTGTACCAGTTGCAGCTTCCAGACCATTTTCAAGGGTAACCCCATGTACATAGCATTACAGTAGTCTAGGCGAGAGGAGACCAGGGCATGTACCACAGATGGGAGCAGATGATTGGGAAGGTAGGGGCGCAGTCTCCGTATCAGATGGAGTTGATACAGCGCTGCCCGGCTCACAGCCGAGATCTGAGCCTCCATGGACAGCTGGGAGTCAAGAATGACCCCCAGGCTGTGGACCTAGTCTTTCAGGGGCAGTTGTACCCCATTGAGTACCAGGTCAACACCCCCCAACCTTCCTTTGTCTCCCACAAACAGTACCTCAGTTTTGGCAGGATTCAGCTTCAGCTTATTCCTTCCCATCCAGCCACTCACCGACTCCAGGCACTTGGATAGGGTTTCTACAGCCAACCTCGGTGAAGATTTGAATGAGAGATAGAGCTGCATGTCATCCGCATACTGGTGACACTGCAGCCCAAATCCTCTGATGATAGCCCACAGCGGCTTTATATAGATGTTGAACAGCATTGGGGAGAGGATGGAACCCTGTGGCACCCCACAAGTGAGAGGCCAAGGATCCAAAACCTCATCCCCCAATGCCACTCTCTGGTACCTACCAGAGAGGAAGGAATGGAACTACTGCAATACAGTGCCCCCTATGCCTAACCTCTTCAGGCCGTACAGAAGGATACCATGGTCAACGGTGTCAAAAGCCGCTGAGAGATCCAGGAGGACGAGGAAGGTGCATTCGCCCCTATCCAACGCCCTCCTCATATCATCCACCAAGGCGACCAAGGCTGTTTCAGTCCCATGTCCAGGCCTGAAGCCTGATTGAAATGGATCCAGATAATCCGCTTCCTCCAAATCCACCTGCAATAATACAGTGACTAGTACGTAGGACAAAGAGAACTATTAGAATAGTTGTTGCATAGAAAGAGAAGAGGACAACAACAAAGGTAGAACAAGAGCTCTGTTCCAAAAGATTGCAAAAGTCATTCACAGAGGAACCGTATGATGAAGAATTAGAAATTTTAGAATGTGAGGTGAAAGCTGCTCTCAAAATACTTGAAAGAAACAAATCACAAGGAACAGAGGGCATACCAATAGAGTTGTTACAAGTTACTGAGACTCAATCTGTCCAAATTTTGACAAACATTTGTCAACCAATATGGAAAATTAAACAATGGTCATCAGACTGGAAGTGTTCAATTTATATTCCAATTCCAAAGAAAGGGGATCCCAGGGAATGCAGTAATTATCAAACTATTGCCTTAATATCCCATGCAAGTAAAGTAATGCTCAAGATTCTACAACAAAAGCTCTTACCATATATGGAGTGAGAAATGCCAGATATCCAAGCTGGATTTAGAAAGGGAAGAGGCACTAGAGATTATACAGCCAAGAGAGTGGCTGTATACTATAGCCAGCGTGGATTTTTCACATTCCACAATGTTAAATTGAAAATACCCCCATGCCATTCTGATGCTTCCCATAAGCTCATTTCCAAACAAGCCATACAAAACTTATAGTCCTGAACTCAGAAATGCTGCTTAACAACCCTCCAAATTTTCATGGCGATACACAAAACAGTCAGAGAGAATAGAGAGTTCAAAGTCTAAAAAGAGAGGAAAACCCCAGAGCCCTTTTGAACTTTTTTCTGTCAGAGTTCTCATAATATGTTGAAATACATTAACAATAAGCCATGTTCACAGAGTACCTGTAGTCCTATTACTGACCTTGCCCCATACTCTGACCTTCATCTTCTGCAGTTTAAAAGTTAAAAAAAAATGCCTGGCTGATTTTTAATTAATTTAAGAAATTTTGGCTGGAACCCTATGATAGTGTCGGGCATGCTCAGTAAGAACTAGCTGTCAGTGTTCTAAAAGCCAGACACACAGCTGCTGGGCTTGGTTAGTCAGGGGGGCCACACCCACACCAGACCTTTATTTCACTTGAGATAGTCATGGCTTCCCCCAAAGAATCCTGGGATGTGCAGTTTGTGAAGGGGGCTGAGAGGAGATTCCTATTCCCCTGACAGAGCTCCAGTGGCCAGAGGGGTTTAACAGTCAGCCACTCTGACTGAAGGCCTGTGAGGAGAACAGGGCCTCTCGTAGCAACTCTCAACATCCTTCACAATCTACACTTCCCAGATTCTTTGGGGGAAGCCATGATTCTGTTTCCTGACTCCTAACTGAGCAGAGCAGAGGGAGTTGTCTCAGTTGGTCCACAGTGCACCGCATACCAGTGGGACTCTCAAGTTTACCCTGAAGTAGGACAAGACAAAGCACAGGCCACTCCGAAACAAGTGGTCAGAAACAAAAGGTAGAAGAGAGTATGAACAGGAAGGATACTCCAGTGGTTGTGACCTGCAAGGGGTGTGCCATGTTTGTTTTCTTGCCTGAGAACAACATGGCGTACATGTGCAACAAGTGCAAGCTTGTGGCACTGTTGGAAGAAAAAGTGAGAGGCCTGGAATGACGGGTGGCCACACTGAGGACTACAAGAGAAGATGAAGAGTTCTTAGACAGAACACTGGAACAGCAGCAACAAAGAGAAGTGGAGGTGGAAGAGCAACAGCAACAGCTTGTGGTAGCAGAAGAAGAGACTGCTTTGGAGAGAAACAACGAAGTGGAGGAAACTCCATGGGAAAGGGTGACAGTTAGGAGCAGAAGAGCTAGAAGACACCCTTCACCAGTGGAACTATGGAACCGCTTTCAACCACTCGAGGATGAGACTGGAGGACAGCCTGTAGTGGAAGAATTACAGGAGACCCCGTGCGACAACGAAGCAAGAGGCTGAAGCTCAATCAAGCAGTGGCAATGAAACCACACCCCATAACAAGAAGAGTACTAGTAGTAGGAGACTCCCTACTGTGTGGGATCGAAACCCAAGTATGCCGACAAGATCCTGTCTACCAGGAGGATGGATTAGAGATGTGATTGAAGGGTTGCCATCACTCATCAAGCCCACCAACAGGTATCCCTTTCTCCTTATCCATGTGGGAACAAAAGATACTGCCAAAAGGAGCTATGAAGAAATCACATTAGATCTGAAGCTCTGGGAAGGGACTCTGGGGCCCAGATAGTTTTTTCATCCATCCTTCTAGTACTTAGAAGAGGAGTAGAAAGGGAAAGAAAAATACTCCATGTGAATGAATGGTGGTGCCGATGTGAGAGATTTGGATTCTGGGACCACAGG
Source organism: Rhineura floridana (assembly GCF_030035675.1). Lineage (NCBI taxonomy): Eukaryota > Metazoa > Chordata > Lepidosauria > Squamata > Rhineuridae > Rhineura > Rhineura floridana. Next base: position 2,439,245 of record NC_084495.1, read on the forward strand.
TTATGGTTCCTGGAAGATGGACTGCTGGCAAGTGATGGGTTGCATCTCACAAGGACTGGGAAGAATGTGTTTGGCCACAGCATGGAGAAGTTCATCAGGAGGGCTTTAAACTGAATCCTAAGGGGGAGGGAGATGAAAATTTGGTGGTAATGGCTGATGAAGGCTTATGCACAGTAACGGGAACAGAGAGATCGGCTCTAATAGGGTCCAGTAACAGTCCTCAGAAAAATGTAGTAAGGAAGCCAAGCCATAAATCACATGGTCTTCGATGTCTGTATACTAATGCACAGAGCATGGGAAACAAGCAGGACAAACTTGAACTCTTAATACGGGAGGGTAATTATGACTTGATAGGTATAACTGAAACTTGGTGGGATGACTCCCATGACTGGAATACAGCAATTGCAGGATATAACTTGTTCAAAAAGAACAGAAGGAATAAAAAGGGAGGTGGTCAAGCTATATGTTAAAAATATATATGCCTGCACAGAAATACAGGAAGATGAGCTTGGTAGCTCCACTGAGAGTATCTGGATTAACATTAATGGGGCAAGTAATAAAAGAAATGTGGTGCTTGGAGTCTACTACTGACCATCCAATCATGGAGAGGACGAGAGTGTAACTTTTGAAAAGCAAATTGCCAATGTTTCGAGGAGGCATGATGTAGTAGTAAAGGGGGACTTCAATTATCCCGATATCTGTTGGGAGACAAATTCTGCCAAACACGGCCCCTCCACAAAATTTCTGACTTGTGTTGGAGATAACTTTCTCCTACAGAAAATGGAGGAAGCAACCAGAGGATCAGCTATCCTGGTCTTGATTCTAACCAATAGAGATGATTTGGTGGATGAAGTGGGAGTTACGGGAACTCTGGAAAGTGACTACACCATACTTGAGTTCTTGATTTTAACAGAAGCAAAAGCGGAGAGTAGCCATACACGCACCCTGGACTTCAGGAAAGCTGATTTTAATAAACTCAGAGCAATTGTAAGTATGGTTCCATGGCAAGTGATCCTAATGAGAAAAGGAGTCCAAGATAGGTGGGAGTTTCTAAAAAAGGAAATTCTAAAAGCGCAATGGCAAGCAATTCCAACAAGGAAAAAAGGGGGGAAACAGCAGAAGAAGCCAATGTGGCATCACAAAAAGCTTAGAGATGACTTGAAAACAAAAAAGGACACATACAGGAAGTAGAAAGAAGGAAAGAAGGCCACAAAGGAAGAGTACAGGCAGGTATCACGGAATTGCAGGGATGGTGTCAGGAGGCTACAGCTGAGAATGAGCTGAGGTTAGCAAGGGATGCTAAAAGCAAGAAAAAGGCTTTCTTCAGGTACATCCATAGTAAAAGACACAGAAAAGAAATGGTGGTGCAGCTATTCAATGAGAATGGCAAAATGATAACATATGACAAAGAAAATGCAGAAGTGCTCAATTCTTACTTGGCTCAATCTTCTCCCAAAAAAGGGTCTATGACCCTCCCAGGAAACATGAAGTAGAAGGGGTAGGACTGGAGCTTGAGATTGATAGACAAATGGTCAAGGAATACCTAATCACTTTGAACAAGTTCAAATCGGTAGTGCCAGATAAACTGCATCCTAGAATATTGAAGAAAGTGGCTGAAGAACTCTCAGAACCACTGTCTATTATCTTTGTGAAATCGTGAAGGACTGGTGAAGTGCCGGATGACTGGAGGAGAGCTAATGTTGTCCCTATCTTTAAAAAGGGCAAAAAGGAGGAACCAGGGAACTATAGACTAGTCAGACTTACATCAATCCCTTGAAAAACTCTGGAGGGGATTATAAAGCAGTCAATCTGTAAGCACCTTGAAAACAATGCAGTGATTACTAGAAGCCAACATGGATTTATGAAGAACAAATCCTGCCAAACTAATCTTATCTCATATTTTGACCGGGTAACTTTTCTTGTAGACTGTGGGAATGCTGTGGACATAATATATCTCAACTTCAGCAAAAACTTCAGACAAAGTGCCCCATGAAATTCTGATGAGCAAGCTAGCTAAATGTGGGCTGGATGGAACAACTATCAGGTGGAGCCACAGTTGGCTACAGAATCAAACTCAATGAGCGCTTATCAATGGTTCCTTCTCAAAGTGGGTGGAAGTAATGAGTGGGGTATCACAGGGCTTGGTTCTGGGCCCAGTGCTCTTCAACATTTTTATTAACGACTTGGATGAGGAGGTACAGAGCATGTTTATCAAATTTGCAGATGATACAAAATTGGGGGGCATAGCTAATACCGTGGAAGACAGAAACAAAATTCAAAGGGATCTTGATAGGCTGGAGCATTGGGCTGAAAACAACAGAATGCAATTCAACAGGGATAAATGCAAAGTTCTACACTTAGGAAGAAGAAACCAAATGCATAGTTATAAGATATTTGGGTCAGCAATACGACATGTGAGAAGGATTTTGGAATTGTTGTTGATCACAAGCTGAATATGAGCCAACAGTGCAATGTGGCTGCAAAAAAGGCAAATGCTATATTAGGTTGCATTAAGAGAAGTATAGTTTCCAAATCACGTGATGTCTTACTTCCCCTCTATTCAGCACCAGTTAGGCCTCACCTTGAATACTGCATCCAGTTCTGGTCTCCGCACTTCAAGAAGGATACAGACAAACAGGAACAGGTTCAGAGGAGGGCAACAAGGATGGTCAGGGGACTGGAAACAAAGCCCTCTGAGGAGAGAGTGAAAGAACTGGGCATGTTTAGCCTTGGGAAGAGAAGACTGAGGGGAGATATGATAGCACTCTTCAAATACATGAAAGATTGTCACATAGATGAGGGCCGGGATGTCTTCTCAATGATCCCAGAGTACATGACACGTAATAATGGGCTCAAGTTGCAGGAAGCCAGATTTTGACTGGACATCAGGAAAAACTTCGTAACTGGTAGAACCATATAACAAGAGAATCAATTACCTAAAGAGGTAGAGGGCTCTCCAACACTGGAGGCATTCAGGAGGCAGCTGGACAGCCATCTGTCGGGAATGCTTTGATTTGGATTCCTTAATGGAGCAGGGGGTTGGACTTGATGGCCTTATAGGCCCCTTCCAAGTCTACCATTCTATGATTCTATGACTATTTAAAGTGAAATCACTGTCTGGTATGGATGTGGTCAGGGACAGCTTTGATTTAAATTTGGGTGGGCGACTATATGTGCCTTCTGTAGAAGAAAAAGGTGGGAGAAACCTCAAAAACTAATGATACTGTTATATAAACCTCTGTAACCTGGTCCAGGGGAGAGACCTGTTCATGCTTGAACACCCTCTCCTGATGGCCATCAGTATATTGCTGTTGCTTATCAATAAACTTCTGTCATTTTGGCAGTCTTTTGCACATTGGCTCTTTTGAAGTATTTTTTCCTTCCACACAATGTTTTCCTTTTGGAAAGAAAAGGGGCTTTCCTTCTACCCAGTGCCCACACCCAATATCCTCCCCTCCCCTTCCCCTTTCCCATGGGCAGTTTTATCTATCCGAAGCATGATTGCAGGGGAGTAAATTGAACTCCATAAACATGCAAATGATCAATGCATTCTCAACAAGCTTGCATATGATTCCATTTCTTACCTTCTGGATTAAAGACCTCCTGGTCTTTCACAGTCCAATCCGTTTCCTGTATAGCTTGGAAGAATTTGGTAACATGTGCCTCTGAGCATATGGTGAGTGGTGGCTACATTTGTAATCAGGAATGCATCTCCAAAGATAGAGAATTACATTTTTGTATGTTTGTTAGTGTTCTTACTTTGCTTCTTTCTACAGAGTGTTACTACTCTTTCTACAGATAATCTAACCTAGAAAATTATATTTCATTCATTTTTCATCCTAGAAATCTGTGTCAAATTTATTTGTATTAATTTCAAATCATTTTTATTGGTCAATGTCATATGATGGTGAAGACATCCTTTTGTGTTTCAAACTGAAGGTTATGCTCTATTTCTAGTTTGGATGCATTGTTGAGTCTGAAATGGCAGCGTTAATGTAAAATTAGACTGATTACAATATGTTGCTACTTAAGCAATGACTCTAGCTGTTGGAAAAAACAAACTTGGCCTGCCCAAGATGCAAGTTTTCAGCCTGCTATGCTTAAACTACTCCAGTTAAGGAAGGGTGGGGATTGTCAATTAAAAACATGGAGCACACCTAGGAATTTCCTAGAATATATTTTACCTCCCACTGTTTTATCTTATGCAAACTGAGACACTCCTCATATCCACTGGAGAATAATCAGTGCCATTATTCTGTACTTCATATATTCACAGAAACAGACGCAAAAGAAAATAATTTACCTAGGAAACTTCATTAAAATTGCAAAGTAAATCAAACTTATTTATAGTGACTATCTGAACTCTATCAACTGTCTTAATATGATTGCTTCCTCCCTACTAAAACAAGATCAGCACAGCACTTGTCTTGTTTCTGTTATATAGGCTGATTGCAGGTGTTGCTACCACTCACCATATGCTCAGAGGCACATGTTACCAAATTCTTCCAAGCTACACAGCAAGTGGATTGGACTGTGAAAGACTGACCCAAATTGTGTTTGCATTTTGACAAATTTGTAGGGCAGTACAATATCTCAGAGAGGAGGTCAGGTCTCCCGTTCCCCTGGTGCATTCACTATAGCTGCCCAATTCCCTGCTTTTTAAAGTTTGGTAGAAACATATGTTCTTAAACTGCAAGGGTCTTTTGCCTATTAGTGAATAGGATTACATGAACATGGCTGATTTTTAATTAATTTCAACGAATTGTGAGACCACTGAGAGGAAAGAGTCTAACAGGGGTCTGGATTTTTTTTCTTTTGTTTTACACTTTGAACTCTGGATTCTCTCAGAGTGTTTTGTATATCACCATGAACACTTAGAGGGTTCTTAAGCAAGCTTTTCTGAGTTCAGGGGTACAAGTTTTGGAAGATTTTGTTTTGAAATGAGTTTATGGAAAGCAGCAGAATGGCATGAGGGTATTTTCAATTTAATATGACAGAATGTGAAAACTCCATGCTGGCTATATAATTATGCATAGTAATCAACATCTTGAATTCTAGCTGATTGCAAACTAGAGGCTAGTGGTGTTTGTCAAGGCATTTATAAAGTATTTCATTTAACCCTGTACTGACATTCACCACCCCTGCTGGCTTCTGAGTGGTCTTCAAGGGCAGTCACAAATAGAGTTTATTACAGTGGCCCAATCTGGAATTTGAAAAGGCAGCATCATTGTGTCAGCATCTGAATCTGAGAGAGACCTCAACCCCTGTACTGAAATTTGACAGTAATGGAAAGGAGAGAAGGAGGGATCTTGCTCCTGCCTTCTGACATTTGCTTCTGCCCTGTTTAGGGCTGCATTTCAGCTTTATAGCCAAAGCTTTCATGTAACTGGGCACTGGAAAAAGAAACTGTTTTTTTGTGATATAATTTACCAGCAGCAAATTCAAACCACCAGAGCAATCATTTGCTCACTCCTCATAACAGCCTTGTGAGCATTTGTATTGTCCTCTCCTTTATTGATGATAATTTAAAACACATCCCTACATTTTACCCCACTACAGAGGAAGAGCTAGGGTTGAAACTGCTTTCTAAAGCCTTTCTCCTGTCTGGAGAATTTGTCTGCCCTTTCAGATGGTCAGGAAGTCACAGCCAAACTTTCTATGGCAAGAAAGTTCGTAGGCACCAATATAAATCACTGTAGAATAGCCCTTTCAAATATCCTTAAACTCTATTCATGGGAGGGGGGGGTGAACCGCCCTGCCCCATTCACCCCTGACTTTGCTGTATTGAGTGGGCATGTCTGAAAGATTGTTGTACCCTGAATGAGGTTAGTCTTCCCTCTGGTCAGGAAGGTCAGGGTCAACAGGCTGCAGGTAGTATACATGGCCCTATGGCCCTTCCTCAGATAGCCTTCAGGAATACCTGATGAGGGCGTAAAAGCTACAGAACACATCATGTGGTGTGACTGTGAGCAAAAATATGGATGCACAAAACATTTGGGGCCATTTGCCGTGGGAAGGAAAGAACAGGGAAGTTGCTGGCCAACGAAGAGGTCCCCACTGGGAAAGGTAAAGCAGAATAGCCTTGCAAGGCCCTTCTGCAAAACACTGGGGACACATTGAGATGGCAGCTCCCATCCTGATGGAGCTCACTCTCCCACCCACCGTTCCTGACAGGATCGTCCTCTTTGGCTAGCACTGCTCTGCCTTCTGTCCTGCTGGAGCCACAGAGCCAGAAAGGAAGGAAGGGATGAGGTCATGGGCTGATCATCAGCGTAAGTGCCAGAAGGGAGTCATGGACAGGGTAGAGGAGGGGCATGGCTGGGGACAAAGGAGAGACTGAATGCCAGATCCAGAGGCACTGTGGGCCAATCCCAGCTCAGAGGCTGATGTTCCATATTTATAAACCAACTGGTAAATCATACCTGGCATTGCCCGGGATTTCTAAGAAACCAAAGTTTCTTAATGAAAAAAAATTGTAATGCTGTTGGGTAAACTATTATACAATCCTACCAAATTTGGTTAAAGTTAATTCAGTTTTGAAATGTTCAGACCATCATCTTGGTTCAAAATGGCATCCAATTGTATGCAAACAGACAAAAAAATGCATGCTCGATCGCAGGAGGCATCGTACAGTTTGGTTACTATCCTACTTCAGATGAAACCAAATCCACTAATCCAAAGTCAACTCACGGGGGCAATCAAAAAGAAACGTCAAGGTCACAACACACAGAAGTCCTGTCACCAGGTACACTCCCATGCAAATCAGATAGCTGTTACAAGGATATTATTCCAGCATTCTCTACAAGGAACTGGAGACTTTTAATAATGAGCCTCGCCCAGAGCACAGTTTCAGGGCATCTGGATTATCTCAGGAGTCTGGTCTCCTCATGAAGAGCAGATTCCTCACAAGGAGTCCTTGTTCTTCAGTTGGGCAGTCTGGCATCCGGCTGCTTACTGGGCCAGCATCTTTAGGAGATGCTGCTCAGCCTTCACCTCTGATTCTAGGCAGTGATCCTCTATGTCTCGTGGAGGAAGCTGGGGTGCTGTGACCCCTGCAAGCCCTGAATCCCTCTACATATGGTCCACTAAAACAGCCTGTTCCTCTGCAAGGTTTGCTTTGGGCAGCACCAGGTCCTCCTCTGAATAGGATTCTTCCAGCAGTGGTATCACAGTTATGATATCATAAGAAGGGTCCAAAGCAGCGCAGATGTGGAAGATTCCATTGGCCATCTTGATTCAAAATAGCATCTGATAGTATCCAAACATAGACCAAAACCAGTTCTCAGGGACCATTGTGTTAAATTTGGTGACATTATCTCCAGAGGTGTCCAAATCAGAGCTTGGAAAAGTTACTTTTTTGAACTACAACTCCCATCATCCCAATCCAGTGGCCATGCTGGCTCCAAATAAATGCAGTTTGGAATGGTTTGGTCCACCATTTAGATGCAAAATGGTGTCCAACAGTATCCAAATGCAGATGAAAACTGGCTCTTCCATCTCAGGAACCATCATGCCAAATTGGGTGACCATATCTTCAGAGGTGTCCAAATGCACAGAGAACAGACAGACAGACAAAAAGCTTTCCAAAACATACTGTTTCATGCACCCCAATCTCTGAGGGTGCAAGACTTTCAGGGGTTCCGGTGCTTAGCCAGGGTTCGGTTTCTTTGGGATTTAGACATTTCACTTCATTTCATTTTCTAAATTTATAGCCCACCCTTCCTCCCAGAAGGAGCCCGTGTAGACATGTAAATCAGGTACTTGACAGACCCATTAACCAAACAAAGAAATTGGCTTGACAGCAGATTTCACTGCTACAACTCCCTCTACACAGATTCAAAATCACAGGCTGGAAGGGAACCCAAAGTCATCATCCAGACTAACCCCCCAATCCTATAAAATGTAATAGATTATATAGTTATATTATATCGATGAGTGTGCAGTGGACCTGATAAAAACAATGAGGGGATAGTAATAAGGTTGTGGATCACTCTGTGTAAAGGAGAGTGGCCTCAGGTGCCTCTGAAATATCCAGTCATTTCTGAACATTCACATGTTAGACTGACTGTTAGTCCATCTACGCCAATACTGTCTGCTCTGATTGGCAGTGGTTCTCTGTGGCCTCAGGAAAAACCTTTTTCCAGCCCCATTACTGGAGATCCTTTTAACTGAGCTTGCCAGAAAATGAAGCTGGAGTTCCTGATATGTAAAGCATGTGCTCCTGCTACATTCCCCTCCCTAAAGCATTGTTTTTATTTATACACACCCCACCATTTACTCCTTAAAAGGCAGACTGCAAAATTCAAAAGCAATGAAAACATCACATAACCAGCAAAAGCAATATAATTGCAACATAACAAAACAATATAAAACAGCACTGCTAAAAAGTGTTTGTAAAACTCCTGTCAACATATCTAGATTAAAACTAATCATAAAAGGCCCTCCTAAATAAAAGTGTGGTGCACCCTTTCCCAACACGGTGCTCTCCAGATGTTTTAGACTACAGCTCTCATCATCCCAGCTCATCCCAGCTGACTGGGACTGTTGGGAGTTGGAGAGAGAGAGAGAGAGAGAGAGAGAGAGAGAGAGAGAGATTGCCAAATTTCCCCACCAGCCATACCTCACAGAAAACTAGAACCTGGAGTCATCTAGTGAGGTTGATGGGATACATATTCAGGATAAAGTCATGTTTCACACAACGTACGGAAATCATTGCTATGATATGTGATGCTTGCCATTAGCTTGAGAATTAAACAAATTTAAAGACTGGTCTATCAACTGAGTAAGCTGCAATAAGCCAGAGAGAGCCTTTCTGATAAAGGACAGTACTTCCCTGCATGCTCGATGCTGGGGCCAAAGAACAGAGCATAGCTATTACATGATGCCCCCTGACTTGCAAGATCAGAGATACTTCTGGCATTGCTGAAAATACTCCCCACCCCAAATTCCATTGGTTCATAAGAAAGATAACATTAGGCAACTGAGAGATAAGTATATATATGCTTTTTAAAATGATTGAAACAGTAATAGTACAATTGAATTAAGTCAGGCATGGGGAACCTGTGGCTCTCTCAATGTTGCTGGAGTACAGCTCCCATTATTCATGAGCATTAGCCATGTTAGAGCCCAACACAAACCAGAGGGCACAGATTCCTGACCCTTGCATTCCCCACCCCTGGAGATTTTATTTTTAAAAAATATATTATTTTGTGAATATATCCTGCCTTTTCTCTTTGGTGAACAAACTTCCTCCACACTCTGTGACAGTCTGTTTCAACAGTCATTCCCAAGAGTGACATGTTAATTCTGAATCAGAGTTGTGTATGTTGCAGAAAGAATCTACTCTGCAACACACAAGGATGATTCAGAATGAAAATGTCACTCTCGGGAATTATTCCAAGGAAGGTAGACAAAGCTATAAGATTCAAACTGGGCCTTTGCTTAACAACATCACCCATCACTTGTCACAGCAAAAAGCAAGGAAGAAAGAGAAACTAAACTCACAACTCAGGAAGGCCACTTATATTCCTGGAGCTAGATACATTAACCATTTAGTGGCCTTTCCCTCTCAGTAGAGTGGGCATTGCTTCTTCCAACACTGTGAACCAGAAATACTTTGTGGGCTCATACAAGAAAAAGGCAGACCCTTGGTGTGACAATCCCATCTAATATTCAAATAACATTCTGAATCATTCTTCCTCCTGTGCTAGAAGCATCAATTTTATTACTCTTTGTAGCATTAAGTGAGCTGACGATTTCTGCAAAGTTGACTCTCAACTCTCCTAGGAATCATCTGTTTTTACAGTAGAATGATAGTATTTCTACGAACGCAGTGTTTTAATATATTCTGCTCTGCTCTGCATAACTGATTTAAAAATAAAAAATGCCTATACATCAATGTGCCTTTGTTTGGATCTGAAATAGATTTTTAGGTTCACAGTATCTTTCTTCCTGGACACTCTTGTATGCCTGGCTTAAATGGACTTTTGGTCCTGTCCAGCAAGGCAGTTGTGGTGTTTCTGTTCACTGCCTACTTACCTCTCTTTGTCCATTGCTTTGCCTCCCAAGAGCTTTCTCCGCATCCCTTTCTAAACCTCGATGTAACCCCAACCTTTCCCAGTCTGGTTTGCAACTGATGGTTATTTTGCAAACACAAATGCATTAACAAGCCAGCAAGCACCCCCATGAATATTTAATGCTTAACATGCCCTCGTTTCCTTCTGTTTAATGGATGCTCTCCCCACTATGTCTCTGCTTATTTGAGCAGGATACCTTTTCAGTTGGACATAAAAGCACATCCCCTGTGAAGCTGAGAGGAAGCTACTTAGGCCCGTGATTCAGTAGCTCCAGATGCAGACAGTGTTTAGCAGCTGTGTTGAGAGGCCCCACATATTGGATTTCCTTTAAAAGCTCTTTGTCTGTCTGTCCTCCCCTCCTCTAGCACTGAACAAGGCAATGCCTTTCCTGTTAGGGTCTGGCACAGAACAGGTACTTAAACTGAGCTGTACCACTTAGTGAAACATTGTGGGTCTAACTGTTGTGTATGAATACTCAGAGAGGAAGTAAGTGCATGTCTGATGACTCGGAAGCAGGTCTGGTCACTATTTCAAGCCCCAGTGATCTCCCTGTTCCACTCCATCACCAGGGCTTCGGCCAGGCATCCTTCAGTCAGCTCCAAATCACCCAGCGCATTCAGGAATCCCTGTGGTTCCATCAGGCGTCTGGGGTGGACCATCCTAATAGGTCCTTGTCCCCTGCGGAGGGTGTGCAGCATCTAGAGATCTATATTCACCAGATAGTGATCTGACCATGACACAGGGTTAGAAGATGTGCCTCTCTGCAAAAATAATATACACCTACAAAATATTTTAATAAATGGCCTCAAAAGAAATATTACAATGAGCATTGTGGATCTGAGCCATTCCTGAATTCAGTGGAGACTTCACTCCACTTAGGCCTCAAAGATGCCAAGGGGTCAATGCACCAGCCATTATTGGCCCCAGAAGGCAGTGCTGCCCATACGATACCCCCACCTCCTCCTGAAGTCCAAGGAACTCTGTTCAACGAGATGCTGCTCTCCTATGTTTGTTACAAACATTTACAGCACTCTGATTCTGCCAAAAACCTTGCAGTTTTTGTTATTTCCCCCATATGTGTTTAATTGTTGTTTTCTTAGAAATGGAAGAGAAACCAACAGCAAGCATGTTCAGTCATGTGCCTGAGGACATTACAATTATATCCATGGATTATGGGGGCAGAGGTGTCCACGCAATCCCCACGTGCTCAATCCTCAACTTTCCCTTTGTTTTCTGGGACTCACAGCCCGTTCACATGGTGACTGACTGTGAGATTGATGCTACTTGCATCCCTGTTTAATTTGCATGGTTCACATGGCGTTGTAGGCAAAGAGAAGCTAGGATGCAGTTTTCCCCTTTAAATCCACATTAAACTAACCTGGGGATAATGCGAAAAGTGAAGGGGAAACTGTCTCAGCTTCATAGCATTACTCCATGTAGGTGCTTTGCTTCAACATTTTTAGCTGGGCGGGTGGATACTTGCTTTCAGATACTCCCCTTTCTCCGCCCACTAAAAATGTAAATGTACTGCCTTCAAGTCGATCCCGACTTATGGCGACCCTACGAATATGGTTTTCATGATAAGCAGTATTCAGAGGGGGTTTACCATTGCCTTCCTTTGAGGCTGAGAGGCAGTGACTGGCCCAAGGTCACCCAGTGAGCTTCATGGCTGTGTGGGATTCGAACCCTGGTCTCCCAGGTCACAGTCCAACACCTTAACCACTACACCACACTGGCTCTCTAAACTCTCCATGAAATCCATTTTGTTTCCTGCATCTTAACCAGCCACTTCTGCTTCCCTTTCTGTCCTCCTACAGTGGAGTTTGCTATAGCCTTCCCCCCTCCTTCTCTAATCACTTTTGTGTCAATTGCATCCTGAGGCTCTGGGCTTCAGCCAGGAGAGGCACACAATTGACAAGAAGAAACAATGAAACTGACAAAGAAAACCATCTCCCCCCCCCCAATCAGTATCATATCAATTACACCCAGAAGTTGTCAGGCTTCAGCAGGGAGAGGTGTGCATTTGACGAGAAACACTGAAACGGAGAAGGGGAAGGGACAAAAAAACCCTTCCCCTTCTCCTTTAGCAATAATGATACATCGGAGGGAGTAAACATGTAAATTTGGGGTGGGGGCACGAAACAGCAACACTGATCCCTCCCAGAGGAACGCCAACTAGCGTGAATAGAAAACAGCAGATTTGAAGGTAGGAATCTTGCAAATCTATCACAATGGCAAAAATTGAGTCTTTACTACATCTTTCCGCTCCTGTGTGAATCAGCCCTCAGAATACTCTATGTGATTGGAATGTGTGACCTGCATGAGTATGTTGAGAGTGGAGTTTGTATGGGGTGTATGCATGGAAATTATTATCCAAAGCATCTGGAGAGTACCAGCCTGGATGTTCCACCTGTGTTAGGAGGAGCTGGGCGGGGCCCTCTCAGTCATCTGGCTAAGAGAAAGGAATGAGGACAGCTGCAGAGACTCAGCCACAATGAATGGTAGGGACACCTGGAAGATAAAAAAGACCCCAGAGAGGGGAAGGGGGGCTGCGGAAGTCCAGAGGAGAGGCTGGAGTAATTAGAACTCTAAGAGTGGGTCGTCTACCAAAAGAAGGGATGCTTGAGCCTTGCTGCCCAGCTGAGGGTTATCTGCAGGTGCTGTCTCCCCAAGCCTCAGTGAATGGGGCCACAGAAGGAATAGCAGCTTTTCAGATTTGCCCAGCCCCCTTCCTCCCCAGAAAAACCCTGGAGTATTTGACTTGAGCCTGCCACGGGCAACAATACAGAACTCTGGCACCTCAGGAAAGTAGGCCCACAGAAGGATTGAAATTTTGGGCAAAAGTAATCTGGGACCTGGTGGAGGCTAGCCTGTGAAGGAACAGATCTAGAATAAAGCCACCCTTGGAACAGACCACTTGTGAGACTGTGACTTCTTTGACCCCCTTAGTCAGCTGTGGGACCCTGGGAGATATGAAACACCCCTCTTTTAATGGGCCCTGTACCTGGGGGTACAGCACATACATTTAATAAGAATAGCATTTAAATACAAATTCTATCCTACAAAGAGTACTTGCACTAGGGTTGTGTACCATATTTGTACAAATCACAAATAAAAAATTAAATAGGGCCAGACTAAGATGCATCCAAACTCAGAGGAAGGCAATGGTAAGCCACCTCTGAATACCTCTTACCACGCAAACCCTATGAACAGAGTATCCAAAATGCAACATGAGATAGTGCTGGAAGATGAGAATCCCAGGTCAGAAGGCACTCACAGAGCTACTGGGGAAGAACAAAGGACAAGTACGAGTAGCACTGTGACTAATGATGCGCTGGGTCAAAGATGCGAAAGGAGAGTCTGGAATTGTACGACGCACACAATAGGAACATGGAATGTGAGAAGCATGAATCAGGGAAAGTTAGAAAATGTCAAGCAAGAAATGGAACGCATCAACATTACAATACTTGGTGTGCGTGAATTAAAATGGACAGGAATGGGACATTTTCAATCAACTACAAAATATTTTATGCAAGAAATGAGAAATTAAGAAGAAATGGGGTTGCTTTAATAGTGAGGTAGCAAAAGCAATTAGGAGCTACAATGCAAGGTCTGAGTGAGTGATATCAATGAGATTAAACGGGAAACCTATTAACATAACCACCATCCAAGTCTATGCTCCAATGGCAAGTGCAGAAGAGATTTTATGCAGAAGTACAGAAAGAAATTGATCACACACCAAAACAAGATATGATGATAATCATGGGGGACTGGAATGCAAAAATAGGGAACAGAGAAGAACTAGGAATTGTGGGGAAATGGGGCCTTGGAGACAGAAATGAAGCAGGAGAAAGACTTATTGAATTATGTGAAGCCAATAATTTGTTTCTTGAGAACACATTTTTTGAGCAACCGAAGAGACGACTGTATATGTGGACATCACCAAATGGTCAATATAGGAATCAATTTACAGAAGATGGAGAAGTTCCATACATTCTGCAAAAACAAGACCAGGAGCAGACTGCGGTACAGATCATGAACTGGTCGTATCGAAAATGAGAGTGAAGCTAAAGAAGAATAACAAAGCAATCATAATGCCAAAATACAATTTAAATAACATCCCAGAAGAATATAAAGATCAAATAAGGAACAGGTTTGAGGTTTAAACTTAGTTGACAGAGAACCAGAAGAACTATGGACTGAAGTCAGAGACATGATCAGGGAAGAATGCAAAAAGACCATACCTCTAGTTAAACAGAGAGAAAGACCTCAATGGATGACTGAAGAAACTCTTAAAATGGTTAAAGAGAGAAGGAAAGCAAAAGCAAAAGGAGATAGAAACAAGGTTGGAATCCTAAATGCAACAATACAGTGACTAGTATGTAGGGACAAAGAGAACTATTACAATATTTTGCTGCCGCTATCAAATTATCAATGTGCCGCCCAGCGGAGCTCTTCAGAATTTTCCAGGGGCTATTACACTCTGGCCCTGTCCTGTTCAAAGCGGGATTCACGAGGCTGAGATGCAGGTGCAATTAAATCTTGTTTTATTAAAGTAATGGATACATCAAAGGCAGTGCACTTCATAGAAACTTCTAAGCTAGCTCACTAGAATTCCCTAACTGCACTCTAGACATGCTCTGCAACGTGTGAAGAAAGTTGACTCAGCAGCTCAAGCCAGAGGGCTGCAGTCTTAAGTAGGGAAAGTTTTAGATCGTAATCTCTGACTCCTTCGCAAGTCCTGCCTCTGTCCCGTCCGCTTCTCGCAGCATTGAAAGCGGGGTGATGGGGCGCGCGCTTCCAATGCCTCATCTGAAAGAACCTTCTCCTTAGTAACCGGCTCGAGGTCATGGGGCGGTGATGCGCTTGAAGCATCCTGAGAGCCGCTTGGTAAAGGGGGAGTCAACGCACGCTCCGAAACATCTTCCAACAGCTCATCCAACCTGTCTGGGGGTGGTGCGCTCTCCTCTTCGGAGACTGCGCCATTTGTGGGAACTGGCCTGGACTCAACCTCACTCCCCCTCCCAAGGTCTTCCTGAGACTCAACAATTCCTGGGTCTTCCCTGCCTTCTGACAGCTGAGAAACCTGAAACTCATGTCTTCCCCCTCCCTGGCCCTCGTGGGGAAGTGGAGGCTCAACAGGCCCCAAGGACATGGTAGAACCATCTGAGGCCCACTGTAATTAATTTGCACTTCCAGGATAAAATCTTTAGCATCCGCCAGGACTTAGACTCCAGTGTTATACCAGGTGAATCAAGCGAGGTATCCAGAGCACAGCCTTGTCCCAATTTTCTTAGAAATATTTGGTGGGAGTTGGTTGGCATTTGTTCAGCTCATGTATGTTTTCTGTTCTTTTCAATTCAATCTCAGTCCCATCTTATTTACATATTTTTTTTTAAAAAGTTATCCATGTCATTTTTTATTTGATTTGATTCTGATTGCAAATAATTATTATGAAATGTTGTTGGCATATTTAGCCATAGTTTTCTGAAATAATAATCATAATAATTTTATTATAATCATTATTATTATTATCATCATCATCAATTGCTAACAGCAGTAAATATGATTAATATTAAACAGTATTTGTATTTTTCCCTCACTCACAGCTGCTTTTGGCAATCTGCCCCCTATATGATAGGTTCTTTATTTGACAAAACCGTTTTTTGAAAAAAGCAAATTTTAAGGTGGTTAGCATGAAATCTCCTGGAGCTACCCACCTGAAATTTGGCGGGGTTGATTTCCTCTGTAGAAGATACCATGTCCCCAAATTTCATGTCCCTCCATGGTGCTGTCAGCCTGCACCTGCCTAATGCTACCCACTCGTGTCTAGTATTGCAAACCTAATTTTTAAAAAATGCTCATTTCCCCCCAACATTTTGAAGAAAGGAACAGAGGATACACAGGTGCATGAGAATTGGTATGACTAAGCGTTCAGAGTCTTTCAAAATATTTTGGAAAAAGCAAACTTTAAAGGTGGCTAGCATGAAAACTCCAGAAGCTATCCACCTGCAACTTTACAGGATTTAATCCTCTATAAAGCAACTATCATGTCTCCAAATTTCATGTCTCTAGGTCAAAAAACAAGAAAGTTATGGGTGTTTCAGTTTTGTAGTGTACGTCAAGGGGATTTCAGCTTGTGATCCACAATAATTCCAAGTTCTGGGTGTCATGATGCCTGAATCTAGCAGCCCTTCAGACAGAGTCATGCTGCAGAGCACCAGCTACAGAGCTGGACTCAGTTCAGGTCTCTGGGCCTGTGACTGGAGATCAGGAGACCACTGTTCCCGAAGATGTCAGTCAAGTGCCCCCAGAAGAACCTGCTGTACCGGCAGGGCCCTCCTATGTGCCTTCTCCTGAGCCAGGGGAACCAAATGCCTCCCATAGTACCTCACTGGTCCAGTGACAAAAGGTGGGATGGAGGAAGAGTGCCCATCTTCAGGCCAGTGGGTTGGCCCTTCAAGAATCTTAAATTCTCCACAAGGGGGATGGAGTGTAGATAGTCTTGAGACAGAGCTTTGAAGGTAGACACAAGCACCTTGAATTGTACCTGGGAATGGGTTGTGAACCAGTGCAGCTCTTAGCTCCAGTGAGATATCATTCCAATATCAAGTTCCACTTAGTCAGCCTGTGCCTCTACTTTGAACCAACTACAGAACATTTTCTAAACAGTCATCAAAGAAATACCCTCTGTATGACACACTACACATTATCTGCGGTTACCAGAGCATGCATCACTGTGGCTAAGCTATATAAGTGCTTGAGGATTTCCTGTTTCTAAGGCCAGCTGACTTAGCCTTAGGAAATATTTCCAGAACATCTTCCTGAACCTTTATTACTGGTGGGGGGAAAGTGCCTTAATTTGTAGATGGGCTAGAACTGTAACCCATACATGAATTATACATAAACTGTAAGAGGATGACCATAGAGGGGGAAAACATCCCTCTTATGAAGTCACTGATATGGGAAAGAACCCACTTTGTTTTTAAAAGGCAATTTGCCTCCAACAGGAGAATAGATTTAAAAAAGAAAATCACCCCCCACCCCATTCCACCAACATGAAAATAACTGCTAGTTATTACCTGTAAAACTGCAAGCCTAGCATATCTGAGAGCTGAGATCAAGGCCCAAGGCCTGAGAATTGCAGGGGATGCCTCTTTGGGGTCCCATTTTTTCAGAAAGAAACTCTAGAGGCCTCAAGACAAGGTCTTTTCCATTATGACATCTTCATTATAGAGCACCCTCCATAAGCCACCTTGCAAAATTCACTTTAGGAAAAATTGTTATGGAAATATGCAGATCCTCAGTGTCTGAGCTGCATCTGTGCCAGTGTGTATTTACCTGTGTAGCAGGCTTTTACCCTACATTTAGATCACTGAGACATAGTAAAATAAGAAAAAGCTACTTTATTTATAGAAATACATAGTAGATAGGAAAGGCATGCCTAGTTCTAACTAACTAAGTTGGAGGTGCAACGCCCAGACATGGGTATTGCCCTTATGGCTCAGGGGAGAGAACAAAGACAGAGATGTCTCCTCTCTCTTGGACAGTCGAAGAAGAAAAGGAAAGGGTGGAAGGAAGAGGGGCAGATAGGCGTTCCTAATCAGTTTACAACAGAAGGAAATTAGGTAGAGAAGAGCACAGGTAAAGGTAGGCAAGCCTAGCCAGCTGGAGGACCCAAACTCTATCTTCCTTCTGGAATGCAAACCAAAGAACCCAAACGGGAGTTGCTCTTGACCCACTTCCAACAAAAATTTGGTGGTAACGAAAGGAAGCATGGACACCCCTCCCCAAATTGTGTCATCTTCTCTTTTTAGCTTCCTTTGAAAATCTTTAAATGTTTTGCCTGAGGGAGGAAAACCCTTCAAATTCACCTCAATTTTATTTTATTTTATTGCTTCAGGCAAAATTGCTTGGTGACTAATTGTTTTACTGTTTCTGTATTATTGTAACTTGTCTATTGTAAAAAATCAGAAGGCAATCATGAAACTCTAAATATAAACACATTTGCACCATTGCCACTTCCCCAGGCCCACCCCCTTCCTTCTTTTATTGCATCCATGGTAGCAGCCCAGAGAACTGCACAGTCTAAATCCTTTTCAGGTTGCTGTAATTGGCTTTCCACTGTCTGTGTCCTCAGTAGGATACCGGCTAGAGGAAATATGCTCTGTGTGCATTGGTTGCTTGCCTTGTACACAGAGACCAAACAACTTATCCCAAGGGAGGAATATGAATGAGGGAGGAAGATGGCGCTTTTGCATTGAGCAGACATTTGCCAGTGTGGTGAATTTATCAAATGGTGCCCTGCTTCTCCCTGCTGAAGACTATCTCCTCTTCAATTCCATCTTTCACCCTCTCTCTTGCCCCCCTCTCTCCATGAATCCTTCCTTCCTTTCACACACAGGATTCTAATTTAATTTTCTCAACGCAAATGCTTAACATGGAAGAAAAATGCACCCTTGAAATCAAATCTACAGAAGCCCCCTTTCACAGTCCAGAAATCTGATTAAATTGCAAGCATTGTTATATATATATTAACAGGGGAGAGAAAATGGAGGTGGTGGGAAGGAAATGGAGGAGAGGAGGGTAGACTGGAGATGTTTGGGCCTTTTCAAACAATCTGTTTACCCCTGCAGCTAAGGAGCCCATTAGCAAGCATTCTCGTTTCTAATTTCCCATCGTGCAATGTCCCACAAACCTCACTGTGTTTATTTGGAGAAGCAGAACAAAATTGTTTGTATAATTAGATCTGGTCCTCAGCAGGGAACTTCATACTGCAAACGGCCCCCACAACCAAGGACCACTTGCTTCATCCTGCTACGTGGAGAGAGCTGTTTGGAGCAGCCAAGAACAACAGAAACCAGCTTGGATGGGCTACAAGGCCCCATATGTCCCCCTCTCTTCCTGCTTATTGTACAAAACCACATTGTTCCCAAGTCTGCCCATAGCGAGAGATGCAAACTGGAGATAGGATTTTACCGAAAGATAAATCAAAGGGGCTGATTTGACTGCCAGCTCCTGTTAAGCATCCTGAGAAGTGTACCATATTGCAGCAATATCATCCTTCCCTCCCTTCCTGTGTAAATGTCACCTATCAAACAAACCCTGGGAGGGGGAGGAGCTGCTGCTGCCACCACCAGGACATCTGCCAGAGGGATCTATTTCACACAACATGCTGGAAGATGACCTGCATGTATCCACACTGGAGCTGGGCGCATGTGGAGGGTGGTCTATGAGTGCTCCGAGCAAGTGGTGGGACAAATTTGGCCATTTTCTCAGTTTCTCATTTCTCCAGACTTTAGTTCAGTTCCCCACATTTCTGCATCAGTCTGTGATTTTTTTTACATGAAAATCTGTACACATTTTCCTTGCAAATTTCTCCTAATATACAGTAGGACCCCACTTATATGGCAGGTTAGGGACCAGACCCCCATAGAAAAGCAAAAACCGCCGAAAAGCGGAACATCGATCAGCTGTAGTGCGGGGAGCTCCAGCTGACAGCGCTTGGCCCCTGAAGCTCCCCATGCAACAGCTGATTGATGTTCTGCTTTCCCATGCATCGCCCTCTCTCCCCCACTTGCTCGCTCGCTCGTCCTCATTATGGTGGGGGAGTAGTGCTCCCCCTCTCCGGCAGGCTCCCTGTCACGGATTGCAGGGAGGGAGCTGCCTGCCCACCCGTGCCTGCTCACTCACACTCTGCCACCTCTCTCGCTCATCCCCCTTTGCCCGCTCACCCTCCATCCTACCTGTTCAGTCGCTCACACTCTGCTACCTCCCTCACTCATCCCCCCTTGCCCGCTCACTCTCCCCCTGCCTGTTCGTTCATTCGCTCTCTGCCACCTCCCTTGCTCGTCCCCCCTTGCCCACTCACCCTCCCCCCTGCCTGTTTGCTCGCTCTCCACCACCTCCCTTGCTCATCCCCCTTTGCCCGCTCGCTCTCCCCCTGCCTGTTTGCTCATACACTTGCTCACCCTCTGCCGCCTCCCTCGCTTGTCCCCCCTTGCCTGCTCGCCCTCCCCCCTGCCTGTTTGCTCACATGCTCGCTTGCCCTCCGCCACCTCCCTTGGCAATAAAATGGCGCTGGACACCCTTCTTGGATTTGTCAGAGCTTGGAAACATTTCTTTTTTGAAATACAACTCCCATCAGCCCAACTGAAGTTTGAAAAAGGAACGTTTCCAAGCTCTGATGGCATGCTCAGTATCTGAGTCCGAGAAGGGCATCAGGCACCATCAATTTGTGCACTCACTGTCTCTCTGTATTCTGGCAATTTTCCAACACAAAAACGGAACAAGTGCCGAACATATGGAACATGGATACAATTCAAAACCACCGCATTAGCGAAGCGCCGAGAAGTGAAGCACCGTAAAGCAGGGCCCTACTGTATAACCCTGCCTCCTAGTGGCAGCATGCGAGGTTGCCCATTCCCAATAATAACAGCAGGCAAAACAATGGTTGAGAAATTTGGTCCCTACGCTCTCCAAGCTCCCTGAATTCTGATATGAACATACCTGACCGAGACCTCAAAGAATAATGTGCAGAAATATTACCCTTCTGTAATGTGCAGTTCAAAGCCTAGCAAACTGTGGGGGTGCATGAGTGCATGCATACATGCAGAGGCTCAATTTGTCCCTCAGTCAAGGCAATACAACTGACATCTGAACCTCCATTTCATCTTATTAAGCCAGATTGGCACTGCAACAATACATATGCAGTTGGGTAAGATATACCTGGTTCTCATCACGGTTTAAAGCAATGTTTCATTAATGTGTCAATTCTCTCCTGGTGATCTGTATTCTGTACTTTTGCATACAGACAACCAGCACAAAGTAGTTCAATATCTTAGAGGTCAGAGGGGGTAGATCCTACCATTGAAATCCCTCCTCTAAGTACTGAATAGTATATAGATATTAGGAGTGTGCACTGAGCACAAGATTAGATTCAGAATCTCATCTGGAGCATTGGTAAACAGCCTGCCATGGTCTGAGATGCTCTTGTAGGCTGCCCAATTTGGATGGGGGTCTGCCTGAGTCTGTTTCATTTACCTTCTTCATTCACAATTGCAGGGGTGGGAAACTGGGGAACATTGCTTTCCCCACACCCCATGGGTCAAATTTGATAGGTGAGTTGAATGGTGCCACCCAGTTGTCAATCACCTGATGTCACAATGACATCAGATGAGTAATTTTTGTTGGCACAGTTTGAAATTCAACTGTGTGGGCAAAAGGACAGTGCAAAGGATCAGTGCATACTGCTGGGCATGGTGCTTTGCAAGCCCTGGCTCTCAGCCGATAGTCAGCCCTGATGACTGCAAGCCCAGTGCACAGAGCTTTGCACAGTCAAAGATGCTATTAGCCACACAAAAGCTTCCTTCGGAAATGGAAGTCTTGTTCAAATGTGAAGAACAATGAACACAAACTTTGGTAAATGAAATGCAAGCAAACAATAATGGATGCCAAAAAAGAATTTGAGGAGCACACTGCTAAAAACGTAAAGACAAACAACAACAATTTTTTTAAAAATACTTTAGTAGCAGGAGACCATCTAGGGAGGTGGTTAAACCCTTGGATGACAAGGAAGTCAAAGGTGTGCTAAAAGAGGATAAGAAGCCTGCAGCGAAGCTAAATGAATTGTTTGCATCTTTCTTCAAAGCAGAGGATATAGAGCAGATCCCTGTGCCTGAGCTAACTTTTGCAGGAAGGCAGTCTGAGGAACTGAGGAAGATAGTGGTGACAAGAGATGAAGTTCTAGGCCTAACAGACAAAATATAAAACTTACAAATTGCCAGGTCCAGATGGCATCCACCCAAGAGTTTCCAAAGAACCCATATGTGACATTGCTGATCTTCTAGAAAAATATGTTACTTGACTATGCCTGAGGGCTGGAAAGTGGCCAGTGTAACACCAATTTTTAAAAAGCGATCCTGGAAATTACAGGGCAGCTAGCTTAACATCTGTTCCGGGAAAACTGGTGGAAAGCACTGTTAAAGTTAAAATAACCAAGTGTATAGAAGAACAAGCCTTGCTGAAGCAGAACTAGCATGGCTTCTGCAGGGGTAAGTCCTCTCTCACTGACCTATTAGATTTCTTTGAGAGAGTCAACAAACATATAGATTGAGGTGATCCAGCTGCCATAGTGCCCTTGGACTTTCAAAAAGCTTTTGACAATGACTCCTGAGTAAGCTTAGCAGTCATGGAATAAGAGAAGAGGTCCTCTCGTGGATCAGGAACTAGCCAGGAAACAGAAAGCAGAGAGTAGGAATAAATGGACAGTTTTCTCTGTGGTGGGATCACAGAACAGTAGAGTAGGAAGGCACCTACGAGGCCATCGAGTCCAAACCCCTGCTCAGTGCAGGAATCCAGAATTAAGAAAGTGCAGGCTACAGAAAGCAGAGTCCCCCAAGGATCAGTACTGGGACCTGTGCCTTTTAACTTGTTCATAAATGATCTTGGGTTAAGGGTGAGCAGTGCGGTGGCCAAGTTTCCTGATGATCCTAAATTGTTCAGGGTTGTTAAAACAAAAAGGAATTGTGAAGAGCTCCAAAAGGACCTCTCCAGACTGAGTGAGTGGGCAATAAAATGGCAAATGCAGGTCAGTATAAACAAATGTATGTGATGAATGTTGAGACAAAAAAACACATAATTTCACATATATGCTCATGGGATCTGAACTGGCAGTGACTGAAATGAGACCTTGGGGTCATAGTGGATAGCTTGATGAAGATGCGGCAGCTGTGAAAAAAGGCAAAATCCATGCTAGGGATCATTAGGAAAGGACCGAAAATAAAACTGCCAATATCATAATGCCGTTATACAAATCTATAGTGTGACTGCATTGGAATTCTGTGTACAGTTCTGGTTGCCTCGCCTCATAAAGTATAGGGCTGTGCAGACCCTCCAATCTGATTTGTGGTTCTGATTTGTAAATATTTGTAAATCAGGCCCAATCCAGTCTGGACAGATTCAGAGCTGAATCTGGGTCACAATCTGTATATTACAAATATCTGGAAATGTACTTACATTGCAAAACCAAAATGGCCATAATGTTCTTGTTTGACTCAGGAAATAGAGAGGTGGGGAAGGGGTGGAATTTGGGTGGGTGGGCACTGGGCAGAGGGGAAGCCCCTTTCCTTTCTGAAAGGAAAACATTGTGAACAGTATCATTGCTTTTCAGTGTTTCCCCCACCTTTTTATTCTACAGCAGGCACATGTAGCCTCCCACCCAAATGTAAACCAAAGCTGTCCCTGGCCACATCCGCACCAGACATTTATTCCACTTTAAACAGTCATGGCTGTATAATTCAGTCCATGTCCAGTTTTTTGTTTCTTTTTTGATGTTACTTGTCCCGTCCAGAGTCAATACCAGGAGACTGAGACGTTGGTGCAAGTTAATCTCGTTTTATTAGAGTAATGGATACATCAAAAGCAGTGCGCTTCATAGAAAACCCTACATTAACTCACTAGGAATCCCTAACTACACTCTTGCCATGCTCTGTGACGTAAGAAGAAAGTTGACTCAACCCCCCCCCAATACTCAGCAGACTTATATAGGGAAAGTTTTTGAGCGCAATCTCTCGCTCCTTCGCACACCGGCCCTCTGCCTGGTATGTTTTTCCCGCCGCCGAGAGCGAGGTGAGGGGGGGCGAGCCTCCATGGGCTCATCAGACGAAACAGGGTCCTTATCAACAGTCCAGGAAGTAGAGGGCTCAGAAGCGTCAGACGTCTCTAAGTTACTGCGGGACGAAGGGGGGTTACTGCTAATTCACGGCTTGGAGAAGGAGGAGTTACTGCTCTTTCAGAATCCTCCCCTAACTGATCCGTTGGGATGGTTGCAGGCTGAGCGTTGTCCCCAAGGGGGGCTGGGTCACCCATGGGAATTGGTGGAGCATCTAACACACTCCTTTCCCGAATGTCTGAAATAGACATAACAACAGCTGGATCTTCCACGCCTTCTGGCAGTTGAGGCATCTGCAACTCATGCCTTCCCCCTCCCTGCTCTTCCAGAGAGAGCTGGGGCTCGACATTACTAGTCACTGGTGTATAGTTAGGTGAAGGAACGTATCCAGATTCCTGGGAATGTAAACTCCAAGGAACTGAGAGCTGTAGGTTGACCTCCTAACAAATAGTTGTGTCATGGCACTTATAACAAATTTGAATCTTGGTACCTAAATATTATTTATGAATAATCCTCACACAGCACGAAATGTAACATTTTTGTGTGTGTTATCAGTTGATTTGTTATATATGGGAGAGTTGCTACAGGGTCTGGAAGAAGAACCACTACATAATTGCAAAGAGACTGAAGTAGTGCTGGCACCAGTTGTAATCATAGCATTTGATCTGATTGTTGCCTGTCATTGTTTGTGCTAAGTATTTCAAAGACAGCAAAAATAAAAGTGGATCCAGGGTGCCTCTAAATAATAATAATGGTTCAGAAACCAAATTATTCATGCGCACAGTTGCCTGGGTGGGACAAGCAATATAAGTATATTGTGGGACTCTCCTGTTAACCTTCAAGGCGGACATGACAAAGAAAGTGTTGAGGAGAGGAACAACGAAGTGGAGGAAACTCCGTGGAAAAAGGTGTCAGGAGCAGAAGAGCTAGAAGACTCTCTGCACCTGTGGAACTATGGAATCACTTGCAGGCACTTGAGGATGAGACTGGAGGACAGACTGCAGAGGAAGAATTACGAGAGAGCCCATGGGACAGAGAGCAGAGACTGAAGCTCAGTCAAGCAGAGGGAATGAAACTACACCCCACAACAAGAGGAGGAGGAGGAGGAGGAGTGGGGACTCCCTACTGTGTGGGATTGAAACCCAAGTATGCTGAGAAGACCCATGGACTCACCAGGTATACTGTCTTCCAGGAGGACAGATTAGAGATGTGACTGGAGGGTTGCCAACACTCATAAAGCCCACTCACATCCCTCTCTTCCCATTCATATGGGAACAAATGATACAGCCAAGCGGAGCTATGAAGAAATCACGTTAGACTTTGAAGCTCTGGGAAGGAAACTCAAGGACTTTGGGGCCCAAATAGTTTTCTTATCCATCCTTCCAGTACTTAGAAGAGGAGTGGAAAGGGAAAGAAAAATACTCCAGATGAATGACTGGCTGTAAAGGTAGTGCCAACATGAGAGATTTGGATTTTGGGACCACTAGATACACTTTTTTGAAGATGGATTTCTGGCAAGTCATGGGCTGCACCTCAAGATGACTGGGAAAACTGTGTTTGGCCACAGCATGGAGAATCTCATCAGAAAGTCTTTAAACTGAATCATTTAGTTTAATCAGGAGGGAGATGTAAACTTGGAGGTAACTATTGATGAAGGCTTATGCACAGGAACTGAGAGAATAGCTCTAATGGAGCCCAGAAATAGTCTTCATAAAAATGTAAAAAGGAAGTCAGACCATAAATGACATGTCTATGTACTAATGTCAAGAGTACGGGAAACAAACAGGACAACTCAGAATTCTTAATACAGGAAGGTAAATACGACTTGATAGGTATAACTGAAACTTGGTGGGATAACTCCCATGACTGGAATGCAGCAACTGAAGAATGTAACTTGTTCAAAAACAACAGTATATCCCTGATCAGAAATACAGGAGGATGAGCTTGGTAGCCCCAACAAGAATATCTGGATTAAAATTAATAGGACAGGAATAAAAGGAACATGGTGGTTGGAGTCTACTACTGACCACCCAATCAAGGAGAACATGAAGATGAAACTTTTGAAAAGTAAATTGCCTATGTTTTGACATGATGTAGTAGTAATGGGAGACTTCAATGATTTTGATATTTGTTGGGAGACAAATTCTGCCAAACACAGCCCCTCCAAGAAATTCCTGACGTGTGGGAGATAGCTTTCTCCTACAGAAAGTGGAGGAAGAAACTAGAGGGTCAGCTATCCTTGACTTGATTCTAACCAATACAGATGACATAGTGGATGAAGGGGCAGTTATGGGAACTCTGGGGGAAGTGACCATGCCATACTTGAGTTTTTTTGTTTTTAAAGGAAGCAAAAGCAGAGTGTAGCCATATACGTACCCTCAGAGCTTGGAAAAGTTACTTTTTTGAACTACAACTCCCATCAGCCCCAGCCAGCATGGCCACTGGATTAGGCAGATGGGAGTTGTAGTTCAAAAAAGTAACTTTTCCAAGCTCTGCGTACCCTGGACTTCAGGAAAGCCAATTTTAATTTATTTATCTATTTCCCGCCCTTCCTCCTGGCAGGAGCCTTAGTAAGATCAAAACAAGGATAAATAAGGTCCTATGGCAAGCCACCCTAATGAGAAAAGGAGTCCATTATAGATGGGAGTATCAGAAAATAAAAAAGGAAATGTTATATGCACAACTGCAATCAATTCCAGAAAGGACAAAAATGTGGAGCTGAGGTTAGCGACGGATGCTAAAAGCAACAAAAAAGCTTTCTTCAGGTACATCCATAGTAAAAGGCAGAGAAAAGAAATGGTGGCACAGCTACTCTATGAGGAAGGCAAAATGATAACAGATGACAAAGAAAAGGCAGAAGTGGTCAATTCCTACTTTGGCTCAGTCTTCTCCCAAAAAAGGGCCTATGACCCTCCCGGGAAACATGAAGTAGAAGGGTCAGGATTGGAGCTTGAGCTTGATAGACAAATGGTCAAGGAATACCTAATCACTTTGAACGAGTTCAAATCTCCAGGGCCTGATAAACTGCATCCTAGAGTATTGAAGGAACTGGCTGAAGAACTCTCAGAACCGCTGTCTATTATCTTTGCGAAATCATGGAGGACCGGTGAAGTGCCGGATGACTGGAGGAGAGCTAATGTTGTCCCTATCTTCAAAAAGGGCAAGAAGGAGGAACCTGGGAACTACAGACCACTCAGCTTAACATCAATCCCTGGAAAAATTCTGGAGCAGATTATAAAGCAGTCAATCTGTAAGCACCTTGAAAGCAATGCAGTGATTACTAGGAGCCAACATGGATTTATAAAGAACAAATCCTGCCAAACTAATCTTATCTCATTTTTTGATCGGGTAACCTCCCTTGTAGACTGTGGGAATGCTGAGGACATAACATATCTTGACTTCAGCAAAGCTTTTGACAAAGTGACCCATGAAATTCTGATTAGCAAGCTTGGTAAATGTGGGCTGGATGGAACAACTATCAGGTGGATCCACAGTTGGCTACAGAATCGTACTCAAAGAGTGCTTATCAATGGTTCCTTCTCAAACTGGAGGGAGGCCCAATGCTCTTCAACATTTTTATTAATGACTTGGATGTGGAGGTGCAGGGAATGCCTTTCAAATTTGCAGATAATACAAAATTGGGAGGGATAGCTAATACCTTGGAAGACAGAAACAAAATTCAAAGGGATCTTGATAGGCTGGAGCACTGGGCTGAAAATAGCAGAATGAAGTTTAACAGGGATGAGTGCAAAGTTCTACACCTAGGAAAATGAACCCAAGTGCACAGTTATAAGATGTGGGATGCCTGCCTCAGCAATACTATATGCAAGAAGGATCTTCTTATCGTTGTTGATTACAAGCTGAATATGGGCCAACAGTACAATGTGGCTACAGAAAAGACAAATCCTGTTTTAGGCTGCATTAACAGAAGTATAGTTTCCAAATCACATGAAGTATTGGTTCCCCTCTATTCGGCACTGGTTAGGCCTCATCTTGAGTACTGCATCCAGTTCTGGACACCACACTTTTAGAAGGATGCAGACAAACTGGAACAGGTTCAGAGGAGGACAACTAGGATGATCAGGGGACTGGAAACAAAGCCCTATGAAGAGAGACTGAAAGAACTGGGCATGTTTAGCCTTGAGACTGAGGGGAGAGGTGATAGCTCTCTTCAAGTACTTGAAAGGTTATCACACAAAGGAGGGCCAGGATCTCTTGCCAATTGTGCCAAAGTGCAGGACAAGGAATAATGGGCTCAAGCTGGCCACTGTGAGAATAATGGGCCTGGTTGGCCACTGTGAGAACAGGATGCTGGACTAGATGGGCCACTGGCCTGATCCAGCAGGCTCTTCTTATGTTCTTATGTTCTTAAGTTACAGGAAGCCAGATTTTGGCTGAATATCAGCAAAAACTTCTTAATGGTTAGTTTCCTGACTCCCAACCAAAGAAGCAGACTCAGGATGCGAAAGAATCCTCTTCTTTTTTAAGTGTGCCCTCCTGGTGGATCAGATTCCTTTTTCCTCTGATATATTTTCATTTTTCCAATCTCCTCCTTTTTTTTTTTTGCTTTGCAGAAAATTATCAATATTAATAATAATAATAAAATTTTATTTCTAGGCCGCCTATCTGGCCGAATTAATGGCCACTCTAGGCGGCGTACATAGATTAAAATATAACATAGAGTAAAATATAACATATAATACAAAACAACAATAAGTATACTCAATCCAAACCTACCCCCATCATACCAAAATTTAAACTAAATTAGACAGAGGTCTCGAATGCCTGCCTAAAAAACCATGTTTTCGGTTCTCGGCGGAAGCCTGTCAGGGAGGGGGCATGGTGGAGATCATAAATAATTGTTATTTATTCACGAGCCTCCACTGGTATCGATCTTTATTCTGAACTCTGTAATGATTTGTATCCCTCTTCTCTGCAGTTACTTTATCCTGCTTTAGCACACCTTTGATTCCCTTGTCATCCAAGGATCCAAATGCCTCCCTAGACAGTTGCCTGCTACTAAAATATTTAAAGAACTTTTTGTTGTCTTTATGTTTTTAGAATGTGCTCCTCAAATTCTTTTTTGACTTCCCATGTTGCACTTCTGTTGCCAAAGCTTGTGTTCCTTTTTGTTCTCCTCATTTGAACAAGAGTTTTAAGTTTATTTTTTGAAGGAAGCTGTCCTCTCATCGTGTTTGACTCTGCTCATTAGCCACACTGGCATCCTCTTGGCTCTGGCGGTACCTTTCCTGCGGAATACACTCCAGTTGAGCTTCAAAAATTGTGTTTTTAAACAACTCCCAAGCATTTTGGAGTGATTTGACTTTCTTGACTTTGCCTTTCAATTTTCTTTTTACCAATCCCCTCATTTTTGGGAACTTTCTTCTTTTGAAGTCAAAAGTGTCTGGGTTGGATTTTCTTTCATGAACACGCTTGTGTCCTGATAGTTCTAGAGAAGGAGCTGATCGCTGTGTCTCAGGGAGCTCTGTCTGAAAATTATGGATTTACTGGCCAAGGCCATCCAAGGTTTTTCAGGAAGTAACTGCTTTTAGATTCCACAAAATCAGACCAAGGGCAACCCTTTGTTTACATTGGAAGTATCTAACTTGGGCTAATTTTGTGCTGTGCAAAAAAAATACCAAAAGGTTATTTTAAGTTCTACCACAATCTTCTTCTGTGATATTCAGCATTCCTTTAGTTGCTGTGGCTGCAATTTTCCAAGCGAGACAACTCTGGTTCTCGTCTACACAATTTGTTTTTTAAAAAGCTTATTTATCTATATAAAGTTAATTAAATCAGATTGTTAGTCTGGGCAGATAGTTTTACTGTGCCCAGTGGTCTGATCCTGTTAACTAGTAAATACAAACCCAGAGCAATATACCAGAAAAAGCCTCTGAAATAAAATTACAATATTATATCACCATTGCAGGCAATTATGCAAAAGTTTCATTTCAAGGTATCCCAGTGTCTCCTACTGATTTAACTTGATTCCTAACAAAGCCAAGTCAGCCAGAATAAAGCAAAAAGAGGAGGTTGGGGGGTGGGGTGGGGGCAAACCTGTCAATTCCCATTTTTCTCAGTTTCTCATTTTTTCCAAAGTTTAATTTTTCCCATTTCTACATCAGCTTGTGAATGTGAATGAAAATTCTTACACCTTTTCATGAGCATTTCACATAATATAGGCACGTTTTAATGCAATTTTGCTCTACAAATTTTGTAAGCAATCTCCCCTAATAGACTTTTTTGTGTGCTCTTTCCCGTAATATACACTATATGTATAACTTTTTTTGTAGAACGTCATCAGAATATTCCGAGTAGTACAAATGTCGAAGGACAGCTGTGTTTTGTTTCAGAAAGTGTAAATTAGGTGGTGGTGGTGGTTGTTATGTGCCTCCAAGTCGACTACAACTTATGGCGACCCTATGAATCAGCAACCTCCAAGAGCATCTGTCGTGACCCACCCTGTTCAGATCTTGTAAGTTTCAGGTCTGTGGCTAAATGAAAACAGAACAACCCCCCCATCACTACCTGGGGGTGGCGTATATGAGACTTTTATTGGTATTAGTTTGTCCTGGGGGTTGAGATGTTTTACAGAAGAGAGGGGAATATTTTCCTCATATCATTTAACTACACATACAAAATAAGAAGGCAGGACCTAGATAGTGGACCACTTGAAAATTGCTGATGGTCTTTGATTTTTCTGTCTGTTGTAGCAATTATAATATGCTGTGTGGGTATGATTTTAATTGTATTTGTATTGCTTCTTTTCTTTCTTATATCTTGTATTTTATAGTATCCCAGTGAATTCAAGTTGTAATAAATCTATCATCATCATCATCATCATCCTGCCCTTCCTCCCAATGGATCCCAGAGTGGGAAACACACAAACGATTAAAAAAAAAATCTAGAAACATCTAAAAGCAATTCCACGACAGATGTAGACTGGGATAAGGCTCTACTTAAAGTGCTTGCTGGAAGAGGAAGGCCTCCCAGAGGTGCTGAAAAGACAACAGAGGAGGGCCTGTCTGATTTTTAAGATGAGGGGATTCCAAGGGTAGGTGCCACAACACTAGAGGCCTGATTCCTATATTGTGTGGAATGGACCTTCTGATAAGATGTTATCTGGAGGAGGATCTCCCCTGCAGAGTGCATTGAACAAACTGGGTGTATAAGGGATGAGACCATCTTTCTGGCATCCCGGTCCGAAGATGTATAAGGCTTTGTACAACAAAACCGGTACCTTGGACTTAGCCCCGTAACTAACTGGCAGCCAGTGCAATTCTTGCAGCAGCAGTGTAACACGGTGATGATATCCTGTTCCAGTGAGCGTCAAGCTGCCGCAGTTTGCACTAGCTGCAGCTTCCAGACCAACATCAAGGGCAGCTCCACATAAAGCACATTGCAGTAATCCAACCTGAGGTTTCCAGCACATGGCCATAGCGGTCAGGCTGATCCCGGTCCAGAAATGGTTGTACCTGCCTTAGCAGCTGAAGCTGGTAAAAGGCACTCTTAGCCACTGAGGTCACCTGCACCTCTGTCGACACAGATGGAGCACCCACAGACTATGAGCCTGCTCTTGCAGAGGGAGTACGGCCCCATCTAAAGAAGAGAGTTGATCAATTATCCAGACTCAGGAACCACCCACCCATAGCACCTCCATCTTGCCAGGATTCAATCAGTTTGTTGACTATCTAGCCCATCACTAAGTCCAGGCCTTGCACAGCTTCTCCTGATTCAGATGTTACAGAGAAATAGCATACTTATAGTATCATCAGCGTACTGATGACATCTCGCTCCAAATCTAATGGCTGCTCCCAATGGCTTCATATAGATGTTAAACAGCATGGGGGCAGTATGATACCTTGTGGCACTGCACAGTGCAACTGGCAGGGGGCCAAAAGACCATAACTGAATGCTATTCTCTGAAACAGACTTTGGATATAGGATTGGAACTACTGTAGAACTGTATACTTCCCCTGTCCTTCTCACAATAAAGGTCATCCATCTGAGTGACCAAGACCAATTCAGTCCCATCCTCAGGCCTATGCCCAGAATGACATGGGTCAAGGTAACTGGTTTATCAAAGAGTACTTGCAATTGTTATGCCACAGCCCTCTCAATCATGTTCCCTAAAAATGGGGTATTTAAGGGAATGACCAGGCAGTAGTTGTCATAAACCAGGGAGTCCAGCATGGGCTTTTTCTGGAGTATTTGGATCATCACTTCTTTCAGGATAGCTGGGACCACTCCCTTCTACAATGGATTGTTGACCACAGCCTGGACCACGATCATACCCCACTGGCAAGGTTTAATAGGCCAAGAGGTGAAGACCAAGAAGACACATTGCTGGCTGCACTGCTATTAGGCCACATAAATTGAAACATCCCAAGATGTTGCAACAGACATCCTCACTGAAAACTGCATCAAATGTGGATGTGACATCAAGATTGATATAGAGGCAAGTGATTTTACCTTCAAAGTGCCTTGCAAAGAATTCAAACAATTCACAATGGGCTTATACAGTATAAGAAATTAAAGAAGCAATTAAATTACAATTTAAAATATGTATGTTTAATGTGATGGATGTGCCTTCTCCCATCTCCAACTACAAATTCACACACACACTGTGGACAGCCTGAATGA
This sequence comes from Rhineura floridana, assembly GCF_030035675.1. NCBI lineage: Eukaryota > Metazoa > Chordata > Lepidosauria > Squamata > Rhineuridae > Rhineura > Rhineura floridana. Next base: position 2,471,636 of record NC_084495.1, read on the forward strand.
AGCTTGTGGACCACTGGTGGTCTGCGAACTGTAGTCTGGGGACCTCTGAACTGGATGATTAGAGAAGGATGGAAATGGTATGCAGCTTTCGAAAATGAGAGGCTACAATCCCTGTAGCCAAGAGTCAAAGTTCAGCACCCGGAGTCATCTAACCATGGGGGCAGGAAAGCTGTCACCTCTGCAGTGACTGCCTGCTCAGTACTTTTGTTTCTGTGACTGCTAATAGCCAGTATTTTTCCTTTGCAATGTAAGACCAGAACTGGATTTAAAGGGACCTGAAGCTGCCAGTTTATTGTTTCATACGAGTGGAAATGAAGAGCAAATAGCATTCACTCCTTGCATGCCTCAGGGAAGAGAGAACATATCAAATCTTTAGGTTTCATTCTTCACCAAAAGAAAAAAAACAGGCACTAAGTAGTGACGGGGATAAATTAGTATTGACCAATGAAATAAGGATGCAGAGTATTAGGGTTAGGATTGCCAGATCTCTGGTTTTCAGCCAGAGTCTTTGGCAAAAGGGGGCCCTCTCCGGTCTCCGGCCATACTCACCTTAAACACGTGGATCTCCGGTTTTCCAGTGGCCTCTCAGCTCGCCCCAGGAAGCCCGCAGGAGTCCCCTCCACTCCTCCGGCCTTCCCGGCTCCTGGGAGAGGGGCTAGTGGGGCTGCCGCCCCCATCGCCGGCTCTCCCGACGGCTTTTGCCCACTTGCTCATGCCGCTTGCTCTGCAGCGAAGCAAATGCACAGTATCCTCCTCATGCCACCCATCCCCTTCCCCTCCCGCTCACACAACAGCCCTCCAGGCATGACCTTGTCACTTCAGATGGACCTGGGAACACCCTCTTTTAGGTAAGATTTCTATTTTAATTTCCAATCAGATTTTTTTTTTGAAGATATGCTCCAAGCAGCTGTGGTTTATACTTAATGTATCATGCTTAATGGCATAATTAGGGCCCGCCCCGTGATGTCACTAGGGCCCATCCTGTGACATCACTAGTGTCCACCCTGTGACATCACTAGGGCCCGCCCTGTGATGTCACTAGGGCCCGCCCCCATTTTCTCAGGTTTTTGGATGGTTCCGACCTGGCAACCCTATTAGGTTTGGTATTTATTTCACTTGTTAGCTGCTTCATACCCAACTGTCTCTACAACAGATTTAAAAACATACAATATGAAAACTTAAAACAACTCAAAAAAATAAAATAAAAAATGAACTAATATAGCACACATCAAGGGCCAAAGGCCTGAGTGAAAATGAAGCTCTTCACTTGGCTAAAGAAAGTGCCAGGCGGGCCTCCCTAGGGAGAGCGTCCCACAGCTGGGTGGGGGCACCACTGAAAAGGCCCTTTCTTGTGTTGCAACCCTCTAAGCCTCCCCTGGAGGGGTGGCATGAAGAAGGGCCTCTGATGATGGACGCAGGGTCTGGGTTGGCTCATACAGGAAGAGGTGGTCCTTGAGATATTGAGGTCCTGAGCTGCATATGGCTTTATAGATAAAAACCAGCACTTTGAATTGAGCCCAGAGACTAATCGGTAGCCAGTGTAGTTATGCCAAAATTGGTGTTATATGTGCGGACCGACTTACCGGGTCAACAATCTGGCCACTGAATTCTGCACTATTAGCAGTTTTCAGACCATCTTCAAAGGCAGCCCCACATATAACGCATTGCAGTACTCTAACCTAGAGGTTACTAGAGTGTAGACATCAGAAGTTAGGTTATCCCTGTCCAGACAAGGGCACAGCTGGGCCACTGAGGCCATTGGAGCCTCAAGTGACACAGAAGAATCTTTTGGCACTTGTGGAAGCAGTCAATATTTTGTTAAAAAACAACACACAATTTTTTGGGGGGGGGTCAGCAAAATTCTCTTTGGAGTCCAGACACAGCTCATGAGCCATGGGTCAGCCACTCCTGCTTTAATAGGGGAAACCTTTAATTTGAATTTAGCACTGGGGCTTGGGGGAGGAAGTTTAAAGAAAATGCCACCATGAAGATCTGGCTAACAGACAGTATAAGAAATGTCTTGGCCTAAGCTCATGTTAGTGGGAGCTAAATGTGGTGGGTACAGATGTTGGACTTCAACTCCCACAACCTGGGCCAGCATGAGCAATGGTCAAGGATGATGGGAGTTGTAATACAACAACATCTGGAGGGCAGCACATTGGTTCCATTTAGCAACATGAATGGTGAGCACAAAGCAACCACATGATAAACTCTGGTTAGTATCCAGGTTTAAGGCATGCAGAAATAAAATTAAACTAAAACCACATTCTCTAAGGCAGAGCCAACGTGCCCCCCAACCGATTCTGCCTTCCTATTCACAGGCAGTGAAATTCCAGGGAAGGATTTTTGCAAATATGAGGGACTTTGAACTTTCAGAAATGTCAAAATAGATAAGATTGCACAAATTAGCCATCTCATTATAACTACAGTGAAGAAACTTTAATAATGGACAGCAAATATATTAGGATGCATTGGTTTTGTTCAGCTCTATATAATAGAGCCAGTGCGGTATAATGGTTAGAGTGTTGGACTACGACCTGGGAAACCAGAGTTCGAATCCCCCCACAGCCATGAAGCTGACTGGGTGACCTTGGGCCAGTCACTGCCTCTCGGCCTCAGCGGAAGGCAATGGTAAACCCCCTCTGAATACCCCTTACCATGGAAACCCTATTCATAGGGTTGCCATAAGTCAGAATCAACTTGAAGGCAGTCCATTTTCATATAATAAACATGACATACCTCATTCCCATGACTGCTTGCAAGTGCCTCATCCCCATGGAAAAGGGTTTGCTTTCATGCACATGCAGCTGCATGGGAACAGAGACGCAGCTGCATGGGAATGAGGCGAGTCAGTCGTTTGTGTGCATGAGAACCTGAATGGGAGAGACAGAGAAATCATTTCCGACACAAAAAAGACCCATATTTGTGGAGTTTATGTATTCATTCCCTTTTTATCCCACCTTTCCTCCAAGGAGTACAGAGTGGTACACATGGTTCTCCCCCAACCCATCTCAACACAACAACCCTGTGAGGTAGGCCGAGACAGAGTGAGTAGCCAAAAGTCACCTAGTGCATGGGGATTTGAACCTAAGCTGCCCTGAGCCAATCCTCTAACAGCCAAAACACACCACACACTGGCTCACAGGTCCCTTCCCTGCCTGTGTATATGATTAAATACATAAGTTTCTCAAAGCTAAAGGTCAGTAATGTAAATATCCATGGTTTTGATAAACATATCCTAGAGATACAAAACTGATCTTGGAGCGTTGCCCACTCTTTCAAATTTCCAAACATCGTTGTTTTAGGGGAACTCTCTATTGGTACAAGTCTTCTGGGCTTAGTGTTTTTCCTACCAAGGCCCGCGCTCTGACCCTCCTTCACCCCCTCCTGGTCTCTCTGGTGGAGATGTTGACTTAAGAGCCTTGAAAATGTTATCTGGAGATCTGTTCCTTTCTCTTTTACTATGTTTGGCCTCTTCCACTTTCCTTTCCCCTATTCATCACTTTGAGAAATGAGCCCCCTTTTTTTGCTTTCTCGCTAAAGCTGCCGTTTCTCAGCCATCCTCGCTCCTTGTAGTTGTGATCCTGGAGAGGAAATACTCCCATGTTGTTAATGAACGGTGATTATTTAGGGAAGTCATAACTAAATACTCCGGCTGGTCCGCTGTATGACAGATGGGCCTTCTCACAGGATGATAAACTTCATTCATTTCAGGAGCATTGCAGTTCCTAAAGTTCATGTGCTTTGCAGCTAGTCAGTCAGTATAAGTAAGTTTATTAACCCCATTGCTGCTGTGATTGGCTGTATTCTACGGCAGCTACATGTATCTTTAATTTTTCATTTCCAATGGGAAAACTAGGCATTTGTAGTTGGCAATCTATGTTCTGGACAAGTAGCAGGTTTGATCATGTTTTTTTAAAAAAATTAAAAAAGTGCTTACTGACCTGGGTCCCCAAACAGTTGCCCAGCAAAATCAATTGCTGTGTGAAGCAATAATTCTCCACTAACCTGCTTATAGGGGCATCTACCTTTGAATGCAGAACATGATATATAATGAATCCATTTGTGAAAAATATTATGCAATGCACAACAATGGTTTGGATGTGCCTGATATTACTTAGAGCAGGAGTGGAGAACCACTGTCCCCCTAGATGTTGTTGCACTCCAATTCCTATCAGCCCAAGCCAACATAGTCAGTTATCAGGGATGATGGAAGCTGAAGCCCATCAACTTCAGGAAGCCCAGAGGTGCCCTACTTTTTTCGCTTGGAGAAAGAGAGGTTGCTGTCTTTCCTGCCTCTCTGCTTTCATCACACTAGTGATGAAATCACATTGAGTTTCATTACACTCAGTAAAGCTGAGATGCCGGGTGATGAGCAAATCCTTTATCTTCAAAAGTTCTGGAGCTTCTGTCAAGTGGGAGCTTCTAAATATACCTAAACATTGTTAGTCTTTAAGAGTGTCAAAGAAACATGGCTATCCCTGTGAAAATTCAAACATCCTGTTAGGCAAAACCTGCTAGCAAATTTGCAATATAGAGTATGGAACTCTTTTTTTTATGTCTAGCATCTGTCTTCACAGCAGAAGATATAGGATACATCCTTATTAACTTTTGCTTGAATTAACTTTTGCAGGAAGGGAGACTGAGAAATTGTGACAGATAGTGGTGATGCTCTAAGTGGTGTAATAGTTCTAGCATTATTAGACAAAATAAAAACTGCCAAATCACCAGGTCCAGATGGCATCCACTGAGGGGAGCTTCTGAAAACTGTAGGGCAGTTAGCTTAACATCTATTTCAGGAAAACTGTTGTAAAGTATTTTTAAAGATAAAATAACCAAGCATATATTTATTTATTTATTTATTTATTTATTTAAAACATTTATAACCTGCTCTATTTTCAGAGAACTCAGAGCGGCGTACAAAGAACAATTATAAAAAATAAAATTGGCAAAATAATAACTATATTAAAATATTAAAATACATATAATCAACATAGTAAAATTATGAGGCATCCTATATATTAATTAATTGAACGCTTGGCAAAATAGAAATGTTTTGACCTGGCGACAAAATATGCCAAGGGAAGTGGACAACCGCACCTCCACTGGCAAAGAGTTCCAGAGATCAGGGGCAACAACAGAAAAGGCCCTATTTCTGGTCCCCATTAGACAAACTTGAGATGTTGATGGAATCACAAGGCGGGGGTCAGTAGAAGACCTCAAAGGCCGAGCAGGTTCATAAGAGGACATGCAATCAGATAGATAACCAGGGCCCAGGCCATGCAGAGCTTTAAAGGTTAGGACCAGTACCTTGAATTGAGCCCGGAAGCGGATCGGCAGCCAATGCAATTGTTGCAGAAGTGGAGTTGTATGGGCCCATAAGCCAGCTCCTGTTAGCATTCTGGCTGCCGCTCTCTGAACTAGTTTAAGCTTCTGGGCTGTCTTCAACGGCAGCCCTACATAAAGTGCATTGCAATAGTCCAGTCGGGAAGTAACTAAGGCGTGTGTTACCTTCGCTAGATCAGATGTTTCCAGAAACGGGCGCAGTTGGTGAACCAGTCTTAACTGGGCAAAAGCACTCCTGGAGACCGCCGAAACCTGGGCATCCAGGCTTAAAGCTGAATCCAAGAGTACTCCCAAACTGCGAACCTGAGTCTTCAGGGGAAGTGCAACCCCATTCAACATAGGTAAATTCCCTATTTCTAGGTCAATCTTACGGCTAACGAGGAGCACCTCTGTTTTATCCAGATTTAATTTCAGCTTGTTCATATTCATCCAGTCCACCACTGAGATCAGGCACTGGTTCAGAGGCCGGACGGCTTCCTTAGCATCTGGAGGGAAGGAGAAGTAAAGTTGGGTGTCATCTGCATATTGGTGGTAACGCACTCCAAACCTCCGGATGACCTCACCCAGCGGCTTCATATAAATGTTAAATAACATTGGAGACAACACTGAGCCCTGAGGAACCCCGCATGTTAGGGGCCAGGGATTCGAGTAGAAGTCCCCGAGTTGAACCTTCTGCGTTCTACCCTCCAGGAAGGAACGAAGCCACTGCAAAGCAGTACCTTGTAGTCCCATCCCAGAGAGGCGATCTAGAAGGATATCATGATCAATAGTGTCAAAGGCCACTGAGAGATCGAGGAGAACCAACAGGGACGCACTCCCCCTGTCTAATTCCCTGCGGAGGTCATCAACTAAGGCAACCAAAGCCGTCTCAGTCCCATGGCCAGGTCTGAAACCAGACTGGAATGGATCATAATAATCCGTTTCTTCAAGAAAACACTGAAGTTGAGTCACAACTACTCGCTCGATAACTTTACTTAGAAATGGAAGGTTGGAGACTGGGCGAAAATTTTCTAAGCAAAGAGGGTCTAAGGAGGGTTTTTTTAACAATGGTCTTACAATAGCCTCTTTTAAAGAACCAGGGAGGTAGCCTTGTTGAAGCGAGGCATTGACTATCCTCCAGGCCCAATTAGCCAATCCCTCTCTGGCCTGCTTTATAATCCAAGAGGGACAAGGGTCAAGCGGGCAGGTGGTAGGTTTCATCTCCCTAAGAAGAACAAGCCTTGCTGAAGCAGAGCCAGCATGGCTTCTGCAAGGGAAAGTCCTGTCTCACTAACCTATTAGAGTTCTCTGAGAGTGTCAACAAGAATATCGATAGAGGTGGCCCAGTTGACCTAGTGTACTAAGGTACCTTACTAAAGACTCCAGTGGATCAAGAATTGGTTAAGTAGCAGGGAGTAGGAACAAATGGACAGTTCTCCCAACAGTGGGATGTAGAAAGTGCACTTTTCTCCAATACACGTTTATTGGCACCCCAGCTCATACAGAAGCCGTAAGAAAACATTGGTGGGTCAAACTTAATCTTGCATTCTGCCAAAGAAGGGGGAGCTTTTTCAGCCTGAAGGCTGCATTCCCTCCTGGGCCACCTTCTGTGGGCAGTATGCCAGTGGTGGGCAGGGCTAGAGGAAAACATGAGTGGAGCAATGGATGCAGTGGTGACATTTTCTCAGTAGGCTACATTCCAGCCAGTATTTCCTATGTCTGTCTCCCTACCTCAAGCACTTCTCTCCATCCTCCATCAGGCAAGCAAAGAGGCTTTGTCCCAGTTTAAGCACACATTCCAGCCAGGTGGAAACTCAAGGACTGCACTGACCGGGCGCTGATGGATGTGATGGATGGGAAGAGTTCCGAGGGCTAGATAGATAGATGTGGAGGGCTACATTTGGCCCTCAGACCTGAGGTTTCCTGTCCCTGCATGAGGCAAATGCTTCTAAAAGCATGCTTAGAATTGGCTATTTCCCCCAGAAAAAGTAGATGTGTGGGGGTGGGAGCCCCAATTAGGATTGGGACTACAGCGCATGTTGAGGAAGTATTTCATAATTTCTTCCTTGTTCCTTTTGCCTCAGGGAAAATTTCCCTGATGTTATTTACTCCCAAGGGTGCAATTTCTCAGAAACAGCATTTGAGGAGACATAGCCGGTGGCAGAGGGGAGACGTTCAGTGGGAATATGGCACAAGGAGGAAAGGGTTAAACCCCTCCTGTCCATGCATCAGGCCTGATCTAGATTTTTCTGGGGAAAAGGCTTAATGGCCAGTTCTAAGCACACTTCTCAAGGTGTCATGTAGTTAATGCTAAGTGTCCCAGAAAAAAGCCCAACCCATTATGAAGCGTACATCTTAGCATGCCATTCCAAGATGGATTGAATTTGCTCATTGATCTCCCCCACCCCACCATCTGTTCACAATCTTCCACAGCTAGCCAATGAAGAGGGGTAGGAAAGGTGAGGGTGAAGATGTGGAAGGGGGGAACGAGAGGCAGAAGAGTCACGAGGGAATTCTGGGTTAGAAAGTCCGTGTCTGTCTTTGGCTCTGTCACCTTGGCAGGTACATGAGCTCACCCTTTGTAAAGCTGGCATTAGCAGCTCTAGTGTCCTAAAGCTGAGTTTGGCTCCTAATAGAATCCACCTGGCAGCAGTTTATTCAATCCTTTTTAATGCTGCCTGACTTTAGTGCCGCTAGGACTTAATTTGCAAATTCATGGTGTTTCTTAATGCTGACTCTTGCACCCATGTGTGTGTACATGTGCACATGCAGGGGTTTCTTTAGCTGCTGCACTCCCTGATGTTCTTCACCAGTAACAATGTAACGAAGAACAATTGGTGTTTACTTTAACATTATGGCAGAGGATCTACATCCAATGGGCCCCAATCTTATAGAAACTTTCTGGGATCTCCTAGAAATTACAGCTTGCATATCTTGAGGTGCTGGTGTTGCTTTGACAAGGGAATACAACACTGGCAGACACATTTTGGATCTATTCACCCCTGTATCTTTTTGCAAAGCTTGTATCATTCTCTGGATGCAATTCTTCCATCTCATCCATTCTTTTGTTTTAAGACAATTAAACAGAGGTGCCTTCAAACTTCAAGTTAGATTTGAGTCATACTTATTTAGGTCTTGATTTGAAATCCCTGAACTTCTTTCCAAAAGAGGGTTTGAACAAAGTAGTCAATTCTGGTTTTGCATTCATAGGTTTAGTGCTCTAATAATGAAAGTACCTTCTGTTATCTCTGTTTCTTCCCTTGCTAATTTGGCTTTCAGCTCATAGGTATCATCGGAATTTGGGCTACACTTACTGAGGGATGTCCTCTGCTGGTTTCACAAAGAAGGCAGAAAGGCAGGTCAGTTGTTTCAGCACCAATGAGAGCTCAACACTTCCTGGAATGAACAGAGGCCTTTTGAGCCTCTGCCTTCTGTCCACCACAACTCCATTTTGGAGAAGTATTCTATGATTTCTTGAAGAGCCAGCCCTCTAGCCTGAGAACTGAGGCTCTTCCTGTACTCCCTGCACTGTTGGGCTAGTCCTGTGGGAGGCACTTGGTTCCTCAAGCCCAAGGCTGAGGTGCCCATGAGGACTCTAACTCCAATTCTATGGGCCCTGGTGCTGTGCCATCTGTTTCAGTGGGTTCCTTCCTGACAGCCTTGGGTTCAGTGGTCCCCTGATCACTAGCATCAGGTTCAGAGCCAGGAATCCATCTGGCTCCTTAGCTGGTGGCTCTGAAGCTCTGACTGGGGGTCCTGGTCATTGTAAGACTCTGCAGGCAGCACAGTGAGGTATGTCTACAGCACAGGTTTTGGACACAAACTCCGTCTCATCACATTTTAGCACTGAGCAAGTGAAGCCACACATGTATCTTGCATGACAAAATCCCCTCATCTATACAATCATGCAGGAGGTGCAGGGAATGATTATCAAACTGTCAGCTGATACAAACTTGGGAGGGATAGCTAATATTCTGAAGGACAGAAACAAAATTCAAAGTGATCTTGACAGGCTAGAGCACTGGGCTGAAAATAACAGAATGAAATTTAACAGGGATATGTGCAGCGTTCTATACCTAGAAAAAAGAAACCAAATACACAGTTATAAGATGGGGGTTACTTAGTTCAGCAATACTACATGTGGGAAAGGTCTAGGGATTTTTGTTGATCACATATTAGCCAACAGTGTGATGTGGCTGCAAAAAAGGCAAATGCTATTTTAGGCTGCATTAACACAAGTATAGTTTCCAAATCGCATGAAGTATTGGTTCCCCTCTATTCGGCACTGGTTAGGCCTCAGTTTGAATACCACGTCCAGTTCTGGACACCACGGTTTAAGAAGGATGCAGACAAACTGGAAGAAGTTCAGAGGAGGGCAACAAGGATGATCAGGGAACTGGAAACAAAGCCCTATGAAGAGAGACTGAAAGAACTGGGCTGTCATGTCCCTCCTCACGCTTCTGTTCTCCAAGCTGAACATACAAAGTTTCCTTCAGCCTTTCTTATCCCTAACCATTTTTGTTTGCTCTTCAACAAACCCATTTCATTTTAACTACACCCTTCTTAAAATGGAGTACCCAGAACTGGACATAAACGTTCCAGATGTGGTCTGATAAGTAGCTCATGACTTGGAAACTTTAGTTCTATTAATGCACCTTAAAATTTCATTAGCCTTTTTTGCAGGCACAACATACTACTGACTCAAGTTCAGATTGTGATTAAGTATAATTTCCCAATCCTTTTCACATGTGCTACTACCAAGCCAAGTACCCTCCTTCCTATACCAATGCATTTGATTTATTATTGCCTATATATGCAGAACATACCATTAGTGCCTTGTTCCAAACCAGTCCCAGCATACCTCATTCCAACAGATCCCTTTTTCTTTGCACTCTACATTTGTTTCTGTGTTCTGGATTGAATCTTTTAGTGTTTTGGAGAATGATGTGTGTGATACAAATTCCTGATGGGCCTTGCTGATAATTTCCTCTTTCAAAAAGTAGAAGAAGGAACAAGGGGATCGGCAATCCTGGACCTGATCTTAACTAACAGGGACGAATTGGTCACGGGAATTAAAGCGGTCGGTACCTTGGGGGAAAGTGACCACGTAATGCTGAAATTCGGGATTCTGGGGAAAGTCAAAGATGAATATAGTCAAATATGGACCTTGGATTTCAGGAAAGCCGATTTTAGCAAGCTCAGGGAAATGATGGGTAGGATCCCGTGGCTAGATAGACTAAAGAAAAAAGGAGCCCAAGAAGCGTGGGAGTTCATGAAGAACGTATTACAAAAAGCGCAATCGCAAACAATTCCAAAGAGAAAGAAAAACAGAAGACATCGGAAAAAGCCAATGTGGCTGCACGGTGGTGGAGGAGGTAAAAGTAAAAAAGAGCATGTATAAAGAATGGAAGGAAGGATGCATCACCAAGGAAGAGTACCAACGAGTGGCTCGGGCTTGCAGGAATAGCGTAAGGAAAGCTAAAACCCAGAATGAGCTGAGGCTGGCGAGGGAAGCGAGGAACAACAAAAAGGGGGTTTTCCAATATGTTCGAAGCAAGAGAAAGACCAAGGAAACGGTGGGACTGCTGCTCAATGAGGATGGCAAAATGTTGACAGATAACAAGGAAAAGGCAGAACTGCTCAATGCCTATTTTGCCTCCGTTTTCTCCCAAAAAGGGAACAGTGTGCAACCTTGCATCAGTAGCAATCTCAGTAAGGGGTTGGGACTGCAGTTCGAGATTGATAAGGAGATAGTCAGGAAATACCTAGTTAACCTAAATGAGTTCAAATCTCCAGGGCCTGATGAACTGCATCCCAGAGTATTGAAGGAACTTGCAGATGTACTCTCGGAACCTCTTGCCATCATCTTTGAGAAATCCTGGAGAACGGGAGAGGTGCCGGAGGATTGGAGACGGGCAAACGTCGTCCCGCTCTTTAAAAAGGGTAAAAAAGAAGATCCGGGGAATTACAGGCCGGTCAGTCTGACTTCAATACCGGGAAAGATATTAGAACGGATAATAAAAGAGTCCGTTGGCAACTATCTAGATGACAATGCTGTGATTAGAAGGAGCCAGCATGGGTTTGTCAAGAAAAAATCCTGTCAAACTAATCTCATCTCTTTTTTTGATCGGGTCACTAGCTTAGTAGATGGTGGAAATGCTGTAGATGTCATCTATCTAGATTTCAGCAAGGTGTTTGACAAAGTCCCCCACGACCTTTTGATTAGCAAACTAGTCAAATGCGGACTACATGGAAATACTGTCAGGTGGATTCACAACTGGTTGGAAAACCGTACTCAAAGAGTGGTTGTCGGTGGCTCTGCTTCGGACTGGAAGGAGGTCTCGAGTGGAGTGCCACAGGGTTCTGTCCTGGGGCCAATACTCTTCAACATTTTTATCAATGACTTAGATGATGTGGTGGAGGGAAGCCTTATGAAGTTTGCGGATGATACGAAACTGGGAGGGATAGCTAACACAATGGAAGACAGGAATAAAATCCAAAGGGACCTGGATAGACTAGGAAATTGGGCTGAAATTAATCAAATGAAATTCAATAAAGACAAATGCAAGATTCTGCATTTAGGCCACAAAAACAAAATGCACGGGTACAGGATGGGAAATACCCGGCTTAGCAGTAGTGCGTGTGAGAAGGACCTTGGAATTGTAGTGGATCACAAGTTGAACATGACCCAGCAGTGTGATGCTGCGGCAAAAAAGGCAAACACGGTTTTGGGCTGCATAAACAGAGCTATAGTTTCCAGGTCGAGGGAAGTAATAGTCCCACTATATTCTGCATTGGTCAGGCCTCATCCGGAATACTGCGTTCAGTTCTGGGAGCCTCATTTTAAGAAAGATATAGACAAGTTGAAGCAGGTTCAGAAGAGGGCGACGAGGATGATAGCCGGTATGGAGAACAAGTCTTATGAGGAAAGGTTGAAGGAACTTGGCATGTTCAGTCTGGTGAAGAGAAGGCTGAGGGGTGACATGATTGCACTCTTTAAGTACCTGAAGGGTAAGTTGCAGGAGCGTAGATTCAGATTGGACATTAGAAGGAACTTCTTGACAGTAAGGGCAGTTCGGCAATGGAACCGACTGCCTAGGGAGGTGGTGGGATCCCCTTCGCTGGATGTCTTCAAGCAGAGGCTGGACAGCTATCTGCGGGAGATGCTCTAGCTGTGGATTTCCTGCTGTGAGCAGGGGGTTGGACTCGATGGCCTACAAGGCCCCTTCCAACTCTATGATTCTATGATTCTATGATTCTATTCTATACCAAAAACAATAGTATCTTTGGCATTTAAACATGAAAATATACTTTCTAGGTTTCAGCAAACAGTATATATAGGAATTAATGTTCCACATTTCATATAGAAGTGGCCAGTTTGCTTGGCTTGATGTTTTGGATTCTCAGAAAGATACTCACTAGAATCCCTAACTACACTCTAGACATGCTGTGCGGCGTATGAAGGAAGTTGACTCAGCAACTCCCCATTGTAAGTGGCAAGCTTAAGTAGGGAACGTTTTCGATCGTAATCTCTGACTCCTTCGCAAGTCCTGTCTCTGCCCCGTCCGTTTCTCGCGGCAGCAGGAGCGAGGCGAAGGGGGGCGTGTTTCCAACGGCTCATCAGAAGACACCTGCTCCTGAGCAAAGGGCTCGAGGTCAGGGGGCTGCGCCACACTGGTAGCATCCTGGGAACGGCTGGGCAAGGGAGGAGTTGGCACTGCCTCTGGAACTTCCCCTGACAGGACCTCTGCAGGAGCTGGTGGTGGCTCACTCTGTTCCTCAGAGATCGCGCCTTTCGTGGGATTGGCTGGAGATCAGACTCACCCCCTCCCCCAAGGTCCTGCTCAGACTCAACAATTTCCAAGTCTTCTGCGTCTTCTGGCAGCGGAGGAGCTTGAAACTCATGCCTCCCCCTTCCCTGTTCCTTCTGGGATAGCTGAGGCTCAACACTGAAGTATGTATGACTATCCATGGTAGAGCACTTCCTTTCTATGCAGAAGATCCCAGGCATCTCAAGAGAGGGGGACTAGATGAAGAAGGTCCTCTGAGGCCTTGAACAGCCACTGCCAGAAAATACAAAGAACTGGGCTGGGTGAATCACTCTGGATAGGATAGCTTCATCTGTTCACAGTCCATTTTCTTTTCTTTTTTGAGGGAGAAATTTGAACTTTCAAAAAAGTGTCAGTAGAGGATGGACCAATGGCATTGATTTCCTCTTTAGCATCTCCAGTATAACAACCAAAAGAAGAACTTGGAATGCCAAATAGTTAGTGGGATGTGTGAACTCGTGCCTCTTGCTCACTGTGCTGGACATGGGTATGTTCTCTATATGGGCTTTGCTTAAAAGTTTTCCTCCCCTGCAAAAGAGGCTTCAATTTTTTTAGCATTATTCTCAAGGCACTTGATATTTTCTGTGGGTTTGCGATTTTGAACTTACTTTATCATTGCAAGGTGGCTGAGGGTGGTGTGTGTGTTTTCTTTCTAGTAAACATTTCTGCAGCCTCCCTGGTTGCCTGAATTTCCCAATCTGGACACCTGGGGAGGCTGCTGAGTGCAGACCACTGGTGAGATTATTTGCAGAATGAAAGAAAGGGCACTCGCCTCAACAGTATGGTATAAATGCAGCAAAAAACCTGTACCCCACTCATGAGAATGTCACTGAAATTTTATCTCTCATTTGATAATTTTACAATGCATTTTCCATTCTTATTAACTTATGGAGAATAGTATTTTTTAATGGAATAAACATTTGGCACAGCATCGGTGGACATCACAGCAGAAGCACACGTCAGTCACATCCTTTGTGCACGACTGCTGGAATTGTGTCATTTTGCGATAGTACTTCATGTGAAATTTTTATGGGAACCAATCCATATTAAGGGGAACTGGAGAGAAAAGGGGGTCACAGCTGTTCTGGGACTGCAGCTATGAGCAGTAATTACTTGAATTTGGATTCTGATGAGGAAAGATTGGCTCAGCACTCAGTGAAGATAAAAACAAAAACACCAACGCATGTTGCAGCTGTTTGCGGGGAGTGAAGGGGAGGAGGGAAGCTGAGTTTCCCTTTATTGCTGCCTTTTCATTTGCCTGGCTGCATTTCAATCCGACACAGTGAGATTGTGCTGTTGCCAAGAAAAAAAACAGCAAATAATGCTCCAATTAAGGCTGACTTGGAATCAAAGTTGATATCAGTGTTTTCCAATCATGTTCAAGTGGGTGGGGGGATCACTTTAAAGTGGGTGCATCTGTGTCTAAATGTTTGCAGCTTCCTAAGATGCCACAGTGAAACAAAGATGAACCAAACTCTGGCAGGCCGGAAAGCCATGGCCAAGAACCTTAGCTTGACTGATGACCACCTAGTCAGTTTTCAGTGGGACTGCATGAACCATGATGCGCTTTATGAATCCAGAGGATAGTATAATTCTCTGGAATTCCCAATGTAAAAACTGTGGACATCGTGAAGCTTGCTGTGGTCATGAAAATAGTTCCTGGCAACTCACAAAACAGGAATGTAGTAGCTGTGTTCCGTGTTGGAGGAAGTATGAGAGGAGGAACAAGATAATACGCCAGGAGCTCAGAGGACACCACCTCCAAAAGCTGGGTGGCCAAGAAGAAGCCAACCAGTGACATGCCAGAATCAGTGCCGAGAAGGTTCAGAGTGAAGATGCAGGAGTCTGTGGGTGTATCAGTCTAGAAATAAGAATATGGAGGAATAAGGAATAGGACACAGGTGTAGAGAAGGATGGCCAGCACCATGTGCTGCACAGAGGAGCAAAGAGTGGCGGTTTATAGAATATCATGCGAAGTGTGATTGTCATAGCTTGACAAAGACCAGGCCTTCTCTGTAGTGGGGCCAAACTTGGGAATTCCTGCCTCAACGAAGTCCTCTTGTGACAAACGTTCTATTTCGGCAATGCCTTTAAAGGAAGAGGACAGACATTAATGGTTTGAGGAGGCTTCACATTCTATATTTTAAGTGATAGTTTGTTTGCTGTTTAGTGATTTTTGTTTGTTTGCTTGGAGTGATTTTTGTGTTTGATTTTATTGTTAAAGACTGTATCGCCATTGTGGGCTCCTTTTCATGGAAAGACAGGCAGTGATGATGTCAACTTTGAATTCTGAGGATATTTTTTGTCAAATTTCAGTTGTGTGTGACATTTCAGTTCAACTCTGATGTGCGCACAATCACCAGCTGGGACAATTCTAAAACAAACACTACTGCCTACGCTTCAGTTCTTTGAATTTCTCATTATTCTGACTTCACCTAGCATTGCACTTCTTTAGCATGTTCTCCTCTAAGTGTCTTAGAACTCTTCACAATCTTAATTAACAAAACTGAACAAACACTTGCCCTGGAGGTGGCAATCATGATAACAACATTGCACTTCGCTGGTGTGATGTGCTTAAGAACACAGATGGGTGAGTGTAATTGCGCTTGTGTCAATACAGGGAGAGCAAGAGAGTTAATGGGCTTGGTATTGTCAATACATAACTCACAGCTTCTAGTTGCCTTTCTCAGGCCACAGATCACATCTCACAAAAGCAAAAAATAGCAGATGACAGAGATCAAAGACCTGACAGTAGCCACCTTGTGGGCTTCATCCATCAGAATAAAGTAGCAAAGCCCCCCTCCCCCTACTTGTACTATAGGTGCTGTTCATATTGCAGGCAAGGAATTGCAGGCTTGAGTGTCGCCTATGAAAAACAATTCCTGTACATAGGAAAAGAGAGTGTATTACTGAGTGACTGATTTGGTTTTCATACTGCTCTTCCTCTTAATTTGGAGTCCCGGGTGGAGTACAATATAATAATAATAATAATAATAATAATAATAATAATAATAATAATAATAATAATAATAATAATAATAAAATTTAATTTATGTGTCGCCTATCTGGCCGATGGCCACTCTAGGTGATGTACATGTAAACAGTTAAAACACAATGCGATAAAATACATTAATACAATATATAAACAATACAGCAGCAACAACAATATTAGTGCAGGGTAAGAGGCATTTCAGTCATAGAAGTTAACCCTCCCCGGAAATCCCAAAGGCCTGTTGAAAGAGCCAGGTCTTTAAGGCTTTACGAAATACATTTAGGGAAGAGGCGTGCCGTAGATCTTGTGGGAGGGAGTTCCAAAGGGTGGGGGCCGCCACTGAGAATGCCCTCTCTCTAGTTCCCGCCAATCTAGCTGTTTTTGTTGGCGGGATTGAGAGAAGGCCCTGTGTGGCTGATCTTGTCGGGCGGCATAATTGGTGGCGTTGAAGGCGCTCCTTTAGATAAACTGGGCTGAGACAGTATAGGGATTTAAAGGTTAATACCAACACCTTGAATTGGGCCCGGAAGACAACTGGAAGCCAGTGTAGATCGAACAACACTGGTGTGATGTGATCCCGGCGGCAACTATTCGTAAGTAGTCGAGCCGCCGTGTTTTGTATAAGTTGTAGTTTCCGGACCGTTTTCAAGGGTAACCCCACGTAGAGCGCATTACAGTAATCCAATCGAGAGGTGACCAGGACGTGTACTACCAGTGGGAGCTGTTGAACAGGAAGGTAGGGTTGCAGCCTTCGTATGAGGTGTAATTGATACCAGGCTGCCCGGCTCACTGCCGAAATCTGAGCCTCCATGGACAGCCTGGAATCAAGCACAACCCCAAGGCTGCGGACCTGGTCCTTCAGGGGTAGACTCACCCCATTGAACTTCAGGTCAACATCTCCCAACCTTCTCTTGTCCCCCACAAGTAGCACCTCGGTCTTATCAGGGTTCAACTTCAGCTTGTTCCTTCCCATCCATCCACTCACGGATTCCAGGCACTTGGACAAGGTCTCCACAGCCAACTCTGGTGAAGATTTAAACGAGAGATAGAGCTGAGTGTCATCCGCATATTGGTGACACTGCAGCCCAAATCTCCTAATGATTGTCCCCAGCGGCTTCATATAAATGTTAAATAGCATGGGAGAGAGGATAGAGCCCTGTGGCACACCACAATTGAGAGGCCAAGGGTCTGAAACCTCCTCCCCCAGTGCTACCTGTTGGTACCTATCGGAGAGAAAGGAACGGAACCACTGTAATACAGTGCCTCCAATTCCCAGTCCCTCCAGGCGATGTAAAAAGATACTGTGGTCGACAGTATCAAAAGCCGCTGAGAGATCGAGGAGGACAAGAAAGGTGAATTCTCCCCTATCTAATGCCCTCCTCATGTCATCTACCAGAGTGACCAAGGCTGTTTCAGTTCCATGACCAGTCCTGAAACCCGATTGGTATGGATCCAAGTAATCCATTTCATCCAAGTGTGTCGACAACTGGTTGGCCACCACTCGCTCAATGACCTTGCCCAAGAATGGTAGGTTCGAATATAATTAAATATAATTAAAATCATTATCACAAGATATTTCACAGCACCCTTATGAATCTAAAAAACATGAACTTCTGAAACCTCTGAACGGTTTACAATTGTTGAGTGCCTGGGCACTCAGTCTGCGAAGGCCTGGGTGGATAGTCTTAAACTGACATCTAAAGGGAACCATATTTCTCCACTCAAATTCAAATTTATTGTGCAGTCAGAGACCCGAACTACAAACAGTAAAAACAAAATTAAAAAACAGAGAAGGTTAAAAAAGTTGGCATCGTAGAGATTGAGCTGTGTGCAGGAACTTGGCAGTCCCATGGGATATATACTTGTCCGTCTCTTTTAGAAGAAACTGTAGTTTGTCTAAAAATGAGCTGGATTGAGACAATTTGGCAATCAGGGGATTTAGAAACTTAATTCGAGGCGTGTGATAAAAGGGACAGATAAAAAGAACATGCACAAGAGATTCGATTTCATTGGGGCTGCAGGGGCAGGATCAGTTGGTATATGGGATGTCCCTGAAGCGGCCTTCGAGAAGGGCTGACTTTAGGCAATTAAACCTGGCCCGTGAGAAGACTAGTCTGTAGCATGGAAGGTCTAGAAAAGCCAGGTACGGGGCAGGGAAAGGGGATGAAAAGCTCAGACCAAAATGAAAAGGGGAACAGGAGGTGGAGGCCTTAGCTGTGTCCATTTGTAGATCAATATCCTTAAGTCTTCTGTTGATAGAGACCTTAGTTGTAATTGGGTCTAAACTAGTTAGGGATAGCAGTGGGAGGCCGATGGAGGAGAATTTGAGTTGGACTGCTTTAGCCCAGGAGCTGGTAAAGAAATCCTGTTGGATGTAAGTAGCGTAATCTGACTTAAGGTTAGGAGAGGCCAGCTTGGACCAAAAGCATAGGGTGCGGGACCAGGACTGGCATTCCAAGGACGTGAGCCCTGCCTCTAACCTTAGGACTGCATTGGGGACGCATCGGAGAACGCCGAAAATAGAACGGAGAAAGTTAAAGAGAACCGCCTCCACTTTGGAGCAGAAATGGCTGATCCATATTGGGCTTCCATAAAGGAGCTGTGGGGCGATTTTAGCAGCAAAAACTTTGATGGCAGCTGGTATGAATTGACCCCCTTTTGAGAAAAAATAACGGAGTAGCACTTTGGCCGTAGCCTTGGCCGTGGACACAGAGGAGCGAATATGAGAAGACCATGAAAGTGAAGAATGAAATATTACCCCTAAGTATTTGTATTCCCTGACCTGGGAGATTTTCTGGCCATTGATAGCCCATACCGGAATAGAGCGCCTAGGGGAAAACACCAAAATCTTTGTTTTTGAATAATTAATGGACAGGAAATTCTGATCGCAGTAGGCCATGTAAGAGCGGAATAGCCTTCTGAGGCCTATTTTGGATAGGGAGAGTAGAGCCGTATCATCGGCATATAGTAATAGAGGGCATGCATGTTCAGCAATTTTGGGAGGGTGGAAGTTAACTGCTTGACAGTATGTGCTCAGGTCGTTTAGGTAAAGGTTGAATAGAGTAGGGGCCAGTATGCAGCCCTGTCTCACCCCCCTATTGACTAGAATAGGGTTGGTAACTGAACCATCAGTTCTACAACGAACCCGAAGGGTGGAGGGCTGATAGAGTTGAAAGATAAGAAAAAGGAGTCTTTTATCTATAGATGTTTGAAGGAGCTTTGTCCATAGCCTATCTCTGGGTATCGAATCAAAGGCCGATTTAAGGTCTATGAAAGCCACGTAGAGCCCATTCCCGTGAAGACTAGAATATTTTTCGGCCAGATGGAGTAACAGGGCACAATGGTCAAGAGTGGATCTCAGTTTTCTAAAGCCCGCCTGTTCCGGCCCGAGGATGGACTTCTCAGAGAGGGAGTTCCAGAGTCTGAGGGCCACAACAGAGAAGGCCCTGTAGGCAGAAAGCTCGGGAGAACCCTTCTCACTAACATGGTACTTACTTACGTATGTGCAGGAAGCATTTAAACCAGCAATCTCCTGCCTGTAGCTCAATGATGGTATAACAAATACAGTCTTAAAACAATCTGCTTATCTTGGTGAAATTAGTTTAGCTCTTTCAGGAATTCCTGCAGATGTTTTGCCTGAGTAGAACGTTTCAAATTCACCTCAGATATCACACTAAGCAAAATTTGGTGACAACTTAGAAATATGTAAACCATCCTTTGCCAGAAAAACAGCAAACCAGGAATTTCAATGAAATTATTTTAGCTTTCCTCAAATACCCACAAATACTTAGTTAGGAGGCAACAGGATAACAACTGAATGCTATGTAGTTGGCCAGAAATGGCTATATTTTGGCACTAATCACAATTCAGAGTGAGGACCACTGACTGCAACATAAATGAATTAGTGGACATTTTTGCAAGTACTCCCAAAAGTGTTTGCGGGGGGAAAAGAAACAATTTTGTGGCACAGCAGAAAATATTTGCAAAAGTCTGAATAATTTCTACACAATCTTAAAGCGGAGTTGTTCCTTCACACCAGGCAGGTTCAAAAGGACTCATTTCTAATCATGTGTCATCCAAATTACTTTACTCAGCAAAAAGGAAAAAAGTCCCAAATAGAGCTAGGCAATACATATTTCCTTTGAAAAAATCATTTAAAAATTAGAGGATTTAAATCCTTGGAAATAGCGCAGAGTGGTAAGTGGCAGTAATGCAGCCAAAGCTCTGCTCACGGCTGGAGTTCGATTCCAACAGAAGGAGGAAGTCAAATCTCCTGTAAAAGGGGTCGAGGTCCACTCAGCCTTCCATCCATCCGTGGTTGGTAAAATGAGTACCCGGCATATGCTAGGTGGTAAAGAAAAGCCAGGGATGGAACTGGCAATCCCACCCCATATATATGGTCTGCCTAGTAAACGTCGCAAGACGTCACCCTAAGAGTTGGAAACGACTCGCACTACTAATGCGGGGACACCTTTACATTTTTACAGGGGCAAGAAAATTAAAACAAAAGCTCACATCTAGAACAATTTCTAACCCTGACCCCCATCTCCCCACCTCAAATTAATCAGGGATTGTAATGGAGATGCTGTCAGAGTTAATAACCCTGCTCTTTCAAGCATCCCTCCCCACACACACATCCTGGTATTAAGCCACAACTAAGAGCCTTCTCAAGCAATGGCAGTCAAGTGATATCATGTTGAAAGCACAAGCCCAGAGACACTCATAGTTTGTTGGGAAAGAACATGAAATGGGTCCCAAAGGATCCATGGACTATGTGACATGTGCAAGCTGGCAGTCCATACACATCCCACTTTTTGAACAAGATGGATCCCAGCTTTTCCTAGGAGAGGTGACTTTATAGTCATTTAATCCAATAGCACTAGGTCATTTAAAAGATGTATTTGTTCTATTGTCCTATGAATAGCTGACCCTGTTGTGGCAGCTTTAGAGGGAGGGGGTGGGGTTAGGTCTGGCCCACGGGGGGGGCATTGGGGTGCCATGGTACATTCTTCATTTCTCCTCTCTCTCTCTCTCCCTCCTTCGCTTTCAGACTGCAGCCCAACTCTGTCTCGCCCTTGTTTGAAGGCAGAGAATCTGTTCCATTTGTCCAGCATCAACATGGCAAATGTTGAACTGAGGTAATCTGAAGTGGGCTAGGGCTGTTCATGAACTATTTCCAAACTTTGCAGCTCCTACACAGGACACTTTCAAACAATTTTGTTTCATTTGCTTCTCCTCATTTCTGATCAGCTCTTGATATGGCTGTGGAGGTGGGTTGTCAGAACCTACTTCCTGGGTGGGTGGGGGCATACTAGCAGGATATTTCCCCAATCTTATGGAACACCACTGCACTGAAGCGTTTTTGGGCCACCTTCACTTCACTTTTGACATGCCTTTAGTCAAGTTAGGTGAATAATTATGGTTTGCAACAACCTTGTTGCCCCCAGCAGATATCTCAAAATGGAAGCTGGTGCTCTAAGAGGAAACAACCTAAGAATAGACAAAACATTTTACTTGTTCATGTTTTGATCATAGTTCTGTTATGTTCCATTTCTGCATTCATCTACACTTTTTTTTTTCAATTAATTTTTATTATTCATCTACACTTTAAAAAAAAATCATATCAAAATATAAATGGAGGCTTGAGCTATCAAGGGTTACTAGCCACAGTGGCAAAATACTAACTCTAGTGCACCACTTTCTGACCATCTTCTTTGAGGAAGAGGGAAACAGTCCCTTAGAAGGACACCATCCCTTTGGCGAGGAGCAGCTGTCCTTTCATGCCAAGGATACCTCTGTGGGGGTGGGTGGAGGGATCCTGGCAGCTGGCGATACAATCATTAGGATCATTGTGTGTGTGAGAGAGAGTGAGTGAGTGCATGTGGTGGGTGTGCAGACCACAGGGCGATATGCCTGCACCTTGGCATGAAGGTTGCACATGTCACCTGTTGTCTAGATTACCTGGTAGATAGCACTGGGGAGGAGTCAGTGGTTGTGGTGCATGTTGGCACCAATGACATGGGGAAATATGGTTGTGAGGTCCTGGAAGCAAAATTTAGGTTGCTAGGAAGGATGCTGAAAGCCAGGACCTCTAAGGCACCTTTCTTCAAAATATGACCAGCTCCATGCGCAGGGCAAGCCAGACAGGCACAGCTTTGTCGTCTCAATGTGTGGATGAGACAATGGTGTCAGGAGGAGAAGTTTGGATTTGGTAGGCACTGGGGAACAAGCTGGGCCTGTACAAAAGAGATGGACTCCACTTGAACCAGGATGGAGCCAGCCTGCTGGCACTTAACATGAAAAAGGTGGCAGAGCAGCTTTTAACCTGATTGAAGGGGGCTAGCTGACAGGACCTGAGGAGGGTCCAGTTTGGAACAAATTTTCCCCTGGGATGAGAATGAAACAAAACAAAAAGGTGGAAATTTAAATGCGGTAGGAGTAGAAATAGGAGTTGTGAGTGCAGGGACACAGGACAGCAGTTCCACAGGCCAAAGCAAAAGTGTCAAAGACACTTAAAGAGACACACTGTATAAAAGTGTTTATGTGCCTATGTTAAAAGCCTCCAAGCCAAGATGGGAGAACTGAAGTGCTGTGTCTTAGAGGACAGCACTGATATAGTGAGGAACAGAGAAAACCAGAGGGACATGGTTATCCCTGGATATAATATTATATCAGAAAGACAGAGAAGGACGTATTGGAGGTGGTGTCGTTCTATATGTGAAGGAGGGCATTGAATCCAGCAAGCTAGAAATCCCCAAAGAGGCAGACTGCTCCACAGAATCAGTGGTGGTGGTGGTGTAGGGATGGTATCTGCCTATTGCAGCCAGTCTGACCGCATTCCGAAGGACTGATGGATGATTCCTGTCCGATTGAGTTTGTTTTCTGCTCTGTTTTACCTTTACCATCTCAAATGTTTTTCGTTCCAAAGAATTTTGAGATTTCAATTCATATTTCTGACAAAGGAAAGAAAAGCGGCATTGTCTCTGACGACCAGTGCCACCCACCCCATCCCCTCTTCTCTGCCTCCCTGTCATCCTCCCTCTATCTGAATCATATCCCACCCACCCTCCAGTCAGGGAAATAAGAGATCGCCTGTGTGCCCATGGAGCGTGCGATCGCACGTGCCTCAAGCTCTCACCTCTTTGCACGTCAGCTGGGAAAGGGATACCTTTACTCAGCGACGAAGCACAAAATCCCATCTCACACAGATGGCAGTGGGCTTTTCTTTCTCCCTCCTCAGACGCAACAGCAGCAGCAGCAGCAGCAGCAGCAGCAGCAGCAAGGCCTCTTCTCCTGTTCTCCTGACTCTTGTCAAAGCACCAGGACTGCCACTGTTGCATGCTTGCAAAGCAGAGAGGTCAGGCCAACAAGCACCCACCCTTTCAAGCTCAGCTGGCTCTCCCTCTGGGTCCCTCCGCCCTCACCAGCTCAAGTTAGGAGAGAGAGAGAGAGAGAAAGAGAGAGAGAGAGAGAGAGGGTTGTCACTGCCTCCCGTACAGGGACAGCCATTGAAGCAGGCAAAGGGAGCATCAGGCCCACCAGCAGAGGCAAATGGGGGCATGCCTCACCTCATTCTGCTCTTCCAGGCAAATGGTTTCTTGTGCTGGAAACGAAGGGGCTGCCAATTTGTTTGAGCCTCATATCAATGTTAAAAACATCTTTAAAAACATTAAAAGCAGGAGACCGTCTAGGGAGGTAGTTGGACCTGTGGATGACAAGGGAGTCAAAGGTGTGTTAAAGCAGGATAAGGAGATTGCAGAGAAGCTAAATGAATTCTTTGCCTCTGTCTTCACAGCAGAGGATATAGGGCAGATCCCTGTGCCTGAACAAACTTTTGCAGGAAGGGAGTCTGAGGAACTGAGTCAGATAGTGGTGATGAGGGATGAAGTTCTAGGCTTAATAGACAAAATAAAAACTGACCAATCGCCAGGTCCAGATGGCGTCCACCCAAGAGTTCTCAAAGAACTCAAGTGGGAGATTGCTGATCTTCTAAGAAGAATATGCAACTTGTCCCTCAGATCCGCCTCCATACCTGAGCACTGGAAAGTGGTCAATGTAACACCAATCTTTAAAAAGAGATCCAGAGGGGACCCCAGAAATTACAGGCCACTTAGCTTAATGATAGTCCCAGGAAAATTGGTAGAAAGTATTATTAAAGATAAAATAACCAAACATATAGAAGAACAAGCCTTGCTGAAGCATGGCATCTACAAGGTAAGTCCTGTCTCACTAACCTGTAAAAGTGTCAACAAACACATAAACAGAGGTGATCCAGTTGACATAGTGTATTTGGACCTTCAAAAAGCTTTTCACAAGGCACCTCAATGAATAGCTGGATGCAGATGTCAAGCCACTGTGCAGCAGCTGTGAAAAAGGCAAATTCCTTGCTAGGGATCATTAGGAAAGGTACTGAAAATAAGACTTATCATTATGTCATTATCTGAATGGAAGCCCAGAGGCAGATGTGCACAGATGCAAAAGGAGAGTCCAGAGTTGTATGATGTACACAATAGGAACATGGAAGGGAGAAGCATGAACCAGGGAAAGATAGAAATTGTCAAGCAAGAAATGGAACGTATCAACATTACAATACTTGGCATGAGTGAATTAAAGTGGACAGGAATGGGACATTTCCAATCAGGCAACTACAAAATATTTTATGCAGGAAATGAGAAATTAAGAAGAAACAGGGTTGCTTTAATAGTGAGAAGTGATGCAGCAAAAGCAATTAGAAGCTATAATACAAGGTCTGAAACAGTGACATCAATGAGATTAAATGGGAAACCTATCAACATAACCATCATCCAAGTCTATGCTCCAGCAGCAAACACAGAAGAAGAGGAATTGGAGAGATTTTACGCAGAAGTACAGGAAGAAGTAGATGACACACCAAAACAAGATGTTCGGATAATCATGGGGAATTGGAATGCAAAAATAGGGAAAGGGAAGAAGTAGGAATTGTGGGGAAATGGTGCTTAGGAGACAGAAATGAAGCAGGAGAAAGACTTATTGAATTCTGTGAAGCCAATGATTTGTTTCTTGAGAACACATTTTTTGAACAACCGAAAAGATGACTGTACACATGGACATCAGCAAATGGTCAATACAGGAATCAAATTGATTATCTAATTGGTAGCAAAAGATGGAGACGTTCCATACTTTCTGTGAAAACAAGACCAGGAGCAGACTGTGGATCAGATCATGAACTGGTCATATCAACAATTAAAAATTTAAATAACATCCCAGAAGAATATAAAGATCAAATAAGGAACAGATATGAGACTTTAAACTTAGTTGATAGAGAACCAGAAGAACTATGGATTGAAGTCAGAGACATTATCAGGGAAGAATGCAAAAAGACAATACCTCTAGTTAAAAAGAGAGAAAGACCTCAATGGATGACTGAAGAAACTCTTAAAATGGTTAAAGAAGGCAGGAAAGCAAAGGTAAGAACACAGTCAGAACCCTAAATGCAATAATACAGCAAGTAGTATGTAGGGCCAAAGAGAACTATTACAATAGTTATTGTAAAGAAATAGAAGAGGACAACAAAAAGGGAAGAACAAGAGCCCTATTCCAAAAGATTAGAGAAATGAAAGGGAAATTTAAACCAAGAGTAGGGATGTTGAATAATCAACAGGGGAACACACTGACTGAGATGCAATAAAAGGAAGCAATACACTGAAGAACTCTATAAAAGAGGGGCAAGGATGACAGATTTGTTCATGGAGGAACCGTATGATGAAGAACCAGAAATTTTAGAATGCGAGGTGAAAGCTGCTCTTAAAATACTTGGAAGAAACAAATTTCCAGGAACAGATGGCATACCAATAGAGTTGTGACAAGTTACTGAGACTGAATCTGTCCAAATTTTGACAAACATTTTTCAATAAATGTGGAAAACTGAACAATGGCCCACAGACTGGAAGTGTTCAGTATACATCCCAGTTCCAAAGAAAGGGGATCCCAGGGAATGCAGTAATTATCGAACTATTGCCTTAATATTTCATGCAAGTAAAGTAATGCTCAAGATTCTGAAACAAAGGCTCTTACTGTATATGGAACAAGAAATGCCAGATGTCGAAGCTGGATTTAGAAAGTAAATGATATCCTAAGCAGAAAAAAGGCCCAATCTACATTTAGTGAGTGCCATCTTGTCCCCCAACACGTGGCCCCATTGCAAACACACTCTTGTCCATCCTACCCATTCTGTTAGAGAATTATTTCAGTACACCTATGCACTTCTGACTGAAACCAGAGACAAAAGTTTCATTGTGTTTAAATTCAGCTTGTGGCCTTTGGGTGCTTTCCTTGTACAATCACTTTACAGAGTATTGTTTTCAAGCATCTGCTGTGTGTTTCTGCCAAATGTTTTGAGCAAATGCAATGAGTTCTGCATGTGAAAACAAAGCTCTGTAAACAAAATGAAACAGAAGCCGAAAGAATTAGGCTTCCTAAATATTGCATGGAAGGATATCTGGTGTGGGAGAAAACAATAAAGCAAGGTGAAGGGCAAAGGAGAGGATGGAACAAAATTGGCATATTTTGAATGGGGGAAGCAAACGGATCCACACAAAAATTGGCACATGCTACCTGAACCAACCTTGAGCTCATGGCTGGAGTACACAGGCTACTTTCACAACGTCCCTGCAGTTTGGTAAATCTGCCAGAAGGAGACTAAGAGGTGGCACAGGAAATGTAGGTAGAATGACTAGTTAGGCACTTGCAAAATCCACTGGACATCTGCTTCAGAACATGCTTATTAAGGCATGGAAGTTCTTTTCTCCCAAATGCTCTCACACAAATCAACTTGTATGGATTGACCATGGTTATCTATGCTCGAAGCCTCTTTGAAGTAAACAGGGACTTTAGTTCACTGTTTGTCAGCTGAAGCTAAAGTTGCCACTAAATTTTAGTGAAATCAGAGGTTCCTATCTGGGCAGCACATCTAAGAAACTTCAAGGGAAGCTGAAGGGTTTTGTAAGATTAGCAAAATTCCTGGGAGTTACGTGGGATGGTAGTTCACACAGTAGCTGCCAAATTCCACCTAAAAAGTATTTCAATGTGAATTTGGAGGCCCTTGCTTGAGCAAAACGTCCGGAAAATGCAAAAGCCCCATGGCTCACTAAACAGGCCATAGCACATGTTTTGCATGTAGAAAGTCCCAGGTTACATCCCTGGCATCTTCAGTTAGGGATGGGAATGTCACTTGTGTAAAGCCCTGGAGAGCGGCTGCTAGTCAGTGAGTGAGCTGAACCAATACTGAACCAGATGGACCAAGAGTCAGACCTCGTATAAGGCAGCTTCCTGTTCCTTTGTTCCTAAAAGAAGCCATGAGAGTTTAGATAAGACTGGTAGCATTTCTGCAAGGATGTTATACTCCCAGCAGCCGTCAATTCCTATTGATTTCAGTTGGCAGATGATGGATGACTTAGGTTTGCTTTGTGCATTAGTTTACAATGCATGTTAGGGGAGCTCCAAGTGTGGGCTGAGACATTTGTAGGAGGCTCACTATGCCAATTGATGCTTTCACATGGAAAGTTGCCTTCCCAGCACAAGTGGTTCATAGAAATGCACGGTATTGATGAAGAAGCTTCCCATGCAATTGTGCCATTCCATTTAACCATGCTACAGTCCTCCCCACAGAGTCTCCTATGATGCCAAATCAGTTCTGGGCAGAAGCCACTCAGCCCACATTATATATGAAGTGCTCCTTCCTGTCTGCATTGTTCCCATTGACAATTCTATGAGTTTGCTTGCAGCTGGAGCTCTTAAATTTTGGAGGGAGTTGGTTAATAAACCATGTCATCAGAACTCAAAGCCTCAATAAAAGCATATATGTGGTACAAGATATGGCATTTCATCCATTTGCTGCTAACAGACAGCAGCTTGTAGCTTGCCACCAGCTTGAGGACTGAATAGGGAAGTCTGCTTTGCATTACAGAAAAGGGGGGGCACGGAGAGAGAGAAGAAAGGGTTTAGCTTGCTTTGCTCACCAAAACAACTTCATATTTTTATTTTTTAAAATCGTTTTACTGTGAGAGACCTGGGAGACCAGGGTTCAAATCCCCCTTCAGCCATGAAGCATACTGGGTGACTTTGGGCTAGTCACTGTCTCTCAGCCTAACCTACTTCACAGGGTTGTTGTGGGGATTAAATTAGGAGGAGGAGAACCATGTATGCCACTTTGAGCTCCTTGGAGGAAAAGTGGGATATAAATGCAATAATAAATAAAATCAATTTCCTAGTAGCAGGAATGCTGATTATTGTCAATACTGAACGCCAGTGCACACAACCAATCCTGATTACAAGGAACACACAGGATTCTCTGTCCCATGTTTTCCTCTCCATCAGGAAAATGAAGGGTGCAGGAGCTGTGTAACCCTTTCTCTGCCAAATATCCTCTGCAAATGCACACTCCAGTCCACTCTTTTACTATTGCAGCTTTGCGCTCAGTGTCCCACCATCATGGGGAAAGCTTAATATTGAATGCTTCCCAGAGGCTTTATCCCAAGCTTAGATGAAGAAGAATTCATATTTCGGTATGATGCCATGAACCTACATATAAGAAGGCTTTCCGTCATCTAGTGGTTGGCACTGCAGAAGAGATTTGCCTTGGAGTTTTATTGTTAATGTTGGTGGGATTTGTTCTGGGTTCTGGGGGAGGGGGGCTTTTCAGGTAACCTATAAGATTAGGGCCACTGCTGGGAGGTTTTCCTTGAATGCTTGGCTTCTTTATTTCTTAATTATTGGTCTTTCCACAGTGAATGATACCAATCTCTTACAATAAGGCTATTAGCCAAAAATAACTGGAATGCTCAGGAAATTTGCCTTGATCTTTCAGCAGCACATGATACCATCTTAATACTCATATGGTACATAACTGAACAGAAACAACCTCATAAGCAGACATTATGATGATTTCTCAGCCACTTAAGATATCCTTTCCATTGTAATAAGGTTGTAAGTACATATCATTTAATTTTTACACCTTTCCATTATAAGCAAACAAATCTTAGGATTTCCATGGGTATAACAGTATGCTCCTGGAATGTTAATGGTTCAGGAAATCCTATTACATGAAAAAGAATATGACTGCCTCTTCAAAAAGAACACCCTGTCACCATCCTACTACATGACACCCGCAAAAATCCCCATAAAGATCTTAACCCTACACTACCCACCTTTTAAGCATTGTGAACTATGAAGGTGAGTTGTACCAGGAACATCAAAGTGCAGAAGGGTGACAATCTCAGTTTTAAATTCCTTAAATCTAGACAAATTACATATTTTGGCTGACCCAATGAGGCAATTCCTATTCATGAAAGGCACAAAAATAACCACAGAGTCTATATATAATCCAATAAAAATCAGGATCATTTAAAACAACAGGCTGTAACCACAATTGGCTGAAGAAGGTATAATATTAGGCGGAGATTTAAATTGGATAAGGGACAAAACTAAGGTTGGTGGAGGAGCTCAGACATAGGAAAACCCAATGACCTCATTAGATGAACTTTTATTAGATGCCAAATTTATACATGGAGAGGAGCCAGCCCCACAATTTTTAACTACACCTTTTTATCTAGACATAACACTTATACTGGTATTAATTATATTTTATGCTCAGTTACCTGGGCCAGCCAAAAGAGTTCACCTTATACAGGCATGTTTGGAGTGTCTGACCATGCCCCAGTATATACCACCTTTCAATTTATTAAAGATCAGGTGAAATCATTTATTTATTTATTTATTAAATTTATATCCTGCCCTTCCTCCCAGTAGGAGCCCATTCAGTTGGAGATTAAATCCTACACTGTTGTACCAAAAAATAAATTGTAGACAGATTTACAGACAGCTTAACTAATTATTTTACACTTAATATAAAGTGCAGGGAGGAAGGGCGGGATATAAATCAAATAATAAATAAATAAATAATATATCCAAGGAAATGTCACAGGCAATGATATGGGATTCAATGAAAGTGGTTATGAGAAGGCTGCTAATCAGTGAATGCAGTCATCTAAAAAAGAAAAGAAATGCAATTAAATCCAAACTGATTCTGGAAATTAAAATATTAGAGGACAAATATAAATCATTAGTGGATGAACCAATAGAGAACTAATTTGGAAAAGGGCAGAAATAGATGGTCTGAAAATAGACAGTACTTTAAATTATTAGCTTTTAAACTACAGAAAAAAGGTTAGAAACAGAATATTGGCTATAAAGTCATGTGGGGAAAATATTTGATATTGAATGGATGGAAACAAAATTTCAAAAATGTTATACAGAACTATATACAGCCAAAGATCAAACTGAGATGTGTTTATGCTTTACAAAATTATCAAGTTTGAATATAGATAAAAAACAATATCTAGATGGCCCAATAATAGATGAAGAAATTAAAAATGCTTTTGAAAAGATTAAACCAGCAAAAGCTCCAGTGTTAGATGGCTTTACAGGATAATGTTATAAAACTTTGGCAGCCCTTTGTAGCTGACAAAATCTGGCAGGGAGGGGACAGCTGGATGTATCACAGAGGTAATAAATATTATTATCTGAGAAGGAGTGGTCCCAGGCTGCCTGAAGGAGGTGATAGTAAGACCACTCCTGAAGAAGACTTTCCTGGACCTGGAAGATCCTAATAATTTTAGACCAGTAGTAAATGCCCCATTTCTGGGCAAGAGGCTTGAAAGGGTGGCTGCCAACTAGATCCAGGTAGTCTTGGAAGAGACAGGTTTTCTAGATCCAGGCCTGGCTTTGGTTTGGAAACTGCCTTGGTATGTATGATGTATGATGACCTCTTGTCAGGAGAAAGATAGGGACAGCGTGACTCTGTTGATCCTCCTTGATCTCTCAGCGACCTTTGATACAGTTGACTGTGATATCCATCAGGGGTGACTATCTGAATTGGGTGTTGGGGGCACTGCATAGAGGTGGTTCTATTCCTATTTGGATGGATGGCTCCAGAGGGTGGTTCTTGGGGATCACTGCTTGGCTCTGTGGGTTCTCCAGTATGGGGTCCTGCAGGGATGAGTTCTATTGCTCATGTTATTTAACATCTATATGAAACCGCTGAGTATGGTCATATGGAGTTTTGGAGTGCATTGTCATCAGTATGTTGATATTATATAGCTGTTTCTCCTTTTCATCTTCTGCAGGTGAGGCAGTGGATGTACTGGATCAGTACTTGGTTGCAATAATGGACCGGATGAAGGTCAGTAAACTGAAGCGTAATCCAGCCAAGATTGAAATGCTGTTGGTGGGTGGTTCCTCTGACCAGCAGAGTGGTGTGTAGCCTGCTGTAGATGGGGGTCACATTCCTTCTGAAGGAGCAGGTTATAGTTTGGGGGTTCTCCTGGAACCATTGCTGTCTCTTGAGGCACAGGTGACCTCAGCGGCATTGAGTACCTTCCATCACCTCGGGCTGGTGGCCCAACTGTGACCCCCCATCTGGACAGAGTAACCTGGCTACAGTAATATATTCTCTGGTAACCTCAAAGTTGGATTGTTGCAAATGCTCATTACTGTGGGGATGCCTTTGAAAAAGGCTCGGAAACTTCTGCATTAGGTGCAGAATGAGGCTGTCCAATTGTCCAATTGTTGATGGGTTCAAGGCAAACAGATCATATCTGTGTCTGTGTTGGAATTGCTTTTTAATATGTTCTTAAACCTTTTTTCAAAATGCTTTTAATCTTAGATGATGTTTTGAAAGCTTTTTTTAAGAAACGTTTTTAAAGATGTTTTGTTTTACTGTGTTTTAAAGTTTGTTTTTGTGATGTTTTAAAGTTTTTAGTGCTTTTGTTTACCACCCTGGACTGCTGCCGGGAGAAAGGGTGGGATATAAATCAAATAATAAATAAATAAATCATATAACAATCAATTCTTTTCCAGTTATACTGGCTGCCTGTACTCTTCTGAGCCCAATTCAAAGTGCTGGTTTTGACCTATAAAGCTCTTTTATAGGTCACTGATCATTCAGACCATGGTATTCCCAATCCCTATGTATGGATGTGAAAGTTGGACAGTGAAAAAAGCAGATAAGAGAAAAATCAACTCGTTTGAAATGTGGTGTTGGAGGAGAGCTCTGTGCATACCATGGACTGCAAAAAACACCAACAAATAATTGGGTGTTAGAACAAATTAAACCAGAACTATCACTAGAAGCTAAAACAATGAAACTGAGGTTATCATACTTTGGACACATAATAAGAAGACCTGATTCACTAGAAAAGACAATCATGCTGGGAAAAAACAGAAGGGAGTAGAAAAAGAAGGCCAAACAAGCGATGGATTGATTCCATAAAGGAAGCCACAGACCTGAACTTACAAGATCTGAACAGGGAGGTTCACGACAGATGCTCTTGGAGGTCACTGAATCATAGGGCCGCCATAAGTCATGATCGACTTGAAGGCACATAACAACAACAACAAATCTTTTGGAATGCATCTCCCCTTGTATTTTCTCCTGAGGCCCTTCTCAGGGCACCACTCTGAGGAAGACTTGGAAGGTGATGACAAGAGGGCCTTTTCATTTGTGGCTCCCTATTTGCACTCCCCAGTAAGGTCTGCCTGGCACCTTCATTAACATATTTTCTCCCCCCCCAGGCATTTGATAGACTGAGATGATGACCAGAAGTTATCAATGGCTTTTCCTGTGGTTGCCATCCTGTGAATTGTTCATGGGAATAGAAATCAAGCA
Source organism: Rhineura floridana (assembly GCF_030035675.1). NCBI lineage: Eukaryota > Metazoa > Chordata > Lepidosauria > Squamata > Rhineuridae > Rhineura > Rhineura floridana. The sequence goes on from NC_084495.1 coordinate 2,504,484, forward strand.
CAAGAAGCAGAAAAATGCAACAGAGGGAAGTAGAAGATTCACACACACACACACACCCCACCCACTTTTCAGCCTTTATATTACCACTCCAGGTAAATAAATGTGATGAACTGAACCAATGAACTAATGAAAAATGACAGCGCATGTATCACATTACAAGGCATGGAAAGATCTATCAATGTCAGTTCTCTCAGTTTCTCATTTCTTCTGATCTTAAATTCAGTCTTCCACATTTCTGCAGCAAATTGTGATTTTTTAAAACAAAAACCTCATGAAAATTGTTCAGCAATTTAGTGTGAATTTATCAGAATAAACACATTTTTGTAGGCAGTTTTGACTAATGTACAATTTTTGCAAGCAATTTCTCCTACTATAATGCATTTCTGTATATTGTTTTCACTAATATTCATTTTTATGCACATTTCCCCTGAATATATGCATTCTTGTAAACATTGTTTGGTTGGAGAACTGCATCACAAAATTCAGATAAATGCAAATTTCACAGGATGCTTACATTGTTTTGGAAAGTGTGAATTTGATAAATTTGGTTTTAAATGCAAAGTGAATCAAATTACTTCCCTATATCTAGATATATCCAAAATAGTTCATTCACAATATTAAAGTCCTCAAAAATATTTCAGAATAATTGTGAATGATATATAACCTATTTTTATTTTTATTTATTAAATTTATATCTCACCTTTCCTCCCAGAAGGAGCCCAAAGCTGTAAACAAAACACTAAAAACCACTCTAAAACATCTTTAAAATATATTAAAACAAAACATCTTTGAAAACATTAAAACATTAAAAATATATTTTTAAAAAAGCTTTAAAACATCTTAAAAAGCAATTCCAACACAGACACAGACTGGGATAAGGTCTCTACTTAAAAGGCTTGTTGAAAGAGGAAGGTCTTTGGTAAGTGCTGAAAAGATAACAGAGATGGCGCCTGTCGAATATTCCTATAGCCCTAACTTCCTATATTGTGCGGAATGGACCTCCTGACAAGATGGTATATGCCAGAGGCCCTCATCTGGAGAACATAGTGATCGACTGGGTATATAATGGGTAAGACAATATATCAGGTATCCTGGTCCCAAGCCTCATAGGGCTTTATACACCAAAACGAGAACCTTGAACTTGGCCTGGTAACTAATGGGCAGCCAGTGCAATTCTTTAAACAGCGGAGTAACATATTGGCGATACCCTGCCTCAGTGAACAGTCTCACCACCACATTTTGTACCAATTGCAGCTTCTGGACCAACCTTAAGGGCAGCTCCACATAGAGCACATTACAGTAATCAGGTGCTCCTAGCCACTGAGGTTACCTGGACCTCTAGCGACAAAGATGGATCCAGGAGCATCCCCAGATTGCAGACAAGCTCTTTCAGAGGGAGTACAGCCCCATCCAAAGCAGGCAACTGAACAATTATCCTAACTTGGGAACCACCAACCCACAGCGCCTCCATCTTGCTAGGATTCAGACTCAGTTTATTGGCCCTCATCTTGCCCACCATGGAGTCTAGGCACTGGTCCAGGGCTTGCACGGCCTCTCCCAATTCAGATGTTACAGACAAACAGAGCTGGGTATCATCAGCCTTTCCTCACATTAGTCTCTTCAACAATTGTCCTTCTTCACTTGCCTAAAATTAATTGAGAATTGCACATGGATACACAGTAGGGCCCTGCTTCTCGGTGCCCCTCTTTTCGGCATTCCACTAATACAGTGCCAGTGGGGCAATCAGCTGGAGGGGGGCTGGAGCTCCCCACTCTCCAGCTGATCTCGCCGGAGGGGAAGATCAGCTGTTGTGCGCTACAGCTTATCTTCTCCTCCTCCGGCGCTATCAGTGGGTTAGGTTCCAGATCCCCGCACTACAGCTGATCCGCTTTTTGTCAGTTTTCGCTTTTTGGCAGGGGTCTGGAACCTAACCTGCCGTATGAGTGGGGCCCTACTGTAAATGGAAGGGATTTCTCCATCAGTCCTTTTCAAAGTAAAATCTTTTTTAAAAAGAATTTTTTAAAGTAATATATTTTCAAGATTTTTTTAAAAAAAATTAAGTCCATTTGAAACTTTAAGCTGATGTGCCCTATTTTCAGAAACCACAGATGCTTTGTTGATGGTTACAGAAAATGAGGGTTCCTCCCTCCAACTTTTCAAATGCAAAGCACAGACCATCACGAGGTATGCAGTGGATGGATCATGACAATCCTTTATTTTTGGCCCATTTGCTGATGAAGCTGCAGAGCAACAGGGAATTCTGAGGATTGGTTTCACTGAAAACGCAACAGATGGGCTCAGCATTCCTCAGGCAAGGATTTTGGCTGTTTATTTTTTACTTTGTGTAGTTTGCACAGTCTCCATTAGAAGCTTAACATGAATGTTTCCCTTCCACTCTGACCTTTTCCACTTAGCAAAGACTGATTGATTTATTCCCTAATCTCTCTCCCTGCCTTCCCTCACCACAGCGATTTCATGCAGAGCTGAAGTGTGCAAAGCTCCATTTCCTGCCATTGGGGTGGAGTGAGGCCTCCAGCAGGCAACATGACCCCTCCTATGTCCTCACAGCCTTTCCAAGCATGTAGCTTTTATCCTCCACAAGCTAAGAAGAGGCAAGAACATTCTTCCACCAGTCCACAGGATCCATTTCCCCTTAGCACAGCCCAAGCGTTACAGGTGCTGATTACCATCAGCATTTGCTCAGACATGGTTTTGAAAAGACATTGCATTTCAACTGGATCCAAAAAGTGATGATATCCACTGGTTAATGGATAGCACCTTCCTGCACCATCACTAGGTTTGCTTTGCAAGGTAGGCATAGTGCTCTCCTAATATCGGCTCTGAATTTTCCAGGATTTCCAAGAAAAAACAATGAAACCCCAGAAAACTTCAGAGTCTATCCAAGAGGAAATTAAGTTCCATTTCCCCATTGGCCATCTCTGCTTCTCCCCCTAACCCCAAATCCCCCAAGCATTGCCCTCCCAAAGTTATGACTTTGTTGCATCAGTGGTGTGGAATCTGCAGTGGCAACCGCGTCTGGAGTGACAAAAGAAGCCTTTCTACCTCTCCATCACACAGACTACATTTTGAGGCAACCTGGCTATGAGCTTGATGGAGCGCAGGGGACTAAGGGAGCTGCAGTTCTTGAGAACATAGGTAGCAGCCTGTATTGAGTCAGAGCATTGGTTCATCTAGTTCAGTACTGTCTGGCTCCTTGCCCTACTTGGAGATGCCTGTGACTGAATACGCAACACTCATGCACTACCTGTCATGCCACTGGGGTCAGATTCTCCTCCTTTAGGAGGTGGGCTGAAAAACTGCGTCAGAAGGGGAAGTGCATGTCCACAAGATGAGCTTGTGGTACCAGTGCCTCCCCAGCCCAAGGATGTCATAATGCTGTCAGAGGACTCCATCGCAAAAGCCTCAATAGAACCAGAGTTACTCATGTTCCATTGGAGAAAAAGACTGCTGGAGTGAGCTGGTTCCTTTAACTGATGAGGAACCTTGCAGTAAAGTTACAGCTTACAATGGAGACAGAGGAGCTTGGAGAAGAAGGTTGGGGACTCATCATCATCAAAAAAAATTTATTGTACTACATTAAAATATACTCCATTATATACAATAGAACAAGAGTAGATAATACAATAATGAAATTAAAGTACAATATAATTATGCAACACTTTTGATACAATACAGTAAAACCCAATTTAAGCTGAAATTTACTGGGTACACTCTCAAATGTGATCTGCTATGTTCCACTAGCTCTTTCTGTTCAGAGTTTCTTGCAACTCCAGAATATAATGCTGTTCTGTATGTTATATATGAGTAAGCATCTTCTAAGAGATAGCCGATCATTTCATCATCAGAGTCGGTTGTTAGGCTAGACAACATATGTCTCAGGAAATTTCCCCTTGGACCATCATATAAAGGACATTTCAATGCATAATGTTTTCCACATGTTCTAAATTACAGGTGCATATCCATTGAAAAACTAGAATCTTTCTGTATCTGCCATTCAGCATAGCTGAAGGCATAATCTGTAAGCGTAATTCTACAAAAGCCCTGCAGAGGGGAAACCCTGTCTAGGTATCTAGGTATACACTTCTAGGTACCTGGCTCTGTGGTGGTCCTTTTTAAAAAGATGATACCATTGTGAAAATTTGGATTTTTGTAACAACCTCATGTTCACTCCAGCTTGCTTTTCATACACGTAACCGGCGGTCCCCAGGTGACCCATTACCTGGATGATTGCTTATTCGCTGGGGCAGCAGGCACCAGCAAATGCCATGAGTTGCTCTCAGAGTCCCAGAGATTGGTGGCCTATACTGGAGTCCCCCTGCCTCCCGAGAAGACTGAAGGGCCAGCGACAGTGCTGACAAACCTTGGTATTCAGATGGACTCCTCTGCAGCCTCCTCTAGCTTGCCTCCTGACAAGTTGGCCAACCTGCAAGAAGTTCCTTCTGGAGAAGTTGGGTAAACTGAAGTGTTAACTCAGGAAACTGCAGGTCTTGCTAGGGCACTTAAACTTTGCCTGTAAAGTAGTAAGACCTGGCCAGTCATTTTGTGCTAGGTTTGCCTGAGTCATAACGTGGGTGCCATCTCCTCCTCACCACATCTGCATCATAAGATCCATAAAGCAAGACCTGTTGGTCTGGGTCTACTTCCTCAAACATTCCAATGGGATCTCCTTCTGGCAGGATTCCTGGACATGGGAACAGACTTGCAGGTTCAATCAGATGCTTCTGGGAGCTTCAGTTTTGGGATGTACTTCAAAGGCCATTAGTGCTCCAAGCACAGGCTGGAGTGATGGACCGCTGCAGGGATTACCTCACATATCTAGAACTCTTCCCTATAGCAGTTGTTGTGTTTTTGTGGAAAGATCATTTCAGGAACAAGAGGGTGAGATTTTTATGTGATAACCAGGCTTTGGTGAGAGTTGTCAACCAGCAGTCATCTCGCTCTGAGAAGGTCATGTCCCTGGTTCAGGAATTTGTCATGTTGTGCCTGGATGCTAACATCTCTTTTACAGCATGCCATGTTTCTGGAATAGACAACAACATTGCAGATGCTTTGTCTCAGGAAGGCAGATTTTGCCAGCTTGCACCCATGGCCAACGCCAAACCAGAGGCATTCCTGGAAGCCCTTGGGAGATTGGGACAATAACATCACCCAGGAGTATTAGATTCCGTTGCATCTTCCACCTTATGCTATTACATGGCAACCAGAGAAGCCTTCATTGGCTTTGCCCAAGTGCTGAGACACCAGAAGCCTTGGCTGACTTCCACGACCTTAGTCCTCAGACACTTGTTCAATCTTAGGGACTAGGGAAGGCCCCAAGAGACCATTGCCCCCCAAATGATAATTCTGCCCCCCCCAGGAACTTTTCCTTCAGTCCCCAAATTTCTAGCATTGCAGTAAATTAAAACTGAGCTTTTAGAAATGCAGTTGAGGCGTCCAAAGAGAGGAGCAGGGTAAAGTTACCAAGGGTTTGCAAACACAGTGTTGTATTCTATTAAGTTTAAGAAGTTTGTCTTGAGCAGGGCCCAGGAGTCGAGGGGAGGAAAAAGGGGCAGGAGGGATTAGGCCCCAAATGGGACTGGATGCGATCAATAAAGTGCTCCTCAAGAATCCACAGTACCTTCGTCTCATGGATCAAAGGGGGCTGATACCAAGCATGGCAAATATAAGAGTTGAAAGTGTGAATGAGGTGAGCACAAATCTTGATGGATGGGGGAAGGAGTTGGCATATTTAAGGGTTTGCATTTGGAGGAAGGCAAGGGGGGAAGGACAGTATTCTTCTGCACTGCACAGCATCTCCCCCATTGTTGCCAATTTAATGACTTTCCCCCCACTAAAATCTAGTGTTTTTAGGTGTATGTCTGGTGGTGAATTTTCTTGTCTAGTGGTTAGTGGGAAATCTGTGGATTTGAAACATTTTATGGTCAGAATCAGGCGGTTTTTACAAATACTTCAATTCATCTATTATGTATTTCATGAAACTGTCTAACCAAAACCTAGCCTTTTTTAAAACTACTTTTGGATATTTTCTTTGTGTCCATTTCTGTTCCTATGTCTCTAAAGTGCTACTTGAGAATTGTTTCATTTCTGCTGCAAACCATGGCTAGTTGGCTACCCCTCTGATTGAAAGGATGCCAGAGTAATTTACCCAACACAACACAATGAGCCAGTGACAGAGAGGAGGATTTTAAAATCAAGTGTCCAGATCCTTTGGTGTGCTTTTGTTTAAAGGTATAAAGACAAGGAGGTTCTTGCCAATTGGTTTACTGAGAAGGAAAACATGCAGGCAATATTCTGCCCAATCAAAGTATGATGCAGCCTTAGCACCACCAAAGGAGACATGATGATTAGAACCTGTAAGCCTCAGAAATAAATGGCCTGATTGTGCACAGAGTGCACCTGCCTCACCAATGAGGAACCTCTGTTTGTATTTAATAAGGTGATTCCACAATGGGTATCCTTTGTATAAACAGTACATCTTATAATCATCACAGGAACACCCTGCTCAGAACTTGGAAAAGTTACTTTTTAAAACTACAACTCCCATCATTCCCAGCCAGCATGGCCGCTGGATTGGCCTGATGGGAGCTGTAGTTCAAAGAAGTAACTTTTCCAAGCTCTGACCCTACTGGATCAGGCAAAGACCCACCTAGTCCAGCATCCTGTTGTCAGAGCAGCCAACCAAACACATACACACAGCATTTTTAAACCTAAAAAAAACCAGGAATGCAAAACCTCCACACTTCTCTCAGATCTAAAAGACACACACACATATTTATATCTGCAGTACCAAACTTAAATACATCACACCAATGGCTGATTGTATTTTTAAATTCCATTATCCATCTTATTAAGCAATTCATAACACTGTTTCACAATAATGCAAAAATGTTATCAAATATGATGTCTAATGGGTCAAGGTCAGATTTTAATAGATTTGGGGCATGTGGTCTGGTGGGGAAAAATATTCTTGTTGGCAACACTGATATCTCCCTCCCCTGTAGTGCTCAGGCAGCCTCGGTAGGTTGTGGGTCTTATTAGTGCATCCAGTGGGTGTGCCTAAGCTTTGGGGCCTAGACCGTGCAGCAGCCTAACCTAGTCCAGGGCAGGACCTGACAAGAAGCAGAGAGGGGAGCAAGCTGGCTCTCCAAGGCCCAGGAAGCTGAATGAGACCCCTCGCTAACTGGAATATTGTGTGTGTGTGTGGATGTCTGGGGGGCATGTCTTCCCTAGTTGGTTTAAAAAGTTGAAAAATATATCCTTTCAATCCTTTCAAGTGGTTCCATTTCAAAATGGTTTTGAAGAGTATAATGTGGCTAGTGCCTTAGTTGCAACCCTTCAGACCTCCACTCAACTGCACAAATCATTATAAATAATTCACTTTATTTAACTATTCTCATGCAAACCTATGTACTACCAAAATAAGGCGTGTGAGATTTGGTGGTAGAGCCATCAGAAGCCATGTTGGCCGGCTGGCCCAGGGCCTTTCTGTAGAACACAGACTGTGCTTATACAGTTAATTCTAGCACATGTAATTTGTAGAGAGGTGTATCGTTCCTATGTGATGCTGTCAAGCGTTTCCTTATGAAAAGTGATAAGGTATAGGTATTAATTTAATTTTTAAACTGAAACTTCTCTTAATTGCTTTCCTGGTATGGCGACGGAGACCAGGGTAGTCAGTTCCAGGAAGTAGCTGCCTCAGGAGAACTGAACACACAGTTCATGAGCTTACTAAAACATTGCACCTGTACAAGGAAGCCTTTTCATGCATGCACACTTTGAATGCTGCAGGACTCACCTTTGGTGCATCTACAGCCGTGTGTGGAAATTCATTCTCAACTTTGACACATGCGCTGACACCATATAGGTGTTTAATGCTTCATCAGAGAAAAGCAAATTTAGTAATCTTGGCTTTTGAAAGTAACATATTTGAAGGAATTTCAAGTAAATTGCAAGTTTGCAAAGAAATCAAGGAACATTAGACTTTATTAATAGTTCAGATCATTATGGTAGGGTGACAATATACATTTACTTCTTAGTCCTAAACAACTATTTTGCATGTGGAAAATATTGTATTTAAATTTTATTTTATTTATTTATTTGTTAAATTTTTTATACCGCCCACTAGCGTAGCTCTCTGGGTGGTGTACAACAAAATACAGATATATACAATAAGTTCCCATAATATAATACAAAAAACATATATAAAAGAAAAGAAATCTAAAATCAGTTACAGCAAATTTTAAAACTAGATTAAAATTAGATTAAAATGCCATAGAAAAGAGGAAGGTTTTAACTTGGCGCCGAAAAGATAGCAATGTCGGCGCCAAGTGCACCTCATCGGAAAGACTATTCCACAGTTCGGGGGCCACCACTGAGAAGGCCCTAGTTCTTGTTACCACCTCCGAGCTTCTCTGTGAGTCGGAACTCGGAGGAGGGCCTTCGATGTAGAGCACAGTGCACGGGCAGGTTCATATCGGGAGAGGCGTTCCAGCAGGTATTGTGGTCCCACGCCATATAAGGCTTTATAGGTTAAGACCAACACTTTGAATCTAGCTCGGAAGCATATTGGTAGCCAGTGCAAGCGAGCCAGAACAGGTGTTATGTGCTCAGACCGCTTGGTCCTCGTTATCAATCTGGCCGCTGCGTTTTGCACAAGCTGTAGCTTCCAAACTGTCTTCAAAGGTAGCCCTACGTAGAGCGCATTGCAGTAGTCCAATCTCAAGATTACCAGAGCATGTACAACTGATGTGAGGTCCTCCCTGCTCAGATAGGGACGTAGCTGGGCTACCAACCGAAGTTGGTAGAACGCATTCCGTGCCACCGAGGCTACTTGAGCCTCAAGTGAGAGGGAAGGATCTAAAAAACTCCCAGACTACGAACCCGTTCCTTGAGGGGGAGTGTAACCCCATCCAAGACAGGGTGTATATCCACCATCTGATCAGAGAAACCACCCACCAACAGCATCTCAGTCTTGTCTGGATTAAGCCTCAGTTTGTTAGCTCTCATCCAGTCCATTATCGCGGCCAGGCAACAGTTCAGCACATTGACAGCCTCACCTGAAGAAGATGAAAAGGAGAAGTAGAGCTGCGTGTCATCAGTGTACTGATGGCAGCGCACTCCAAAACTCCTGATGACCGCACCCAACGGCTTCATGTAGATGTTAAAAAGCATGGGAGACAGAACTGACCCCTGCGCGACTCCACATTGGAGAACCCTCGGTGTCGAGCAATGTTCCCCAAGCACTACCTTCTGGAGACGACCCGCCAAGTAGGAACGGAACCACTGCCAAGCAGTACCTCCAACTCCCAGCTCCGCGAGCCTCTCCAGAAGAATACCATGGTCGATGGTATCAAAAGCCGCTGAGAGATCAAGGAGAATCAACAGAGTTACACTCCCTCCGTCCCTCTCCCGACATAGGTCATCATACAGGGTGACCAAGGCTGTCTCAGTGCCGAAACCGGGCCTAAAACCCGATTGAAATGGGTCTAGAAAATCGGTTTCATCCAATAGCACCTGGAGCTGGCCAGCAACCACTCGTTCCAAGATCTTGCCCAGGAATGGAATATTTGCTACTGGTCTGTAGCTGCTGAGGTTTTCTGGGTCCAAGGAAGGTTTTTTCAGAAGTGGTCTCACTGCCGCCTCTTTCAGACAGCCAGGGACCACTCCCTCTTGTAAAGAGGCGTTTATCACTTCCCTGGCCCAGCCAGCTGTTCCATCCCTGCTAGTTTTTATTAGCCAAGAGGGGCAAGGATCCAGTACTGAAGTGGTTGCACGTACTTGTCCAAGCACCTTGTCCACGTCCTCGAGCTGAACCAACTGAAACTCATCCAATAAAACATGACAAGACTGTGCTCCGGACACCTCGTTAGGATCAACTGCTATAAACTGGGAGTCTAAGTCCCAACGGATGCATAAGATCTTATTCTGGAAGTGTCCAGCAAACTCATTACAGCGGGCCATCAATGACCCTACCATGTCCTGAGGACCAGAATGAAGTAACCCTTGGACAACTCTAAAAAGCTCCGTCAGGTGGAAGAGAGATGACTTAATAGTGGCAGCAAAATGTTGTTTTTTCGCCATCCTCACCGCTCCTAAGTACAGCTTAGCAGAGGCACTTACCAGCGCATAGTTGCATCCATCGGGAGTTCACCTCCACCTTCGCTCGAGCCGCCTCCTATCTTGTTTCATCGCCCTCAGCTCTGGAGTGTACCAAGGAGCTGTATGAGCTCTACACAGGAGAGGGCACGCAGGAGCGATCGTGTCAATGGCCCGGGTCATCTCTGCATTCCACAGGTCGACCAGGGCTTCGACAGGAGCGCCAGTCTTATCAGCCAGAAAATCCCCCAGAGCCCTTTGAAAACCTTCAGGATTCATTAGTCTCTGGGGGCGGACCAATTTAGTAGGTCCCCCACCCTTGCGGAGGGGAAAAGCTGCTGTAAGTCTAAACTTCAGCAAGCGGTGATCTGTCCATGACAAAGGGAGGGATGTGAGACTCCCCACATCCAGATCACCATTTCCATGTCCAGTAGCAAAAATAAGATCTAGAGTATGCCCCGACACATGTGTTGGGCCACTAACATATTGGAACAGCCCCATGGTTGTCATGGAGGCCATGAAGCCCTGAGCTGCCCCAGATAAAGTAGCCTCGGCATGGATGTTGACATCCCCAGTACCAATAGTCTGGGGGATCTCAGCAATACCTCCGAGACCACTTCCGTCAGCTCAGTTAGGGAAGCTGTTGGGCAGCAAGGTGGGCGGTACACCAACAGGATTCCCAGTCTGTCCCTCTGACCCAACACAAGGTGCAAACACTCCAGGCCAGTAACTGCATGGACATGGTGCTTGATGAGTGAGATGGAACTCTTATAGATCACAGCGACCCCCCCTCCCCGACCCTCGGATCTACCATGATGCTGAACCAAGTACCCCTGTGGGCAAAGCTGGGACAGACTAACTCCTCCCTGCTCACCCACCCAGGTCTCGGTTATGCATGCCAGATCGGCTGCCTCATCCACAATCAGATCATGGACGAGAGAGGTTTTATTATGTACCGATCTGGCATTTAAAAGCAGCAACTGGAGATCCGAGAGTTGGCTGAGAGGACAACCAACAACCCTGCAGGTGTGAGAAAGACCAGAACAAGGCACAGCCACTACATGTCTGGGCCGCGTTCCCCTTACCTGGCACGTCCTTCGCACAACGCCATACCTCCCTCTGCCCGTCACTACACTAATTGGGGCCCCTCAAGTCCCCCCGATTGGTGAAAAAGCCTCTTTCCCAGGCACATAGTAAAAACTTATGAACAAACACACGTACTCACTCACATCTAACACAATCACATATATACACCAACATGCATTCAAAACCAAGCACACCAACACAATCCCACACTCGATGTCACTGGCCGAAGAGGGCACGCCGTATCACCGCTGATGTCACTGATTGAAAAAGGCACGCTGTACCACGCTGCCGGTGTCGTGAGGCCAAAGGAGGACGCCCCGTGTCACACCGTCGGTATTTGCTAATTTGCTTTTTTGTAAACATCACAAGTTATAGTTCCTAATTAAAATGCATAAATTGGGGTTTATTTTTGTCATCACCTATGAAAACCTTCCCCCCAGAAACCTTTTATAGTGACCAATGCCCCAACTCTTCTGCCCCCCCTAATTTTTGTCTCTGCCCCCCCAATGAAAGTTTTCTAGCTACACTCCTGCCTAGGATCCTGGAATAAAGAAGCAATGCTACTCCCCCTTTGCAAGAACTTACAGGCTGGTGTGTAATACAGACTTTTCCCAAACTTAAATGAAGTGTACTGAGATAGCAGAGAGCAGACGTAAACAGAAATATGGCAGTCTTTAATTTAGCAAAGCCAGGGATACATTTTGGATGGTTTACTAGGTAAAAAGGATCAATTGAAGCCAAATTGTAGAGTATTACCTTGTGACTGGAGTGGATATAATCCTCAAATCCTGGCAGAACATACTACATCAAACAGAACATCATCTGAAGGTCCTGCAATATAATTTGTCATTGAATGCAAAAAAACAGGAAGACATATCTAATACATAGGAAAACTACAACTGACCTATGCACACACTTCAGAAACCAGAAACTGGCAGTCTTGACTAAAAAAGTGGAGCAACCAGTTGCAAACCATTTTAATACTGAGGAGGGCCACAGCCTGTTGGACTTATCTATAACAGCTGTAGAGTTGTCAACAGAACCAGCAGCATTGACTAAGAGGGACAACTTTTGGATATATTGTATTCTCTGGACACATTGGCACTACATGGCCTGAACCTGGAGGACAGTACCACCACCACTTAGCTTCTGCAAATGAAGCCCCTCTGAGCATTCCATCCTCAAAGCTCTATAACTGCCACCTTGGTAACAGCATTTGTATGTTAGCAGCTGACGTTAGCTGAAACGTTTCGCTAAAAACCTTTGTTGTCTTAATCACAATTACTTGTACACACACACAAACACATTGGGGTATGTGCAACAATAGCAGCCATAAAATACAGTAAAGGACAATTACATGTCCCAACCTCTTTTCTCACCAATGCCAGAATGCACATGAGAGCCTTTGCATGAAAACTCTGTCAGAAAGCATATAGCTCCTCAGCTGAATATTTTTGCCTTCCAGCCTTTGCTTCTAATCTTCTGTAAAGGCTTTCAGGAAATCCACCAGAGCTGAGCTCTGAGCATGCTCACTAAACAAAAACTTGGAATGTTCTTATTTTTGTCTTCAAAGTTTTTATTTTATTTTTGGTTCCTTTGCAATGGTTTAAACTCTGGGAGCATTAATGTGCAAGCTGTAAAAATACAGCATTGTGCCAAGAGAACCAACTAGAACACTTATGAACTATATGCCAGATGCTTGACATCTGTGGGTTGGCTTCTCTGAAATGGTTTAATCCTGCAGGTGACTGAGACACTCTTTATATGTCAACGGATGCCCTTAGAATAAAGAAACATACACCTCACTGGAATAGCAGTGCTTGATCTTATGCCAACATATCACTGACACTTTTCTTCCAGACCTATTAAGAGTGCAATTTCTGCCCATTTTCTTAGTGTGGCGTGTTGGTTGCTAGGCATGCAAATAGGTTTGGGACGAGAGCAAAGACTATGACAGTTGTAGTCACAAAGGCAACATCAGCTTCCTGAACCAGCTAAGGAAAAGCGGACTCTTCTGCCTCCATCACTTGAAAGGGCAGCTCTTACAGGCAGGGATACTCTCTGTGTGGTGCAGAACTCTCATGCTTGTGAGAAATTGTTGTTGTGTCTTTATTAGCAAAGCTGTTAGCTCTGACACCAAAGAAAGGAAGTCGGACCATTTGGGAGGTATGCCTCAATGTTAGGCATAAATCAGACATCCACTTAGAAACCCACACACTATAAGAAGGACAAGGCATGCCATATTATTTATTATTATTATTATTATTTATTAAATTATAATATAATATATAATTATTATATAATAAGAATATCAGATTTTTGCTACAGCATCAGATCTAATCACAACCACATCTCACTTATTGACATTTCAGGTTCTTGTAGTATTATAGAATCTTGTTTTGTACAGGACATTGTGTATTTAGACTAGGGCTTGCCAGTGTGCCATCTGGTGGCACACATATGCCACCAGAGGCCTTCCTTGGGGCCACAGGATCACTTCTCCCATCTGTCCCCCCATTGAAAGTCTTGAAAGAAGTATTCCTTAGTAGCCAATAGAATAGGTTCCAATATGTGCTTGGTTGTAGCATGCACACAGCAATTTATCCTCTTTGCAGATATGCGCCCACCAGTCCAAAAAGGTTGGTGACCCCTGACTTTCAGACATCTTCCAATAAAGTCCCCCACCAAAGACTGCTGAGTAGGCTTAGCAGTCACAGAATAAGAGAAGAGGACCTGTCATGGATCAGTAACTGGTTATGGAACAGGAAGCAGTGAGTGGGAAAAAGAAGACAGTTCTTCCAGTGGAGGGATGTAGAAAGTGGGACCCCCAAGAACTGGTATTGAGCCCTGTACTTTTTAAGTTGTTCATCAACGATCTAGAGTTGGGGTTAGTGGCGAGGTAACCAAGTTTGTTAATGACAGCAAATTGTTCAAGATCGTTCAGTCAAAAAGGGATTGTGAGGAGCTCTAAAAGGATTCCTCAAAACTGTGTGAATGGGCAGTAAAATAGCAAATGGGATTCCATGTAATCAAGTGTAAAGTGATGCACACTGGGACAAAAAAAATCCCGTAATTTCACATATGTGCTCATAGGGTCTGAACTGGCAGTGACCGACCAAAAACAAGACCTTGGGTCATAGTGAGTAGCTTGATGAAGATATCAACTCAGTGTGTGAAAGCTGTGAAAAAGACAAATTCCAAATTCTATGTTAGGGATCATTAGAAAAAGAATTCAAAATAAAACAGTCACTCTTTGCAATAATAATAATAATAATGCCCTTATACAAATTTATGGTGCTACTGCACTTGCAATACAATATCCATGAAAAGGATGTTGTAAAACTTGAAAATGTTCAGAAAAGGTCAACCAAAATGATCAAGAGGCTAGAGTAACTCTCCTATGAGGAAAGGTTGCAGCATCTGAGGCTTTTTACTTTTGAGAAAAGGCAAGTAAAGGGGTGCATGGAGAGGTATATTGAATTATACATTGTGTGCTGATAGCGAATAGGCCTCTCTTTTATTACTAAATTTTATTTATCAGGTTTCTCTATTCATTTTCTTCATACACAAGATCTCGGGGCTGCCAAATTTATTTTAGACCAAAGAATTAAGGATATTGATTTTCAATATTCCATCTTAAATGCCCGTAAAGTTTGTTCCCTTATTTATTCTGGTTGGAGTTTTCAGTTTCCCAAACATGCCACCTTTTTGGAGAATCTGACTATTCCTAAATATTACCATGTTTTTTCTAGAGCCGGGTTCAATTGCCTTTCTTCCACTCTTTAGGATGGGCAGTTTCACAAGGATCTGTTGTGCCAGAGATGAAGTTGTCAAATCACTGGATCATATTTTTTACATGTAATTTTTATAGGGAGGGACGTAACAGACTACTTGTCCCTATCACGAGGAACTTTCCTGGTAGGACACTGGACTGGTATTTAAAATATTTTCTGGCTGATACCAATAAGCTTACAATTAAGTCAGTGGCCAGGTTCCTTGCCCAAAGTATTCGTAAGAGAATTCTTTTTTCTTAATTGTAATCTCTTTTATGTCTTATCTGTTGTATTTTTGTATTTTAACTATTTTGTTTGTCATATTGATTATGTATTTTCTTTATTTTAATGGGTCTGTGACCATATAACAAGAATAAAATTTAACAGGGATAAGTGCAAAGTTCTACACCTAGGGAAAAAACCCAAATGCACAGTTATAAGAAGGCAGATACTTGGCTCAGCAATACTACATGCGAGAAGGATCTTGGGATTGTTGCTGATCACAAGCTGAATATGAGCCAACAGTGTGATGTGGCTACAAAAAAGATAAATGCTATTTTAGGCTGCATTAATAGAAGTGTTTCCAAATCACGTGAAGTATTGGTTCCCCTCTATTCTGCACTGGTTAGGCTTCATCTTGAGTACTGAGTCCAGTTCTGGACACCACACTTCAAGAAGGATGCAGACAAACTGGAATGGGTTCAGAGGAGGCAACAAGGATGATCAGGGGACTGGAAACAAAGCCCTATGAGGAGAGACTGAAAGAACTGGGCATGTTTAGCCTGGAGAAGAGAAGACTGAGGGGAGATATGATAGCATTCTTCAAGGACTTGAAAGGTTGACATACAGAGGAGGGGCAGAATCTCTTCTCTATCACCCCAGAGTGCAGGACACGGAATATTGGGCTCAATAATGGGACCTTAAATATTAGACAGGCACTATCTCTGTTATCTTTTCAGTGCCTACTGAAGACCTTCCTCTTTCTTTTTTTAAAAAAACCCAATATGTTTTTAACCTTTTTAAAAAAGATGTCTTGAAAGCTTTTTTAAAAAAATGTTTTTAAAGATGTTTTGCTTTAATGTATTTTAAAGTCTGTTTTTATTATGTTTTAAAGTGTTTTTAGTCCTTTTGTTTGCTGCCTTAGGTTCCTGCTGGGAGGAAGGGCGGGATATAAATCAAATAATAAATAAATAAATAAATAAATAATAAGTTGCAGGAAGCCAGATTTTGGCTGAACATCAGGAAAAACTTCCTATCTGTTAAAGCGGTATGACAATGGAACCAATGACCTAGGGAG
Organism: Rhineura floridana; assembly: GCF_030035675.1. NCBI lineage: Eukaryota > Metazoa > Chordata > Lepidosauria > Squamata > Rhineuridae > Rhineura > Rhineura floridana. The sequence goes on from NC_084495.1 coordinate 2,520,756, forward strand.
ATGGTGGGCTCTCTAACCCTGGAGGCATTCAAGAGGCAGTTGGACAATCACCTGCTGGGTATACTTTAATTTGGATTCCTGGATTGAGCAGGGGGCTGGACTCAGTGGTCTTATAGGCCTCTTCCAACTACAATTCTATGATTCCGTGGTCCCTGATCACATGAAGAGTTCTTGCATTTAAGCAAACAAAAATAGAAATCCCCTGCAGAACTTCCTTGCTCCATATATGGAAGGCTGGAGACTGAGCGTGCTTGGGTTATATGAGCATCTCTCTGTTTCCTGTCCATGGATACAGTGTTCACTTGTTCAGGGAAATGCCTGAACACACCTATGGTGGATAAGACTATCAATGACTACAGTGGCCACATGTACTACCTCCGCTGAGGGAGGAAGTATTCCTCTGAACACCAGTTGCTGAGGAGCATGTGTGGGAAGTCGCGACGGGAGAGAATTTCACAATAATCAAACATGAATGCGAGCTCTGCAGCTGTTCCTGCATTTGCCAATTCAGTAAGCTGGTTGCTTTCTATTAGAGCACTAGTGATCTTTCATAATACAGGGGTTTTTTTAAAAAAAATGACAATTTTATATTACCTTATACTGATGTTACTGTTTGTTGTCATTGTTTTGGAGTTATCCTGCTGAAATGTGTATTCTGTTAAACACTGCTTTGCTGAGGTGATGATAGCAGCCATTAACATTAGTTATGCTTCTTATCCCATCTCCCTACCTATATAGCTCTCTATTACATAATGGGGGGAGCGTTCTGCCAAAAGGACAGAGATTCTTTCATGGATTCGGACATAATGAACACACAAGCGAGGTGAAAGCTAAAGAGTTCCTTCAATAGTAGAGAAATACCCTACAAATGCTTATATGCCTTCAGATGACGGTGAACCCTTCTAGGAAAACCCTTCTAGGAACTGACCAGCCAGTTGGAGCTGGCTGGTACACAGCACCATCCCAGGCTGGTCTTTGCTGAGTTCCCTCCTTGTGAGAGTCTTGGTCCATTGGAGGTTCCTTATTATAGTGCTGTGATTTCTCTTTATATACTAATGAACTATGTTGACAAAGCTAATCAGTGTATCAACCACACCTGCTGTTGGGGTTATAAGTTATCCTTGACCATGTCTGTGTAGTTATGTAAGGCTGACTAAACTAAATATTTGGCAAGTAGCTAAATGAGCTCCATATCCTCTCCTACTGATAGATGCACTTAATTACTTGGCATCAGCCATTGTTCCCTACAAAGCAATGTACTGTGGGACCCTGCTGTGGATCTATCTTTAAGAGACAGATAGCCCCCAAAGTCCCAGGCTATATCTTTTTGGCAGAGAACTAACTTTCCCAGGCTAATATTGATTAGAGAAAATGGCACTGGAGAGCTTAGGTCTAAAAGAATACTGTTGTGTACCACCCCAATCTCCAAGTGGTGCAAGACTTCCAAGCGTCTCTGTACTTTACCCAGGAAAGACAGTCAGTAGAGACTATGCTATCTTTATAATATATGGTTTATTAATACACAATCACAACCTGAGCTTAAAATGGAGGGTTAAAAAGCCATGGTGCAGAGAGCAGGCCTCTCTGTGTGTCTCCCTAATTCCCAGCTTCTCCAGACAAGACTAAAAACACAAGCCTCCCCTTGGATCCATGATGGGGAGTTCCATCAATAGTAGAGAAAAACCCTACAAATGCTTATATGCCTTCAGATGACGGTGAACCCTTCTAGGAAAACCCTTCTAGGAACTGAGTTCCAATAGCCACAGGATCTCTCTTGGCCACATCCCTTTGGATATGCAGATTTACCATTAATATAAGGAATCTAATCTGACCAGTAGAGCCGCTTTGTTGCTCGCATATCCCAACTTCATATACAAGGTTACAGGCTTGAAGGGGACCCAAATAAATCATCTATTGTAACCCTTAATCCCATAACAATACAATAGTACAATGGCAAGGTTACATATACAAGCATGGCTGGCTATAGGGAACAGTCTGGTCCCCAGGGTGAAACTAGGCATAAAGGGAGCTATTGCCACACATCAAACCTCCCTGAGATCATAGTTATCTTCCAAATTTTCTGAATACAGGTGGTTAAGTTAGTAATTCTTAATGGAACTAGTAACTTTATAAGTAAACAAGTAAGTAATTTTTAAAATAAGGAATGATTCTTTGAGCTTCTCAGAGTCATAGTCTATTTTTGTTCAAAACTGAGGTCATTCTGTACACAAATTTTCTTTAGTCTCATCTATTAATATCATATTTTATTTAATTGTATGTTGCTTACTTATATTAATAAATGAGTTTTAACTGAATACAACTTTTAAAGGGTTTTTACAAACAAAGGATGTTTTATTTGAAAAATCTGGAAGTCAACATATATTTTTGTTTTTAAAATGCTTCTTTTAAACACCTTATTGATTCCATTTCCCTCTTTTTTAATGCATTTTCAGTCACCTTTCTGTTGGTTTCTACTATATTATTAATCCATGCAGTAATGGCCAATGTGACTCCTGCCCAAAAGTAAATAAAGAGAGCTTTACAAAGCCTTTTAGCAATTATTGCCCTTGCCAACTTTTATTCTGCATAAGGCCATTCACAGCTGTGCAAGAAGAGGAAGGGAGGGTGAGGGAGAGGATTGGGTTTGTCCTTGCGTTAAATGGCTTTTCCCCCATAGGGGATGTCTTGGTGATGATCTGTGTCATTTACACAGAGACAATTATTTTAAATCTTTTGTTCTGTTTCCCCCTCCCTAGGGGCAGATGACTACTTGAAGATGGGCAATCAATACAGCAGCAGTACTGTAAATAGTGAAAAAGATTGGAATATAACAGTATCCATTATGTAAGAAGTGATCACTATCAGGAGAATCAGAAATATTTATGTTATTTTCTCACCTTGCCGTACCAAGCTGAGCTCATGCAAATTTAACGAAATCATTATGGACCACGTTTTAGTAACAATGACATGATCAAACTGAAGAAGTGCAGGATACTGTACCCCATCCCTAGCAGGAGAATTTCTGTTGCACTCAGATCCTGCCTGTGGGCTTCACGTCACCATGTGGTTGGCCATTGTGAGAACAGGATCCTGGACTAGATGGGCCTTTGGCCTGATGCACCAGGGCTCTTATTACTACCGTAGGACTCTTACATCCGTGCCCATATTTGTTTAGTATGGATACATACTAGGGCTGAGACAGAAATAAACAAAATAAAGTTTTCAGTTATTTTTGTTGGGGGGAAGTGAAATTAGAGGTCAAGGAGACAGGCAGTTGTGAGGGAAATGAGGGAGGTATTTATTTATATATTTATAAATTCAATTTCTATACCGCCCCATAGCCGAAGCTCCCTGGGCGGTTCACAACAAGTAAAACATCTGATATACAATTAAAACCACATATCAAGCAATTTAAACATACATTAATGATATCAAAAATTAAAGCATATGTATACACATACAAATGCATATTAAATATTAAAAGCTGAAATACTAAAATACTAAAATGCTAAAAAGCTAAAAAACTAAAACTAAAATGCCTGGGAGAAGAGGAAGGTTTTTACCTGGTGCCAAAAAGATAGTAATGTTGGTGCCAGGCATACCTCATCAGGAAGAATATTCCATAGTTCGGGGGCCACCACTGAGAAGGCCCTTTTTCTTGTTGTCACCTTCCGGGCTTCTCTCTGAGTAGGCACCCGGAGGAGGGCCTTCGATGTTGAGCGAAGTGTACGAAGTGTACGGGTAGGTTCGTATCGGGAGAGACGTTCCATCAGGTATTGTGGCCCCGTGCCGTGCAAGGCTTTATAGGTTAAAAGCACCTTGAATCGAGCCCGGAAACATATAGGCAACCAGTGCAAGTGGGCCAGAATCGGTGTTATATGTTCGGACCGCCTGGTCCCAGTTATCAGTCTGGCCGCTGCATTCTGCACGAGCTGTAGTTTCCGAATCGTCTTCAAGGGCAGCCCCACGTAGAGTGCATTGCAATAGTCTAATTTAGAGGTTACCAGAGCATGAACAACTGAAGCAAGGTTTTCCCTGTCCAGATAGGGGCGTAGCTGGGCCACCAGCTGAAGTTGGTAGAAAGCACTCCGTGCCACTGAGGCTACCTGAGCCTCCAGTGACAGGGATGGTTCTAAAAGAACTCCCAAGCTACGAACCTGCTCCTTCAGGGGGAGTGCAACCCCATCCAGAACAGGTTGAACATCCACCATCTGGTCAGAAGAACTACCTATTAACAGCGTCTCAGTCTTGTCTGGATTGAGCTTCAATTTATTCACTCTCATGCAGTCCATTATCGCAGCCAGACATTGGTTCAGCACCTTGATAGCCTCACCTGAACAAGATGAAAAGGAGAAGTAGAGCTGCGTGTCATCAGCATACTGGTGGCAACGCACTCCAAAACTCCTGATGACGGCACCCAGCGGCTTCATATAGATGTTAAAGAGCATGGGGGACAGAACTGACCCCTGCAGAACTCCATATTGGAGAGCCCAGGGTGCCGAGCAATGCTCCCCAAGCACTACTTTCTGGAGACGACCCGCCAGGTAGGAGCAGAACCACTGCCAAGCAGTACCTCCCACTACCAAATCCGCAAGTCTCCCCAGAAGAATACCATGGTCGATGGTATCGAAAGCCGCTGAGAGGTCCAGGAGAACCAACAGAGTTACACTCCCCCTGTCTTTCTCCCGACAAAGGTCATCATACAGGGAGACCAAGGCCGTCTCTGTGCCAAAACCGGGCCTGAAACCCGATTGAAATGGATCCAGATAATCGGTCTCATCCAAGAGTGTCTGGAGCTGGTTCGCAACCACTCTTTCGAGGACCTTGCCCAAGAATGGAACGTTTTCTACTGGCCTGTAATTGTTAAGGTTTTCTGGGTCCAGGGAAGATTTCTTCAAAAGTGGTCTCACTACTGCCGCCTTCAGGCCGCCAGGGACGACTCCCTCACGCAGTGAGGCATTAATCACTTCCCTGGCCCAACTGGCAGTACTATCCCTGCTGGCTTTTATTAGCCAAGAGGGGCAAGGATCCAACACAGAAGTGGTTGCTCGCACCCGTCCAAACACCTTGTCAACGTCCTCAAGCTGCACCAATTGAAACTCATCCAAAAAATCATGACCAGGCTGTGCTCTGGATACCTCATTTGATTCAACTGCTAAAACATTGGAGTCCAAGTCCTGATGGATGCAAGAAACTTTATCCTGGAAGTGCCTAGCAAATTCGTTACAGCGTGCTTCGTAGTGACATTCAAAGGGGCACCTCACTGTTAGCAGCAGCAACAGCCTGCCCTTTCTCCTCTCCACTGCAGCAAGAGCTGGTCACCATTTTTTCCCCTTCCAGATTGTCTCAATTGCAGCATTGTTGGGGTGTGGGGAAGAGTGGTCCCACAACAAAATGGAAGAATAAGAAAAATGCTGCCCTTGCTTCTGCCTCCACCATGGTGAGAGAGAGGGAAGGCAGACAATTACCACTACAGCTAATGGTGAGCCATCCTGAAAACATTGCCGTCCCCCCCAAAATGAGCCACAATGATTGGAAGCCATTTGGGTAAAGCTCCATCTATCAAAGGGACAAATCCCTTCATTTGCAATTTCCACAGTGTCTCAAATCTCCACAAGCAGTGTGCTGAAACACCCAATGGACCCACTCTTTCTGTAAAATATAAGGGTAGAAAATACATAACACCATGCTTTGAAATGTTATCTTCCTGAGTTCTGGATCTGCCTCACATACGACATAGTTGATTCCTGGAATTCCAAACAGGCATTGGATGAGGTCAACCCTACTACTCTGGGCCCTTCCCAACATATTCATCATCACAAGGGTGGTGGTGGTGGTGAAGTCACACACAAAGCTTTCTCCAAGTTCCAGTAGTTAGGAATTCAATTTGCCGTATGCTTTTAAAAATATTGGGTGGTCAGAAACAGCCATGGCTATTAGCAAGGCACAACATCAGCATCTTATGTTGCTAGTCTTTACAACAGGGTGACATGAAACCACTGGAGAGGGACAGGAGAGGTGGAGAAAGGAGAGTGTGTGCTATTGTTTCCCCAACACCTGCCTGACTTACGAAGAGGCCAAATGGATTTTTATGAGATGAGGGGTTGACTTCTGGGCCAAGGCCTCATTTGCCAGCTCAGCCCTAGGCAAGTGACTGAGCATGTAATAAACCTGTTTTAAAAGAGAGGCACTTATGAAGGATGGCTCTGGAAGAATTCCCCTTCTCAAGTGCTGTTCACACCATGGCAATTTTATACATGGATCACAATACTTTCATATTCTGCCTGATTTCTGCCCTCTCCACAAAATAGTTTTCCCTATTGACAGAGACATAATTAACCTCTCAACATACTCACTCTTCCCTCCGTTATTACAGCATTCACTTGACTGACACCCAGGTACAAAAAGGTGTCTTGATCAACTGTTGTGAAATGGAATCATTCACTCCACTCTTAGAAGAGAAGGCAGTTTTAAAAACCCACAACACATGGAAGGTTTCCCCCCTGTATGCACTGATCCAAACATTCTGCAAGAGTACCATCTGAGAACAATAGAAGGGCATCAAATATCTAAATGCTGGCTCATGTTAAAAGCTTATTAAATACAAACTATGAGCATAGCCAGGTGATGATTCAAACAGAACCCTACTCCCTGTCATGCTAACTTTCTACAGGCAGAGAGTTTTTGAAAACACATGCATTCATACACCCCTATTCTGAAACAGTATTCTCTTATAGGATTGCATCAACTATCTTTTTCTGATTGCCTGAATTATTGGCAGTTAGGCTATGGCTGAGCAGTAGCGCAGTGGACTGAGTGTATGTGTGTAAGTTTACCTGTAAGAACACTGAGTCTTCAGACTTTGGTACAATAAGAAAACCTTACTTTGCTGAAAGAACTGCACGCCTGGTCCACTCCCCCAGCTTTGCTGTTTGGAGGGGGCAATGCCTTTTGCACCCAGCCCAACACTGATGGGGCGTGGCCCCTGGTGCCGGGTGAAGGTGTTTGGTCTGCTTGGGGTGGTGTGCAGAACCACATGACTGGTTGGCTCTTACACTTCACCCTTCTCCTGCTAATTGTGGATTTTGGAACCAGCCCACCCATTATCTTTTTAGTGTGAGCTTAGCTGGTTGCCACTAGGGAGCCATGTAGAGATTTTCTCCTTCCAGTGTCCTATATGATTGGGAGGTTTTGTGCATGCATCATACTGGATTGGCCTTGGGTACTACAGTCTTTGATATGCCATTTTTCCCTATGACAGCCATGTTATGGAGCCATTACTGGATTGTAAATGGGTGCTTGGCATGACTTAAGTTTTCTTGGCAGTGTCAGTGAGGGCAAAGGGGGTCAGTGGTGAAACTGGTGAGAACCTTGGGACACCTTTTAAAAGACAAAGCCCCTCCCCCTGAGGACTGCCCAGATTACAGACTCAGTGCCTCAAGGCTTGAGCAGGGGGAGCTGGAGAGAATTCCCCAGGCACAGTTAATGTGCCATCAGTGAAAGGCCAGGAACATGCTGTTGCACTACTCTGGGGCCTAGAGCCAAAGTGGCTCAGCCAGAAATCGGTGGTGTTGGTTTCAGTTTCATAGCACTCAGATTTTAGGAGCCCACACTGATAATTAATATTTAATTAGTTTCCCTCTGCATGTCATGACCCCCATCGGGTGAGAGTGGACGGGTGGGGGCGAGACAGAGGATGAGGACGCAGACTGGGATGAATCCCTTGGGGAGGGGGCTGGCAGTGGAACAGACAGAGGGTGCCCCAGCCCCTTTTGGACTCCACAGCCCCGGCAGCTCCAGACCCCCACAGGAGCTCAACCAGGCCCATCAGATGCTTCCCAGCCGGGAACAATTCCACCTCCCCTGTCTGAACTGTCAGTTAGCAGCCCCCCTTCGTCAGAGGGGGAAGACGGAAGACTGGCCAAAGCTCCACCCTTGCCCCACTCTTGGAGACACTCGAAGCAGGAATTTCAAGAGACTCAACTGAGGAGGAGCCTTCATTTGCGTGCACGCTCCCAACCTACTTAAGCAGACTCGGGGGGGGAACCCAGTTGCAGAGTCAACATTTGTAGTCGTGAAGTTCATGCTTAGCTAGAGCTAGAGAGGTACCATGTTCCTAGAAAGGGTAGTTAGTTTCATGAGGTGCTCTGCATTACAAGTGTCTGTTACTTTAATAAAAAGAAAAAACGCCTCTGTCGAGTCTGAGCTTCGGGTAGGACACTGCAGATCTTAATTTGGATAATTAGCTTGATTGGCTTTAACAGATTTTTCAGTTTAATTTGCTCAATTGATTAGGATGTTAATTGAGTTAATTGGTTCAATTGATTTAAGTGGATTTAATAAAATATTTCCCATTTCTATCCCTCATACTGTGTCCGTCTCATCATTTTGGGTGGGCCAGGCGCAAATACACAGTAGATAAGAAAGGCATTCTAGTTCTAACTAGATAGCTAAGATGTAGTCATTGCTCTCATGCTGCAGATGAGAGAGAAAAAGGAAAGATGTCTCCTCTCCTTGAGAGAAAGAGAAGAAGCAGGAAGGAGAATTCGGAATGTGTGGTCAGGTCCCCATGGAATATCAGTTTACAGGAAAGAAGATTAGCAGATGAGCAAAGGACAGGTGCAGCATTCTGGAGGACTCTTTTCCATCTCCTCTCTGGCATGCAAATACCCAGTTTGAGGTGCATCCCCACAATTCTAACATCCCTTCTCAGTGAGAATTTGGTTTAGGCCACAAGGTTCATCTTCTCTCGCAGCTTCAGTTGTCTGATCCTGCCCAACGCCTACTGCAGAGCATCAGCAGTCATCTCTTCCGTTGGACAGTACTTCATCTGAAGTAGTCCTTTGTGATACATACAATATCTCTCAGATAACGGAGCTTCATATCTATGTGCTTGGCTCATGAACTCACCCCTTCTGACTCCATGAGTCTGATGAATGTTTGATTGTCCTCATGCATTATGATGGAACTTGACACAGATATCCCTAGTTCTTTAAACAGTGTAAGCAGCCATATCAACTGCTTGCTTGCTTCAGTAGCTGTCATATACAGTATACTGCTTCTGTGGAACAGAGTGCTACTGTCTCTTATTTTCTCCTTGTCCAGCAGATCACTGATTCTCCATTATCCAGTGGTGGATTTTTGATCTGTGATGCTTCCAGCCCAGTCAGCATCTGCATATACCAGTAGCTTGGGATCTTGGGTAGCTGCTGACTTTCAGCTTTATGCTTACGATATGTTGTGTCTGAATCTACTATACAGGCATGGTCTGCTTTGCCTTGTAAAAAGCCTTCCTGTAAGAGCATTTGGTTTAGTTCCATGCTCAGTCCACAGATGCACTTTTGCAGTTTGCACACTAGGGTTTCTGTTCCTTGTACTTCAAACTTGGTGGCTGGCACATGGAGACCTCTTCTTCTGCCTTACTAGGCAAGAACACAGTGTTTATGTCCAGGTGTTCCACTTGTATTTTCTATTGGCAGCAACACTCAGGAGTGTCCTGATTGTGGTATGCCTGATCACTGGGACAAAGGTCTCACTGTAGTCCTCTCTATACTTCTGCAAATATCCTTTTGCTATTAACCTTGCCTTGTATCTCCAGCATCTGGCTTCTTTTTAAAGGTCCCATGGACTTTCTCTCTTGAGGCAACTGGCCAGTGGCCAGGTTTTGTTCTTGGGAAAGGCTTCCAGGTCTTACTTAGCTGCCTTCCTCTACTTCTGAGCTTCTGCCTCAATGTCTTCCCAGGTTTGTGGTTCTGGGAGTTCATCATTCCTTGCATTCTGTTGATGCAGTTAGAGCATCATTCTGTTGGTTCAGTTAGAACATCTGGGTGAGGAAGCCTCGCTTGACCCTTCTGGCTCAGACTCCCTGGTGTCCTCTGCGAGTATATCACTGTGGATTAGTACCTCAGTTTCCCCCTTTCCTCAGCACTGTCATCTGCCTGAGATGGCAACCCTTCTGGTTCATGTGTGCTCTTGACTTCATCAAAGTGGACAACTCTGTACACTCCAATTTCTACAGTTTTGGGATCTATAACTCTGTATCCCTTCTGCTTTGTGAAATATCCAAAGAATATCCCTTTCCTTGCAGCGTTGTCAAGCTTGGATCTCTTCTGTTTTGGATTGTAGATGAAGGTCTTTGATTCTAAACTCTCTGATGTGAGCCGTACTTGGCAAGCAAAAGGCCTTCTGTAGGTTGCACTTGTAGAAAGCTAGTTCTGCAGATCGGTGGCAGTAATGGCTACTTCTCCCCAGTATGTCTGTGGTAGCTGCACATCTTCCAGCAGACATATTATCATCTCACAAATGGCTTTATTTGTGCATTCTGTGATGCCATTTTGTTCAGGGCAAGAAGGGACAGTGGTCTCTTGCTCTATGCCTTCCTCCTAAAGGAACTGCTGCACAGTTCCAGAGACTTATTCTCTGCCATGTCAGGCTCAATGTCTGTGGCTTTCTTCCAAACTTGTTCAATGCAGCTCTAACAAAGTCCTTTAATTTTAAAGCATTTGACTTCTTTCTTGGAATAGATACATTACAGTATATATTGAATAATCATCAATAAAAATAAATAGGTATCTATTCCTGTCTTGTAAGGACATTTTTAGGGGACCTCAAATGTCTGTGTGAATCAGTTCTAGAGGGTAAGTAGATTTTCTTTGGAAAACTTGACTTCACACTTTTAGCCTTCATACAACATTCACATTTGCCCATAGACTTATATTGTTCAATTTTTATTTCTTTAGCCAAATTGTTCTTCTCTAGGACATTAATCTTGGCTGAACTTCCCAATTGTCCATGTTAGCTCAGGTCTCAGCTGTGAGCTGGGCAGCACTGTATCAACTCCATCTGATATGGAGGCTGCGGCCCTACTTTCCCAACCATCTGCTTCCATCTGTGGTACATGCTCTGGTCACCTCTCGCCTAGACTACTGTAATGCGCTCTACGTGGGGTTACCCTTGAAAACGGTCCAGAAGCTGCAACTGGTACAGAATGCAGCGGCTCGCCTGATTAAAGGCAGCCGCCGGCGAGATCACATAACTCCAGTGCTAAAAAAGTTGCACTGGCTACCAGTTGCTTCCCGGGCCCAATTCAAGGTGTTGGTTTTGACCTTTAAATCCCTATACGGTTTCAGCCCAGTCTATCTGAAGGAGCGACTCCAGCATCATCAGCTATGCCGTCCAACAAGATCAGCCTCAAAAGACTTTCTCTCTGTCCCATCAGTCAAAACAGCCAGACTGGTGAGGACTAGAGAGAGGGCTTTTTCAATTGTGGCCCCCACCCTGTGGAACTCCCTCCCAAATGATCTCTGACATGCCCCCTCTATGATGAGTTTCCGCTGGGCTATGAAGACCTGGCTCTTCAGGCAGGCTTTTGGGGTTGGCTAGATTTTATTATCTTCGTGACCAGATTTTTAATGTTTATTGTATCTGTATGCTTATTTTGTACGTCGCCCAGAGTCACTGGATAGCCAGCCAGATGGGCGACTAAGAAATTCAATAAATAAATAAATAAACTCGCCTGAGCTAGCTAGCCTTCTAAGCCAGAGACAGGTACAGTTTAAATCACATCCATATTTCATAGCATTGGCATGTATAGGTTTGTAATAATTCAGTTCAAACATTCCATTTCTCATAGTAACTGTGCAACAAATCTCTCCATCTTTAGCAATACTGCATCCATCATCATAAAAATTAACTCTTCCTTTATACTGTAACCTATTAGAATTCTTTGAGAGTGTCAACAAGCATATAGATAGAGGTGATCCAGTGGACATAGTGTACTTAGACTTTCAAAAAGCTTTTGACAAGGTACCTCACCAAAGACTTCTGAGGAAGCTTAGCAGTCATGGAATAAGAGGAGAGGTCTTCTTGTGGATAAGGAATTGGTTAAGAAGCAGAAAGCAGAGAGTAGGAATCAATGGACAGTTTTCCCAATAGAGGGCTGTAGAAAGTGGAGTCCCTCAAGGATCGGTATTGGGACCTGTACTTTTCAACTTGTTCATTAATGACCTAGAATTAGGAGTGAGCAATGAAGTGGCCAAGTTTGCTGACGATACTAATTATTCAGGGTTGTTAAAACAAAAAGGGATTGCGAAGAGCTCCAAAAAGACCTCTGCAAACTGAATGAATGGGCGGAAAAATGGCAAATGCAATTCAATATAAACAAGTGTAAAATTATGCATGTTGGAGCAAAAAATCTTAATTTCACATATACGCTCATGGGGTCTGAACTGGTGGTGACCGACCAGGAGAGAGACCTCGGGGTTGTAGTGGACAGCACGATGAAAATGTCGACCCAGTGTGCAGCAGCTGTGAAAAAGGCAAATTCCATGCTAGGGATAATTAGGAAAGGTGTTGAAAATAAAACAGCCGATATCATAATGCCGTTGTATACATCTATGGTGCGGCTGCATTTGGAGTACTGTGTACAGTTCTGGTGGCCTCATCTCAAAAAGGATATAGAGTTGGAAAAGGTTCAGAAGAGGGCAACCAGAATGATCAAGGGAATGGAGCGGCTCCCTTATGAGGAAAGGTTGCAGCATTTGGGGCTTTTCAGTTTAGAGAAAAGGCGGGTCAGAGGAGACATGATAGAAGTGTATAAAATTATGCATGGCATTGAGAAAGTGGATAGAGAAAAGTTTTTCTCCCTCTCTCATAATACTAGAACTCATGGACATTCAAAGAAGCTGAATGTTGGAAGATTCAAGACAGATGAAAGGAAGTACTTCTTTACTCAGCGCATAGTTAAACTATGGAATTTGCTCCCACAAGACGCAGTAATGGCTACCAGCTTGGATGGCTTTAAAAGAAGATTAGACAAATTCATGGAGGACAGGGCTATCAGTGGCTACTAGCCATGATAGCTGTGCTCTGCCACCCTAGTCAGAGGCAGCATGCTTCTGAAAACCAGTTGCTGGAAGCCTCAGGAGGGGAGTGTGTTCTTGCACTCGGGTCCTACTTGCGGGCTTCCCCCAGGCACCTGGTTGGCCACTGTGAGAACAGGATGCTGGACTAGATGGGCCACTGGCCTGATCCAGCAGGCTCTTCTTATGTTCTTATGTTCTTACCTTAGATACACTTAAAAGACCATCTTTAAATTGTACAATAAAGAAAACATTTTTAAGTTCCATCTCTCTATTGCCATCTGGTGTCGTTCAGAGCAACATCATAGTCCCATCACCTTGAGATTCAAAGCTCAATAAGAGAGACTTATTAAAGAGAGACTTATTAAAGTTATGATATGACAACTTACTCACTGTCAACAAGAATTCTGCATTAACATTTATTTTCCTTGTCATCAGATACATGAAAGCTTGAATACTTTGTTTTCATTCTGTGATCTGTTTTCTTCCCTTTAAAATCACATTTCTCTCCTCTGGGCGTTCTTGGACACACCTTCTGAAGGTTATCAGGAGAATTACAGATAAAAGACGCTCTTTTATCTCTCTTGTCCCACCAGAGCTGGGTGCTGCCTCAAGGACATATAATTACTTTGCTCCTTTTCATCTCCTTGTCTCCCACCTCTCTGAATCCTATTAGCATTCTGATATATCACATTTTCCTTTCTCTTAAAAAACTTCTTTTAAACATCCAATGACCAGATAAAGGGTTCCATCTTGTTCTAACACACGTATCAACATTTAAAAACTTTCATCCAAAGATCCTAGCAAAATAGCAATTTGTTGTTTAGAGTCTGTAACTCTTCCTGTTTGCTTTAAATCCAGAAATCTGTTCAGATGCTAATCAGAGCTTTGATTTAAGTTCATTCTCAGGGTAAACAGAGATCTATACAGAAACATTACAAGGCTTTTAGATCCTTTCTGATGTAACTCTTTCAGTTTTTCCCAAATTTATTTTGAATCTGTGCAATTCAGTTCTCATCAGATGATATAGCATCACAAGCTATAGGTGATGGTATAATAGGTGATGCTTCCATGCGTCTGAAGCAACTTGATTTTCTTCTGGAGGAGGGTTCTCTGTGACCACTATGAAAAGCCCTCCCTCTCTGAACCTCACTCACATATGCACACTCCACAGCTTGTAATTAATTATCTCCATTCAGCTGGGTCACAGGAACTTTGATGTGTTGTCCAGCCATTTTCCCTTCCTTTCTAGCTTTTCTCATCTAGTCTTTTGTGATTTCTTTTTGTAAATCACACACACCTTTCCATTCTCGGCCCCCAAGCAGTTTAGCAGGAACTGGTGCAGGCAGCTTGGTTAGTGACTGGGCCCATAATCTGTCGGCAGAGTTAGGTTGTGGATCAGCAGTAACACAGAGGATTGAGTGTGTGTGTGTGTGTGACTTTACCTGTAAGGAAGCAGACTTTTACTCTACTGCAATCACTGAGACTTCAGACTTGCAATTCCAACATGAATTAGCTCTTCTGAATAGGCAGCAAGGAGATGGAGAAGGGAACTTAAAACAGCAAAGAATGCTTGGTTGTTGCCAGAGGCTGAAGCCTCATACCTGAGTGATAGCCTTTCCCTAGAAGGTAGGAAGCTCTCAGTTACTAGCTTTCAAATTCCTAGGGCTTAAAGGAAGCCATTATCTCAGGACATCCTGCCAGGACACCCAGGTTGAGCTGGTGGCTTTTACATTGGGCACCAAGATGACACTCAGACTTAGCAGTATCCAGAACATTCTCAGGACATTCACACAGTTCATTTATTCATAAATGAGCACCAAAATGGTCTTCCTCTGACCCTTCTTGGAAAATTCTCTGTTAAGTAAGAAGTGGACAGTCATCTGAGCCATCTGGGATGTGTCACAGTGTTATGGAACACATTGTGGTCTGAAAATCTATGGAGAAATGCAGACCACAGTAATTGAATTCCATTACAATATCCAATACTCATCAGAACATTTGTTTGTGTCACATAATACTTGCATGTGGGTGATGGGAGTTGTTGAGCATGTGGAGTGCATTTGTTTGATATCATACTGCAACATGGGATTTGAATTATTCATACTATAGGAGCATACATTTTTTGTTCTGCACATATTTTTGTGAACATATACGTGATTGTACTGCAGCCAGGGATGCCTAGCACTTAAGTGTGTCTGCTGCACACATGCATTTTAAAATGGTGCCCATAGTGGCACTTGGAGTTCCTTGGTTTGGGGGAAATGGTGGAAAGTGTTCTTTTGTGATGTTGTGGTTTGTTTTAAGGTAATACTCAACTAAGTCATTCTTAGAGCAGAACCATTGAAATCAATGGACTTAGGTTTTTTGAGAATGACTAATGCTGGATATCCCCGCCTTTTTTGCCTTAAGCAGAGAAAATGGTCCCAATCCAGTTTTTGTAGTAACTTGTCCAAATTCAGTCTTAGTCATACTTGGGACAAATTCTTCTTCATTAGAGCCTGGGCCATAAAAATCTTTAAGGTCTCACAAGACTCTCCTGTTGTTTGGAGGACAGAGTGTACATATTCTGAGTGTATATATGTAGGATCTGGCTATGTGTCCAGTTGAAACTATTGGAATAACATCATGTTAGACTCAACGATCTTTTCTTCCCAAAGGACTCACATCCAAACTAGATGGGATGTGGAGGATCTGTGATCAAGAACTTCAAAGCAGCTGGGTAGGGCTGCAGCTGGAGAAGAGGGTGCTTCCTCCAACATAACTTTTCCATTCTAAATAGACCCTCAGCTGGGAAAGAACAGTGGTAAAGCATTTGACTTGCATGCAGAAGGTCCCAGATTCAGTTCCTGGTGTCTCCAGGTAGGGCTGGCAAAACCTCCTGCAAGAAACCCTGCAAAGCTGCTGCCAGTCAGATTGCACAGTACTGAACTTGATAGACCAATGGCCTGACAGTATAAGGCAGCTTTCTGTGTTCCGAATCTGCTATTAGCCAAGGGAGGAGGGAGATAGAGACAGTGCTTTTCCATTTTTTAGCTTGCAGAGCTAATAACAGATGGCAGAGGTGGGATTAGATCAAGGAAAGTACAGGAGGTATGGGTTAAGCACCTTGTGACACAGAGCAGAGCTAGTCCTAATATTTACCAGGGAAAATAGCTTTTTAATGGGATTGGCTGGCCGCTGGATTAGTGTGTGCTGAGATAAGGAATATTATAACCTCCTTGGAAGCAACAGTTAGGAAGAGGATCAGCCTAAGCACTATAAAAAGAGAAACAGAGGAGGGGGAAGAGCCAAGGCAAGCCGCTGGCTCCCTGGTGACTCCCATAGGTGGCTTGTTGGCCTTTGCAGTGGCTGAAAAACTCAGTTGGGCTAGGTAACATATATATTAAAACGTCTAAAGTAATAAATGTAATTTTTATATTATGCACACACACACACACATAAAATAACTAACAATCATAAAACATTGTTAAAAACCATCATATATGGCAATAAAATGCCCTTTTCATTCCATGCATTCAGATCTCGAGCTAGATCTTTCCCACACATGTTGCAACCTGTGAAAGTTTTCTTCAGTGGGCACTTTGGATTTTTGTTGGCTGGATGTTACTGAGCTCTTTTGGAGTTTTCAGATTTTGTAGACAATAAATCTGACCTATAGATAAAGTGGAAAACATGTATGGTCATCTGCAATTACATAACTGTGTTTATAAAAGATATTCATAAATCCACTGTATCTACAGAAACAAACACTCACTTACACCATATATTATATCTCAATTTTCTCCTGCAGATACATAGCCTGGCAGGAGTGAGCAAGCTGTCTGACACATAAATAATTTGATTGAATTTGAGAAGCCTACATTATCAAGGGTGAGTGATATA